>NC_090981.1:26173316-27423316 GCF_040807025.1 Struthio camelus
TGCCTTTTTAACATGGAGGCTACTAAGCTGGGAATGTCCACTCAAGGACACACAATTAAAATTAATCTTGACACAATCTGAGGAAATCATTAGTCAGGAAGACCACTCCCCAAATAACTAACATTAAAAGGCACAGATATCCCCATGACCCAAAGCTAATCTTTGTTCTCCAGGTTGAACCACCTCACCCAGTCAGCCTCTCTACACCCACATGCCCCTTTCATCACGGAGGGAAATCCTGGCAAATCTGGACACAGCTGAACACGTTTCCTGTTAGTTCATGACTAGGTCAGAGTGGAAAAATATGTCCCAAAACATCCACGTTTACCTTTCTCTCAACAGTTTCCTGCAAACTACATTTTCCTACACTACTGTACTGATCACCAGAGGGGATACTCGATGCTGTACATTTGTGCTCTTTGAGCTAGTCCCTGAACTCTAGACCACTCTCACTTATCCCTCATTCTTTAAGAATTAGTTTTGTCTTTCAGGCATATAGCAACATACTTTTCCTTCTTCCTGTGAAAGCATTTGTTAAGGGAACCAAAGCAGACTGCTGCACGGAGTTTATTAATTGTGCCAGAAATTCATTCTGAAAAGGGAATTAATGATTTAAATATAAACCAAAGAGAAAGTCTTTCTCTCCCTCTGTCCATAGTAAGACCCAGTTGAAGGCAGATATTTGCATTTTTAAAGAACAGAGCTTAGATGCAGTCATTGGCACACTTTCAGCTCCTGTATAAGCAACCTGGTAAACCACTGGAGTCACAGCACAGAAGAATTTGGCCCATTAGAGTCAGGTGGCCAGCAAAAAACATAGTCCTCAAATGATGTAAGGTAGTGTAGCTCTGTTACAGTCAATTATGCTTTCCATTTGATGAAATCCAAATGCTTCTTCTTCTGTAAACACCTTGTCTCCAAGCAGATCTTTACGTGTGTCGGAGGATGTATTCGATCACTTTGGCTTTTGTTCATAAATACCTATAAACAGATGTTAACAACTGACAGAAAATTACTGCTCAAGAGCTAAGGGACAAAGAGAGGATGATCTGGGTATAGGCAAATGATACTTTACAAACAACTACCACACAAAGCAGTACAATATTGACACATCTGGAAAAAAACTCCCTGCAACAGTGCAGCAGAAATGCTAGGAGGAGATCCAGACAACAGCATATAAAAGAATAAATAGAAATAAATGATGCATTTAAGAACTAAACACAAAAATCGGCCAGGTTTCTGTACAAGCCTTTCATGAACATTGTCTCAAATATTATAGCGCAAGCTACCCCAGGAAAGAAAAAGAATCTTATGTTTCTGAAGTACTCTAGGGAGGACTGCCAATCCTGTGCCACCATGAAACTACTTCAACTACCAGAAGACAGTAGTAGGGAGCATCCCTGATGTTTCAGACTTTCAGTATTTCATGACAGAATATGCCCATATGCTGCAGTTTCACTCAAGAAGAATCATTCAAGCTCATTAATAATTATCACAAACATAAATTCAGGACTTATTTCAGTCTTTTTTTAAGCATATGAGTTACAATTGTAGCCTACCAGACAAAAGAATAAGTCTTAATCAACAGGTTAAGGAAATTAATTTCTCCCACTTCATGACAATTGCATGATACTCAGAAACTGTTCATTTTAAACAGACCACAGGTCACATAACTACACAGGGACAGACGATCTCACGAAAATCTTTGGTAATTTGACCTCAAGAAGCAGGTAGGAAACAGGCTGGAAACTTCCTGGGTTGACATAATGAGACATATAAATAATTTGCATTTGATGCAGAAGAATGTGTTTGTTAATTGGATGGGAAATGTTAATTCTGGGGGCTGGAACATGTTTAGAAGGTCATGAAGATGTGTCAGTGTTGGATGGCAAGAACGTTCCTGTAATGCCTTGCTACAGTATAAAAAGGGCTTTTGCTGGTAGAGTTCATATCAGCTTCCCAGGGAAAGCTCCTCTTGCATCAAAAATGCCTAGACGTGGCTGGTCAAGGTTGTCATTTGTTGTCGAAATCAAAAGTTAGATACAGAAAAGACTGATGGGTGTATCTTAAAGCACATGCATACAAGGAGCGTTCAAGTGCCTGCTGCTGATGGAGAAGCAAAATGCTACTGAGAAAGGCAAGGATGGCATCCGTCTCTGCCAACCTATGCAAAACATCACTAAACCACAGAAGCTCTCCATTGATTACCTGATTAAAAGCCATTTTGTGAAGCTTTTTAAGCAGATCAGAGGATCCGTTTATCCTCAACATCACTTAAATTGTAGTTACGCAAAATAGATTGCAAGTGGTTTATCCATGCACCTGTGCTGCTATTGTAACCTCTCTGAAATTTAAAAATTATTGAAAAAATACAAGTGTTCCCAGAATAAAAAAAATCTCTGGATTTGCAATGATACAGATAGAAGATGAACTGTTGCAAAGACCTTGCACACAACAGCTTGATGAATTAAATTGTATGCAGAAAATGAGAAAGGCTCCCACAGAACCCCAGTTGCTTAAATTGTAGAAAGGTTTGCAATAGTTTGAGATAGTAAGGATCTGACAGGAATAGCTTCCTGTGTAACTAATTAAAAGTTTTAACTTAAAAATTTGCACTTTAAGTTCTTTAGAGCTTTTCTCCACGATTGAAGTAGGCCTCAAAAAAATACAGCCATACTCCAGAAGAACAGGGTTACTACAATCTTTTTCTTAGCCAAAAATACTGATGTATTTGTGTAATTGCAATTAGCAGCAGAGACAGTAGAGATTATGATATTTCTTACCACCTTGAATATATTTTTATTTTACAGATGACCAAGCACTTGAATGAAAGGCTGTCTTCTACAGACAAAGTCTGTCTTAATCTTGAATTTTCCATAAACTGATTATAGTGTCTTTCAAGACATTTGGTCTAGATAAGATCGTATTTAGTTGAACTTTTTTATATTTGTAAGAAGACATATAGAGTAATCTCCACAACCTCAAGAGCATGTGTTCAAAAAAAAAAAAGTTTTAGTTTAAACAGGACCTTTCAATTCAGTGTTAACTGGGAGCAAAGTCATTGGATTTCAGCTTCCTAAAACACAGACAGCATCCTGTCCATCGAGCCCAACGATTCCCAAGAGGCAAGGCACGCCACCATCCTGGAAGAGGTTCAGAGCAGAAAGGAACCAGGCAGCTCTCTCTGGGTTACGTGCCTGGGCTCTGCTAGGGCCAGCACTGCTGCAGGGGCACAGGAAGAAGCTGGAGAGAGACAGAGCAGCCTTGGTCCTCCTTCCTTCTGCTCAGGCCTCTGCTTCTTCAAACACCCAGGGCTTCTACACCTCCCACTGATGGGAAGAAAAAGAAGAGAGGAGCGATAAAGTCACCCTCCTAAGTGACAGAAGTGGAGGATAAAGAGGGAGGAATCCAAGGGTTGGGGAATGCTCCAAAGAAACAAAGGCTGAGGAATGTGGGGGCAGCAAAGAGGAAGGGGAGGAGATGACAGGCAGCCGAGCAGCCCACTAGATCACTGCAGCACAGATGCATGACCTGCATCCCTGGATCGCTTCATGAAATCTATCTTGTAAGAAATGCTTTCCTAATAGCTCATGTAAATCATCTTTACTGCAAATTAAGCCAAATAGTTGTCCTGCCCCGGCAATTGGCTTCTGTGTACTTTCACGTATTTAACGATTGCATAGGGAAATTATAGGGAGTCATCTCTATAAGGATCTGGATGTATGGCAAAAAAATAACCAGCAGAATCTACCACCTGATCATGACTTGAATAGGTTTTGGAAAAGAGGTTAAAAATATTTTCTATTACAAGTCTCTGAAAATTCACTCATATTTCTGAAAGTTAACAGAGAAACAGCAGAACAAAGTGTGCGGTGTATGTGCATTCCATATGTGACCATATTTCTGGTGGTCTGCTATTATTTTGAAAATTGCTTCCCCAAGACATTTCAAATGATGGAATTAAACTGCCGTTAGTGGTATGTGCAAAAATACTTTCAAGGCATTATCTTTTTGTCTGTAGAAACACGCATGAAGTTGAGAAGCTATTTAATCCCTTATTAAATCATACTATTTAGAAAAGAGTAAAAACTGTCTCTTATTCCACATACTTTCTTAAATTCAAGTCTGTAGGGAGGGAAAAAAAAGACAATTTGCTAGAGCTAGACAGATTTCCATGTTTCAGTTGAGTTTCTGGCTGATGTTTTGATGTAGATCTATTTAACTGCAGACCTGCTGTAAGAAAAAAATAGTGCCTACAAGGTCTCTATTGTCACATGAATCCACTTAATGCATCAGTAGTTGTATATTTCTTAATTTGGGTTTCAGAAGCTGTTCCTAAGAAACTTTGTCAGAAGTGTAATCACCTGGATTACTCGGATGCTTAGCTTCAAGTCCAGACTTAAGTGCTTTATTAGAGCTGCTTTCCTGCTTCTTTCATTATTGCTGACAATTTTTTGATCTAGTTAAAACAACAACAAGTCAAAAAATGTATTTAAAAATAATTAACAAAAAAGCTCATTAAAAACAGATCCACTAAAAGATTCCTCTGGTCAGATTTAAATGATACAACACCATTCTCTAAGCAGAATCCCATCTGTTTGGTGGCAAGATAATCCACACAGTCTACATGCAGGACATTATGTACGCTCTATTATTCAATAATTTGATGCTAATGCTTCATTTTCAACTCTTAATAGCTTATTTAGGTCTTTTATCCTATTAAGTATAACCTGTGATATTATTCAAGCTGAAACAACAAGCCAGGTGAGTTGGCCTGATTTGTTTTATTAATATTCTTGGGAACAGATACATAAAACTGCATTCATACACCTGCTCTAGCCAAGCAAACTGAACTCAGATAACAAGAGATGGTTTACAGCATAGTTCTTCGAAAGGTGCTGCACAGATTCTTTAGACATTGTATGATCTAATTCATACTCTTGACAGAAACAATCATCGTTTCTGCAAGAAAATGTGCTAAGAAGGAGGAAAAGAATGATAGAATCAATGCCCAGAAAGAATCTTCATCTTTTTAACAGGCAGATACTGGAATGCAATCCTTATTAGCTGAAGCGGTGAGCAATGAACTTACTGTAGAATAACAGGAAGTTGAAAAAGAAAAGTCTGTTTTCTAAGTACTATAATTCCAGCTAACTTCTAACTAAAATCACTGTGCCTACCCAGGCAATCATTTGAACTAACTCAAGAAAGCTTTCAAACTAACATTTTGTTTCATTCGCTGATGGTGAGGGAGGGAAAGAACAGGCTGCAGCCAGTTTTCAGAGAAGCTGAACTAATCACATTCAGCAAAGTTTATGTTACATGACAATGAATGTTACGCTACGTTAATTTTGCTACGGCCCAAACTTTGCTCATACTGTTGTAGGCAAATTTTCTTACATAAAAGCAAAGAAGGTGTTTTATTACAAAAGTCTCCCTTTTGTAATTTAAAATAAATCAATTTCTGTTAAATGTATTTTAAATTTAAAATAAATCTGCTTTTCTCCCTGATGATCATAATAACAGCCTAGCATGAAAAGCTCTCTCTCTCTAGGGATGAAAGAGTACTTTGCTATCCATACATTTTCAGACTTATATTTCAGAAGATAATAATGGGTCTAGCGGTACATCAGTGCATAATACTTGGAGTAGGGGAGACCAATGAACAGCAATCGTATTAGTCATCCCAGTCTTGTCCAAGTTCAGTCCTATGAAACCCAGATGCAAAAGTCCTCATGGCCGATTAGCAGTTTCCATATTTCACTTTAGGCTTCAAGTTTAGTTTAAGCAGCTTTGGTAGAGTCTGACACGAGAGCCATACAAAAGAAAAGTACATTATCAAAATTCATTTTGCACTGGAGTTTGAACTCAAACCATTGCCAGGATGGCGTACGATTATCTCATTCTAATTACATTGCAGGGCAAATCCTGACACGAGTGCTAATTCAAGATAGAGTCCTCTAGGAAGTCTGACGCTACACAATAAACAAACACTTTCTGAATTATGTAATGCGTGTTTTGTTTTCCAGCCTCCTCTTCAAATTTTTGAGATCAATTCATTTTACATGAATAACTTTCTTTTGGAGTGAATAAAAGTGTTCATTTCTGAATGACTGAGGGATCACATTAAAATGCATTGTTTCTCAGTAAGAGAAAGTTCTAACAAAATTCAAGGTTGTAGAAAAAGCAAAATCAGGCATAGGGACTTCTGCAATTTCTTTAAACAACTAAAAGGGAGGAAGTAGTAGGATTCCTGCAGTAGCCTTCCTCTGCCCTGTCCAACTCTACAGAATCGTAACATTGCAGCTGAGGTGCAAGAAACATTGCAATAAAATTATTTACATGTAACAGCTCTTCAGGGTAGGGGGGAATATGGTATAAACAGTGCATACACATACTAGTATATAATTATCATCTTCTGTATACATACACTCAAGCACTGAAGAACAGAGGATGTTTTGAGCGTGTCAGATACGCCCACATTTTTGAGGTCAATACAGTTCATTTACATGAATAACACTTTTTTTTGAGTTATCCATTTACATTCCATGCATGCTGCTATATGAGGGGAAGTGAACTCCGTGTGGCTCTTTTTCCTCAAACTCAATATCCCTAGAAATATTTTGTGGACATTAAGAAAGGAGGATTTTTCTTCTAGAGCATGTTATTGAAAGGCAGCCCTAAGAAGAAACACAAAAGGAGAGTTTGGCTGCAGAAAGATGAGAAAGGGTCAAATAACCTGTAGCTACTACTAGACGTTTACTAGCAATTATGTAGTACTGCAGTGGACAGAAATTTGACAGTCCGAACAGATGAGATGTGGAGTCAGCAAAATGCAGACATAAAAGGAGTTAATTAAACTCTCCCAAACATCTCTTCAGAAACACCTCCGTAGCAGGTGAGAAAGGAAGTACAGAGGGAAGCAGTGGAGGGGGGGAGATGACAGTGCTGCAGGAATTTCTGGTATACCCTTGCTGGTATAAGCGGAGATCAACATTTCCAAAGAAAGAGAAGTCTTATATTAGGCTTCTAAATACATGTCATTCATTTAATTTTCAACACTGCAAATTCTCTGGTGGTTCCCAATGATGTGACACAGGAACCATGAAAGTCATTACACTTGAAAAACTGGCAAGTTATCTTCTCATCCCTGTGAGGGATGTGCATGCATTTTTTAAGGCACTTGCATGAATGGTAGTGAGCTTACAACTGTAATTCTTGAGTTATTAGAGACAATGCTAAGCAGCTTTGCACCATTAGTTTGAGTCAACACTGTCACTTTCTGTTTTATTTTCAAGCAGTTAAACAACATTGACTTTTTTCTACAAAAAAAGTAATATTGTAATGTAAGGTCATAAGTGACTACTGACAGAACGAAGGCTGACAGAAAGGACTAACATGCCAAAGAGCTAGCAATCACAAACTATTGACTAGTAAACACTGAAACTCCCCTTCCAGAGCATAGCCAGGCTAAGTGGTGGTGATTTAGACTTGAATTCAATTCTTCAGTAATGACAATATTTTCTTCCAGCCATTCAGGCATGCACACTTCTTTTATAAGCTATACAAATAGTATAGCTTATAACCTGAACCATTTCCAGTACCACTGAAAAACAGATTTTATGCAAGACTTCTAATTCTTATTCACCATTTTCTGTACCAAAAAATATGCATACAACACCAAACACATGTTCTCAGTCTATCCATTAACTAAGAATTCAACTTCTATCCTTCAGCTTCCCAAGCTGTTCTGTCCCTTGAGCAGTTCATCAAAAAGACAAATAAGCTGATTAGTCACAGCATGGGGATGTAGAATAATTTCACAAAATCTCTGCATATCTTTAGTCATATTCACTTCTGCTTGGCTGAACTTGTAGTAACTAATGCCACATGAACAGACCTAAAAAGCAAAACCTTTAACCTCACGCGAAGGCTTTCACCTTGCCCAGGCTGTACTAAAGTGCGCTCAAAGGAAGGGAAGATGCACGAGATGGAATCTCACAAAGATGAGCAGTTGTCATCTGCTTCTGCCGCACTCCTCCCTCAGACCCAATACGTACAGCCATTTGCTGCAAGAAGCAAGAGAGTCATCTTGTATCTATTCTCCACTGAATGAAAGATTTTCTGCTCTGGAGAAAATCTCTACAACAACCTGCAGCATAAAACGGCCGTCATACAGTGAAGAGCTGCTGTACCATAATTTTGAGATATTAATTCTGTAAAGAGTTTGGATCTACTAAACAGCTGATGAGAAGTGTGAAGAAACTGAGGTGTTTCCCATGCAGGAACTGTTCTTTATGGGGGACTCGGAAGAGATACAGGAAAAAAACCCCTCAAAATCCGTCAAACTGAAGGCAGAGGGAAGGAGCAGAAGAGGTGATGGAACAGACAGACAAAATGAACAACATCATGTCATCAGCACCAGCTGGTTCTCGCTCAACAATTTCAGTAGAACTCACAGATGAAATAGCTCAGATTAAGCCATTGTGTAACTTCTTGTACAACATTTACTTAGTACTTGTAGACTGGAAACCAGCAAATGCAACACCAACTTTTAAAGAGGGTTCTGAGAGACATTCAGAGAACTGCAGGCCAATAGAGCTGATTGATCAAATCATTAAAAGCTTTTAGAACGTAATCAGTGGATGTATAGATAAATATGATATCTTAGGGAAGACTCAACATGGCTTCTATAAGTCACGTCTCAAAACTACAGGAATTCTTTCAAAGAGTCAGCAAGCAGGTAGGTAAAGGATATTTGGTCGATTTAGTCTACTTGCATTTCCAAAAGTTATTTGACAAAGTCTCTCACAAAAGCTCTTAAGAAAGCCACAGAAGGAGGAAATCAATTAATTGCTGGTTAAAAGACAGAAAACGATGAAGGAATAAGTGTTCAGTCCTCACAGTGCACTGAGGTCATCAGAGAAGTTTGACAGGGACCGGAGCTGGGCATGTCTGCTGCTCAACATATTTGTAAACAAATGACATGAGAAACAAGGTGACAGAGATTCTGATCATCAAATCTCTTCAGGATAGTAAGGTCCTGCCCAATTGAATAACGGCAGAAGGACCCTCTGAGACTCAGTGAAGGGGTAGTAAATGGCAGACAAAATTCAGTGTAAAAAAGATGAAATGATGAATATGAGAAAACATAATTCTAATTTCACATACAAAACAAACTGAATTGCCTATTATTACAAGCTAAGAATTTTGAAATCTGAGCAACAGTTCCAAGAAACAGCAGCTCAACTGTAGTCAAAAGCAAAACAACTGCTACGAATTATTAAACATTATACCCTTATATAAAATCACTGTGTTACATCTTTAGTACTGCATGTAAACCTACATTATTATTCTGATGGAGGGAACAGAGCTAAAGCTTCACATTTCTGAAGGCTGAGGGACTGTTCTGGGCAAGTATCAGTACACGCTTGCCCTTTTCTTATATTCCCTTCCTGGTATTTGCTTCTCACTACAGCCAGAGACAGAGTATTAGTCTAGGTGGACCTTTGATCTGATCCAGTGCAGCCACTCTTACAACATAAAGACTCAAATAATTTAGGATTGCCAATTCATTTTAAACTTACACAGTAAACACATATGCATGAATTACTCAATATACAGAAAAAATGATTTTTAGATGTGATTTTTTGAGATCTTGAAAAGCAGACAGCACTGAAAACATACACTTGTTTTTTCCAAATAAGATGCCTGCACAAATATTCACCGCCAAGCAGAGTACAAAACTTATCCATTCTATTATTACAAAGTTGCTTCTTACTGAAAGACCTTTAAATACCATTAAACATGTATCCAGTGCACTACATACTCACTACTGATGAGCACAGCCTCCATTTAGATACATTTTCTACTACTCAAGGCCATAACAATGTAAAAGAGCACAACAAAAAGGGCTTCCAATGAGATTTTGATTTCAATTCAAGGTAAGAACCTGCCTAAAAGTCAGCTGATCCCTTGGAGAAGTCAACAAATCAATATTGAACCTGCTGCTATCAACAAGCAGACCCTGAAAATCAGTGCGGTTATTCTGAACATAAGTTGGAAGAGCTCTCCTGAGGCACCCAAACAGTCCCTTGGTATCATGGACAACCACGTCATGCAGTCCTTCTCACAAAATAATCATGTACCAATTTTAGTCCCTTTTTTGTCTCTGCTGCTGCTATTGAAAAGGCTGCTACAGAACTGCGGACGGTTAGAAATTGTCTTCTAAATTACATTCTTATTGTAATCATGACCAAGTAACCTCCCTACTTCTTTGCGTGCAGTAGCAGTCCTTAAATTTAAGCAAATTATTCTACCTCACAGGTTTTTATCCCTTTGATTCACTGCTGCAGAACCATCACCTCCTCCCCACAGCATCATTTTGTTGAGGTAAAGAAACCCAGCTCCTACACAGTAAGTCTGCGCAAGCATGACTTCGCTCTGCCCACACCGGCGTAGCTGGCACAAGCCAGCTTCCACCCAGGAGCCACAGTGCAGATTTAACTTGGTGGTACGTGCAAGCCAGTGAACTCTAAGGAGAATCAGAGCAAAATGCTTCTGAACCAGAGCTAGCTGACACTCAGCCAGACTGAAGTATGGACAGGCAAGCTGACAGCTTTATAAACATATTCCTAGCATACTCTGGGAAGACAGGATTGACCATCCTAATGCCCGTTCTCCGGTAGTAAGCGTTCCCTCCGCGAGCTTGTCTTTCTCAGGTACAGGTTTTGGAACTGGAGATGGTATTCCAGACAAACTTTTTAATTCAAAGCCTTCTACAATGGCATTAATACTTCTTTACGTATACTGTAAATACACTATTTCAGCTAATGTATTTATTCAGTTTTCAAATTGGTGACCTGAAGTATTGAGCTATTTTTTTTTAATCTCAAACTTATTGTACTTCTACTGCCTCCCTATTTAAGTCACTGAATTTAAATTCAGTAGGGCTCTAGCCGAACAAAAACTGCTCTGGATGTCTTTCACACAATTTCTCAAAAACCCACAAAACTACTTATGTTTGTCATCTCCATTAGTAACTCAGATGATCAAATTTACAAGTAAATTCAAATGGATTTTTCATAACCTATAGATATATGAAGGGTGGCATTTTATTCCACAATTGCAGTCCTTTTTCACAGCGGCAATTATTATGCTGGATAAAAGGTGATGCTAAATCAGGATCTATATTTCACAGACCTATACAATTTTCAAGTGTGATTTAAAAATGTACTACTTTTCATTTTTATTTCAGGGTATTACTGGAGCTGAGTCTTTCTACATTCAAGAATCATTAAATTGATCATTTAATCCACATTCCAGACATGGGAGGAGGAAGACGGGATGTTGGTAGACACCTATCTGCATAATGAAATCTAATCCCTCACTTCCCCTGAAACATCAAAATTTCTGCCAGCTTTCTGACTAGCATAGCAATTATATTCTGTTTGGCATTCATCACAAGAAGAAAGGTGTAGAACGTCCAATCTTCTCAGCCTCTGAAACTGCATCAGTTAAATACAGTGAAAAATTCAGTATTTCTTCCTCTTTGCATAACAGCCATTAAGACTGTTTTCTAAAGGAAGTACTAGGCGTGCGGGGGAGGGAGATGGAAATAGTCCCAAACTTCCTTAGCTTTTAGAGCAAGGAGTCCCCAGAGAGGGGAAAAAAGCATAGATTTAATATATTCGGGCAATATTATAAGAATTCTGATTTTTACCTAGTTACATTTAAGTGATATAGCAGTAGAGAGGGGAACAGTTTTATAAAACATTTGCTTTTAGGGGAACATTCTTCCTCTCAAGGAAATTTGCCTGTGTAGCCTAATCTTCAAAAGCTTGCCAGAAACATACACTGAAGCAGAGAAGAGCAGTATCTAGTTTGTTCTGACATGTGTCTTTGAACAGCGTCTCTTTCGTTTGCTAGACATCCTATTTAACGTTTTCATTAATGGCTTCATCACAAACTTAAGACTGTTAATTAAATTTGCTGATGACAAAGGTGGGAGACATTGGCAACACAGGAGAGGGCTGTAATATCAAAAAGGAAGAACTGTATTAGTCAAGGAACTGGAATAACACAAAAATAGGATAAAATTTAGCTGTATTAAATGCAAGGTCATGTGTTACAGACAACTAGCAGGAACTTTGCTATAAATTAGAAGTCTCATCAATCACAAACAGGGAAGGAAAATGGAACACATACAGTTTAGGCAAGAAACAACTCAATGGCTATAAGCTACTGAGATAACAGCTGTGAGAAAGGCCAATTTGATCCTGCCCCATTCAATAATGATATCTTCCTTATTAGGAAGGCTGAGAATTTTAGAACTGGAGTCATTTTTAGTGGATAAATGCAGCTTCTGCAGCCTCACTCTGTTCCAGTAGGAGAACACAATTATATGCAAACTGCACCACTTTTGGTACGGCATGTAAAATACAATCCAAGTAGGAACCACAGATAGAAGGGGAAAACAGGAGAAGAAGGCAGCTGCATCAAAATTCTCATGAGACACCATGGCACAACAGATAAACATAGCTTGTTCTTGAAAGCTGGTTGTTTTGATTCAAGAGTATCTTCAATTAACACTAAATTTAAAGTGTCAAAGAGTTTGTAAATTTTAAGTTAAAATGGTTGAAAAATTCCATGCTGTAAAACTGTCCACTGTCCATAGCATGTTGATACTTCAACTACTGTCCTAATTGAAAACAAAAACAAATGCTGAAACATTGAACTCTACCATGGAATGGAATTTCTGGAGTTTCTCAGGTCTACCAATTACTGTAGGGATGTGAACGTTTGCATAAAACTTAACTTCAATATACGCGACTCTTCAAGGTGAAATACGTTCTTTTGATGGCCGCACGCCTTTGTGCGGGAATAACAAGCCTTACTATTCATTATCATTCTGTTTCATAAGTTCATGTCAGCTGCAACTAGGGAGAAGAAAAACAAAATGGTCTTTTTAGATACTCAGAACAGTTAAAGTACACGGTTCATAAGAAGCAACACGGAAAACTAGTTAAACAGACTATTTGGTAAATATTTATTGCTAAAAATAGCAAATAGAGCTGGTTTACAAAAATGGACTGTCAGGAGAAAGAAGCAAAGATGTGTCGGGCAATTTATTTACAAAATAAATTTCAATAGTTCCAATTTAGACTGTCATCTGCAAAGGAAATGCGTCTAGCATGACTATTTCCATCACAAAAGGTATTTAATCTCACCTGAAGTCACGTAGAAAAAGAAGGTGAAGAGCTTAAAAATACAAATTTTTATATATAAACATCGCTAAAACAATAGAAATAGGCTAACATAGCTCAAATCAACTGAAATTACTTCATAGAAACGTGGGCTACTGTCCTTCCACTAGCCAAGCTGAAGATTCGAAATGATCAAAAAGAGATTTTTCTGCTGAGGAGGAGGAAGAGGCAGTGGCAGCAGCAGAGGAGGAGATGACCAAGGTTGTTGTGTCATTTGAAATGAATGATTCTCTGGAAACAGAAGCGTATTCTCTTTACACTACTGCCAGTCAAAGCAATTCTATGAGCAAGTTTTTATAGT
This sequence comes from Struthio camelus, assembly GCF_040807025.1. NCBI lineage: Eukaryota > Metazoa > Chordata > Aves > Struthioniformes > Struthionidae > Struthio > Struthio camelus. The sequence continues at coordinate 26,186,883 of NC_090981.1, forward strand.
AATGAAAAAATGCCTTCTTCACTCATTTTTACTCCTGTTCCACCTACTTTTGAACATCTATGATATGAATTATGCATGGAGAGGAGGATTTGAAATTAAATATAAGAAATAATTCATCTGCGTCTTTATTATGATGGAGAATGGTTTTGCCACTATAAGAGCCAGAGCAGAAAACATGCCAGTGAATTTTATGGTATCTTTTCACTGCAGATTTTCCAATTTATGTTGACCCTATCTGGCAACAGATTACTGATCTTACTTAGCAGTCACAAATTATTAATTTCAAATACCAATCCAAATCTGTTCTTGACTGCAGTTGAGGTATTCTTTAATTAAGTTGCTGTGAAGGGAGACTCAGACCCCATAAATTTACTTGCCTTCTGCACCAAACAAAATGAATATTGCTTTTATAGTGCCAAGTTTTATAGTGTCAAGGCACTGCATTAATATTACTGGTTCTAACAATATTTTGTCAAGACTGCAGTAGAGTTCCTCTTTCAATCTAAGTCAATCCCCTGCCAGTTAGCTAACTGACCTGCAAACGGTGAATGACACACGCTATAAGCATTTGCAGTTTACACCAGCTGCAAAGAACTCCAGAAAAACAAGTTACCATGTTTGTTGATCTGACCACTTAAAACCTAAAGTCACTGAAAAAATCGTTAGTCCCACAAAACTGCCGCTTCCCACTACAAAACCAACTTTGCAGTTTTTGTATTTTTAATTTTGCTAAACTAATCAGCTAGAAAAGCATGAAGGTCTGAAGGTAGTACACAGGGATGCATCCTTCACTTCCCTTATAGCACAAAAGCAGGCAGCATCAAATGAACCTAGCAGGTAAAACTTTCACGCACCCATACCTTGCAGGTCGCTCTAAGCTCAGTTTATGATAACGACATTAAGAGTCCTCAACATCTTTTATGTTTTAGTTTAGCTAATCTTTACAGCACAATACGGAAAGCTGACAAGCAAACATTCAACTCCAGGAAAACATGCAATTGCAGGGTTGAACTGGTATAACAGAGCAGAACTGTGGTTCATTCATCTAGAAAACAGGTCAACAGGTATAAACAAATTCAGTACCAATCCATTAAGAGGTATGAAAAAAAAATCAGTAGTAATCCACAACAAATTTTATCTTGAGGCATCATAAGCCTCGCTCCTATAAGACATCCACTTTCTCTGCTAAAGTTATTTAGTACCACCATGTAAAAAAAAAAAAAAAAAAAATCATGTGCCACAAGAACTGGAATAATTTCCAGCCCAAAGCATATTCTTAAAATACTCTCACCAGGTCACATAGGCCTGTCATATAGGTGCAGAACACTTAATAAATCAGAAACAGCAAACACCATCTTGCGCATGTAGAAAAGAACACTTGCCAAAGTTTGAATAAAATTCAAACAATCTCCAAAAAGTAAAAATACCTAAAATGTTTCAATACCATGTTGAGATTGTATAAGTGATGTCCAGCTTTCCACAGAAGAGGCCCAAAGGTGCATTTATTTCAACAGGCTAATACTTTTTTTTTTTTTCTTCAGTTAAACACATAATAAAATGATAGTACAATATTCCTTGGTACTGGCAGTGTGCACCCATTAACTATGACTTTTTAAAGAGAAATTAGTAAGAATACTACTTTGAAAGTACTTTAATATAATACAAGACTTCTTATCCCATGGATATTCATTAACATTTTGCACGCTTTTTTTTTTTTTTTTAATTTTCATTCATGAGAGCAAAATTGTTCACTGAAAGTAACTTATTTAGATTAAATTGGAATCCCTGGATTCCATTTCCAAACCAATCCCAACTTCTTCACAAGAATTGGCCACCTACTAACATCAGTAGCTTTTTTTTTTTATATGAACAAATGTCAATAGGCAATTCACAATTTATTATGCCTGATCTGACCGACTGATCCTCTCAAGTCACATGATTCTTTGCTACCTCATTAGAAAACATAACATTTTTAAATCAAGACATTCGTAGAACATTTTGTTTATGCAGTAATCGGTTCTGCTGAGGTTCATAAAACAATCAGGGTCATCTCCACGAATAAAAACACTGTTAACTGAGTATTTTAAGGCAGTGAACCTGGTAGATTTGACTACGTGTTAAAGACAAAAAAGAAGTAACAATACTGTTAGGTGTATGATAACCAACGTGTTGTCTGAATTCAGAAGAAACTGTATGAATACTTGCAAAAAGGAAAAATTATTGAGAGACGGGGGGAAAAAACCCTGTTTTTGAATGCTGCCTCCTCCTTAAACCTGAGCAACTGCTTTTTTTCCACAAAGCTTAGAGAGGGGCCACAGGAGAAATGCATCATACAATTCTAGTAGAGAGAGTTTGGGGAAGAAGAGCATGGAGGTGACATCAGTTCTGAGGTAAAATTGCAATTCTGGAATCTCCTGTGTGATACAGATGCTCACAGTGAGGTATGTGTCTGAGTGCAGAACAGATATTTGCTCTAGGATTTAAATTTTTATGCTGTTACTTTTGAGGCTGTGCATTATGAATCTTGGGCTTGTTTCACCACTGTTTTATCCCCAAAAGGGAATGACAAGTGGATAGTAAACTGTCAAAGGGCAACATGTTTTATAAACTTTTTTTCCTCAAATAGGTTCACATTTTACTCATTTCTTAATCCACATTTTGTGGGTCTTGAACTCCAGCAGGGATATGGAGTGAAAAGCAGACAACATATGAGCTACAGTATCAAGTTGTTCAGACAATTATTTTACTGGTGTTTGGAATTAATACACAATCCTGACCATATAATTTAGTGGTTCATACCAAATTATTTCTCTCCTATTATTCCCTGCAGAGGAAGCTCAAAGAGGACATATAATCTACTTGCTAGGAACTGAATGGTCCCTTCCAAGGTCATATCGTTTTAGTGTTTCCCTAGCTTTAGAATTATTTTACAAGGAAAGCAACACTGCCTCCCAAATCTATTCTCAGAGCAACAGATGTAATACTGAGGGTCTGTTCCCCAACAGTTAGCGTTTTAAGCTATAGCCACCGATAACAGTAACTACACATTTTTGCTTTCATTCTATCACAAAAATGTACATTTGCAATTGTTTTGGTACAGTATATAATCATGACTCCATCTTTCCATTTTAGAAATTATATAGTCTAAGAAAATGAGGCTATATAATGCATATATTCATCAAACATTCTGTACTTGAAATTGATCTCAGATATCTCAATGAACTTTCCTATAGCATCATGCTTAAAAACCACAACCACCTAGAAAATGAAAAGGAGATACAACCCCAACTTTCTTGCACTGCCCAGTAATCCTTAGGGGAAATGGCATTCTGACCCAACAACGTATAACCTTCAGTAGTGTACTACATTGGGGCTGCTCCAAAGTGCTCTTCTAACTGAGAGATCATTCTGGACAGAACCTTCCCTACTAAACCAGGTTACAATTACATATGAACTTGGTTTCCAAAACAGATCTTATTCCCTAGAAAATTCCCCTCTTCCCTTAAAGAGTTGGGACAGTTTCACAAGCAACAGTTTAGAGTCTTGGAACAGAGAAAAGGAGAAGTATCCTTTTCTTGCCTGTTCAAATGAGTTTCTAAAGGTTTAAGAAGTAACATGGAAAGACTCGTGGAAAACACATCCTCTGCACTTTTGCCAAAAGAAAGGTCACTCTGAAAGACCTTTGATAACACTGAAGTAGAAGAGTAAGGTAAAGGTGACAACATAAAGACCACATGCTTCCATCACACAAAGATATCTGAATTATTAATGAATAATCTCTGTCTCAGATTTCACAGAGCTACTAGCTCAGATTCCAAAGAATAAGGAAGCAAAGCTATTTATGAAAAGAGTTCAGTTCTTAAAGCAGCAACCAGTAAGTTAAAATGCATTTTCTGGTGATTACTGCCTGGCTGAGGATGGTGACAATGCAAGGCCAAATAAAGGATCATTAAAAACAAATGGAATAATATTTTCAGCGTATCAACGGCTATTTGCAAAAGCTTTCATTTCATTATTTCATTATTTATTTTTTTAATGGGATAGAAAAGAAAAACATAAACATCACATTAGACAAACCAAGAACCAAAAGCAGCACCACCTTTTGGAAATATATGGCACATTTGACTACCCTTACTCAAAAGGAGCATCCCTGTACTATAAAAAAAAATTCCTTGTGAAATTAGCGACTACTCAGATAGAGGTCTGCTTATTGTGAAGACAGGAAGCAGAACTGGTAAGAATTCCTAAATTAAGTCAGTTGCAAATACGTGAGTTTAAATTCTGTCTCATTGTGCAGGCACAAGGGAATATACATCAGTTCTCTTAGGCATTCTTAACTCCTACTTATGGTTCATAAGTATTATATATACATAGAGGAAAATAATATTCCACTCTTTGCACTTTTTTCCATAGAACATTTAGAGTCTGCAACTTGCTTTTTGAAAAGTTAGGCCAACCTACTGGCTAATCATTCAGATTTGCTGTGGTAAAGCCAGTTCAATTCATTGGACTATACACAGTAGCTGGGGATGCCTAGCTTTTATTTCCTGATTGACCTTTTCAGACAACATTCAGGCAGATAAAATTTCCCTGATTGTCCTTCAATCACTAGAGAGGATAATTAGGCTCCTCCGGCAAGTATTTAGACTTCTACAGATGTGGAGCGTGCCACAGCAAATAGTGAATATTCTTTCACTGACCACCAGTCATAATGTGTGGTGTTTTCAAATACGGGTATTTTCTGTGTAAGCAAGCATTTAAACATCTGTTACTGGTAGAATTCTGCATTCATTTTCATGCAGCCGTGTCCATTACAATTCCTTACACAATAGCACGCGTACTTACCCACACACACCACCAGAGAGGCAGCGGAACGAACAGACATTCACTCCTAGTACTTCTCATGTGCTTCAGTAAATTAACCTGCCCTCTACACACAATCATAGAAGCTTATTACACAGTCATATTTGCAGAAATGCTTTCAATTGAGCTTGAAAATACTAACTCAATTTCATGTGTACTGTTTCTGCGTCAAGCTGAAAGGAACAATTTTGTTACATTCAACCCCTTGCAGACTACTGCAGTGTTTTTCCAAATACAACATTTGTGTTAACATAACTGATTCCACTACTTCAACTTCTAAAAGCAGAAACTTTCTCAGCATTTATCTCAAGAGCTATTCTTTTTCTCCATTAGAAATGCTATTTTTCAAATTAAGAAAAGTTAACTAAAACCAACTGCAAAACGCAACGGTTGGCAGAAGTAAAACTTTCAAAATAAAGAAATAACCACTCTCTAATGTCACACTTTTCATTATTAATAGCTCCTCTTTAAATGCTTGCAAGCTGCGAAAATTATACAAAATGATCACCTTTTCATTCCAGCTATTCAAAGCTACCCCAGCACTAATTTAATAAAAAAAAGGTAAAGGTTCAATTTATTGACAGAACAATACATTCAGTACACAGACTAATAAGGATATAGAGATAACGCGATATTCTGCAAGCACTACTCTTTCACTGCCCATTTTTAAGTCCTAAATTTTCATTTGTATAATATATATTCGCTCTAGCTTACAAGTTGATTAAAACTTGAGAAGACATTGACCTGAGCATTACGTTGAACGTGTGACATCGTAAGCATCCTATTATCATCTTGCAGATTAACTACAGCTAGGTTCAAATACAATATCACTAGGATATACAGGCTACGTATGCATAAGCAAATACTGCAGTGCAATAGGAACACACCTGCAGAACAGATGGTGTCAATGACTTGTTATCAACATATAAGCTTTTTGCAAGTTTTACTTCAGGCTCGCTCTAATCTGGTCCTGTGAAGTGAACTTTCATAAGAGGTTAGAGTGGATTAGGTATGCACCTGAACTGCATCTTCTGATTCAGTTTCATTCAGTCTGCTGCTCTGTGCACTCCCAGATCGCTCCTTGACGCATAGCAAAGCGCAATAAGAGGGTATAATTGGGATTTTCACATTTAAAAAATTGTCACTCATCTGAATTAAAACTTCAGTGTAGATGGGCCTATAAACTACCTTTTAAAAATAGGTATGGTATAATACAATGTTACAAATAAAGTCATAGTGCATCTGTAACTGAAAACATGTAGATGCATGCCCTTACCAGTGATCTATTTTGGTTCCTATGTAGAAGGAAAAACACTTGCTTCAAATAAACTATTTCTGATATAATACAGTTAAGACTTAGATAAGGTATTACTGATTGTACTAAAACACAAATCATCTGTTTATTTACAGAGGTAGCAGGATAGTTTCTTCCCGAAAAAGAACCATGAGCATGTATCTGGAAGGCGATGACTACTGTGGTGTTAGCTTCTCTGTTGTGACTGTCCACAACAGTTGACATCTAAACTCCTTTGTCCACAGGAGACTGAATCCTCTTCTCTCTCAGTTATGTAATGGCCACGAAGCAATGCCCCAATCACAGTATTAACATGAATCAGATACAAACATAAGCCATTGTGAAAAATGGCTGCATATTCTGGCATGTTTTTTGAGCCCCAGTGATGCAGGTGCCGAGTTTGCAGTTCAATGCAAAACTCCTGGCTGCAATGGAACAAGCATTTTGCTGCAAATCCCAACTGTAAAGGAATTCAAACCACTGCCTGTAAATCTTAAATGCCTTTTATGATGAAAATAAGAATGAAACAACAAATATGCCAATAGATGCTCCAAAAAAGCCTCCTCCTTTCCTAATCAAGAAAACGCATGCACAGAGTTAATTTCTAGGCAAATAACTCAGTGCCCGAGTCAATAACACAACCCTCCATGGCAAGGCTCAGAATACCTTAAAAGCCCATCTGTCTCCATGATTACAGAGCCTCAAGTGAAATGGTATGTCTACTCCCATTTCCTATTTACAGAATGGTAGAGAAAAATTTCTTCACTTGCTTCTTCCAACACCTAGTTTTTCAGCTCTGAATAAACCAGCTGTTGAACTGAACCAAATGGAAAAGAAGAAAATACTCTCCCTGCACTGAGTGAAGAAGCTTTAGTTGTCAAAAGCTGGGTTATTACATTGGCAAGTTCTGGTTTCTAGTACCCAAGTCAGGAATTTCATCCAGAACAGTGAGCTGAGAAGCTATAGGGCTTCTACAGAAAACACTCACTGCTTGGTATTAATTTTTATTTATGACTCTCTGTAAAAGGACACGCATTTTAATGAGGACTGACATGCAGACCCCCTCATAGGTGTATGCCCTACTTACCAAACTCTCTCTGATGTCCTCTTTCTGGCTAAGTGAACACTAGATTGACTTCTCATAACAGCACAGATTCAACAGAAGGAGCAAAGAATATGCTTACCGTAGAGGAGCCTGTGGCCAAATATTTAGGACATTTTTTCCAGGGGAAAGATGAGATGAACAACACTCCTTCAAGCTGAAAAGGGAACTGAAAATCTTCACCTAGACCCATAGTTCTAGGTGCAATTGCTGGTGCAATACAGGAAGGAGACAGTTCTCTGTGTCCACCTACCACCGTACACTTTGGCCAACCCCCACAAGGGGCCATGCCCTTTAGGACTCCTATCTTCCTACCTACCTCAAGCAAAGATCCAGCATACCACAAACAGCCCCAACCAAGGCCTCAGGCCTGCCTCTTCATCTGCCTTCCTCATCAGCTGATCAGCAGGAATTGTCCGCACAAAAACACTTACTGCTTGTCCGCAGGCCTGAGCTACCAGGATAAGAAGTAAGTAGCAATTGGTGGTGCTACATGACCTGGAGGACAGGCAAACCTACACAGGCAGTTACTGTTCAAAGATAATTCTCCATGTGGAATTACTCACTTTGGCTCAACTAAGCACCCCACACTCTCATTTAGACAGCAACACCACATACTGTGAGTAGCCTGTATGTAGCTGCTTGGGAAATCCTGAAGTCCAGCATTAAAAGCCACAAACATGAAAGTAAAGATTGTGTTGAAGAAGGGAGTGACCTACTTTAAACGCACTGCAAAGCAAAATGAACAAGTGATTTTCAAAGTAAACATGGCAGCCTGTATAACAAACGATTCTTTAGATAGACAGTTGAGGAAAAAAAGGCTCTTTTTTTTTTTTATTATGGATAAATGGAAGGAAATCTAACTGGCATACTTTCAAAGTAAAAACAGTTTGAAATTTAAAGCCTAATATGCAAAAACAATCCATTTCTATAAAATGACACTTAGAAGCAGTTACCTGATTTCATCTACTGTTACCATTAAAAAGTAAATGCTACTATGACAGCACCTGTAAATAGGATTGACAGGGTAAGAAATGTCATTCTGCATAGTGAGACTGCAAGTTCAAATCACACTTCAGATGCAAACTCTCTGCATTAAGAACTCAAGGACAGAAATCACCTATGATTCAGCTCTCACTGTCCATTCAAGATAAGTTGAAAGTCCCAAGTGTCTTTCAGCTTCAGGTCCTCAACAAGGACCACACAGTTGAAAGACAGCCCAGGAAGGAAAAAGTAACCCTGTAAGATCCTGCTGATCATCCTCATACAAAGAAAAACGCCTGTAACTTTTCCTGTGTTTTTTATTTATTTTTGGAATGAAAAGAAAAACCTAAGGCTTTAGTAGGAAATAGTTCCAGCTGCTCTTGAACATTTAATAGATTCGCAATATGCCTATAATAATTACTTTAGATAGTTTCAACTCAAATCATTCTATATTTTGCTAGAGTTAGGCATGACATACTGCACGCTAAGTAAAATATTAACTAAAATCCCAGCAAAGAGAAAGTCCTTTTTTGTAATGTTGCCAAGTATCAAAAAAACTCTTACTGTATTTCCTTCCTGCCTCAAAATATCACTATACTAATCTTGACTTCACAAACTCTGCACCAAATGATACAGAATAGGTTATATAAGGCTAACAAAAGGTATTAAGCTTTAAGGAATATTCAAGTTTAGTACCTAGCATTATTAAAATTCTGTTTCAAGATAGTGTGAAAAATAAGCTTTTAGTTGAAAGTCACTCAGAACAAGATTCAAAAATTTACGACTCACCAATGCTGCCACCTTCAGAGAAATAACAAATACAGTTGGTAAAACAAAGACAACCAAAATTTCATCTTTACAGCATTTTGAACTCCTGTTATATAGCACACAAAAAAATCATCCGGTCAGAAACAGATTAACAGGAAGGTGCATCTGCCAAGCATTCAGTAAAACATATAAACAGTTGCACTGGGTCAGATTAAAAGTCCGTCTAGCCCGGAATACTGTGCCTAACGGAGGCCAAACCCAGACGTCTCAAGAATACAAGAACAGCGCAAACCTATAGCAATGCTATCAGAAAATATTCTCAGAACATCCAACAATTTCTGGTTCAAGAATCAGTATCTTTGTATTTTGTCAGTCTTAATGGAATTCCTCAATGTGAACTTGCCCAGTTGCCCCTTGAACCCATGTAAGCTTTTAGCACCCATAATATACAGTAGCCAGGACTTCCACCACTTCGTACAGTTCCACACTGTACAAAAAAATATACATTCTTATCTTCCATTGTTCATTTTTGAACTTGCTAGCCTCACCTGATGCCCTGTAAATCACGCATCAGAGACAACACAGCAGACAGACACCGCTAACCAAGTGTCCTGCGCCTCGCGTGACTTCACAGATCTCCATCTTAACCCCACTACAGGATTCACTAGGATAGGAAAACAGACTAACTTTATATTTGGGGGATTTTTGATCATTAGTGTGCAGTGAGTTGATATTTTCAGAAAGCTGCAAATTATAACTGTAAAGATTCGATCAGATTTCACTCTTTTATGTGCATCATAGGGTTTTTCCCTCACCCCTATGTGCAGTTATTCACACAAACTGAATTTCATCTGCTGTTTAAATGCCCATTTGGTCCAATAAGGTCTTTCTACAAGTCTGCATGGGCAATGTTGTCTTTAAAACACTCGGCAATTTAATAAGACCAGCAAATTTCACTATTCAGCCCCTTTATTTTGAAGACGTTGAGTAGTATGGACCCTGTACTAACCTCTGTGGAACTCCACTGGTGAAAACTGTTTACTGCAACCCAAGCATTTAGACATTTTCTTTTGCTAGAGGACCTTCCCCCTCTTCTCCGATGGTACCTCAGTTGGCCATACAAACAAGGGATTTGCCAGACACGTTGTGCAGAAAGGGCACTCCTTCCAAAGGGAAATCCCATACAACAGCTGTCCAAATACAGGTCTTTGCAGCCTGACAAGACATCTTCCAATCCCTGTATTCGTTAAACATATTTTAGGATAACGTCTCCTGTTGTTTCTTTTAGTGTTATTTGGACTTCTTGCATCTTTTCAGTCTCATTCATACATTTTCACCACCAACTTAGGCAAAGTATATTTCTTAGAGCGGTACTCAAAGTCATCTTCAAAATTAAAAGGCTGGAGATAAGGTTACCAAGAGAAAACAAAACACAGAATGCAATTTTATATTATACTTAGGAGATCCAACAATCTTACTTAGTTCCTATTAGATTTGCTAAGATACCTCTGAACTATGAGAGGAGGTCTAAGATAGGCAGCAGTTCCTGGGATGCTGGCTCAAAATGGATCTCAAAGCATGAGGCTTGGGAGCTCAGGACCAAGATCTTGCTGCCATACCCTTTAATGCAATCTCCCCTCTGAGCGCGTAACCCTCTGAGGTCTTCTCTCCCTCTTCCCTTCCCCAGGGTCTTTGTTCAAGATGGTTCTTACTTCCTATCTTCTTTCTGCTTTTATTTTCAATCTGATTTCCTAGTTCTATCCAACAGCAGTGCAGACTTAGTGACTCATATCTCCACACTAGTTGGGTGTGGTTATCTTTAATAGTCAAAGCTTTTGTTATGGTTTCAGCATCTTCTACTGTCTCACCTTGCAAGGTGGAATACCCTACTCTCCTGCAGCTGTCATTAACTTTTCCTCCCCCATGCAGGAGAGTAGACATTTTAAAGCCCTTTCCCAGGCTATGCAATAAATATAGTCTGTATTGATGATAGACGATGTTTGTAAACTAGGCCTACAATCACTAGCATAAATGCTGAACAGGATTCTAGAGAGATTCTACAGAGAGCGCACATACACAGCATTAATACAGGTGGCAGAGTTGTTAACAAACTGCTTTTGTTCAGGAGGACAAACTTAGGCCAATTTTGGACATTATACTGACAGGACAATATTTCCTGCATTACACTTTTTATGTGTCTGTGTGGGTGTACACTGAAATAAAGAATAAATGCAGTAAGGGTACATAAATCTATGCTTATTTAAAGCTGGCTAGCATGAGTGGCAGTGGCAACAAAGAGGAAGTAGCAGACGCTTGAGACCTAGCCAGCAAGCCAAGATTGATACTCCTGTATTTCTACAGCTTTTCCTGCCCCTACCAGTTACAGTACAGCAAGTACAGGTATGCTTTGTAGCAATACCTTTCGTTACACATGTCCTTTCTGCAAAAATACTGCACCAAGGCAACCATGTTATTACCTGCAAACTTCTCACTATCATCCAGGATTTTAACCATCTATCATTGCTAAAATTAACAACTGCTATTATTAACTGTGCTATCTGTAGCGTCATTTATTGCAAGACCCTTGATAAAGCTTTACTTATCTACTTTTTCTTTTTACATGCTATTTTCTAGCCACAAATTCAACATGAACCAGGAATTGTACTTACATGGTAGATACAGGTAAAGGGTTTCAGTTTAAAAAAAAAAAAAAAAAAAGGAACAGTTGAGACCTTTAAGTTACCAGGCAGAAGCATCAGTGTAAGATTCATGAATGAACCTATACCAATTCACTCATCTGCACTGCACTCCTGCAAAAAGACACTGTTGGGAGAGGCCTATCCACACACGGGTATCTTCAGTAGGGGGTCTGCCAACACAGGGTCTAAAGGTGCTGATACCAAGATAGCGGTAAAAGATCTTATATAAAGTTAAGCTGTGAATTAGTAAACATTTTCGTACTATCAAAGAAATGCTTAATATTCAGCTGATGCAGTATTAGGTCTGGAGTTTACAACTACACAGGTAGCCCGACTATAGCAAAACTGCTCACATGGACGTATGGACCGATACCCTCTCTTAGAAAAATCGCTTTCTTTGGAGGATTGGCAAAGCTCACCTCCTACAAGGAATTATTTCCCATCAAAAACTGGCAGATGTGTGTGCCTTAAGAGCGGCACGCTTGTCCTGTGCTGTTTACATGAACCAAAGTTTTGCAGCTCGTGACACAGCGGTGCAGCCGTAACGGGGAGGCAATGCTGGCCCCGGCCCCGCACCACCGCTCCGGCCCCAGGAGGCACTGGGGCCGCACAGCCCCGACAGGTTCCCCCCGCGGCAGCCCCAACCCGGCCCTGCACGGCATAGTGTGACCGCTCACCGTCCCAGCTCAGACTCCAGCTCGAAGTAGTGGGCCAGCGTGTCCTTGTTGGAGCCGTCGATCCAGTAGTCGGGCGTGGTGGCGGCGGCGCGGCCGGCAGCCGAGGAGCCGGAGGACGAGGTGGAGGAGGAGGAGGAGGAGGAGGAAGAGGAGGGCATGGTGACTTTCAGCATGTCGGGACGTCTGCCGGGGGCTGCCCCCTCCTCCGCACCGGCTGCGGAAAGCAGAGCGACAAGGCGGCTGGCGGCGGCGGCGGCAGCACCTCACCTCCCCCCCCCCGACTCCCACCCCCTCCTCCTCTTCCTCCTCCTCCAGCCCCCCCGCCGCGCCGCGCCGGAGCGCCGGCGGCTCCCCCAGCCCGGAGGGGCGGCGGCGCCGTCTGACGGGGCAGCCCGGCAGCTGCCGGCGGGGGGCGGCGGCTCTGCGGCGCCCGGGGCCGCTCCGAGGGGCCAGCTCCGCAGCCCCGGGCGAGGCGGCGGCGCCGCACCGCCCCGAGCCGAGCCGAGCCCAGGGGCGGCCGCCGCCATGGCAGCATGACCGCGGCCCCGGCCCACCGGGCGCCCCCGCGCCGCCACCTGCCTGCGCCGCCGCCTCCCCCGGGCCCTAACACGCTGCCCTGCCCCGCCGCGCCGCGCCGCGACCCACCTCGGCAGGCGGCTCCTCCGCCGGGGCCCAGCCGGCAGCGGCGGCGCGGGGGCGACCGGCGCTGCCCCCCGCCGCCAGCCCGCGGCCCCGGGCGCGGCCGGGAGGGGCGGGGCCCGGAGGGGCGGGGCGAGCCCCGCCCCGCGCCGCGCACGTGCGACCGGCCCCGCCCCGCCGCGCCGCGCCGCGCCGCCGGCACCCCGCTCACCCGGCCCCGGGGCTCCTCGCTATGACGTCATAAGGCAGCGAGCTGCCGCCCGCGAGCGGGGCGCGGCGCCCCGACGGCGGCGCCCGCCGCGCGGAGCAGCGCGCTCCGGAGCCCGCCTCCCCGTCCCGGGCTGGGGGCAGCTCAGGGACAGCAGGCTCGGCCCTCGGAGCCCCAATTCCTTGTCGCGGGCGGTGGTCAGCCCAGGAAGGGCGCGTAGCCTCAGCTGCTCTCCCTTTCGCCCGTTTCGGGGGGTGGGGTCGGGACGCAGCGGGCAACACAGGGGCTCGGGATTGCTCTGTCTGCGTTTTTCTAGGAACTTGGGGAGGAGGAGGAGGAGGAGGAGGAGGCGGCAGAGACCGAGAGACGAGCAACACTTCCTGGGGAAGACACTGACAAGGCTCACACACACTGTACAAACCAGTGAAAGCCAAAAAAATAGCTTCCCCTTCCTCCCTCTCCCCCAACTAAAAGAAGCTATAAATAAATAAAATCGCCATGCTGCAACGCCACTCTTGACAGGTGCAATATGCATGCAAATATAATAAAGTATATTGTATCCATGACTGCAAAACTCCTAGCCAGAGGTGTCTATATAAGGGCAGCTACTGTTGGTGTAGTGCTGAAATAAAATAGCGGCAGTTGTGTGTGCCTCGCATGCATAGTATGCCACCATCAGTCCTACTCACAGCTCCTCCCTGCTCTTACACCCACTCTCACTGCCACGCGAGCACAGGCAGGAGGTAAAACGGACTGTGTACAGCACCAGTGACGGACCTCTCGTCCTCTAATATTCAACCACAATCCACTAGCTTGCTTTTGAACGCTGTAGTCCTTGTTCACGTCAAGCACACAATCCTGTTCAGTGTTTTGTCAGTTCAGGTTTATTAATGTTTCCCAAACTGTTTTGTATTCCCCTATAAACAAGTCTGACTCCTCTTGTTGTCCAACTTCTTTACAGTACTCAGGGGCAGGTAATCTCAACTTTGAATCTCTGATGCCTCAAAGACGTTTTTTGGAAAAAAAAAAAAAAAGCCCCTCTCTGCTCAACCAGATAATGGAAGATCTACTAATTTAGTCTTTGCTAATTGTAGGAAAGGATAAAAGAGATAAATGAGATAGATAAGAGGAATAATGCCTTTTCCTCTCAAGTTTACTTTTTTGCTATTTTTAAATGAAAATGTAGATTCCCATCACGATTTAAGACTTTATCATTTTCAAATTCAATTAGAAAGTTACAGAAAAAGTAACCCAAAGTCCTATTATGCAAACCAAGTTCTATGCAAACCACTTTGACAGAGACCTTAAACTTCTCTTCAGACGGACTTTGTGCCCAGAGCACTTACCGTAACAGCGTTAAGATCAGCCCCAGAGCAGCAGACAGGCAGCCTTTTCAGCTTTTGTTCATGCCTCCTCTCAACTCTCCAGCTTGTTTTGTCTCTTCTGGTAAGTTTGGAAGTTTTCTTCTCAAAGCTTCTGTTGCTAGGTGACATTTTTCCCTCTTTCCTTATGACATCTTCTGACAGCATCTCCTGGGAGAAGAAATGGCCACTGACCATTAAAAACACAAACACACACACAACAGCCAATCACCACATTTAGAAGACAGCGGTATTTCACATATTATTTTTGTTTAGTCAGGTATTTTAACACCTCACATATTCTGTAACCCAAAGAGTACCTGTAGTCCCATTCTTTTACAGTTATTTTAGTAAGATCATGTTTATCCAGGACCTATGATCAGATTCGCATCTTGAATGTTTTAGATGGACTTACTACAGACCTTTGTGCTTATATGACATAGCACCAGCATATTTTTTCGTACGGGGCCGTGTATCTGAAATGCATTAGGCTTTCCCTTAAAACCCTGCCTCAAAGTGGGCTGGATCAGACCATGCTGATAACCTAGTTCTTTAAGATTGACTGGCACCTCATTCTCCAGGAGCTCCACGCCACTAAAAAACTAGAGTAACAATATCCAAGTATGGCCATATGAAATTAAAGAAAATCTTCAGTTGCACATTGTGTGTAATCAGCACATGAATGTCTCTCTGACTCTCCAGAGAACCAAAGGCAGTATCGTAAATGTGTGCTGCTCCACTCATATCTCATCTTTCTGAGCGTCACAGTGCATATCTGTGACGATTCACACTGTTATTATTGGACATGAGACTAAACTACTGACACAACTTCATTTTGAAATGGAAAGGTTCATAGTATAAATGCACTTGTGACACACTGTGAGTGAAATTTTATCTTGGAGCCACAGATACCATGGTTTTCTTGCTACCAAACCCAGGTTACAGACTCAGAGGAAAAAGGCAGGTCAAGGACGTATCCAACTCTTGCAAAGGAAGCAGTATTTATGAACACAAAAACACACGCAAGAGATGTCCAACCTCCTGCCCCTCTCCTGCCACCCATAAATTTAAACCCAAAGCAGGGAGCTCATCTGCTATGTTGGTGGAGATGGGATCAACAATCTTTCTGCTATAGTGGCTGCAGTTCCATTTCATGAATGCTCTTTTCCCTTTATACTAACATCACTGCATCAGGTATATGCAGTCCACACTTTCCAGTATTTCCTTCAAAAACAAACCCGGGATGAGAACCTTTTAAGCTTAGCTTCTGACATTTCCATACAATTCTAGCAGTCAGGACTGTGGGTACAAACTTCAGACCAAGCAAATTCTGTCCAGAGTTTTGAATAGGCATTTCATAATTTAGGGGCATCATTTGAAAGAATTATATGATAAACCCTTGCCAGCTCAGGGTGATACTTTTTCCTGGATAAACTGCCTTGGACCAGCGTGCTTCTTCAAAATACTTAAACAGAAATCATGTCCATTTGTCCTGTACTGCTTTCTTTTCTATATATTTTACTGCAGTTGCTTCTTGAAGGTATAAGATGTCCACAGCTGTAGTAGAATAGAGAACGCCATCTATAAGAAGCAAACTGTCAGAGACTGTCCTCATTAAGGGTTCTCTCTCTCACAGTAGCCTGCAGATACTAGAGCTTCCCTCTTTGCATAGATATACAGCATGGACTCCACATTGGCATACATCCTAGATCTGAGGTTTATCTATTATATGTGAAATGCAAACTAGGTCTTTTGAGACAGAAGTTATTCAAAGCATGTCACTTACAAGTCAAGAAAGTTCAGATCAGGGCAAATCCCAGAAGCTTTCGCTTCCCTTCCCTGTCATGGATTTTCCCAACTGAACGCCAGGCTTTGCTTTACATTTTATTTTCTACAACATCTTCCATCTTGCACTCAACTTCCAGGACCTCCAGATGACTGTGCAAGCCTCCACTGAATGCCCATCCGCTAAGGATGCCAAAACCTCTGCTAACTTCTCTATTTTTATTTATGTAGAGAACGCTGTATGACTTATATCAAATAAGTTCATCATAGTCTCTTAACTTATCATCTTTCATGCTGTTTCAAATGTAAATCTGAGCCTACTTAATGTTTTACAGAGCTGCTGGATAAAGATGGACTCTTTCATCATCTGCATCTGTGAAAAGATTAAATTCGAAAAGAATGAGCACAGGGTGCAGGGAGAGGCCAGCAGAAAAGTAGTGGCAGGGAGAGGACGTGTATTCATGCAAAAGAACAAAGAAGGGGAAAAGAGTCTCACGAGATCCTTTACAGAGTGGTAGTAGGTGAGAAAAAGACACAGTAGCAACATGTCCTTTTGCCTGGACCTGTACTCACATTTTAAAGTCGAGACCACTTTTACCAATGTTTGGAAAAAGCAAAAGCACAAGTAGGGATAAAAAAGTAATTGCCTGAGGAAGGGCTATTAGAAAATAATGTGATTCAGCCATCCCTGAAGCACATTACGTGGGCCCCAGGATCATTTCGTAGTCACTGTAGGAGAATATACAGAACAGCATCTTTGCAGCTTAGGCATAGCACAGATCTTTCCTTTCCCCCTTTAAATGATTCAATCAATCCTTTGATTTCTAGAATGGAGAAAGATTCTTGAAGTGTTCCCTTTCACTTTCAGGAACAAAGAGCCATCCCTCTGGTTTACTAAAGAAAATAAAGCTGATCCACAAGCCTTCACGAGTCATTAAATACAAATAAACCAACGCCTTGCTGGCAGGCTTCACAAACTAAAAGTCACTTAGTAGGACCCTCAGAGGTTCCATGTTGCCCTTCTTGAATGAAACCCAGTTAGCTGTTTGTGCCTCTCTAATCCCAGCTCAAAAGAGCTGGAGGTCCCCTGGCATCATTAGCAGCTCAAGATATTTGTCTACAATAAAAGGGATGATATTACTTGTTTCCTAACACAGAACTTTTTTTTCTTGTCTTTTCCTTTTTTTTCAGAATGCAGTTTAAACATGCTCCATCACTCGATGGTTTAAAAAAAAAAAAAAGCAGTGAACTCTAAAATCCATATATAAGAATACAAACTTTCTGCTCAAGATGATACCTGGCAATACATAAAGTTGAAAAGACTGAAAATGTTATCAAAAGAGATGCAAAGAGTCTTAGTCACAGCCAAGTACTATAAATATTGCTAGCTTTTAAAAATTTTAAACATTTCTTTAAACGTTTCTTTCCCTTTCAAGCAGGAAGCACCAACTTCATCATTATTTTGATATTTGGGAAAAAGATATCCAGACACAGGAAATTGTGTAAAACACTAAGAGGAAGGCAAAGTTAGCAGTTTCTGAGGAACGGCTATTTGTACTAGGCAAATTCACTTTCATAGGGTAAGCTGAAGTCTAACCTCAGCGCAGTACTAAAGCAGTCATTTTAGAGGAAGATCAGAAGGAGGTCAGTTCATGGCAGCATTATTAGCTTAGGTGGACACGCAACAAATGGAAAAACTGGGAAACCATACTACTTTTTCTAATGGCTGGAATTTATATTTTGTTCAACTTCAAAGCAAATACCAGAGATCACAAAGGGAATCAGCTGCCACTCACCTCATTTTAAAAGTTACTTGGTGGTTATGCACCTTCTTTTGCTGATTAAGTGAGAGAAGTCACCTAAAAATTCAGCAGAGCCCTCTCTTGGTTGCTTCTCTCTGCTTGGCAGTGTAGTCTAAGCTATTTGCTTGTTTTTCCTATTTAACTTTCTAGATTCAGTAGTGCAAGGTTCCTTACTAGGGGTGTAAAGGCAACCAGGACTCTACATTCCCAGGACCTCAGCATCTAATCCACCAGTAAGGTGATTTCAGTAGCTGGTTCATTAACAGAGAAGTTAATAACCATGGCTATAATTATAGGGCTAGAACTCAAGGTTCACCCTTGAACTGGAGTTCCATACAGATAGATATCCACCAGGATCTAGCCAGTAATTCTTGCCTTTCCAGTTGTACTATTTTCTACACATCTCAAACTCCCCTCATACCAAGAAAAAATAAACAAACTAGCGCAGCTGTGAAAAACAATTTCAGCCTATCAGTTCTGGCTGTTGCTGCCCAGCATTTGCCTTGTATTTAGGTAGCTAAAAGTTGACAGGACCACTACTGCAGCGTAGCTGTGATCAGGTCTCTTGCGCCAACAGTGCCAATGAGTGGAAACCAGGAACTACTTTTATCCAGGATGTGGTACACAATAGGAAAAATGGCCATGTTCATTTACTTCAGTGATTTTGGATTGGATAGTTGCCAATTCAGTAAATTCTGGAAAATTGCAGCTTTTATGAGCAAGGAAACGGCTGTGGTTTGTTGTTGTCATCGTTTCATACATCTTTCCGATTAAGCATCCAGTTACGGCCTTGCTTAATTGCAGTCTAATTTCTTTGAGTGCCCTGCCAGATACTGATGATAACAGACTTATTTGTTAGCAAAAACGTCTCTAGAAAAGATCCAACTCCGATAAAAAACAACAAACAATTACAACATCAAGCCCTTTAAAAGTGAAAGGGAAATAATTAGCTATGCATTATGGTCCAGCACCAGCCTGTACCTTTGATCTTCACAGGACAATTTCAAATGGCAGACCTGTTGCTTGTATTTAGGGCTGTAACGAGGAATGAGATGGTAGTGGTGGAAAAACGCTAATGTAGGGGATGCAAAAGGAGCCAAAATGCCTTTTTCTCTTTCTGGCTGCACTCCTCACAGAAGAACTCCCCCATTTACTCCCCCTTCAGACTGAGCATCCACGCCTTTGTCCTTTTCTTCTTTACAAGTCCCTTGACTCTTTGGATCCATCTGGCCCTAGTCACTGCTACTGATTTCTCTCTGACACAGTTTGACCACAGATACATAGTAGAAGATCATCTTAGTCTCACAGAATGCTGTCTACAAGCTATCTGCAGACCAGTGCAGGGGAAAGGTTTAGGAGAACACAACCTTAAACTCATATCGTCTCACCTAAACATGGCTGTCCCGGGAGGCTCGGCTGGGGCGGCTGAGCCAATCGCGGGGCAGCCTGATATTTTGGTCCCCGCAGCACTCCACGCTACAGGAAAGGTTCGGGGCGGCAGTATAGGTGTCCCTCACGAATGAGTTCACAAATAACAGCCCCGAACACACAACAAAGTTGTATATATATATAATCAGGAGTAGCAGCAACTGAGAACTAGCAATAACAGCAATATACAATTAATTAATCAGTCAATGATTCAATACGTTCAAACTCCACACGCAACACAGAACAGGAACACTTACAACATTCACGGGCCACGCACACGAGCTCGGACTGGTGAGGGAAGGGCGCCTGGTGGTCACACTGGGAGGGGCGGAGGAGAGAGGGCAGGGGACGGGACAAGCAGGCCGTGCCTGGGGCGGGGGGTGCCGCTTCAAGCCCGAGGGCTCCTCAGGAGGCCACTCCAGGCGCAGCGCGCCGCCACCACGTGCGCTGCAATGGTGAGCGGGCCGCAGCCGAGCCGGCGTACCGCTTCGGTTTCTCATAAGCAGGCTACGCCCGAGCGTGCGCCCCTTCTCGCTCCCGGGGGGTGGCTGGTGTACTCACGCGCCCACCCGCGTTAGCGGCGGCGGGTGGGATCCCCAGCTGCCTGATCCAGTGCCCCAGGTCAGGGGGCACAGTGGCGCTGGCTGTCCCGCAGCCTGCCGGGGAGCAGATTTTCACTCGGGGAAAAGCCTTGGGAAAGGCTGCCTGGCGTCTTCGAGCCTTGACAAAGGCTGCCGAGGTGCCTCCTGCCCGAGTCCCTTCAGTGCGTCCATCTTCGCTTCCCGCCTCCTCCGTCACCGCCAAGAGGCCGCCGCTGTCCCCGCACGGGCCCCTTTTGTGCCTTTCCCGCTCTGGGCCGGCAGGCGACTAACGTGTCTAGCCCCCGGCTCCGAGCGGTCCGTTCTCGACCCCCGGTTACACCGCGGCCCTGCTGCCCGACCGCCGGGCAGACCGGCCCTCCTTCCGGAGCCTTCCGCGGACTGACAGCCTGTTGGCCCTCCGCCAGCGCTTCTCAACTGTGGCAGCGGGAGATTTCCGCGGGCTAACGGGGGGGGGGGGGGGGGTGTCACAGGAAGGACGGGGAGATTAACACCTTATGCCCGTTGTCCAATCAATCCCATTTTCCTAACTTCTCCCCTAAACCAAACGTGCCGCGACGACGGGGCGGGTTCCAGGCCAAGCGAGGGGCCTGCTTGGGGTCGCCTCCGCTTTGTTTCCTCAGAGGCTTTGCTGCTTCTCGGCTCTTTCACAGGTCCCATGGAAAAGTTCTGGGGGGGCTTCTGGAAACAGCTTTCCTCGCTCTCATCACCTTCACCGCCTGCTTCCCCCCTGTATTTGTCCACAACCAGACTTTTTTTGCTTCCTGAAAATTTACTGTGGCTAATTTAATCCTTAGGGACAAGAACAGGCTACCCTTAGGTAAAAGGAGAACTTACAGCACCTCATCTGCTCTCTGCTAAGCACCCATGGAAGGGCTTTTACCCTGTAATAAATACAGGGTAACCCATGAGAGCGCACATAGGAACGGCTTGCACAAAACTGCTGATGATTTGCAAAATCTTACCGTTATTCAACAACTCATTATCATAAGACCCACTGAGAGAGATGTGCCCCTATATGCATACAGCATAGACAACTTCTGGAGTCTCCATAAAACCAATAGACTTTATTAGAAGTACCTAGCAAATGACTCGGGACCATATGAGACTACTTTGTAGAAGATGCACTATATCTTGTAAAAAAAAAAAAATCTGAATCCCTCTCAGGGAAAACAGATCTTAATATTTCCAAGTCACGATACTGTAATTTCTTCTCTAAAAGACACATTTATACATATACATGCATATACATGTCATATGTATCTATGTGCATGTCACATATATGCCACGTGTGTGTACATATATGCACACACAAACACGTTACACCAAGACAGTTGTGCATTTCCAAGCACAAGTAAGGAGTTATATTTGGACACGGTGAAAATCAGCTGCAGTTGATTTCACATTCTTGTACAGATGAATTTTTACAAATCTGTTCCTCTAATGATGGTAGTGGGGATTGACAACGATAATCACATCTGCAGACTGAGGGAATGTATTATTCTATTATTATACTTGTTCCTTAAACTACTGTTTTTCCCATAAAAGTGAACAGGGATTACAGGAAGGATTATAAAGCAATCTGGTAGAATTTCCACTAGAGCTAGATGGTTATCACGTATAAAGACTGCATTTCAGTATCTCCACCTTCGTGTCCCAATGTGACCTCTTTATGTCAGAAGTAAAGCAAAAAGCTGAACAGTTTCACTGCTTATGTAAACAGTTTTTCTTGTTTATTTCTCACTCAGTAGGTTTGCTACTATATATAGCCTTAACATTGTTTAGGCCCTCGGTTTGTGTAATGTATCTAAAAGCCTTGGTAACATCTGACCTGTTAAAATCACTAAGTGCTCACAAATTCTTTTTGTTGCCATTACAAAATTTTAGAGACATAATGAGGGGCATTCCGTTTTCCTCAAAGTTGTCTCCCTCATTTCTTTTCCATCTAAACTCAAATGCAATCAGCAAAATCTGAACACTGAGGAATTCACTGAAGAACTATTCACTATATCAAAACGCTATGATTATAAATCAGTATATTGTTCAAATGAATCTATTTTTTGCTTAAATATTAATTGATGTTCAAAATGTAAGAAAGAAAAAAGCTGCCTTGTGCTGAGTCTTGATGGTAAAGCTGAGTATACCCAGAGAATAAAAATGATCCTTCAACATTTGTAAGAATACATGACAAGAGTTGTGTACGTAAAAATTCATGCATAATTTGAATTCTGATATGCACACAATTACTGTAGCTGTACACAAAGCTCTTATACTCACAAAACAATCCTTTTGCTTCCATGAAACTCCTGTGCAGGAAGACGTTGCTAAATTTACTAACCAGTATACAGAAACAAATAAAGCCAAATAATCAAGTGCTCTCCAGGCTATCCTTTCTGCATGTTTCTCAATGTTTCTCGCCTTCTGTCTCTTACACCGAGGTTTCTAATACTAGATTTTTTGTCTTGTTAAGGCTTAAACAATCCACTGTATGATTTAATTATAGACCATAAACTACTGTTCTGGCCTGCTGTTCCACCTCTGCAATGCCAAAGAACTGTGTGTGTTTGCGCAGACGTAAATGAAAGAAATATTTGGACAGCCACCTTGCAGGAAGTTCAAGATTGTCATCAGCTCCCTTCCAGTGTCGGGAGTTATAAAACTGATTTGGAAAATTTAGTTTTTTCAAATACCAGCTGAGAAGTGCACTGGTGGGTGTGTGGGTAGGGGTGGGTGTTCGTTAACCCACTAATCTTGCCTTTTTTTACTCAAAGTTTCCAGAAACTGAGCACTCTGGCAGCATAAGACTGCTTACGTTTTACTTGCTACGTTCACATTTTTCTAGGAGTTTTAGAAGATGCTGTTATGAAATGTCTGCAGTTATGTAGATAAGCATCTTCACTCATATAGGGAAGGAAATGTGCTATCTAAAGTAAGCTAAAGAATAGCGGAGCTCATTACGTTTTGCTGACTGCATTTGGAAAGATGTACTTTCATTTTGAAACGAGAGAAAGCAAGCAGTAACAAAAAGAGTCTCCACTAAAGAACAAAGACTGTGTGTGTGTTCGCTCTTTGTCTAAAGAGACTAGCTGTGCAAGAGACTTTTTAACTGTTTGGCTGAAGCCCACACAAACATGTTCAAGGCAACTTGAAATTAGTATTTTGGGATTTTGCAGTGAAATGCAAATGACTTATTTCAAGTCAACAAAACGCTCTGCTTCACTCAGCCCTAGTATATTTTTCAATGGATTTTTTATAACAAAAGTTAATTTTGAATTTTTAAAAGTATCTATACAAAACAGTTGATTCTTTCCAGTATTTTCTTCTCAGACAAAATAATTTGCTGAGCCTAGCTTAAAGAGAACGTTCTGTTCCTACCAAAACTGCCTTTTTCTGCAAAGAAGCTGTTGGTTAAAGAAGTCCCCAGCTCTATGACAGACAAGCAGCAGTACAGACAACAAAAAGCAAGGCAGAGTTTAAAAGACAGGAAAGCAAAGAACCATCTGTTTGGTACATCTACTCTGGCTACAGCTTTTCACATCTATCAGAGTAATGCAGCTTACCGTGATAAAACACAACATGCACTCGCAGCCATTTCCTTGGCTAATTCTTCCATGTTAGAATGTCAGCAGGAGGCCTGTTTAGCAGGTAATGAGAAGAGACACCAAGAAAGCCACCATCACTAATGGGGACATTCAAACAAATGGAAATAACAAAAAGAAACTCAAATGTAAGTGCTGCCGTGTGAATGCTTTCTAGGAGTGATGCCATTCAGAGTTTAAGGTCAACACAGCTAGGTTAGCACCTTGCATTGAGAAAGACTCAGTTAAGTGAATGCTAGAGCATCATCCTAAATGCTACATCCTCAAATATTATAGCCCTACAGTTATTAAGTAGGAGATGGATTTCATACGTTGGAAACTATACAGGCCATCTATATCCTGGCCTGTTGTTTACCCTTTCAGTCTGCCTCTGCCTCTAAAAGGAGAAATAATATACAAGTTTCTGAGACAAATCTCGACGTCCTTAGAGGCAGATCCCACTGCTGCCAGTGAGAGTCTTTTCTCAGAAGTCAGCATTTAAAGTGTATATTTCTCCTTATACCACCCATCTTCAATAGCTTCTCCTGAGATCTGATGCTCCATGGGAGAAAAAACAGTCTTCTGCATGAAAAACAGCAGGAGAGGAACACTGTGGGGCAAGTATCCCTGATGCATCTAATGGATTTGCACAGAAAATGAGTCTCAAGGGGCACACCCATATCCACCTCCTTCAATCTCCCTTTACCAGCATATAAAGGCACTTGACTGTTTATTGTACCGCACTTACTATTCTTGCGATTACAGAAAAGATGAAGGCGTTAATGGCGATTAAAAAGAAGTCAGAAGTGCAAGATTTGGCCAAGTCATGCTTACCACGTGCAGGCACAGTGGTATAATTGTCAATATAGTTACCCAGAATATTTTCTGCCTGTAACCTGTATGTAACCCCAAAATCTCCATTGCTCTTCTAAAACTGTCCACTGCTTGAATTATTTTCATGTGCAATGTAAATGCTATCTCCTTTGGTTAAAGCTATTATCACAGGTTTATAAAACATGCACTCTTCTTTAATAACTAGTAATGGAAGAGATGAGATCTCTAATCTGTGATTTTACACTGATTCCTAATGACATTATAAATTCTGGCTTTATCTATACTGTTGATGGCCCTGCCATCATTACTAGCTAAAATTACAACATTTTCAAGGCATCTCATTCTCAGTGATTATGCAGCTTTTTCATCAAAAATGATTTCTACAATGCCTGGCCTGCATTTTCACTAGCTGCATGTAAATGAGGGAAATAGCAAATCCAGAAAATTAAAACTGAATAACTTGGAGGCCACACCAGCCACCCTGTTGTTAGAGAAGAAAGAGCTAAGCAAATAAAGTCTTCAAAACTATGGTATCCTTGGCTTTAGACTAACTCCCTCAGTCCCACATCGGATGCTTTTCTCAAATCTCCAAACTTAAAGTCTAGCCTTCTTTTATCTAATCAACCAAAACAGAAGTTTCCTTTGAAAGTCACTATGACATGTGTATAATGCTTCGAACTAAGCAAAAAGCCAGGTCTGAAGAATAACAGATCGCTAGGCAAGGCACATAAGACTGTCTTTATTCAAAATATAACCGGGCCATACTTGCAAGCAAGTTTAAGATACAGTTTTAAAAGCATATTTTGTGGTTTTGATTGGTTTCTCTTAAAGCATCTAATCAATCTCTGGTACTATCATCAGACTGGCAAAACCCTAACAACTTGGTAAATAAACATAGTATTTTTATAGACCAACTTGCCTGTTCATATACACGTAGTGACACACTTCACAGAATTCTAATAGTGTTATTAGATCTTGGCAAAACCCAACAATTTGAACCAAAATTCTTGTTCATAAAAGAAAAAAAGACTGAAATCAGCTCTTGATTTAAGATTTTTTCTAGAATTCTAGTCAGCATGACATATGTATTTTTGAAGATATTTATGACTACTCACATTAGACTAGTAACAGATATTCACAGTAACAACCTTGTTTTCCTTTGAACCCAAGAATCATCCCCTCAGTGTAAAATACATTTTCTACTACTTGAACGTATCTAGGGAAAAACAATAAGAAAGGCTGAAAGCAAAGAGAAGCACAATCAAGTTGTGACAGTGAGACTGGAAATATGGACAGAACAGAGATAAAGAAAGCTTCTCGAACACCCCATTCAATGAGCACCTGTGACAAATGACAAACAGGCAAATGTGAGGCTGAATGCCTGGTCCCACGCATGTCAGTGGAATTTGTTGCCATGGACTAACACCAAAATGACATGCGTAGACGGCATCTACACAAACCAGGCACAGTTTCGTAAATAGAGGTGCACGTGCCTAGCTCTTGTGAACAAGCCTATCTGCTTTCAGTTCTATCAGGGCAGGCACAGGAGGCTGTACTCATTTGCTGAAACCACATTATTTCACTTCAGTTGAATTTGGATCATAACCCAATATAGGGGACTAGAAAAGCGCACCTGCGCTATCAAATCCCTTCCCTTGTAATCGCAGTAATTTTGTCATGACCCAATCTTCACAGAAATGCTTCTTTAAAGTTCTTCATGAAGTAACAGGAAATCAGAGTTTTCAGTTGTTTCCGATTGATTATAGGTGTATAATTAGCATGTACCACACCAAGAATAGGGCAGTTCCCTCCTTTGTGGTTCCAATTCACATCCACTGCTTATTTGTCCTGGAAAACAGACTCTGATTCTAAGATCTAATATCTTCATTTAGCAAGTCATAAGAGATGGGCTCCAACTTATGCTGCTGATTTTAGTGGAACTTTAGCAGATGCATACATCTTGCTGAACAATGACAAAGATTAAGTGGAGTAGTGAGTACAAACTTAAATCTTGATCCTCAGGGAAACGGATAACAAAATTTTCAGATTTTAATAAATCAGATTCGGTTCCATGCCACTGGATCATTTAGTCTCCCCCTCATTAACATCCTAAACAAATGCAGTCTGTTTAAAACAGAAGCTATGCAAACTGCAAACTTTTTTTGTAGACTACAAAAAAATCACCACCCACAATCAGCAGTCTCTGTTATGTTTTCTTAATCTAAAACAAAAAAGGAGAAAGGATCAGATACGCCTATATTTTTTGAAACTTGGGAGCCAAGAAAACAAAAAGCCCTTCTGCCTAGGTCATCTGTATATGACCCATCTTTTAGCCACTATCACGTTTATATACTGAATTCTTAAATGACTGGTTTTAAAACAGAAGCATAGTCAGGCCCTAAACAGGACACCAACAGCAGAGATGCTATAAATTGTAGTGAAGAAATACTCCAAGGACTGGCTCTACAACTTAGACGTTTGCGAGACAGATGTTCTCCATGACAAGATTTAATTACTTCAGACTAGACTAATAAATTAAAATACGTTTATGAACAATCAGCCGTAGTTCACATACTTGAAATACAGGCAGGTTCGATTTTTCCATTAAAAAATAACCCATTGGCAAGTAGAAAGCTGCTTCTAGAGCTGAGTCATTTATATTTATTATTGAAAACAGGAGTCCTGGGGGATGGTGCCAAATTTAGTGTGGTGTATTCAGCACATCAATACAAAACAATTCTTCTTCTTTGCAGACAGACATTGTGGTGATGTGATATATTGTGTGGGCCAGGTAGGCTACATTTTAATTTAGAAGGCTACTGTTCTTCAGACTAAATGGATACAAATTGAAAATCAGCTAAAGAGGCAGGAGGAACAGATCATTGCAAGTAACGGAAAGCCACTTCCAGGCCTTGCCTTTGTGGCTGAGCTGCTGGACCTTCCCCGGCTCCTGCGTCATAACGGGTACAGGCAACTCAGAAAGGCAAGCACAGCACCACCAACCCTCAAGGCCTGAGACACCCTCGCTGGGGCATGGCTCGGGCACAGAAAAGGGAAAAGAAGCCACCTTGAAAGGACATTAAGCCAGGCCATAGGACACTTAGACAGATGACTGGAAGGAACGCTTCTTTCTTGGAGAATGAAGAGACTGCAAATGGGCACGGGCCTTAACACTGTCGCTGAGAGCGGCTCCTCTCACGAGCTCCACGGGGCAAGGGTGAAAAGGAGAATTGTTTATCAGGGACCTGACCTGGGAAACAAAACTGTTACTACGATAGATCAAAGCTAGACCCCTGCTGTTCTCTTCTTGGGCCTCACTGACTTCAGGCAGAGGCTGAAAGTATGCTCCCTGTGTCCCTCTTCCCCCATTTTTTCTTAAACTACTGATAATACATCCAAGAATTATATAACCAGAATGCAAACTAGCAGATGAAAGCAGGATACTAATGAATATGTGTGAGTTACTAAATTATCTTTAAGTAACATCTCATTTTCTCATTAAATGGTAGGTCAAAAATATCCGTTGCCTCCTGGCAATGCAAGGGGGGGGGGGGGCACCACCAGTTAGATGCTATCAATGTGTTCTTTTTTTATTTTTTTTTCTCCCCTTTCCGATGAATTTATCACACGCATGTTTGATCATTAAAATCTGTTAATCCTCAGTGAATTTACATTTTTGCATCTTAAGCCTGCTTTACCCTTGAGAAACTGTAACACTTGCATTTAATGTTCACATCATTGCTACCACAGACGGCACACCCTCCCAGCCTGCAAGGAGCTCTATTCCCAACACGGGGTCAAATAATTGACCGTGGGAAATTAGCAAAAATTATTTAAGAACATTAAATAGCAAAGTTGCTGGAAATATTATCTGATTCAGAAAAGAAGGCGGCAGAAAACAGTATTAGTTAACATGGCTGCAGTCCTTGCTGCCTTGCAAGTGCTGAAGCACCACTGCTTTGAAAAGCTGATTCAAAAGTTTTAAATGGGTGCTGCTCTCCTCCAGTTTAAAAACAAGTGCTACATAGATTTTAATCTACGAACATATAAAAGGAATCAGCTAACACACTGCAGACAGCATACAGAACATTATTCTGTACATTCTGTCACTGACCAGGTACCCAAACATGTCACTACTAGTGCTGCTGACTCTTGTGATATTTGGTCTTTTCCCCACAGCTCCAGAAGCTGCCACAGCATTGTATCAGAATTCAACTTTCAGTTAAAATAAATAAAAGTATAATCTTTACAGTGGCAGGCAATATTTTGGGGAGAAAAAGTGGAAAAGTTAGCAACTCAAAAGCAAGAATGCTAAAAAAAAAAAGCATTCAACAGTTTTAAAAATCTCAAGTTTTCTGGAACCTTCCTTGTCACTCCTCCCTCTATCAGCTCATATTGAAATGAAGAGTAGCCATCCTATCAACTTCTGTGGGTTTTGGATTAGGTATTCACACAGTAAGTGGACTGCTAAGGAGAGCACATTCTCTTGCTCAAGTGTGACAGACTTCCTTCTACTACTGTTATTGTTAGTCACATTCTACCACCAGCTTCACAAGCAATTGGTTTCTTGCGTTCAGTATCACAAATGATGCCTGACCTCCAGCCTCCGCTTATTCTACGTCAGACTTCCCTTTTCTTAGACAGCAGCTCAGCAATTGTGAAGTCATTAACTTTTGCAAGGTAATCCAGCTCCTTCACATACCTATCAAGTGCCATAAAAATATCACTCTTAAAGCATGATGATGCTTACAATAGTGAAAGAACGTCTGGACTACTTTAAGACCAAGAAGTTGGTCCTGAACAGACTGGCCACATCTTCCCCAACTGCATAACTGTGGCCCCTGAGATTCTTCCTAAACTGGACTTAATGGCAGGGAAGATGCCCAGTGGTCCAGGGCTTTGGGCAAAAGTTCAGCAAGAACCTGACTTCACCACCACAAGTTCTACGCGTAAAGGGGAAACAGGTGGGATGACAACACACTCTTTGGGCAAGGCCTATGAACTTCTGAGCAGCTGGAGAAGCTGGAGAGCTACCCACCAACTTGTGTGTCAAGAGGAAGGAGTGGAGCTTACGGAAAGTCATTTTTAACAGCTGGCTTAGGAACTGGCCATGATTTTTATCATCTGATTTCTACCAGTCAAAGCACTTTAAGCCCAGTCCTATTCCCAAGTATCTTCTTTCAACATCCCTGCCATGTCTGTCTGACAGCTAGGCCTCACTTATGACACTGATCTCCCTGGCCACAAACCAGGCTGTGTCCAAGTCTTGCAGATTCCTCCCAGATAGTATGGTTTTTCCTACCTATCCATGTAACCAAAACATCAAGTTTTTTCTCCTGGGTTTCAACGAATCCAATTTAGTCGTTCTCAAAATAATGCCAACGAGATCGCTTTCCCCCAGACTGCTGCTTTGCTAATATATCTCCTCTAGTTAAAGTGTCTATTACATCAAACAAAAATTACTTGTCTTTACCACTGAGACCCTTCATGAGTTATGATTACACCTCTCACTCACCATTAGGCTGCCAGCTCCCGCAGCCACAACACACGGCCAGGACCATCACTTCCTTTCTGCATTTGCATAGAATTTCTGTTTTCTTTCCTACTCTGCCCGCATGCATGGGATGGCAGTCTCACAACCACTTGTTAGCTTGTGTTTTTAGTTTTACTTCACAAAGAGATTATTTCATTGCCCGTAATGCAAAAGGTCAAATATTAAAATTAGCCATATTAAGATTTCTGAACAAGTTTGACACACGTGATCAAGAGCTACCAAGACAAATTTATAGCAAACCATATGGTTGCCTGGCTTCAGTCAGCTCCAGTGATGTTTCCACCCGTTCCTGTAACAGAAATTCCTGGCAAATGTTTGTCTCCACAACATGCTCAATCTGAAATGATCTAGGTTACTAGGAAAGGATTGAGCTTGGAAGGCATCCGAATTACTCAATCATTCTGACGGTTATGGGAGGCCAACTGCTGGAAAGATTTTAATAAAGTTAAATGCAACTGTTCTAACAAGACATGTATAAGCACAGTATAATACTCTGGCACAGAGCAGGCCACATTACTTGCACGTTGAGCAGGATCTTCCTTTCTAGTCTTCTAGTCTGTCAGTTTATTTTGCTCACTTTTTGAAAATTCTCTTGAATTCCTGATAACAGTAACACACCGAACAGCGCTTCACTGCTGAAGGAACTAAAGCATACTGATTTATTTATAGTCAATGAGAGGTAGTGACAGATCTGAGAACAGAACTAAGAGCCTTCTGTTCTAGTTCTGCATGCAACACAAGGAAATGATGGTTCTCCACAATCCCAGTTAATATTTGGTCTTAACTTAGTTTTTAGTCTAAACTTAGTTTTACCTTCTGACTTTCAACTTTGCTTCTTCCGGTGATCCCTGCCTAGTATATTTGTCCTTGCTGTCCTGGGACTAATCACAGGAATTAGAAAGACTTTAGATAGCCCAAACTCCTAAACAAGCAAAAAGATCAGATGAGAACAGGCTGAAGCACTGCTGTGCACAAGTACCCTCAATATGAACAAATAAAGGCCATATTCTGTGTTCTAAAAAAAACCAGAACAGGTGCACTTTCCACCAGCTCTAGGTCAGTACAAAATCTAGCATAATAAATGTCATATGTAATTTATTAATACCAGTATTCACTCTATTTGAATGTTAACATTTAACAGGCTTTTTATAATTTCTGTAGAGCAGTAGAAAGGTTACTGGAGTCTCAAATGCTCTAAGTGATGCCATTAAAATAACAAAACATTTAAACTTGTATGTAAAAGAATGCAATAAAATACTTATTTTCTCCATGATTTTTTCCATCTGTTCCAGTGTTAAGCATCATGTCACGTTTTGCAGGACAGTGCTTCAAGATAATAGTACCTGGCCAAACTGGCATTTAGGAGAGCGGACTCCTCTGCCGTGAGGAAGAGCCAGAGCAAAGAGTACTTTGATCATCATATCCCAAGTGGGGCTATCCACCATTACTGGTAATGGCTCCATACACTGCAAAGAGCCTGCAAAAAGACAGCCTTCATCTTTTAGAGGGTCTAGGTAACATGAAGGCATGCCCCCTTGGGCCAGGATCTCACCCAAAGCATTGTTTACTATAAAACATTCAAGGAATGCCAATGTTATTGTGAAATGCTCTTTCCGGCAACTACATGAAATGGAGATTTTGGAGTTCGACAAGCTAGGGCATATTACTGACAAGGTGTTGATTTACTGTGAATGAGTATTTTATTGCGGAAGTGGAACTTTCTCATTTGTTAAGTATTTGACAACAACAGTTTAATTCTGTTACCCACATGCTTTGTCTCCATTTGGTGTTTTGAGAATGATTTTTTGAGATACATTTAAAAGCAAGCATAGGACTTCCATTAGGTTTACCTAGACCTTTGCTGAATTTTCTTTCCACTCAGATTAATACAGCGCCAGTTAACTAATAAGGCTGCATAGCCAGTGACATACTCTGTGATGTTTGCCGTTGTCCCAAGGTGCCTGCAACTTAAAAAATAATAATAATTATAGTTCTCATGGTTGTCTGAGCACCCAGAACACGAAGTCACATAAAAACTATTTTTCATTTTCTAAATAAGAACGTCCACGCTGCTCAGCATTTATGTATGCCTGATCTACATTGCTTAGGTAGAAGCTTTTGTTTTCCTTTACAAGGTCATCTTTGCAACTCTCTCCTTTTTGATTTCACCCAAACTAAACAGCTAGAAAATCATGAGGGAAATAAAAAGGATGTAAAGAATCAATTATTCACTGCTTTTTCCAATGGAAGAACTAGGGGAAATGAGATACAGTTAGCATGCAGCCAGCTTCAGAGCAAAAAGGAGGTGACTGTGAGCAGTTAAGCTGTGCAACTCCTTGCCATGAAATACTGCGGATGCTGAAAACATAGATGGATCAAAAGGAGGCCAGGCAGACTCTTGACAGACAAATACATTGTTCAAAATTCCAAAACACTTAGAAGCCACCTTTGCCTCACACAGTTCATTACTTTCAAATTGAAAAAGGCTGCCACAGTATTTTAGAGGCTGAATCATATATGCTTGCCGCATTCTTTTACTTTTCCTTGTTACTTGCTTTCGGCCACTTTGGTCTGATCTAACACAACCATTCTTACTGATCTGCAAGTTTCACGTGTGCTAGCTTAAATTAAAACTTAATAATCTGGAGAAAAACATTATCTTATTGAAGTGATTTTTCTATTATTTCCCTAAATAACTTTTTTAGTTCATCGTAACCCAGAAATATTTGGGCCAAGAAAATCTTCCGCTGATGTGTGTGGGCACTTCTGAAGACTGCTGTTTTTGACTCACAGTAAGGCAGTTGCACAGCTCATTAGATAATTATTAATTGTTTACGTGCATATCCTGAAGCCCACTAAATTTGGAAGTCCATATGGTGCCTTATTATGGCCTGAGAATTGCAAAGAAGTCTGATGTGGGTTTCTGATGCCAAGATTGAAGTTACATATGGTTAAAGTTACATGCAACTAAACCCAGAAACTCAGGGAAAACGCTGGGCCACTTCAGTAATACATCACACTACTAGCTCCACAGATAATGAATATCCTGAAAAAACAAGCATACTAACAAATCAGACGTGATGAAAGCATACCTTCTGGCCAGGTATATGACTTGGGTGTTCTGATGCAAATAGGGCAATTTAAGGTATTACTACTCCTATAGCTCTCATTCATGCCTTACTGCACACGCAGTATAGTAAATGCAGGCCTATACTGCAGCTTCAGTTCTTTGTCCCTAGTGTTTAAATGTTAACTTCCTTTATCATATAAAAAAGTCAGACTGAAATGGCTGAGGGACAGAAACACATTCTTTTCTACCACCTTGGCTGTAGAGATAGCAACCTTCACAGCAGAAAAAGGAAGAAGAGAGAGAGAGACACCTTTCAGAAGTGTTGCAGCTAGATTTGTCAGAACTCACATAACAACACAATGATTCACATATTTGAAGTGATCTGAAGTCACCGATCAACTTGTCATTAATTTCATTTGTGGGCAGAACCAAATGCAGAAGTTATATCTATCTGTCTACCAATATGGACACTATTATATGAACTTGTCTTACTAGGAGCCAGATTTAACCATTTGGTTTCTAGAAAGACTAACTCAGACCAGTTTTAAAGGACAGTAAGCATTTGACTGGTCAGGTAACTTATTTTGCCCAGTGCTGTTATAGTAATCTCTGTACTTTCCTTATGAACATAGAAGTGCTGCTTGGAGTTAACACAGGTGAGCAATGAAGCTTTTCCCCAGAGATGGAGAAGATAGGTGAGATTATTGGGACCTATAAATGCCTGAGCAGCAATCTTCACAAAAATATGACTGTTCAAATCTCAGAACCATAGATTGCAACATGGAAATGAAAAGATGAGGTATTTTAGTGTCAAGCTTACCATGAGCGCAGGAAGCTTGATCTTCACTGTCCCTCCTTGCCCCCACCACTACCTCCTGAAGACAGGAGTAATACTGAGCGGAAAGAGAGCTGGAATTCCTCTATGTTATTTCCAGTTTTCTGCTGATTTATGAGAGGACTTTCAGTAAGGAACAAAGGATGTATAGGATCCTTTGATGAAAAAAGCAAAGCTCAGCAAGCTAGTACCAAACAAGCTAGTTAGGACTGGAAGCCACAAGTAGAAACCTAATGCAACCGTAAACTCTCTAATCTGTAGCTAACACTGCTGCATGACACCATACAGATATTTCTATGTGATGCTGTGTCACACTGTCCATCTCCCTACATGAGCACAGTTCTGATAACACTTACCTGTATCACGGGCTGCTGTCAAGCTAAGTATATTCAAGTCAAGCACTTTGAAGTCATTGGATGAAAGAAACTCCCATTCAGCAAGTGGAAATTATTACCAACATTATGTAATGAGTGGGTGCTGCTTAGATTGAGAATTAGCTCTTCATAACATGGTTACTAACCAGATAACAATGGGGAAATAAGCATTTGCCTTTTAAGTTAGAGACTAACAGGAATAGAAGCAGACTGTAACAAAGGATAATTGTTACAGTTTGAATCCTAGAGTGGAAATTAAAGAGCTTAATGGAACGAGTAAGATTTTTCCTTTATCTTAGTACAATCTGAGGAATAATCCTCATTTTAGTAAGACAATCTCCCTTTTAATTAAAGGATAAAAGCCTAATTGAGCAATATAAAAAGAGAATCTTGCTTAGCAATATGGAACATAGATTAGAAAATGCTGGGCTGACCAGATGTTCCCACAATGTTTTAGTCAACTCTTACAACTGCTGTTCATGACACACAGAAGCAGAAACGTGAATGCCGCGTGAACAGTTTCACAGAAATTGAGAGAGGATTGGAAGAAATAATTGGAAAGCTCAACAACTAATGTCAATAAAACTCTGCTTTACTGGCTTTGGGAAGGTCATGATTATAGCTAAGAGGAAGATGCTGAGACAGCATCTTTTTAGAAAAAAGAAAAATTTAAAAGCTAGTAAGAAAACGAAGAAAATGATATATTTAAGTACAAAACTTTATGTTTTACCGTATTTAAAATCTGTTTTTATTTATCTGTTACTACCTATACCTATTGCTGATACCTAGTTAGGTTTAGATTTATGAAAGATGACAGTTACTTCTTTGCAAGTCTTGTTTTCATTCCCAGTTGTGCAAAGGCTATGGCCAGATAGTCTCATTTCAGTAGAACAACAGAGACAGGAACATTACTCAAAATTCTGCCATTCTCCCTTTCCATTTAAAGGCAACTGGTTTTTCATTTGTACCTAAAATGGTTACTTAGCTTTTCTGAATGTTTTTCTCAATCATGAATACAGTTCAAGGGTTTTACTTAGCAATCTTTTTTAAGTTACCAAAAGTCTCTTATTTATAGCTTTTCCCCAAAACCGTTTTCAAAATAACACAGTATTTCATTAGGGAAAAATAGCAGAAAATTCATCTACATTTTATTAAAAAAATAAAATTTCTTTCTTGTTATTTTAGCAGACTGTCCTGTGGCATAGAAACCTTCTTCTCTTCAATGGTTAGAGTGGTACCATCTTCAGTGGTAGATATCTCTAGTCAATGGGAATCTGTCATTTCAATTGACAGTTCACTTGGGCTGTCAGTTATCGAAAGCACAGAGCTAACACTGCTTAATAGTTACCTAGACCACTGCATTTCTTTTAGGGCTGCAACGTGTATTTAAAACTGTAGTTAAATCAGAAAAATAACAAACCTGGAGTAACACTAAAGCTGTATTCTAGAGGGTCTGTGTAACCACTTTCTTGCTGATTGAACACAATGAAATGAGCAAAACATTCTACCAAAACTCCCTTCGCCCACCACAGTTTGGGTTTGCTTCCTTCTCCACCATCACCGTTCAGCTTAAAAGCGACATTCCATTCCTAAGCAGCAGTCCCTGGCTATTGCTTGATTAATTCAAATGAGCTTAGATTCAGCTTATATGAACCATTATCATTTGATGCCATGGTCTCTGCATTAAGTGAAGCCAGAAAAGCAGCTGGGTCAAATTACACTTACCAGGTATATTAAGGAGCTCTTGGCCCATGTTTTAAGTTGCATATCAAGTTGCACCCCCTCAGTCATGCTGAAACCATCCATTTTATATAGGTATTGTACTACCAAGATTTATTCTTTAACTAGCAGGCACTAGGATCATTTAAGAAATATACTTGTACAAATGGAAACAAGAATCTAACATGACCAAACTTTCACTAGCACATGCTGTTTTCAGTATCTTTATCCCTTAGGATTGAAGTTTAACTTCATATTTTACCTCTAACTTAACTGATTTTCCCTTTCATATTGACAATTTTAATATTTTCTTTATAATGCTGATTTATGTAATTAAGTATTTTTAAGATAGCTTAACAATTTTTCCAGGCTTATAGAAACTGATAGTTTAATGAAAAACTAAAACCAACACCTTACCTTAACCTTCTATTTTCTAGAGACAATGTGTTCGGGTCTTGGCAACCCTTGGAAACATGCAGTATCCTTCACCAATAGGTTTCTGCTGGGAAAAATCAGTACATATGAAAAATTTCCATGGAATTTGGCCAGATTAATGCTCTGAAAATATCTTTGCAGTTGCCTGCTACATTATCATCACTTCTTTCTGTAACCCCTTAATATCTTGGCATTAGCAATGCAATATATGGACTCATTGCCCAGTTTATATAAAAACAGCTACAGTTCTCTGAGACCAGCTTTGGCTCCCGTTTACCAGGGAGTCTTTCCTCTCTGATCCCCTAAGGAAGCCCAAGAGACATCTTGCAACTTGTATGTAACATTTGGAAAAAACAAACAAACAAACCCACAACATACACATGCAGATGGTATCCTTTTCATTTACTGTCAGCCAGCTGTGGCCACTTTTTAACTTTTGTGAGCCTGTCTAAGTAGACTATGCAAGGACTAAAGACACAACCTTGCAAACACCTTGCAGTAAGGAAGGGAGGGCTTCTACAGCTCTCACTGCTAGGCTGGGAACTGGAGGAAAATGTGGACACCTGTATCTTCCCAGTATGGGCTTTTGGCAAACAGATCTTTGCTTCCTTGTAGAATCACTGCTGTTTACTTCACTGTCTCCCACTCTCCTCCCGTGCAGAAAGAGCAGAGGCTCTGTATTGCTCTCTCCCTAAACTATTTTTCATTGGATCTCTTTCTGCTCTGATATTTTCATTAGAGTATGTGGGAGATGCTGCAAAGAGGACAGCATCGTTAGAGAGGATATCCTTTCCTTAGCCAGGTACCACTGCACTGGAAGTCCATCCTCATCCCAAGGACTGACAACCTTTCTCACTTCTGGCTGCAAAGACCCCTTCACAACACCTCAGGCCTTTGCCTTGCTAAGGGGCGAGATCTAACTGTAGTACATCCCTAGCTCCTGAAAAGATCCATCCCAGTCTTTCTTTTACTACCCAGGAGATTCCTATCTGCCTGCAAACCTAAGCAACACAGTGAGTCTTCCTCTAGGAAGATGTTTCTAGACACGACATTTTCCCTCTGACAACAGCACTTTTGTCTCTTTCTCAGCTGGCTACGTGCTTTTATGGTCTCTCTTAACAAGGTTTTTGGGCTTCTCACGGATGCTGTTCCCAGACTAAGTGCCTTGTGTGCTGGGAAGAGGGTCTTTGCTCAAACATGAATAAAACTACCAAATGGTTATAAAGTACTTGGGCTGTAGAACATATAAAAAGAAGAAAGTGCTGCAGCTGCAAGCAGGAGACACAGTCTGGTGGTGATGCATGAGAATGAAAATCAGTCCCTCTACATTTTCTAGCATCAGATCACCTCTGGTGATAAAAGGTAACTACTTATAAAATGGTCAAGCATGCTTTGGCACCTGTCAATTTTAGAATTATTTTTCTTATCGGGCATTCACTTGAAACACTCCGAACTTGCTTCGCAGTCAAATTCTTCTAAGCCTTGTTCCAAATCTCTTCAATACTAGTAGCATTATTCAACATTGCTGCATCTAGTTGAACTTCTTTGCTATGGGATATATAACAAAGTAACAATGCATTGGACATGATTAGAACTTGAGTAAATTCATTTTAGTAATGCCAATTATTCTGAGCTCTTGCAAAAATAATTCTTGCCTCTATGCTGCAGACCATGTCACCTGTAAGACAACTGACAGTATATAGGTTACATGGCACAATGGACAAGCACTGATTTTTACAAAATCTTAATTGACAGCATGCATGTGACTAATCCTAGTTATTTGCAATATTTAATAATAGAATATTAAGTAATTAAATACTGCTATATTTGTATTGAATTGTATTATTACATTCACTGTTCCTCCCTCGTCCACATAACCAGTCATTCCATCCGAGAAGGTAACGGAGTTGGTCAAGTATGTTTTGCCCTCAGGGATCTCTGCTGGCTGTTCTTAACCACCTTCTTATCCTTCGCATGTCTGGAGATGGAGCACAAGCTCCACAATTGTTTTGAAGACTGAGGTAGGGCCAAGTTCTCCTCTTCACCTTTCTTAAGAACAAGCACACCAGCCTTCTTCCAGTCATCAAGAATCTCCCTGATCAACATGACTTTTCATAGTCTACAGGCAGTGCTATCATACTGGCCAGCTCTTCCAGCATGGTTAAGTGAACTCTATGCAGTCTCATGGATCTGAATATGCCCAGTTCTCTAAAGTCTCTCTAACTCATCGCTCCCCCATTGGTGGCTGCTCCTCTCTTTCCCAAAGGATGCTGGTGCATACAGAAGAATGGAAGGCTTTGCCTATGAAGACTAAAGGGGGGGGGAAAAAAAAAAAAAGTCAGATGCTATAGCTTTCTCCATACTTCCCACTAAGTCATCTTCCCCAGCCATCAATATACCCACATTTTACCTGAACTTCCTTTCGCCACCAGCATAGCTGTAAAATACCTTCACGCTGCTGTTCATGCTCCTTGCCAGTCTTAGCTCTAATGGAATTTTGGTCTTTCTGATTTTGCCCTTAAGTACTTGAACAATGCTTTCATAATTCACCATTGCTGTCCGTCCCTACTTCCAACTCTGGCATGCTCTCTTTTTTCATCTTAGTTCACTGAGAAGCTTCTTCCCTAGTCAAGTAGGCCTTCTGCCAAAAAAAAAAAAAAAAAAAAAAACACAACACCCATCATTTTGCACAATGGGATTGCTCACTCCTGAGCTCTCAGCAAGTTTTAAAAAACAGACAGCAACCCTAGGCACCCTTTCCCTTCATGGCTGCTTCACATGGACTTCTGCCACCTAGCAATTCCTTGAATTACTGACGCTCAACAAGGGTCAGAGAGTCAAAATGAGCACACTCTGTCCTTTAAAAGGAGCTGCAGATTTCTGGACATATGATGTTTATCTAGTACCTTGAATAAAGTATCTGGATAAAACACTCATGTAAACACTGCTAGAATAACTTATGTTTATTTTGATCCCATTGGAATAGTATCCTTCAAATGGAATTAGGTAGTCATCCCTCATCCTTTCATCAAGCTAAAGCTACCAGCCAATGTAAAGGTTAATCTCAATTGTAAATGAGAACCAGCTGCATAACCCTATTTGTGTAATCAAACCTAAATGGCAGAAAATGTAACCTGACACACTCTTGGGGGGGGGAAAAAAAAAAAACAAAAAAACCATCACATTTAGCTGGGCTTTTAAATTTTCCTCCATATGACAGAAAGGGATATGCTGCTTTAAAATAGGTTGATGACTTTTCAGATCCAGCCATGCCGAAGGGATATTAACATTTCCAAA
The DNA here is from genome assembly GCF_040807025.1 of Struthio camelus. Taxonomy (NCBI): domain Eukaryota; kingdom Metazoa; phylum Chordata; class Aves; order Struthioniformes; family Struthionidae; genus Struthio; species Struthio camelus. The sequence continues at coordinate 26,226,788 of NC_090981.1, forward strand.
GCAGGAGGGGACATCATTGATTGACAGAGATTTTTTATTGAGCCGTGTTTACAAAATCCTTCTGAGACAAACGAATCTGAGAAACCCTCAAGGAGAGTTTGGGGCACCAAAGGAAGGGATACGTCCTTAAATCCAGATCCTCTAAGACGACGGGCCTCTCAAGAGACACTAAGAACTAGATCTTCAGCCAAATGGCTGTAAAGCAGCTAGCAGCTTGGCTACTGGGTAACACGGGATGAAAGAAGCCTTTGGAGCTAATTTAAGTAGGTAGTTTTCTTTCTATTTCCATTCATGTTTTATAGCCTTTACACACGTTACAACCAATTTGGAATTCTACAAATACATTATTTTATTCAACCTTATTCTGGTGCATGCTTTGGGTGGTTTCTGGTAATTGCCAATCACCAAAGTACGTTGTTCTGTCAGAAGGATGACCCTTACCATTGGTATTCTAGAACACTTACAGAGCCAGCAAAACAGCGTTGTAACCCACTGGATAGGAAGGGCAAACATGTGCTCCTCTACTGACCCAAATGGACCGTTTTGCAAACTAGTGGTACACACATTAGTGGGAAAGAGAAATCTTCCCAAGACAGGTACTGGCCAGGAAAGCTCCATGACATGCAACAGAACATGAGAGAGCTCACTCAATCCTCCTGGGGAGGTTAAAACAGCCATGTTAGGAGGATCCTTTTATTAGATCCTTCACTTCTCTTTCCTCAATATATCACTGCTTCACAAAGAGAAAGTACAGGTGCTAAGGATATTTAGAGAGCATTTCATTTTCCTGTAACATGTACTGCAAACCCCTCCAAAATAAAGCAGACTCCTTGCACTGACATCCATAAAGCACTCATTGGATTCCTAATCTCTAAATATGTAAGTTATTTTTAAAGACCAATCACATTTCACCAAACAAGTAATTCTCTAGCAGCACAAGGTTTAGAGCATGTGATATACTGAGGAAAAAGCTGATATACTAACACATCATGTTCAGAAAAAGATCTCCTGATGTCAACAGCCAAAAGGAGAAGCTATTATACCTTGGTGATCTTTAAACAACTCTAAGCTCCGTCAGCAATAGAGCTCAAAACGCCAACAAACATTTTAGCTTTTCTACTTCATAGAAGAAAGAAAAGGGCAAACAAGTATCTTCCAACTTCCTTACTCTGGGACAATGACACTTCTGTTACAGTAATTTGTACAGACCTGTGACCTTTCCTAACATTTCTTCTGAAAAAGCTAGAATTACCCCCCTTGAGATGTACAGAGTGGTTCACGGTACTCCAAGTCAGTGCTCTACATTGATTGCAGGAGTTTGCATAAACAATTTATTCTCACATTGCATCTGCATGTTTTTCCTCATAACAATTCTATTTTTACCTGAAAGAAGGAAAAGTAAGGATTCCATTGAAGGCTTATTAGGGCTGAGAGCAGAGCAACCTTCAGCGTTAGAGTTAGAATCCAGCATCAAACGTGGGGACAAGCTCCAACTGTCTGGTTTAGCGTCAACACAAACACAAGTACCAACTCAATTTGGAAAGCACAAAGTCTAAAGACAGCAGAATAAGATCAGAGCTGTAACTTGACAAGACTGCTGCATACAGAAGTTGCTAAATGGGATAGCCACGCTCAGAAGCCAAAGGAGCAGAGAAAATCATGGCAGAAATGGAGTGCAGGAGCAGAGGCAGGCACAGAAGAATAACAGAAAAAGCTAGAGGGAGTGCTGTGACACAGCAGAAATGAGAATCTTTATGCAAGTTGTTCATCAGAGCTAGCCTAGAACAGGCATCGTCTCAGAAAGGCAAAGTCATCAGCAGCTGTCCTGCTCAGAAGCAAACCTAGGCTTAACACCAACTACATCCTTTAACCCACCTAATCTTTCTTCTCACGCCAGAGAGCATATGCCATTACAGTGCTGATAGCCTAAAACGGGATCTTATGGGAAATGCAAAGTCCATTCTAACAATTCAGTTGCATGGTATTTTATCACCCGTAATCAGTAACTTGGACATCCAAGAAGCTACGTTTGGGCCCAAACGTTTAGAACTGTATGCACAAGGCATATCTTGTGATATTAGTCAATGAGAAAGAAATTACATGTGCACACTTAGTAAAATCAAGTATTTTCTTCACCAGTAGAAAACCATTTCACAATTGCTTTGCTGCAGAGAGGCAGGGAAGCACGAAGAGGCTGAAGAACAACTACTTCTCACATTCAAGAAGTAGGAGGGGCATACAACACTAGTAGGTAGCAGGTCTGGTATATACAAAGAGAAATGCATTTTCTCCCTTAGCACTTAATTAAATTGTAGGACCCATTACTACAGGATATTGTACACTATAAATGGTTACTAAAAGAGATTAGATGAATGCACAGAGCACAGGTCTGTCACAGATTATTAAACGCAATTGTTCGAATACAGCTGGGTCAGGAAGCGTCTAAATAGCTGGCTGCTGAAAGTCAGTGTGATGTGCTTGGGAAAGTATCACTCGATACGCGACCTGTTCGCTGGACCCTTTGCATCCCTTCTTTGCTCTAGCCAGAGTCAGGACAATAGGCTAGACAGATCTTTGTTCCGCCCCAGGTGGAAAGTTCTTTTTCTATAGAATTTGCCACTGCCCCTCCCTTCACTGAGGCAGATCTGAGAGTACTGTAGTATTCCGACTTATATACCCATATGTTTTCTGATGTGTTGATTCATATAAGGAATCATTTTTGGAAGTTACTTAACATCTGCTAAATTAGACTGTTATAGGAACACCTGTAAGCTCCCAGGCTTATCATGCATTTACCTCTTTGAATCTTGAGAGATTTGGGACTGATTCAGATCAGTTCAAGAAATTTTGATGAATGGATTCATTGAGAAACATATCACCAGGAGCTAGTTATTCTAGGGTAAAAAGGATTTTCATAAGGCATAGTAGATTTCATGGGAGGAAAAAAAAAAAAAACCCACATTCAGGTGTACATCATGCCCACTAACTCAGTATTCTCAGTCCTTACTGGTAGAATGATGCAGTATGTAAACTGCTAATTCTCCTTTCTCTTCAATATTTAATAGGATTCAAAGTTATGGATAAAGAACGGTCAGAACACAGAGAAGCTGTACAAGCTGATTTCCCATCACCTTTGCACTCCTTTGATATCCCTGACAACCTTTCTTGCAAATTTGAGCAACTCAAGGGATGCTGATCTAATGCCACATGTAGAAGCCTGAAATGCAGCTTGCTTCAGGCAGTACTGAATACTCTACACTGCGTTTACATGTATGCAAATAGTTTGTTCCAGGATACAACTGCTTTAAAAGAATTATGTATACAGAGTAACAAAACCAACCCATTACTCCTTCAATCTTACGTCAACTGCAAACCCATCTTTCAAGTATTCTACTCAAAATTACATATACTTGTATCAGTTACTCTGTTAGTCAGTGTCTCCAGCTGGATTACGTGAAATACAGCAAGCACCTCGTTCAACAGTTTCCTGGTATGAATACAAGGCAGGATTCCCAACTAACAAAATTTAAATTTTAAGATAATCCCTTTCAGAGTTCCCAACCTCTCCCCAAACCCTATTATTTCAAATGTAAATACCAATTCATAAAAATAACATTCAATTCAGATATAAAAAAATTCCCAACAACTCAAAGCTTTTATTGCTAAAATTTTTATCTCCTTAGCAAAATAACTAATTTTCCTTGGAAATGGCTTCTCCAAAATTAAAGTAAGAAAATTTGGTTATAAAAGAACTTTCTTAATTCTTTGATTGGTAGTGCAGCTAGAAATTCTTGCTTTTAGAAATAAAGCTCTGAGGTAAAATAGTGAACCCAGACCGCCAAAACGAGAAGAAAACTAATTTTTATAAATAGCTTATATGAAAGGCCCTCTGATGTCAGCGGAATGCAATTTTTATATTTCTTGTTTTAAACCAATATTAATAATTTAATAGTTCAGTTGCTTTTTGTGCTTTATTTTTAAGTCAACAACACTAATTTATTAAGCATAATATAAGTTTCTGTCTCCTCATGGAAAACACATTCCCACTTTTCTTTGGCAAGTCATTTCTTTGTTCTGATTTACATTTTTGGTCATGAAAGCATCAGATAGCTAGCTGCATTACCTCCGGCCTTTTAACTGTTTGTTCATTAATGACAAACTATTTTAAACACAACATGTACATTTAATTTGCACGTATTAGCTGTCACTTGGACCAACATTAACTAAAATAGTTATGCACCTTCAACAATATTTTGCTGCATACTATAAAATACAGCATCAGAGCTCCAAGCATAATGCTTGGAATCCAGTTTTTTGGCAGTAGGTTGTATAATCCAAGGGGATTTTTATACAGTCCAAAATATTTAAAAACATATTTTACAGCAATGCGCTTTTCATATATTTTAACACACACAGACTCTGATTGAACAAAGTCTGTAAATTGATCCAAGTTTCCTCGAGCTGTGTTGACAGTCTGGATACTTCTTCTAGTAGGCTTGGATCTGATGAGAGGATCTTAAGATGCAACTGAAAATAAAAATAAGAAGTTAGTGAAATAAGTTCAGATGACCAAAATTTGGAATATCATCTTCCTCACTCACTTCCACAGGTTTGCTTTCAGTAATGTCCCCAGCAAGGGGAGGATTATTTGCTTTCAATTGATTTTCTCCATGTAATGCTGCCTTCACTTTGCCAGAAGTCTTTCACAAACCATTTTACTCCCACATATATATTACATAGGATACAGCAGGATTAATGTCTTTAATACATTACCATTTTAGTAGATATACTTCTGCTGCTGAATCTATTCTAATTACACATTTCTCTAGAGAGCAACTTTCCTCTCTTCCTAAACTGCATCACAAATTCCTCTTCAGATTAGGAAGGCTAAACACATGCCCTGAGGTCAATTAAGTTCATTATTTAAATAACCTGTGTTGCATAATGCAAGAAGAATGATGTCAGCACACCCTACTCTGATAAAGGGAGAGGATGTCTCCATAGAATAAATGGCAATCCTGGAACAAAGCATAATGAAAAGAAACCTCTCAATCTTGTACAGAGGCAATACATTGTTACTGCTTAATAAATGGACTAGGTATTTCCTTTGCTACAACTTAAATCTAGGAGTTTTGTTAAGTTCAGAGCCATTTTACTTACAATTTACAATAAGAGATATTTGTGCTCAGATATCACACATAAAGTTTATATTAGCACTTCAGTTCAGAGCAGAAGTGTATTTCTGAGTACGAAACTAAACCGGAAGATGAACTCTATCACCTTAGGTTTCAGCTACTGATGGGTATATAGTCCATGGGACCAGAAATAAAAAGCCACTGGTAGAGATCAGGACCTCACAACCTTAACTGTTTCACTTGACAAATCTACTCCTACTGGTCTGCACTACTTGCTATGAGGACACAGCCCCACGGGTTCTATCTAACCCCAACAGAGGAAAAAGAACAAGTATACACTTACACTTGCCTGGCATTATACTCCCTCTAGCTTTAAAACCAATTCCTGCAGTAGCACTATTAAAAAATGTAAGTTAAGCAGACATTACCACGTGTGTCTGAATGTTTATCAACACTTCTCCTATTAAGCTATAATATTTTTCCTACAGTTTCATATAGTAGAGCGCATTTTTACCAGGTAAACATTTTCATATCAGAAAGGTTGCATTCTTCTACAGAATTACTTTCTAAGAGTAACTGCTATTGCATGTTATCATGGTAGCTTCCTAACTTGCACACATCTAGGAATAATTTTATTAGTTTTGTGATGCTTAACAGGTAACAAACAAAATCAGTCCACTGTCATGCAAAGTAAAAGTCAGGCTTCCAGTGTGTCCAACAAAATGCCTCTTTTACTTTGCCAAACATGGTGCATTAAATGCTTTTCTTGCTTAAAATGAAGCAAATCACAGCTTAGCAATTACCTAACATTCAGAATGTTAGGTATTATACAAAAAATTATACCAATCATAAGTATGGAATACTAGAATAAAATCTGTCCGGCATTGTCCTTTTCATCGTATCTGTTTTTTTACAAGTTTTTTTTTTTTTTTTCTGATTGTGACCAGCTGATTTTTCAAATTAGCCAACGCATTGAGTAAATCATTTTAAAATCATCTCTAACAAAAACTGTTTGGGATAATTCTTCAAACCAGACAATTTGCACAGACAATTCACATCATTTTACTGGACAACGATCATTTACGACTAACACCAAGTTTTAACAGAAAACCGTTACCTTTAAGAACAGTGCAAGGTATGCTTGAGCAAGTTCGAAGTTGTACTTCTTGTTCAGCATCATCCCAATCATTCTCAAAAAGCTTAGCATCACCTCCACAGAGCCACCACCTTCAGGGGCCAAGCCCCTTAGTTCTATCTCAATATTGGATGGTCCCATGTCTTTCAGTAAATTAAGTGGAGCAGTATCTATGTTGAAGTATTGAAAGACAAATTATCAATAACATTTGCAGAAAAGCACTTTAGAAATCCTTCACATGGACAAATACATTCAAAATTCTCCAGCAGATATTTGGTAACAATACATCTCAAGTTCATATGGTTTCCCTACTTTTTCATTTTTACCCAAAATGCCATCCTGCCTTTAATTCACTTTCTCACCACATGCTACAGAGAAGTATACCTCTAATAAGGCAGCTGTACTCTATCAATAAGTTTGCTCTGAAAAATACAAGCAACATCTTCATATTTGTATTGCTTTTCTTTTTTCTGTGTTTTAAGCTGTAGAAATTTTATAATTAGCATAATACTGTCATTTTGCACTACTCCTGAGCCAAAAGAAGCTACTCACTTGGACTTCAAGCTGTTGTTGCAAATATATCCCAGAAGAGACAAACTACATACTAATCTTGCAGCAAACCTTTCTAAGTTGCTATTAAGATTAAGCTATGTTATGGATCACCTGGTCCTTCTAAGGGAATCATTGGTTTTAAGTAAATTTCTCATTTTTTGGGGGGCGGGGGGGGGAAATCTTTTCCTTGCAGAAACATATACGATTTACAAATAATTCTTTCTTCTTTGTAAACGTTCTTCCTCAATATTTCTCCAATCCTACATGATCTTTGATATTTTTATCCAACTGCTTTATAAACATGGAAATAAAAAACTTACATGGTCACACACACAGCTGTTCGTAACAAAATTTTAAATGCTGTCTTCTGATTAGCACTTCAGTTTCTAAAGTTGCTAAGAAGAGACTGTAACTAATGGTAACGGGCATTGGCTAATATTCCTTAGGCAGTATATTTGATTCCACCTGTCAATTTTTGATTGCTGAGAAAATCATTACGTAGCTTTAGTACAATTATGACATTAACAGTACTGAGAATATTTATTATTTAATCTCTATGCTGTAAGAGATTAAAAAAAGAGAGCATATTATGGAATTGGTAGTTGGAAAAGGTGTCCAGCACAATCTATGTCCCACTGTCCTGCTCCCAGATGCAAACCCTGCTTCCACTCCAGTGGTACGCCAGGATGTCTTTGAGTATATGCTGTCCATTTGCATCTCCTAGTTGCCTTTGGAAGAGGTGCTTGTAAACTGGCCAGCCCGGAGCCATATTACACACCAGCAGTTTCCTTGATCTGGACTAATAGGTTCCTGGGCCTGAGAGTACAGCGCAGACCCTGGAGCACATCCACCCTACAGCAGAGATGTGGCCTGAGGGCAGCCATGGGGACCACAACCACAACAGCGATAGCTGGGTGTACCTGTTCCCCAGTATAGACAGCCATACCGCTTGGCTAGATTTTTAAATACTCAGCTCATGTCTGTCTCTCTTCTCCAAGTATCTCTGAAGCAGTTTAATAGAATACTATCAAATCAAATACTAAAACACTGCATTTAAAAAAAAAAAAAAATCACATCCTGTTTGTGTTTGATCTAGTTTGATTACCTACATATAGTTCAGTTCTATACATAACATGCATTCTCTCTGCCTTTGCTACTGTACTATGCAGATTTTTCCCCTCGCATTCCTTACCAATTCTGCCTTCAAGAAACAAACATTTGTCAAAATATTAGTAGCTTGTACGTTTTCAGTAAAATATCTTGTTAACTTACATTTGTTTGTGCTCAGGGCTTCTTCAAGATGAATGTAGAAATCAGATTTCTGTGCCAGTACTCCAAGGTTTACTACCTTTGACTAGACCACGAAAGTATAAGAGAGTACATGAACGTGCAAACATTTTCTACATACTAATTAGATTCTTTTCCTACTGACAGGAAAAGAGATTTGAAGAAAGCAAGCATTAAAACTGGTTTCGTAAAGTTCTTAGCAAGATGTCATACAGAAGACTAAAAAGCATATTTAAGATTTGCTTGGAAAAATACACAAGGTACGCAGTATATATTAAGCCTTGTTTTTACCTGCGTATCATTTTCTTGTTCTGGAGCAGCATATCGTGGTATAAGACCAGGAACTGTTGGGATGAAGAAAGGGGCTGACTTGGGAACTTTTGGTGGCTCTCTTGGTTTATTCTTTTTCTGTTAATTAGATATTTGAATTAAAGTCATCATCACAGTTAGAACAATTGGGAGGCTTTTTTTGTTAAGAGAATTATTTTAAAAAATCCTTATTGTGAAAATTCTAAGGACCGACTGAAAAGTAAAGAGACAGGGAAGACATTTTACCACTGAATGTGAAGATATTTAGTAGAACTCCCCACCCCAATCCCAGACATTGGGAAAAGCAACATAGAGTCTTCTGCTGCAAAATCCTAAAAAATACACAGAAGGTGGAATCATGTCTTGAATAGATAAATGCAGCTCACAGGGCAAGAGCAAATACATCTGGCTGTATAATATATTTTTTTCCACCCTCTTCTCTTAGTTATAGGAATGCCTGACAGTTGTTTGGAGGCATAACCTAGAACAGCTTCAGAGGCACTTATTAAGCTATGTTGACACGGAAATGCCTTCTTTCAGATAGCTATTTTAGGCCTGGCAAAAATAATAACGCAAAAATTACTAAACAGTCCTTCCTTCTCAAGGATTTCTTGAGCACCAGAGAAACATTCCAGACAGTTGTCCATTTCATAGTACAGGAGAAATAACCTTTATTTAACCTACTTTGAAAAAGCACACAATCCAAATACTACATTGGTAAGTGATGGTGTGCTTATATCATTACCTTGATGATATCAAGATTGAGGAGATTCTTCCACCTTGACTCAGGTAATAAGGACAGGGTTACCAGCTGCTCCCCCAATTGCTCAGGTGAATCATATTCTATCATTTCACCACATGTTTCTTCAGCTCCTGCTGCATCCACATCTTTCAAGAACAGGTAACTATTGTTAACATATACACTTCACATTCTCTCTCTTTTTTTTTTTTTAATTAAAATATGAGTATTTCTTTTGCAATTTTTGAAAATTCTGTTTATCTAATATATCTAATATCCATATAAATTGGTGCTAGCATAACATACAGCTGACAAGCTACAGAAATAAATAAATTACCCAGTTAATAAAGATTAAGTTCAACAGGGAAAATAATGGAATACTTAGAAAAATTTTTCTATTAACTAATTATTGTGAAATACGTATACAGTCATCTTAGTTTTGAGTTACAAATTTGGAGAATCTTTGCATCTAAGTGTGCACAATATTAATAACTCATTCACAGTTATGACTGAAGCTGCACATAAAAAATTAAGAATATCTGAACATTAAAGCACAATGTGACCCAATGAAAATCTGGGTTCTGTCCTTAGGTCTTCTCAAGACTTCTCTGTGGTCTTGAACACTTTCATTTTCCCTTTCCTATTTGCAAAACTCTATAGTATTACATACGGCTGAAACTATGAATGTCATAGAAAAGCTTAAAACCACAAAGAAACTTAAAACATTAAAAGCTTAGCACAGCCAAACAGAAGTCTTACGTTTGCTAAAGACAGGAAGTGAATTCACATGTTCAGCCAGAACGAGACATTGCTTACAGGACTGAACATTCCAAGTTTTGGGATGAAATCCTGTCTCCTTAATTTAAGTACCTGAATTAAGTATATGCTTAATGAAGCCATCATAGCTGAGTAAGTTCCTTGCTTCTTTACGCGGCCAATACAGAAATCTTGCAGTGTCTCTCCTTCTCCAGAGAGATCCAAACATAGGCGCTTACCTTAGGAGAACCTGCTAGACTTGAGCAGACAAGATCTCCCTCTAGAGGCCTTCAGAAGCACAACTATTTCTCTCTGTTAACTGTATCAGAAATGCAATTTAGGCCTTTTTCCCACTGGGAATCCAACAAGGATTACAAACTAGGCAGGCTGAACTCAGTTCTCTTGCCACCGTGACAATATCTAGCACTAAAAATCCTACAGAATATATGCAGGCAAAAAAGTTGGGGAAAAGGGGAACAAACAATCGCCACCACTGAGTTTTCACTGAGGAAGCTAAGCGTCTTTGATTAGAAATTCAACACCAAACTGAAAAATACTCTTTCACCTGCAGATTACCTTGCACAGGGCAAGTTCCAGGAAGCATTACCGTAGCAGGTTCGTAATCTGCCGGAAGGGGCCGTAAAGAGACGAGCGAATACAGAGAACGGTTTGACCTGAAAAATAAGACAGACATTTTAAAAACAATTTTCAGGTGAATGGGAGAAAATATTTTCGACAAGATTTTGCTGCAATCTGATACTACCACGCTATGACAAATCACCAGGTTCTATTCAAAATTAGATTTCCTGATCTACAAGGTAAACAAGAAATGAAATGTGATGATATAGGCTTTCTAAAAATCTAAAACATGAAAGTTATACTTAAGTGTTACTGTCAAAAGCCTTTAATACGTATGCCATTATGAAGTAAAATTACTTCCAACCACTTTACGCATTTGGAATGGCAAAATTGCCTACTGAAAAAGCTTGCTGTATACTCATTATATACAATGCATTATGCAAATATAAATGATTTATTCTCCTTTCACAGAATTCAGAGGAGTACTCTTAGAAAACTGTCCTGCAGTTTGGAACCACAAAGAAGTTATCTGTAAAGAGAACGCACACATCATATCACCAAATGACTTTTTGGTCAGTATTAGCCAGGGCTAGGTAAAAGCATTTGTGTTATGGACAAGGAAGCACGTTTTACTCAAGCACAGAAAGGTTTAACAACTGAACACTCCAGAAGTAAAACCACAGCCAATAACTGTAAACTGAAATCTCTATCTGTTAGAATGAACAAAATGAGGCCAAATCATGTGTGTTACTTCAGTGCTAGACCTAACCAGTCATTTGACTCAAAGCCACATCAGTAGATTGCAGTAAAATGCAGTTTTGTTTACACCTGCGCTGATCATTAATAAACAGAAATCATCACAATTTCCAAATTCTACTCAAGTCTCAGACAGTATTATACAGCAGGACAAAAGGAGGAGCATTCAGAAAGCGACACTATACGAGCGACAAAACATTTTGAAGGGCAAAAATAGAGTCATACAAAAAACACACTGGTAGTGACATAACGGGAATTATATTTAGAGAAGCATTAAAAAAAGAGGGTTCAGTTATTTATGAGAAAAAGTCCTAATCATAAGAGATTTCAGGGTTTGCAGATCACAACAGCAGATGATATTTCAGTCTCATTTAGAAACAGAGATGACAAAACTCTAGAGGGTGATACTTTATAGAACGATTCTGTTTTTGCCATGGAGTTGATTAAAAGAATTATTCTCCACCTCAAATTCTGTACAGAAATGGATGTATTATATACTCACCACAAATAAATTCCAAGATCATCCACATGCGATGAAGCTAGAAAATCTCCTGTAGGAGACATAGTAACGCTTACAGCTGCAGAGTCTAGCAAGAAACAATCTATGAGGCTAAGGAGAGAAAACACAACACAGAAATTACAGCATAACCATGACTGAATGCAAGCAAAACACTGGAAGCAGATATACAAACTAGACTATGTAGTATTTGAACACTTTCAATATACGAACTTAACATACGAATGACACTGGCCAACCAACCACTCACTCACCTCTCTAGAGCTCTCTAAAATCAGCTAGAGCTGGTACATTCATGCTACCTCCTTACACATGGATGGTTTGTGGAAAGTATGATGAACCATCTGCCCACATTCAGCTCCTCAGGCCTAACACTTACCTTTTGGTGACAATAAGTTTTACACTTCCAATCAGCCCCAGGCTGCTTTGACCTCATCTTTTAATTCTCTACCACTAGTTGTCAACTCCCTCTCTCAAGATCCTTCCTGCACACTTGGTTAAGACTGGAACCCAATGTTCCTGAAGTACAGAACGAACTGTACCCTGCAAAATCTGATAATCTACAACAGTTTGTCATGCCATGTATCAAGCTGTCATCTCCAGCATGATATACAGTTCCCCGATCACTCCTTTCACTACTGCAAAAAAAATTTGAGAAAATATCACATAAAAAGAAACGTAAAATGTATTGAGGTCTGTGACTACTGTGTAAAAATAAGTCACTTTTGAGTTCTAGCCTTTGTCAGAAGTCCGGGCTGATGCATACCACAGGAGACCTCTGTTCAGGTCCTGGTTCTCAGCACTGCTTGTCACTTGCTGACGCATACATTTCAGTTACTTCAAATCTTAGAAGTGGTTGAGTTAGATGATAAGCTCATTTACAGAACTGGGGAAGACTGAATGGACAGATGAATGCTTTGTTCTTGTTTACAGATGGAAATCAATAGTAAAGTGTGAAAGGCTGTCTGCACTTAGTACTACAATTATGGAGGACAGAGCAATAACAACTTCTTCTGTTCACAAACCACAGAAAAATGTTAATTTCATGAAGCAGTTTAAAGTGCAAATCTTGTGAACACATATTTTTTTAAGGTATTCAGCACTCTTATGAAGATTTGATAAATGAAGTTAAAAATTCCATTTTTGTGCACTGAATGGAATTTTTTAATATTCCTTTTGAATGCTGTTAGACACAAATTACAAGTTAAAAGCTAATCAGATGAGAAGCGCATCATTCACCACTTCCAACATAAAAATAAACGAACACTAAACCCATAAATGCCTGAGTATGCATCAATGTAGTGTATGCTGGCTAAAAAATTTACCATAAGGACTGTTTTTGTTGCAAATCCGTCTTTTTAATTTAATCTTTATCAATAAGTGAGAATTATTGTTCAATAAAGTAACCACGAAGAACAAACACAACAAAAAATTAAAAGTTGAATTAAATCAACTTTTCTGACTTACTGATTTTTAAATCGTTATTAGAATTATGGATTTAAAAAAAAAAAATCTCAGAAGGACAATGAAACACATGCCTGTGTTTTTTTACACAAGATGTACAGTAAGTGCTAAATGAATCCTGCCTGTGGACTGAAGACATTCATCTTTATACTTCCTGCCTTACTGCAAAAATAGGACCACAGAAAGTATAAAATAAGAAACTGTCAGAAGACAAAGTCTGATCTCACAACTAGGGCATCTGAATGGCAACAGGTTTCTTTCTTAACTATGTCTCAAGTTTTCCATCCAAAGCATAAAACAAAAAGTTTTATAAAGAAAGATGCCACAGCACTCTCTGTTAACGCTCAGCTTCACAATCCTTTGATTCACTTTCACAATAACTGATCATTCAAAACTGCAAAAGAGAGCAGGTGTCACTGTAGATGCAAGGGACTTCAAAAAAGCCTATTTCTGTTTTTCAACTAATTGATCACTCACAGTCAGCACCAGAGGAAGTGCTGAATATTTCGACTACTATGCATCAGTTATTAGTCTGTGAATCGACAATATTACGTTTCTCACATTCTAGTGCTGTTGTCACTGTTTACTAGTGAATTTAACGTTACCATTCAAGCAGTAATGAAAAAGAAGAAAAAAGTTATAATTTGAAAGTCAGAGGGAAAAGGGTCAAAGAGATCAATTGATATACTGAATCAGCTACTTATTTCTCCTCTTAGTACTGTTCATCTCGCACACAGACTGAGGGGTACTGCTGCAAGGAAAACACGTCATCACGTAACTGAAGGCTGCATTATAACATGCACCAAAAAAAGCAGGAAAAAGGATTTATGTTGCCCAGCAACTTTAACTGCATCTTTTCCTATTTTGGGGTACTAAATGAACAACTTTCATAATATAATTTTAAGAGTGTTTATGCAACACTCCCTTAAAGAACAAAATTAAGTTTTCTCTTGCTGCAAACATATTGACATGCCTTCGAAAGAATTTAGAAAACATTTTATTCCAGAAGACATTTTTAGCGTTTAGAGGACAATTAACTACTTTAGCAAATGTGGAAAGGAAACTCAGAAGCCAAGCATCTACACAAATTTCTTCACGCTTATGCAAAATCTCTCTTCAACTGTGTGTGTTTGTACCATGCAAACTGGTTTGAATGCCCTATCATACACGTTAGATTTAAATTTTTATGAACACTAACACTACATCCAACACTCAATTTCTTTTCTTAACCTATCAACGCTAAAACTCAAGTCAAAACATAAACGAAAGACAACAAGGAATTTTAACATTATTTTAGAGCTAACTTCCTAGAGCTGTTGTAGTTCCAGCTTCCTTAGAAAACAGAAACACTTATTGGACAAATTTAGTTTCTATTTAGCTTCTTAAGTATTCCACATCAACCTATTTCTCATAACAGATATGCACCATTTACTTTGAACTGATCTTGGCATTTCAATCTCAACAAATGGTTTCGATATTTATTGAAAAGTGATTTCATATAATTGCAAATAAGTAGAGTTTGATAATACTACTGGATACACATTACAGAAATTGCTCTGACCTAAGGATAAGGCTCCGTCAACAAATTAACAACAAATACAAATCAAACCTCCACAAAGAGAACAGCGGAAGAGTGAAGCAAAGGAAATTGAAAAATGTGTTAACAAACACACAGAAGTCCTAATGGAGTGTTAATCTCCTCCCCATTCATACTGGCCCGATGACAGTCTCCTTTAGTCCTGACCCATTTTAGATTGGTGCTATGCATCATTTAAAAATAGGTCAATTGCTAGTTGAGATACAACACACACTGTGAAGTAAAACGAAAGCTTTCATAGCATGCAAAATTATTTACTAAACCATATTAACAACATTGATCAATCCAAATGAAACCATAAAGTACCAGATAGCACTAGAGCTGCCCTCTGAACACCATTACTTTAAATTATAAAGAATCAATCAGATGTGCTGCTAAAACAACGCGCTAGGCAAACGTGAAGTTATTTTTGCCTATTTTTTCCTGGGCTCCCGAACAATGTTGTGCACTTGACCAACTTTTCACTCTGGGAGAAGACTACTCATAACGGATCAAACAGCATAATTTTTGGCAGTTACAAGCAAGTACAAATTAAAAATATAACTGAACTAAAACCTTATTGTGTTGCCAATATGAATGCAATTGAGAAGAGGATTTGTTTTGTAAATAAGAAAATACAACTGCATTATGATATGCTGAAGTGTTAAAGAATTCATCTTAAGTAACATCTCGCCATTTATATTATTGTGCTGCTTCTCGCTAAAGAACGATTTCATACTTTTACTCCATATTTTATCATTAGATCTTCAGGACGCCGCTACTCTAAATTAGATTTTATATTCCTAGAGGAAAGCTCATTTTGCTAGCATCACACTCAACACTGGGTACATGCAACTTCAAATTTCGTACAGCGCAAGGTCGTGACAGATAATAAAGCCAGAGGCTTTCCGTCACTTAACAAACAGAATGGGAATTAACATAACCGTCTGCTATAGCTTTTAAAACTGACTCACCATCCAGACGGAAGGTCCCAAGTCTTAATAGTACAGTCCATTGATGAAGTTACTAGCCAACGACCATCAGGACTGAAAGTCTATTAAAAAAAAAAAAAAATCACTTTAAAGGCAAAATTGACAAGGTAGTCTATACGATAGGTCTTGTTTTACACAGTTGAAGATTAGATCACTCTCTAAGATCACGATGAAATGAACGGCCATAAAAAGAAACCTAACAGTCTCTTACTAGACAGAGAAAAGGTCAAAAATATAACCTATTTCAGAATAAGTCCACATATATTGACAAAGCTTACACGTGGCTCTAGGGAATGCATTTTGGGCCTCATGTACACATTTATGATTAAAGCCACAGAGCATAAAACTTAGGGCGGGGGGGGGGGGGAAATCAAATAAATATTCACTTCCTAATACTTTAGAATTAAATTGGAAGCTATAAATCTAGAGTATTTCAGTGACTGCAAAGCACTGTTTCACAAGATGCAAAATAAGGAATCACAAGTGTGTTAAATACAAGATATAAACAGATCTGAAGTTATTTAACTGGCATGTTTTGTCTACAAACAGTTCAATACTTTCGCACAGATTTACACCTCAACATGACTTTCAGTGTTCCTAATACTTATGTTTTTTTGTTCAACCCAAAATTATAGCTTGCCATAAAATTATAATAAAATCCCAAAGCACGCTAAAAACTTATGATCTTTTGAATACCGCACATTTTAACTTGCAAACTAACATGGCCACAACTGCTATAGAGTTGATCTATAATTTTACTGCTCATAGCCGAACATAATACTCAATGCATTTATATATGCAGACAAATTAATCATCTTTAAAAATAATTAAGTATTTGTACATGTCACCTTCTGTTGTGGAAAACAAGTTAACAATTACCATGTCATTAATCCGTCCATGGTGTCCTGAGAACCTCCTGACAATCTTCCTGGTTTCTATATCCAAAACACTAATACTGAAGTCATCAAAGGCAATTCCCAGAATACCGCTGCCGAAAATCAATAGCACATTTGACAGTGAACACTCGGAGAAAAAGGAAAACATCCTAACCTTGCTCAAAAAAAATTTTATCCCGAAATAATCTCAGAGAGACTAGGCTGTATTTCTTCAGCCTAATAAAATTTCTTATACAAGTAACAGACAGTTGTACTTCAAAGCATCAGAAATTTAGGCGCTATTAGCACCTTTGGTTGCTGTCCTAGGCAACCTACAGCAAAACAATATGCATATGAAATAGCTTTAGTTTCTTACCTATCTCTGTGAAGCAGAATCGCACTTGGAGAAGACGAGAGATCAGTGGAGTGAACTAGGTCTTTAGTTTTGAATTTCCAAAATTTAATTAATCCTTCACTACCAGCCGTGATTGTCAGCTGGTTTAATCCATCCACTGCTACCCCTCTAACAGCCCCTTCATGTGCTACAAATCAAGGTAAAAGAAAGTGCATTTCAGAATTCAAGCCCACTATTCTGTATGACTTCACCTAAACATACTAAGTGAGCAGTAAGCACGTGACAAAAGATTCTAAAGCCACCTGACAACTCCGCTTGAATATTACAAGTTTACTTCCTCAGTTGAGGAACCAAATCCACAAAACAAGCTGCTTTCAAATAAGCACTGTACAAGACTTACAAAGCAGCAGTAAATATGGGGATATTTGACACATGAGGATATAGGACATGAAATATGCATGCGCACAATCGTTCAAAGGAAAAGCTTGAACACCACTCATGTTGAAGTGCTGAGTTTGCATATACTATTATTTAATTACCCATCTGCAAAGAACTGGACTTGCTTACGATGCATAAAAGCATTCCCATGCATGAAAGCATTCCTTCATTTTTAAGCAGGAAGCACAAAACAGAGGAAAAAATTTATCTCAGAGAGAGCGAGAACACTGTAAGAAGCCAAGTACTAGAGGTGTGACGCTCTCAAGAATAGCTGAGGCCAGAGGGTCTCGTTTTAGTGCTGACCACGTTGTTAACTGACAAATTTGCGTTGATTAAAACCAAACAACGTTAACATCAGAACTATCAAATCTAGCAGGGATCCTTCCCTTCACAGTAGGTTTCAAATTATTTCTGACGACAGTTTTGGAAAGGACAGTGTAGGGTAATACAGAAATTGAAAAGTAAGATTCCTGAATTCAACTCAAACTATGTTAAATCTCTGAGATGACGGAATGCTAGCTTGTTCCTGTTCTGCTAAGGGGCAATATTTTTAAAGTGCAGCAATTCTTACCTCTTTCTTTGCCATAACACCCTCTGTGAATGCCAGACTGCATGTTGTACACATCTACCTGCCCTGTTGACATCCCAATTACAGCAAAGTTTCCACACGTGGTAATATCAACTGCCTTTCAAGGGGAAAAAGACAAACAAACATCAAAATAATTCTTGAAGTACCTACCCAGCCAGCAAAGTTGTTAGAAGATACACAGCTTATCTTAGGAATGCAAAGTTTAAAAATGTTTTTATTAGACTTCTTAAAAGAAAACTGCACAGCATAAACAATAGCTTACCATCTCAAAAAAGCAGAGAAAAGATATCTTAAAATAAGCAAACTGGCAACAAATTATAAATGAGGCAGCACATGCTTACAAGGATAAATAATGAGATCTTGACTTAGCGACATCCATTTCCCGTCATAAGTCATACCAAACAGCATGAACACTGTAACTTAAATAAGTAATCTATAGTATTAAAGCATCGATGAATTCAATCCCTAAGATAAAGTCCAAGCATGCCCGCTACCACTCCCCTTAAATGCCAGTATTGCAAAAGGCGCCAAAACAGTTCACACAGAGCTTAAGTACCAAGAAACACTGGTCTTTGAAAAGGTAAACTCTGAAGGATCTGTTAAGAGACACCATGTATTTGCAGCAGAACTCATGCATCTACCACAAACTGCTAAGCGTAAGATAAGATAAACAAGATATCACAGGATAAAGTACTACTATGAACTCATAGCACAAGAGCTATGCCACAGTAACTATTTGTATTGCAAGCTCTTCAGCCACAGTAAACATTTATACCTCTTTCAGGGAGAGCTTGACTTTCACTGTGTGCAGCTTAAGTTGCGTAACATTTTAAAGGGAGCTTCCTGCCTGTAATTTGAAAAATACACTTTTCCTATTTAAAAACAAAAAGTGTCTTCAACAATTTGCCTTTACAGAGCAAGCATGAGAGTTTCCCATCAGAGGTATATAATCAGCTCGACACCATTGAAAGAAATTAAAGGTAAACACGGACCACCTAAGCATCTGAATCAGAAAACAGAATTTGTAGTTAACCTGAAAGTTTAAGGAAAAATGCATATCTGGCATTTTTCTTAAAACCATTTGCATTACAAAAAGGAAGTAGGACACACTGAACTCGCAAAAAATGATTCTGCGAAGTAACTAAATGAAACACCTCTAGCTAGTATTTTCTCATTCTAAATACGGCTTCTGTACAACCAACCAAAAAGGCATACACTGTAACACTGAAGAAACATTACCATGAATAAACTTACTGTTGCATATATATCTAGAGGTTTGTTTTTGCTAAATGCCTCTGGCCTCAGTTTATGAGTTCCCATAGAAGTCTTCTGATAGTTCCATGTTGTACAGGTTATATACCCTTGATGGCAGGCAACAATACCATCCCAGTCATTCTGACGAGCCACTTCTGCAGTGCAACAAGCATTCATTTTAGAAACAGTAATTTTGAAGTAAAATAAACTTCTCTTACATCACAGGTAACAGCAATCTTAAATACTTTTAGTCAAAACATTTTATGTCAATGATGCATGCTGGACAGTCAAAGGGCTATCATTAAAAAATTAAAAAAAAAAGGCAAAACATTACCTGTTGTAACTCAAATTGTAACAAAACAAACAATACTTTTTTGGTATGTTACATCTGATGTCTTTGTATACTTGAGTCAACGGGGCTTGGGGAGAAAGGAATTTGGGGATCGAAAAAAAGAAAAAAAAAAACCCAACTGCTATAACTAAGCATTCCTCAGCTGACCAAGATCTTCGTCACCCTAACTGCTGGTCCTCCAGCCTGGAACAGAACGTATGCTAAAAGTTCTTCACTTCTATACTGGAGTTTTTCCCAAACAAAAGCTGGTTAAACTTAAAGGCGTTTGAAATAAAACGCTCTTACTGGAAATGGGAAAAAAAAAATAATTTATTTTGTAATCTCTTTGTAAGAGAAGAGTTTACCATGTAAAATGCCATTTTAAAACAGGCATTCTACAGCTCATGAAGGGCCACAGAATACCAATAATCTCATCAGTACCACATGGACTTTCAATCCATTAATTTTCTGAGGGTTAAAAGACAACAATGAAGATATGATTAACTCTGTCATATATCTCAAAGATTACTTACCTGAAGCAAAGGCTGTAATGGGTGGAAGTGCCATGGTATCATGCTGAAGACCCTTCCGTTTTGATTTCTTTTTGTTAATTGAACCTTAAAAAAAAAAAAAACAAATAAGTATCTCAGGGCTAGATCTGAGAATACTGGTTTAAAATGGGCAATTTGCTAAATGTAAAGTTCCTATTAAACTTAGAAAATGTTGGCTTTTTTTTTTTTGAAATTACTATTACATTGAACAGACACAGAATCACCCATAATTAAAAGTATCGGTAGCTTGTCTCTACCCAATCCTCGTTCCCTCTTTAAAGGTGCTTTTAACTCAAGCTTCGGGTCATAATTTGCATTTTCAAAGAAACTTACAGAAATTTCCAAATAATAAATTCTAGCTTCTCCATGGTGTGAAGCAGTTTTTTGAAACTTATCAGTAATGTAAGGAGCAAGTGGATTGTTTTGACGTTGTGGACTTGCCTTTTTTTTTTTTTTTAATAGAAAAAAACTGAGAATACTCGTATTTGTCATACTAAGGTATATATCATCAATAGCTAATAGAGTGCACATTCTTCCCTGAAACAGAATCCATAATCTCCACTACCTAAACATCCCTTTGTTTGACTGGAACTATCCAAACACCTCTCTGGAAAATATGGGCCAAGTCCCTGAACAGGAAAGAAAAGGATATTAACTACTATTTTAGTTTAATTGACAAGCGTTTGTGTAAAATATCTGAAGTCCGAGATGATCCATCAGTGGAAAACATTGATCTCTACATTGACATAGCATTGTCATTTCCAAGGGTTTGACGAGCTAAGAACACAACCAGAGTTCCTGTCACACAATTCATGCAATGCTGATCAAATCACTAGCTTGACATATTCAAAGACATACTACTCAACTCACTTTTTCCCAGGATCTCGTGCTGACAGCCTGAGGCAGAGATGCCACCATCACAAGTAAAGAGATGGTCATATAGGCATGACTACCTAAAGCAATATATTAACATCCATCTCTCTGATTACCAGACTCAGGAATTTGAAATTCTTTATATACTTTGGACATTGAATCAATTCATCTACACCTGTCTATTTAAATCTATTGAAATACCTGGATATCCACATATAGATACAGATAACTAAAAACAAAAGTTATCTCGGTCTTTCTGAGCCTCACTTTCTGAGCTGTACAAGAAAACGTCCCACAACCATGGCAGCACTTGGAAGATGTGGGGTTTTTTATTCTTAAGCTCTATGATTAAATCCAAGGAACCGAAGTCAAGAAATCTGAATTACTTATATTAATTTAGTCAATTCAATGGAAGGGAAATGGAGAAAAAGTTAAAGCTAAGCATGCAAAACGAACTAAAACGTCACCAACTGTTTTATTCATTCTTAACATCAAAATCATACCCATCTTCTCCCAGAGTGAAATAACATATACTGTCAGGTTAGAGAAAATACTTCGCTTAAATATTTTAATCAGCTAAACATATCTGGGAGTGTATTTTATACACATCAGGAAGGATTAAATTTGCTGAGCAGCTGAGGTGCATGGCTTTCACACAATAGTTTAACTGAAGGCCTAATAAGGCCTAGTATTTTAGCCTCTTTCGACATAAATACTTCTGCAATTTCTGTTCACCGCTATTTGTACTTTCACCAAAATGCTTACCACGTCCTAAACTTTTATTGAATCTTTCATGCACCGTTGAAAAAGACTGCAATGTTCCATCTTGACCTGATGAAATAGTAGAGAAGGGAAGGACAAAAATCAACTTTTATATTATGCATAATCTAGCTAAACAAGAAAAGTGGAAGAGAAGCACTCAGAAACCACAAAAACTATTATAAAGTATTTAGTAAAAATTCTGATCCAAGGAGAAATGTAGATATACTATAAGCAGTGAAGCTAATGAAGCCTAGTTTTTCTATGGCCTGTATCTCATTCCCACCAATTTGCACCACACAGATGAAAATGACATCTCTCTTCTTTATTCATCTTCTCCTAAAACACTTCAATTTCTCTATCCCCTGCTTTCTTCATTACAATATCCAGCTATTCCCAGCCTTCCATCACATTAAAGATACTGTTAAGTCCTTCAAACCCCTCCATAGTACTTCCAGAGCTTTCCCACGACTCCATGACTTCCGCCTTACCAACTACAATATTCCTTTCTTCATCCCCTGTCTAACCTACACACGCTATGGCTGGTTAAGAGCCAGACCTCGGCTAGCCAGTAAGTTAACTCAAAAGGTAAAAGCAGAGAAATCACAGTGTTCAAGCAATCTTTAACTCTACAGCATAGCAGGAGTAATGAAAAACTTGTGTAACGAAGAAAATATATATTTATAGAGACAGGACACTGCAAGGAAAGAGATTCCTTTGCATGTAATCAGGATGAATACGTTGGGAACTGGAAGCAGTGTTAAACAGGATGAAACCAGGGAGACTGGTGAGATTCTTAGGAAGTTTATTTGTCCAAATGCCTGTTTTAGGGAGATTTGTAGTAGCACTTGAAAGGTATCCCACAGGACTGCTATCCCAATTCTGTTGCACAAAGTTTTGCCAGTGGTTCGAAACGGAATGTAGAGAGTCCCCTTACACTGCAGATATATCAGATCTCAAAGCCTGAGACCCTTTTCACTTCAGAGCTTGCGTCTGTGCCCTCTCCTTTTTTCCAAGCACAGTTAACAACAGTAAACTGCAAAAGCAAGTGTGAGGATTTATTAAGTAATTTGATTGTCACTGTGGTTTGTCTGGACTGAGCTAAGTTACTGACTCGGCCTTGACCACCCAAGATGTTTTACGGTGGATGGTGCTAGCATTGCTGTGCCATATTAGGCGGAACACTCATTAAAAACGTAGCATAACGTTTCCAAACGTTGCCCATGCAAACAATTTCTTGAAGAGTCTCTTACTTTTTTGTGGCCCAGGACGCTTCAGAAATGGAGTCTGAATGGGCACCTAATTCCCTAAAGGGTCCATTCATAGATTTGAAAATATGTTAGTTGCTAAGGAAATTTAGTCACTTTTACATTTTTAGAGTAATGTCTTGGTAACAAATGATTTTGGGAAGACATATTCCAGCTGCAACTAAGATGTACCAAATTACAAAGCATCTGTAACCCACAAACCATGCTCAAAACAGCAGGAAAACTGGAGTGGCTCCTGCAAGATACCAAATGCATTAAGTTCCCTCCTTTCCCCCATGCCATAAACAGAATTTCACTAATTTTTTGAGAGTTTTCATTTGACCAGTTAATAGTTTCTTAGAAGACAGTGAAGCAATTTTTCTTTGCTAAACATGAGCATGGGCAACAAAAGCAGCTCCTAAGCTTGTCTGCTTGTAACTACTTCTTGGCCTACGCATTCCCTTCGGGTAACCGAAACAGTTCGATACAACAATAAATGACACTATCTATACTAATTACTTGCTATGTTTCATAAATACATATAATCCATAATACATGAAGTATAATTTATTACATTAACAACACAAAAATATTGAGCTCTGCTTGTTTATCATCCTCCTCGCAGGAAATCGGACTGAAGAACATGAGAGAACATGAGAATGAGAACTCATACCTGCACTAAGAATGTGCTCTCCATTTTGCCCATGGTATCTGATTTTTGTTGGAGGTGCACTATGTCCCATTCGGCTCCTTAATATACGGCCAGTACCACCGGGTCCATCAAAAATCCACACCTGCCCCCAGAGAATGCAGAAAAATGAGGCTGGTAAACATTGCTGTGCCAATAATTACACCTCTTGGCAGTAGGGTAAGCCAGGAGGTGGCACAGCAAATGCCATGCATGGGCTGTTACTCTTTGCCCTAAAACTTTAGAGGTGCCAGGGCACCCGATTGTTCCCAGCTGTTCGTTCTGCCCCTCTGCTCGAGGTTACTGGCATCACAGAACCCACAACACAACAGGCATTTCTCAGATGCAACAGTTCACAGCCCAGAACATTAACAAAAACTGAAGTAAATGAAAATTTGAGTTAGTGCGCTAGGCTATAAATTGAGATTCCGGAAGACTGGATCCAGAACTTAGTTCTTCAAGGCTACCATGTTCTCATCATGGCAGTAGACCCTTAAATTGCCTCATTACGAATCAACAGAGACTGAGAGGCAGCAGCTTCAGTAATCTGAGCTTTATTTCTTTCATTTGAAAATCACTGCTTCAATCTAGAATAAGTATTTATGCTTTGGAGTACTGCGGGGGGGGGGGGGGGGGGGGCAAAAACGGGACAACCCAACAATAAACAAACAATAGCAGGTAGCAGCAGCTATTGCAACTTACCCGTATAGCATTATCAGCACCATTAGTGATAAGAAGTGGTTCTCCAGGGACAAACGACATACCAGCTATTGCTGTGGAATGAGCGTTTCGCATTTGACTAATTAGTTTCTTCTCTTCTAGATCCCACAGTGCAATGTGTCCAACGGGGCTACCAGCTGCCATTACTTGGTGTCCATCTACTCACAAAATAAAAATAAAAAAGTTTGTTTCTGGACATTCAGTACAACCTTATTGACTTCTCACATCTTAAAACTGATGCAAGAAAGTGATGTATGTCACAATTCTGAAGAAAAAAAAATAATTCTCAAGTTAACTCTAAAGATGTTTTTAATCAAAATATTCTAGTATTTTAAAGAGAAAATAAATAATAATAAGATATAATAAGAACACAAGTTGTTCACATCAGATAACACCAGATACATCTAAGTGCAGCGTTCTGATACGACAGCCAAGGCTAGGAGTTTTGCTTGAAAGCAGACAAAAATCTTGACTGACACTGTTTCTAAGTTATTAATAAATATAGAATAAAAAGTTATTCTATATTCTGCATTTTTGCCCAAACTTATTAGCCTTTACGCTTCAGAATGTAAGAGCTACTGTAACGCCACACTAGAGGTTAACACTCTTTTTTAATCCTGTTAAGTTTTTGGCTCAACAGCTCTCAAAAAAATTTCACAAGCTGCTTACATGCTTATTGAATTGTTTTAAGTAATAATTAAATTCACATGATTTCTAATTTTTGTTCTACTTATTCTACCTTTTCTAATGTTAAGGAAATTAACAGGCCATACCACCTTCTAGAAACATACTATAAATATTCAGGTAAGTTAGATACACATCACATCAAGGTTAGAGAGTCATCTATTTCCGGCATAATTGGTAACTAATGTTTTAGATCTAAGGAAAAAAAAAAAAAAAAAAAAAGGCCAGCTTCCAATTTACAATTACACACATCACAGACAGCTAAAACAGACAGGCCCAGGGCTTTCTTCTTCTGTAGTGCTTCACCAATATGGAAATTTGCCAATAGCTCATTTTAATTTTAATAAAGAAAACTTCACTCAAAGCCTGAAATGAGTACATGAGTTCAAAGGAGCTAAAATGGTTCTTCTGATCCAATAATTTTTACATTATATTTCGCAACTGTAGAGATAGGAAGAGAGAGGGAGATTGGAGGGAGTCTGAGCCTAAGAAAAGAATTGCCAGGATCTGTGTGTTCAAGCAGACAACAGCAATTATTTAACTTTTGTGATATTTCCGGTCAAATGGCTGACACAAAAAGGCACTGTTTTTGCTTTTCACAAGTCTCTCCAGTCGCATCCCTCCTCAATAGATCCTGCATCAACCTATATTCTGTTAAGAGGTGAAAATTAGGCTAGTTAAATGAGAGATGAGATTCAGGATCACAACGCTGTAGGCAGGATCAATATTAAAGTAATAGCTGAGTGTGTAGTACTTGCTTATTAAACAAAAAAAGTTACTATATGTTCAGTGATCCCCAGTAACATCCATTCAGGCATAATCCAATTGTATAAGATAGACCTGTATCTATTAACATTCTGACTTGTTTTCATTGGGACTACACTACTGAGAAGTAAGTCTGCGTACTAACTTACAGCGTACCGATTACCGTGCACTAACGCCCACAGCGATAGCTCTTAGCACACTATAAATACAAACTGGCTCACTTCACTTTGAAAAAAGGAGTACTGTACTTCATGCTTCCTGTGCACTGTGAGTGCGAGCACAAGAAAGTGCTATAAAACAGCAAGCATGATAAAGACACACAATCTCTCATACTTTTTGGTAACTTCTTTAGATTATCTATAGCCTTTAAAAACTAAGAGTCTAACACTCATCCCATACTTTGGTTCCGAAATGCTCTTACCAAAGCATTACCTTCTATTAATTTTATAAACATTTTCATGGAAAGCGCTAAGACTTACCTGTCCGAAAAGATATTGCTGTGATGGGACCCCAGTCTTGTTGAAATTTCATCAGCGTTTCATCAAACTTAATATTATGTACAACAATGTGACCAGATACAAGACCCACTGCAACAACATCCACTGCTGGGGCCTGCAAGAAACATTGAATAGCAACTGAAATGAAAAACAAAAAGCTTGTGCCTACACTAGTAATACTAGCAGGTACAAGACAACGGATCCAAGTCTAGGTCAAGTAATACAGAATTTGTTAAGTATAAACAAATAAGGCATCTTGCAAGACATTATCTAGTTATATTACCTGACTGACCATCTGATAAATCTAAACAAAAAAATAGAGAGATGCAAGACTTTGCACTTACTCTTCATTGGATAAAACTGTTCTGTTTTCAGAAGCTTGAACTTCTTGGAAAAACAGCTCACTAAGTTTTCAGTATTTCTGGTGGACCATTATACACCCCTGCCTCGCTCATTCACATTTACAGGTTTTACCTAGGACAACTGCCAACATTTTTGAGCTGTCACCAATGTTTTAAATGCTACCAGTTAGTTTTAATTCATTTTTATATTTACAAAAATATAGTAAATACAATTATAAAAGCTCTTCTTGAATCAGCAGACATACATTTTCTAAACCTCCAAGGTAAATTAATTTTAAATAGTAAGAAACTAGCAGTGTAACGAAGTCACACATCATACACCTGCATCTTGCAAACAAATCGTTTCTGTGAATTCCTTAGGTCATTCAGTTAAAGATTACAGAAGCAACGAATACAACGTGGCTAAGATGCTAAATATGAGAGAACTGCTAGGACTAGAAGAAGGACGTATAATAAGCCTTCAAGTCTACCTCTTTTCAACGTCTAAAAAGCTAGACAGGGTTATTAGCATGACTTGAAAGAGTAAAAGTTATCTTTATGACTGCAATGTTAAACAACAATATTTTGCCTGCTATTTTCAACCAGTTACGTAAGACAGTAAGATACCAAAAATACTAACTTGTTGAAGAGTTGTGACCCCTAAGCCCCATCCTGCAAACGAGTATAGGAGTTTACTGCAAAAACAAACAAACAAAAACAATCAGCTTATGTTTAGGAATTTTCCACATTAAAATGGACACTTTACACACTTACACAGAAAAGTAAGACAGATTTCTGTCTTCATATATTGCTTAAAGAAAAAAAAAAAACCCATGACACTACTAAATATGGTGAGGAATAAAATTTATGGGTAAGAACATTTATATGAAAAAAATTAGTGCCATGCATTAATACTTTAAAGTTCACATTGTTATGTAACAAACAGGGAGAAGACTCATTCCAAGTCAGTTGCTCCCTATGCATTTCTCCTCTAAGCAGACCTCTTCAGAACTTTTACCATCCACACAATGAGCCAGTCTTGGCCCAACTTCTAATAAAAACAAATTCTTCATTTGCAGAGTAACTTCACCACATGAAGACACTAATTTGTCTTTCAAGTATACCCTTTCCTCTTTTTTTCAAGAGCATAAGCGCTAACAGCCAAAACGTGATGCAAGAACGTTCACAAAGCATTCACATAGTGCTTTAGATGCTTACTAAGGGTGTAAATATGAAAATGAGATTTAAGAACAGACGCAATTAAAAAATTGTTCCCTCAGGCACAGATATAGGTTGCTATTCTTACAAGATTGGCAATAGCAATTTGCTCCCATCTCTCACTTTCCTCTCTTGCCACAGGCTACCAACACTTCCCCCTAATTCTGCCAGTTTAGTTTTAGAGAAAAAACAGTGGAGAACAGAAATTACTCAACCTAGCTGTGTTGCCAGAAAAAACAGTAAGTGTCCTAAGTTCTTATGTACTTACGGGAGAATCTAAGCCAGCTAAGGAATATTTTTTTAATGTTTTGCATGTATCGTATCTCAGGTGCTGAGGCAGGCATTAAAGATTGAGACAAGAGTAGGACGAGTACAGACATTTCCTTTTCTGTGGTTGTATTTAGAAATAGCTTATTTGTTAGATTATTCATATTTCCCGTTTTATATGCAGTGTATACTGCATCTCCAAAACACTAAATATGGAACAAAAAAGTCTGTGGTATCACCGCAAGTATACAGCTGTTAAGAGAATAAAATACTCAGCCATGCAATCTGAATTAACATATATCTGCAATACATGCATTAATATATAGCAACAGGGAATTTCCTCTGACTTTCAAGAGTTAAAAAAACAGCAGATCGTGGCAAGCATGAAATACTGTCATTATGGATGCTGCTTTACTGGGACATGCTCAGAGACAACCACACGTCTACGCATCTCTTACTGAAGTCTAAGGATCAGATGCTAACTGCCTCCACATTACCTGCCACCCCTTCATTGGACCAGCACCAACTATAACAATCAAGCTTGGAAAAGAGAGGCAGAAGGCCTGAACATACATTTAGTAATACTTTACTATTAATTTAATAGTAATAGTATTAATTTAATAGTAGATACTATCTACTATTTAATATTACTAATAGTAATATTTTTATGGGAAAGCTATGTGATTCCAAGAAATAAAAAAGGTAACATAGTAAAAAAAAAAAAAAAAAACACACCTCCTGAACAATACCTGACTTTTCACAAGGACAGAAAAAACAACACCCAACTTGAAAGAGATCAGCATTAAGGGTGCAGCAGCATTCTTGTGTTCCTGGAGATAAACCAACTGAAAATTTCTGCCAAAGGACTCAGTAAAAGATTCCACCCTCAAAAATTACCACACTTAAAAATACTAGCTGTTGCATATGAAACTACTTGGAGCATGAAGTATACTCGAGTTATTAAGAATCTTACTTGGATCTTATATTCCACAGCTGCAAGGTCCCTTGTTCACTACCAAGGAGAATTTTATTCAAATAGGTGCTTGGATGCAGAATTGCAGAAACTGCAAAAATGGCCTTATCAAACTCCATTTGAAGATATTCCTCTGCAAAAAAGCAAGAAATAATGTTAGTATGGCTACTGCTACAAATCTGCAGGCTCCTCATCCCTTGGAAAACGTGATAGGCAGACCTGATGTTTACTCTGCATGAATGTATGGGGTTTCTTGCATGAAAGGATTAGCTAACATATAACTGGACAGGCTAAACTTGTTCACATTATAACATCTGCTGCCCTGAAGGTATATATTTTTTCCCTATTAACCTACCAAGCACAACCACGCTGGCAAAACTGCAGTGATTTATATCTTTCTGAAGGATTCCTGTTCCTGCCTGAGCAAATCACCTCATCTGATCAGCATACCTTTTGCTTGTAACAGCAACTTCAAATCACTAAAGCCAGTTTGCAGCCACTTAAAGAGCTAGCACGCGGGGAATGACATGGGCCAACATCACAGTTTGAGAATGCTTTCTAAAGAAAAGTCAGGTCTGAAAACAGAATTCTGTAAGACACTTTTCAATGGCATAAGAAGGTGCTGACACAACTAAAAGACTATTCATAGGAACTTAGTCTTACCCAGACTGATAACGATCAAAGTATTACAGGATTTCAGAGATGATGCCAAAGCTGCTGTACCACACTGCTTACCAGAAAAATCGAACATCAAAACGTAATTCCTCTACGAGCAGACTTCTATACGCCTATCTGGATCTTTACTGTGTCTCTACACGTGGTGCAGGATCCATGCATGAAAAATTATTGCAGCATTAGCAATTCAAATTACTGTTTAAGCAACATTATCGTTTAAGGCTTTTTTAAAATAAACTAATTTCTAACACGTTATAGAGACATTAGACTTGTAACAATAACAAAGTATTTCACCTTCTGACTGTATATCCCAAACAATAAGAACATTAGCAGTATCCACGGAGATGACGTGATCACCAAAAGGCAGCAGAAGGTGTATCTTCGCCTTGTGACCTTCATAGGTATGAACTACCTAGAATTTCAAAATAGACATTTTTTCAATATAATCCGTTCAGGCAACACATTATGTTAGCTTACTGCTTGAGGACTGCCAACACACACTTTAGAAATAAGTTTAAATAAATACAGGGAAAGATGACACATCTTTATGAAAAAAGACACATTATTTTATTTGGTATTAAAAAGTGTTGGCAAGCTACTTCAATTAATACATAAACTATAGGTCAGCCATTACAGAATTGGTTCTTACATTCTCCTACTGTAAGCTTTTTATTGCTCCTTCTGCAGAACACCACAGTTTTGTTTCCCTAAAACCGAACGTATAAAACACCCATGGAAATGTAAGTGTGTAGAAAATGAATTAAGTGCCTGGAAAACAAACCCTACCCAACTGTTTCATACTACCAAGTAACAAGTAAAATGATAAAAACCTCTTTGTTCCTGGCAAAAGCATGGAGAACATTGTCATATGAAGCAAATACCAACATTCGGTCTGCTGCCAAACAAGTAATATCTTCTAACAAAGCATTACCTGTTAATGAAAAGAGAGGGAAGTTCAACATGTTTCAGGTTCATAACAAAAGGGAAAGTCCTACAATGTATTTGTTTAGCATGGTAACCTACCAAGAAAGCTATTCTGTGGAACATGGTCTTAAAGGCATACAATTTAGAAGAACACAAGCAACACCACATTGAAAAAAGTCACAATGTGGTTCTTTTGAAAAAGACTTAATAATAAAACACTTAATTAACACTGCAAGTAAAGGCAAATATTAAATTTCTGAAGGTTTATAAAGAAGTTATCCCAAAATAACACTTCTAAGGACTCTCACAGCCCCACGGCCCACTGGACTGGAAACACAGATGATAAACACAGAATGAGCAACGCCTATTAGGTTACGCCATTCTGCAAGCCTGGAAGCTACTGCCACACTCCTACTGAGGACAGCATAGCCGATAGGGAACTTACTGCTTTAAGAATATACATCATTTCCCACCTAGTGACTGATTCAGAACGTAAATCTACTACTGCAATCAGCTACTGAACTAGCTCAAGTGGTAAAAGAGTATGTTACAGATCCAAGCTCCAAATCACACTGAGAGGAGGCTGATAGGGTTCCATGTGATAAAAACCTGAGAGAATACTCCTACATCTAGAAAAGTATAAGAATAAAAGTCACCCCACTTAAAAGACTGTCTGAAAAACACAAGACCAAGAATCATCTGTGCAACCTTAACTCAGTCACCATGGAAGAACAGCAAACTTATTACACGATCATACAGTATGCCCCCCAATATTGCTCTATACTGTGAATTATCTGATGAAAAGAATCCTATACTCTTTATACTCTTCGCTGTACTGCAGCACAACTTCAAGGGGAAGAGCTAAACAAAATAAGAAAAGCTGAACCTTATGGGAGGTTTCATTTGTTTATACATGTTAGATATCTTCTGACAACACTTCTAAAGGGACTTATGCCTAAAATCAGAGCACAGATATGTGGTCCTCCACATAAGCGGCATGCAAGTCTGATTAGGCCAAGACAGTTATAGACAAGCCCAGATTAAATAGTTCAGAGCATCAATCACATAACATCACTAAACTGATAACATCACATAGAGAAGCACATAAATACAAAATCATGATTGAAAAAATAAATTGTGTCTCAACTCTTCCAAAGGCTTAAGACTTCACAGAATATGCAACACTTTTATGATTTTATATGTTAAAAACGGAACTTCCATTAATTGTTTACAGCTCTAAGTATTCACTACTACACTTCTAAATTCAGTCCCAGTTGCGGAACAGTGATTATTCTCAAGTTTCCGGGTGCTCAGTTAACCAAAAATATACTTTTTATGAGATCTGCGTAAAAACTTTGTGACACACAGAAGTAAAATCCTAATTTTCAAGGCAGCATTCATCTCACAGAATCCTATCAGCATTGGCTGGAAGGGGCCTTTGGAAGTCAATAGTTGAGCATCCCACCCAGTCCCTCCCAAAAAGCTGATCATCCCCAGTACTAAATGAGGTTAGCTGTAGCTACACCCAGGTAAGTGTCGAAAACCTCCAACAAAGCAGATCTCACAATCGCTACATTGCACTGCCGTTCCCTCTTAGTGAAGATATTTTTTCTAACTTCCATTCTGACCCCTCAAGCTGCAATCTGTGGCTGTTGTCCCTTCTTATTCTGTCTGCCACTATTATCGCAAATTCAGCTCTGCCATCCTTGTAACTGCTCTTCAAGTAGTTGTCACCCCTTAGTTTTCTCTTCACAAGATTAAACAAATCAACTTATTTCAGTCTCCTCTCAGGCCATGTGCTGTAGGTCCCTGATTCTCTCCATTTTCTCAACATCCTTCCTGAATGGGCAGGGGTGCACAAACTGGACACAGCAGCCCAGGTGCAGCCTCATCGGTGCTTAGTAGAGGGGAATAACAGCTTTCCCTGGTCTGCTGGCCAGGCTCCTCCTAACGTAGCTCAGTACGTGGCTTGCCTTATTCACGATGACTGCACTGTTGGCTCACATTCAACCTGGCACTGCTGCAACCCCAGCTCCTTTCCAGCAGGACTGCAGCTCAGTTCCCAGCTTGTTCTGTCCCAGGTGCAAAATTCTGCACTTGCCCTTGCTAAACTTTGGGAGGTTCTGTTGGCCCAGAATCCACGTGCCATTCCACGTGTCAGCTACTCCTCCTAACATAGAATGCATTCCTAGCAAAAATTTGCAGACGATACTATCTCATCATCTAGGTTGTGGATGAAGGTACTGAACAACATGGGCTCTATTACTGACATATAAGGTGCCATAGCACCTATATCCAGTTGCTGCCAACTGGATATCAAGCCACTGAGTCCTACCCTTTGTACCCAGCAGTCCCGCCAATTTTCAAAGTCTTTTAGTCCAATCCCCACCTGATCTGTTCCAGTATTCACTTCCCTCTTATTATACAGACTTCCAATAAAAGTAATAACAAACAAGGGATCTGGAAATAGCAGCTTTCTTCACTGCCCATTCCTTAAAACCTTTTTTAAGAACAGAATGAAAAAGTGGGAAGCGCACAAGGTATATCCCTAAGAGAACTAAGTTATGGTCGTAAGGGCAATCTTATTTCCAAATTGAATACGTGGTATTTCATTCCAAAACTCCTTTTAACATAGTTCAGTGTAAATATTTATATAAAGAATTCATTTTCCATTTTTTAATTCAGAATTAGCTGCAGATATTAGGTGTTAAAAAAAAAGATGAACAATCTGCCCATACTTACTCACAGCAACAATACCAAGTTTCTTTACCTGCAACAAAAATTTTAAAAGGCATTTTCAGTTGTTTGTTGCACTGAATTTGCTATAAATAACCATTCAAATTCTAGGAACGAGCCCAGATGACAAAAGGAATTTGCATCCCTCACCAGGAACAAAAAATATTTATCTTAGTTGGCAACAGTATCTACAAGAAAGCTGGCGGATAACAGGTCAAAAGGAAAGGGACAATCTGCAGAAAGACAAGCATTCAGCACCCGTGAGCTGTGCTTCTCGATAACTTTACCTTGAGGCATGTGGCACTAAGCACACATTTACAGACGTTGTGCAGACTTTGGGTAAATTTGTTTTCACGTTGTCTCTGCTCCTACGTTACTCACACGACAATCACGTTATGTTATTATCTTAAATCGGTTCACATAGAATTTGCGCTTCACCAAATCACATCTCATCCTTGCCCAGAGATGATCATTACTAAATCAGTTCAAATTCTATGGAGAAGCAC
The DNA here is from genome assembly GCF_040807025.1 of Struthio camelus. NCBI lineage: Eukaryota > Metazoa > Chordata > Aves > Struthioniformes > Struthionidae > Struthio > Struthio camelus. The sequence goes on from NC_090981.1 coordinate 26,260,851, forward strand.
TTAACCCTGAAAAACTACCATCAAGACATACGAAGATCTGCATCGTCCACGCCTGGCGGTTCAATATAACCGCGTGACTCTGCTCGTTCTTGTTATTCCGCCTCGACAAATCGGAGGTGCTTTTAGCGTAAGGATCAAAAGTGAGTCAGCGTCACAGGCCTTCACCCTGCCGAACTGCACCACGCTCATGGGCTGTTTACGCGAAAACCTCTAACGCAGTCTAACGGGAGGGCACGTTGGTCGAGCTCCACCTCCCAAACCGCAGCCCTTCACAAAGCCGGTGACCGGCCGCGGGCTGTTACCGAGGCGCCTCTGGCAGGCGGCGGCCTCGGCGGGCCCGACCCCCCCCCCAAAGCGGCGAGGCCCCGGCCCGGCCCGGCCCGGCGGGAGGGGGCTGGCGTGAGGCAAGGCCCCGGGAGGGGGAGGGGGGGACACGGCACGCGGCCCTGACTCACGTTGTAGGTGTGGACGCTGCGTCCGGCCGCCGCGGCTACGTAGAACTGGCGGTGGCGGCCGTGGTAGCGCAGCACGTGCGCCACGGGGCCCGAGTAACGGCCGAGCGCGCGGAAGCCGGCGAACAGCCCGCCGCCGCCCTCAGCCGCCATGCTCGCCGCGAGGCGCCCCGGGCCGCTTCCGGCGCCGAGCGGCGTGCGCCGCGCAAAGCCTTCCCCCCACCCCACCCCCCGGCCCGCGCGCGCGCACGCAGTTCCGCCGCGCCGCGCCGCGCAGGGGCGGGGGCGGTGCCTCCCAGCGGCGCCCGCCGCCCATCGCCGCGGCCTCGCGGCGGAAGCGGGAGGGCGAAGGAAACCAAGCCGATCCGCCGGTCTCCTCGGCGCTGGGAGGGAAGGGGCGTGCGGCGGGCCCCGCGGCCCGACGTTTTGAATAGGAGCAAGCGTACACCGGCCGGCCAGCGGGAACGGCGGGTGGCGCCGGCTCCCGCGCTCCTGGGACCGGGCGCGCACCCGGCGGCGGCAGCAGCGGCCTCCTCCTCCCCCCCCCCCCCCAACGCGCTCCGCCGAGGCTGCCCGCCTGGTTTCAGGCATAAACCGCAGCCCGCCGAGCCACGACCAAACCCCCGGGCACGCACTGAACGCGCCCTGAGGCCGATAAAACGCCTGGAAACGCTTCTCGCTGCCGGCGTGTGCCACCCGGTCCGCAAATCTCCTTTATTGCCGCCTTTTCACTCTGCCGCTTCTCCCCTCTCCGCGCGCGTTTTCCTCGTGTTATGCTGCCGCCTCTCCCTCCGGCCCTTTCCAGCCCGCTCCGAGGCGCACCCCTGTCCTCCGGCTCACGCACCCACAGTCAGGGCTGCGAACTGGTTCAGGAAACGGCTTTTAATCGATACACCCATACATTGCGGCTTTAAGGCATTTGAAGCACGTGTGCAAACAGTGCGTACTTGAGAAAAAAAAAAAAACAACTTTTTTTTTTCCCCTGTAATAAATTAAGACAGCTCCGCCGGGGGCGCTTTGTCACAACGGCTGCATCGTGGGCAATAAATACTCCGCCAAGTCCGGTGGGACGAATCGCTATCCCAGGTTCATGTAGCTTCTCCACATGGCCATGAGCTCCTGGACTTTGCTGTCGTCGCACAGCCCTGCGCTCGGGGGCACCTGGCCGTCCTGCCAGCGCTGAGGGCGCACACCGCTTAGCGCCCCGCGCACCGGCACCGCCGCCCGGGGCGGGGCCGCCGCGGGGCTGCGCAGCGCCCGGCCGGGCCTCTTCAGCATCCCTTCCCCCCGTCCCTCCTCTCCCCGACCTACCTGTGGCGGGCGGTAGCCGCGGCAGTTGCGCCGCAGGACGCGCAGGGTGCCGTGCCACAGCGCGCCGTGCCGCGTCCCGTCGCAGCCGCGCGTCCCCTGCAGGACGCACTCCAGGAGCCGGCCCGCCCGCTGCGCCCGCCACCAGCCCTGCGGGGACGCGCCGCTCAGCCGCCACCGCCCGCCGGCCCCCTCCCCTGCCGCCCCTCCCCGCGCTCCGTTAAGCCAAAAAAAAAAAAAATCATCCTTCCCTCCCCTCTTTCTCCCTTTTTTCGTTTCCCCTCCTTTCCCCATTTCCCCTTCTTGCCGTTTCCCGCTTCCCCCTTTCCTCCCCTTTCCCGCCATTTCCCCCTTTTCCCCACGTTCCTCCCCCTTTTTTTCCGTTTCCCCCCTTTTCCCACGTCCCTCCCCCTTTCCCGCCATTTCCCCCTTTTCCCCACGTTCCTCCCCTTTTTTTCCGTTCCCCCCCTTTTCCCACGTCCCTCCCCTTTTTTCCGTTTCCCCCTTTTTTCCCACGTTCCTCCCCCATTTTCCGTCCTTTTTCCCACGTTCCTCCCCCCTTTTTTCCGTTTCCCCCTTTTTCCCAATTCCGCCCTTTTTTCCCCATTTCCTCCCTTTCCCCTTCTCGCCCCCCCTCCCCCCCCGCCGGTATCCCGGTATCTTTTCGCTCTTTTCCCGCCGCGGAAGGGAAGGCCACCTAGCCGCCGCGGGGGTGCGGGTCACCCGGGCGAACCTCGGAGTGCTGCGGGCCCGCTGGCGGCGGGGGCGCCTCGTCGCACGAGTGAAAATCGAGCTGTAGCTCCTGGTGGGGGGGGGAGACAACGAGAGGGGCCGCCCGTCACCCGGCGGCGGCCGCGCCGGCGGTGCTCGGCGCTGCGCGGGCGCGCCAGCTGCGGGGCCCGCGGCGTTTGCGCGGCGTCTGCCGGGGAGCCGAGCAGGAGGCGGCACAGCGGCTCCGTGCGCGCCTCCCGAAGCTGCAGCCTGTACTAAAGAGTGGGTGTGCGTGCGCCCAGCCCGCGTCGTTTCTAAACCACTTATCACCTTGGCCGCTGGGAACTCGTCTTCGGCGGCGGCGGCGACTCCCGGTGCTACCGGTTTGCGGGGGCAGTGAAGGCAGCAGCGCTCGGACGGGAGCCTCCGCCGGCCCCTGCGCTCCGTCCCTGCAACTTGCGGCTTCAGCTCACATTTTAGGAAGGTCGCCGGAGGACAGTAGGAGATAATTTCCCCGTCCTGGTCACATGCACCAGTTTACTAAACTAGCCAGCTCCCGGCTTGCTAATCGAGATTTTCAGAAAGTGGCTGCCAGCAGTCAAGTTTAAAATCGTGGAGGCAGTGCTGTCCCGACAGATTCCCGCTGATGCCACCAGAGAAACCACCAACCTCGTTTAAGGTCATGTGTGGATCCAAAACGTTTAGGAGATCCTCGCGTATCTCGTCGTGGTTACAGATGCTGAAATTGTAGGTGGACTGTCGCGACAAGTCGGCGATCTGAAGAAAGATGACCAAGCCACAAAAGACTGCGTAAGAAAAAGCCAGAGGTTAATTCTCCTGCACCGCTACGTGACCCGACAAGGCACGCAGGACAGATCTGGAGAGAGGGATGTCGGTGCTTCGCGAGCACTAGGAAAACTGGTTACCCTTGTGATTATCCATGGTGTCTTTACACGTTGTTTTGCTCCTGCTCGGCTTCGGATCGTGGCTGGCTTCATATATGTACCTGTACGCCTACGGAAATGGTGGTTTCCAATTCCATAACTGGGGCTCAGTTGGACGCCTCATGCACCTCTTTTCCAGAACTGTAAATAATAATTATTCAGACTTGAAGTTGTGTCAATAGTGATTCAAAAAGAAACTTGGGATAATAAATAATAATTGACCGCGGCATTCAAAAAAAAACCCACAAACAAACAAACCAAAAAAAAAAACAACCCACAACCCACTAACCTTGCACGGAACAAGTGGGAATAACCCTCCCAATAACGGCATAGCGTTCACTTCCAGAGTAGTTTATTGGAGTGATATGCCATTTTCTCGCTGAGGCGAGATACGAAACGCTTCTGGGCACCTGCAGACGGGGCAGGAGGGCATGCCCTCCGTGCTGCGGTCGCACGGGCGTTTTTAGTGCAACGCTTTAACAGGGGACGGTGGGAGAGGGTGGAGGGTGGGTGGGGAGTGATCATTTCCCTGCATTGCCCACAGCTTTTTATTTTTTTCTCCTCGAAGGCGAGCGCTTTCCTTTCCATACCACCTTCCCTGGGAAGCCCCCCCCCCCCACTAGTTTGCTCCGACGGCGGCAGCGCAGCCGAGGGACACTTGCACTGGCGAGCGAGGGCAGCCGAGCACGCAGGAGAGCCGGCTGCCCTGCTGCTGGGGGGCTGCCCCAGTGCCGGGGTGGGGGGAGAAGGAGGGGGCTGCCCGGGGGAGGTTGGCCAGCGGGGCCGCGGCCCCGACGGGGCGGGCAGCCCGGGGCACGGCCGCGCCGTGGGCAGCGCCCCGCCGTCCCCCTGGTCCGGGGGGGGGGGGCGCCGTCGGGAGCCGCCGGAGCCCTCCGACGGCCCCGCAGCGGCCCCCGTGTCCAACCCTCCGGAGCCCACCGGGTGCCGTCGGCCCACGGCAGTGTTTGGTCGAGGCGCCGCGGGAACGGCTCCCGGAGCCCCGGGGCGGCGGCGGCCACCGGGGCCGAGGCGGGAGCCAGGGGCCGAGCCCCTTCCTCCGCCCCCCTTCCCCGAGGGCATCGCCGCGGATGTTTTAAACATGGCCTTATCTCGGTTTCAGAGAAAGTTCGTGTACATTTTCGGGGAATGATTCTCACGCGTGAGTCATGAGGGAAACCCAGGCAGACAGCCGCCTCTGCGGGAGGAAAGGCTTTTTCTTTTTTCTTTTTTTTTGGGGGGGCCAGTTGAGCTGGGGACGGGCCAAGACTGATTAGCCAACACTGCCTGCCTGCTTGCCTGCCAGCCCGAGCGTGTTTTTTTAGTTTTCCCCTCTCTCTTTCTTTCTCTCTCTTCCTCCCCTTCCTCCCGCAGCCGCGCCGGTGCCGCCTGCCGCCCAGCCCGGGGCTTTTCAAGCCCCGCCGTCGAGAGCTCAGAATCGCTGATTTAAAGCATGGCGTGAGCGGTGGGTTTTTTAAATCCAATCCTAAACCGCTGCTTTAAAAGCCCTGCTATAAAATCCGTTGCACTAACTGGCATGAAGCAGCAGAGCAGACCCCCCGAGCGCTGGCTGTGCTCACCTAGCCCTTGGCCTGGAGAGGTGCTGTCCTACCGAGCGCATCTGGTCACAGCGCTGAGCCACAGTCGATGTGTGCCGTGCGTAGCGGCGCAGCGTGGGGCTTACCAGGGTGCTCCCATGCATCACCCTTCCAGTGTGGCCAAACAAGTCAACAAAGCCCCAATTTCTTAAAGGTTCTCATTATCCAGAAACCGTAGGGATGTTCTTACGTGAGGCAAACCCACGTGCCGCCTTTCTATTAGGGCCTTCTGTGTGAAGTCATTAATGGGCTTCATAAAACTTTCTAAAGCCCGCACATGATATTTATAAATACCTGTGTATTTCTCTTTCTACAGCTGCATAAATAAAAGTGCATCCTAAAATAAAGAGAATCACTTAAGGTGAGTTTTGCGATACTCATGAAAACTGGCAACATAGCTGACAAGAAGCCTATGAATTATCTCTGAGACTCGTCTAAGGAAGAAATTCCAGACCAACAAAATATTATTATTTAGCTTTCCACTGTTCATGTGTCCTTTCTAAACAGGCCATAACAACCCTCTGAATAGTTAAATAAAGACGATGACTTGCTTTGGCTTTCGTGTGAGCACCGTTAGGCTAAAATTCTCTTCCACATCGCTGTGTCGATATGCACATGCTTTTATTTTTCTTATGTATGTCTCCAGAGTCAGGAATAGAACAAAACTGCCAGCAAACACTGGCAACATAATCAGACTAGCAAATGAAAAGTGAACAAACCAAACATTTATATACCTATAAAGGACAATTTACCATTCAAAAAATGCTTCTAAGTAAATTCAGATGAAAGCCTATTAAGAAAAAAGAAATTACTTACCTTCTTTTTAATTGCTTTTTCACGTGTGAAAAATCTTGTGAATAAACAATACCTGTCAACAACTTTGTTCTCCTCTAGCTTAATTTCCACCAACAGTAACCTCAGGAATGACAAATCCTGATAAATATGATTTGAGGTCTGTTTTCTATTTTAACTTCTCCAAAGTTCTTCAGAGCATTCAATTACCAGTAGATGCACCAGAGAGACAGAAAAAAAAAAGAATAATTTGGAACAATCTATCCATTTTTATAGTTCTAGCAATCCAAAACTTTTTACTTTTATGTGCTGTAGGCAAAATAGTGCCGAGGCCTGTCTTCTGACAGCAGCTTTTGATCTGTGCAGTTGGCCAAATTTGAGGGATTTGCACGTGATTTCCATTAAGAGAAATAACTCCGGACAAGACGCAGGCTTTCTTTTTCTTTGTTTTTTTCTCTTCCCTTTTTTTTTTTTTTTGTACGGACTTACAGAAAATCTACGTTATTCCCTAACGCCCGCAGCCTGGCAGCCCTGTTCTTTCTTGAAGATTGACCTCAAATTTATGGTCATGCCTTAACAGAGGGAAGATGGGATTGAGAAACTGCCATTTCCCTGTGGGTCAAGATGATATCTGTGTGGGAGGGAGCGCTGCCAGCCCTCACCAAGAGAAAGAGTCGAAAGCCAACAAGAAGTCACTAACTTTGGTACACATTTCTGATCGATGTTACTACGTTACTGGCATTATAATTCATCAGTCTGGCTTGCATTCACTGAGCCAATATTTTACTGTTGTATTTTGATACACACGGCTGAAAGGCAAACCATATACATTTTGGGTACATCCAAGCAATATTTTCCTGGGTAAAATCTATACCACTGCTACAGAAATGCCAGGGGTACCCAGGACATTTAGTAGAACTATACTTTGGGGATATAGGATATGCCAGCTTTTTAAATTATGGCATAAGGTGTGTGGAAAGGACAGGCGGAGGGAGAGGGTGACTACTAGAGGGAAGTCTGGGAGGAAGGAAGGAGTTGAGTCAGTGCTTGGCAAACACTGTTGGGCAAACTGCTCGGCTGCATCCGGCTGGGCAAACACTGCTTTTCCTGGGTCCAACTGGCTGAGGGGTTGGAACTCACATTTTTTTGAATTTTTTTTGCTAAAAAGCTTTTATTTCAGAATTACTTCTCTGAGGAAATGAAAATAAAAAGCGTTTGAAATATCTACCTCTCCAGTAGAAAGGAAATTCAAAGTTTGGACCACGCTTTTTAACCACATTCCCACCTGACACCTGGACCCTAGTCTTCGTGGTCCTAGACATACAAACCCAGTTGGAGGTCCCTACCTGTGTTCAGGAGCTTACTTTCTGGCTTTGGCCAATGCCCGACCACAAGAAGCAGCTGAATGCCAGTAATGGCCTCCACAGGCCCCTTGGAAATGGTTCACGTATCCCAATCCGGACCACCAGAGGTTGCCCTGAGGTGAGCAAGCAGCTTGGAGAGGAAGTCACAGCAGTCACTGTTGATGTGCTTCAGGCTCCTCAGAGATCAAAGGACATGTCAGCAAAATGCAGGAGCACATCTGCGTTATAGGAAAACATTGAAACCTTTTGATATAATAGACCGTGCTAATGAGAGTTATTTGGGTAGCTGTTGATTAGACCATCAGTGTTAGGCACATCAATGGGACTCGGACACTTGGTTCCCGAAGTTAATACAGGATTCCTCTTCTCTCAGTCCTCCGACAGGCTTCTACACGGTGCCTACGCTTTGGACTGAAAAGGTCTAAGCATAAGCAGAAAGGCCCAGGTTTGAGCAGCTAGGTGTCTAAGTCCCACCACATCCAAAACTAGCATATCCTAGCTTTTAAGAACTTCATACAGTGACCTGAAAAGTTTTCTAAGGACTTCTTGTTTTTAAAATTAACTTCTTAGCTTTTTAGGAGAGCAAACACACTGCAGTAGCAGAAGTTTCCGGTTCTGAGGAACCAGACTGACAGTCACCTTGCTTCAGCATGATCCAGGCTTCCCACTTGAGCTGACTTATCCCAGCAGTATGGCCCTGTTGCTCTCTACGCATATCAGTCGCTAGAAGGAAGAAAGCATACCTTCCCAAAAGGGGTCACAGTGATTCACTGCCAGAAGAGGACTGCAAAGTCTCGGGACTCTTGTGATTAATATTGGGTCCCTTAAGGGATTGCTAGCTATTGGTTTCCCTCTACTGTCCTGCTCACTGCCACCCCCTACTCTGTTGCCATCTCCACTTCATCGGTCCAAGCATATCCCAGTGTCTTGTGCTCTTTTAGCCCTATCCAGTCCCCATCATTTTCTGAGTCCACTCTCAAATGCTTATTTTTAAGCTTCCCCCTTTCCTCCTTCTCTCCCTGCTGTCAAACTCCTCTTCTGCCTTCTCCTGTCCCTCACTTCTGAGGTCTCTTGAGAAGATATAACAGATGTCTTAAGAAGCCAGTTGCATCTAGTCTGATTCACAAACACTAAAGACCGGAACTGTAACGACATGCTTTTGGGGAGTCCCAGCTCATCAGAGTTGAGACAGTTCAAGTACATTAGTCTTGTATGACTGTACCTTATTAACACATTTAGCTTTTGCTGAAGTGTAGGTTGCATTTCCTGAGTTAATCGTTGGCCATCACAGCAGTGCTGTAATCTTTTTTACCCCTTTCTTTCAGTTGTACTCCGGTTTAACTCAGCTATTTTTCTCTCTTGAATTTAGCATACTCATGATGTCCTTAGGCTTTAAAATGTAGTTTTTAAGGAGGAATAGAGGAGCGAATAGGAGTGTTTTGATCAAGTCTAGTGTGCTCACAAAATCTGAACAAATGGAAGACCACTTCAAATTGATAATAAAATAACTTTCATCCTACTGCTGGACTGTTACGGACACATCTTGCATTAAAACTGGATACCAATGGGATATGGCTGACCATATGAGAAACCTTTCTTTTTTTAAATTCCCAAAGTGGGGTTATGAACCTCAGCAGAACTTTTACTCCTCAGTCATTTTAGCTTCAACTTCTAGCTTCAAAGCCATATTAGGCTTGGGTTGCTCAGAAATTTTCTAGCTAGCAAAGATCAGTCAGAAAACATCAGTTCCCTGAATTTGAAATATTTCATTCTAAATATTTCACTGTAAAATTATTGTAATAGAAACCTGCCTTAATCCTTGATGGATTTATCAAGGGAGAAACCACAAGGCCCTTATTCAGTGAAGTGCATTAATAGCTATGAATTCTTAAGAAAGTCAGCCTCACTGTTGTTGAAAGGAGTACAATGGAAAGGGCAGCCCTTTCATGGAGCAGTCACAGGATCCACAACTTCTGGAGAAGCTGAAAAACCACATCTTTCAGACTGGAAACGGTGATTTCTAAACAACAGTTTATTTTCCACTACAATTGATAATCTTAAAAAAAAAAAAGTCAGTAGCATTTCCTTCTCTTCTCTTTGCTCTTTCATGTACTCTGTTGCTTACTTAATGTAATGACCGATTCATAAAACATTTCTAAACATTTCAGCTGAACAGCCTTTAACAGCCACATAATCAGATGAATCTGTGGAATTAAAGAACACTCTAAAGGAAAGGATGAACTTGTAAGGCAATTTTTTTTTTCACGGAACTTAGTAAACTAAGTATCTGATTTAAATCAGAAATGATTGAATGAAAGACAAGCTCAGATTTCAAGCAAGAATAACACTGAGCTACAGCATTCACTATGGGGAGCAAAATAACCTTAACATCTTGCTAACAGCTCGCTAAGAAACACTTTCTTATTTTGCCATTCCTGACTGAAGCACGGTGTTGACCGGCTTATACCTTCGTGCTGATCTGGTAGAGATATGGAGCGGGTCTAGCCAATATTAGAAGGTTCAAATCAAAATGGGCTCAAGCTGTGATATTTCTAGAGCTGCAGCAACGATCAGAAATAAACTGCTTCTCCATAATCACCTGATCAGTTTTGCACCCAACTACAATATGCTTTACATTTTATTACAGGAATCTGGGACTTAGCTGAATTCCCTTCTGTCCAAAAAGAACAATGTGCCAGAAATCTGCTTCATGTAAATTATGTTGAATTATACTTTGCCAAGAGAGATTGCCAAGCAGAGTAATGGATAAGCGTAGTACAACCTCAGGGAAAGAAAATGGAAAGCTGTGCTTACTAGCGCCACAGGGATGTCTAAGTCTCACTTCACTCCCAGTTTCAGTACTTTTGCCCAGCACTGCAGTCCTCAGTGCTAGCACATTACCCAGGGACATTTATACCCTATAGAAAACCCTTTACCCATAAGTATTCCAGAGTAACACCCCAGATGACATCCAGGACGCCTTGCATCTCACAGCCTTTGAGGGCAAACTTGGATGGGCATCTGGCCCTGCTGCAGACCCAACTCACAGTCTCCAGACAGCCCAATAAGCTATACCAAGCAGGGGCACCTTATGGGAGCCATACCTTGGTGCACGCTCTTGATCCAGTGCCCCGGGGGAGGAACTGGCCTTTCCCACCCAGCCCTTGGAGGGAAAAGCAGCCGCTTGGGGAGCGAGGGGTCCCCACCACGGCTGCTGGAGGTTGTCACTGGGAGGACTGGAAAGGGAGTTTTCACCTCCCACCAGAAACCCCTTCTTCCTGAAGCATGCCTGGTAGCATGCGCCGTGGTACGCTTAGCCCAGAAGCCACTGACGCATTGCATGGGATGAGGTACTGCTTCGCTTGTGTTAGGCTAGCAAAGCTGGAGCCCAGGCAAAACGTGCGCAAGGCCTACCCATTTCACCTTATTCACTTATCTCACGTTCAAGGTTTCGCCTCTCTGCTGACCCTGGGCCACACACTGATTCTTCCCACGGTCTCTGCCTGCCCAAGTCGGCGCCCCAAACCTCTTCCCAGTCGCAGGTGACTGCCCACTCTCGCAGCCCTATTTCCCTTTCCTGCTTACTCTCTCCAAAAATCTGCATCCAAATAACCTAAATGTCTTCCAGCAAATTAATCTCCTCTTACGTTTTGGCTTAATCTTTCTGCTCATGTTATCTGGTAACACGAAACAGATTGAGCAAAGGATAGAGGGTAAAAGAAGTTTAGCTTTTACACTTAGGGGAGTCCAGTGCCAGAGCAGGAAGCATTGGTTCAGACCTGCTGCTGGTGTGGGCTAGTCACAGGCTTGGCTTGACCGGCGAGAAATGTTTTCCAGATGAGTTTTGTGCAATGTAGAAACATAGTGTGGGGTAGAAACATTGAAACGGAGTTTGAGTCAGAGGCAGACGCTTAATTTGTTGGGGATGAATCTGGCACAGAGGCAGAGAAGAGCTGAGCTAGTGGCGGGTCTATGTTTAGTCCTGGGCGTAAGCGGGACAAACAGGAAAACAAAACTCTGTTCCCGTGAATTTAGATTTGTGCTTAAATAACATCAGGGAGATGGTTCTTCCCTGCCGAGTACCAGGAACCTCAGCCTTCACGCGCTAACAGGGGGCACAACCAGACTCGTGGGGTGGTACGCTGAGCTGCTTTCCTCAGAACAACGTCGCAAAAGAGGGCAAGCGCGGGAGGAGGAAAGGGAAATCGTGGGGGTTTTAGGGCTCAGTTCAGGGAGGCAGAAGGAGCTTCCTACCGCCCTACCTTGGCCTGCGTGGCTGGAGCGCTGCCCCACTGCTGGGCTCCCGGAGCCGGGCTTGACCTGCCAGGAAGCCACTGGGGGAAGCCGGGCTTGACCTGCAGGGAAGTAAAAGCTGAACGCTTGTTCTGTACCGGTTTATACGAAGTGGTGACAAAGGAGAAATTGAGAATCAGGCCTTTCTGTAGATGACAGCAAACTCTGGTAGATTAAACAGCAGAGAGTCAGTCTTGCAGGCTAGATGAGCGTGTTTAAAAAGGCTGCTACTGAGAAATGCCTGTTCCCTCACGCAAGTATACAGCTGTTTATGCCTCTTGATGAAAACTATTAGTAATGAACACCAACTACAGCCAGCTCGTTTTAACGCCTTAAAGTTGTAACTACTTGTAAGTTGGCAAGCAATATCTCAAAAACACTCTGAAGGGCGGTTAAGAAAAGGGTGTAAAGTCCCATAACATCTCCGTGAAACTGGCTATTTCAGCTGCTCGTGACTTTGAAGCTATTGAGCCTCTTTTCTGATATTTTCAATTCCTTTTTTTTTTTTTTAGGAAAAAAAAAAAGAGCGCGCTGTACTCTGATTTTCTAACTGAGGGAGGAGATGGAAAAGCAGCAAAATCATCGTTTTTAGGATCGGAAGAGAACCTGCTATCTTAGGCTTGGCATGAAGCAGTTGCTTGCACTGACTGTGTCCCAGCCTTCGGTGTGTGCCAGCACTCACACAGGAACAGCTCAGTCAGACCCACTGGCAGCAGACCTTTGGCTTTTGCAGTCCAAAATATTCTTCCCCTAGCAAAAAAAAAAAAAATAGAAAAGAAACTAATATTCACTCCAATCCTGATATATTCTGTATGTACCAACAATCTTAAGCAGGCAGAAATGTTCCTAACAACAGCCCTTGGAAAGATTAATGCAAAGCTTAGCATCATGGTATATGCAGAGAAATAGTGCAAAATAAACATTAACAAACAGAAGTATGGCATATAGATTTAATAACTTATCTTCAAGTGAGAGATACTCAAAACGCTAACAGGAGGTAAAATATTTTAAAGGAAAAGAGAGCATAAACTTAGGTACATTGATTCCAGTAAAATATGCTGATATTTATAATATCAAGACTAAATAACCAGGAGACAATAAGAAATTTAGATGTGACAACACTTTGAGTGTGACAACACTCAAAATTTTTCTATGACTTTGTCCTAAGTAGATGGGCTAGACAGATTTTTAAAGAAAGCTTTTTTAGTTTTTTGAAGGAAGAGCCATCATTAGCTGTGACTATTTTTTAATTCCTTAGATTACAGATTATTTTGTGCTGGAGCTGACCAATATGTAATTTCTATTGAAACAAAAGCTTTTAGATCTTAATTGGCAAGAAAAGGGTTAAAATAGAGGCAGGTTCTTTGTACCAAGAGCCTGTTAGGTGGCAGAAATAACTATATTTTCATTGTAATATCATACCTTATCCCAACTCTATCCAGATTTTTCTATTGAACTATAAAGTTGATCTTCCTAATGGTTTGCAGATCTGAACTTATTTAGAAACAGCTATTTGCAGGTTCAGATTTCATGCCCTGTTACGCTATTTCTACTGAGTTTAAACTTTCAGAAAATCACAGAACAGTTTCCAGCAGGTCAGCCCCCAGCCTGCACTGGTGCATGGACTTATTCCTCCCCAGGGGCAGGACCCTGCACTTGCCTTTGTTGAACTATGTGAGACTCTTCTCCTCCCATCTCTCCAACCTGTCTAGGTCCTTCTGAAGGGCAGCATAGCCTTCTGGTGTGTCAGCCACTCCCCCCAGTTTTGGATCACCAGCAAACTTGCTAAGGGTGCTCTCTGTCCCTTCCTCCAGGTCATTGGTGAATACGTTGTCAGTACTGGGTCCTGTCTTGTTTCCCTGGGGGACGCTGCTAGCTACAGGCCTCCCACTTGACTCTGCGCCATTCACCACAACCCTCTGAGCTCGGCCATCCAGCCAGTTCTCAATCCACCTCACTCTCCACTCATCCAACCCACACTTCCTGAGCTTACCTAGGAGGATGTGATGGGAGACAGTGTCAAAAGCCTTGCTGAAGTCTAGGTAGACAACATCCACTGCTCTGCCCTCATCTATCCAGCCAGTTGTCCCATCATAGAAGGCTACCAGGTTGGTTAAGCATGATTTCCTCTTGCTGAATCCATGCTGACTACTCCTGATCATCATTTTTTCCTCCACATGCTTAGTGATGACCTCCAGGATGAGCTGTTCTATCACCTTTCCAGGGATGGAGGTGAGGCTGACAGGCCTGTAGTTCCCTGGCTCCTCCTTCTTGCCCTTTTTGAAGACGGGGGTGACACCTGACACCGGCTTTCTTCCAGTCCTCAGGCACCTCTCCTGCTCTCCATGTCCTTTCCAAGATGATGGAGAGTGGCCTAGCAATAACATCCGTCAGCTCCCTCAGCGCTCGTGGGTGCATCCCATCAGGACCCATGGATCTGTGGGTGTCAAGCTTGCCTAACTGATCCCTAACCCGATCCTCCTTGGCCAAGGGAAAGTCTTCCTTCCTGTAGACTTTTTCCCTGGTCTCCAGGGTCCAGGATGTTCCTGAGGGCTGGCCTTAGCAGTGAAGGCTGAAGCAAAGAAGGCATTCAGTAACTCCGCCTTCTCTGTGTCATTCATTACCAGGGCACCCGCCCCATTCAGCAGCGGGCCCACATTTTCCCTAGTCTTGCTTTTGCTACTGATGCGTTTTGAAGAAGCCCTTCTTATTGTCCTTGATATCCCTTGCCAGATTTAACTCCAAATGGGCCTTAGCCTTCCTCTTTGGATCCCTGCATACTCTGACAACTTTCTTCTATTCCTCCCAACTTTGAGAATCTCATCACCCCATTTTGTTTTTGTGGTATCAGCAACAGCAATTACAACCAGATCCCTATAAAACTCTGTGTCAAGAATGCCTGGAAGGCTGGCTAGCCGTGAACAGCTTCGAGTTTGTTTTTCTTCACAGACATTCCCCTTATTGTGTGGTAGATTTTATTTGGGAATCTTTCCAGTAGAAACTGTTATGCCCTTCTCTCCCTTACAACTTTCCTTTCTAGAACATTTCATACTCTTCCCTTTCCTCCTCAATGTTTTCTTGCTGTTAGAAACACTTAGGAACTGAATGACAGTCTTGTTCAGATGCACAAAATGTCGATAACTGCAAATCCCCCCAAAACAGAAGTGATCAAGTGGGTTTTAAATACTTCCCGTCTCTCCCTGCTGAGACCTGACGATATCATATTTTGTCTTCAGCGTTAGAACAACTTTCTCGCTGTGAATCAGGTGCTTATAAATTAGTTCTTTCACTTAAGTCACGGTTGCAGAGAAAATACCTATAGACTTCATACACAAAACAACTTTCCTGGTGTTTAACACATATCTTTTAACCATACTTACATCCACAGAGGTTGCTAGCTCAACTAGTATGAACTCTGGCATTCTGAATTAAAATGCCAGGGGGCCAGGTTTTACATGTGGCTTTTCTATTATTAACAGGTACTTATTCCCCAGTCATGATCTTTACATAAGAGCCGTTGGGAGTTCAGTTCCAGAAGCCTCATTTTCTAACCATTTTGTCATATCTGACTTAATGGTGCATACTTGAGTAGTGTTTGACGTTTCTGTGAATTTTACAAATCTCACTACTCATTTGGTAAACATCAGCCTTACTGTTTAACTAGTAAAGCCTCAGAAAAGTCAACAGAGCCAATCACTTTATTCCCAGACTTCGACCATTTGGTTCAGCGTCCCCGTTTGTGAATATTCTGTCTTGGCTTCTCCTCAGTTTTGTTAATCCTTTCTTGTGGCCGCTTCCCTCCAGCACTGCATCTCCCTATCCAGCACTGCATCTCCCTATCCCACTCTTCCTACGTCTGCATGAGTCTCAGGCTCCCTAGCTCACAAATCACACTCAATGCATTTCTGAAACTCTGATGAGGCCATGGGCAAGAACAAAATCCCCATTTCAAGCCCATGTTTTGAATGCAAACCTGAATTCTCAGGGTTCAGAGCAGTCATCTTCCATCTCATGCATTAGAAAGTGTTTCCTTCTCCTCCAGCCTGACATGAGGAAAAGATTTATGTTCCATGGCAAGTCACACAGCCTTGTGAAAGCATCTTGGCATTGATCTCTAGCAACATCCCAGTATCAATACTTTGTTTCCTAGTGATGATTTTCTTGGAAATCTTTGCTGAAATCTGGAAAAGCCAGAAACACAAATTTCTTCATACCCTCAGCTATGATATGTAGTTAGGTTTAGCTTCTTTCTCCAATTAGAACTTGGAGAACTCACATGGCTGATGGATTCCAAGACATTTATCATGTTCTTAGCATAAATATCAGGAAATTGAGCTCTTTAAATTTCTGCAAGATCACCAGAACTGGACCACGTAGGTTATTGTCTGGAGGTCTACAAAGCGTTCTTACTCCCTCACGGGAGCTTTCCTAAAGGTCTTGAGGGATTATGAGATATCTCTCTGATCTATTTCTAGGAAAGAAACCAGAAAAAAAAATTAATGTGTTGAAAAGGCATGTTGGACACGCTGTGCTGCAAACTCTACAGACACTGAAAAGACCGAAACCTCCACCCTCTTTTTGACTAAGAAGAAGGAACCACTTGGGTCCCCACACCTGAGCAGCATGTTCAAGCACAATTTGCTGCTTCCCCCTGCTCTGTGGAGTTGGGTTGCTCCAGAATGAATGCTATCGTGATTAATACGCTTTGTGCACCTGCGTTTTGAGTATGCATAATAAATCAGGCCACACTGAGAAGGTTTCACAGAATCACAGAATGGTTGAGGTTGGAAGAGACCTCTGGAGATCTTCTAGTCTAATCCCCCTGCTCGAGCAGGGTCACCTAGAGCACATTGACCAGGATTGTGTCCAAATCTCCCAAGAATATCTCCCAAGAATGGAGACTCCACAACCTGTTCCAGTGCTCAGTCACTCTCCCAGTAAAGAAGTTTTTCCTCATGTTCGGAAAGACCTTCCTGTGTTTCAGCTTGTGCCTGTTGCCTCTCGTCCTATCACTGGGCACCACTGAAGAGAGTCTGGCCCCATCCTCTTTACAACTCCCTTCAGATACTTGTAAACACTTATGTTATCGCCTCTTAGTCTTCTCCAAGCTGAACAGGCCCAGCTCTCGCAGCCTTTCCTCACATGAGAGATGCTCCAGTTCCCTAATCTTCTTCATAGCCCTCCACTGGACTTGCTCCAGGAGCTCCGTGTCTCTCTTGTTTTGGGGAGCCCAGAACTGGACACAGGACTCCAGGTGAGACCTCACCAGGGCTGAGAAGAGGGGCAGGATCACCTCCCTCCACCTGCTGGCAACACTCTGCCTAATGCAGCCCAGGAGACCATTGGCCTTCTTGGCCACAAGGGCACATTGCTGGCTCATGCTTAACTTGTCCACCAGCACTCCCAGGTCCTTCTCTGCAGAGCTACTTTCCAGCAGGTCAGCCCCCAGGACCCCTTTTCCCATTTCAGACTGGTGAGAGGCTCCGTCCCCCAA
The DNA here is from genome assembly GCF_040807025.1 of Struthio camelus. NCBI lineage: Eukaryota > Metazoa > Chordata > Aves > Struthioniformes > Struthionidae > Struthio > Struthio camelus. Next base: position 26,277,804 of record NC_090981.1, read on the forward strand.
CTTCCCAGTGCAGTGCTTCTGAGCATGCTTGCAAGCTAGTGTTCAACATCCAAGGAAATCTGAGCTTGAAAATAGGGAACCTGATTTCATGGACTGTCTTCAGGCACTGCTGAAGACCAGACAATCTACATTACTCTCAAAGGCAAGCACATAACTGTGCCACTTGAGCTGACAATCTACTCAAACTAAACTGAAATTTCTAAGCTTGGCTTTTTGAGCGCCCCCCCCCCCCCATATATATATATATATATATATATATATATATATGTATTTATAGATATGCACAATATAAATATTTTTAAATATTTATATGTTTTATATAAACAAACTGAGGAAAAAATTGATATGCAAAGCAGGAGATTACAGGGTAATATTAATCCCTGGTAACAGGGATTGCCACCTGTTTCTGGTGGTTAAAACCCTCTGCTGATCTAGAAAAAGGACTCAAACTTTTGCTAGTACCTTTCTGACAGAAAGAGTGTTTGCTGTGCTTTTGGTGAAATGCCTTGTTAAGTTGATAAAACACTTAAAGTGTATGCAGATTATGCTTATGCAGTGAAACTGATTATCATAGAAAATGAAAAAATAAACACATGCTTTGTGTTTTGATGTGTTACTGGCCACAGAAATGGTTCAGACAAACTGAATAGGCTGAAGAAAATACTTTTCCAGTATTATTTTCCTTGCTTACATTTAGAAATAAACCCAGTTAACTAAAGATATCATTTCCCAATCTTCCTTTGGCTTTTAATTTTGAAGAAAAAAGTGCATGCCTGAGCAACTACTGGCCTGGATCAGTCCTAAGGGAGGCAAAGTGCCTTTCTTAGACATTCAAACAGTAAGCCGTTCCTGAGTCAGGACAGATAGCCAAGCAGATCATTCCAAACACTGGAAATAAATAAGAGAATTAAAAAGCAAACAGCCTAGACAGTCCCGTCCATGAGCATCCAGGCCTGGTTACTTTTGTCAGAAATGAGATTTTGAATATGACAAATATTCAAAGGAGGAATTCTAAGAGGAATATGATCCTCTTAGATCTAGGAAAGACAGCAGGTCTGTGAAGTTGTGAAGTCAATGAGAAAATGGTGCTCCACAGAGTTTTTCAAAGAAATCGGGACAAGAGATTTGAATTTCCTAGGTCTAAAGATTAAATTATCTGTCCTGCATGTTGGGTTAGCAATTTCTGACTGACACATATTTTCCTGCTTGCAAGAATTAAATCTAGTGGTGAATTACTCTACCTCAGTGAAGAGGACTTGATGATAGTTTTACAGATAGCTCTGGATAAGGTGCTTCCAACATTTTTCTTTTGTAGCTGTACAGAAGAGGAAAGAAACTTCTGATGATGCTCTTTATATACAAATCACAAGGTGTCCTACATTCCAGGCCATGAAACCACTCACATGAACACATGTTCAACACCACTAGCTGGCACCACTCAGGACCACAACAAATAAATTAGCTAATTGGAGGGATAGCTAGATCTTAAAAAGCTTCCTGCTCAGACATTACAAAAGAAAGCATACCATTCTCAAGCTATCATTTATTAGGAATAGGAACAAAATGAGCCCTTAAATAACCCAGATTATGAATCAAATCTGTTTATAGATCTTCCCAAGTGTGTTGCACAGGCATTGCAAAAGAAGCATGCCAGTTTAACTCTACGGTTACTTAGGAATTGAAACAAAGTGGCTCCTAAAATAACTCAGATGATAAAACAGTTCAGGTTATCAGAACTAAACAGGAATTTGGAAGTTATCCATTTAATTTCTACAACAAGTTTTTTCGGCATAAAATAAATATGTGATTAATTGGAAAAGATCTTTATTGCATTAACTTGCTTTCCTCAACTCTAATTCTATGTGAATTCACAATGCAATACATTTTCAATTTGGAAAAATATTTCTGCATACATGGGCTGAAGCTGTGTGATGCATATTGTACACTCTCTCCTTGATGCCAAAAACAGGAAATCAGTGGCAGGCCCCAATCCTAATAATAGCAATTGCATGTTAGGAAGCAACAGAGTAAGGCCAGTAACTTCTTACCCAATGGAAATCAACAGAAGCAATAGTATAAGAATATAAATACAAGGCATTCCCAGTTCCTCACAGCTTATTTGTTGTTTTACGTAGTTAATAGCGTAATTCTCAGTTGTGTTTGAGTGACCAGTTGAGTAGCATCTTATTATACTCGGCATAAGCGATGGATATCTACACTCTGTACAAAGGAATGGGTGATGAGCTAGTCAAGAGCTTACCGGTCACAACCAAAGCTTGAAGAAGCTTGTGTATGCTGTGTGCAACACATTCATATATAACACACAAGCACCATTCTTGTGGGCTGCAGAATGACTATATTCAGTGTTTCTTGCAGTACTGCTCTGCAAGCAGCTGACTTAGGTACACCCACCCAATTCACAATGACCTTGGAGCAACGAAAGCCTATTAACCCATGTATTGTTGTGCTTTCTGTTACAGTCTCTGTTTGTTCTGTTTTATTCTGTTGGTTGCCACTGAGAATGGAGAAGCCAAGTCCCTCAAATTAATTCTTTGAAGTTGTCTGTATCCCTAAAATACAGCAAAGGATATAGCTATGGCACTGGTTTAAAAGGTAATCATACTGCAACTCCTGGAGCGACTGTAAATGGTAGAGAGATTTCCGAGCTAGCTTTAGCCTAACTCACTTGGCTGCTTACAATAGCATCATCACAGGACATAGACCTGCAACAAAGACTGCCAGTTTATTTAAGCATCCACTATGATGCAGAAGTTATCAAGCCTACATAGTCTCAGGATATAAATGAGATAGGTCAGGCTTATGCCTATTTCTTTCAGTGAATTACTTTCAAGGAGCCTTATTTGATCACAGTATCAAAATGAAACTTGAAAGAACTGTTCTTCGATAGAAACACTGATTTCCAGCCTCCTAATAAAGCCTAAGATAAAATTAATCAGAATAATATAAGGAAACAATCATAATTAAAAGATGTGGAGAAGGAAAAGATCAATTCTCCTTTCTGTAACCACAGGTAAACCTATGTATAACCCTTTCAGTCTACAAACAGAAATGTCACACAGTCTCCAGGTGCACGGTCTCAGACCCTAACCTTCTGTTTTCGAGGCTGCAGTGCTGGATGAGTACCTAAAGGAGAGAAGATAGCCTTGTCCACACAGTCTCTGAGGTCATTATGTGCTACACATGCTAAGAAAATACAGTCAACGAAGAGGAAACCACAGACCAAAAACCACAAGTCTTCCAATAATCACTAGCTAGTGTATCTCCCAAGGCCACAGCTCCTTCACAGGAGCTGAGCAAATCTCTGGGGAGAAGGGAAAAATCCGGCACAGGCCCAGAGCTGAAGCCATATTTAACAGCGCATTAACGCAAACTTTCTGCAAGTCCCTGATGATTGAACAGATGTGATCTTCATCATCTGAAAAAATGATCAATTGCAGAAGGATATTATGTAGTGGATTATGATATTCTACCTTTGTAAATATTTTCCTTAGGGAAAGTGATTTTCAGGGAAAACCCTTGAGATTGCTGTCCCCTTCTGAGAAAGCCTTTTCTTCCGTGTTGCTGAGTTCTGGCGGAGAATAAAATGTTTACCCAGAGGAAAGGCAATTAACTTTTATCAAAGAGATGGAAAGTGAAAAGAGCTGGGATAAAAGCAGTTTGGTAAGTGAATGTCAGTGGTGAGTGAGGACAATAGTTCTGGCAAACTTTCCTCCTTCGATGCTTCTAGTCACAGCAAGATCTCTGCTTTGGTCCCTCTGGAGCTGACGTTCTTCATAACTAACGGTAAGCACAAAGGAATAGCAATTTTTGTGAGTAAAATCTGAATAACTGAGAAACTAAATGCATTACAACTGACAAGGATTGCAACAGGCAATAGTTTTACCAGTCCATTAGAAGTTAGTGAAAGACAGAAGAAAGCACAGACCTAGCACTTAAAAGAGGGGATGTAAATAGTGGGTGAGACTATTATTCATAAAAAATTCATAGAACCAGAGAGGCTTTCAAGAGATGATCTTCCAAACCCTTTCCCAAGCCAAAATCAACTATATCTACATCATTTTGGACAGAGGGCTCATCAGCATGCTCTTGAGCACCTCTAGCTATGAAGATTACACAGCCTTTCAAGGCATCTTACACCAGTGCTTCTGCATCCTCACAGCTCAAATATTTTTTCTAACATTTAGTCTAAATCCCCCATAAGATAACTTTAGGCCATTACTCCTTATCTTCTCTACCATGAAAGAAGAGGACACATTACCACTGTCCTCTCTGCAGGTGTTTTCTATATTCTTGAAGGATGCTATTCTGCCTCAGATTTCTATTTGGACTGACCAACCAAAATTTGTTCAAACTATTTTTAAAGGTCATGTTTTTTCTAAACTTCTGATCATTCTTGGTCAACATTTTTCTTTAAGAGAAACTAGACTCAACACTGCATCGGAGGGATTATCAGTTTCACTTGCTGTTGTAGATGACATTTGAGTTTAAACATCATAGTATGTGGTCTGCTATTTTTTTTCCTGCAGTTTCACGTTGGTGATTCATCCTCGGTTTTTCTAGCATTTTTGCTTCAGTCTTAAAAAGAAAAAGTAAAACCTAGGCTAGATGTTAATGTTAAAGCAATTGAATTTAGCTCCAGAGGCCAAAATAAGGAAGGTAATTTCCAGGATCCTGCAGAGCCCCCTTTAAAAAAGGGTAGCAGATTTGTCACCTTCCTTTCCTCTAGTGCCAAAGCTGCTAGAAAAGAGCCGTTTCAGTTCTTTAGAAAGAATAAACAAATCTTGGGGATTTCACAAATTTCAAAAACATTCCCATTCTCACTTTAGAAATGATCCACTTTTTCCTCCTCTGGAAAGGATTATTCTCATCATATTCTTATTTTATCTCATTTATTTAATTCTGTAACTAAGATGCAAAGAATAATTTTGTCCGATACATCTTGCAACACTGCAGGCAAAACTGTAAGCAAGTTAACTACATAGATACTAGGCTTAGAAGACAAAATCTCAGGTTGAAAGGAAAAATCCTACGGCACATAAGTCTTGCATGTTACTGCAGAAATCTGCCTGGACTGAACTAGACTGAGAGTTTAAATCTTTCTGAATATTGCACAAATATATTCAAGCGCTTGTGCTCAGCTACAGTTATGGACATTTGGTTTTAGGGAGAGCTCTCAGAAGTTAGTTAAACCTAAAACAAAATTTCTTTTTACAAGTATTAAGTGAATCAGTCAAACTATTTTAAAAGTAATTACTTTCAAATAGAAACACATAGATCCCGATTGGCTTTCATATAGTGCTTATTTTAACCTGTAGTTTAGCATGCTCTAGGGCATAGCAGTCTAAATTCGGTGTTTGCAGGGAACGCACGCTCCTAAACTACCTTAGCTGCCAACCTGAAACAGAAGGTGGGAATAGGCGAGAGGCCACTACTCACTCCCTCTTCCGTTGCTTTGCTGAGAACTGCGGCAGCCAGCTAAGATCACAGTCAAAATAAAAGTGTGCTTCTCTACACATGCTGGCAATCGGAAAGTGGGTGAGTCCCAGTGAGTAGTTTTAGAAGAGGATAGGGACAAAATAGGGATCTAGGAAGAAGACTGTAGGGAATACTGGTCCTGTGAGACAGCAGGGGCAGGCTCCAGCCTGGACCGAACTGGCCAGCTGTGCTGTGCTGGTGGAGGACTGGCATTGTATCACATTAAGAAAAACACCAGAGCAAGGCCAGTCAGATTGGCTACCTTTATCCACAGGCAATAAAAAATCCCAAAGGATTGAAACTGCCTGCCTGAATAAGAAGAGAATAGTGTTGGGGCTGTGGTACTGTCCATCCACTTGGAAGAGAGGCCGAGTGAGACGTGCTAAGGCAGACCAGGCAGGCTATGAAGCAGAAGTCCCAGAAGCAATGGGAGATTGCAACAGCCTCTGCAGAGCCCAAGCAAATGCCGCACCGATTGCTCCTTGGGGCCATGACTGACAGCTTCTTTGGGCAAACTGTCAGAGAACATAGAAGAGGAAAAGTAACTTTTGATTTGATCCTGGGTAGAGCACAGGCATTGGTTCAAAATCTTGTTGTTTTAGGAATCACTCCAGAATACACAAAATTAAAGAGCCTACCGGCTGATTTAGGCAGCTGTCACACCTTGCAGTTAGGAGTTGAGCAGTTTCACGCCACAGCTCTCTCAGCCCCTGCGTGAATCCCTTCCCGCACCAAGGGCTGGTTACTGCTCACACTTGGTCTGAGGCATGAAACACTGACACAGCTCTTCTGTCTCGCCTTAACAAAAGCTAATTTTGGTCCTGTCTTCCTCAGCTCCTTCCGCCTTGACTTCTTCACTTTAAAGAACTGCACACAAAACTTAGCAATTGTGTTAAATGCCTAACACAGGCAGGCCTTACCTAGTGAAACGTTGGGGCTAACCTTGCCAAAAACAGTGAACGCACTGTCTACCTGACCTTATAGAAAGTTTGGGGAGGGGTAAAGTATTTTTGCGTGAAGAAGAACCACAACATTAATTTGTTGCAGAGAGAGGAGTAAAACGTAATGTAAATGAAGGCTTGACTTGCTGCTTTTTTTTAAACTCCTTATTTTTCAATTGTCCTGAGCTTCCTCAACAAAGAAATCTCTTTTGGCCTGAATTACTTCTGTTTGGTCATTCTCCCCATCTTATGCTAATGCACATGTGTTCTAATAGTCACAAAAGCATATTGTATGAAAAGGAAGAAGTTGATGCAAATATGAATTTTAAATAATCTAAATATGTAATACATTAGTCATCTACTCCCTTCTCATCACCACACAAATTCACCAAGTAAATATTTGAATGCATGGTCATTCCTAGAACCATACTTATGAAACGCTGAGCACAAGCTCATCCCAGACACTGCCTGAAGTACACGTATGCGTAGAAAGGCAGTCAGACAAATCTGTAGGCAAGTTAGGCCATCAGAAAACATTCTTAAAACACTCAGTGTCCTTGATCTGTAATAATACTCTTTACCTAATTCTCCAACTCTAGTAAAGAACTGCATTGCATCCTAAGAAGTAAAACAAATTCAAATATTTCAACGTGCTGCACCTGCTGGCATCAAAATGAAATGGGAAGAAGAACAACACTTCTGAAAATTCTTGTTTCATGAAACATACTGCATTGGACTTGACTGCTCACAGCCAAGCATGGAGAAAACCAGCTGTAGTTATAGTGGTGCATAGACTGGTGTGCGATATGGAGGCCTCTAGGCTAACCGAGACCAGAGCCAGAAAGCCCCCAGCGTGCAAAGCGGCATCCCTCCCTGCAGATTCCTGAAACAGTGCTGCCACGTTACCCCTTGGGACGGCTCGTGAGGGCGGGGGCAGCGCTGGGCTGGCACAGCTCTGCTCCGAGCCACCTTGACCACTCATAGCCTACAGATCTCTGCTGGGCTTCCCCACGTTTCCTCTTGCAGGCTCAGGCAGGCACAAACAGCCCTGCTCTATTTGCGCCTGTCGGCACGGACATGCACAATCATACTTCAGCTGCCGGAAACACGGGGAGCTTCCTCATGGTCTTCAGGCCTCGCCTGGGTTACCTTTGTTGTGTGACATCAAGTTCGTCACTTAACGTTCAAACGCTTGATCTCCTGACCCACCGACTTCTTTGCTAAAAACCCAGTGATGGAGAGAAGTTCAGAGCAGTGCAATAACAACCTAACCCCAACCGTGTGCAGGCAAGAGACCTGCTATTTGTGAAAAAAGGAATATGCATAGTGTTAAAATTTCCTACCACAGCTTCACGTGAGCACACTTGTGGGCCAGCCTAGGCCATTTTGACCACTGAATTTTACATTATTCTGACAGAGGGTGCAGCGATATTTATGGTCTAACTTGGAGTAAAGGATTTAGCAGGGACTATTTTTTGAACAGAAAAATCAATGATTTGTTTATTTGAGAAGTTTAGAAGCAATGGCAGTTCTAGGTATAAAGCTCAAGTGGGAGCTTGAAGCCTGATGACTGAAGCAAAACACAGAGTTTTGATTCTCCTGTTTTGTGGGTTTTTCTTCTGAACACCCTACATGAAAATGGATACTTCTGTTCATTTGCTAATAACTCCAGATAGTTGTTTTTAAAGTTAGCTTGATTAGGAGACCGTAATCAATGTAGCTACTTGACAAGCAGTCAAACAAGGGTCCAAGTTCTGGAAAGGGGAAAATGAGACACCCCACTTTCTAAGTCAGCCGTCAACATTACGGTTATACAGTGTATGGTTTCTGTGGAAACCCAAGTGTGAAATTATACAAAAAGTTCAAATAGATAAAGCACGTGTCACCACTGAAAGTACCTATGGAAAAGTTATGGAAATATAGGTCCTACAGTCCGGAAAACGGAAAGTCAGACAGAGATCCTTTCTGGAAAATTAGCAGGAGGAATGAACACAGCCAGTCTATGAGCTTTCTGTCTCTGTGCAAGCCCAAACAATGTTTCTTTCGCATTATGTCAAAAGATCTAGTCAGACCTACCAAAAAAAAAATAGTTTCATATTTGCAATTATGGGTTTTGGAAGACAGTGTCCGAAAGTGGTTGCCTAATCAAATACAGAGGCTGGCATAGGTGCCTGGGCTTTACCATTTACTTAGCAAGGTAGGTCTGCTTGATAAATATTGTAAGGGAGGGACAACATCTTGTAACTTCTATTGAAAAACTGCGGAAATATGTGGGAAGAAGAATTGGGAAATTGCTTCTCATCAGGCAGAAACAAGTAGATTATCTGAATGATTCAATTTCCATCATCTTAAAGCTACATTGCAAATAAATGCTTCTAGAGACATTGTTTCCAGAGCTTTTACGGTGAACGGACTAGAGGAATCAGTTTGGATTAAGAATAACTCTGTGAAAAATTATGTTCTGAGCTGGGATGAGTTCTGTGATCTCTCTCACCCTGCTATTGCACAGCTGAGATGGTGACAAGGGAATGGGAATAAGTGTTTTCAGGATAGCTGAAAAAATCCTTGTGAGGCTTAAAGCACAGGAAACTGGGGCATAGTGTCATCATAACAAATTAGGAAAATGAAATAGTAAGAGTAGAAACAAGTAAGCAGGAAGGGTATGAGACAGCTGTGCTAAAAGTCATTAAAATGCAATTACCAGTTACATAGTATGCATGTGAAAGACTGTAATTCCTTGAATCATGCTTATGACTCCTGCCATGATTAAAACAACTCAGCACAATCCAACATCTCCTCAGATGAGGAAAAAGTAAGTATCAACCAGCACTGGGGCACATCACAGAACTTTTTATGGTGCCAGCATCACGTTTCAGGAATGGCCACTTGTGAATGTAATGAGAAAGAATCATTTCTCCCCTTGGTAAATCACTTTCTAGCTCAATTTTTAAAAGTATATTTTATTTAAAGTGAACTCAATTCCTGTTATGCTAAATGTCATGCTCCAACACTGTAGCACGACAAGATTTGAAATGCATAAAAATGAAAAGGCAAAGATCCTGATGCTTCCAGATAAGGAAGGAGCTGAACTATTCAGCAAAGAGCTGAATAATGCATAGCATGGCACCTTCGGTTCAAGGTTTTCAGGCTTCTATATTCAGGAAAACTAAAGCACATATTAATGCTGTGAAGAAGGTAAATGTAATTGCTATGGAGCTTTCAAAGCAGAGAAAACTTGCAACGCAACGATACCTAGGCAAGGCTACCAGATACCTAGATTGTCTCCAGTACATCCTCTCCTCTGCTCTGGTCTATCTATGGATCAGCTCTGACAGTGTGCTGGAGGCAGATCTCCAAAGAGATCAAAGAGATCTGATGTTTCTCTCATCACAATCAGAAACAAGCACACTGCAAGAAGCAAGACAGAGCAAGTTACTGTTGAGCTCTAATACTTGCTCTTCACAGCTGTCCAAATTTTGCTGTCGGTACAAACTTCCGTTATTTTGTAGGCTCACACACTTTTCTATATCATAGAATAATCATAGAATAATTCAGGTTGGAAGGAACCTTAGAAGGTCATCAAGTCCAACCTCTGGCTCAAAGCAGAGTCAACAATGAATATAGATTAAGAAACACTTCTTCTTCATGCTAATGCAAGTCACAGAGAATGGGAAAAATTAAGCGCATATAAATATATGAAGTGTATTTTATAAATATAAAGGATGTCATTATGGGTACTTAATTTCAGTTTTTCTCGTTAGAAGACAATCACAGATCACTTCATATGTTATATAGACAATAACTGCTCTTCAAAAGTCTGTTAAGCTAATTCTATGTTTTTAAAAAGTACCTCTCTCATTCAAGTTCCATACTCAGTGTCATAAGTTGTTTCAAACAGTTTTGTTCATTTTCAGTTGTATCAGTCAGTTGTACTTTCAAAGTCAGGTATTTCTTTATCTTTCTCCACTGGAATTTACAAGCCAAAGCAAAGCTATTTCCTCAGATGTAAAGGACATTAGGAAAGTCTGTATACACGAGAACAGAACAGAAGCTCTGATATATATTGGGGTCTTTTTCCCCTCACCTCCAAGAGCTTTTCCTGCTTTGCTGCCCTGGCTGCTTCACATTGTGCAGCATATAAAGCCTCCTCTTCTATTCTTAACTTCTCCTCTTGTAAGGCTAACTCTGACTGAAGTTTCACATCAACAGCTCTCTGCTTTTCAGCAATGGAGTCATAGTGCCTGTCTTTCAAGTCAGCAATTTCTTCCTCAGTCAGAGGCCTGTGACTGCTTCCTGGACTTTCCCCCTCGTCACTTTCCACTAGGTTCTCAAACTCTATAGTGAAGTGTTCTCCCGTTGAACACGTTCTAAAATACTTCGATTTTCTAATTATGGCTGCAGCTTGTAGTACTCCAAGCAAAACTCTTGATCTATTTCAGCTGAAGAATAAGGACACTCCCGCCGCCTCGCTGCAGCCGTCCCGCTTCCCTCCGCAGGAAGAGCCCGCAGCACCCCTGCGCCCAGCAGTTCCCCATCGCATCCTGGGCGGCGGCGGCGGCGGTGGCGGCGGCGAGGGGGAGGGGGGGCAGCTCCTCCTTCCTGCCCGCCCGCCCGCCCGCCCCGCGCGGCGGCCGTTGGCGCCGCGCGCGTCCGCCGCTCGGATTCGAACGGCCCCGGCGCCGCGCGAGCCGCCCAACGGCCGCAGCATCAACGGCCGCGAAGAGCCATTATCCCCCCCTCAATTCTAGGTCCCACAAGAGACGTCTTGGTGGCAGGCATCTATGGCATCCCTTGCTGACAAAATGTTCCATTGTACAAACAATTCAATATACACTCCTATGAATAAAACCTAGAGGAATGTTATATAGCAGAAAATTGTCTCCAAAGTTTATAAGGAAAAAAAAAACGTTAATAGCATTTGGCAGGAGCACAGAGCCTCCTCAGCTTTCCCTTTAAATCCAGAGAACAGGATAACAGCATAACTGTCCCTGAAAGTCATCTGCCCCTGGGTATGATATCTCCTTTTTAAAATGCAGAAATTCTTCAATACGCATCTTCATCAGAAAAGAACCACTATCCCCCCCTCAATTCTAGGTCCCACAAGAGACATCTTGGTGGCAGGCATCTATGGCATCCCTTGCTGACAAAATGATACTTCACACTGTCAGTCACTGAAATAGAAAAGACAGTCCATTGCTACATCACGGCCTGATCTGATAAGAAAAACTAGGAAGGGGCTTATAGACTCCTCAGTGCTACTTTGAGATCCTCATAGCACAAGAAATTTAGACTTCTCCAGCCCTTAGGCTTGACCAAAATACATAGTGTTAAATTGTCTATCTTCGATCAGTTAAGACATGCATGAAAATTGCCAGTTGCAAAATCCATGTTTTTTTCCCACTTACTTCTCTTCTCATGATGAAAGATGTTCTACTCCACATATCCTTAGTCCAAAAATTGTAGGTTTTGTTGAGTCATTTTTCACAGTATATCAAAGCAAATTCACCATTAGAACTTTGGTCAATGTTTTGTACCAAAAGGCTAAACAATACCTCCCTGTGGGCTTCATCAGTCTATTGCAGTGGTTAGTTCCCTGCAAAAAATGCTATATACTGTTCAGCCTGGTGGTTGGAAGCCACGTGGTCTTGGTGACATGAGCCATTGTGCTGCTTTCGCAGGATCATATCCAGTGGTCACCTTTCAATATAAGTAAGTGCATATATATACAGAAATATATATGTATATATATGTATACACACAGACACCTGTACAAACACACATGCGCACACACTTACACCATGTACATGCAGAGATCTCTTGGGGCATTCCAAGGCCCTTACCTTAATAATTACCTCTATAGTTGGCTATGCTTTGGAGGTTTTATATAACTACCCAGGGAGAAGTAACTCTGTGACAGAAGGAGTTTTTCATAACAGTCGAAGCAACTAGTAAAGCTTTTTTCACAACATAAAGATGACAGAAATTTATCCCTGAGGCACTGACGAAGAGGAAAACAAGAAGTTAGCTGATGACAACGGAGGGACTCCAAGGTACAGCGGAAGCTGATGTTTGAGAGCTGCACACTTATTGGAACGGCCTGTGATTCCCTGACAGTGCAGGACCTCTCTTTCCGGGCAAAGGGAAATTTTCACCGGTCAACTGTCCTATTTCTCTGCCTCTATGTGTAAAAAAGCAGCCTGCCACAATGGCTGCAGGAAAGAGTGCTTTCCTATTATCTTAGAACCTCTGTGAAAAAGTGGGTGCAAGACTGGGCCATGAAGAGGTTGGGAGGTGAAGTGGGAGAGAAAAAGCCCTGGGGCAGTTGCCAGGAAAGAAACAAGTCTGAGAAGGAAGTGAGAGATGTGAGGGCTGAGTGGGGAGAAGCGGCTGCAAGGCGGCCATGGTGACGCAGTATTACATCATCGCTAGACGTTAGGGAATTGGCAGCTCGGGAACTGACGGGCAAATAATTACCTTTAAATTTCAGGTTTGGGGAAAAGCTGGAAGTTCCTCAACAGCAGGGAACCTGCAATTTTGGAACAAATTTGCACAAGTTACACTTCCCTGTAGAAGCTCTTGATTGAAGGCCATCATCTCGGTTTGGCAGTTTAGGTGAGCTGCTAAACGTTTAGCTGTCACAAGCAATCAATGCCTACGCGTTTTGAGTGCATAGGATGCGTTCAGGCGTCAAGAAGGGTTCCATGTTTCTCCAATTTTGTGGAGCTGGCTCTCAAATTTTGAATATTTGGGACTGGTAATACAGGATACAACTCAGGAAAAACAAGTATTTGCCCTGAACCAAAGAGATATTACAACACAGCCAAAATTCCAACACAAAGAAATATGACAGGAGTGCCAGCACATTCTGAATGAGATTCAGAAGAACCCACGGACACGTATTTTGCTCAAAATCTATTTGAATATAAGAAAATATCTTAATATATTGGGAAAACTTGTGTCATTTGTGTGGTTTGTCCCTTTGAAGAATGAGTCAGTCTTTCCCTGTAAAGTTTCATTGTGGAAACATAGCTGGGTGATACATCGTCCTTTCTCCTAGATCATGAGTCAGGCAGAGAGAGACGGATTGGACAGTCACATCAATGGAGAAAAATGCAACAAAGAAGTTAATAAACACATCTGTGCTTCTCTGAAATGAAAATGCAAATGTCATCATGATGCACCAAACTCCAAACAGGAAACCCTCAGTCGTAGAGGGCTACAGGCTGCAGCTGTCCATAGGCTGTGGAGGAACGGCTGCTCTCCATCGCAGGCTCACCTTGCTCAAACACCAGGGTTGGAGCAGTTGCCGTGGTGTGGGGATTCGACTGCAGCACCTAACACCAATCCCGCTGATGAGGCTCCAGACTAGAGCCCCAAATCTTGTGTTAGCGGGACTTTGATTTCACGTTTCACCTACCATTAGGAGTTCCTGGGGATGCTTTTTAAATGCTGGTTTTTGCCATTTTCTGGACCCTAGTTTTAAAGTATGCTCTTTTTTTTTTTTTTTAAACTGTATATATAAACTACAAATTGTTGGCCAATGCCTATAGCTGTTGAATATTTCATAGCACATCAGATTATTTCGGCAACACAACCCACTGTGAGAGCCTCTCCTTTTGATGTTTTAGAAGAACTATTCCTGTTAAGGAAGGTGGTAAGAAGAAACCTGTTTTTGGAGTTCCTTTCTGAAGGCTGTAAAGGCAACCTCACTATTATTTCATGCAAAAATATAGTCATGCAATATAACCATTGCGTCTCCAGTGACTTTTTTGGTTTTTGCATAAGCAAAGTTTTATTTGATTTGTGACCTCTAGCCCCAGGAAGCTTATGCTTCCATTGTCACATGACAAAGTGAAGCTATTTTTCCCTACAGAACAGGCCCCCTCTTTTCTCAAATGTTTTATCTTAGAATAGTAATATGCAAAGACGATTTAATGCTTTTTTCCTCTCTTAAATGAGCTCCTGTAATAAATTCTTCCTAACATCACCCCTACAAATCTCTCTGAGAAACCCTACCATAACAGGCAAATACATGTTGCATAAGACAAGAAGCTTAGAAGATCAAGTGAGTGAACATTTAAGTTACCAATCTGCTAATAGGCAGCTATTAACAGTCTGAAATTGATGAAGAAAACTTTGCATAACTAAACTTATCTAAAAGAAAAGACAGCATAAGCATGTTGACATTTTGATAAATAGTTATACAATAGAAAATAACCTGATATCAAGTTGAGAGTCATCAGGCAAACGCTAAGGCTTTAAGGCATTGTTCATCTGATAATAGCTCCATTAAAAAATACTCATGACTACTAGGGGAAATAACACCTATCTAAAAACATGTGATGGCAAGCAATGAAATGCAAGATTTTACAGGCTTTTCTAGACTGTTTTGACCACCAGATTTACTCAAAATTATTCCACAGGCTGCAAGGTTCAAAGGGAGAAGATGAGAGAACCTCAGATAAACCTCTACAGAGAAGGATGGCATCTCCTGGAGGGCAGCTGCATAGTGTCACTGCAGGCTAGCTGATATGCTTCATTTGATACTACATGGTCTTAAATATGGTATCTTTGTGTTTCGTTGCTCTTTCTATGGAGAAACTGTCTAGAAATGTAAATAAGAGCCAAAATAATGGAGTACTTGTGGTCTGCAACAAAAAGGTTCTTGCCATTTCCTACATGCGTCAGATCTGCGCATAAGGTTTGACATCCTGACTCATATTTGGCTAGTACGCTATCTTTAGCTTTCAGGAAACTTTTACATTATAGTGAGGATATATTCTTGCGGGAATATTTTTCTCAATAATTTAATCAATCTGATGTGATAATACTATCTTGCATGCTAAGTATTTTGGATGCAGTTCTCACTGACATCCTATCCTGTCAGGATGATGAATGTTAAGGTATATCTTTTTTTTTCTTGGATATCTTGCTCTTGAATTCCCCCCAGCTTAATTATTGCCAATGCTTTCTAGAAGTCTTCAGCATTTCTCGAAGTCGGAAAATCACCTGTTTATGTCAAGCTGCTATTTTTGCTATGAAGATGGTCTAGCCAAGATGTTTGTATGTCTGAGTTCCATGCTTGCTGTCAAAAAAAATTAGGGCCCTGCAGCAGCATGGCCTGGCAACATGCTTGTGACATGAGCAAGTACTTTTTCAAAGATCCCTTCAATGATTTGTAAGTAAATTCTCCTCAAACTTCAACTGGTATGTTCCTAAGTGAGTAGAACTTTGCACGTACCAATACCATTACAAGATGTTTCAGTTAGCTGGCATCTCTGTCCCACCGATGACAAAGATCTTTAGCTTTCGCAAGTTCTTTTTTTACTACCTACCTCTTCTGTAACAAAGACATCCCTTCCGACACCTCGCTACCATACTATAGCATGATTGACTTTCACATTAGCCTCCATTTTCTTAGTATTCCAGGCAGAGTGAGCAGCTTCTGGAGACACATGTTGCTATCATGTTGGGAAACTCATGTTTGTATGGCTTCTTTTTGGAGTAATTTCCTTTGAGCTATTTTCTTCCACATCTGGAGTGTTTGGAAAAAGATATTCTCAGATTGTTCGAGTCCCAGTGGTAAATAAACTGATTTATAGGCTAGTTCTTTCGTGACATTTGTAAGTGGCCAGATATTGTACTGACAGCAGTCGTTATTTATATAATACATAAAGAGAGAATGTGTGTGTGCATGCACTAAAAAAGAAAGGTTCCGGTTATGATCCGTGAGAGATTTTACATTTGGAACAACTCAATTGTTGATTTCACGTGGGTGTTTGCCTCTTTAGAAGGAAAGGCAAGCTTGGTCTATTAACGCATCTTAAGCTTTTTTTTTTTTTTTTTTTTTTTTTTTTAAAGTCATGTCCCCCTGCTTTTACTTCTGTATTTGCTCTTTTCAAAGCAAAGCACACTCTGTTGCTGCTTAGGAATGTGGAAACAGATATGCTTTCTCCCTTCTATTATTACTTTCTTGTTTAAAATTCTTAGTTTCTGCTTTCACCACCTGGCAGGAGTTGACTCATGGCTGGGCATCTTTTGATGCGTGAGAGTTCACAGAGAGTGCACCTTTCAGGCTTTATTCCATCCCTCAAATTCCCTTTGCCTCCAGCATGTCTTGAATGTCATGTTCTTGCCGTTCCTCTGTGTTACAGTAGATATAACCTACATCTCCTGCTTGGAAGTCATAGATTGGTTAGGTAGCTCTGGCTGAAGGACCATACCCACTTCAAAAACTTAGAGCAGAGAAAAGACTGGGAACAACAGAGGCACACACAAAGCACTAACGTGTGCTGCCGACTCTGATCAACAGGTGCAAATACAAGGCTTAGGACGCCGCTTTGCATGCTGTGAATTTGAAGGCAGAAAGGCAACGAGGTGAACGCAGGCAGAGGTTCTTGGGTGGAGAACGCACTGCGGGGCCAGATGGCAAATTGCCACATAGGTAAAACACCCTCTCTGCCTTCCTACCACCTTCTGGGAAAGGTGGGTTTGTGCATATTTTCTATAAAGGAAGAAACCCTGGATCACATCACCAAATTTTCCTTCTAACGGGAATAACCTTGCAAGGCCCCCGGTGCTAGGCTAACCATTACAGGGATATATTTTGGCACTGCAGGAATTCATAACCAGTGGGTTTTAGAGATTGTTGTTGTTGTTTTTTTAAAAAAACAACAACAAACTCTGCTGCCATGCCAGCCTTTCTAAATAAGGTCTCAGATTTTTTTTAAATAAGCCTCCGGACAGATAGCAGAAGAGATACAGTATCACATTACAGCAGCGCAGACCTCACTTTAAGGCTGCAAAGGCCAGGACCAGCCCCTCAACACTTGTTGAGGTGCCCGACTTCAATGGCCCATCCCCACACCTCCTCTGTGTAACAGGGAGAAACATTCCCAAAGGCAACAGGGCTCTCAGGTGGCCCTGCACCATATTGCTCAATTTGTAAGCTAGCTGACCTACACAGCCTTCACAGGTCTTTGTCAGCTTAATCTTTCCAGGAGTCTGCACTCTTGAGCTGTTCTCTGTAGGCACGAGCACTGCTTCAACAGTGAAAAACCGAGTCTCGGTTCCAGGATTTGGTTCTTTAATTAGAAAAAAAATGCAACACATATAATAAGGAAAAAAAAAAAAAACAAAGAGACAGACCTCCACACAAAGATAAATTCCAGCAATTGTTAAACAATGTTTGTTCTTTGTAAACATTAACTGCAACTCTGCATGTAAGTGTGTTTTATCAGATAACACCACAACAATAGACACCGCCCTTAAGTAAATCTGCCTATATGCCTGTATTTTCCTGTGCTTAGTTTGTCCAGTAAATACTAAAATATTTAATAAAACTTATCAATTTTTACTCACTATCGCGTTCCAGTAAGAAAGCAATCAGAGTCTACAAAGTAACATATGAATCATTCTTTGTTTACATTCAAATTTTGTCTGATTTTCTTCATATCAGCTGTGGAAGTTTCCCAGAGCCCATCTTTGGCTCAGCCGTCAGGTTTCAGTTTCCTTAAGTGAGGATTACCAGTTATAAAAACTAAGCCCATAATTAGTCTCGAAATATGACACAAACGTAAATTGTGTATAATAGCAACACTCAACCTAGTGAAACCCAGTTTGCAAACTGGGAACAGTATTTATGCGCAGCCAATTCTGGCATTAGATTTTTACCATGCCTTCGTGTAAAGGTGGTTCTGGAAGTCTGCACTGCTTAAAGGCAGAGCTAAAAGTAGCCAGAAATCAATTTCTCTTAATTGCAAGATAGGACCAGCCCAACATTGAAACATGGCCTGTGCTGGATCTCAGCCTAAGACATAAAATGGGACGCAGGACGAATTTAAAAGCCTAAAGACGGTGCAACCAAGGACGCCTGCCCTGACCTGGGTGATGTTTCAGCCCGGCGAGACCCTCGCTTGCTGGCAGCTCCCCGCCGCGCTGGGAGCGGGGCCCCGCGCAGCCTCCAGGCTGGCTCAGGCTCCACCGCTCTTGGCGGCTCCGGGCTGAATTCACGCCCAAACCTCCACGTGAGCCAGAGACAAGATGTTCTCGCAGCCAAATCCTGAGAGGTTTGGGCTGATTAGCAGTTACTCGCAGCACGCTTCGCGCATACGGAGCGTTGCGGCTCCTCGCAGACTGCAGGTGAGACGGCAGCTTTTTAAGGGCTGAAGAACAATTGGGGAAAACTTTGCTTTCTGGCTGCTTTTATGCACGATGCCCACTGCTTTAATGTAAGCTAGCTCTGAGTACCCACCACGTACACATCACTTCTTTGCGGTCTTATGCAGCCCCCTTTTCTGCTGGCTGGCTGAGATGGGTTTCCCCTCCCGAATGTACCGGCACCCCAGGGGAGTCCTGGGTACCGTTTCTATGGCACACAGAACGTGATAGCAGAGACTTATGACCATGATTCCTGCCATTCCTATTCTTTTTTTTTTTTTAAAGCAATAATGATAATGTCTTTGAAGGACACTGCTTTGCTTTCTGGCACTTGATAGAAAGATGTTTTGCTGTACTGCCAGGGAAGGGCACAAGGTCTCCAAGTGATGCAGTCATACTGTAACTCAGCAATGATGTTAATGCACACTCAAAGCATTTGTCCAGCTTCCACCTTAAAATCTTTTCCTTAAAGAGGTAAGCAAGATTCATGAGCAAACAACAAAATACTTCAATAATTGCACTTACTTTAAAGAAAAGTCATTGTACCTTAACCTATCCCAAGTAGCAACACTTGCAAGGGCTAGTTAGCAAAAGACACTTGCAGTGCTTCGAGGATTCCTTAAAGGAGGATTAAAGAGACTACACGCATGCACCCTGCTCAATGTTCCCCTGCAAGAGAGCTACAGGAGCACAATGTTAGCTGAAGTAGCACTGATACGGCAGTTTTCTTTTTTTCCATGGACAGATTTGGCCACAGGGCTGCTCAGAAGCTTGTGTGTATTCCTTGTTTGATATTTAGGCACCAAGTCTCATCTACACTTAGTAGATTTAATAGGCAGCACCCCGGAAGCCATAGATCTGTCTCAATATGCATTTAGTTGCTTAAAATTAAGTTTTGAGAACTAGCCTACCTGACATCTACCTGACTGAGACTGGGTGAAAAGCCTTTATCTCAACATAACTTGTAGCAACCCTCACTTCCCTTTCTCTCCTTTCTTCCTTCAAAGTAAGAAAGGGGGAGGGCAGAAAAAAAGAAGGAAAACAAAAAAAGCAGCCCAGTACTTCATCTGTGAAAGCCATCTGTTACTGCCACTATACTTGAGAGGCAGCGACACAACAGATGCAGACTAAGGAAGCAGCCCACGTTAGATTATGGTTAAAGTCCTAAATGTCTTAATCTTCTGTCTGACCCAAGAAACAAAAAAGGTATGTGGCAGTGATATATTTGGAGGGAAGAAGAGAAACAGAGGAGTAAGGAAAAGTTATCTGTAGGAAAATATACCATCCTGCGTACGTTAGCTCTTCACGGAAGTGTTTTAAGAGAGGAAACACTGATTACCCCATCCAAGTTTACAAGTGGACTTCAGGTAGGAAGCATATAATTACCTGCTGGGGAATTTACCAGGACAATCTTTTGTCAGTGAAAAGCTCCAAGGAATTGACAATAGCAATAAATAATAGACAGTAACAAATAATTACTTCTTAGCTCTAAACACTTCTTAATACTCCTAACAGTCCTCTGGGCTGTGTGCAGTTCAAAGGCATGATCCAAGGGGGAGCGAGAATCAAGCTACCTTCACACAAGATTAACAGTTGTCAAGAGAGTATCTCACTAATGAAGATAATGAAAGGTTTTCAGAGTAAATGATCCCTGGCATTCAGGAACAGCAAAATCTGCAAGTCACGCTCTTAAGATAAGTATAACTCAGAATGAATTTGAATTGAGGTGACCACAGCAATAATAAATAAATAAAAATAAGTTGGAGAGAGGAATGTCACTGATTTTGCAGCTAATGAGATGAGACTTAGTTATCCTATCAGTTAGCATGTAAACATGATACAGCTCTAGGAAAAAAAACAAACATATTAGAAGTAGAGAAACTCAGACAGTTACGTCAGTTTACCCGGTCAGATTATTTTGTCTTGACTGTATGCCTGTGATCGTCCAGTTATTCACATCAGTAACTGTCAAGTTAACGTCAACTGACTCCAGAGGTTTTGTTCAGGATAAAAAGAGTGCAGACAACTCATTTAGGTTAGGAGGCTAACGCCTGGCTTTAGGCTACCCTGCCTGCCCCCAGTACATGCTGGTGCCATCAAACTCTCCCACATTTGATGCCTTTTCAGCAGTTCGGCGTCTGCGATGGTGCGACTCTTGCCCGTGCTGCAGACCTACGTGGGCTTACTGTTTCCTTGCCTTCCTCAATTAGTGTCTCAATTTTTCTTTGTTGCCCTCCCCCTTATACTGCAGCTGTGAACTCTTGTGGAAGATGAACCTTTTACTCTGTGTTCGTACAGCAGCCAGCACAGAAGAGTCCCATGTTTGCCTAGAGCTGCAGGATACTCCCATAATACAAATTAACAGTAACAATAACATGGAAGTTGACTGACCTAAAGCAGCCGCTGCCTAATACAGCGTCATTTGGAAAGCACAACTATTTTGAATTTGTCAAAAATCAGTTATGACTTCTTCTTGCTTTCACTGGCTTTTTCTGCTTTAAGATTTCACAAATTAGTTTTGTAGTATTTATGAACTATCCTCTAAGCAATGAGAATACTTGACCAGTTACTGCATTTTTCTTTGCTATTGCAGATATGGGATTAGGCATTTAGATGTCTTGATGCTGAAATTATTGAGAACAGGTTAGCACAGAGAATCAGACCAATTTACAGGTAAATACTCCGAGATTTTATAGTGTTATCATTAATTTCCTAGCAGATAAAATGCAAAACATAGTAAGACAAGAATGAGTTATCTTACTCCCTTCCTGTGCTCTTTACTTGGCTTGTATAAATACTAAGGATCTATTTAGTAACATGTACAGTTTTTATTAGGTTATGCTTCCAGGCCTCCTATCACCATCAGTGCAAAGTCTGCATCTTAAGAGCTCAGATTTCAATCAGTGCATCTGAGGACAAAAATAAATTCTGGTACTCAGTGATTTCCTTGAGTGTGCATAAAATCAGATATTTCCAGTTAGTTTGATTTCATAGATATAGTTTGTACACTGTTAACTAAGCAATTTTAGATGACAGTTTCTAGGAATAAGACTTGAGCATTCTGGTTGCACGATAGTTTGATTATTGGGTACCTACTCAAACAGTCAACAAAAGAGCTACCTATGAGATGTAACCTATGGGTTTCCCACAGTGCCTTCTACAAAATGATGCATGTTCTATAAAATCTAGGTTAATCATAAATAATATACATTTGCATAACATCATTTGAAGCTCAGTCAGTCTTCTGGTATAAAGACTGCTGAATACATGAAAACCTTTCACTCCAGTCACTAAAAGCTTGATCTACAGACCTACCTACGCGGTTAAAGAGTATTTCCTGCAAACAGAGAGCAGAAATGTGTGGGAGAAACAAAAAAAAAAACAAACAAACCCAGATCCTAATCTGGATGTAGCTGTGTTTATTTTAGCTGACAAGTACCTTAAGCTTGGAACCACACGGGTAACTGCACTGCTTAACACCTGATTTGTGAAAGAGCCAATCTATGCAAGGGAAACTTGCACTCAAAGGAAGTGCTGCATAATTCCAAAAGCTTGTTCTTGCGCACACACCCACCCACACAAAATACAGTAGCTCCTGTCTCCCAAGGACGACGAACAGGCCCACTCTCTTCAACACAGCTAATAGTATTCACACTAACATACAAGTTATCTTATATTTAGCTAAGCTAGATGGGCATCTCTGATGCTATCCACAAAGAACAGAAAACCTTTGTTTCTCTGTTCTCAGATGACTGAACACCTGAAGGGTTTTTAACTCCACCTTTCACTAGAAATACAGTTTGGAAAGAAGCTACTACTACTGGGAAAGAACTCATCAGAACTGGTTTTGAAGCTCAAGTATTCAAGTTTTTAGGGGTTCTGCAAGAGATAGTCTCACTCGATATTTGCATATGTGATATATCCAAAAATATCTGATGACAGCAATGTCTTCCACAGGCAAATAAGAACCGGCCATACTGGGTCACTTATTTTGATATATGGTCTGGCCATAAAGGGTAGCATAAGAACGTATCAAGCAGATAGATACTCACCTCCCTTTACTTCCTGAACTGCTTAAGGTTTCTGCTATTTAGCAACCCGTGATGGATTTTTTCTTCTTGTTTTTCCTTGCTTGTTCAGCAAGGAAATGTAACTTGTATTATTCACAGTACCTTTTGGCAAAGAGCAATATTGCAGGCAGTAGCCTTCATTGCATGGAGAGCCACTTCCTTCTATTTGCTTTGAACTTGGTTCCTAACAGCTTCCCTTTGATGCCTCCTCGTTCTTGTGCAGGGCAAGACAGTCAATAAGACGATCTCTATCTACTGTCTCCCTGCAAGTCATGATTTCATAGAGCTCTGTCATTTCCTCTCAAATCATCTCCTTCCGGATTGAAGTGTCCATGGCTTCTCCATCACTCCTCTAAGAAAACCCTTTCCCTACCTTTAGTCAGAGAAAGGTGACAGGATGATTAACAGTATGCCACTAAGAATACAATGTGCAATTGTTGCTGTTAGAATTGCAGCCAAAGGACCTAGGTGGTGCTGTCTACACATTTGGGCTACGGCTTAAAGATAACCCCCTTCTGCAAGATTACAATTGAAAAGTTACAGAACAGACCATAAATAGGAATGAGATGCATTATATCAGTGGTTAAATACAGCAAATCACTGCACACTGATGGAAAAGTCTGAGGAAATTAATAAGAGTACAGACGTAAGGAGGGAGCAAAGCAGTACAAAAGCAGCAGTATGTTTGTTTTTCATCCTTATCTATGTAGACAAGAGGATGAAACTGGTCATGCCTTAACAAGACTTTTCATTTTTCTGTCAAGGCCACTTCATCACTTTTGGCATTTCAGTCACTGGACAAAACTTTTTTTTTCCTCCCCCACAATAAGTTATTATTTTATTATACTCCTTATAAACAACTCAAAAGCATGCCTGCTATGATTTTAGCACTGATTAACAGACCTTATCCAAGATCTAACTCTAGAAAACACCCTTCACGTTCTGACATAGTTTTCTTTAAACATGGGTTTTTTTGGCAACATCTGCAGTAAAACAAAGCGGACCCTCATTAAGCTCTCTTTAAACCTATGGTCTACACAGCTCAAAGATGAGAAAGTAGGTCACTGTATCCAGGCCACCACTTAACTAGTGTTAACTATTTTTGGCCATCTGGATTTTAAGTGTCAACACCTGTAAACCGCTGTTTGGGAATCAAATCTTCCTGGTAAGTATATTCATGCAAGCAGAACAGCAAGTTCATCCTTCTTCTAGGTAAAACTCTCCTTTTCCTCCCACTTATATAAAACAAAAGTGAGAAATGGTATAATAGCCTATATTTCTTAATCATAGTGAGTCAATCTTGCATAAAACAAACTAATAGTGCTATGGAATATTAGAAGCTCCTAGGTGACTTTATGAGGATAACTGGAGAGCACCCCCCCCCCCCCAAAGCAAAGTACATCAAACACACTTGTGTTTCTACGCTCACCTCCTGTGTTCTTAGAGTAAGTATTCCCTACACTTCATTTTTTTCTTAAAAAGATCTTTTTAATAGTTGTCATAAAGACCAGAATCAGAAGAGCATAGCCATTTAAGGCTAGCATATGCTTTTTAGCATACAGAACCAGAATTTCAGTGGGAGAATGTCTGCTGTTATTCAGATCTGAATTAACAAACACAGCTGAATAAACTACAATAAAAAGGGGCAAAAAGAAAGACATTTAAAAGGTTATATAAGTAGAGAGATGAAAGATAATTGTTTACCTCTGTTGAAAGACTATTTTGATCTCAGCTTTGAAGCGTGGACAGTTACACCCTCCATTTCAGCCTGCTGGGGTCTTAAAAGGAATTTATTATACCACAGTTGGGTTTTGTTGCTAGAGCTTTTATTGCACGTTGGAACCACGCCAAGGAGTACCTACATGCTTTACAGGCAATGAATAGATGTATTTCTCTGCCTTGATTTAAAAGTAAAAAGAGGATTATGAGTAATTAGCCAAACAGTCATCCTCTTAATGCCTGGAGTACAATGAACAGACTGATTAACCAAGTACATTGAAGGGACTTCAAAATCTCATTTGCAGCTTGATTTGCTGAGGAAGACGCGAGCTATCGAAAGCTTTCCCTTTCTGCAAATGTGCTGTTACTACACGCTGCTATATGCGATACTTGACCTCTCCCTTCTCTCCCAGCAGTTGGGTATCCAATACTCTCTGCAACACATGTCTCCAGAGCACTGGACAACTGCACGGTATCCACTCCTTTTGTTTATAACTGATGGACTGCATTAAAAGCCAGCAGCTTGCACAATTTTCCCATACTCTGTAAACATTCACCATAACAGAGCGTGACTCAGGGGCTGATGAGTCAGGCCCATCAGGCTCTTAGCTGGTTTGGCTGATAGTTGGCCTCTGGAAAGCCTTGGATGCTCAGTGATTTGCATCAAATTAAAGTAACTTAGTTTAACCATCCACCTTCAATTAAAAGAAACAAACAAACAAACAAAAAAATCAAACGAAGGTGAAACCAACAAACCTTATTAACCTGCTTTAAAATGTATATGACAGGGTATGCAAGAAGAGGAGAAAAAAAAAAGCCAACATATCATCTAGCAACACCAAAGGATGCATGCAGAAGCCAGGAATACAGGGAGAAGCTTACCTCTGGGTCCTGTTCCCCAGTTGCCTGCTGGTCAACTGAACTAATTCCTCTCCTGCAAAACCCCCTTTTTTCATGACCCTACCTTTTTCCATCTCTTTTCCATCTCTAGTTTTGTGGCAGCTGTCTAGACATATAGCTTAACCAAAAACTTCTTTTTAAAGGAACAGTTTTTTTTCAAAAGACAGAAATTATCTGAGAAGAAAATAACATCCAGACTGTAAGTAGTGGCCTAAGAAGGCAGAAATCAACTTAGAGGTACATATTTCAAGGAAACTGTTCTTTTCCCCCCAAACATCATTAAATGGCTTACCTCCAGATCCAAAAACAGAGCTTAGGCACTCAAGTAAAACACTGCTCTTCAGAAAACATACATTTAACTGCTGCCTAAATCTAAGGCACACAACCTCCACAAGTGCTCCAAATTTTGATATAAATACATCTAAAACCCCACTTCTGCATTTGCCCAGGAATGCCTTGGTTCAGATGAGCACCTAACCCTCACTCAGGACACCAAAGCAAGCAGTCCTCTATCTATCGCCACAGAAGACTTGGCCCTTCAGTTGTTTCCAGAGCAAACTAATTAAATCAGCCTCCCTACAGCATGCAGCAGCAGACACAAATGTATTATTTAAAGCAGGGCAGAGAGTGCTCCCTTCAGTAACACCCGCAGAGGCTGAAGCATCCAATTGCTGTCAGCTGCGGCTCACGCTCACCTCACTCATCCTCTTAGCAAGTCCCCCCCAGCAGCAAGGGCTCAGCACACCCGGGTGAGCCCTTTGCTACCAGTCCCGCTGAAGCCCTTCCCCTCAGTGTAAGGGGAGAGACAGATCCCTTGCACTGAGAGGCTTTGGGAGGATGAAAGCTGCCTTCAGGTTGTCTGGTTTAATAAAATGGGCTGCCTCCAGGCTGGCTTTGCAGCACAGGACCCCATAATCAGCTGTTAGGAAATGAAAAATTGACTGTGATCTAAAAAGCTGATCTCTCTCAGCTATTGAAGCAGAAGGAGAGAAAAAAAAGGAAAATATATAAAATATTTAGCAAAACATCTGAGGAAAGAATATCCTGGTGCACAAAGGGGAGTTCAGGGGCGCTTGATACTTATGGTTTGTGAATTCTGCAGCACTTTATTCTGCCTTCGTGGGAAAATCAGTTACGTGACCTACCTTGACATCGTGCAATTGCTGTCCAGCCAAGAGGCTCTTCGGAAGCGTTAACCTGAAAAAAACCCCTACTTTCCTCAACAACTTAAAAAAGTAGTGTTTCCAACATTGAGTATCTTTGGCAAAGCAGCAGTATAAAACATCCAGACACGTAAATAAGAGGTCACCCTCCAGCTGTGCCTCCTGCACTGGCTCTTTCCCTGACTTCAGCCTTCCCCCATGCCAAAGAAATGACCTGGCCTTCAAAGACACGGTGGGCAGGAGGGAAGAGTTGCTTATAAAGCTGCTTCTTTCAGTCTGTCGTGCTTCAGGGTGTCTCTAGTTAAAATCTGGTCTAGCTCGAGTTCGAGTAAAATCTAGCTTTGAGGGATCAGAGTGCTCACACACTTTAAGAGCAAATTGCTGACAGATTTAAGGCCCCGCAAAGGGAGTTCTCATCGCAGCGATGCTAATAGTTAATATCAGATGTATGGTAGCCATTCTGTAAATTTTCTCTCCCCCTAATCTCAAACAAATGTTGCTCTCCTTATGAACAGGGCAAATAACATGCTATTCTTGTTTTAGAACAGGACTATTGGCTGTATAGTTTACTTCATTAAATTTTTGTCTTATTACAGAAAAATGAATTCAAATGTTTTCTTCATGAAATCCGTTACAAATGTGACCACAAAAGTTGAACCAGACAGTGTACAACACAAGTGTTTCTTCTCAAGAGCGGCCCAAAGATGTTATGTGACAGAAAGAATTAAGAGGAAAATAAGGTCTTTATCACAGCCTCTTAAATAGTTTATCCAAGCCAAAAATGCTTTGGAAGCCTGTTTTCAAACACAGATTGTAGCAACCTAAAAAATGTTCAATATTACATATTGATATGTCTAATTTCTCTTTTTCTCTAGACTTTGTCCAGTTCTCTAAATAAAGTAACTCTCCTCCCTACTGCTACCACCCAAATATGTCTGATCATGCTGGCTGCTCTTTATTTAAAAAAAAAAAAAAACACACTACTTCCAGGTACTGACTACAACTTTTTAGTATGACGACTTTTATAAAGCATTGGGGGGAAAAAAAAGAAACCACATTTATTCACCTGCTTAGGAGGATATTAAGTTCTTTGTCTACCTTTGTGTCTTCCACTGTTCTGAGGCTGTGGATGCTCTGTTTGTGATTCAGCAAAGTCCTTGAGCTGGGGATTTATTTTTAAGGTATTGCCAACAATGAAGCACGTGCTTACAACAGATTTTTCTGCATTTTTAATGAGATTGGTGTGTCGTATTAACCTTCCAGCCATCTCCCAAAGAACGTTACTGAGAGGGCTTCCAGAAACTCCAACTTTCCTCTCCTTTTTGACGTGTTTGGGATTATCGTTGGTTTTTTGTTTTGTGGATATACATGATAATAGGCTTTTTAGCTGAGGGAACTTCCCAAACTAACTGTGGGTGACATTTGCCAAACCTGAGCCAAATGTGAGCAGATTCATGGAATCCAGGATGCATATTCTTATTTGAGTATTTAGGGTGGAAACCTAAAATCATAGCTTCAAAGTGTCAAGTAAATTTGTGCTATCCTCTTGGGCTCCCACAGGACTAGGAAAAACTGGCGTTCCCATCCTCCAGTATTTGTTCTGTTGCAGAAGACGACAGTCTTGACTGGCAGCGTATGCCAGACTCTCAGCCTTGGTGCACAGAGGAACCTGCCAGCATGTGCAACCACTTAGAAATGATATCACCTGGTCACCTAAACTCCAGTCCACTCTGAGCTACCTGAGCACCCCTTTTTCCCTGTCAAATACTGAGGTCTACATCTTGTGCGTATATATGTGATAGCACAGGCATGTGACCTCATATTAACAAAAGAGTTATTCATCCTTTCCCAATACAACATCTAAGCAGTCCTGCAATAAAAGCATTGAGAAACAGTCTCCTTTTCCGTGTGAGGAAACTTGCAGACAAAAAAAAACACACGGGAGAAACCCAAGGTGCTTGGAAGTACGAAACGCAGAAGCTACAGGAGTCTCCATTTTGCCTTCAGAGCTGAGAGTTGAAGTAGTTTGAGGCAGAGTCTAAAATCTTCCCTCAGCTCTGCTGACCCTCTGTTAATAAAACCATGAAGGGGTGTTTAAAACTCAGCAGCAGTTGAATTTCTTTATTCCTTCGACTAACATGTGTTACCACCGACCATTTATTTTTCTTGTCCAGTGGCTCTGTAAAATTTAATTATCTGATAATTCAGGATCAGTATGAAGTCACTCATGTATTGACTCAGTTCATAAGAATTTGAAAAATGTGTCATTCCTGTTTTAGCAGACGGTCACAGCAGCTAGTGTTAGCACTAAGTCTGACAAAGTCTCAGGTGTTTGTTTTTTGGTTTTTGTTTAATTTGCAAAAAACCACTGCAATTACACAGCGTTGCTTTTTCTCTCAGCTATGTAAAGGACATTTGTTCAGAAAGCTCACAAATGAAAGTCTTTTAGCTGTGTTTACACACACACACCATGTTGTGTCTGGCTTTAAATTAAAACTTGGATCTCAGTTCTTTACCATAGCTACTTTGCTGATACCACCTAGTTCCTCTTGATGTCTTATTATTTATAGAAAGGGCAACGAACCCTGAATGAATGAATAGGAAGCAGGATTTTATGATCCTGTTAAGAAGATTTGGCAGAATACAATGGGGGCGATTTCTTCAGAACAGATCTGAGACACATTCTTATTTAATTACAGTGAATCATACCGAAGAGTAAGAATCTGTATAGATCTGAATAAGAAAAAAAGGTCAACATACTGGAGTTACCACAACACGGCTGGGTGGTGGTCCTTTGGGAGAGGTCCGGGCAGCCAGACTGCTGGACTAGCAGCTGGCTCAGCCGAGTACACATTAGGACACCGTAAGCCACCGATTGACACAAAAGAGATTTTTGGCAGACAAGAGAGGGGTCCTGGTGGGCTTAAAAAGACTCTTGCCTATTTGATACGAGCGGGTCAGGATCCGAGGTAAGAGTTTTTATTGTGTTTTTCAACAGTCTGCTATGCAAACTGTGAGTGAAAAAAAAATCAGTCAATCGATTACAACATACAAATTAACTCATACAGTTAGTGAACAAAAGAAAATACCCAGTTGCCAGGGAGAGACTATTTTTCACCACCAAAGCATGCCATTTCCGCTCTCTCAGTCCTGACTCTGAAGAGAGACCTACAAAACACATGCAACAGAGGAGCCTGCAAGCTAAAACTCAGAACTCCACCAGCTACTACAAGTCACGGACTGAGATGCCTTTTTCTTTTTTTTTGGCCACGCTGCAATTCTTTTATTCGCTGGTATAAACATCTGCTATATGAGTGTCCACTTACCCTAATCCTTTTATCCCCGCCTGCTGAATCCCACCCAGAGATTTGTGTTAGTCAGAGCAGTGTGTAGTCCCAAGACCTAATACGTTTGCTCAAGATGGCTGGCTGGCTGCCTGCCTGCCCCTCATGAACCGCAGCTCGGTTGCGTACTGAAGTCCCATGCAACCTGTCCACAGTGTTATTGCTCCTTTTTTTTGGTGGCTAGTTAGGAAGGGTCTCACCAGAATGACCATAATCTCACTAGTGTTTTCTCTAGCTTCAACGAGGAGCCACATCTGCAGCAGAGCAGAGCTCGTAGTTCCCCCAGCAGCTGCAAAATCCTTAAAGCCCATCACGTATGCATCTATGTAGCCAGGTCCACCTCCCTAGCACATGTGTGCACTGATAGCGACTCTCAGAAGGAGACGGGGAGGATGCTGAGTACAAAGCTGGCCTCTGCCAGGCCATGCAAGCACTGTGGAACGCATTTTTATCCAGTCTTGAGGAGTGAGCTGAAATAAGTCACAGTTTTGTGGCTGTTTTGTGGCCACTCAGAACAATATGGTCAAGGAGAGCCTTGCCCTCAGGAATAGCAAACCGATTGAACTCGTGGGCAAGTTTAGATGACAAAATTCTAACATTTAAACAAATGAAGGAGTCCTTTTTCTCGACACTAAAACTCCCACCTGTTAAATGGTCAAAACTTATTTTTTTTTCTTTTAGTCAAAAACTGACTTTTAGTTCATTTTCATCTAAAGAAACGTCCCTAGAGTACCAATTTTCATCCACTTTAGTAGTGGTTACCTAAAAAGGGTCTCAGACGTGGCTCTCGTAATTCATTAGCAAAACAGACATCGCCTTAAACTGTCAGATCCCTTGCATAAAAGAAAAATTACTTTTGTTTTAAAGCTCTATTTCCATCTGGTGACATCTTCTAGATCTAACCATACGTACAGTATTTGAATCCAGCACGGGCTATAAAATGAAGCCCAAACAATCCAAATTGTTCGTTTTTGCGTACAGGAGTCTTTTAAAGTAATTTTGATTAGTTTCATCCGTATGGAATTAATGTCGTCATTTTTTCATAATTGACATCCTGAGCGATCACCAAGAACCGAGTAGAGTTTCAGCTTGCTTTCTGTGCAGTTTCGCAAATTACCTGGCCTAATCTTTTCTCAAACAAATCAGAAACTGGAGAAGTGCATGATTCAGTGCTAATATTTGCTCTGTTTCAGTACAGCTTATGTCTTTGTCTCATTTAGAAAACTCCTGATTTCAGCCTTGCCTTTGGACAGCTCCACCTTTCAAGTTTACTTCCAGTCATTGTTAGAGTGACTCCCTTTGTCGGTTTTCATTCAGTCAGAAGCTTTAACCAAATGAAGATAAATCCATTTCTGTTCTAGACTTACTGAAAACATAAACTAGTATGTAAAATCGTCCCCTTTCTCACCATCTCAAGTGCTCATGTTCTTTTCTGAGTGGTTTAATTCAAATTATAACCCCAATGGGTCTCGCTTGTGAGTTCTTAAAAGACCCATTACATTGTCGGTGCTTCCTGTCTAAAGGGGGATCAAGTCTTTAGGGAATAATTCAGATGCAAAATTTTCTCAATTCTTAAATCTTTTTTATATTGGAAGTTTTTTCCAGAAGGACTATCTACACACTTACAAAGGCATATAGGAATATATTTTAAGCAATAAATGATTTCTGATAGCTACATAATTTGGAGGGCTTTCCTGATTTTTTCTTATCAGTTCTTCCAACTTGCAGAAAGCAATGTGAGCAAATAGAGCGAATTAGGGATGGAGAAATGTTAGAATAAAATAAAAAGGGCTACTGAAGCTCAGGACCCATGAAAAAAAAAAAAAAAGTTCTCAAAATAAAAAACAGCTGTGTCATGAATGCCAAAAAGGCAAAACAAAATTTCTTCTCTCATATGCACCACACCAAAACGTTGGGAAGCATGTTTTTCAGCAGCTCCTCAAAAATAAATGTTATGACTTCTTATAGGCAAAAGCTAATGATGACAATTAGCAGTTTGTAAGGTTATCAGCCAGAAGAGTAGACTTTTAAATTTCTTTGCACCCAGTTGGGCCATATCTGTTGTGGATAAACTCATTTAATGGTTTCTCTAGTATAATATATGCAGTTTAGAATTGTGCTTAAAATTGTTGCAAATTCTTAAGAAAAGATTCTAGGAGCTCTCCAAAGGGGAATAGTAACAGTTATCACAAGCTTAGGAGATCCCTGTAAGGATAGATTAAAGGACTCTACATACACACAGAAACCATCTGTGAAGAAAGGCTGTCCCATCTAGCAAAGAGGAAGGAGAGATGTGAGAATATCTTTTATAAAAAGCAGCTGAAATTCTATGAATTCTGGCTGAATATTTAGGGTAGGCAGTTCGAGAAATGAGCTTAAATCACCAAGAGGGGAGTTTATAAGGTTAGGCTTTAAAAAACACTTTTATAATCCAAAATATGTTGAAGCCCGGGAAAGGCTGCCTGGGGAGGGCAGTGCGATCTCCACCACTGGTAGTTTTAAAAAGTAGATTAGAGAGATGTCTTGAACGATCACTTTGGTTGATCCTACTTTGGGGCAAAGGGAACAGACCAGGTGACCCCAGAACAGCACCATACTTCAGTGCCATACTAATATTTAGCAACAGTCTGAGAAGAGAATAAAGCAGTAACACAGAATAAACACTGTATAATTATGAAACTCCCCTGCCTGCTGCCACAGCCTCCCAAAACTATACAACAATACTACAGTAACTCCCCCATGAGATGCAGCTACATCAACATAGTCCATTCTTCCCGTACAGGATGAAGCTGAAGCCGTACAAGCACTTCTGTAGCAATATAATCACCTCCACTTTGGAAGATGGAGTTTCTACCGCTTTAACTGTATCAGGATAGTTAAAATGAAACACCTTTGACCCAGACTTACCTTCCCGAAGTCGACTACCAGCTCTATAGGCATATGTCCCTGATTCACTTCCCACACCCAGCTGTGGTGAACACTGGGCAATAGCTTTAAGGCTGCATGGCCAGTGTAGATTTAGGAGAGACAAGGTTAGGGCTGCTGTGGGTAATTATGCAATGGTTCAGTATCTAAATATGGGGTGTAAGGCCTGAGTTTGGCACTGGGGGAGCACTTACAAGATGGGGAAAGGTCCAGGACAGGACCTGCTTGCACCCCAAGACCACTGCACTACAACGTTGAACAAGCAGAGGGGAGAGGCCTTGCCATGTTTTGCCATTGCAAAAGAAAACAGAAGGCAGGGATAGGAAAAGCACATTATTAAGACAAAACAGCCTGCTCTGCTTCCTCACCTACGCTAACAGCAACCAAGCGTTTTGCTGCCTGCGGTGTGCAGATAGGGAGTTAGAAAGGATATACAAGCATCTTGCTGGCATCCAGAGTATCGAGACGCCTCCTGGGCACTTATTTGCTGTGGGAGATTGGCCCACCACTGGCAGGTTGGTGTCCCCTCCATTTGCGAGCTGAGGGTCTCCTTGTCCCAGAGGCATGTGGGTGTGTGGAGGCAGCCGACTCTTTCAAGAAAAGCTCTGTGCCTTCTTGGGTGTACAATGGGTGGAAAAAATACTGTGTTTTACATGCTGTCACACAAAAGACCCATTAGGCGATCACGGATCAGAGAGTCAAGTCTGTGTCTGCTGTCAGTATCACGAGACCTCTTTTTACACTATAATAA
Organism: Struthio camelus; assembly: GCF_040807025.1. Taxonomy (NCBI): domain Eukaryota; kingdom Metazoa; phylum Chordata; class Aves; order Struthioniformes; family Struthionidae; genus Struthio; species Struthio camelus. The sequence continues at coordinate 26,311,272 of NC_090981.1, forward strand.
ACCGCATAGATGAGTGGTTTGAAATCCAATTTATAATCAACTCAAAACTAAAATACTACCAGATAAGGAAAAAGCCTTTTTAGCAATGTTAACGCTAACCATTAAACTCAGTTGTCATATTTACACCCACTGTTACTTACTCCAGTTTATGTGACTGCAACACCCAGACTCGATTAGTCACTTAATGGGTACGCATAGATCTTCTCAGCTTCCAAAATATGAGCATCTATGACCCTCTCACTCAATGCATCTTGGGCAGTAATCTTTGAAAAGAAAAACAAAGTTACTAAATATTTGAAGCCTGACATTCCAAAACTACTTACGTCGGTGATAAGTTCCTTGGTTAAACCCTGGAAACACCCCTTAAATCTCTAAAGCAGATATTAAACCCCATTTTATACAGAAATAAGACTACTATTTTCCACTACAGTGGGCTGAGCAGAGCTCATATGTGCCTTCCCCATCAAAACAACTCTTTTGCTAAAGAAGAAGGATTCTTTGCAGATGGCTAGGGAAATGCAGAGGCATAATCACAATATTGTTTGAATAACCATAGACTGTCCTTTGGCCTATTGTGGATGGAAAGTAGCCGACAAGAGCTAGTCATAGACTAAGCCAATTTTTCCCTTCATTGATTTACATATTCTTTGCAAATTGCTGTTTATCTGGGGGTTATAATTCTCCACCCCATGAAAATATTCAGGCAGGTTGCTTGTTGTGTGGTTCTCTTCCTCCTCCTCTTTTTTAGCCCTTCTTCTCTGTGGTAATACTCTAGCCGCTTCTCTCTGCTCAAAACACAAGTGTAACAAGGTTTATACATTCAGCCTTGATCTGTGTCTCTCTCTCTGTTCCTCTGTAAATGTGGTCTGTTTGTTCTGCAGGAATTTACCTTCTGTACTTCTCTTTGTTTAGCTGTACTATCACTCAGAGTGGTTTATAGTGGTCCTATGGGTTAAAAAAAAAAAATCCTGCCCCAAAACCCTCTCAATGAAACAAAACCCAAATACTTCCAATCTTTGACGGAAAGAGGAAAAACTGAATGAGAATGCGTAGGATTTCAACTGCGGCTTCACATCATTTTTCTGATTTTACATTAGTATCACTATTTACACCGAAACCAGTCTCACTATTTACACCTCACTATTTACAGTGAGATGCTAGACACCTCACACACAAACTTGTGCGGCCGAGAAAAAGTCACTAGGCTTTCTTAAAGGCACATAATGATTTTATGAAATGTTTTAATCAAGGAAATATCAAAATGAATCTGAACAAACTCTCAAAATTATAGCTGTCCTACAACTTCAAAGGAAGTCCCAAGGTTTACCTGGAATGTTTCTATAACAGAGTTTCAAATGAATAGGTGCATCCATCTCATGGATAAATCCTCCATTATAAGGCGAAGTTATCAGAAGACAGGTTTTTTTAAAAATAACCTCTTACAGTATTGAAAGAATATTTAAGTTATTGAAACAGAACATTGAACACTGAATTTCCTTTTCCCCTTTAAGCTATTCACACTTACTCTTCTGACATGTCTTCTGACATTTTTAAGTATTGTTTGTCATAGTGGGAGCACAGAGCACTCACTTTTGGAAAGGAATTTACACAGCCTACACTTGGTGTTGGATCCAGAAAAAACATGCACCCATGGACATCTTGACTGTTGTTGGTTTTGATCAGAACCTTAACATCTATTTTTTAATAAACGTTTGCGCCTTCAGGTTTTGTTCCCTTTAGCGTTCACTAAAATCAAATTTTAAGAGCTCTTTCTTGAATCACTACTAAAGGCATGTTGCTTTAAGGAGACAAAGGTTCTCACCAGAGATCATGAAGGGTGGCAACTTGTGCTGTTAGACACCTGCTCTTATCCCCGAGCTCTCACCAGCACAGCATAATTTCCTTCTTGAAAGTCGTTCATAGCTGCTCTTCGTTATGTAACTTTCTTTTCGGTGAGATCCAAACAGAAATCGTTGAGATGATACTAGCTTCTCACACAAAGCAGTGTGCAACCTTCTGACTGTTCACCAGTCCTCTACCACCCTAAAAAGGTTGCTAGGATGATTTTTTTAATCCTTGCCCAGGATTTTGCTAAAACTATTGAATAGCTTTGGATGAGGGAGAAAAAAGTGTGTACGGTCACTGAATAGACACATTCGATCAGGGTGATTCCAGCTTTTAACTTATTTAGCATCATCTGCATCAACCGATCTGGTGCTAACTTGGGAAGCGTGTCAGAGCGTTGGGAGGGGGGAGCAGAGCATGTCAAACGCCTTAGAAATTCAAAATTATTACACTGAGGAGTGAGTTCCACAGCATCTACATTTTAAATTTTGCCTTAGGAAACACATAAACTTGGCTGAGTAAGACACTTATTTTGACAAAATTGTATTGGATTACATTAACATGGACAACAGTTAATAGTGACTTGACATTTTTCTATCGGTCTGTTTACCGATAATATTATATTAATATTATTTGACTACAGTTTAATACACTGCTATGTTATTTGTTTTTCCAAGTTAAAAATTTATCTCACAAGCTTTTCCTGGAAAACTTGGACTGAATGTGCTGTAAATGGATGGAACCAGACAGAACCACTTTGAAAAAATAGACTTTAAAATTTTACAATTCAAAAATTACCCCCCTCTACTGAGGGAAAAAAAAAAATTATGGTTGCAACATGTTATCTACCATTTGCTGAGTCTTCTGCTCAGCAACACACAATTACCTGTAACAGAACAATCTTTGCAGACTACAGATCATCGATCAGCTGCTGTTCCTTTAATGGTAAGGAAAGACCTACAGCAAGCCATGGCTGCAAATATTTGACTGCCCATCCTGCTTTAGCATGAATAGCATTCGTATCATCAGCATGGTACCCATATGGCGTAGGGCCTACAGATTTGTTGAAGGTGCTAGGTATAAACAAGGAACAAAAAGAGACGAAGCTTCCATCCCGCCCCTTCTCATGAAGAAACCTTTAAGCTAGCATCTAACCAGCTTGTATTTTTACGGCTGTGCCGTACTCAGGGAAGGTATGTTGATAGCTCGGAAACTGAGTTGCGTTATACAGGGAAATGCATCTATTTTGAATGGAGATTAGCATGTACTGATCTCCTTGGGATCATGGTCAAGTGAGAGGTGGATCTGATTCTGGATGCAGAGGCTCATAATGAGGAGAGGAACGGCTGTAAGGAAAAGTGCTCCTAGCTAAGCTCTGATGCTGGTAAGGTTCTGCTAAAAGCAGCCGCACTCAAAGTAGGCACATCAGTCAGAAGAAGACAATGAAGCTATCCGCTCATCTGAGGGTAGCAGACTGACATTGGAAAACAGTTGTCTCAATTTCCTTTTAGAAAGCCACTACCAGGATATCAAGCAAACAAGAACACACGACTGTAACTACAACCTTGTCACAGTATATGAATTACTTCACTAGCAGCGAGGCAAACAGGAAGGTAAAACTTCGGGGTACACACCTTGACCTTGCTCGAATCCAAACCTAAGGCTGGATCTAGCAGCTGCACCAAGAAGTAGGCACCAGGAAAAACGCACCACCCATTGCACATAGAGCAATGGGAGGTGTTGCACACTGCCACTGTACACACCTTGCATCAGTTACTGTGTACATGCGTACCCCCACAGCAGTCTCCTTATTTTCGGCTGCAGAAAGGCTGACAGAACCTGTATTACGTTAGCTATCCTAGCTGTTGCATTGAACTCGTGGCACAAGCCCACTTGGGTCTTCAGATCATTAGGGAAGGTGCTACTTTCACACACACGCTCCACAAGGGCCTTTACCAATTGGCCAAGACTCCTAAGCCTACCCTCCAGGCTGCTGGAGCAAGCTCTGTGGCAAGAGCAATCATTGAGCACCCTTTCAGCCACCTATGGGCAACATTAGCTGGCTGGAGCTGCAGAATAAGTAATCTCCTAACAGATCAATATGTGTTTGAACGCCTTTAAACTGAGGCAGTTATACTACAAGCATGCATCCCTCTGAAAAGAGTATAGACCCTGGCAAACGGCTGGTAGATGTAAAGGTTGGTCTCTGCTCCTCGTCCCACTTTTGTCTCAGGCTCCATTTCAAGACAAATGCCTATGCTAGGCCCAAGCACCCTTCGAACAAACTAATAACACAGCAGTCTCTAAAATAGGCTACAGACCGCCTCCAAAAACATCTCACTCCCATGTCCTGCTCCACCCATATGGTTTACATGAGCTTCATATATTTGCTTTTATCTTTGCAAATGCTCTGTTCTTCTACTGTGAAGTACGCTCTTCTACTGTGAAGTAACATTGATGTTAATGTGGACCTCATGTGGCATATGTTCCGAGTAGGACAGTGTTTTGAGGCCCTCTCTGGAATTTGAAGTAGGGCTCAGGAAAGAAGCAGTCTTTGTACTGCAAGGAGAGACAGTTCAGCTCATCAGGGTTGGTCACAGTCATTTTGTGGCATTCCAGTAAGCTGACCAGGACTGAAAAATTACGTACTTACATGCTTCTCTGAACAGGGGCTTTGGCTTTTACAACAACGGAGGTTAGCTACACTGCCCAAATTATAGATCTGGGTGGGTTCGTAGAATTTTTTCATGGGAAGGGGCAAGAGGCAAGTGTAATTTCTGAGCAAGTCAAAAAAAGAGCCAAGCGTTGTGTTTTGATGCGTAGTGCAGTCTGCCTGCAGCCAGGCAGAGTGAATTATCTCAGTGTGCTCATGTGCCCTGAGGAAAGAAGCTGCCTGCAACCTACTCGAGAGAAAGCAGAGCTGATGGAACCAAAGAAGTTCTAGCAGATGCAGAGGTAAGGGTAAAAGTCCTTAAAAAGATGGAGTGGAAGACACTGCAGCTGGAGAAAACAAGATTGCATGAAACTCAGGAACAGGCATTAGAACAAGATGAAAAACTGTAGTAGCAAAATCTTGCTGATGCACCACTTTTAAACACTGGCAAAGTAGGCAGTTGCAAAGTTCAAGGTCACAGTGAAAAGAGAAAGCAGCTAGCAAACAGTGCTGGGTCTCCCAGAAGTAACTGCAGCTCTATGCTCGCACTATATTAATTCAGAAGCAGCAGCAGAGCGGCCCTTCAGACACGCTCTCCAAGCAGCTGAGAGCACAGAGACCATGTAAGGGATGGCCACAACACAGCTATCTGCATACTCATCCTTACTCTTCACTTTACTGTGAAGGACACCACTCTCCGTTCTGCCCACTGTGTTGTGAAGTTTTGAGACAGCTCTGACACACAGAAGTCAGCTTGCGCAGAAGGGACCATAGAGGAGCGACATGCCATGCCATGCCATTTCAGCAGACAGATAGATGCAGGTAAAGAAACGTTGACTATTAAGGAAACATTGCTGGTAAGAAGTCTTTCCATTTGATACAGATTTCTCTTCACAATCATGTTTCAGAGAGAACTATAATCAAGACGTGTGACCAGAAGCGACTGGATTGTTCAGTCCAAAAAGGAAAAGAATGAAAAGGGTCGTAAGCTTCCAATTTCCCATAAGCTTATCACGCTCACAACGGTGATCCTCAGGTCTGAGGATGTCAAAAAACAGCCCTCTTTGGAACAATTAAAATCTAGAGATTGGAAGAACTTTTCAGTGGATATAACTAAGCACTGGAACGGCCACGAAAGGAAGGTTTAGCTTCCCATCATTTGAGGAACAAAAAGAAAGGAACATAGAACATATCAGGGCTGAACTAATCAGTCTTGGATCTGTCTCAGATCTGAAGGGCAGACATTACGTCTTTTTCCAGTTCTACATTGTTTTTATTTCTGCATTTCTAGCACAACAAAAAATTAGACTTGAGGGACTCCTTATCTTCCATTCTTTTTTTACTCTTTATTTATTTTACATGATTGGTATTCAAGTAGCTAAGGGATAAGAAGTACTCAAAATCCTAAAGATTAGTTCTTTCTACACTGTTTTAAGGAGCTATGACATCCTATCATATGAAATAATCACCTGAATATAATGCTATCAAATACATACATGGAGGCAAGTGTTTGATGTTTTCTATTCAAAAAATACTTCAGTTAAAATTAAATTTTCTCCTGAAAAATGTAACACTGTTTATGAAAGCTCCCATAGAAAAAAAGATTGTTGATAGCCAAGCACATGCTGATTGTTTTTTTTTTAAAACTGAAATGGGAAGAATTCCAGCCCTGAAAACCTCTGCAATGCTGCCTAGATGTTGTTATAGGGATGCCAGAGCTCAGGCTAGCCAGGAGGAGCGGTCATTAGGCACTGGGTAAGAAGCGACCGAGAACTTTTGGGGCTTGAAGCTGCAGTTTTCCATGATAAAAAAAAAAAAAAAAAGGAAGGATAAAAGCAAGCAAAATACAACTGTGAGTCACCTTAGCATTCTCTGGCAGAAGTGACTAAAGAATGGAAAGTGAGTCTAAATTTTTCATAGCATACTCATTGATCTTCCACGTATTTCGGCTAAGCCTCTTAAGTCTAAACAAGTCTTGTCAGATTTGGATATAATGGTTTATTAAATCTGTTGTAAAAAACAAAGGCTCACAACATTAACAAATAGTAGTATTTCTAGACTTTTCATGACTTACTTGTCTTGACATGATTTGTCCACTTTTCTTCAGTAGAGAATGTTTTTTAACGTTCTCTTGAAAAGCCAGTGATATTTTGAACCAGCTCAGCACATTTGCCAAAGAAACTCTAACTGTACTGGTTTCTAGTTATTGCCTTGCTTGTTTCAAAGCTTCCAACCCAAAGGGACAGAATAAATGAAAGAAAATCAAATAGATGAAGCCTTACGAAGCCATATATATATATACATGTATATGGAGAAGTGAGCAAGTGGTACTATGCAAGTAGGGGATGGAAAGAAAACAACTTCATATAAATGTCACAATGCAGAGCACAGATGTATCTGAACAACATAACTTTTTTCTCATATTGCAAAAATCACCGTGTGGTATAGTCGTTGCATGTTTTTTTTTCTTGAAACGTATTTCATATTATTCAATTTTAGCACTCTTTTTTTTTTTTTTAAACCAGCTATGTAATCAATGACCAAGGCTATCATTTTTAAATCTAATTACTATGAGTCATGTCATAATTAACTAGAAACAGTTGCCAAAAAAGTTACCAGTGTGGCAACACTATGCAGTTGCTCTCCTTGGCCTAATTAGCTGATTTGCTTATACTATTATACTCCTCCTGGTAATTCTCCAGCAGTGATTTAATCTGGACAAAGTGCTGCGTTCATGGTGAAATATTGCTTCTGGTACCTGAAGCAGTCAGCTGCAAGGTGCTAAGCCAGAACTCCAGTGAGAAAAACAGAAATGGACATGGAAGACAAAGCACTGCCTCAGCAAGGCCAGGAGTGCAACATATCTACGGCCACACTGCAAGCAGTGATGAGCCAAAAAAGACTTGGTGCTAAATTCCAAGTTATTAACAAAGATACTCTTGCAGAAAAGTCATATCTCAATGCTAGACCTCAAAAATCAACCACAGACAAAAAAAAAAAAAAACACACCACCAAAAAAATCACCGCACTTAGTACTTCTTTCTACTGTGTGCTTGTTTTTCACAGGTGCAGTCACAAGAAGTAACTATTGATTTTATGAGCAAAATACAATTGTGATGCATCACAGTTGATGACACCACTATTACTTCTCTTAGTAACATCTATCCAGAATTTCACCAAGTGCAACAACTTCTGGCAAATCAGAACTTTTATCTTCATCACTGAGGGCACAGTAAATATTTATATGCCACAGCCACATTTTTGTAACCCCAGATGCAAATCCATTCCTACGATGGCTACATGCCAGCTCTTGGAACGCCTAATTCCCTCTCTAATCAGGAGTTCTTTATCAAAGCAAGAACCGTTGCAGACAAACACTGTTAATAAAGAAAGTTAGGGACCTTTTAGAAAATTGCCTCAAGAGCTACAAATAATGGGAAACAAAAACTTTCTAAGTTCCACCACCTGCACACGTATCCTTACACAGTTATGATACACACACACATATATAAAAGCAGATCAAGAACTGCCAACAGAATAAGAAATATTTCAAATTGGCTGATCTACCTGACTTTCAAGCTCATCCAACTGGACGATTAAGGGAAGATCCATTATCCTGTGAATTCACTGATGCAGAGTCTAAGCTACAGCCTCTTTAATGTAAAGTTCCATTTGTAACGTCTGGTGGGAAGAAAATCTCTGCCTGCACTCTGCTGCATGCACTGAGCAGCACTCCGCACGCTGCTGAGTACCCAGAGCGACCTTCAGTTACGTGCTCATGTAACACAGGTGTACCTTTGTATGGCTAAGAAAATACAGAAGAGAACATAACATGTGGAGTACAGGGGATGGAGGTTTCACGGGAGAGACATAACGGATAAAAAAAAAAGATGGAAAAGGCAGATAAAAAAAGCAAGGAGAAAGAAAAGAGAGGGTAGAAAAGAAGCAGGTGGAAGGTATGAACCAAATACAGAGTAGACAAGCTGTTAAGTAAAGAGGCACAGATATAAAACTAGGCGGAACATAACAGAGGAACCCTAGAAAAAAAGAGGAGTGCGAAACTCTACTTTCTTAAAAGCATCTCCTGTCAAGTGCTACCTCTAAAAGAAGGAATACTTGAGATCAGGAGTAGTTCAATAAATCTGCGGCTTACCACAAGGAGATTTTCCTGGGCTCTTAATTGCCAAGGTTCAGAATTAAGACAATTTGAAAGTTTTCTTTAAAAATTCAAGCAGTTGACAAAATACTATACTGAGCCATGGTCTGCAGAATCCCTGTACAAAGCCATCCTGTGCTTCCATGGAAAAAGGAAATAAAGTTCACTTCCACAGAGAAGAGCAGGTAGCACGTTACCAGTGAGCGTGTATGAGCAGTACGGAGAACACAGGGGAAAACATTTTCGACTACGGAGGGTACGCAGGAGACACAAGAGGAGGAAAATCTAGGATTTGTGCAAATTGGAGAAAAAGTACATTCTTGTTCCTCAGAAAGTTCTGCTGCACCAGGAAAGCAGTGTCAGCATCTCCCACCTCACCTCCCACATCACACAGCTTTGCAACACAATCAGGAAATGCCTCCTGCCTCGCACCATCATTCGCTCGGCGATTAGTAAACCTGGATAACTCTCCGTAGAACTTGCACACAACTCCTCAAGAGCTGAAAAGTAGCTATCGACGTTTTTATTTGGTAGCGAACAAACTTGCAGCTACAGAGAAGACCAAGGCAGGCACGCTTCCCACGCGGCGGCACAAGCGCCATGCTTTCTCAGTGTTCCCTCTTGCCTCCAGGATAGGGCCAAAGCGCTTGTGGTTGTTTCACTATGGAAATGGCAGCATTACTCTAGCCAGCACTGTCAGCTACAGGGCTCCCCAGTTAGCCCTTAGGTATATGACACTAGATTTTTATATCCCAACCCGTAAGTGTATACCAATACCGCATACTCCCTATTAGACCAAATTCACAGAGATCATTTTAGGAAGTTCAACAGCTTTTAACTTTTTTTAAACCTATCAGCACAATGCTTCCTTTGTGACCTAAAACGTCTGTAAGCATTTCCCTTGAGAAAAGTGCTGAAATTAGTTTAAAACATGCAATTATCTTCCCTTCTATAGCATAGAAAACGTCAGCCATTTTTCAGCAGCAGCACATTTTCGAAGACTGGGGAAACTCCATTATTAGAGAGTGTTTATCAGATACAAAGTAAAGTTACCAAGGGAAAAATATACACACAAGTTTCAGCAGAATATATGACGCTGACAAATCAGTGAAATCAAATGGCCAAATAGGATATGACACGTTCATTTTCTTCGTAATAGTAAAAGGCTTTAAAAAGGTGATGAGTAGCTGCTTTTTATTTACAAATTATACTAGGCAGCTGAATGTAATTCAGCACATTTCAAAACATGCCAGAACGATTATGCAACTGTATCAGAGCAGCCTGTTTGCTAGTTTTCTGTTTGCAATGGAAAGAAAACTGCCCTTAAAACAGAACACTGTAGGCATAGTTAAGTTTCTGAAACACTTGCAGCGACAGGAGAAGCTGCCTCCATCCCTCCACTATGCTCTAATAGCCGTTACAGCCACGTGCGCTTCCCTGTCCAAGTGCTCGCACTGCTAAGTGCAGACTTTAGTAGTTTCAAGCATTCTCTTACACACTGCTTTTTTCTGCCTCATTTTGCTTTACATAAAGTTAGGCCATGGGTAAGTGTCTCTGGAAATCCTGCCTCTGCTTGCATTTTTCTACAGGTTTAGACTGCTGCTTGTACCTGTAAAGACCACAAAAACATCCATCGTCCGTACAGACATCAAAGGCATCACACAGATTTTGAACGTCACTGAAGAGAGCTGTCATCAGCTCGGAGCCAGGAATTAAGGCATCTCTGCATACTGGTGCTTCTGGAACATGCCCTAGGGCAGTAGGGCACACATACTATGCCTGACGGCTCACATACCGCTTACATAAATTCAGGAGTCTGCTTCAGGAACCAAAGAGTTTAGTGTGTTATGTTCACTGTTGCAGGAATAGCAAATCTACTCATTCGCTTTTCTGGATGTGCCCTAGGATCAAGAATCAGGAACGTCCGTGTTTAAGCCAGTTGCCACTAGAAACTTAGTCTGGACAAAGACACAAGGCTCCTACTGAGAAGAGGATAAAGTCCAGGTGACAAGTCCTTTCGCTCAGAGAGCTTGCCTTAATGCCAAGCTCAAGACTGCAGAACGCAAGACTCAGAATTTCAGATAACAGCTAACTCACCTTTCCTGATTTTATTACTTTGCTGGGTGCAGGTCACATTCCTTCCCAACAGTTTGCACCAGTCTCCTCTCGTTTTTCAATACCTCACCCAAATCAAGCTGCCACAGGCAACACGCTCTGCAGCCAACTCATTTGCATTTTGAATTTAAAAAAATGCATCGACTGCAATATTAGCCTGCTATACTGTTGCATGATGGTGTTTACACCCATTGAAAAGGTGTGTTGATTTGAAGGTAAGATGCAGGATGCTTTTTTTCGTATTGAAACAGCAGTTAAAAGAGTGACTGGCTCTTCAGTTGAGTTAGTTTCCAAACGTTAGAAGAAAAAAAAAAAAAAGATATGTTGAGCTTAAAATGTTTTGTGACTTAAACTTATCTTCAGAATATTTTTTAAAGATAAAAACCTAAATAGACCTCCAAATGGAACCCTTCATGAATATAAACATGTGGGTGTTTCTACTTTTTTCCTTTATTAATTTGGTGAAATTGAAAACCTTAATCATTGACTGTCACAAATCTGCATTCTTGGGCAGTTTCTACATTCCATTGTTAACATTCCTTCTTTCTCACCCTCACATTTTGTTAAATCCATGGCGTTGACAATCCGTCAAACTTTCTGTGAAAAGGCTGGAGCGCTGAAGGTAAAGAGCAAGTGATCTTTATGCCATCCAAAAATCAGTCTTTAAAACACATAGTTTTATCCAACTCCTTCAAACCAGTAGATTTACTTTGTAAAACACAGACGCCACCAGTTCTTCATTAAATACAAATCTTACTTTCTTCCACCCTCACTGGAGATTTCTGTTACATCTTGTAGAACAAAATTAGGCAAATAGTTTATTCACTTTTTACTACCGCGCTCCCTTCCCTCACACGTGAAGGAACGCTGCCATTACATCCCACCCTCTAATCTCTTGTTAACGATCATTTAGTCCAAAAATTTAGTATGTGATCTCTCCTTCCTGGAGTTCACAGAAACGGCTATAATCATAAGCAGCCTGGAAGTGACCACTTTCAGCCCTGAGTTACACCAACAAATATCTTACAGAGTGCACCAAGAACTTGTACGCTAACGCAAAGACAGGCCTCTTTTCCACCAGGCTTACTGCTCACGTCAGTGCCTGAAGGACTGTATCCATCTGAACCACCTCAGATGGAACAAGCAGCAAAAAGGACATTAGCTGGCTTACTTGCCTTGCACTTTCCATTACATCGCGGTTAGATTCAGAAGGGCTAAGAAAAGCGTACTATCAGTTGCTATGCAGCGTTACTAATTCTGCACAAATCTGGAAGAACACACACAAGACAAACTTTACATCTCGAGTATTACAGACAGAAACCAGCGCTAGATCAGCCTAGATCAACTCATGTGAAACAAAGCAGAATTTTAAAAAGAAATAAAGTAGCTGAAACCTTGCTGAAGAATAGTTACTGCTGCCTGACTTAGACCTCTCACTTCACCACTGAGTCTTCTTCTAAAAGCTCTGTTCTGAGTCAAAAGTTAGAAGTCTGACCCACAGAGCACTTTGTGAGACAACCTGGCCAGATAATTGCAATGGATTGCAGCAGGCCTAACCTCAGCTTCCTGCCTGGCCTATTGCAAGGTACCTCACATCAAAGCTTGCCTTGAATTCTTTGCTGGGTAGGAACATCACACTGAGTCTTTCTTCAGTAACATTTATCTTCTTGAAATCAGCCTTTTAAAAAACAAAGAAAAAAACCCTCCCAAAACACAGTACAGATTAAGTTTGTATCAGGAAGAGTGGAGTACACAACAATTTTTCATATTCCAGAAACTTCTGCTTGACTTTCTACAGCAATGAAGAAGTTCTTGTCAGTGATATAGCCTGTTAAAATCACCTACTAATCACTCGTTTAAGATGAAGATTGTTGACCTTTTCCCTTAGATCTAGATTAAGATCGAAACGAAAATAGAAACGCATATGCAGAAGACTTGCAATTAAAAGGTGACCTTCCTCGCCCCCATTCCATTCCCCCCATCCATTTGCATGGGGAAAAATTGCAACTCTAGACACAGCAGAAAATTACTTTTTTTGATAAGCAGAACGAGTATACACAAAGACTCCAAACACATTCATTCTAACTGATGGGAAGACGACCAAAAACAATAGCCCGGAGCAAACTGCTTCCCCACCACAGCAGAGTTGCTGTAGACTGACAGCATTCTTCTTGCCACTGCTTAGCCTTGCCGAGGAGAATCGTGGCGCAGAGCAGAATTGGGAAACTCCTGGCAGTGAAAGCAGGAGTAAGCGTTTAATGCAAGTCAATAATCTAGCACAATATACAACACCATTCTGAGAACTCGTTATCTTTCACAGCGTATGTAAAAGGCAGGTTTTTATGTCCTCCATTTTGTATGACAAAATATCTTTTTTCCTTTGATTGCTAGAAAAATATTCTCGGCCGGTTTCACTGACACATCTGCAATCGCTCGCCTCTAATGTGCATGTAGTTAACTATTTTAAAGCAAGTACGATGAAATAGCTGGTTTCAGTTTACACCTTTGGGAAAAAAAAGGTGGGTTTATGTACTAAAAGATAGGATTAAAAGCCTGTCTGGACAACGTCCTGGACAATCTGGTCTGAAGTCCATGCTGACCTTGCTCAGAGCAGGAATTTGGACGAGACGACCCACCAAGGTTCCTTCCAACCTGGATGATCCTCTGATATGGATCGCTCTTCATACTCATAGAAACTTTTCATAGTCACGGAAATTTTAAAAATACAAACTAAAAATTGAATATTTTACCCCTGTTCTTGAATGTAGCTTAACTGGACATGCTGTAGTCTTTAGAAATTTCAAGACTTAAAAAAAAAAAGCCACTGGAAAATCTATACAACAAAATACCACGTGGATCAGGATGATCCCTCTAGAAGCCTCTTTAGTGAATTACTTCTTCAGAATATTTACCATGTATTTTCCACTTTATTTGATTGATTCCATTCTATACACTGAATTTGCAATTAACAATATTTCAAAATAAAACCAGTTCCCAAGTTCACTATACTTTCCAACACTTATGCATTTAAAATACACGAAAGTTCGTTTAATGATAGCAAAGCAGACCTTCAAATGATATCGTTGGAAGGTATGAACAGCAACACCTTTTCATTATTTTGCCATGACTGTTTTCCATAAATGGAGACTGCTATACAACGCTCAAAGATAGCTAAATGCACATCAATTTATAGTATTCACAGAGATAAAGACTTGCCACATAGAAGTGTGAAGATGACAACAGTCTTTCATATAATTTAAAAGTGATTCTCCACACACTTCTTGTACTTGCTAAGATCATTTTCCCTCCAAGCTTTCATTAAATTCACCGATGAAATCAAAAATTCTGTTACTGCTTGTAAGTTATTTAGAATGAGCAAAACTCATTTTCAGACGGAAAGTCTTGATCTACTGGGGAAAGAGGGCAAAGAGTAGTACATTTCAGTAGTCAGCTTACATGTTAACAGACTTAATTCGGCTTCACAAAGTATCCAATCCAATAGAGATTTTAAATAAGGGACATCAGTGCTAAATCATAAACAGACATTATATATATAGCTATTCAATACATGTGTACATACCTCTCCAATCTAACAAAAGAGAAACTTTAGAAAATGCCAATTAATCTTTTATGCTTTCAGTATACTTTGAACACTGATACTAAATCCATTTGCATGATTATTCTACTCTTATACAACGTGCCAGAGTAAAACTAAACTCTCAAGCTCTGAGTGGAAAGCTGACTAAAAATGATACTTATACATGCATGTAATCAGCTTCTAATTCTCTTTAGTCACGCACTTCAGTTACTGTCAGCCCTGCTAACAAACTGCAAGACAACCAAGCTCTGCATTCTGCTTAACTTTGTCCAAAACCAAGTTTTTGTTGCAGAGTATTTTGTTGAAAGCAAAGGACTTCACCTCATCTTCTCCTGCCACGCTGCAGCAGTGAATGCAAGAAAAATCTTCTGTGTATCTGGAAATTATGACATTTACATCTAGTCAAATTTTACGGTTTCCATTTTGCTCACAGCTCCCTCAACAGTGATGGTGAAAACATTTTTAAAATAAGATCAGTAAACCCATCGGTCTCCCACTTGCAAGTTCTACAACTTATGCAAACAAATCCTTTGAACCGCCTAGCAGTCCAAATTAAGTATCAGATACAATGTTTATAAAGCAGAGATGAAAAATTCCTATCCATTCCTCATGCCAGTTAACTGGTAAGAGGCAAGATAAAACCTCATTCCAACCAGAATCTGATTCCCTTCTGTATGACCACACATTGGTGTTAATCATTTTAAGTATTATTTTTTCAATGACATTTAGGAATTTAAATTCCAATTTTTAAAACAAGTTCTTTTACAGTGTAGATAGAATCCATAGAGTGTATTCTTCAGTGTCATTTCTAAGCCGCTTTTAA
The DNA here is from genome assembly GCF_040807025.1 of Struthio camelus. Taxonomy (NCBI): domain Eukaryota; kingdom Metazoa; phylum Chordata; class Aves; order Struthioniformes; family Struthionidae; genus Struthio; species Struthio camelus. The sequence goes on from NC_090981.1 coordinate 26,326,462, forward strand.
CAATAATTAAGTCGGGAAATAACTAGACCACTGTGCTAAACCCACACTTGAACAAGTTAAGAAACATTTTGAAGCAGTGTAGAGTAAATAATTTTGGTGAGCTGTAAAACAGCTACATGCAAGGTATACTGTACTATAACAGCTCCAAATCCTTTATAAAAACCTAGCATTCCCTCTTCCCGTTTTATAGTATTTATGCAGTCTCTCATGCCTTCGTACTGAGTGTTGATGGGAAGCACTTCATAGCCAAGGTCTGTGTTGTCAATTATCGTGCGTGTCCCTTGAATATGAAGGCGATGTAAAACTGTCTCCAGAGGGTAAAGCATGACATCAGCACAAAGGCTAGCAGCAAAGCTAGCAATAAGTTCTGGAAAATATGCATCCAGCATGCTCTGCACAGAAGTGGAGCTCTCTGTTGGGAGGTTGTGGGCATTCGCCCTTTTCAGAACAAACAAAACAAGCTTCTGGACGATGGAACTGATGACGTAGTGAAGAACTCCGTGTAGAGCAGTTGGAAAAGTCAACACCATTAGAGGAAGGAGACGCTTGCTATGGGGTACTCCCATGCCTACAACTCTGCCGATCCCTTCTTTCACGCAGTCCAGAATTCCAGGATTATCTCGAATGATTTCACTCTACAAACACAAGGGAATAGTTACAACCTGTGCAGCTTGTTTCATAGCCACAGTGACATCCACTTCAACTTTCTGTTTACCTCAGCTCGATTTTTTTCACCTTCATAAGATAGTTACCTATTTATATGCTACTATATCTAAACAGCCATACTGATGTTACAAATTCATTGCTCTAATACTCTCAATAATGTTCAAGTAAACTTGCTTTTAAGAGTGAAGCTATGCTTAAGCATCTTTCATTTAATCTATACTCCAATTACTTGTGTTACTACCAAGATATTAAACTTTCAGCATATGACAAAAAGTAGCAGTTTCCACAACCACCATTATGTACCGAAATGCCTATTTCAGAATCCAAATGCTAGGAAGAATTTATCTAATTCAACAATCCTGTTCTTTAGGGATTATAACTGAAGTCTTTGAACTTTGATGGGCATAATATAAAGATTTCCATAACTAAATTTAAGATAAATGATCATTTTTACTTGGAATGGAATAGGTTCAGCTATAGATATTTTCATTCCATTCTTAGTGTCTAAAAATAGCACTCTTTGCTCATGCTGCTTCTTAGAAAAGATAACTATTTTTTAATGAAAAAAATCACATAGTAATTCTCTTGCTGTATTCTGCCTATGGCTATGGGACTAAGACATTTTTCCCTTTCTCATGCTTATACAGATTTAATGTTTCATCAGCACCGTTACATCCAAACTTAATGATTTGGGAGTTCTTCTCAGTGCCCAAGTCCTTCTGTTCATGTCAGCTGCGTCCGGACCACATGCCAGGATGAGACCGTAACATTCCCCATCCTTGGGAAAACGGCCTGCAAAGCCCTCGCAACTACTCTACACAGAACAGAAACTGGTTCAAATACTTGAAAATAATTTGCTCTTCCTGACTCCAGGCATAACTATTGCATTACAACTGCAACTGAGCCCTCATCTGCCTCATATCGTTACAGCTGCTGCACTTCAAAGCTACACTTAATTTTGTCAAACATGCCACCGTGTGGTTTGAAATATTAAAGATGAAAACAAAGTAATGTGACAGCTACATCCAAATAACTTAAGTGGTAGAAATTTGCAGTATACTTACTTGGAGAATATATATATACTTATAATATATACTTACTTGGAGATATATATGTGTGTGTGTGTGTATATATGAATTATATTATATACAAGAAGTATCAAATTAACAATGTTGAATAGTATATCTAATCAGAATTAAGATATTCAAATAAAGTTAATATAAAAAGCTATTAGTAACAAGACCCATAATCTTTAACACTACAGTTTTCAGTTGCTCATTGCCCTCTTGCAGTACAGGAATATAATGTAAACCTGTTAAGTCAAGTTGCTCCCTTGCACTGATTGATACGGCATAAATAAAGTCTTGACAAATGCTCATATTACTTCTGTTGTGTTTCTAATAAAATCTATGATGATGTTTTGAGGAGCTGGAGAATACATTTCATGTTATAGATTTACATTCCGTAAAGCACTCACACATAACTGAGCTCACTAAGCACCACGTCCACAACTAGTCTCTGTAGCCTAAAATCCTCTAAATTCTCACGGAGATTACTTTCATAAATAACTCTTTACAAACGTAATCACTTGTTTAAAAGGCTGGGGGAGAGGCTGTTGGGTTTGGTTTTTTTTTTTTTTGCTTGTTTTTTTAATTAAGATGCTATGTAGCACAAATAACTTACATATTTTGCAAATTAAGACTGGATTTAAATCATGTCTTCTTCTACCATTTAACGGTAAGTATGTTCCCATTTCCAACCACACATCCTTCCAGAAAAAAATATATGAAATGACAATACCTGAAACAAAACATCCCCTTCTGTGGCCACCTGACTGCCACGAACTCAAGAAACTACAACAGTTTTCTGTTACTGTTTCTAGTTCCAAGATCTTAATAACATGCTCAGCCCTGTCCCTAGGATATGACAGGGCTTCATAAGTCAGCTTTCTATCGTCAAACTGGTTAAATCTCTCCACCGCTTCCATGAACTCTCAGAGATCCACACAGGCTGGATTTCTGGAATGTTATTTTCAGAATAATTCAAATAGAGAGAAAGAGGAAAGGTTCTTAAAAACTTAAAGAATGTGAGCTTGTCACTAAGACTCTAACTATAGCCACCCACCTTTAATCTCACCCATTCCGTTAGTCCAAAATATGGCCGCTTCAGGCAGGACAGCCTTCGTACTGCCTTTTGGCTCCTTGGAATTTGGATCCTTTGCATAGAGCAGAATCCAGTCCCTGCCTCTAGAGTACATGCTGGAACTAAGAAGCTGTAGAAGTCAGCCTTGTTTGCCTCTTGCCCTTACAGGCTCTCATGCAGAAAACCCATCAACAGTTGAACTAGAAGTTTAAACAGTTGGCTCTAAATCAGGACTTACAACTTGTCTACACTGTGAATGAAAATGATTTTAAATGAGTGACAGACATGAGAACGACTGTTTTGCACTATCCTCCATGTAAGAGTTCACTTCACAGTAAGAGTTCCATTAGCTGCTCAAAGATGCTTTCACATTAATTAAGAGAAACTCATTATATGGAACTAGCTGGAAGAATAACCCTGGGCTACTTCCCCATAGTTACGCTCCCTCCGTCTGCTTCTTCACAAAGGGATGCAACAACTCACCTCACTGAAAGATAATCTGCAATACAGTGCTGTACGTTACTTTGTACAGTAACAGAGCAAGTTAAGCTATATCCTAGTGACATATCCAGTTTTTCCTGAAATTCATTTCCATGGCTAAGGAAGAACTACATTAAAATTTAAAAGCAGAAAGTTGACCAGATGAAAGTAGCCCTGGAATAGTTGAGTTCAATATTTTAACAAAACAGAGCTGAATTATTACAAAACCCTTACAGTTGGTATAGGGGTAGAGTCACTGCAATAACTATTCTAGGAGCCTTTTAAAGCCTTTACATGACAAAGACTTGTTTATCCAAAGATGGTTTATCTGCTACAGAACATCTAGCTGTAACTTGTTCTCATTTTACAGATAATGCATTCCAACTCTGTCAAATGTCCTCTCCTATCCTAGGTTACTACTTAAGATAGTACAACTAATATACCCATTGTAATAAATACTTTTCTTTTTATCTAAATTCATAAGCCATGCAGCCTCAAGCAAAACGAATATAACTGCTGCAACATACACCTGAATCCAAAGCCAAGGACTCACTTCTCCACTTAATCTAACCTATAAAGAAAAGGACTGTATCTTTTAAAATATTGTAAATATATGTAAATTACCTGCACAGTTTCAATCAGGCTTGCAGAATAAAAAGGCATCGCTATCACATGTGTTAAGCTGCAGAAATTAAAAAAAAAAAAAAAAGAATTAAGGCTTGACAATACTAGAGTATTAGCCAAATCTGTAACTGAAAGTTGACACAAGTCATCTATCAAATCGTGCCTGAGGGAAACTAACAAACCATAACTCAGTTACTAAAGCGTACATTAAAAAAGTCAAGATACGCTTCAGTCTGAACTTCAGTAAGCATTAAATTCTATTTCTATTTGACTGGATCAATTGGAGTTTCACAGAAATCAGAATTTAATCATTTAAAAAAAATGATCTTTTAAATCAGTGAGGCTCCACACAGACAAAGGGATCTAGTAACAAAAATAATTTGTGAAACTAGCACATACAATTAAGGTTGTTCACAAATCAAATTATGAAAATTAGCATTAGTACCCTGTCAAGTAAACATAGCTGCAGATTAAACTGCTACACGTTTGCTGCTTGTACTATGTGGTTTGTGATCACTCATACAATTTGAAGTTTAGATCTGCACGTCAGATTTTGAAAACAAAAAACTAGCATTAATGGTAAGTGGTAATAAGACATAAGGTAATAACACATGCTACACTTACCCTTTGAGAAGAAGGTGGCCACCTATCTGCTTCAGGTTCCATTTATGTGAAAGCTCTCTAAAAAAGAAAAGTAGTGTTTCCCTTAATATTGATAGAAACAGTTACTCTCATGCTTATAAATGCTTATTTATTTTATGGGTCTCTATATCCAGCTTTCACATTGGAGTTCTCCTAACAGTCTACATATAACTTATCTTTCTACTATGGGAAATTTTGCAGTCAGATACATGTATCTTAACAGCTCATGCTTAACTTTTAGAAGTTATTCAGGCCTGTTGGCTATTGTAACAAAAATACCTTTGCTGATTAGTAAGGTGGCTGTAGCTCTCATAGCTACCAGCTTTAGAGATTTGCATTTATTAGTAACCTTACATAACATCTCTTAAAGTCATTTTGGAGGGAACGCTGAAATTTTTCCATCTCAGTAGTCTTCCCTTACCAACACATATTTTTTATTATGTTTTGGTTTGGTTATACGCTTTCTGTTCTTTGAGGTTATGGTCATCCAGTTGCTGTTTCTTTTCTGAAAACCTAAACCACACTGTAATACAGTTACACAAGTCCAAAAAGTACAACAGGAAAAGGTGAGAGACTAGGAACTGCATAGTAACTTTGTACAGACTTAACTCAAGTGTTTTGGCTTATGACTAGTCTTTAGCATATCCTGTTAAAACAAACAAACAAGCCTGTGTTGTATACAAAGGTGGTTTAAAGAATCCCTTTATAGTAGTATTTTCCAGTTGCACACTTCTAAATACGAGCAATGGATGTTAACTACAGTACACTTGCCAGAAAACGTAATCCCACACTAACTCAAGATGACATCAAACAGCCATACATTTGGTAAATACTCCAGCTATAAGGAAAAGATGTTTCTCTCTGAGAACGTTGAACATACTAGACTCTGAATTTTTAATAATAAGCTTTAAAGTGTTCAGCTTCAATTCTTGCCCAAGAATCAAATTCACCCACGCTGCCTGTAGTTACAGCAACTCTAATCCAAGAAAGGAAACTCTTTTACTCTTTTCTGAAAACTTGTGTGTTACTAGGAGGTATCACTTTCCTAAATACATAGGTCAGCCACTAAAGAGGAAGGGAAGATCGTTAGACATTAGGTATTATGGATACTTGGATGACATCTGCTGAGCCATAACACTTAAAAACGTGGAAAAGGAAACCAGTCAAACAGCCAAACTAAGTGAACTGTGAAAGCCTGACCTGTCAATCCGCTAGGCCCAACTATTCTCGCATTAGAGGAACAAACGCAGAATGAGTTTGTCAACTTCTGTGGCAAGTTGGGGGTCATTCTGTAATCTTAATGAACGCTTCTGGCCCCCTCTCCTAAAACGAGGGATGCTTTTATTGTACTACAATAAGGAATTGGAATCAACATCTCAAGCCCCCTTCTTGTCTGCTTTGGAGCTTCATGAATCTTTTAAATCAGCTAAGCTAGCCCTGGCTGCTACAAGTAATAACCTTCATCTCCCTGTGCCAGCCCAAGGATGCATGCTGCCATTAATAAGAAAGGCAGTTGATCCAGTAGAAAACTGCACAGGCTGGTACATGTAAAGACAACCCTTTCAGCCAGATCATTTCCCCAACCCAGTTCATGATGTAACTACTCACATGCTGTGTTGGTGCAAGGATGGGGGTAACACTGAGGAAGGAATGAGCAACTACTAGCAGGTAGGATTGCTTCTTTCAGCAGAAGCATCAGCTTATTTTTCAAATTGCTAAACAACTGGCCTACAAGAAGAAAATCCTTGCTTACACTGGATAGAAAGCAGAACTGTGAAAACACACACACACTATATCACTACTCATGAATTAAAGCACCATCTTCAGCAGTATTTAGAAACATGACTATCCAGTCACGCTCAGAGGAAAGTGCATTCCCAAGAATTTCAGTTACCTATGAGACAAAGTTGATCAAAAAGCTTAAGTACATACCACGTATAGTTTAAGCATGAATACTGTAATGCTTATGACAGCTGCCAGAACCTGCGAGGACTTTCTTTCGTTAGTATGTACGCGTGCTCTGTTGTCTTCCTGATTCAGCCTGCCCAAACTTCTTATTTTTAAGGACAGGTCAATTTCCAGTTCCCCTAAGTACTTAGCGTCCACCCACACATTAAGAATTCAGTCACTTGTCTCCTCTCAAACCTGATCTGCTTCTCAGGCCCTCTGAGCCATTCAAATTTCAGCTCAGAAAACCAGCCTCAAAACCTAAACACTTGTCTGCCTTCCTAAAATCCTTTCCGAGAAAGGTCTTTACCAGCCTCAGTGTTTGCCTTGCAACTGTTAAGTATCTCCTCCTAACTTCGTGATTATCTCAGAATCAACTTGCATTTCACTAAAGTTTTTGTGACTTTATATAATAAAATCTCTCACATAAGTACGCTGTTTACACTTAAAATAGATATAACAAAACTGACAATATATATTACTACAGTATCAACCACTACTGTCAGCTCTTGACCATTATAAAATGAAACACTGAGGAAAGTCTTCAAACAAAAAGGCTCACACTTACGTCTAAAAGTAGAAAAACATCACAATGTTTTGCCAGAATCCTGGAATTATCGTTCAGCAAAGCGGAGTCACAAATCAAAATAAAATGATTATTACTAGACTGCTATAGCGTAAGATGGGCACAGTGAAGTAGAATGGTGAATTCCTCTTTAAATGTAGTCACTCATATTTTTAGTTGGACCCCCTTTATTATTATCAGACTACTAACAACGTACACATAGCTGTTGGTAAAGGAGGACAGAAGGCAAAGCTGACAGCCACATGGACTCATATTTAACATGTCTTTTAATTTAGTAACGCAGGCCATTTTATTTTCTCACCTTTCAAAGACAGTGAAAATGTTCAGCAAGATGACAGTGCTGGCTCGTTAACCAAGCTTTCTGTATTTAGAATAATGAAACCAGGACTTTTTACTTTAGATATGATATCTGTTAGTACCACACAACATAAACACAATATGGACAAAAACAAACTAATATACTTATGAGTTCTTTCACGCCAGTAGAATTGTACTGAATACTAACTTCCAACGTTATTTCTAACCTCAGACTGCTAGGTAGACATACCCAACATACAGGTTACTAGTTACAATTGCTAAGACAACCATACTGTTCTGAAACCACCTATTCAGCGCCCGACTGCTCTAAACAATTCAAGCTTTTCAAACAACCTCACATTTCTAATGCTTTGAACGTAAGTCAACAACTGATAAGTGTGTCAGAAGCCGTAAAAAAACCCAAAAACATGCAATACCTGGGCAAAGGTGTAAATTCACTGATGATGCCTTCTGTTCCAAGGGTTATGCCCTGAACAATAAAAGTGCTGCCCATTCCTTTCCAAAGAGCTCTTGGACCCTACGTTTTGAGATATGCAATTAGAATCTAGCAAAATGAAAACAATCTTTTCTTGTTTTTGTAAAATTTCAGCAAATCCCAGCTACCTAGGGTTACAAATATAACTTTAGATTTCAGTATTCCCAAATTCAGAAGACAATTAACTTCTCTCAACTCTGAGGACATTTTTATGTTATTACATAATTTCAAATAGTTGTCATTAATTTAGAGACCTGTATCTCTGTGTTGATACTTTGTACCATAAATCTAACACCATTTCCAACAGACAAAATGAGTTTGAGATATTAAAGTATGGCTGTAAGAAATCCAGAAGCTCTATTCCCACTATTTTCTTATCTTGAGTTTCAGGATTTTTTTTTGCCTCCAAGAACTATGCAGGGAATTGGAAATTCATGCACTACTGTCTTAGGAAGTAGTCATTTAACTCTGGATAATCTCTTTACCTGCAAAAAAAATTTTTTTTTTTTTAAAAGATCTTAATGAAAGATATTAATTTTTGAGAACTTTGTTTTCTAATATCTACAACCTTTCCTCAGTAGATATTAAGCTTGATAAAATAATTTTACAGTCATCTTTTTGAAACATTTCTATAATAAAAATAACACCCACTTATAATACCCATGCTTTTTAACTACCAATTGCATGAAGTTAAAGACACTGCAGTATACATGTGCTCTAGTAACCTCCACTGCACAGATACAGCCTGACACCAAATACTGACCTGTGTCTTATTGATGCTGTACATAATATTGACAATAGTGAATGGAGTGAGATGATAGTTCCGAGCATGATAATTCACCTGTTAAAAACATAAAATTATAGTGTTTTATACATCCTTGCAGATGGTACAACTCTGAAGGAAAAAGCATTTGCAAAATAAGGACTTTTTTTTTTAAGCTCTGTAAAGATCAGCCAAAGTGACCAAAACATTAATAAGTTCTCCACTGAAGTTTAAGCAAACACAGGCAGAACTTGTTTACATTTTAAGCATACAAACACGTACAACAAAAAAGCATTAAACAAAAAATATGAGAGAGAAAGCATCTGAAAGCTGTTCCACAGATCCCGAGGCACTTATTTGCCATAGTTTATTTTCCATTATCCACATGAAAAAGAAAAGAAGGCTGAAAGTAAATTAAAATTCAAAATGGAAAATGTGTATGCTACAAATAAAGACATACCACCTAGCTGTGTCTTTTTAAAAATCGTACAGCTTTCTTATGAAAGCACATAGAAATAGAACTGAACAGAGGAGATCTGTCGGGGAGAAGTAATATAAAAGATATACCTGACACTGACGACGCAGGACAATGCAAGGATGTGCCAACACATTTTCTGTAAATAGGCTTTAAAAGAAAAGTGTATTTAAAAGCACTGGAAGTAACTGTAAATTTTTTTTAAAATGCTTGTTACTTTTCTCTATCTAACAACATTAGATCAGTGTTTGGAAAAACTATACATTAGTTTTATACCTAATGAAAGAATGAAGCATCTGAGAGGCCTGCCACGTAGCCTGCCAATAATACAAATGGACAAGTATTAAAAAAAAAAAAAAAAAAAAAGACATACACATTCACTAAGAAAAAGCCCTTGGCTTTATATGCACTTTTTTCATAGGCAAAACAAAGTACTAAAATTCTTAAACCCTCTCTCCTCAAAATATGAGGAAACAAAACCAGGACAGAGCCAGGATTAGGAGGATTATTTTCCAGTTTTATGTTAATCCTACATACCACACATTATTAATCAAGACCTTCCCTAGTAAGACTAGAGGATTGGTACTAACAGCTGGTTTGAAATTTTTCAGCAATACAGATTTCATCAGAAAACGCTACTGGCTGAAACCAACTCCTCCCCTGGTCCCAAGAGTGTTTCAGTGAAACTTTCAGAGGAAAGTTATGTTAGTTCTAAAACAGGATTTGTGGTCACAGCCATGTAGAGAAACTCATTTCATCCCAAAGCATCCAAGTGAGCACTTATCTGAATGTGGTTCAAATCTGTGACCCGGATTAGAAAAAGCAAAACCTCCAGATTCTGTCTCAAGCATCCCAGGTAACAGTTCCGACTCCCAACCTACTGGGGCATCTGCGGTAGCTCTCTTACTGGAGAGATTTTACTCAGGATAAACAAATATTAATTGGAATAGAAAAAGTATTAAGGCTGCAGTTTCACAAACTGCTGAGCTAATTAGTAGTTTGCTGCTACAGAAAGGGGTGAAGCTTCCTCTGTATTCCAGCTCTCTTACCTAATAAGCTGTTCTTATAGCTAATTTCCCCCTTCAGCCCTGTTTTAATAAATACAGCATGCTCATCGGGAGGTCTGAACAAGCAGCAGAACCAGTGCAAGGGAAGCAGTAGGTACAGGGGGGTGGGCAGTTTCATGAGACGCGATGATCAAATTTAAGCAGCTCATTACTTGCTGAAAGCAGCCATTCCTATTCTTTATCCCTTCCCTCCCTGGCCTCCCACCCTTAGCTGGTCTCTGTTGCCTCGAACTGCTAGTCAACGCCCAGGTAAATTCACCTGACTCATTGAAACAGCAAAAAAACATCCAGCACCTTCACTGACTCTGCCTTCTGTTCTAGTGAGTCATATCGGTTCACAGACTCTCTGCTAGGCATCACGGGTGATGGCAATGGGATAAGGAGGAGGACAGTGTTATGGCTGCAGGCCAAGTAAGAGATCCTCCTCTTTAAACAGTAGTACACCTCAACTGTGCATGAAACTGAAGCTTTAGTTTCCCATGTTGTGCCAACTGGACAAATGCCACAAGTACTCTGATGTTCTGAAGGGAGAAGCACTTTTCTCCAAGAAGTCTCACATTCAGGTCAACAAGGAATAAAACGATAACAACAAAAAGCAGTCTACTGCTTTCTCAAAAAATAGTATCAGTAATTAGAATCATCATAAATAAAGAATAAAATAAACTACACCACCAAAAAACTATACCAATAAAAAAGCTCGACCACTTTGCCACATCAAGATTACTGTTCCAGAATACTTTGCTATAAAACTTAAAGTCTTTATTACCTTCTTAGGAAGATTCATATTACCCCAAAAGACTAGCTGCAGCAGCAAATGTGGAAGCAATTTTCTTATGCTATTTTCAGATTGCTGTGACAGGGAAACCTGTTTCTTATATTCACTGCTGATGGAGTAATTTTCAGAGAGAACACTTCAGTTAAAAAAAGAAGAACAGAAACCTACATTGCTTTTAGGTAGTAGGTTTCTACATGCACTTCAGCTGCATAGCCTACTGACATAAAAACACAAGATAAAAATGCATATAAAGTTCATAAAAGACAACTACAGCTTTACTGCCACAATCACTGAAAAATACTATACAACTCTTACCTTGCGAGGCCAATACCAAAGCCTGCAAATCTGTTCAATTGCTCTGAAAGAAATGAAAATAGATTATATAGCAGTGATAACCACAAAGGGCAGAAAAACGCTGTACAGACCATCTGAACAATCAATTTTATAGTGTACTTGCTTCAGAAAATTACAAGCGCTAAACCACAACATTTATGTCAACTCAGCAAGAGAAGATATTAAAAAAGTGTTCACTGAGGTATACTTGCAGTTTGGATCATATCCAAGTGTGTGCATACTTTTGCAAGTACATGAAACATTTTACTTACAATGAAATGTCAGCTATAGAAGAAGTGAGACAAAGCGAACAATTACAATAAAACACCATCTTTAGGTACCTAACAAAGCTAACCCAAATCAACAACTGAAAGACTAGTAGTTTGCAACAATTCTGAAAAGCAAACGCATGCATCTAAGGAGAAATTAATTTAAAGTCAAAGATGGCAAAAAGAGAGAAACTTAAGGGAGGGTAACACAAAACGCCATCAATGACATAACAGTGGGCATCAATATGATGCGAGTTTTAAAATCAGCTGTTTGCCTCCATTTCTTTGCAAAACCTTTACTAGAGAACCAAAAAAACGGCAACATGAAAATGGGTTCAGATCTCTATTATCTGTCACCAGATAGATAGATATTTGTATGTTAGGAATTACTCAGAAGACTTTTTTTAAGTGTCAAAATTATAAACTGAAAATTAAGGTTCAGTCCTGTAAGTGACTGGAGCAAGCGTACTGTGTACATGGAGAATCTCAGTAACTACAGTGGAGCTCCATGTGGACAGGACAGCTCTCCTCAGAGGGATGAAAACACACTTCCCTCCCCCCCCCCCACCAGCAGGGGACAGGACTCAATGATATAGGAAATCCTTATTAGCCCTCTAAAATGCAGAATCAACATCCTGCATGAGTAGTCAGGACAAAAAGAGTTAAAGCCTTAGCATCTAAGAACATTCTAGCAGTGCTTTGATGGATAAATTAAAGGTGGTACACAGGCTCCTGTAAGACAAAGACCTAAAAACAGTGTTACAGATTTAAAAAAAAAAAAAACCAAAACCCAATAACTATAAATGTAACTTAATTGGTCTTTTATAAAAGGTTGGTACACAAGTGTACATAAACTCAGGCCTCTATATTCTGCTTCAGTACTTCTGATGTAGTGAGTTTCTCTTAATTCATCTCAACTTCCCAGAGATCTAAAACAGTGCTGTGCCGAGCAGCGTTTCAGCTCCATTTCCCAACGGTAACTGGGGAAGAGCGGAACGTGGTTGCTTCCTCAGCTTCTACCAACTTGACGTTTCCTTCGCTGTCATGCGCCAAAGTTGTTTTTACTGTGGCAGCTCGTGCTCTAGCGACTACTTCAACAAGAGAGCCAACAGCCAGGAGGCACAAGGTCAGGAACATCAGCACTGACTACACCGCAAAAGAAAACGTTGCCTCTATAAAATACATTGTGACACCTGAAGGTATTTTTGACCTTGCAAAACACCAAGGGTGAAGTATTTCTCCAGGAGGTCAGAGTCTACAGGGGTGATAAGGAGCTGACCGTGCGCTGCTGGACAGACGGCGCAGGGTGCCTTCTGGCACCTTCGACCACCTCAGCGCCTTACTGTGCGGGCACGGAGGGAGCGGCTGCTTGAGCGCGACTGCCGAAGCCGCAGCTTCTCTTCTCCCTAAGGCACTTTCCCTTCCCCTAACGCTTCCGCACGCCCGACCCGCAGCCACCAAACACCCTCAGGCCCTGAACGGGGCTCGCAACGCCGGCGGTCCGGCCGGTACCGGGGGGGGGGGGAGGAGCGGGGGGAGGCGGCGGTACCGCACAAGCGGACGGACGGGTGAGAGGGCGGCTGCCCCGCCCGGCTCGGCCCGGCCCGGCCCGGCCCTGCCCCGCCTTACCGGCGCCGGGGCCGCCCGGCCCGAGGCAGGGCTCCTCGTTGAGGGCGGCGCCCCCCGGGGGCGTCCCCGCCCCGTACGGCGGCGTCTTCTCCCCCCAGTGCAGGTTGCGGCTGCCGGGGATGTCGGGCGGGCTCGTCACCCAGTGGCTCAGCTCCGCGGCGCTGCCCAAGGGCCTGCCGCCGGGGCCCAGCTCCTCCCGGCCGCCGCGGTAGCCGAGGCCGTCGAAGCCCTCGGGGCGCCGCGGGTGCATGGCGGCGGCGGTTGGGGGGGGCGGGGGGAGGGGCGCGGCGGCGGTAAGGGCGGCGGTAACGGCAGCCGGGCCCCGCACCGGCCTCCCCCGCGCCACTTCCGGCCGGAAGCGGTCGCCGCCGCAGCCGAGCGCGAGGCCACGTGATCAGGGAGCCAGGCGGGGCCGGCGGGTCGGTGGCCAATGGCGCTCCGCTCTCCGGCAGCGGCCGGCGGGCGCTGGGCGGGGGGGGTGGGGCGGGGAGCGGGCGGTGCTGCCCCCTGCTGCGCCGGCGGAGCGGCCAGCGGCGTCGGGCGGGGCTGAGGGGCGGAGCGGAACACGTTGCGGCCAATGGGAGTTGGTGCCAGCGGCACTGAAAGTAAAACCTCCCAGAGCTGACCTAAACACCTGGCTTAGGAGGTTTTAGGGTCGCAAGCCGAAGAAGCGCCGCGGCTCTGAGGCGGCGGCGGGGCCGGCGGCCGTTAGCGCCGCCGCAGGCCGTTGCCCGCGGCCGTTGCCCGCGGCCGTTGCCCGCCGCAGGCCCCGCCGGCGGCTGGTCGGGTGGGGAGCTGCCGTGCCCGCCGCCGTCGCCTTTCCCCCGCCTCGCTGTGAGGGAGGAGATCATTACTGCCGCCTGGCAGGTGCCCCCTCACAGGACAGCCACCATCTCGTGTCCGAAGTGCAACCGAGAGCAGCGCGGGGTGTCCCGCGTTAGCTTTTCGAACGGGACAGAAGCACTGCTGGCGGCTGGCATCTGTCCCAAATTGCCAGCCGTCTGCCTGCAGCCCCTAACACTGTCCTTCTCTGGGTCCCCTTGTTCAGGTAGCTCTATCCCATGCAAAGAGACCCTGCAGTAGGATACGCACAACTCAAACGTACAAAGCAATTAGTCGTTGACTAATACACGCAAAAGACAGCTAGGTCTAGCAAGTCAGAAGGTGAAGCATCAGTATGCTCACCACCTGGATAAGACACCCTGAGAGGCTCGCTGGCCAGATGGTCCTCAGTCAGATGTGGAAAGGTTGGCCGCCCTTGGCCCAGGCCAACCCCCAGTGTTGCTGAATTGCCATCTTCTAACTTCTCTTTTCCTTTACATCTTTATACCTTTTCACACCAATGTTTCTCCTTTTGAACCCCTGAGCTGCTGACTCTCCTTGTCTCAAAAGTCTTGCCTTTCATTTATTTAACCTTCCTTGCCTTGTATCACCCTACTCTGTGTACTTTTTCATGGCTCTTTCTCACAGCTTGCCAGTTTTCTCTGATGTTTCAGCCAAGGTTACAGAGTTGCGCCTTATCAAAAGCAGGTCTTGGATCACAGCCAGATGAACTAGAAGAAGGGTACCTCCCTTTTGTCTCACCGCAACTAAGGGTCTTGACCCATCATCTCTCCGAGAAGCATTAGGCTGCAGGGCTGAAACTCTCTTTGGAAAACAGACTTCTTGGGAATAGAGGTTTAGCTGGTGATGGGGAAGAGCTGCCCTAGATCAGCTGCCTGCTGATCTAGGGAGGAGCAGGTTTGGGACTAGCCTCTTTGTGCCCTCTGATCAAGACTGTGTGCCGGAGTTTGGGCCTGCTGATGTGGCTGAGATTCTCCCAAGAGCCAGTCCTGCCTAATGTGCTCCATAAATAAGGTGCTGTGGCCTGCTAAACGTTTGAGCTTTTGTGTGCCAAGATACTAGCCGAACCCTGATCCGCTTTCCGGCCCAGTGCCTCCCAAAGACACGTCCCACCAGTGTGGCCACTTGCCTAGCTCTCCCATTATAAACTAGGGTGCATCTTGACGTAGGCACCTTGTGAGTTGTCAAGCTGACTGTAACATTTACAAGTTTGGTGGCCTTCAAGCACAAGGGACAAAAGAGGTTAATGTGGATCACCACGTTCCACTGAAGCTTTCCTAGCACCATCGTCAGCCTGAGTTGTTTTTTCCTTCTCTCCTTCTTCAAGAGTCTGTGAGGCTGCCTCCCAGGGCTAGTGGGACTGACATGAAATCCTCTCTCCCCTTTCCAAGACCTGTGCAGCTTATTGCAGTTCATGCTGCTCAATCTACTTTCATGATAGACTCCCTGAAGCATTTCTGTCAGAGGAAGAGCCCCAGCAGAGAAGACCTGATAAAAGCTGAAAATTTGACCTTGGCTGGCAGAAGAACATGGAGAAACTTGCGTTCTCAGCCAATCACTCTGAAGATCCTTCTTCTGGGAAATGCCAGTTCCCCACATTTCCTTCAGCCCTTTTGCAAGGCTGCCTCTGGCAAGTAGCAGGACATGAAGTTACGTGGGTGTGGAATAATGGAAACATCTGTCATACAGAAGAGCGTGTAGAGCACAGAGAAATCTCTGAGCTTTGAGTAATGTTTAGGTGTGCTAATGTAGTTTCATTTTGCAATTTGGAGGGTGTGCTACCTAGTATTCTCTATGCAGGCTATACCTTAAATCTTGATTTGAGGCTTGACTTTACAGGGCAGAATAGATGGTGGGATTCTCTGACACATCTCTGTTGCGTGTAGGACCAAGTGCTCTTGCTATGGTAGCAGAGTTAATGTGGAGCTGTATCAGAGTCCTGATCACAAAACTTCTCTTCTTAGTTCCTGTCTTTTCAAGAGCCTTGGCTAAGACTCTGGTAAACACAGTCCCGTTTATCTGTAAGCTGACTGTTTTCAAAGTCATCAAGAAAGATCCTTCTATGTGAAATCGCCTGTGTAGATTTTAGATGACTTGTGGGTGAGTTGACTGAAGGCTTCATTCTTTCTTCTAGGATTTAAGTGAGGAGATTAAAGGTTGCTTTGTACTGAGCCACAGGAGAAGTTCTTGTGTGAGATAAGATAGACGAGCCTTTTCTCTAGACTGGGTGCCTTCCACAGCTGTCAGGTCACCCTATCTCTTCCCACAGCCAAAGCCAGAAATAGTGACTCCCACCACAGCTTTTTCTCCCAACAGCCAGAAACAATCAAGGCACTAGCCGGTTCATGTCTATGAATGGTGGATAGGATTGCTGATAAGCGTGTAGTGTGGGTAAGTAGGACTGGATAAAAACAGTAGGAGACCTTTGTTATGGGTGAAGTAAGGATTTGTGGGATAAAAGACACCCCTGAGAATCCTCCATGCTTGGTGCTATGTGGCCATAGCTAGCAATAACAATGCTTATATGCCCTGCTTATGGCTTTTGTGTATCGATATTTTCTTGTTAAGAAAATTCTGGAAAAAAGTAGTCCTTGCCAAGCAGAGTCTACAGTAATATAGAGAGATTACTGGAGGAAGGGTAGGAAGTGGTCTTTAGGGAACTGCACGCCATTAAAGGTTTGCTTTTAAGAAGCATGCAGTTGGACCTTAGAGGAGCCAGCTGTTTTGCAAGAAATACATAATTGGTTTTAAAACATTTATAGCTTCTATAGCTTCAGCTTCTTAGGCTGATAATATTAAGAAAATGCATCTCAGGGTGTGGTTTCGAATTACAGAGTGTTCAGTACCAGCACTGATGTAAGGTCTGCCTGTCTCCCCTATCCCCAGAGACTCATTTCAGTCTGCGGGCTAAGGCAGGATTTGTGCTGTTGCTCCGTTGTGCTGTTACAACTGTTTAGGTGACTGTGGTATGAACTAGATCAGTGAACTTCATGTGAAGTAGAATAGTCCTGAATTTTGGCAACACTAAAGGCACAGATACGGTTTTTTAGCATGGCTGAATACAAACATGCTCTGCACATCAGTAACAGAAGCGCCACTAAGGAACATGGGCGCTCTCTCTATCCCGTATGTACTCCCATTTCCAAACTCTCATTTAGGAAGCTGCAAGCCTAGTGAAAGAAGCACTAGTTTCTGCATATTCAGTGCAAAGGGGGAGGAAATCTGGATAACTTACATGCTAAAGATGTGCACACTGCTGTCCATGATGTGGTGTTCATGTGGCAAGAAGCTTTCTGTAGGTGTAAAATATCTCACATTTATTTACAGTGAGCACTGTACTGATTAGTATAGACTTTTGAATTCGGTCAACTAAAGTGCTAACACTATGCACAAGAAAAATGTCTTGCTTTACTTTAACAGCATTTCTGGTAGGGAAAAATCAATGCCAAACAAAGAAACTGTCTGTGTCAGCCTTATTTAAATTTGTTTGATCACTAAGTAAATGCATTTGGAAAGCACTTTTAAGTTGTAGAAGGAGAGTAAAGGTTAAATATCAATAACAATGGGCAAATGCAACTGGTAATGTCACACACAGTTAATAATACTATATGGGTGTCATGCTCTTCCAAAGTTATTTCTGCAGTTTTGTCTTCAAAACACTGCGGCGAATTTGTGATAGGCTTGACACAAAATGTCGCTCAAGATGAAAAAGAGAAATTATAATTCTGAATGTGATGACAGGACTGCTTGCAGCCTAGTATTGTCTGTCCAAATCAATAAAAGAGAGCAAATGATACATTTTTGCTGACTTTTCTTACTGAATTAGTCACAGGCAAGCTTGCAGCTAGAAAAAAAAAAATCCAGCACACCAGTGTCCAATAAAAGGACATGTACGGACAGCAGTCTCTGAGAGAGTGGTAGAGGAACCACTGGGAATTTCAAAATATCAGCCTACTCCTGTAGTGGTACTGCTGCTGAAATGGCAGATTAAGACTTGCTTTTTCTGGCCCAGATGAGGATGCTGAAGGCAGTGAAGCTCGCCACTCAGTCTGCCTAGAGCCTTTGTCATTGCCCCTTGTCACAACATGGATGAGATTACCATATGATCTGATTCATACATGATTGAGGATTCATTTTTAGTATAAGTACCTTCCAGATTTCCACAGTTTGCTATGAAACAGTCACAAATTATGAGAGATGAGAGCAGGTCCGAAGGGAGTAAGGGGCATCTTTTGCCCCTTTCTAAGGACTGCAGCCCATGAGGAGGGGTGAGTGAAAAAAGCCAAAACCCTTCAGAGGGTTTCCTCCCTCTCCCGAGGCTCTGTGCTGCCTCGGGGGGCCAGAGGAAGTTCCTGCTTCTATGGACACACTAACAGAGGAAGGTCACATGTGGCTCTTCTTAACGGGCAAACCAGCAGGAAGAAGAGCATGCATGGGTACGAAGGGGCACACCACACGTTTGCCGCACAGCCCCAGCCCTTCCAGCCTTCTCCCTTGACCCTTAAATGCCTCCCACCCCAATCTCGTTCTGCCTTCTCAACAAGCTTATTATTTCTTCACTTTCCCACCCATACTTCTTGCCTACCTTTCCCTCCCTCCTACTTTGCAGTGGTAGTGGAGAAGACACTGATAGAGAAGCACATTTCCACCTCCCTCCTGCTTGGGACACTGCCTCTGGCATCCATGTTGGGGGAAAGCCTTGATCTTCCTGCCTGCCCCCGTCATGGCGGGCCTTGTCCCCAGCCTGGCTGTGACTCTGGCAACTGCCTTGTCACGGTGGGCCTGGGTCCAGCACAGCCACAAGCAGACCACCAGCCCAGTTGTTCTCCCACGCCAGGGAGAAGAAGCGCATGGTGGTTGGGGGCTCTCCCACGGCTATGCACTTTGTCAGCTCCTTGACAAGGACCAGCAAAGGCTGGCTCTGGGTGGGCTTCACCTTGGAGAGGCTTAGTGAAATGTAATATAATTATAATATAATATAATTATAATATAATATAATATAATATGATACAATATATTATAATATAATATAATATCCAAATCCAGACCAGGCCCCTCCTGCCCCATTCTTTATGTAGGAGTTGGGGAAGGTCAAGTGTGAGACCAACTGCTTCAGCACACCTGCATCTGGTGTTTGGGATTTCTCACCTTCCTCATCCTGCCTGTGCTCCCCAGTAGGTAATTCCTGAGACAGTATTTGACTGGTTCCCCTTCCCTGCCTGTAGAGAAGTAGGCAGCCTCTCTCCTTTTGGAGATTTTGGAGGATAAGCCTCTTCATTTGCTTTTTCCCAGCTCTGGCATCAAGCTAAGCCCACCTAGGACCTTAGCTCCATGTTAGGCCTCCAGTCCCTGGGGAGCGTTTAAGCCTCATTGTCTCTATTTTTCCTGTCAATAATAATCTGATTTTTCTAATCAGTTTAGGACTGAACATTGTTTG
Organism: Struthio camelus; assembly: GCF_040807025.1. Lineage (NCBI taxonomy): Eukaryota > Metazoa > Chordata > Aves > Struthioniformes > Struthionidae > Struthio > Struthio camelus. The sequence goes on from NC_090981.1 coordinate 26,345,933, forward strand.
CTTTGTATGTTAAACAGGTTTGAAATGCTACTATCATGGTAAGAAATTTGTTAAGTCTAGTGATTAAGGCAAATACATTCCTTTGGCAGTTGCTTTAACGTCACTAAGCCAAACTATGACAGAGCTATCATGGGAGGATATTTGCCCATTAATGGGGAATGACTTCAGAAGGAAGCTGCAGACATCACTAAAATTTCATCTGACAACTCCCTGCTCTTCTCACATCAATTACAAAGCTGTATAAATGCAACTTGTCATCACTCCCTGGCTCTGCTTAGCCAACAGACACCTGAACTCTTTCAGAAGTTGTTCTTCCAATGACAGTGTAGAATAAACTCGTGCTCTGTTACTTTCATAGACCTCTGATTCGGTAAATACATATTTGCATAACTTCACATTCGTTTGTTGTTTTTCTGAAGCCAAAGGAATCACCTATTCATGCATATAAAGCTATACACATGCTTAAATATTTGCAGAGTAGGGAATTCAAATTTGATCTGGAAAAGGGTCATGTAGTCAGTTGTCCCCTTCACTTCAACCTTATGGAGTCTTTCAGGATAACTGATCAGTCTGCAGATTTGTAGGCTTTCCGAAAGTGCCTAAGGACGTGCTTACTTTCATTATTGTGAATGATCCTTTTTAAATTAATGGAATTGTTCAGGGTAGTAAAATAAGTATGGGCATAAGGCCCTATAAGTCAGCAAGTAAAAAGTTAATTTAAAATACTTTTCTCAGTTTTCTGAGTTTTTTATAAGTGTCTGATTACCCATGTGTACAGTAAATTTTGTCTTCTGTTATTAGGTCTTTTCACCAGAAGTAATTGAAATAAAAGAGAGGAGAAATAGGGCACAAATGGTATGTGAAATTACCTTTATTCTTTCTGTAATGAAGTTTGCTTTAATGCATCTGCTTGCAAATACCAGCTTGCCATAGGATTATTATTATTAGCCAGGTTACAAGATATACATATATAAATGATTATAGGATCAAAATCTTTTTTTTTTTTTAGTTTCACTTCTAATGTAGAACATATAGACCTAACAACTTTATTTCCTTGCATTCAAGGCAGTCGGTGCACTTTGGAGAGAAATTATCTGCTTGGCTTTTTGAAAACTCTGTTAGAAATCGCAGATCAGGGAATACCCGGTTGTAATAGTAAACTGAGTTTATTTCAGTGGTGCTACATGGCCTGAGCTTTGGATGATTTAGACCAACTTTGCTTTGACTGAACATCAGCCTCGTTTGCTATATATCAGCAATTATTTAAATTTCTTTAATAGAGCCCGTTGTAACATTATAGCAGTACCATACTCACTACTGTGATTCTTTGGGTGCTTCTAGATAATTGGACGTACGCTTTGGCTGGAGCTGCTTTCCAAGGAGTCAGCTGGCAAACAAAGATGTATTTGGACTATTTTTAGAAAACTGAAGAGACTGAAGGGATTTAGGGAACTTGGAGGCATTTTTGGGAGAACCACACTTTCTAGAGAGCTGACTTCCTTTCCATTTTGCAGTGTGACAATTCTTTTCTCTCCTTCTAAAACAAAAAGATACAGAAGGAGTTTTGGTGGGTTTTCATTCATTTGACTTTTCCTATAGTATTTTTTTTTCCTGAAAAATTGAAACACGTGATCACCAGGAATCTTACTAAGTGCACAGTAGTATCCCAAGGACAGTTTAAAAGGAATATACAACACTGGAATATCTACAGTATGGAAGAATCCTAAACTGGCTGAGAAATAAATTCTCTAATAGCTATCTCCTGCTTCTAAGATATGCTCTGCTTTTCTTAACTTTTTGACAAATGTCATTGCTTTCATTTATTTCAAGGAGAGCTTTTTTATATAACAAAAGGCAAATTCTACACAGAAATTTACTAAGCCTAAATCTTACTAGCGTCACTGGAGATTAGCACGAATGCTTTCTTGAACCAAGAAAAATTATCTGCCTTTAAGAGTGTGACACAAACTAATAGAGCAAACAAAAAACTGAGTTAAAATCTGAAATCACTCTTTTCCATGCCTAGTTTTCCTTAGGCTTAGTGCATTTATCACTATAAATGAGACCGCTCACTGTTATATTATCTTTACATAATGTAGGCATGAAAGGGAGAAGACAAAGATTTCACATGGAGCATCCTAATCTATTTTATTAGTTTTTTCGCATCTTGTATTTGCAAAGATAATTTTGCTTACTAAGAATTTTTAAGAATCCTAGATAAAGCTTCTGAAAACTGAAATAGTGTAAGTTCATGTTTATATACTTTTCCATGTATTCAGGGACAAGCCATAAAGGCTTCACAGAGTTATTGTATAAGTACAGAGGTACAGAACTTGTTTTCCTTTTTTACTTCATTATAACAGTGAAGTCCTTAATTAACTGAAGACTGTACCAGAATTACTATATTACATCATGTACATTTCTCTATATAGAAAAATGCAGATAAGTACTATAAACTTAGGATATATAAATTTTTCAATAAGAGAAGGACAACATTGATTTTGTCAGATAGATCGAGATATATCTTTATGGTGTCTGAGCTAGAACAAAAGTACATTTAGTAATGTGTTATAGTATGATATGTTGTGGTATTTTGCAAGAGGAAAAAAATCTCTAATTTCTCTTGTTTTAGCACAGGTGATTTTGATTCCTCATCTGGACAATGAGAAAATCAGAAAATTCAGGTTAACTGCCCTTTCCTGTGGTAATAGTATTCCTCCTCTTTTTACTTCTAGTTGCTGCTGGCTACGTTAGATGGTATTTTATATCTCAAGAGATCTCTGCATGACAGTATCTTTATATTAAATTTGTTACCAATAATTCCTGTGAACTAGTGTGCAGCGCGCTTTCATGCACACAGCGCAGTGGCTGTGCAGTGCGTCAGTCAGCACTCTCCCTCTATTTGCTCCATTCCAGTTATTTATCATATCTGGGTTTGCTTTGTTGTGTAAAATACAGAAGGTAATAAAATGTTACTGGATAAACATGTCAGACCAAGGAACCTTGCACTGGAAAATATACCGCTGAGTCATTTTCATCTTCCCTGGCACTTAGGATTTTTATTGTGACACTGGTCACCTGCTTTATTCAGCTAGTACCTTCTTAGCCATTTTCTAACTTGTACCTTCTGATAATAGCTGTTTATTTCCACACTTCCGAAGCTGCATACTTAAATCCCCCCTGATTTCTGCTTTTACACTCTCCTGGAATTCCTTTGGCCTTTTACGATTTTCCTCTTTTAGCTTGTTGGAGGAATAGAGTCATTTAATTCTCTTTCTTTTGATGACTTTCAGTTTCACTCGTGTTTTTCTGCCTAAATTTTTCCTTTCAATCGATTCCACTCGCTATTTCCTCAGCAATCAGGTTTTTTTTTAAGGAACAATACAGCCATTATTGGTTGAGAGTCTCTTTATGTATTCCCACTGATGTAATGAATTCATAACTGCTCTTCTCTATACAACTGCCATCTAGCCCTAGCTATCACAGTGAAATCCAAAATGTTTGGAAGCAACATCTTTTTTTTCAGAAAACGTCATAATTTTTAGAAACTTCTGTCAAGTATAGTAGGCACTGGCTTAGGCTATCTCTGTAAATTACCATTTTAAGCATCCAACAGAGGAACTGGGATCAAGTTAAACAGCGATTTGGTTCACCCTTTTCCAAAGAAATCCTGCCATATCAGACAAAAGCCCCAACACAAACCCAAACAACACTTAATGCAGCTCTGCTTGATGACCATCAACTGTGTGCAAATACTCCTCATGTTAAGAAAAACACTTGCCCCCAGACCGCAGATGCATTTGTCAAGGGCGCACAATGCAGCAACGTATATTATCCATTTGCTTCTCCTAGCACACTCTGGTAACTTTGGAGTAAGTAATCTTACTTTGAGAAAGTCTTCAGAGTCTCTGACAGTAAAAGGCCAAATTTTTTCTCTCACAGCTGGCTACCCCATAGCTAGTGAACAAACAGGCTTTTGGATGGTGCAATTCATGTGCAGCCTCAAGCCAAAATAAGGATGGCTCTGGGATTCTGTGATAACCTTACCAGAATGTTTATTTGCTTGTTTATGCTACTTAAAGCTTTTGCAAGCATAAGTAATTTAAAACCTTTGAAGAGCTGAAAGCCTGAAATAGTGGTTATTTGTGCTACTATCTATTTCTGTTTCTTTTTTCTTTTTAAAAGGGTGATGTACTTTGACTCTTTTGCACTATAATGAGTTGCCTTGATGTTATTTCCCTTTATAATTAGCCATAATAAGTTGCCTCACTAGATGTGAACTGACAAATTCTCTGAGTTCCTGGTGTTGTTACACAAAGTCAGCCAAGTGCTTTAAGGCTATTTCATGAAGTTAAGATAGTATAGTTCTGAAAAGAAAAAGCACAACCAAAAACCAGACTGAAAAGTAGAGACTGCACTTGTAGTACAATAATTGCAACATTCCTCTTAACTGAAAATACTTAGCCATTGTCAAAAAGAAGGTTAACTTACCAGGAGTTCTGTGTTAAATGTCAGTTCTTGTTAAATTTTTAAAAAGACTTAACTTTTAAACAAGCCTCAGTCCCAAATGCTTTTCTATTCTGGAAAAGGACAACGTTACAGGGTAGTTCAAGGGTACTACTGTTTAGGAAGTGCTTTTTTAAGGGGCGAGAAGGAGGTGAGAGGCCTGCCCCAAGCCTCTCCTTACCGCTGCCTGGCGCGCTGCGTGCCTGTTCCTGAGCCAAGGCAGCAGCTGCTGGGCACCTTGCCCTTTCTGCCACAGCATTTCACTTAACCCCACCTATAGTTCTGTTGGAAAGACCCCGTTTCCTGTTCAGTTCTCCACATTGCGCTGGTGACACCCACAGACCAGGTATCACCTGCAAGCCCCTGATGTGGGTGAGTCACAGCAAGCGCAGAACTGTCGTAGCTGGCTCCTCCATCCTTATACGGGGAGTATCCAGAGCAGGTTATGTGTTTGCACTGCCATTCTTCAGAGAAACCTCAGTGGAGAATTTCCCACTTAAGGGCATCATGTCACTGCAGACATACATAGGTGTTACCCTATGGATGCCTGTCGGCTGTCCACCAATCTGGGGTGGCATGTCTGGCTCTGCCATAATCTCCCTGGTGCGCTCGTGCCTGGGAGCTAGCCACGGTGTATCAGGTATCAACCCAACCTGCAGAAGCAACAACATAACCAGCTGTGGCAGTGCTATGAACAGGTCATTTATCCAATGCTCTTCAGATGGCACTTACCATTATTAAAAATTGCAAAAGCTATCACACGATCATGCCACAAGGCTTGTTGGCAAATCACAAGAGGTTTCTAAGCGCAAATACCTATCACAAGGCCTGCATGTCTAGGAACTCAGGGAAGACTCTCCTGGACAAGACCTCATCTGCTTTCCAAACAGTATTATTGCCAATAACATTTACCTGTACAGCAGAGGCTGGTCTGTTGCCGTCTCCCCAGTGCATGCAGTTCTGCAAATATCATATTTACAGATAATTCAAGTAGGCCCTTGTCTTTTTGGTAGGAAGTACTAAAGAAACTTATCAGACCCTAACTAAGCTAAGCTTTAGCTTTATATGCAAAAAGTCTAAGAGTTTCCCAATGTGCCATAAGGAAGCCTAATACTTTTGTTACAATTTAATTCCAAAAGCCCCAAACTTCTATTAGTCTGGAAGGATCTCTCTTTAAGTATAATACAGTAATCATTATAATTCTGTACAATAATAAAGAAACGTCTGAGTCATTCTTTCAGTTCTGTTTAATACAGTACATTGTTACGCAGAAGGCATATCAAAGCCTACAGAAGTTCATGCTTTTTACTAATAAGAAACACAAGTGCCTCAGCCTGAGAGAGTATCACTGACTTTCTTGATACTGGTGCTTAAGACTATAGCTTAAACATAAGTGCCTTAAGCATAAGCATGTCAGGATAGTCAATTGACTTACTTTCTCAATTAAACCCACCACAGCATAATAGTAAATAATTATCTGATTTTTAAATGTGAGTGTTGACATTTTTCTTTGATTGACCAGAGCCGAAGGCAATCTTTAACCTACTCTTACAGTATCTCTGATGATATATTTGCAACGAGGCAAAGAGGTCTATGTAAGATGCATATATGGAATCTAAGACATTACGTAACGGCACCTGCTATTTTAGTTAGTGACCAGGCCTGAGTTATATATTTTGAGATACCTCTCCCTTCAGACTGCTTCTAGCTTTGCTGGTAGAGCCCTCATTTCTTCGAACTCAGTGTGATTTGAAAAATTTGTGTAAGATTGATTGTGGCCAAGCATAAAAATACACTGTAGTAAATTTCTGATTTGATATATGAGCTTTTCTGTTTCATCTATCAAACTCACTTTTAATTCCATGTATTAGTTTTAAATACGATATTGTCAGCTGCATGTTGTCAAAATCCGCCCCCCTCCGCAATTACAGTGTTAACAGATGTATGCAAAAAGACTGAGCCAATTTCACCAGGCTTCCACCATAAAGAGATACTCAGTCATGAGATCTAGGGGGTGGCATCAAAGCTTGAAGACTTCTCCTGCCAAAAAGACAGATGGACATATGAAGAGTTAGTAATTTTAGTGTAGTCATGGCAAAATCCTTCTGCATAAGTGAATTAGTGAGGCTGGTTTGAAGACAGTTAAGTTTTATTTATGATGCCTTTTGGCGGGGGGGGCAATGGCATAACAGGGAAATAAAGCAGTCCCTAGATTTTTGTGGTTATGCTGTAAACATTTTCTGTTCTTCAGAACATGCAATTAGTTTATAATTGCCAAAATTCACTAATAGTAGTAAACACTGACTAAACACTAGCAAGCCATAAAAATCCATGAAAAGAGCGAATGCTAAGCCAGAAGTTGTCTAGCAGCTTGCTCCTCACCTATTTAGTTCAAATTTGTTCTTTTTTCTACTGTTTGCCTTCGCAATTGTATATAAGAGCAGCTGACATTTAGCAATGGGCAGCCCTTAAACACAACCTCAAGACCTAGCCAAGTAAATTAGAGATCAGTCACTACCCGTATAAAGAATGATGGAATTTATGAGGATGCTTGAGCAGAAGTCTCTTGGCAAATCCAACAGAATTTCTGTTATTCTCTTGTCTAGGGTCTTTTTCCTTTGGACTTGTGCTCACAGATTTTGTTACAAATAGGGACTTCTGTTTCTGTCGAACCTGAACAGCACAGCCAATATTTTTGTCAATGTATAACACAAACTCAGTACAGAGTCTGTCCAAAAGAAGGCTGCGTTTTGCCTTCTTTTCTCCCCAAAGTTCATTTTATTCAACACAACTTAGTTTCAGAGTTTTGCTGCTTACTATCATTTTGATTCCTTACAAATAGGACTATCTTGTGAGTCATTTTCTTGCTCCTTTTTCTCCAAGTTACAGCCAGTGCTGAGCAATAACTGGCTACCAGCTGCATGTGGTCACAGCTAGAAAACTCCTCTGTCTCTAAGCCTGTTAGTCATTTTGTAAGGATGGTTCTCTTGAAGCAATCTTTCCTGAAGTTGTTTAGCCACACTTGTGTATGGACATCTTCAAAATGAACAAGACAAAGTAAGGTCAAAGAAAAAAGTATTTTAGATTACTTTTACTTGATTTTATTTAAACAGTGTAGTCCTAAGAAAGACAGAGCTAAATCTCTGGAGGGTATCTGTTGTAGAAAATACCTTTATCTCTGTGCTCAGTAGATGCTCTTTTTAGTAGGGGAATGGGTCAGTAAAACTTCTGCTCTCAAATTTCTGCATAATACAGAAATTGGATTCATTTTTGTTCATTCTGACTCAGATCACGGGCAGGTTTAGATCCTAGTTTCATAGTCAATTTTCTGTCCTCTCTTGATTCAGTACAGAACCATGGATTTAGGAAGTAATCATAATGTAGTCAGTCTAGGAGCTGAATATTAGATGACTCTTTATTATAGCTGTGTAAACGGAAGTCTGGTGTCTAAGATTGCACCTACAGTTGTCTGTGCATAATGATTTGCAACTGCAATGAGTTAGAAATATTTATGTGACTGTAATTTATCAGATATATGCACAGTTTTGGGCATAGACTCTGAGAAAGGACTCTGAGAGCAAGTATAGAAGTCAGAATAAAGACCTTTGTAAACATGGACCTTTAAAGTTATTCTGACATAGAGTTCCTGTTTTGCTCAAATATTCTGTAAGTAAATAACTGTGATTATATTCTAATGATTACAATAAGTTTCAATTACAACATATTTTAAATCTATAGAAGCATACTTTTTTACTCACAGCATTTTTCATCCAAGGTGCTCACAGTGATTTACAAAACCAAACTACCTACTACCTGCTTCCTCAGACCCTCCATCCCCATGCCATTAAAAAGGACATATATTTTATCTTGTCTTATGAAAGAAATAAACTATATACAATAGAGAGAAGAATAAACTATAGACAACAGAGAGGTGAAGTGACTTATTCAAAGTCACGCTTATATACTTTTTGTAATGCTTTTCAAAAGTGTAACCTTCTAAAAAGTATGGCAACGTTATAGCATACTTACGTTTTTAGAAGTCAGTTGTGAATGGAAATTTGCTATCAGAGTACATTTCAGAAAAACAAATTGGAAGACTCTATTATAGTCTATATTTCTGTTTGTTTTTTTAGATCGGCTATCAGTTCTTAAATTTCCAGTGGTATACAGATTTGCAATACTATCTAATAAGCAATATGAAGAAATTCGGAAGAGATTTTTGAAAGAGTATTTTCAAAGTTCTTTGCACAAAATCAAGAATGGAAAGCCTACGTGAGTGAAGTTTAAATAAATCCCTGTAACATCATTTTATTATGTTATGTAGAACAGCATATGGTTAAAATTTCAGTTCCTATAGGTCATTAACTTCCTGCATAGAGCTTCTGAGATAACTAATATATTACCTACTTAACCACTGCAGTCTGTGGTCCCTTAGGATTTGAAAAAAAGAGCGTGTCCATGCTAAAAGCAAAATTAGGCTACCCGTTAGGTACAAAAATGGAGAAATTTCCTAGGATGTCTGTTCCAAGTAATCCTTTTCTCTCCTGCCATTTTTTGGAGAATTCAGACACATGATTATAAAACTTAGAACTGATTGCATATACTGTTAGGTCTGATTTTTCTTATCAATTTGTAAAGTTAGTAGATTTTATTATTTTATTGAATATGCCATGTCTGGCATTCATTTGCATTACTTTGGTATGAAGGTATGACCTTCAGCTGTCTAAATCCTAAGGCCAATAAACCATTATAAATTTCATGTTAAAATAAAATGTAAGTCTCATGCTAACTTCTAAATGGCTTGAGGTCGCTTCGAATGAAACTACAAGATCTTTTGACTGTTAAGAGTCTTTTACTTACTTAGAAAGATCCTCTTGCTTTGGCTTAATTCTGGCACCCCAGGGTCAGCAGTCCATTTATTTTGCTTTGAATTCTTTTGCTCAGAACATACCTTGTTCCAGCAACATTAATTTTTCAGAAATCTAAGATCATAGATTACATCTGTAAACAGCCAAAAAGGAAATCAAATTACAGAGGATACAATCCCAAATCAGGCATCTGACATACAATTGAAAGTCAACTAACAAGAGAGAGCTATGAATTCTCTATGGAAACTCCTCAATATCTGCCAGTCCACTGGTCTAAATAATTTTTCTTCTATCAACACAGAAAAATAACAAATCAAAACAATTGCTTTAACATAGAATTGATATTAATGTGATATGCTTTTATTTTTTCCTTAAATCAAATTTACAGTGGTAGGAAGGCTCTCCATAGCAGCTCTATATCAGAAATGAACAAATTGGCAGCGCGTCTGCCTGGAAGCATATTGGCCAGATCACAGGGTTCCTCTATACTCCATTTACTGCCAGTAGGACAACTGGTCCTGGCAGTTAACTCAGAAATGGAGTAGTGCAGCAAGCCTTCAAAAAAGTGACGGGCCTGGGGTGGCATCAGTTTCACTGTCCAGCTGTGTCTGAGTGTGAGGCTTTCTGCGCCGAGTCGTGCCATCATGGCTCCGTCTCTTGGGAAGAAGGACCCACAGCTGAATCACAGAACTAGCGCTCTGGCTCTCTGCAGCTGCTTCTGGAAGTACAATACCTAGGGGAAACTCTTTCGCAACAACTTTTGAAAGAGTGAGCGAGATCTTGTGGAAAGTGTTTGTTGTGCTTTAATCTTGCATGGCAATCATCCCCAAATTCAGCAAAAAAAATAAAAGAATTGCTGGAAAGACAGAATAATCTCAATAAAATTAGTGCAGATTTTCAAGATAATCATAATAACAGATATTTAATAGAAGAATATAACGTCAAGTACAACATTATTTATATGTACATTTTTTATATAAAATAACCAAATGATATAAAATAATAATAAATATTATTATTAAAAGCACTAGAGATGGAATCTGAACATTTTACTTTAATGAGCTTTCTTTGAACTGCCATATACATAGCTTGAAACAAAAATAACACTGACATACAAAGACTAACCATCCCTATTGCTGTAGTTAAAAACCTTACCTTTGTAGTCTCAGATAATTGTTTCTGAACCATCACAGGACCGTGGAGGAAGAAGACCTACCAGCTATAATTACTGACTCAAAAAGTCTCCCATAAGATCCTATTCTGGAAACCAGATACTCATAGGGGCAGAGGTAAATGACTGTCCTGGATGGGAAATTCACTGAGAGATTGGAAACAAAGCACTGATGGCTAATGGACATTTTTCAGCACTGCAGAAGTCCTGTTGGGGCATACTGGAGGTGAACTTGCCTAATGAATTAATCAATCATTTGGTAAAAGTACACAAATGGTGAGGTGATAGATTTTGCAAGTAATACAGAATTCTGTCGGCTAGACAAAATCAAAGAAAAATGTGTAGCATTTCAGAAACCCAGTGGGGTTAGATGAACAGATAAGAGATGATAGCCAAAGAACACATATTGCGAGGAGCAATCTGAAAGAACAGGAAAATATGTTAAGATGCTAATGATAAAATTCTAAAACAGTTTGAGCTATATTTTCAAATGCTTTTATTGTTTAGAAGAAATATCCTTATAAACTCAACATGTGAAATAATTCTACTATTGTTCCACAGTCTTAGGTTTTAAATTAATTTAATTAATGAGGAAAAGGTACAGAGCTATTTATGAATGATTCAGTGGAACTACCCTCTCCGTATGCAGTAGAATGGATACAGACTTCCTCAGCTGGAATGCTGCATTCAGCTCTCATAGTCCTTTTTCAAAGCGATAATACAGGAGGGACTTCAGGTGATTCCCCTGTGTCGGGAAACAGAAAAAACTAGTCAGCTGACATAAGAAAAAAATGGAAGGGAAGAACATAAAGTAATAACTAAGACGGTATACTGTGCACTTTTAATTAGCATTTTTCATAATAGAGGGTAAAGAGAGATACAAAGGGATGTAAAGGAACTACATTTGAAATAAGAGGTTTTAAAACGTACAGAACACAGTTAATTCTGTGAAACTCACTGACAAATAATACCACTGTCAGAAAGATGTTAGTCTTGCGAGAACGTTCATCTTTGCATTAGAATAAATATATACAAGACACATTATGTCCATCACTAAAAATTAAGAGTTAGAAAAAAGCTGCCAGTGCATGAGTCATTCCCCAGTTGTCAGAATTTTTATCCTTCTGAAATATCTCATACAGTTTGCTGATAGAGATGTGACACGGGGTCACATGGGATAGTAGAGTAGGACAGCAATTCCTCTGCTCAGAAAAGACTTGCCAGACCCGACGCTAAACTATTTGCATCACTAGCTGAAGTGATTAGCAGGGAATTGGTTGCTTGACAACCGTGTTAGCCCCGGGTCATTTTCACGCTATTTATGAGCCTATGTTCTATTTGCATCAGATTTATTAGCTATCCCTTTCAAAGGGAGGAAAGATGAGGCGGGAAGCTGACTGCTGCAGATCTCCACAGATGAATGAGTCAGGGTTGGCCTTGAAAAAAAAAAAGTGTGTGGGAGAGGCACATGGAAGAATGGAGATACAAAAATGAAGCAAAGACATTTCATATCTGAGGGGTTAAAGAATGACTGTAAGCACAGACTGACCTCAGATCCACTCATTTCTCCACACCTGACCTCCTCATGGGTGAGCTGCAGCATATCTATCCAGATGTTACTTATGGTGTTTGGACTTGTGGGGTCCCATGTATCTGCACAAACAGCCTGGAGCTTTTCAATGGTCAGTTCTTCCAGGCCTGCTTTGAAAAGAGCAACAATCTTTAAGGAAAAGCAAATACAAAACAATGGGGAGAAGAAAATCAAACAAAAAGAATGTAAAAATAAGACTCTGCACGTTCTAATTTTGGTACCTGCATCACTTTTCTTTTAAAAATTACACAGATAATCAAATGTTGCAATGACATATATATGATAAAGCATTAAATCATCAAAGCACTAGTTCATAAATACGATGTGATTCTTAGTAATTCTTAATCTAAAATTGAGCTATTTATGCAATGCTTTGGTAGCATTAATATTCTTGTAGCTGGTCATCACACTGATGAGAATGTGTTCAGTAATATTTTTGAGATGACTTTTCTTGATTTGTAGATACTTGCTGGGGTTTCTGGTTTTGTACTTTTTTTTGGTTGCAGGGCACGGTTAGACTCCAATGCCTGTATTTGTGAAGCCTTCCTTTTTGCAGCAGTCAGCTATTGGTTAAGAATAGCTACATTATATTGTCATTAAAAATTCATTAAAATGAGTTGTGGCAGCCTGTGAGAAGCATCCAATTAAGCAGTTCAGTTTCTACACATAAGGCTACAAATGAGCAGTCTTCTTGCTTTTCAATAATGGATCACAGACTGCAGTTAGTAGCTGTAAAATAATTGATAAGGCAAAAGTTATTTGTAAAATACACACTAGAAGTAGAAAAGTAGATTAGAGAGGATGATTTTGCCTTGGGACCTTCCTCTGACTGTGGGAAAAGTACAGCGTTCTTTGATTTAATTTTTACATAGCCTGGGGAAAGCTGAAATGCCATATCTAATCATTCAATATTTTGTGTTTCTGACATGTATTATGTATCACTGAATCTTCAGAATCAGGGATGGAAAAAACATCTTAGACTTTATTCACCCAAAGCCATCACAGGACAGTAAATATGGCTCGACAGCGGAAAAGACTCATGAGTTTTTTTGATTTATCCAGTATATCTTATTTTGTTGCTAGCACGTTGATGGACTCGTAGACTTGTTTCACAGCGAGTGCCTACGCTGCAGTGAGAGGCACGGGGGCAGTCCGTGTGGGCGTAGCTGAGCTAGGCTCAGCAGCAATAGTGGTGGAGGTGTGTTGGCACAGGCTTGCCCATGGGACTATCCATCTTACTGATTTCCCAGGATTGGCCCATGCTGCTCACGGGCTCCCAGGCTAACGAAGTTAAAGCTAGTTCAGGTATGCTGCACGTTTTATCAAACTGCTTCTCCATCCGTGGTATAGACACACCTTACATTACAAACTGGTTCTGACACAGTGGTGAAGAATCACTGATAAGGAACCTCTTGGACCCAGGAGGTATTCCCTCAGAGCAACTAAGCTGCTCTCAGTATAAGACAATGATAAGGTAAGAGGACCAAGGCCAGCCTTGTGCCAGCCTTTTGTTTCTCCAGCCCTAGGGATGGCCAGGGACTAAGCTAGGCTTTTGTGTAAGTTGCTATATCCCAAGTTACGGATCACATGCCTTTTTTCCAGCAGATTTCAGATTCAGTTTTGCCTTGAATACATCTCACTTTCTGCCACTTGCTGATTATTTCCCGCCTGTCTTCACTTATTGATATTAGTTTTAATTTACTACTTTGTTTAATTGCCGATTCCAACGCGCTGTTTCTAAACGTACCTTCTGGTTAGCATCAAAGCCCTATGTACAAGCGGGGTCTAAATTCCATGGGACATTGGTGCAGCAGACTGGAAACTTTTTGGCCATTCCATTTATATTTAAAATGTAGACTTTAATTGAATTAAACATGAAGCAAAGCACTACAAGCTGAACAGTTTTCTTTTTTTCTTTAACCTGGGGGTGAAATTACAATTCATTTTGTCTCTACGGTGCAATATTTAATGAGATACAAAATTTGGTACTGAGTGTACTTTCATATCAAAGGAGGAAACCTATGGATGTGGCAGCTTGCAGAGGGCACCTGAGATGCTTGGAGCTTTTAAAGGCATAGAAAACAGGCTGACAAAGCCTATGCTGCAGGGACGGAGGGTGTACTTTGCAACACAGCTAAGGATCAGCTGCCACTGGAAAGAGTTTTGTGCTCTCTCGTTCTCCCCCTTCCACCTCCAGCCTTGTGTTCCTGCCACTTCCCTTGTGACGGCACTGGCATCCACCTAGCCCCATGGTGAGGCACAGTGGGGAGCTAAATCAGCGTGCGACTAAACTTACAAAACCGGGAAGAGTCTTCTACTAGTTTAAATCTGAGATATTCATAAGGCATGAGGGAAGAAGGCAGAGCACATTGCTGCAGCAGTGAGTGGACTCCTTTTTCATGGCACAGGCTGTAAGACTGGCTTAGCTGTACGGTGAATCTGCACTTGGAGCTGCGTAAGGACAAAGCTCTGCTTTTCAGGACACGGCCTGGGTTCTGCTGACTCCTGGCATTCAATATAGTAAATTGTATCGCTAGAATTTCAGCTAAGTTGGTTAGGTTACAGATTTGACACCGTAACGCAAGAAGAGCTACTCATGGGTCTGCCAGAGACATTGTTTCTGACTGGCTGCAGGCTCAGCAAGTCAGTACTTTGAACCAGGTTTTCAGTATTATTTGAATACTGCTGTGGTTTTAACGGCCCAACAAGGTACACCTCACTGTAACATGATCTTATGGTGGGAAGAGCCAATTTACAGGTTTGTATATGTTATTGATCTCCCAGCCACTACCATATCATGAAAAAAGAGCAAATCCTGACCTATGGAAAAATGGCAAAACTTCTTGAGGATCAGGATTTCCTATGCCATAGCAGTGAGTGGATATCTGCAAAACCTCAGCAACACACTAATTCTTTCTTAATTTTTTAGCTCTCCCTTGCAGTGGTTTTCAAATAAAGCATTTTATGAGGACTTACATTGTTTAGTACAACATCATTATAAAAGACGTATCTCAATTAAAATCTTATTTAAAAATAAGAGAATAAAAAGTGCTTTTGTAACAATGATGCAAAGTACTCTGCAATTAATTCAAAAAGAAATAAAAATTAGAACTGTATTTGTGCCGTATTTTCTGTATTTTCCAAGGTATACCTTGGAAATAACACACAAATTCATTCAGAAGGTCAATCAGGCAGAAAGCCCAGAGGATAAAGAACGCTTCCTAGAACTAGCTAGAAAAAAGCTTTGCCAGATGCAAGGTACGTACTGCAAGAAGAGCTCAACTTCTGTACTATCTACATACCATATACATTATTTATTTATTTTCCCATGTGGTTTTCAACATCCCTCAACTCTTTCTATACAAGTAGAAAAAAAAGTTTAAAGTTTTAATAATTAGAATACTGAGGCAGTAAAAGTAGTGACATAAATGAAATTAAATCATATGAGGCTGTGATCTTCTTTACAGGGAGGTAGGCAGTGACATTATTCCTTAAAAAAATTCTTTCACAGTGTTTATTATGTGAGGCATGCTATTGTTGTGCCTAGATATCAGAGGAAGTCTTTCTGCCAGGCATAATTAGAACTGTCTGCTTTTGAAGTTTATCTTAGTATTTACAGGGGATCTTCTAAAGCCCAGTCAAATCAGTCGGCAGGCTCCTGGGATATGCCTCCACTGTGCAAAGCACAACAATGTAAAGAGATGCCTGACTTGGTGCTAAGTGAGCCACACTGTGCAGAGCCCTGCAGAGACACTAACTAGAGGCCAGAAAGGAGCGTAACAGCCAAGCTAGTTAAGCCAGAAACAGCCTCCGGTTCCACAGGCAGCTCATTCTCAGCCAATGTGTCACCTTAGTGCAGCCGTACCATGCACAGCATGGACACCCAGCAATGGACCTTCCTACCCTATTATGGTAGGAATTCATGTGCAGTTTGGCCTCAAATTCAAACAAATTCAGACTGTGCCTGATTATCAGACATCCTTAGAGTTTATATGTTTCTCATCACATTATTTACCCAGCAATGTGCAATAATCTAACATCAGTAGCAAGCAGAGGATGATTTAAAATGCAATCTACTGCTTTGTCTCTAAGCTATCACATCATGCAAAATTTCTCCTGCCGAGTTCAATCAAGGCAGGACACTTCTTGCAGCCACCAAAAAGCAGGCAGAGACAGGGGTAAGACTGATGCCAGCAGGGCCAGGATTGTACTCCAGGTCTCAAAGGCTGTATTTCTCTCCAAGGGCATGAAGGACACTGCTTTGTGGTAGAGGTAGCCAATTTAAGCCTAGGCACATAGATTCCCACCTTCTCCTCTGCCCCTAGACATGTATTATACTCTTGCCTTCCCTCACCGTTTGTGAGACCGCGGGTTCAACTGGTGAAGGGAGCTGATCTGTGTGAGACGTAATCACTTTTATTTTCCCCTCTAGTAGAGTTAGTTTTCACATGAGCTTCCTCAACTGGTTTACCCTGTGGTCTCAGATGTTCAGTGCAGTGGTAGGGCTGGGAATACACGGCCTGTTCAGAAGATAATACTGTGGCAATGTGACCAGCTTAAGCTGCCATGAAACCACTGCTTGAGTGAGGTTTTACAAAAAACATAAGCTTTTTCAATCTTATTCTTAATGATCTGGGGTATAGGAGGGACTACCAGAAAATGTAAATGTAATTTAATAGTGTATATCTTATTTCAGCATAATAATGGGATGTTAAATCAGCAAATGGCTTACGTATAGTCAAATGGCTAATTTTGTATCTGAGGTCCCAGTCCTAGTGCTTCAATAAGACTCTAAATATAACAGAAAAAATATACAAATTTTAACTAGCTTATAGTTCTATAAATCAAAGTTTGTGCAAGAGAATTTTCAGCAGTATTATGAGAAACTGTTGAGCTGCAGTGCTGCTTTGATGAATTTTATGTTTCATTTTATTGTCTCCATTAAAATCTTTGCAACTGTTTTGAAAGGAGAAAACAGTAAACACTGCATTTTGAGACCCCAGATGATTCCTTGTGGGCTTCCCAAGCCAAAAATACATAATGTGTAGAAACAGAGTGGTCATTCAAGTTGAAAAGATATTAAAAAAGCAAAATACTTGGCATTTAATAAGCCCAAAAGAGAAAGTGGTGGTGCTAATGTAGTTTCTTCTACGTTCCAAATGGAAAATACAGACATTATGAAACACAATTAAGGTCCTATTTACAAGTCATGGCCTTTCGTGTTGAAAGTTCTCTCTTGTGCTGTAGTTCTTCAACTTGGCAGGAAAGCAGCTTTGGCTAAAAGAGCCCCCAGACCCCTCCTATAATTGGCACCACAGCACGGGCAACTTAGTGAGGTTTGGCAGCTTTTGTGCTTGAGCTTAGCAACCCTTTTTTGATCAAATTAACTCTAAATTCATTTCAGTACTAGAAGAATGCTTTACAAAATATTCTGTAGTAAAAAAGCAGCCTCCTTTAGTGAACAGGAATAGAGAGATGAAAATAACAGCCTCAGCACTGTACATTTACTGAAAATGCTAATTCTGACATCTCCAGTCGGAAGTGGCTCACCACTTTGTAGCGGTGTAGACCAAATTGAATTTTGCTACCTTAAGGATGGGAATAAAATAAGTCAGCCTTGGACAGCTATGCTTTCCTTTATGTAGAGAGGCTTGGGAATAGGATGTGCTGCTGTGAAACTTCTGCCCTCCTCCAGCAGTAGCCCTAACTCCACACAGTCAGATTACTTTCTTGCGACCATCAGCAGGACGAGCTTCTGGAGGGGCTGGCATAGACAAATCAGTAAGATCATGCCTGCCCCTTGCTGGCACAGTTTTACCTCAGGTTGTCAGCCTGCTGCTGTAGACAACTGTGTGCGTTTTTTTTTTTAAAGCCAACAGCTGGTCCTATCTTCTGTGTCCAGAATTGCTGCCATCTCCTCAATTGTGCCAATGTTAAGAGGGGAAAGGCTCATTTTAATTCCTTACTGGTGGAATTACTAGCGCATAAAAGCTGCCTGATAGTGTCAGTCCCTACCAGGTCCTCGAATGTGGATAATAAGAGAAAGGCAAGACTATTCAGATGCTTCTATTTTTCACAGGAATTGCTATATATGTGCAAAATGTTAACAGATCTGATTATTACATATTTTCCTCATTTAATGACCAAAAATGACCCAACATTTTGACTCTAAAACAGTCCATGTAGTAACAAAATACTCCATAAACAGGTGTCTATTAAGAAAAAATGTTTTGATCTAGAAAAATTTCAACAACAAAACCCTGAAGTAATGCAGAGTAATGCATTTTCAGATTTGCCAGCAACTTCATTGCTACATAGGCTGTCATAACATTCTGGCACTACCTTGGCTGGAGTCACAGATTCATTATCAGAGGTGGTAAATAAGTGTTTTTGTTGTAGATATTTAAAAAGGGTAATAAGGCTATAATTATAGGTATGAATGCCTGTTCTTACTTAAGTGTTAACTCTAGAGATTTAACACTGATGCCTCATTAACTCCTACTGTTGAGTTTTCCATCACCAAGCTCATCTCATGCTGTCTTTAAAATATGCACTTTCCCTTCACACAAAGTGGTTTTTGCTTGTGGGAAAGAGGTACCATCAGCTAAATGAACCAAAACATTTTAAAACTTTTCTTTACCCTTTTACCCTTTTCCTTTCAAAGAGAGAAAATTAGGTCTTAGCACGTTAGGTTCTGGGAAGCACGTGGATTTTCCAATAGGCTGGAATGAGGCAATTATGCTGTCTCGGTGCAAATGTGATATTCAAGAAGGTACAATTTTCTTAAATTATATTTCTGTTAATTACTTTGAGCCTTTCTAACTAAGCTGTGAAGGCTAACTTGATTGCTCTCAACTATGAAATTTGGAATAAAGCCAAGATGAAAATGGTTTCTATTTCCTACTTCAAGAACAAAACTTTAGAAAAATATACTGACATTATCAATGAAGTAGCTATATTTTTTATCTGAGCCTTCTCTTTTCAAGTTTAATTTGTTAAATTGCAAAATCATTTCCATTTAAGCACCTTTCATCTTACAGTTTTTTATGCAACATTTCTTTATAACCTGTCTCAGTAATAGCAGAGAATATTATTAAAATAGAATTTAATGATCTCAAATTGAAATGCTTTAAATAACGTCTTGTTGTTACTTTTTCTTAATTAGTCTTATTAATAAAAATGTAGAATTTTTATCTTACATTTGGCTTTTAAAATAAAGGTGTTAACTATTTTTTTGCTTGGTTTTCCAAGCAAAAAACGATTATGCAGTGATCCTGTCTATTAGTCTGTCCCCTCAAAAACTTCTGGATGCGCTGACCTACTGTAATCAAACTTGAGGTCTTATAACATGAAGCTCTTACTAGTTTTCTGAAAATCAGTGGCTGGCTGGAGAAGATGGACCTTACTACGGTATGCACTGAGGGAGAGTTATAATTCAGAGCCCTATTTGTTTTAAGAGGCGGGAGTCAGATGGCCAGTCACCATGTGCATACTAGCTAATTGGTCAGCTCTTCATTAACTCCAAACCAAAGCCAGCAAGTCCTGACCACTAGTCAGTCAAACAGCCAGGGACATGAGAAACAGCAGGGAAATACTGTGATGAAGAAGAAAACGCGACGGCAATAGGATTATCCTGAGGGTACTACAGGTGTAGGGGAAGTGGCTAGATGTCAAACATAAATCCATAAAAAGCAAGGTTTCCTGTTATGCTGTTCCTGGAACAACTCTCAGACAAACATTGTTTCAATCAGGTTTGATAAAATCAAGTAACGGAAAAAGGTATACACTTACCTGTGCACTAAAGCATCTTTACACATTGCACTTTACCTAGAAGATTTATGTAAGCAAGGTTTTATTAAGTAATTTAAAATAGCCTTCATATATACTTTTGCTTTTTTGGCAGCTGAAGTGCAATAGACAGACTAAAAAAAAGGTGATTTGTCCCTGCACATAGGAAACAGAAATGATGGATGAATGTGTATACAACGTCTATGATGTATAGTCCACAAGGCTGATGTGTAGGACAAAGCAAAGTCACTCTATTTTTATTCTGTAGGAGAAATAGTACTCTGCGTTATTTTAGTCTCAGATGTGGGGTCATTCCAAAGTAAAATGGAACTTCAAATAAGTCTGCATTTCGAACCACAGTTTGCCATCCTGTGATATGGTAGACCACAAACAAACGTTCTCCCCACTTACGACATTATGAAATCATAATCATAAAGTCTTTTCTTCTACAGGTTTAATTTTTCAGTGTACTTCAAGCAAATGAAAAAGCAAATGTATAAGGGAAAAGGAAATATAGCTGTAGTGCAATGGTGAAAGTAGTATCTAAACAGGGAGTTCTGTCCTCATGTTTTCTGTGTGTTCTTGTTTAGTGATACAGAGAAATCTCATATGTTGTTCTCCTAGTGATTTGCAGGGTTTGAGTAAGATGCTGAAATCTGAAGTGTAGAAATGCCTTTTTGTCTTTTAGCTTGACCTGTATTTGATTATGATAGTTTTGTTGTTTTAAGAAAATAGTAGTGTGCACAAAATTAAAGATGTGTTTACACCAAGTAATCAAATAATCAATAAGCCCCATTCAATAAATTGGAGTAAGCTAAGTCAGAGTGGCATTTTGTTTATATATGCTCTGCAGTAGTTACTGCCTTACAGGAAAGAGACATTTTAGGAAGAAGCTTTTAAAATATTCGATCACATTTAAAAAATACTGAAGTCGATAGCTGTAAAACTTCAGGATGAGAACCCTGAAACTGGGCTCCCATGTGAACAAAGGTCATATATATTATTGTTATTGATCTGTTGGTTTGGAATAAAACCTAAGAATTTCAAGGATTTCTTTTCTACTTATAATTCCACAGTAGTAATGGTAGAAAGTTTTGGACACTTCCATTATACTGCAAAATAAACTTTTGTAATTGGTCTCAGAAGTCTACTTTTAAAATCTTATTGGGGTGGAAAGGAATACTGTGTTAATAATATATGGATCTTGTTTCCTGTCAAGGCAGTTATCTACCCTTTTAAGTTCAAATTAATCCTGAAAACAAACTAAAGAGTGGATCTTATCATCTTTGTGGGCCTACAGAGATGTGTTATATATTTAAAAAATAACAGTACAGTTTCACTGAGCCATAAATCCCATTTTTGGTCACTTGTTTGTTGGGTGTAACCTGCATGAATGTCTCTTAGACCACATAACTACAAAGGAATACACAACTGTAAAAATCTTCTGCTCTTAAGAATCTTCTGAAGCAGAAAATGCCTGTTTGGAGATGCAGGAGCTTGATTCAGTTTTTCAGTAATAACGCTCCTTTCCCTGGCTGTGTGAGGTGAAAGCTTTAAGATAATTTGGAAATCAAAGATGAATTCTTTTTTCCATATGCATATTTTAGAGAGGAAATGAACCTAAGAAATTTATAGATCTTCTCCTAAGAGGTAATACAGAGTTCACAAAGCTGAAGCTTGGACTGTGGTTCTAACTCTGAGGGTGCAGTTCATCTGACTAAGAGCAGACAAATATATTTAGGCTAAAGGTCTCTCCTAAAAAAAGTACTTTTACAGAGTCACAGTTCATCTGTCCATTTATGCAGTAGGGGACAATCCAGACAACTGAGTTCTCCATACTGATTCAGCTTCACAGTGCTGTATCAAGGTACCTGCACATACACCCAACTGCTGGGAAGGAAATACATGTAGTTGACACCTGGTACCCAGCAGTAGCCAATTTGCTTTGCAGATCTGTTCCTATTGGGTCACAGTACTTGCTAACGTAGATATAGCCATGAATAGAGAGCTTACGTGTGGAAGGGGCCAAGAAATTTCAAGGGTGCAGGACAGAAGGGGACCTGGGTCAGGTAGCTAGGACTGTACCAGAAGTAAGAGCAGAACTACCTACCTATGCTTTCTCAGCTCCTCACTGTTTAAAGAGAAATGGGAAGATAAGAGATGGCGAGTCAGCAATTCTGCCAAAGCCTCCATCTCCAGCATACTTATGCATATCAAAAATGTCCCATACCTTTTACTAGAACGAGAGTGTGCATGATATTATGAAGCTCACCATCATTCACGTGACTTACTGGAAGAAGATCAGGGCCAATATTGACAGATTTCTGTAGTAATACAGACATTTTCTTGGACAGGACAGTGAAATCTTATCTCACACCAGAAAATAACAAAATCTCTCTGCTTCCTCAACTTCTATTTCCTTGTTGTCCCCCTTCTTCAGGCCCCAAATTGGATTTTGACCAATTGATGACATAGGCTAAATCCTAGTCCAGGTTATGTTCTGATGCAGGTAGCGCTGTGCCAATAACAGCAGCTGCCACAAAGTAGTCCTGTGCTAGATGGGAAGCCTCTTCCAGGTTCAAATGGAGGTACTTGGGAAACTTATGAGTGCCTTGTGCACTTCAAAATATTGGGCTTGTCATCCATCTTTCGTAGGACGGAGTGTGGAGAGGTCAGGTATCCTCACATCTGTTACGAATCCCTTTAACTCTCAGCATCTCAATCGTTGAAGCTATGCTGATATATGGGAATTCAGCATACCTGTATGCAGTTAACCCTGTTCTGTTCTCAGTCTAGGCAATTCCTTGAACTGAATTTCCTGAACAGTCCAGAGGTCGATAGGCACCCATGGCTGTACCAACCAAATGCTTCTCCCTCTGGTTCCATGTGTCATAAATGGAGCCCTGGGCACTAAATAGGAGCACAGGTGCAGAGCAGCTTTGGTGCTCTGCATTACCCAGGCCAAGTTATCAGCTTGGCAGGGGAAAATCTTCCATAGAGGTGATTCAACCTAAAGCTTGACATTTAATCTCTAGATGCTTGTGCCTGGCTGGACCATCTATCAATGTCTGCTACATTAAGTCTCCAGTACAGTGGTCACACTAGCAGGAACTCAAAGGTATGTCCAACCTCTTGCAGAGATGCATTTCCTGAGAGCTCATGATTTCTAGCAATTATTTAAAAAGGAGTGCTGGTCTACCATGTCTTCTGGTGTGGGCAAGTGGCCCTGTCTACCAGCAGTCAGGGACGAGCAAAGCTTTTTAGAGCTCCATCACACAAACCCAGTTCTGCTGGTGAGATTCCTATCATTGACACCAGTAGAACACTGGCACAAAGTGAAATTACAAACGTCACCTTTGAAGTAATTCTTGCTGCTGCTGCAGCAGCTCCCGATGATGTCACTAATGTCTCGGCTAATGTCAGGCATGCTTGTCAGGCAAAGGGAGATAAGGTGAGAAAGGAAAAGCCCTTCCCCACAGTATCCCTGAACAAAAGCCTGCTGAGACTGCATTGAAGTAGCTGAAATTGTGCTTGGCCTGTCATCTGGCTTTCTCCAGGAGAAGGACCACCCAAAAGATAGCATAACAAATGACCACAGAGATAAACAGGCAGCCCTAAATTCTAGGTTGTTTTTTTCTCTTTTTCTGTTTTGATCTTTCTTTACATTCTTCTTTACCTTTTCAGCCTATATTAAATTATTTTCTACTTTCATCATACTTACCTGTTTGTGTTTTCCTTTTCATCTGCTGAATCAGAGCTCCCTTGATTAGGGCAGTAGTATATGACAACAACTTGCACCTGATGAGCCCCAACAACACTGTAGCACCTGTCGTCTTTGATGTCTGCAGTGCTGGAAATCCACCACTCTGTCTCTTGGTATAACCATGGGTTAACAGGCCCCACTCCAGGGTCTTCCTCGAGCTGCAGAACAGTTGCTCTTCACCCCAGTCCAGTTTTTCCTCATCCTCCTTTAGGGTGGCTGCCATTCCTCAGCCTCTTGCCCTGCAGGATCAACAGACGGTACTTGAAGATCAAGCACAAGGAACACAGCCATATTTTCAAGCTACCAAAGGCAATCTACCATGGAGCAGATAAGCAATTGTGAATAGTTTTAGTGCTGCTTCACACTTCAGTGTGCCGGATGAGAGTGAGAAACTAGGGTTGCAGGATAAGTGCACTGTCTCCTGAGAAGGAAGGAAAAATAGGGAAGAGAAAAAAAAATTAAAGCCCACTTTCACTGTAACCACAGTCAGTCCATTATGCCTTGTGCTAGCAAAGACCAGGTCAGGATGACATCCCTGAGGCCTATCCTTGTAGCTAAACTGAAGGAGAAAGGTGTATGCATTGGCACAGGCATGCCAGGGCATCCTTACAGGAGCCATCTAACCTCTGCTATGCTGAACTGCAATATTTTGGCATTTTAAACAGACTGAGCAACTCAGCACGTGTATCTCTAGACAGCAGCTGGTTCCTAAAAGTAGCCATCAATTTGTATCAGAAGTTTTCTAATGGAAGAGATGGAACTCACAGAGTTATTTGTGGATATTGATATTTGTGTTGTCTATTGCTTTGAGTATCCTGGAGAGAAACGGTACATGGTCTGGTTCTGGGCCTCAGATCTACTGAAAAGTGAATGAAAAACACGGAGAGTTTTCTCAGAGCCTTGACAAAATTTCAGAGGATCTTGGAAACAATGCCAGGATGCTCACAATGCTTCTTGCTCACTTTCTTCTTGATGGAGGTGGCAATGTTGATGACATGCCGGGAGAAGAAATGGACCTATTTCAGAGGAGGGCAGAGGGAAAAACATATTGCAGGCTTTGTCAGTGGGTTTGAAAGCAGTGGATCATGGGCAGGACATCCTGCAGTGTTGTATCCATATAGTCTTTCTTTTCTTGCAAGTGGTATATGACAAGAGTGTATTGCCTGGCAAACACGGCGGCATGCTTTGGGTGGCTGACTCCAGTATTTCATTACCTGGTCTGTATTAGTCCACTTCTGCTCACTAGCCCAGGCTTTTTAAATTGAACCTCATGTCCTTCATGCTAGCCCAACTAAGTCCCTCTCTAAATGGAAATTTCCCCTTGCCCTGGAGTACTATCTCCCATCAAACCCTATATAACCTTTCTTGCTTTCTCTGTTTTTACACGACCTAGAGTTCCCACAAAAGTCTGCTTGCTTTCTCTCTTTTTCCTGCTGCTCACACTGTTGCTGATCCAGGCATCAAGCCAGGTGTGCCTGAATGAGTGTACTTTATAGATTGCTATCACCTTGACAGGCGCCTCATTCAAGAGATGTCCAGCTGGTGGGTAATGGTCCTTGCCTGATGAAAAATAATGGTTACGTAAAGAGCAAAAGCTTATTGTAGATGTTAGTAAGCAAGAGATGAATCATGACCGTTTTGGCCATGGTTTAAGTGCCTAGAATAACATGGGTGTGTATGGAGCGTCTATGCAAGGGAAGCACTCCAGACATGTTTCTTCATAGGCACATCCGAACGTAGCTGTTTATATGGGTGAAGACAGCATATGTTTCATGAATATAGAGGGGGCGTCCAGGTAAAACATCTCCAAACAACAAAACCTCTAAGGCAGTACGAGTAACCTACTTTTAGCAAGATAAATTGTACCCTGACTTCCCATCTCACTTGAAATCTCTAGGTGCTACTGTGCTATAAATAATAACAGCACTCTTATATTCTTTTGACAAGTGGAGGAGGTTGAGAAATTGACTGGGAGAAAGACTGATTCTTTCATCGTATAACATATGGATGAGCAAGATGGGGGACACAATGTGCTGAACTTGGAAGATTTGTGTGGAGCTGTGGTTCCACTCATCCTTGCAGAATTTGTATGATTTCTTTTCCTACAGAGAAGCTGGCGGATTAAACAGTTAAAGATTAAAGCACAGTGACAGGCAAATTTGGGGAAATTTGAGTAGTAACTGCCTGGCTAAATTTTGCCTGTGAGATTCATAAAACTGTCACTTTCATGAACATAAGATTCACACGAATTATTAGCCAAAAACTGAGAAAAGCTATCATTTATTTTCTCAGAAAAAATAGTTGAAAGAACAATTTAACTGTCTTTTCAACCATAAAAGGCAAACCTACCTTTTCAGCCATAAGTTAGTATGGCTGCTTTCACAGACATGGTAGAAAAATCAATACATCTAGCAGAAACTGATACTACATACACTTTCTGAAAGTTAATATTATCTTCAGAACAGATTTTATCATACCTTCTCAATAAACTCTTTGACATTAATTCAGAAAATTTTGTATAAAACACGTTAACACTTTACCATTAAAAATTTAGTAATTGTTCAATATAGCTTATCAGAGAGCGCGTCAGAAACCTGTTGTTTTACCTGTTCATAATTTAGCAAGCATTTGCTTTTTGTGGGACATGAATATAGTGTATATGTATTATTAGCCAAAAACTGAGAAAAGCTATCATTTATTTTCTCAGTCCAGTCATATTTGTTAGACTTCCATTTGAAGGACCCTGTGGTTTTTTGCTATTTTTAGCTCATGTTATAATATGTATTTATTATCTATACTACTACATGCTCAAATTTCTAGAATCCTAAGAAAGATACTGGAAAAATACAGTTTCCTCTTTGACAGAGTATTTAGCAGAGTAATATAAAATACATATGAAAGATACTTTAAAGCATGCTACTGCCTGTTTGGATTTTATCGTGGTTTAATGATGGCCCTTCTTGGTAAATTATTTGAACTCTTTATTCTTCCATCTGCACTATCCATAACCAAGATATGGAAAGTGAAGATATCTTTTTTAAAATTCAGCAGCAAGAATGATGCTAGGGCAATACACTTGGGATTAAGCAAGATGAGACCTTCATCCCCTAAAATCTGAGCAAATATTCCAGCACAATTTAAGATTTACTTTATACGTATCTCTTTATCTTTTCTTGAGTCTCAGAATCATTTCTCTTTCCATTTTTCCTGCTAAATCAGTCTCTACGATTCTTCTGGCAGGTAACTGCAATACAAAGAAACAATATAGTAAGGATTGCTTCAATGGCTTGTCTGAACAATTAAAAAATGCTCCCTTTTTTTTTTTTTTATAGGACATACCATCGATACAGTGTTTTTGCACCTTCTTTTTTGTGTACCTATTAAGCTTCCTAAAATTGAAACTATGCTCATAATTTAAATAACATTAAATTGTGAGTTATTGGGGAGTTTTAGGTAAGAGAAGTTCTGCTATTCTCTATTTGTCATCTAGAGTAAAAAGATTTACTGTCCCCGCCCATCTCTGGAAGAACAATTTTCAGATACGTCAAGTCTAGAGTTCAACCACTTCTGAGTTATCTATTTTGAGTACTAAAATATGGAGAGTGAAGTATCTCTCTCTATATATCTATAGATACAGAGAGAAAGTTCCATGTGAAGTATGTGTTTGTTCAAGCTGAATGGATTTTACCCAAACCTTTAAAAAGATACTCACTTTTCAGCATTGCTCAAGCATGGAAAATCCATCCCAAGAGAAGATTTTATATAGCAAATGGACAGCTACAGATAAACTGTTTTGCCGTCAAAATTATCAGCCACTGATTTATGGCAGCTAGATTTAAATTAGTGGGAAAATACCTTGAAATTTCCAGAATGCTGAATTAAATGGAAAATTTATTTTGCCAAGATAAAAATCTGTAAAAAATTCCAGTGGATTGTGAGGCTAGTAAACACTCCAGGAGCACACACCATTTTCTGGAATGTTGAGGGATCACTCAGTTCTCTTTATCTGTGATACAGAGCTCTTGTTTTTTTTTGTGAGATCTTAAGTTTCTTCCATATAGAAGTTGGTTCAGCCCTGCAAGATCAACACACACTTTTAGTAAATTTCTCCACTTTCTTAGGCTTTTTTTGGTTTTACTTCTGTAAGAGGGGCCCATCACAGTGAACAGCTCATCATTTGATAAATTTACATCTCTTCCTCCTATGAAAATCTTATTTACAATGAAAGGCATCTCTGCAAAAAGATTTACCCTCTCAAAATTTCTCTTTTTAGTAATTTGAAGAATTCTTCAAGCCAAACTAGTAGAATTTTTGAGCTCCTCAGGTATTTCTTGTTTTAGCATTAGACATGAGGTAGCCTCTTTGAAGTGGGAGGTACTCCCATTCTCCTATTTGAGGTATGAAAGCAGAAACTCCATTCATTTGCTGAATGCTTTGTGTCAAGCTTCTGGATGAACAGCAAGAAAAGGGACAGAAGAGCCTAGTCCTGATCATACTGAAACCAGGGAGAGATTTTGTCACTGACATGACGGTGAGCAAAATTGACATGAGCTATCTGTGACTAAGTGATGCTGCAAAATGTCTCCCGTTACAGGCTTGAATCTAATCTCATGTTCATTGCTGTAAATCTGAATAGAATGATGCGTGGAGTTACTTAGACAAAAAAAAAAGTTGAAGTGAAAGAGGAATCAAGTCTGCTGGATTAGTGCCTATGCAGGCATGAAACCTGCATAAAATCTGCAAGATTAAGCTTATCGCGCCTTTGGCGTTATAGCAACATTTACCCTCATAAAGCAACTTCAGTACTTTCAACCCTCAGAAGATAACAGATATCTTCAGAAAATAACCTGTGGAAAAATGACAGCCCTTTCACCTTATACAGACACACTATTACTATAATCAAAAAATTATCATTGCGCTATCCATAATAGAAAAAAAAAAAGGAGGGGAAAGTAGCCACATTATAGGAGAAGTTAGTCTCAGACACCATCTTCTGCCTTACCTATGGCTCTTCATCTTGCCTTGCAATAGTTGTCCAAGCTGCCAGGTGCTAATCGCTGCATCCCAAGAAGAGGCTGAAGAAGTTCAGTGGATGGCTCAGGGCTGTCACAGCAGCTGGTGACTTAATGTTCTTGAATTTAGGGCTGGAAGTAGCTTCAAGCTGAAAATACAGCCTACAGGAGAAGAGAGGCAGGTAGGAAGATAAGAGTTCATACTGAAATTTGCTGGAGAGATCCAGGCAATGCCGAGAGGTGTAATAGGAGTAAGATTGTTACTGAAGAAAAGGAAGGAGGTGGAAAGAGATGTACCCCAGTAAGAACTTCATAATTTTGAAGGATACATAAAGTGCTACTATTCACGGATAACAGCCCAATGAATTAAAAAATATCAAAGAGAAAAAAAAGTTCACTTAAAATGCTTTGTATATATGCCGTTTTTTAATGCAAAACAGCTTTTTTCCCATTCCTGTCTGGCTAGAAGTTGGTGAATAGGGAGTCAGAACTTTTCCTATAAGAACAAATTCTCTCACTTTGCCTGTGTTCATAAGCTCAGATCTGGGACCAAAAAATAATCTCTCAAGATGTTTATAATGGCATATATACATTACTTTCCTAGTTACTGCCAGCATACTCTCTGTCGCATACATCTGTCACAGTGAATTTTATTGCTCTTTCTGCATCTTGCTCAGGGGTCTTAAGTCCTTCAACATTCTCTATATTGTATCTTTAGCTAAATTCAACTGCAACACATTTACAACCTACTGTTCCGAAAAAGCAATACAGTTTTTTCCTCCATTTGCTTGAGGGAGTCCAATTATTCTGACATTTTAAATTCTGATTGATTTTCAGAGATTTTCAAACTCACGTTAAAGATTTGTGTTTCCTTAACAATGCCTGTATAGAGGCTATTATTTCTCTTGTTCCTTTTCACATGCTCTACAGCTTTTAACACATCTATTAGTTTGACCTGCCTGTTAGTAAAGCTGCCTTCCGGGTCTGTAAGCCATCAAATGCAGCATCTGATTCTAGTGCTTCAGAATAGACATGATTAAAATGCATGAGCATTTCACATAATTTTGATGAGGTGTTTGGGTCCAGAAACTCCCATTTCGTAGCCTAATCTCCTTTCACCGAGATGGAGGACACCCACATTTCTCTCACTAGCGTTTTAGCCAATCATGTTGCCTTCTTTATTTTAGTTTTATCTGTTTCTTCAAGTAAGTTTGACTTCATGAGTTGTGGGATTTTAATTCACAGAGATGTATTGGTTCCTTCAGCAAGAAAACTCTGGGGATTTTAATTTTTATCTTTGTCCATATGGCTTGGGAATACCCCTCCTCCCCCCCCCCCCCTTACAGGCCAAAGTATTTCTATTAATTTACTACATATCATTAATGAGCGCTGAAGGATTCAGTGCAGAATTATTTTGTTCATAATTGCACCATATGTGTAAAATGTAACTAGATTCAGGGCTCCCTTACTCTAGCTTTATACTGCTACAGTGCTGGGGTAGTATTTTTGCAAAATGGGAGTAGGACAATAGTGAGTAAAATGTATACTCCCAAGGTGTTACTTATACCTGCACAGCAGATGGTTTGATGTATAAGCAAAGTGCCTACAGTTTTTCATTTGGGGTCTGTTTGCTTTTTTGACCGGTTGGATTCTTTCTAAGGCTTCTTGCTTTCCACCTGTCTGGTCTTCTGAAATCTGAAGAACATACATTCAAGCTTTACATAGAATTAAAACATAAAGCACTGTACATTACCAGTACAATCAGCATGTCTTTTTAAAAGTCCTTTTAACTAAATTCAGGAAACAAAAACAACATAGGAAAGCTAACATAGGAAACACTTACACATATTAAACTAGGTGCAATAGAAAAGAAAATGCAGATGTATAGATGAAACAGAAAAAAAATCAAAACTACTCTACATCACTGAATTATTACATTGAGAGATACTGGAATATAAGTAGAAAAGCTGAATATTTTTAAAAGTTTAATCAAATTAACATATTTAAATTCTGTTTGCAATTTAGTTAATGTTAATTACTTGTCAAGCCATTTCTGAAAGTGATCTTATACATCACGATGTAGTTCAGGTGATGATAGGGCACTGCTACAAATAGAAAAAAATGACATTGCAGTAGCCTTAAGCTTCTGCTAGCTATAGAAATGGCTATAGACTAATCTTCTGAGGTGCTAGATAGAGCAGCTTGGACTACATTACAGACCAAAATGAAGTTGTTTCTGGTTTCAGCTCCAATGTATTTATTAAGCTAGCATTTCGGGAACAGACACCTAACGGCAGGTGCTCACATAATTTTTCAGGACTTGCATCCTTCATGTACGCTGCGTGCAGCGCATCAGTAGGCTGCTGCTGTGATAAGACTGCAGAGGCATTGCAGTCTTGCTACTATCATTGGTTGTCATGGCCACAAGTAGTATACAATACAAGGCACAAAGATCCAGGCAATTTTTAAACATGATACTACTACTTCCTGACATGCCTTTTTTGAAAAAAAAAAAACAAAAAAAAACCCACAAGCCTTACGCATGGTGGTTAATTATAGAAACCACCTATGTACAATAACAATACCTTCACAACTTCCTGTACTACTTAAAGAATGACAGTACTTACATTGATATAACATCTAGTGACTAATTTTACAGACAGTTGAATTTCTTTTATCCTGCCACTACTGGCATGCATGTATTTCCCTGTCAAAGATCCCTTATGCATGCAAGCAAATGCAAGAGAGACTTGTTAATTACTTTATTTCTTCAGTGCCAAACATCGTTAATGACAGGAATGAAGCTACATTTTCAGGATCAGCATCTGTATATTACTGCTGAATATGGAATTTTAAGTCTTATCAAAAATAAGCATGTTTAGGGATAACTTTAGTTCATGACAATTAAATCTGGCTAGCAAGTATGTTATCCACAGTAAATGCACTCACTGGATGACTGACCTGAAGGGAGATTTTTACAGTGTAATTCAGTGTTAAGTGAGAGTTTCATAGCTATCAGCCTTTAGTTAACAGAAATCCATCTATCAAGGCAGATGGGCTGTAAGTAGATTGCAGGTTACATGAACTGTGTTATCCGTGGACCATACGTGTAGTATTTTGTTATACCACAAGAGGTCACACAATATTTATAAATCTATGCAGGAGAAAAATGGATAATGGTTCTATCTGCAAAACAGTGAAGTTAAGTTTCATGCAATAAGTAAAAGGCAAACAGAACAAATTGTAAAACAACAATAAAATAATTTTCACAGACTTATTTTTCCTGTTACAGCACTCTCACAGCCTATGTGATCTGCTATGAGCCACATCTAAACATCCTCTCAGCTGTCCGTTTCCTGCCGAAGGCAGAGGAAGCCATATGCAGTGTTGTGGTACCTTCCGAGTCACTGTCAGGGTCTGATGTAAGCTTGGAAGAAGGACAAGATCAGACTCTCCTTGGCAGGGTGGGTAACATAATCAGATGATATATGATGCATCAGATAGGATTACTATGATCACATAAGTGCACTTGGCAGTTCAGTGGAAAGTATTAAAGCTGCGTTTAGCTCGACAAATTGCCAGCAGTTCAGCAAAATGATAGACACAAAAGAGACTTTAATTTTGGAGAGATTGCAGCCTGAATTTGTGAAACAAGATCATTTCATAAACGTATCGTTCTGTATTTTCAAAGAATTCTCAGTGTCACATAACGATACAATTCCTGGTAGCTCACGTGGCAGTAATACTCCCAGGCAATTTCCGTTTGCTCTCACTAACTCTGAAGTAAGTAGATGAGAGTGAGCCAAAGTATGGAAGAAAGACGTGGGTAGAGGAAGGTGCAGAACTGATGCAGTGCCGCGTCGTGGCAGTGCAGGACTGGAGCAGCTTTGCTGCCGTGGGCAGTACCTGGGAAGAACGCAGGTTTGGGAGGAAGTATAAAGGAACTGATTATTTAGTGTCTGCCCTAAGATCTGCAAGTCCTCGGTAGGTACTGGCATATGCACGCTGTTTGATGCCTGCCTTTCCCACCTCCTTCCATTGCTGCCCCAAGCCCTTTGGAGGAATGATACATCACATGAAGATTATTCCTGAATAATTGTTGTCCTTTCCTTGCTTTACCTGTAGCAGGAGAATCGTAAGGCCATAATTACTTGATACACAATAGCCTATCATTTATATCATTAAAAACTGCCTAATAATGTGCCTAGCTCACAGGCTGTTATGGCTTCAAAGGAATGCTGTAGCGTCCCTTGGGTAAACAGTTCTTCTTACACTTAGGTAAACATGTAATTACAGAGAAAGGAATAACACCATGCAAGAAATGACCAGAATCACTTAAGTTTTCTTCTCAGAGTTTAAGTACCAATGCTGTATATCATCTTAATAATTTTTTTAGTACTTGTGGTTTTTCTCCTAGGATCTCACAGAACTACAAAAAAAGGGCAAGTATGATTATTTCAACTTTATGCACAGAAAAATGGAGAATTAAAAGTTTAAATTTTCATGAAGAATAAGGAACCCCAAAAGACAAAGCCTATTTCAAACATATAGCCTCAAATAGCTTACCAAGCTTATTTTTTAAGTGCAGTCCTATATATCTTAAGGAAGGTCACGGAGTTAACCTCAGATGTACTATCTTTTATATAGTTAGTTATGTTAGTTTTCACTTAAATTTGTGTTGGTTGTAGAGCTACATAAGCCATACAGATTGGTCTGTTTTACTCTTCAAAAGAGCACTGACGGAGGACAATAATTAAATGTTTTCCATTTCATTTTCTAAAATACCTTCTCAGGACTGTAGACTCTTATGCATTAATTTCTTACAGAAAAAGGATGATCTTCTCTGCAAGTACCTGATATTCAGGAAATGTTAGTTTTATTGAAAAAAATCTCTTTGTGACCTTGAAAAAGTTATTTATACCTGTATACCTATATTTCCAACACAGAACAGACTTATAATGCTCCTGTAATAGTCAGGAGCAGGGAGACTGATTAATAAAAATATGAAAAAACAAATAACCAGTGACAAAATTAACAATCCTCTCCAAAGCCAATGCATTCCAAAATGTTAAAAAAGGGAAGGCAGGATAAGATGCCTGAGGAGGAGGATTATTTTTTAAGAAGAGCAAGGGGGTGAAACAGATGGGAAGAGGGAGAATGTGGCACATCCTACAAGCCTTATGTCAGGACAAGGCTGTAGAAGGAGATCTTGAATATTCCTCACTGTAGGGATCTTTTCAGACCATTTAGAACAATTTAAAGTTAATCCTTCACTTAAATGGAAACCAATATAATGAAGAAAGGGCATTGCAATATAATCACTATGGCTTAAGCCGTCAGGCAAATGCTGTGCTTTGTTTTAAATAATTTTCATGCAATTGAGATGCTTTTGTAGGAAGGAATGATAATAACTGAAGTGTGTAGGTAGGAGGCTGTACCCAGGGTGTCTGGAAGGCTCTTATGTTAGAAATAAAGGTATAGCATAAACAAATTGCACACCAAGGAAATGAGTTCAGTTTTTACACGGCATCACTGGGAAACACGTGATAAAACCTGGGGTTCCCAGACAGACAGAAATAGAAAGGACTTCAGTCCTTACTCTATGCTGCTTCAGGGCCTAAAAAAAGCTAGACGTACCGTGAACTTCGGGGGTTTACAGCAGTCTGAGCCAGCAACGTCGTTTTGAGTCACGTTAGCGGTAGCCACTGTAGCCTGGTGTTTTGTCTCACTGCAGTGCACCAGCTTTGCCGGAGCTCACCAAGTGTTCTGGTGCCAGGAGAGTCTCACCTGACTAGGGAAACACAGCAGGGCTGTATGGTACCTCTTTGCTGGCTGCAGCAGCAGCGTGAAAGGAAACACCCTTCACCTCCTTTGTGACCAAATCCAACATATGAAAAGGCTGCAAGTGGAAGTGAAAAAAATCACATCTAATTAGGCTAATTCATTCTGAACAATTTTCCCCAGTGAATATGGAGACAAAGGAACAGAGAACTGCTCTCATAACAGTGACTTCTGTTCATTAATAAGCATGTCTTGAATACATGGATCGTTAGAGAAAGAAATCAAGGGAGAAATGAGCGGTCTGACACCAGCACCTTCTTGACATCCTCTTAAATCCTTTCTTTGAGTCACAGAAAATGATGGGAATTTATACTGTATAGCACAGTGTAGGGATAATCCATTCCCAACCTGTACTGAGACATGTAACAATTTAAAAAAATAAAACAACATCAGTACCTGGTACTTAAGGGAATCTCCTCTTAAATTCAGATATGTCTAAGGTTTTTGAATGCAACCAATTCTCCAGACGCTGCTGCTAATAAATTATAGATACACACCTACACTTTTCAACAGCAGACTGCAGCAGCTTCTTCTGTGCCTATTTTTATTTTCCTTATTTCAAGGTCTACTGTTCTTTGTCATAGTTACGAATCCCTAAGTAAAAGTAACAGAGCTGAGCAGAATTTAGAGTATTAAACAAGTTCAGGGCAGACAGATAAAAGATATCATGAAGGTGAATCAATTAATGAAGCTTTGTTTCTGTAACATTTAGAAGCATGCTGCATAACAGATTATTAGTGTATCGAGGAGTAGGATCTTTTGGCATGCTAGAATGAGTGATAGCTGAATCACACTGGGTAATTCAAAAAACAATTTCAGTCCAATTCAGTTCTCTGAATTTGCTAAGTATCTGATTCCTGCATACAGCCACACAGGAGACGTGTTAATACAAGACGTTCTCCCTCTGCGTGAACTTGAGTGCCAGCAAAGTGAAGAGCAATAGAGTTCATGGGGCCGTTTACCTATTTGCATGACCTTTATGCTCCTTCAGCTCTCTGCTTAGGAAGTATTTTGAATGGGAAGCTTAAGACAGCTGACTTTTCCCATGAATAGGGTCAGCTGGCAGCAGAGCAGCTCTTTGAGACTATGGCCATAAAAGTATTTTGTTGCCTTATTTGTCTATGCATAGTGATTGCAAATGTATATCTATTCGGAATGTATATTTGAGTTCAAAGCCATTTTCATCGATATTCCGAAGCTGTAATCACTGATGATACTTTTCTGTAAAAAGAATATTCAGTCCCATGTTTCAGGGTTTAAACTAATCTTCAGCTCCTGGAGTGAAGCTCGTGGAAAACTTCCACATATTTGCCACCAAAGGGCTCTAGCACTGTGGTCCAAAGGACTGAGTGATAAATATAGTCAGAAACAAAACACTAGGCTAGCAGGACTTCATAAGCCCGGTCTGGGAGATCATCTAATGCATATCAATAACCCTAGAGAGCAGGTAGTTACACAGTAACACAGACATGAATTTAATTAGTTTTTAAATGCAGTTTTTCTCCCATTGATTCAGTCCAACCATTTCTAAGGTGCTTGGAAGCTTAGCATTTGGACATGTAAATCCTTGTGCACTGATGAACTTGGTTTGATACCCTTTATTTAATTAATTATTACAAATTCTCCACCAAGATTATTGCTTGTATGCAGTCCCAGTGAAGTTAGCAGGCCTCTCCTGAACTGCTGCAGATCCTTGGAGAGTAAGTGAGTGCTAAAAAAATTCTGACACAAGAAATAATAATTCTGGCACTTGAGTTACACAGCTGTAAATAAAAGCATTTTGGGCTTCTGCCGACTCACAAATGGAATCTCACAAGCACACATTTACCACAGAGGAGGGCTCTGCGTGAACACAGCGATGTGAGAATGAAGATCTGAATCCAAATATTGAGGCCTAAGTCTTATCAGCAGGTTGCCAATCTACATTACTGATGCCTAACTACACTATGTCATCACATTAAACAGCAGCAGCACTTCTGTTATGGTTAATAGTTAAGAATCGATAACAATCCTAGCTTAGGACTTTAGTTTCTTAAAGTTCCTTTCTCAGACTAAAGGAAGATCCTGTACTGGCTAGACTAGTAAGACTTGCTCTCAAACAAAAACCTGTCTGTGGTTGGATAAAACTTATGGTAGACAGAGGAGGAAGAGAACAATCCCAAAGAAACAAACTGTATAGGCCTTTTTTGAGACACAGCGTGAAAGACATTACATTCATTTACAGCACTGAATTCAAAAACAAAAAGCTTCGTGCAGATAGAATGCTACAGTGAGTAAAATCCTAATCTGAAGACTAAATAAAGACAAAGATCTTACCAATGAGTTTCATTTACCTTTTGTTTTAGTTCTCTTTGAGTCAGAAGCCATCAATATCATCAGAGCTTAAGCAGAAAGAATCTGAGACTCAATAGTTTCTGCGGCACAGCCTCGTTGTTTGGGTTTCCAGGCACAGCAGTTCTCCTCAAGTAAATGAAGTGCTCCAGCATCTTCTGCTCCACAGGGAAGATCTCCATCAGAAAAACTGGCAACAACTTTTATGTTTTCAATGTTAATCATAGCTACGTACCCTGTGAAAAAGATTGATAATCTCAGCACCAAAAGCAGAAACATTGTACATACTCTATATCTCTTCAATATATCAATACATTGCTCCTATCTTTTTTGCTTCAAGCATATGCAAATCTTATCTCAGTTTGTTTTTATTAAATTAAATTTGTTATTGATAGGAATTTAATTCCAGCATTTTAAGTTGACTTTATTTTCTGAGTACTTAACATCAGAAGTGAAATGTATTATTCTTCAGAGAGATATATTAAGCTTCAATTTTTTTGCATTCTGTACTTGGGAAGTAAAACAAAAACTAATCTAGAATGATTAAAATTAATTTTCCGTGGAATGTTTTCCTGTATGCTTCCTGTTAATTTAATCATTGAACACGTAGACTCAAGCTTTAAGTCTGGCTTGTTGAGCAGAGTTACAGTATGAGAAAAATGATTTAAAGCAATTAAAATACTCTGCAGAACCAATATGATGTACATACTCCTCTACCAGACAGATTTTTGTACAGAAAAACAGAAGGTACTGACTTGGCCACTAAGCTCAGGCATCCCAAGGACCAGGGAGGTTCATTTCCAGCATTTTGATTTAACTGTGAAAGCTCTAGCAAAACGGAGTACTGAAAATAAGAAATATCTCACTCAAAAGTTGATTTTACTTAATTCTGTTTACTTGATCTTTTTTGTTAGCAATAATTCAATCTGCAAGCAAAGTATATATAGCCATACCTTCTTAGACTGAGGCAAAGATTTTGGAAGATATACCTGTCCTTCTCTTTTCCATTCCTTCCTATTCCCTACAGATTCTAACTTGGATCCAGACTATTATTGCATTTTTGTTATTACAAGAAAAAAGCCAAATATAAAGCCTTTGGGCTTCCAGGGTTAGGGTTTTGGTTTGTGTCTCTTCACAACCGTTGAAGTCAGTGTAAGAGAGAATTATGATGCTGAACAAATGACAGAGTAATTTACATTTTAGCCAGTCTGACACAGACACTTTCCACTATGCAAGTCCCTAAAAATGACTATTGTCTTCCCCTACTTAGCTCCTTTCTTCATTTGACCAATGGTTTGTGATCCACCTTCAAATCTTTGTGCCACTTTCTTTTCACTATGAAGAAAAGCTTATCTAGGCTACTTTCAGAGGAGGAAGACAGAGAGTAAGAGGATATTCTTTTTTTCCAACAGACGTAAACAGCCAAGCTTGGTTGCTCCTTCTCAAGGATAAGGCCAGAAGGGCTGACAGTGATTTCAAAACTCCTAAGCCAGAGAAAAGTGTGGTGCCATGAAGCTTTGCCTCATGCCCTGCATATGGTGCACGTCTCCTGCAGGGTCAGCGGCAGACAATGGGCCGTTGTTCCCAGCTGGGAAGGCGCAGCACAGTGCTGTCCTCAAACCAAGCCAAAGTGAGCCACCTCACATGGCTCTGTGATGTGAATTTATTAATGCGAGGACAGTTGTGTGCTAGCATGACTGCTCGGGTACAGGACTAGCTGTCTCACAGTCATAAATGCAGAGACAGAGCGTGACTGTCTGCCTCTGTAGAAATGTACAAAACCCTTCCCCAGCGACGTATATGTAGTGCATTGGTATCTCATACCACCACGTTTCCTACTCCATAGCCAGAACTTTATTCCTTTTCTGTCACCCACGAGTGACATGCACTGGTTCTTACTTTGTTGCACAGAGTTTTTACTTTGGAATCAAGTTACCACATGATTTAATAATTAAAATCTCTGCAAGCCCCACTTACCTCCAGCCTTTTTTGCACCTGTGCCACTTAAATCAGCTAACCTGAGTGCACAACTTCATTCTAAATGTACTACTTCCTTTAGAAGCACTGACAGTCTTGACAAGATCCAGAAAAAATGTAGGCCAGACCAAGGTTCAGACTTACCCTCTTTCTGATGTTGCAGCAGGCCAGGGTCAACAACTGTCTTCCTCAAGCAATTTCAGATTTAGAAGAAACTATATCCTGCTCTGACCTACATCAAGGATGACTCAGCCTATGCATTAAGAGACAAAACTGGTGTAAATACCTTTGCATGGTTTGGCTGCAAGTAATCTCTGGTGTTTAGAACATCTGCTGCCTCTGTAGAATTTTTTGTGTCTTTTATTGCTACGTTTGGCAAACATGATGCATATAATAGATTAGGTCACTGTGCTCCATGCCAACAAAGTGTGTAAGAATCATCTAAAAATAGCACTATCCAAAGATGTATAGTGTCTGCCCTATTATTAGTTTTTAGCACTTCTGAACTAAAAGGCATTAATATATCAAGCTATAAATGATCACTCCTGTAAAGCTAATAATTAAAATAGGCCATATTCACTGTTTCGAAAATGGAGTCTGTTAGATATTTAATCAGCTCTTGTGTCTGACCTCTGAAGGGTAAATTTATCCTCCCAAAGCTTCCCTGCCACTTAGTTCTGTTATTTAGTATTTGTATATGTTAGTGATGGTTGCATATTAAGCATTGTCCAGACACTGAAAGAAAGATACTCTGAGGAATATATTTGGACTCTGAGGCACAGACAAGCTGCTGGAGCAAAATGAATAACAAATGGGGATTTAAAACATACATAGCTACGTGTGTGTGTATATATATGAGTCTGCCAGTTCAATAAAAGCTTCAGCAGAATATAGTGGATTTTGTTTAAGTATGTGAAAAAAGATTTAGAAATATAATTATTCTACTCCAGACTAAGACTGTTTTTCATTTTTGGTGTTATTGCCATTAGTATGCATTCAGTCCTTAGGGAGAATGGCTGAATCTGATTTTTTTCGTGTGCAAGGAAGGTATTAGCTTAAATTTGCTTTTCAGCTTCTGCTGGAGTAAGTTTGTTTTTAATGTGATCCTTCACCTGAACAAATCTCCAGTTTTAGTTGTATTTTTAAAAGTTTTTGAAATTACAATAAATTAATTCAGAATTTGAAGAAAGACAAAGCAGGAGAACTTAACTGGATTTTACTGCATGAGCTCCACATTAAAGGACACTTCCTTAAAGGGTCATCTTGGAGCAGGGCACATTTCTTCCCTATCCATGGTCTTACATGGTCTCTGTGGTAACTCTAGTACTTAGTGACTCAGTGAACTTCTGTTTGCATCTAGTAGCATTAAGATCAAATGAGCTTCCATTTACAGACATGTATTTAAGTACATGGGTTTTCCATGTACAGTTCATAAATATATAAACAGCATTGCTTTTCTTGCTCTCAATTAGCTGTTTTTTTTTTTTTTTTTTTTTTACTTTTCTCCCCTGACCGTTCTACTTCCATATCTAGTAGGTCTTTTCCTTACCATTTCTACTCCAAGTGCAGGTACTGTTAGTAATGTTATTCTGAGCGCTAACGGTTAGCTCTTTTCCAGTTGTGGCTATAACTACTCTTTATTTTCTTATAGTCACAGCAGTCCCTTGATGGCAGCCTGTTCCACCTTTTGTTTGGGGCACATAATAAGGAAGAAAAGAAAGAAAGATAAGATGATTAGAAAGTGCTCAGTATGTTCTGGTTTGATAATCCAGTGCTTTAGATAAAATAAGCTCTAAAGTCTCCATTAAAATGTGTCTTCAAGAATGCCTTTTAGAACCCAGGTCTGGCAAGGCTGGCCCACAGCAAGCGTGTGGAGATCTCTGTCCTTGCTCAGTAGTTGTTCTACTGTAAGATCTTATTAAACCTTCTTCTGACCAGTGAGAAAATGTCAGTCCAGATCCATGCAGGCATATAAGCAATCTGATTCAATATGATGCTACAGCAGCCAAGCAAAGATGTGCTGAAAGCTAGTGATCAGGAAATGGCAAGGAAAAATATCAGATACCTCAACTAAATATAGTGCTAAGTTGTCTGCATATATGAGATAGAGAATCACAGCCTGAAACCCTCTCTTAGACTTGGATTCCTAACATAACTCTTTGTAATCACAACTGCTGCCCTTCCAGCTCCCTTCATAGGCATTTGTGGAATGGCTTATGATTTCTGTTTTTTTCCTTTATGAAAGCATTTTTTTTTCCTGGTAAGTTCAGTATATGATTGATTCTAAACACAACGTTGCTGTGATGGGGTGGTCTTGTCTGCAGCCATCGCATGTTGGGACTAAGGCATTTATTTTTAATCTGTGAGCCTCAGGTTAAGTTAATTTCTATAGGGTACTGAGAAAACAGGTAAGTGGTGAAAAACCTCCACCCAGTCCAGTTTTCAAGGCTGACAACATTACACAGGTCCTCTTCATTGCCTAGGGATTAATCTAGTTTGTGATGATGAATATCTCCATAACCAATAAGTGAAATGTATGCCGAGTAGAAATAAACTGGAATTTGTACAGGAACTACTATAACACTGTAAAATATAAGCTCTGATAGGAAATTGTTAAAACATATAATGGAAAATAAAACTTGTCTAGGCTTTAAAATCCAGTCTAAAATGTGCTGTTTTCTGTATGTTTCTAAAATATTTTTAATAGAACCTTGTTGCTATGGACCCTGTTGACCTTAACTTGTCCTATATACCACTATTAATTTCATCCCATGTGAAGTCCATATGATTTCTCCACAAAAATATATTTTAAATTTGAAATTCAGAACCGTCTGCTTGTGTTACCACTACAGCCCTGAGCCATATCCTATTTAAGTCTATAGGCATATTTCTGTGGTCCTCAGGGAACATTGACTCACATCCCAGGTCACAATGTATATTAAAATTACACATCTTAATATGTGCAAACCCTTCAGGTAAATTCTGTTAATATAAGAAAAATATGAGTGTTTATATCATAGAATTGTAAAAGGCAGAGATAAAAAGGATCCTTAGAGCACCTCTTTTGTGTCTATGTTAATGAATAGTTTTTTCTGTTCTACACAATACAGCATTGACCAATCTAACTTTAAATGTTTTAGTTGCTGAGACTTGCGTGCAGCTCTTTGGAGAAACTGCTCCACCTTGTTCAGGTAGATCATACTGATAGAAACGTTTCTGATTAATTACTCTAACTCCTCCTGTGACACTCCTTTGAATTCTTTCATCCACTCAAAACACAACTTAATAAACCTATTTATCTATAATATAAAACCATATTCTTACATAGCTGACAACATCCTCACAAAAATCTCTTTAACCATAAACAACGTAACATAATTAGTTACAAAAGAAATTTTCTCTAATGCAAACTCAATAGCACTTTCTTGTTATTCATAACCCTTTAGGTGACATTAATCCAATTCTTGTAAACTTATGTTACCTTATTATTTTCTCATCTACTGCAGCTTCTTTACTGTTATTCAGCCTTGATCTTCTATCAGTGTTCAAAGTCAGGGTATATTTTCAAGTTGTGAACCCCTACTTTCATAGAGGCAAAAATACAGCTGATTAGCAGCAGCTTGCCTGTGAGCAGGAGCATTTTATGTTGCAGCACTGGGAACTCACTGGGAATTGGGGGAGACCAGAAGCAACTGCACTTCCCAGAGGTTTGCCACTTCCTCTGGGGGAACCAGGCCTTTGGTACGATCTTGTCTCTGCAAGTGGTGGTGACTTGTCACCAAGCCTACTTTGTAGGACCTACGGGATACAAATACAAACACCTACAACTCTCCATGTCAGCAGTTCTGCAGATGAGTGGAGACTTCCGATCTCATTACAGACAAACCCCTTCAAACGCTGCATAGTATGCGGTTTAGGCCTTTTAATCTTTCTCAAATCCAAATCACAAACGGCATGTTCTCAGACATTCAATCGTTTTTGTTACTCATCAGAGAATTCTGTTTGGTTTGTTGATCAGCATCTTTTGGTAGTGAGTTTTCCACAACTAAATGTAATATCCCGTGTGAAACAGGAACATTGGCATTTGCGCTGCCCTTTTCATCCATAAGAAGATACAAGCTACATTAACTGGAATTGTTCCTGCTCTACCACACGAAAAACATATGTCCCATAGCTGTATATTAATACTTTCCAGTTACTTTCTACATTGTTTCTTTTCAGGCTTCTTCTCGTATTTATATTTGTATTTTTAATTCACACTACTCTCTTCAGTATTATAGCTTGCATCTTACAAAGTGAATCATCTTGTAATTCTTCCAGCCATGCTACTAACCTTCCTATTGCCTTTGTTTTCTATGTCAGTCTTCTCTGACGCTCGCTATATTTCTGGATCATTAATGAAGATATGGAATAAACCTTGACATAATATTGATTCTCTCAGTGATTTGCTTGAAATGTCTCCAACTTGATTCACTGACAATTCATATTTTTCTTGTTTACCTGTCAACAAAT
Organism: Struthio camelus; assembly: GCF_040807025.1. Classification (NCBI taxonomy): domain Eukaryota; kingdom Metazoa; phylum Chordata; class Aves; order Struthioniformes; family Struthionidae; genus Struthio; species Struthio camelus. The sequence continues at coordinate 26,389,293 of NC_090981.1, forward strand.
GATGACAAATCATTTTTCTTCCTTTCTAGTTAGACAAATAACTTGCATGTTACAGTAAAGCCAGCATGCTGGCGCTAAGGATATCTAATTTATTTCTCCCAACAGACCTTTAATTTTAGTAACCATGAAAACAGGTCCCCTCCATTAGAAGAAAATGACATAAACTATAACCTAGTGTAACTTTGTGGTACACAAGTTACTTCAAAATGAGAGGCAAACACTACCAGACTACTTGGACATATCTCAACAGATCCAGAGATATCTCCACCCGACCAACAATACTGGAACCCAGATAAGGTGAGTAAGTTTGGAGGCTCTTGCTATAATGGCCTGATCTCCACCATTGCAGCAGAAGTATATGGATAAGCTACAACAGTATTCCTCAGCCCTAGCAGTAAATTATTTATTACTGTAGCAAAACACAGCAAGTACGGTGGGTAATCTCAGACTTAACAGACTTCTCTTTTATGCCCTTTCTTGGATCATCTATCCCTATTATATATCTAAAAAGAAGTGTGATAAATTAGGACTTGTCCGGGGCATGGATTTTGTTAGACTTTTACATTGAACCCAATAAATCTTCATAAAAACCATGGCACACTTTCACTTGTTCTCTGGACTTTGATGCTAACTGACTCCAACAAATGTCAGCGTTTCCTGAATCTAATGGGTTTTAGTAAACTAGGACACTAATTGCCTCTGGGTAACCAATAAGTTTTATATTTTAAAAATCAATTATTATTTTATTTAGCATTAAAGTTTTTCTTTTTTTTTCTGTTCTGAAATATCAAGGCTAGATTCAGCACTAGGTTTGTTGGTCCTTGGAGAGGCAGCCAAATTAAACTTGTCCTGCTTGAAGATTTTAATGGATCTAGTGAGAGATTTTGTTTCCAGCTCTGTATGTCTTCAGAAGCAGGTAATAGCAGCACTAATTTAGATGTAGGAGGAAGTGTGTTTGTTAGAAACACTAAAGCATTTATTTTCTATACTGTGTAAAATCAAAGGTCATGTTGACCTTAGCATTTTGAGATGGAAGATAGAACAAACAGGATAGTTATTGCAATAGAAAAAACATCTAGGAAATACTTCTGTAGTGTAAGCAAGCGGAATAACTGCTGAATGATTATTTCCTCTACTAGGTTAGTTACCCATTCACTTCTGGGGAGTTAACATGAATAAGTGTGACATTAGATTTTAGTACATTATTCAGATCCCACTATATAATAAAGAATTCTTTTATTGGAGCCTTAATCATATAATAGATTTTCTAGATGTTTGATCAAAGCTTTATATTCCTTCTAACAGGAACAGAGGTCCATGAAAAAACTATCATCCTGCCCCTGGGCTATACACATACACATCTGTACTCCAAGGTATTTGTTTAAGTACTGTTACCTCAGAGATACAAAAACTGCTTTCTTTGGATTCCAAATGCTACAAAATCAGTAAAGCATCCTGGAGAATTAAGAGGAGCAAGTTTTCTTTGAGCTTTTGCAATACCACCCTCCAGCTGACTATAAGTACCTAATAAGTCAAAAACACATTTCTGCCAGTTTTATACATATGGCAATGTTATACAGCAGAGGCAGAAGCTCAGCAACAGGAAACAGTTTGGTGTTCAGTCTTCATTTCTCTGAACATTTGGAAAGTTTTGTACAAAACTCCGAAAATATTGGAGCTTCTATTTAGTTTATTCTTACTAAAACTTCAGACCAATACCATTCACTTTTTAATGGCAATTCCATAACTCAGTTTATGTTTTCAGATTTAATTCTGAAGAAGATGACTTTACCAAACCACAAGTTGGATGATTATTAATTATTTTCTTCCAGATTGTAACACAGGAGCCCTTTGCCACACACCAAAATGAAGAAAGTAATTCATTCTTTTTTTCTTTTTTTTGAATATTTGAGAGAGAATAATGCTGAGTATTTGAAGTCATTTATTTTTTTTATTGCCAAAAGTATGATTCGTCAGCAGTAGCAGTTTTTGACATAGCTAACAAAAAAAGCTAAACACTATATTGAAATATTTTATTTAATTGACCATTTTAAGATTGAAATTATCTGACTGTCCTTTTAAGTTATAGTTTCCGTATGGCAATATCCAAAAAAAGGATAGCATACTGGCAGCAAGCTTAGGGTCAGTTCTATTGCTGAGCGATTTGCCATTTCCAAAGTAACGTTTCACCTTATTCTAAAAATAGTGTAAGTGGCTTTCAAGGACAGGTTGAGTTGCATGAAAGCAAAGCTTGTCTTCCACGTGTTACTGACTGCTTGATTCACTAAAGGAACTTCAGAAATAAACACAGACACTTAAGGGCATTCTCCAGCATCTGATGAAGCCAGTGAACAGACTTAATCAATTCAACAGACTATAAAACCACACGGAAATGTATCCCAAATATTTAGTACTACTTCTGTACTTACCCAATTTAGAATGTCTGCTTTATCTCAGCAAACGCAGAGACATTTAAATGCATTACAAACTGGAAAAGAAATAAGAAAACAAAATGTATAAAAAACCATGGATAACATTTTTGTTACAAGGCAGAGTAATTACACTGTAGTTTTTCATTAATAAAACCAAAGATCAGTGACCTGATTATTACTACCTGCTAGCATTCTTCTTACCTTTAATTTTAGTTAACACATTTCAATTCTAAATTTTATTAGCACTGGAATTATTCACATGATGTTCAATCTACTTGTAAGAATAATGGTAATTTACAGGTGTGGAAAATAATTGTACTGTAACAACAGTTTAAGGACACTTTAATTGCAGTAAGCTCATACATTACAACCCAGAATTAAGTGAATAATGAAAGAAAATCAGAAAAATAAGAGCCCCTTTCTGCATAAGTTACTTGTTTTGTTCAAGATAATTTCTTTCAATGTTTTATTGATCTGCATTGAAAGAACAACTAAAGATCTGAAAAACAGTTAATTCTTACTAGAAGAGTATTTAAAAAATTATTAGGAGAAAAGAATCTGGATATATATAGGGCCTGAAGACATGCACAAAAGTTCCTGTTTTTTTTTGCAATAGTTATGTGCTGGTCAATAGAGATCTGGAAGAGTACAAAATAAAGCGTTTTGAAGGGGTATCACTTCAGTATTCTGTATGTGGTCCAAATACATCACATATGGCATTAATATACATAATATACAAGTCACTTATTCCAGTTCCTGACTATCCTTAGAAAGTTTTCCTGATGTTGAATCTAAATCTCCCTTCAAATTTAAGCATGTCTTTTTGTTTTAAATCCAATACACATGGAGAACAACCTGTTACCTTCCTTTTTCATCTCTACTTAGACTTCCCTCTTCCAGACTCAACAACCCCAGCTCCTTCAATCTTTTCTCACAAGTTATCTTTTCTATATCTCTAATCAGTCAGATTCCTCTTCTATGGAGTCTTTTCATTTAGCTGACGTTTTCCAAAATGTAGTAGTCTGGTATTAGGTATACCAAACCTGTAATTCTTCTGAAATCTTACTAGTGCTAAGTAGACTGGACAAACGATTTCCCATGTTTTATAGGTTTGTTTTGTACATGTCTCATGTTATTTGGCTGTTTAGCAACAATATGCTACTGCTGACTCAAGCACAACAGGTGATCCTTTGTAACTGCTAGTAATTTTCTGCAGAATTGCGTTTTATTCCTTGGTAATGCAGCTGAATCTTTCTGCCTGCTTCACAGGAGCTGCTTCCTATTTCTCCTATATATCAAGGTCATTTTGTATTCCTATCATGTCTTTTAAAATACATGCATTTCCTCCCATCTTGGTCCCACCTGGAAATGTAGTGAGCTTATTCTCTACCCTATCAGCTAAATCACTGATGGAAATATTGAATAGCATTAGATTCAGGACAGACTCTGTAAGATCTCACTTGAAACATGCCTCCAGTCTGACTCTTTGAGGACTGAATCAACTCTAATTGCAATTGTACCTACTGAATGTTTTATTGCAATTCTTGTTACTTTTTTATTTATATCTTGCTGTTTTTCCAGTTATTCTCTCTTCTCTTTTTCTGTTCCTAAGAAATACAAGCTCTTTCATTATGTCATACAAGTTGCCTTCCATCTTTGTATTGCTGACTAACTCATCACCATTTGATCAGAATTAAATCTAGAAGAGACCCAGCCATGATTGCTGTCTTCTGATGAAGTTGGTCTGTGTTTTTACGGTGCCTGGCTCCGTAAAAGCTCATGGGTGCTTTAAGAACAGCTACCAAGAACAATATTATTCTACTATTGATGCAAAGTTGTAAGTTACACTCTTTTAACAGAAAATGATAGGCTGTTTTTAATGTTTTTAAAAAATTATCTGCATATTTTCAGGCAGCATAGGTTAATCAAAATGCTTAGGCCACCTTACTTATTTCCTCTAATGAAAGGCAGTGGTTCAAAGACTCCTTTCTGTGAGGGGTATCAAGAATCATCCTCCTCTTTTGTCTGCCACATATTCTCTGGGGAAAACGTCTTACACAAAAAAGCTATTATTAACCTTACTATTTGTCTAATGGGTCTATGCCTCCTAAATCACTTCCCACACAGCAATGTCAGTGACATCTGTCATAAAGAAGAAAGCCAAATATATGTGTTTTTCCTTCTGGAACCTTATTCTGAAAAGATTCACCAACTCTGCTTGTCAGACTTAAGAAAATGTTATAAAAATCAACTTCATAACAGCACACTTGACCTGGATATATAGTTGCTTTTATTTCCTTTCAAGAAAGAAAAATATGACTAAAATTTGGGGCTGCCAAAAGCTGGAGGTAAGAGAGACTTACTAAAATCTCTATTCCTCCAATGCCATTGTAATATTTTGTGGTCTATCATCACAAACTTTTCATTCTCTTTTCCTATGTGTTTCGTTCCAAACCACACCGCACAGCTCAAATTGGGGAAACAGCCCAACTGTATGAGATTTATAATTGCAGTCAACTAGAGTAAGGGCTCTGGAGATCACCTAGGCTGGAAAAAAGTTCAGTTTAAAAAAAAAAAAAAGGAGAGGGGATGGTAGAGAGGTCAAAGTACGATTTGCAGAACCTGGAGTATGGCTCATCTGGTCACTTCACTTCATTATTTGTTAATTTAGTAAAACCTCAGCTGACTCATGGATATTTCTGAAATCCTGCTACTGAAATACAGAAAATGAAGGACATAGGTGTATCGAATTAATTCTTATGAATCCTAGGTCAAAGCATGATTGGAAAGAAGTGAGCAGCTAGCGTAAACATGGTTTTGGACTTCAAATTTCAGCAAAATCAAAAAAATGTAGTAAAACAAAAGCAAAGACAAAACATGTACTTTAAAAATTATAATATTCTGGGATCAGGTACTGAGAAAAGAGTAAACTATTTCGACCCCTTCTTTCATTGAAGTACTTGTGGCTTCACAGATATAGCTTTGTTTATAACAACACAAATTGTGTCCCATCAGCTGAGCTGTAGTAACTCATTATGTGTATGTGGCTAGCCTGCCCATTTGTTTTAAAAAAAAAAAAGAAAGCAACGTAGTTTAGATATGAACAAAAAGCATATGCAGTTGGTTAACATGTCCGCTGTGATGGATGGCAAATCAGTGAGATAATTAGAGCCAAGGACTTAGCAAGGAGACCTACATACAATACGAGATTTCAGAATTTTAAAAACAAAGATTTTAAGCATTCTTCTTGGACTAGAATAGATTGCAAACAGTGGTTCACATACAAGTTAATGGGAGTCCATAGAGCACCAATACGTTACATACTAAGATATACTTCAGAAATATCCATAAGGTTTTCCTGTAATTAGCAAATAATGAAGTGAACTGACCGGATCAGCTGTACTCCAGGCTCCACAAAGCCCTCACCCTTGTAACTAATAACGTTGATGTCTCGTAAGGCATCTGTCCACACTAGGCCTCACTGGAAAACCTCTATCAACCTAGCTTCACAAAGAAGTTAAGAATCCTATTACACAATGATTCAGCTATGAAACATCTATAGACCTTGACGGATATCAGGACTTTACGAAAATACACTGGGAAGGTGTGTCAGGTTGTGGCTACATGAAAAGGATCCTAGCTGGATCATGGAAAACAAGGATATAAGAGAAAGGCTGGCCTTCTAAAAGCATGAACACTTCTGAGCAGAAGTTAATTCCTCGCTTTTAGAGGAAGAGCTTTCTCAGGCTTCGTGCTAATTTGGTCAAGGTTCTTCACGGGGTAAAAAAATATAGAGAGCAACGAATACATTGTCAGCTAATTTATTTTCCAAAGAGTTACATTCATGAAGGCACCCTACTCATAAAGATAATGAGTCTGGACATTGTTTTAGTACTGAGTCACAGAATAGTGGCATACATTGAACCCTAATAACTTCTGTGTTTCTCAGTTTCTTTTAATCTAACAGCTATCTTTAAGCTGCCCCTTAGTTAGCTGCATTTGATAAGGTCACACTCAGAAATGGTGTATTTATGATATAATTTTTATACTTTGTGTGTATATACATACTATATATACAGAATAAATTTATTACATACCAGGGACTAAGATGCTTGGCCCGTTAAACTTTCCAGCATTAGATACAGTACTTACTCCCTTGCTGAAAAGCCTGTATTCGATAATTTTTTTGAACTGGTATGGAAGAACATTATCTGCATTTAGACACTCTTTGGTACTGCACAAAATAACCGAAGAGGGCAGGTCTGCCATCTACCATCACCTTTTCATTAAACATAGTAATTGCGGAACCCTAGTGGATTTGTTATTAAAACCTGGCTTCAAGAGACTGACCTCTGAATTTACATTAGAATTTGTATACCAGAATTTTTAAAAAGATAAAACGTTATGATCAAAGGAAAGACTAAACCTCCCCCAAATGTCACATTTATTTCTGAAGGTGAAAACAGAAATAAAAAAATATACAGCTTTTGGTATTGCATATTCCTCCATTCTTTGATTCTTCAAGAAAAATTAACACAGAGTAGTAAGTATGATAAAAGCAATGCTTTTGTTTTTAACCTTTGGAAATATTATATGACATTAAATTTAAAAAGTCAGCCACTTTTTTTCTTTTCTTGTTACAGAACTGATTGATTTCTTCTAAGTCATTTTTTATTTTTATATTTTTACGAAACAGAGCTAAAAACAGGGATTTATTTTAATCTGGCTAAATCTGTGAAGCACACTGCTATATTCCTTCATCACAGAACATAGCTCCAGAGGAGGTGACACAAACACCAGAGATGGAGGAAAAAGCAAATCAAAAACATTCTCATCTCACGTCAACAGGTACCAAGTAATTTTCAAATTGTTCTGTGATATATATTTTAATTCTCTGTTTACTCTCCACTTGTGTTAGAATACAAATACAACACATACACATCTACTGACTGACGGAACAGCACTAGTGAAAATTTTCACACCAGATATGGCCAGCTATGTGTTTCAGGATCCTACCAATGCTATCAAACAATAGAGCTCCATACCTGTCCTACCTACAAGAAATCTAGCCCAAGGAAAGAGATACAAAAAATATGTGTATAGACAAAGCATAATAAGTATCTCTGGCAGAAGTTAATACGACATCTACTATTGGAGGGAATAGTTCAAGATTGTCCTTGTATCTCATAATATGGAAAAGATGATGCATATAGAATACAGGATCTACTTAAACTATAACTTAATCTGAAGGGCAACAGAATGAGATCAGAAGCTCTGGACAACTTTGAAAAGCTCTAGAAATGCTAGGCTAAACACAAATAAGCACACGTATATTATTTGTAATTGAAATAACGAGTCTTAGTGAAAATGAACTTACAGAATACACAGACACTAAGTTCATTGCCAGTAGGACTGTTTGTGTCAAACATTATGCTAGGAGCTTTCCTGGAGCTCATGTCATCATTAGAAATTTTTATGTAGAGACTCAAAACGTTACTTGCTGAACAGAAGTTAAAATTCATATATGCTTATTGACTTCATAGTGTCTTCTCTCTTCTACTATTCCATTCCTCTGCCATCCCTCCAACAACTGCTTTTTTTTCCCTGTGTTGTTTCAGTAAAACATGCAACTACAATGCTTTGAATGGTAAAATGAATAAAAAGTTAATTCTAACTGAAATTAGTTCCAGGGACCTTTCATGATGACAGAGAGAGCCATCTGTCATTTTTTTCAGGGTTGCAGACTGGAAATCATAAGGATAGGTCAGAATTGGTACCATTATAGTCAAGACTGCCCTTTCTGAAAATGGGAAGAGCTACGTGTGGAAGTATACACCTCATCTAAAACTGACCTGACTGAGTAATTGTTCTGGCTCTTGTATTTGAATTATACTGGGGTGAAGAAGTTATAAGATGAAATTACCCTTTACATTCCTGGTTTTGGAGCATATTAAATTAGCAGTGATCTAAAATTCAAACCATGGAGCAAACAGAAAACTCAAAATGGAGCAAACAGAAAAGTCAAAATATTATTTCAAGTCTCTTGAATATCTAATGATTTTTTTCTTACTTTCTTCCTAGCCAAGGATACCTATTGCTAAGCTTTTTATGTCTTTGCCAGAATATCACTTGCTGAGCTGTCAGGGGCATATTTCCTTTCAATATATTTAGAATAACATTTTTGATAGTCACCCCCAGGAGAACAGAAGAGTGTCTCAGGATGCTGTAGAGAACCTGGATGTGTGGTTCTATACTAGTCAAGTTTCCAAGCAAATGTCTAGATGTGATTATTAAACTGCAGTCCACTTTTTATGACAGTCGAACATGTTGCCATCTGTCTTTATAAACAGATTGGGGGAGATGAATTAACTGTGTGACATTTGAGCGTGATAGGTTCTCTTCACAAATATTCTTCTTCAAGAAGCCTGTAGCGGAGTTTAAATTAACAAGAGAAGAGCCATATGGCTCACTTATTAAATCATCAATGGCTTTTAAAGGGAATTGTGACTTGCTAGAATATAGTTGACTGAACATTTTTATGATCTGCAGTCAATCTAGTAGATTTTAAAGCAAATCACATTCAGATTTATGCTTTTTTCTGTCATGCTTCTAATATATTGCTCGTCATTGAGAAAAGATTTAGAGTATGCAAAGAGAAATGGTTTATGTAAAATTTTTTAAATCTTTTATGAAATAGTGTGCTGATAATCTTCACTAATGTCCAAATATTAAGCTTTGCAAGCCACTGAATTTAATTATATTGTGTTAATACATATAGTGACATATGCTTGATTTTGCTTCTTTCCTTTAGCACCACTGAGATCCCTAGGTTTGTGTATGTATACAGTGATTAAATGCATTACTTTTTTCCACTGTTGGACATAGTTTTGATTTCAGCTGCATCCTGTTCTCTCAAAGCAGCAGAATCTCTCTAAGCCAAGGAAACAAACCAATGCTGTGATTGTAACACAATGTAAACAAATTTCTCAGAAAATTCAGTTGCAGTTTATAATGATAGAAATGCCTAGAGTTTCAGTATCATTATCACACTTACCACGCTTGTCACTTTGGTAACACAGCCTCCATGCTATCCTTAATGACCCCCGCTACCTCCCATAGGAACTTTGAAAGACGTATTTTGATCAGTGTGTTACGATGATTGACTAAAACCTTCCCTACCGGTTTTCAGAGAACTGTTAAGTAGGTCCATCAGTTCCCATTCATTTCAAGATGGAGAGTAAAGTTTTCTTCCTGGAATCTGAAACCTTCATGAGTTGTTCCAAGCTCTTAATAGACCATGTGTCTCCTAATCTTTGTTCAGCTCCCTCTTTAAATTCTGTACTCCATCTCCTGTCTGTTCCTTCATGAAGTGTAACACCGTGGGCGGATAGGCTTCTTTGCAGTTCCTGCCATCTGGAACAAACTTCTTGTGCTGCTCTACTATGTTTCATCAGTGGTGCCTCCACTTTAAAAAAAAAAAAAAACCATATACTGTCTCCTCTGTTGCCTATACGTCTTTATTTCATCTATTTTTGTCTACTACTTTTCATATGATAGCACCTTATTTAAATCCGTAAAATATTTCGTAGTATATTTTCTATGTATAACCCACTAGGAACAAGCCTGGATTGTGTACAGATCATGTATGACACCATTTGCTCATTCTCACGCTTTGCATGATCTCTAGCTCTTGACTAATTAATCTTCCAATGATTGTTTTGTGCTCCCTTCCTATGATTATCTGCCACTTCATGACTCTTTGCTCCATTTCTTCTGTTTGCTATGCTGTTATATCATTTGTGCATTTAGTTTATAATTTATGACTGAAGGAAAAAATTAACTGAATACTGATGTTTACATTCCTGTGAAACGTTTCCAATATCCTTAGCCTTATGTCCAGTTTTGAAAGTCTTCAATAAAAACTAGTTAAGATCTTACTAGACTTAAGGAATCCAAGCGTAATTTTGTGCGTCTTTTATAATTTTTAAAGTACTTTAGTCGTATCTCAACCCATTACATACCGTGCTTAGAAGTCCTGGGCCAAACTACCACTGTTACACTGACTAAGCATAATGCTATCTATCCTAACCTGTAAGTTATACAAAATTTTGTTAATTACATTCATACTTTCTGTGCCTGTTTTAAATTTTCTCTGGCTGCCCCTCAAGCTTGGCATGATCACAGGTAGTTGGGTAAAAGAGCTGTCTCTTGGAAATTGTTAGCTTTTAGCTAGAAAAAGTACTTCTACCTTATTTAGAGCGTTCTGCATTGAATAGGAATTCATTTACAATAGTGCTCAAACCCAAAATGATTAACTTAAGAAAACTAGAAACTGTATTTTTGGAGCTATTCAGAATGATTCAACAATACTGCTTATATATATGTGTTGTTTCTCATAATCTGATATTTTTTGCATGGGTAGGCTATTTTGCTGGGCTGAATATGTGCGAAAGATTAAGCATGGACATTTTATTTCCAATAGCTTTAAGCTATACATGTTTTGTATTTAAATATGGCATGTATGTTCCAAATTTCATGACAGGTTCCTCTAAATTTGAACAAGGACCAATAACTTGGTTAGCTTGTATTTCTAATTCTGAATATTTTGTATGCAAATACCTTAAAAATCCTCCAGGCCGTTTGTTTAAATCAAACGTGATTACACAGTGGCCTCTGTTAAAAGCTATCTAATTTACTCATCCAGAAAGGTGCCGCATTCCTTCCTGCGAGTTACTAAGTATGCTGCAGTCAGGATCATTTCAGCGGCAATCAACAATGCCGAGCATCTTTCAGAAGACATTTTAGCATGGTGCAGGCTCAAGCTGTTAGATGACTAATAGCTGCGTGTCCATATGCAAAATATTCTCTTCACTAGTTTGAAGGGAACCTTAAACAAAAAAGTTACTAGCTAGTGTTTTCTAAAGGAACATGAGAAGCTATTTAAGGATGACTACTCTGCTTGAACTTTTTAAATGCTTTTGATATACTGAGTGCTCTTACAATTCACATAATTTCCCTGTTTCAAAAGAAATAAGGGAATTGCTATATTTTTCCTTAAAAGCTGAAGAATGGAACTGAGATAATTTTAAAACAAATCTTTCTGTGAGCTTAGAAACTGGAATGGAGGCTTATTTCCATTAACAACAGGCATAAGCATCATCTAACCTCCCTCTGAGCCTTCCTTCCTCTGTTCCACATATAGATAACACAATTTTCTTGGACAAACTCATTTTCAGTAGCATATGCCAACAAAATCCATGCACGAAGAGATTTGATTCTTCTGTTTCAAAATTAAATATCCCCTGTAGAGGTTTCAATTCACTAAGCCAAATTTTTTGCAACTCTGCTCACTAAAATCTGAAAGCACGTTTTTGCTGGTATTGTAAAAACCTTTCATTTAATGAAAGCTTTCTATTGCTTTGTTAGTCCCTAAACCATATTAATCTGATAGCAAAATTGTTACATGTTTCACACAGAAAAATGTGATTATTTGCAGGTGAAGAGCTATTCTGGGTTATTCACTATGGAGTAGTTTACAGTGTACTTATGAGCTGCAATGAACTCAGTGGTGATGTGAGTCGAGAAGGATCATGGCATACAGCGTGGAAAGCTTTACAGGAAGAGAAGAACAATGAAAAGGATTGCAGCGTCCTCACAGCCATAACAGTGGCTGAGGTATGCTCATAGCTGAAGAGTTCATTCCTTCAGTTTGGTGATTGAAGTTTATTAGTTGAATAATTATTTCCAGAATGAAAAGTAAGGATAGCTTCAATTAAAGGAATATCCTCTGAGTAATAACTACCAAGGACATTGGTTAGTGGTATACATACTCTCAGCCTACTTTAATTCCCGTTAAAACATAGAGATAATTTATTTAAAGATTGGTTTAAAATGGTTACAGCTTGGGTGACCTATTTGAGATTTGCTTCGTGGGAGAGACTACTCTGGAATTTTAAATCCCCAGAGAATTCAGTTGAATTTTTAACAGACTACCCTGTTATTCAAAAATAACACTAAATTAATTGAGGAGTTTCTCATACTTGCTTACTGGCAAGCAATTAACTGCCAGCTGATATCTTTATATTCTGCTGATATTCATGATGGCAGGTGGACAGTCAGGGGTAAAAAAGACTGTTATGCAAATTGCTGCTCGGAGAGAAAAGACACACACAGAAAGTGTTTTCTAAGGCAACCTAGCTGCCACAGAAATCAACGCTGAACCTTCACTGACCTCAGTACTGCAGGAATTACGTATTACCTTCCCTGTACTATTATTTGGAAACTCCATTCTAATCAGAGCTCCATTGTGCCAGCCAGAGCACAGACCCACAGAAAGAAAAACAGTGGTCTCAAACACAGAGTCGTAAGAACTGGAGGAGACCTCAAAGGATCATCTAGTCCTGTCCCTTGTGCCCCCAACAGGTTAAATTCTAGCCATGCTTCACCAGTCTCCTGAGCTGAAGCTTGGGAGGGGGTCACATTGTCCAGATGTACTATCAGTTCATGGTGATGACCAGTTATTATTAAATGATGCATACATTAATCTCAGTTCTGTAACTGAATACGTTCCAACACGTGTCTATGTTGGAACTTATACACACACGCATACATATATATGAATATGAGATTTATAGAGAAATCCTATAGCAAGCTTTTCATGTATTTATCAGCCTAGTAGAAACGGGTATTGTGCTTCATAATGCATCAACTTCTTAGGGATTAGCTTTTATGGAAAGAGTCATTAACTGTTAATCTAGGTAGGCGAGAACCATTCAGGTCAGGCCCCGGAGATATTAACATCCCTTAAGTGGCCCAGTTTGCTGAGAGGAGGGACGGAGACCTTGCCTAATTGGGTAAATGATTAATAAATGAGCATAGAGGCAATTTTTGATCTAAGTGACCTTAAAGATGGGTCTATATTACAAAAGAAATACAGATACTCCTGGCTTGGTCTCCTTCTGCAAGTACAGCCCAAAGATGTAAGTTTTGGATAAAACCAGCTGAGAAGCTCTGAAATGTCTGCCAGCTTCATATGAAGTATAAGAAACCTCTGAGCTAACCAAATAAGTAGGTATTTTTCCTTTCTGTTTGCACATTTTGTGAACATTGCAAATATATCGTCTCTTCTGGATATTTAAACTTACGCTTATATGAAGAACAGCTTGCAGGTAACTGAAATATATGGCATTGCCTTTCACAAGCTGACTATCCCCTTTTCAGTGCTCCCTGGCATATCTATGAGCTTGACCCTATTTAGCTTCTGTAACAGTTTGGGGGTTAGTAATGAAATCAGTGATGACAAAGCATTTTCCAACAACCAGGATTAACCAAGAACGCTCTCTGGTACATATGGATACATCTGAACTCCAAAGGTCCAAAAGAAGCATGAATTACTATATAATTCCAGATAGATGTTCACCTATTCAATATTTTTTAAAATTTGCTATCAGAGACTCTACAACCTCCTATGGGAATCTTCCACTATCCTTAGAAGTTGTTTCTTAACTCCAAACCTAAATCTTTCTGAAATTTAAAATCATTATTTCTTCTCATATCCATCAGAAGACATGGAGAACGAATTTTTCCCCGCTGTTCTTTAGATTAAAGAATTGGAATTTTTTCCTGGCTTTTCTCATATGGTCTTATCTCTGATAATTCTGTCTGCTCTGTCATGGAGCATTGCCAACTGGTCCACGTTTCTTTATGTGTAGTGCCTAAAACTGGACACAGTCCTCCAGCTAGACCTTACAAGTATAGAATAAAGGACAAGAATAATTTTACGTGCCTTGTTGCAATCCAAGTAGATAACAGAGAAGAAACCCTCATTCCTTGTTTTACAGAAGGGGAACAGAGACCCATAGAGATCAGTGGTGCAGCCTGGACAAGGCACAAAGGAAAGATTTAAGAAAGAATTAGGAAATTAATACAGGCCCTTGAGTCCCAATTAGATGCGTAAGTCACAAACTGTTATTTTTCACAAAGACTAGACAGTAAATGAGGACTGAAAAATATGATAAAAATAAACATTTTAAAAAAAATTCTTAAAACTAAAATTGAGTTGATTGGAAGATGAGTCCCATTTCTGTGGTAACCCTCGGTAATTCGCAATTTGGATTTATTCTTCAGTGAAATAAAGACAGCACTTTCTGAGCTTTTTCATGAAAATGAAATTGTACTGGGGAACGTACATGTGTCACACTTTATAGTGTCATGGTTAGGATACTGACCTGAGATGTCAAGTTTAACTCTCTGCCTCAGGGTTTTTCATTCCAGAGAATTTCCAATTAAGCAGAGCAAGGATTTAACCTTAGGTCTACCATGTCGCAGGCCAGCTATAAAGAAAGTGCCTTCAAAAAACATTTAATACAAACTGATATATTTCAGCTTAAGGAAACAGCATATTTCAGCAAAATTTATGTTGCAAAATCAGCTAAGATTGCGAACAGAAACTATGACAATGTGTTAAAGGAAATGGCTGAGATATGGATGAATGGAATTTATGGATCTATGTGGAATGATGTGAGTGTAAGTATGGGATGAAAAAAATCTATATGGAAGTAAAAATTCCTTTATTGTTCATTTACATTTCCTATATTGGTATCCACATTATTTTTCAGAGAAGTTAAGTGAATATTATAACACTGTATCTATTGTGTTTGACAGATTTAATTTAGGATCCTCTTACTGCATTTATTCTTCAGGTATGGGAAGCAGCAAAACACAGTGGCTGATCCTAAAAAGTGACTTGAACATAATGAAAGAATTTCAGAAGTCTTTCTATGTTACAGGGGTTTAGTTTCAGTAAAATATATGAAATGAGTCAACATACAAAGTATCTGTATCCCAACATGTGGAAGAGAAAATTAGATTGTCCAGCCTGCCTACATATTTATACCAGGCATGCTATGAGCATGTTATGCTTGCTAACCCCCACGTATACTGCTGCAGATTAGTGCCCATTTTGTTTCATGTGTGTTATGTGTACACTTAGAAGGATCATTTTTTCCCATATTTTGCCCTGAATTTTTGTTTTTCTGCATGTCTTTAAACATTCATTACTTCCATTCTGATTAATACACATGCAAATTCTGGCACATAGGAAGTCACTGGCATAATATAGCTCAAAAAGGAAAAAAAACTTCAGGTTTTTTAAATCAATATATCAAAATACATCAATATATCAAATGATTAGAAAATCTAAAAATACTCTATATTCAAAGCAACAATATCAGAGGCTCCTGAATGCTGTTTTTCAATTCTGAAAGATGGCGGAGCTTGTTCCATCCCCTGTATTATACATACCATGTGTAACAATTACAACATTTTTCTGTATTTTAGAATACACATGAGAATATTTCTAAGAATAAGAGGAGAGCTTTCAAACCCTTCCCAAATTAGCCTTATATAAGAGTTTTGGACAACAGCAAAGGAGAATTGGCTGTGCATGGCATCACCTCTGCCTTCTTTAGGACTTGCAGAAGATTCTCTGCAAAATCCTCTCTATGGGCCAGAGATGCCTAGAATAGATCAGCTGCAGGCACAAGGAATGAACATGCACATCTGTCCCCAGCAAAATCAGATAGAAAAGAGGAGTCCAAAGCAGGAATCTTGCTAAGGAACTGCTACAGATGCATCAAGCCTAACAGAGTTTGGGCCTTTTCTGCATTGTCCTGCAACGTGCCAGGAAGCCTTAGTGCTAATGACTGGAAGACATCGCTCCTGCACACCATAAATTACCACCCAGGTCAATAAAGCATAACAGAGAAGAAGCCTTTGGACATTCTGGAGCATTGCATTAAGATGCTGAGACCTGAAACACCTTAGTTCTGTAGTGTTTGCCAGTTACCCTAAAATCACCTCCATCACAAATTGGGTAAAAGAAAGGAAGAATTTAATTACACAGTGCAAATGCAGAGAACAGTTATAAGGGCTTTTGGATCAGGCTTATAGAGAGAAAAGAGAGACTCTTTGTTCCTACCTACCTCTATCCAGATTGGTGCCAAAAGATTTTTCTCTCCAGTTATTTCTTGCATAGCAAAATGCTTATTGAAATCTATGTACAGCTCTCACAGAGGCCCTAGGTTTTTTTAGATTCCTTTAACTTTACTTTCACTGAAGATTATTTTTTTCTGGTCCAGTTCATACACTATTCACTCTAAGATTTCTTGATACAAGTTTTGATACTTCTCCCACTGGATTATTGACTTTCCCCCTTCCAACTCCGAACTCACTAATGGTGCTGAAATGGCTAGCTGCAGCCCGCTCTTAGGCAGTAAACAGAAGGTGTAACAAGCATCCCAGTGCTTTTTGAAGCATACAAAAACTGTGTTTTGTTAGATAAGCACTTCTTCCTGCTTACAAGAATAGTTTTCAAACCTTAGCATTATAATTTTTTTTCATAGGCTGAAACATGTCATAAAAACATTCAAGCATATAAATAGAATTAATGCATGCAGTTCATTATCCAATCCTGACTGAAGCTTCTCCCAAGGATAATCAAGCACCTCACAGTCATATTGAGTTTGGAGGGACTGGCTCCCAGTGCTATCTTCGAAGGATATTGTTACTGCCATGGAGAGTTAATGGACTCATAAATGTAGCATCCCTATGCAAAAGGCTTTGATGTCCTTTGGATTCCTGACAACCTGAACAGATCCCTTTTAGGGTACTGCCACAACCTTTTCTAGGAAGAGGAGAATGCTCACTACTATAATTTCTTCAAATGCAAGATAGGAATTGTGTGGCTGACTCTCATGAAATTCCAGAAAGATAACGAAAGCCAAAACTGAAGTAGAGTTATCTCTATGTATAGTGTGAAGAGGGGTTTTTTTTGTTTTTTTTTTTTTTGTTTTTGTTTTTGTTTTGTTTGTTTCCTCCTTCCTGGAAACATCTACTCTAGTCAAAAGGGGAAAACACTGCTGTTGGTTAGAGTGGCAAAAGCAATTTAATGAGTTCATGGAAGGTGAAAATGCTGAAAATACAAGTGCATGACTCAGTGCACTGCCTGCACTCCCTGAAGTTCCTAAACCTGCACTCAGTATGTGGGTCTGTGGTATTTTAATGGCTTCTTGCTTCTCAGCATGTGGAAATGTGTTTGTGCACCAGCAGCTCAGAAAAGGGGAGTCAGCTTTTCAGTAGTCTGTATACTTCCTCCCTCCTTCCAGTATTTCTAGAGCTAGGAAGGAGTAGGCACTGCAAAGGAGTTAATCCTATTATTTGGATGCTGTAAATATTAAGCTGTGTTAATACAGAGTTCTAGCTTTCCCTTGACTATCGAAATTAGAGAATTCTGTCCCAAAGAAATCTCCAGGTTTCCATCTTGTCAGGCTGTTTCCCCTTCCAATCTCCCTTACAGCTGATTATTTTTAATTGGCTGTTGATGGAAATAATATATTGGTGACACTAGCATTCTCTCCACAGCAAGGAATTGTGAAGAGAGAAATCTATAAAGAAAAGAAAATGTCATATCCCTTTCTCTGTAATCTCTGCCAACTGTTCTTTTTAAATTCTTTCTTGCAAGACTGTGCAACTCCTACTGCTTTGGCAAGTTCTCATTCATCTGTAGGACCTCAAAATAGTAGCATATGGAACAGTGACACACAAAAGAACATGTTATGCCTTCCACAGGATTAAAACAATATTTAGATTTATAAACACCAGTCAAAGCTCTTATTCGCATCACTCAATGCTGAAATTGTGGTATCATTAATGAAGTAGACCATCAACACCTTAGAAGAACTTTCAGAACCAGGAACATCATTAGGTGCAATTTTTTCCCCCCTTTAACTTATAGTGTGCACTAACAGTCTTCTCCCACCCAGCATTTCCCTGCAGAAAGCATTCCCAAGGGTTAAGAAATATATTACCAGCGATAAGTGTCTCAAAAGGATGGCCCACAGAAATCAGGCAGCTAAAAATTTTGCCTATTACCACCAGGCAATTGTATTTCTCTGAGCATCACACTTGTTCTTTGTAAAACATACACATACAGCATCTCAGCCCATGACCCAAAAAACAGTATTCCCTTACCAGATAAATATGTTACTGGCAGAAAGTATCAAACCACAGTGGTTGTAAGCACTTCATGTGGTTCAAATGCAGTGCAAAGAGGCAATTTGTGTGCTGCGCTATTGGGCCTGATACAATGTTTTGCTGATTTTGTTTTTCACCACCTGGTCTCTGAAGGAGAGGCTGAGCAATGGCATTGTAAGTGGAATCCCAGCAAGAACGCACAGCGGGCTATCTGCATGCAGAGGAAACAAGGAGGGACTGGTACAACTATTGGAGTATGCTCAGCTTTCAGGAAGAAAATGAAACCAATCATCTTGCTATAGCAGTACCTGACCCATTTCTTCCCCGAAATAACAGTCCCCTACAGAAACAACTTTTCTACATGCTCACCACAAAGTTTCAATGTTTCAAGAAGTAGCTTTTCCCTTGTAATTTTGCCCTTGCAGTACCATACCATACATGCTGGCCGGTATGTGCGTGTCTGCTATGATACTGCCACAGGGTTCATGGACTAGGTGCCCTGGAGACTACTTTGAATCTTTTGCATGGTTGCCTGTGCCTGTGGGAACCAGATGACCCCTCTACTCCCAAGCTCTGGCAAGGGCTTCTTCTATACACACTTATTTGCAGTTTCTGTTGTACTTTAGGCAAGTTGCCTCTAGCCTTTTGGGATACATTAATCCCCTTTGATCTAGATTATGCATTTCCTAAGGCACATGCCTTCTTGCAGGTGCATGTGTAATAAGTATTATTTACACGCCTGTAAAATGCTGATATCGTGGCATAAACTACTTGAAAGTCTGACCTGTAACAGGGTTCACAGAGTTATAGTGCTGGGCCAGCCAGCTGCCTGCACTGCTTGTACCGCCTCTCACAAACTCGAAGATCATGCCAGCAGAACTCCTGCAGACATAGGTTTAGCAAAAAAAGCTCAGTCATTTAGATTGTTCCTAAATAAAAAAAAAAAAAGAGGAGGGGGAAGGAGGGAGGAGGGAGAGAGGTATGCCTATCTGAAAACAAAAGAAAAAGAACAGAACTCTAAATGCTGAGATTTCATCTGGCACATCTGTCATCCAGACTAAATTGTGGCCCTAATGTATGAGAGGAAAATGGAAAATTGCCACATACACACAGTCGCATAATAAGCAAATGTTAATTGATGTGCTTTGTTTGTGATAGCTCCTGGGAGATTTGCAGTGAGCAAGGCTTTTCTGTATGGGCAATTCCACAGCATATGCTAACACATCTAGGAAGAGTCATCACATCTAAGTACTTTCTACCATCTGCTAGGAAAACTGAAATATTGAAAAATTTCTCTCTCTTTACCCCAATGTATTTACGCACGGAACTGCGACTTCAGTCCTCTCTTTTTTGATCCATGAGGCCAAACACTAAATTCTAAACATTTTCTGAAGTTCTCTACTGCAAGCCTTTTATAGAGAAATATGCATATAGATGTGTGTCTAAATACATGCTAATACAGATGCATACATAATCTGTAGGTAAACTACTTAGTAGTAAAGTACCTGGAAAGAATATAATATGAAAAAAACTTTCCTGACAAAGTAAACTCCTTGATTCTTTCATTTGCATTCACGTTCTCCTTTTCAAGGACAGTAATTGCTCTTTATTGACATGGATTCATCAGTTCTTCTAGTTTTCAGTTTTTAGGCTGCGTACATGTATACACACCCACGCACATATATACACATGAAGACAGACACTTCAGTTCTCATCTATGCCCCATAGGTACCGAGTGACATCCTGCCCTATTGCCACTGTGGTCCAAAAGGCATTTTGACTCCTAGCATTG
The DNA here is from genome assembly GCF_040807025.1 of Struthio camelus. Classification (NCBI taxonomy): domain Eukaryota; kingdom Metazoa; phylum Chordata; class Aves; order Struthioniformes; family Struthionidae; genus Struthio; species Struthio camelus. The sequence goes on from NC_090981.1 coordinate 26,409,549, forward strand.
ATTCAAAGGGTCCCAGGGCTGGTCCTTGCTATCCCTGGCAACAATGGTTTATCCATTAGCTGGGGTTGATGGAGAACACTGGTGTTCGGGGCATATCCCGTTCTTCCAAATATTTACATCGTAACATAGGATGATTGCTGATCAAGCCACAGAATTACACACACTCCTTCTGGAAGAAGTTCAAGGTTCAGATTTAAGGCAGAAGAAATGACTTGCAGATTAAGTCCATGGCCAGAGATTTTATTCTGGCCTAATTTACATCTCCTTTGACCATCGTAAGATGCTGCACTAATATGCTCTAAGGAGACTTGTCTAGGGCTCCTATCTCAAAATGACTGGGGCAAGGGACCTTTCAGAAAGAGATACGGAACCCAAAATAAAGGAGAAACTCAGGCATGTTTCTAAACCAAACGAAGGGCATTTTCTTCAGATATAGAAAATTTGAGGATAAATTATCTTGTCATAGAGAAACCATCTTTGTGGAAATGCTTGATTTGTGCTCAGAGGCCAGCCCAACACTTAGCTCCTCCATCGGGTTTCAGTGCAGGATTTAGAAGTTGCAATACGGAAGTTTAAAGCACCTGTTGTTAGATACCCAATCCCATGAAGGGAATCTAAAATTTAGAACTAGGTGCCCAGCACCCTACACAGCTGCATAAACAGCACATCCAAAGAGTAAAAAAACTTCTGCATACTGAAGAGGAAGCCTTTGTTATTTCCTCTGGCTGGGTTTAAACAAAGAGTATGTCTGCAAACTCACCTCTCTCCAGAGTTTAGAGGCCTGACCCAGGGCTGTACCTACTTGAGCCAGAATCCTCCAGATGCTTATATCCATTAAACGCTTACCAACAAATATGGTAGCGCCACACGCCTTTCATTTAATAACCTCGTGCCTGGAGTAGCCAGCTGGAATGAGAGCGCACCCCGTTCTTTACTCTTTTTCAGCTAGAGGACAGAAATATCCCCATCTCCTACCAATAATCAGGATACCGCTAATTCCTCATTTAGGTGTACAAGTCCCTTCTCAGATTTATTTCAGGTCCTCTGCAAATGTGTGGGCAAAAAGAACCAGAAAGGGAGGAAAGGGGAAAATAACTAACGCACTAACAAATTTCCCATCAAACGGAGAGACTAAGTTCTTATGTATTTGGTTTATGTCCAGAGTTATCTGGTGAACAACAGGAAGAGCTCTATAAAATACTAAAAATAGAAGTGTCAGCATTTATCTGTATTTCTCCACTGTACTGCATAAGAGAAGGGACACAGAGATACACACATACTCAACCTCCTGTTTCTGAAGAGCAGATGAGAACTTATATGCAAATCTTTAACACAGAAGGAATTTTTACAGCTGACATAAAAAACCCTGGAAAAACAGGATTTATAATAGAAGTGCTGATGCTGCTGTAACGATACAGTGATGCTAGCAGAAAGCTTTTCTAAAAGAAATTAAAATGGATAGAAACTGAAGAAAATTGTAGACATAAGTTGTACACTTACTAACTTTCTTAACTGAGTTGATGTACCTGCAAAACAATATTAATAAACATATAACAAAAATAAACAGGTCTGAATAAAGCTAAGAATAATTGACATACAAATATAGAAAAGCTTGCCTTCCATCTACTTAGCATTATAAGGATTGATAGACAAATAAAATGAATTCTGACTGACTGGTAAAGGGCTGCATAAAGATTTATAATATTCAGTAAATAGTTTGTCAATGGTATTTTAAAGCAAAATTGACAGGATACAACATCCTATTTACTTCCAAGAAAGAGCAATTATGTTATGCACATAAAAAGTGGCTGATTATAACATTGCATGACATTTTGAAGCAAACAGCTTCAATTATTATATCCGAATTATGGCCAAGAAAAATATGCCTTATGGGCATCTCATTTGATGTTTTAACTTAGAGGAGAAAAGTAATTAAAAAATAGGCAAGGACATTCTCACCAACTTGAGATGAACAAGAAGGGAAACATGACGCTAGAGGGCTTGTGTTTTTATAATGGAAAAGTATGTTTAAATAAATGGGAAGAGAAAAAAATCCTCCCCTCCCTCTCTGAAATACAACCAGAGCTTGTAAATTTGTCTCCTTTATAAAGCTAACAGGCTCCTGGAATGACAGATGATTTCAGTCTTTTAGAGATAGGTTATCTTGTATGTGTTTATAAAAGTCACTATGGAGTTGTACAATGTTCCACTGAGATGAAAGGAGTAAAGTTTCAAAACAACCTCTGACACTAACTGTACACGTTTTTCACACATCTTATTTGCCCATAAAAGCTAACACTATCATTCTTGCATGCAATCATTTTATATGTACTCAAAAGATCTGCTTTACCCACTTCTGCAAAAAACTTTTTTTCTTCCTTCACAGTCCCCTGGTTGGACAAACCAAATTGCCTATCACGTGGCTACCAACCAGCTGGTAGTCCCAAAAGTTTTTAAATATCTCTTTGTAGGACTAGGTGTTTAGAATACCTCACAAGGAACTTAAAAGATTAGTACCACAAGACAATATATGGAAAGTTAATATTTAAAATCTTGGGTTACAAGCATTGTCCCTAATTATGAGACAAAACCTTTATTTCCTAAAGGAAAAAAACAGGGATGTTACCTCATGTTTGTGATTTTGTATTACTAATAATCAAGAAGGCATCTTTTTAACTATATAGAAACAAGCAAAGGCATCGAGTCAAAAGTGAGCTATGGAAAGCATAAATAAACATTATGTGCTTTACTTATAATTCCCTCTGTAAACAGATTACGGCCCAGATCATTTTTACCACTACCTTGTTTCGAGCAGCTGGTTATGGTATGTCTGATTTCAGGTGGTTTTTTTTTTTTTCTTTCTTTCTTTTCATTCAGTAGGTTGAGGCAAATGGTCCAGCAAATCCTTTTACAAGTTCAAATGCAAATGCTCCATCAGCTCCCGGGACCTACGCCCACTACATGGTCTGGAGACTCGCCGGTATGCTCTCCCAGCTCTATTTACCATGCATCCGTCCCAGCATTCCTCTACAAAGCAAAACTGTACAGACACCACTCGGCACAGCATCCAAGCCAAAAAGAAGAGTGATGTAGGGAAAAAGGCTGCATGTCCCCATCCAAAAAGGTACTGTCCCTATCCCTTCACATGCTCCATTCTCCTCCTGTTTGCAGAGATAATCTCATGGTGAAGACACATGTATTTAAGAATGCTACACACTACCTGTTCCCTCGCGTTCAGTGTCTGAAGAGGTTCAGCAATATATATTCTGAGGAAAATTTATCTGTCTGGATCAGGTCTAATCTTTATGATGAAACACTTGCATGCTTTGCATTTAGACAGTCTTGTCTGCCTGTCATCTCAGTCCAGTGCATTAGCAAATTAAGAGTAAGCTTTTAAATAAGGAAACACTTTGCTCAAGATTTAAGGGCTTTCTGAATTTACTTTGAATCAGGTGCACTAGCAATCTTACTCCAAGGAGGGTAACCAGTAACCAAAATATAATTATAACATTCATTGCTGTACACAGGGTTTAAATAAAGACTTTATGGGCCAATTATGTAATCCTTCCACATACAAAAGTAACTTCAATGATTTCAGTAATATTAGCAAACACACATTTTATCCCAGGAGGCCTAGTAAAAACGTTGACATTTCAGCCACATATTAAAAAGCACCTTTACCCAAAGTATTGGCCATTTTATTTGACCCGAGTGAATACAAGTGAGTTACATTTCCATGTGCACAACTGAAATCTCTATGTCATTCTTATATACAAAAAGATTTTAGAATTGACCCTAAAAATGTCAGAAAAGTCATTTGTATCCAAACAAGCTTTCTGCTTATGAGTGAAAGGATAGCTCAGAACTATTTTCCCTATACAGTCACATTTCTAGAGAAAATATATACAGCTTCTGCTTTTTGGCCACATATGTTATTATTAGACCTTTGTGAATAACATTCTGTTTAAACAACAATAAGTACATGCATAACATGTAAAAGCTGAAATGTCAGTTCAGCCACTTGATACAAGATGATCTTTTTGTTTATAAAGGAAAAATCATACGCAAAAGTCATGACAACCTTAATGAAGGTGCAGTTTTCCGTCATGAGGATTAACTACTGCCCACATTGTACTCGCTCTTCTGTGCTGTAATGATTTTCTTGTTGTTTCAGTATTCATGGTATACTAAATTAGTTCATATTTCTAGTTTCTTGAAGATGAAAGGCAATAGGTAATTAATAATAATATTTTATAATTAAGAAGCCCCTTTTCTTTTGCAGAAGCTTCTTATTCTCAACTAATATAAAGAGAGACCAAGAGGTGCTCCTATCACTCCTCCTCTATATCATCTTTTGATGATCACTACAGAATTATCACTTCTTGCCCTGAAACAGTAACTTTTCAGAAGACTTCTCATCAGACTAGCATATCAAAGGTCATTCTATAATATCATCAGAAGATCTTTTTTTTTCCTTACTGTTCCTTCAGTACAACTAATCCTAACAATCTGTACTTTTTCAAGGATGGTAAAATATTCTGTGAAGAGACAGCAACATATAAATGTATGACAGCTTCTGGCAATAGATGAAGATTTTTTTCTTCACGTGCATCAAAAGCACAACACATCAGATTGGAGTTGAAGTATGACTACAGTCTGTTGCATAAATAAGGGAGAATATAATCCAGAAACTCTCTGCAGTAGTTTGGAAAATTGTACAAACCTGCTTTGAGATCCAAAAATGTACAGGTTCTAACCAGAGGAATAACCTATGCTCTGGAAGGAATTTGCAGGCTGGACAGTTTGCTAAGCTGTCAAGCAAGCACTTTTGTGAGGATGGAGTCTCAGATCCTTATAGCTGAGATTTGCATTGTTCAAGGAATAAATATGAATGTAAAGTTCAGAAACGTTCTGTATGTAATCTAATCATAGGTAAATGAAGTTGTGACAGCCAGCTCTACCTTTTACTGTTCTTCCACTTCTCAATAACTTGATTTGACTGGAACTATCAGCCATCACAGCTGAACTCCTGCCGCAGCCCTCCAGGAGTACTTACAGCATCTATGGATCACTTTGGCACATGGATAATTGAGGTATGCTCCTGCCTCCAGACCTGCTCTGACTCAATCACCTAGAACTGGAAAGAGAGTAATGGGGCGGCCACGTGGGGTTATTCCCTTCACCTTGCCAGCACTGCCAGAGCACTGCAGAGAACCTGGAGGAGTCAGAAGAGGCGAACAGAAGCTAAGGAGGCTGTGATGTGTTTTAAATCAGTCGAGCACCTGGCCTCAAATTCCTGCTGTACAAGAAAGCTAATTCTGATCTAATTCAGTTCCACTAACTAAAATCAGCATTACAAATATTCTTAACTTCAGCTGTTTCAGGACACTGGTCATTCAACAAAAAACCCCAGAGAGTGATACGCAATGCTTGAAAACCCCCTAACTGCAGAGGATTTCAGAGCACACTGTACCAAGGTGTCACATACTAGCTTTTTCACTGTCTGCAAAAGTCATTTGAGGATCCAGTATCAGGAGGAGGAGCAAAGATGCTCCATATGCATGCACTGTCCCTGGCTGTCCTTCCACTCCAAACCTGTACCTTCCTTTCTTGTGATGGGGAAGTGAAACATTGAGGGGTATAGGACTTTGAAATTACTTTTTCAATTCCTCTCTGGGAATTCACTCACTAGTCTTAAGGCTGCCTCATCCGGCTTTTGAAATACTATTGTATTAGAAGACCAGGGAAACTGGCTCTCACTAGCTACATTTTACAGATTGGTATGAACACAAAGGCAATTTTACTGGGTTCAGCTTCATAACGCATCAGAATTCTGTCTCGGCTTCAGCCTCCTAGTTTGCAGCCTCTGCATAGACATTCCCCCCTGTTACAGGGCTCCTCAAGGTTAGACCTCTGCTATACACTGCTTAGGACAATCCTCATAAAGAACTTGAAATCAAGCAAAGGCACGTGTATAGCAAAAAATTATGAATCCCAGACAGCTGTCTTCCACAGTGCTACCCAGTCAGGAATGTGGTGGTTATGGGATCTCATCCCTAAACAGTCTTTTTACAACATATCAGCAAAATATCTTTCCTCCAGCAACCTCCTGTGGGTGGATCTGCCCAGTGATTTTGCATAACCTAGTTACTAGAGCAGGTTCTTGCTCAGTTATTGACCTATCCTGACAGCTCAACAGAGCCTGTATTTGGCAAACCTTGGGCACAGTACATATTATTTGTTTGAGCAGACTTTTCATTGAATTTTTTAACAAGAAACAGGGTGTGTTTGTTAATAAATAACAACTGCTGTATTCTGTTAATTTCTTATTGATTTTTCTTATTGATACATAGCACAAAGTTGTTTTAGAGACAGGTGACACTATAAATTTCCAAACAAATCAGTACATTGAGCAGCTGCTATGAGATTAAATTTTAGTCAAAAGCAGTTTATTCAGTTCTCCTTTGGGTTACAGTGCATGCCTACATTAGCTCTGCAAAGCAGCAGAGGACATCTCTGGAGCCTAGTATTCTCTTACGGGGCATCAGCCACCCTATCCAACAACCAAACAGCAGCTTCCTCTGCTCTTCTCCTCCCCAGAATTCCTCAGACAGCAGGTCCCTCCTCTGTCATTTGCAAGCGGGATCCTCTTTCCTAGAGTATTTTTCCCTCCATCTTTCCCTCCCCTAATACTCTGCCTCCCAGACTCTACTTTTATACTGGAATAATAACCCAGAGGCACCTGGACTCTAGTGCTCACTAGTCGTTGAGTCTCAAGCAACGACTTGGTGAGATCCAAGCATTGAGCAACATTGGGCCTTACATACTCATTGCCCTAAGGCATTTCATTTAGAATATGGCAGCAGAGAAATGGAGTTAGAAAAAAGTCCAAGAAACCCTTGGTCATACATTAACTACTATTTACATTTGTTAAAAATAGAATAAATAAATTCTCAGAGCCAGATGGGTAGTGCATTTTCCTCTCGCACACGTAAAGCTATTTGTGTACTGACTGATGTGCATGTGTATCTGGTGGAAGTTCTGACTCCATAATATTCAGAGATGTGCTGACTTTCTGTGATGGCACATCCATAGAACTTAATGGGTAGACCTGGGAGCTATTTGAACTGCTCTGCGACTGACCCTGCGTGGGTAGACCTGTTAGCCATAAGTTTCCTGCCAGCAAACCACATGGTGATTGGAGGAAGGGACCAAGTGATGAGCCCACGTGGGAAGAACAGATGACATCTGCCCATTAGAGAATGTTTGGGAACATGCTGAAATCTTCCTGTGTTTCCCAAAACCATCACATGGTGTTACATGACCACATCCCCAATTTGATCATAGTGATAAAAGGTGACCGAAAACGTCCGAGATCTGAAATTGCCTCATCGGAAGCGGCTGGCCTATGGAAGAGTGGAATATTCCCCTTGAATCGGGATGCTGCCAAGCTATTCTCTTGTCAGGATTCGGCCACCGCCGCTTCATTGCACCAGAAAGGTGCGAGTGATTGGGTGCACCAACGCCCCGCTGAGGGTTTGATAGAAGGGTTCAATTCCTTTTACCCTTGTTAATCCAGGGTCTCGAACCGGCTTGTGTCGCCTGTGATACCTATACCTAGGGTCTCAGACCCACCTGTGTCTGTCATACAGTAGTTCATTTCTTTTACATGTATTAGACTTCCTAATCTGCCTATTACGTAGAGAATTAATGCCTCGTCTCATTTAGGTTGTGGTTGTGTAACTAGAGCGCTCCTATAAGTTAAATGTAAATAAGCTGACTGTGAATTGTTTAACTAGTTAGTTATTTGTATTTGTACATTCCTGTTGTTATTACCTATTATTGTAAATTCATTCATTACCAGCAAGAACTCCTGTACCGACACCCTGAACCTGTTATACATTGCTACGGTTTAATAAAAAGTTCAGTTATGCCTTTGAACTGGTTTGGCATTAATCACTCGAACCATGGCACTTTCTCAGTTGTTTCGTTCTTAAAAGAAGAGTAAAGCTAAGCCCAGAGAGATAGGAGTTTTGACAGAGTGCCTCAGCATGTTAGCATCTGAAGAAATGCCATGAAGAAAAATCAGGAGGAAAAGATAGTTTATTCAAATAATTTTGCATCCTAGCCAAATAACAATCAGCTTGACCTATTTTTATTCTTTTCTGCAGTATGCTGTTTTTTAATGCTATTCTGCAAGAATTGGAAGAAAAAAAATCCTTTGGCTTGATTGACTGTGATGACCCAAGTAAGTAAAATTTGCCACTTGCTCCTCTTCAGCTATGAGGCTATATACCTCTGGAGTGCAGCTAAAGCACCACATCCAGCAGCTCTCGCAGCTATGCCCCATCACTTTCCAGTGTCTCTAACTCTCCCTCATTCTATAAGAGAAGAGAGGTTATAGTTTCTTTCCAGCTTTACAGCTTAGTCCCAAGACTCACCTAGGTCAGCACACAAATCTAGAAATATAGATGAAAAGCTTATTCCCTACAACTACTGAGTCTGAAGAACTGAACAAGCAAGGGGAGAGGAGGAGTTGCTGGGATCCACTTCTTCAGCTGGCACGTCTTTCTACCTGACATGTCTTCATTGAGCTTGCCTCCATTTCTTGACATCCAAGTGACTAATAGGCAATTTGTTTAATTGGATGACTGTGCTCAGAATATTTTTCTTTGACAGAGATAATATGCACATAGTTCTGCCTGGCAGAAACTACAACAGGGTCTAGAAAAGCACTGGTATTTTACTCCTAAGTGGGAAAGAATGATTTCCAATAAATTATCTTGTTCTTCTCTGACTTTTTCTAAAATGTTTCTCAGATGCTGACATACGAAGTAGTCTGTCAAAACTGTTAGTCACCAAGGGCTTAGTTTTGCTCTGCTGTTCAAAGGGGGAAAATGAAAAAAAAAAAAAAAAAAGGAAAGAAAAAAGAACAAATAGCTAAGGCTGCAAGTGTCTGCCTGAACACCATGGGAACGATCCTGCTCTTTTTAAAGTCACTGGCAATATTTCCATTTTCTTATGTGCAGAGGACCTGGTCCTCTAATATATAGTAGCATTTCCATCAAGCCCTACTTGCTCCATTTCAGCTGCTTCAGTTTTCTCCTCAGTTTTTGCCTAATTATTTCGATTTTTTTTTTTAATTTAGCTGAGCTACATAGGACAACAGAATACTTGCCTCTGAACTGTGATCTCATTTAAATACTCTCAGTAGCCACACTCAGCAGAAGCACTCTGTGTTTTCCGGTTCCTGTCCTTCACATCACTCTGCTTTTGGTTTTTTTCCCCTTTTCAAAAGTTCTCTCATTATTCTAATTCAGGCCATCCTCCCTCTCACCTACAGCTCCTCCTTAAAAGAACAGAGCTGCACCAAGAGGAAACTACATATCTTTAATTAAAGGCCATATTCATTTATCTTACGAGTAGCTTCCTCTTTCCTCCTCTCCAGCTGCACTTCTGCAATTTTGTGATTAGTAATTGTTAAACATCCATCATACGTGAACTGAACTGTCCCTACATCCCTAACTGTTAACAAGCATACAGTGACCAAAGTCTGTCATTCTCTCTCTCTTTTAGCCTGTTTGGATACAGAAGTTCAAACAATGGAGCAAAACCATTTTACGAAGATAAGCAAATAGAGAAATAAGAGGGATTTTTCTCCCTCACAATTTCAGTAGCCTATGTAGCAATACACTTTTTGTAATCTGATTTTTTCAGGAATGATATATTTGTCAGGGCCCTGAGCGCATGCCCCTGCGGGCGGTTTGGCTGCTGGGGCTGAGGACCACGGCAGGGCCAGTGCAGCTGTGGCTGCTCCCTGCCTGCTGGTGACCTGGGACCGAGGCTCCTGGCAGCGCTGCAGGGAGGCCACAGCCCAGGGCTGCCCTGTCCCATGGGAGCTGCTCCCGTCGAGGCACTAGTGCTCAGCCCTGGTCTGAGGTCCAGCTCCTGCTGCATCGCAACCCTACCTGAGCCTGGCTGTGGGCGCCACTGATCTGGACCCAGACATGGATCTGTGAGCTGCCTTCCTGGCCTGACCTCGTCCTGCCTTATGATCGTGCACCTGCCCAGCCATCACAGGGCTGTGTCTGACCCCATTACCCTCACTGGGCCCGACCACAACCTGATGTGCAGGCCCGGCCCTGTGGAGGTGCCCACTGCCCCTCATGGGGCAGTGGGATGGGCCCAGGCTGAGAGGCCCTGGCCTGCTGCCATCAGGAGCCCCTGCTGATCCCAGCGCCCAGCCCACAGGGAGCAACCAGCCCTGACAACATCCAAACAGACATTTTTGATTGCTCTCTCTTCAATTTCAAGTATAATACTCATTCATCCATTTAGATAAATTATCCATCATGCATTTTTACATTAAGGATACAAAAGTAAACTCAGAAAAGATACATTACACAGCAAAATATGTCATCAGAAGAACTGAATTGTTTCCTACTCTTTCTTCTTTTCTTTTGTCTCTCTTTCTGTCTTTGCACTGGCTTTTGCCATCAAAAATCATCTTTCTTCCACAGAAATCGCATTGAACACAACTAGAGAACTGTGCTCCTTTCATGTTGCCAGAGCAAGAAGAAAACTGTAATACACCATTTTCATTTTTCAGATGCTGTTATGTCTTTTTCAGATGTATGATTCTGCTTGTATGAATAGTGCTTATGTACTCAGTACCCAACTGAGATCACTAACCTATCTGCTACTCAGCTAGCAACGAGGAGCCAAGAGACTTCACCTAATTGCTTCAGTCAGGAAAGTTAGCGACCATTCAGTTAAGGAAGCATAAAGGGCAAATTCCATTTCAAGAACCATGGTCGTGTGAATCATTACACTACAGTGAGATGAAGGAAACCATTTCTGCAATAGTTCAATTGTTTTATTCATTGTAGAGGATTTCTTCTTTTTAACTCTTAACCTGGTCAGTACAGTAGAAGCTTTGAAGTATTGCAGATAATAGATTTACAAGGCAGAACTAAGGAAGGTAGCACCTCAACGCTGTCACTCAGAAGAAAAGATTCCCATTCAGCTTTCTGATTTTAAGTATGCAGCTGCAACCTTGCCTCAGCACACATCCTTCCAATCACAAGATGCTGCCAGCCTCCCTGGTTGTGCAGCTGGAGCACAACCCTAAAAAGAACATCCTTCCTCCAGAAACTAGATTATGATCACCATGATTCATACTGTACAACCATAGGCAGGAGTCTTAAACTCTCTGAGGCTATTTAGCTTTAGCACAGACTGCAAAGCCTGGTCCTTACAAATCTGCCAGGTCTCAAAGATGTGTTTGTTTTGCAAAACTGCAGGAATAGATAGTTGGGAAGTCTTACTAGAGTGAAGGTAGAAGAGAAAGAGTTAAAGTACTACTGTGGCTACTTTTACTTCACACTCTAAAAAGTTATGCTTCCCCTTCATCTGGCACTATAATGAATTATTCTAATCAGCAGACCATTCATTTTACATACTGTAAAGTAGTAATATTTTAACAGGGCCAGTTATTTTAATTAGAGGGGGAGATCTACCTTATAGCACTTAACATAAAAAGAGATAGCACTGTTAAGTGTAGAGAGCATTTAGAAAGAAGCAGTAGAACGTGACACACAGACACAGAAAGGATAAATAATGCAAATTATGCCAAGTTACATTCAAGTTTTGTCCTCACTTTTGTAACCGTAATAAGCTAGCCCACTGTGTGTAAGCCTTCTTTTGCAATGCCTACAATATAGATTCTTTTATAGATCCTACAATATTAGGTTATAGTTTTCCTCTAGCGGTTGAAACTTGTGGTACAGAATAAAGGGTCATGATAAACTTTCAGGTTAAACTTCTGGGATTGGTTTTGATTCACTGCTTGAGAATATATACATGTAATTATTACTATGTTGCTTTGCACCACCATTAGGTCAATAACAGGATAGTAACAGATATTTCTTTTTGTTTGGAGCCAGGCACACATCTGCTATGTTCTTTAACGTTTCCTCTTTCATCTACATTTATCTTTTGTATGGCCAAAAAAATACTATTGAGCATACAATAAAAAAGTCTAACTTTCTCAACAAACATTCAGTGGTTAGTCAAAAACAGTACCAAAGACCTATTATGCTATGCCACTTTTTTTTTTTTTAAATGGTAACTTTGGGACAGAAGTCAATGTGAGCAAAGTGACAAAGGGTGTAGCACTGCTGAGTCAGGAAGGATCATTTTTCCTAAGAAGCTATTACTGAGTAATAGTGATTCCCGGAATCAACATACCATCTTCTAGATAACATGTTTTCAAGGCCTCTGGCTCACTGGAGTCATTAAGATCCTATAGCACATTCCATAGGACACTGATCTTGATCCCCTACATCTTGAACTAATTCCAGAATGCAGTGAGAATGCAATAATATTTTAGGTTGTGTACGGCGAGGGGGGGGAGAGATGGGGGGGGGCGAGAAGCAACTTTTTTCCCCCCCTCTGTAGAAAAAAAGCTGCTAACTAGAAAGTAGCAGAGAATAGGTCTTATTCCCCATTAGATCCATAGACAATGACCACATTGTATGTTCTAACTCTTTGGATTTCCACATGTGGCTGCCTCAGTACAATATTCAAAAGTTCCAACTTTTATTTCAGGCTCAGCTACTGGGCTGGTTACAGACCACCAGCCTTATGATCCTTGTCTTCCAGATAGTCCTAGCACAGGGAGACAATGAAGAGGTCTTCTCAGACCCGAGAAAGAGACCTGACTCAGCCTGAGACAGCAGATCTTCCCCTTTATTTTGTCACAGGGCAGGAACAGGTTGGCCTGTGCCTTCTCCACCCCACCTCTGAAGAGAATCTCCTTCCTCCCTCCCCAGTTCAGCTTTCTAGATAGAGTAAAAGATAAAAATTTAGACCAAAAAAACATAAAGAAGAGACAACGTGGTTAGAATAGAGGTCTATGGATCAGAAGATAAATTATTTTATTCTGCTTTTGTACTCAAATCTCACAGTAGGTTGAGGCAGCCTTCCACTACCTTCCATCTGGAAAACCACTAACTCTCCTCCTGCAGAATACAGTCGGAGAATGACAGACAGAAAGAACATGCTTGTGTACTTATCCCTCATCAACACAATGACTGCCTAGACCACCCTTTTATAGATCTCAGAGGTAAGTTTACTACTGCATGCATGCCTAGATATTTGGAGGGGCTTTCTATATAAGAACAGACATGGAGGGATGTGTGAAGAAACCACCCAAACTTGAAGACTTCACTCACAAGAAACAAGAGAGAGAAATAGAGTGGAAGTATCTTCCCGGTAGTGAGGTCAGCTTAAATCAGCTGTTAGGAGTTTTTGCTAATGTTTAGGCTGTCGATCTTGACAGGAACAATTAAGAATAAATTCTCAGAGGTTTTCAGTGGCTAGATACTTTTTGAGCTACAGGGCAAGTAACATAGTTTGTGACACCATAAGGGAGTCCCAAATGCTAAATCAAGAAGATGATATTAATGAAAGAAAGGAACTGGCTTACAGGAGGGATTCTACATTGCTTTAAGCTCTGTAACATCTAAGCGAACGAAAACCGTGGCTTCTTTATCTTCCAGTCGAATGTCTCTTAAAAAAAGAAAAAAATTCAGAAACTGTCATCCCCATTGTGCTATCAGTCTTATCTTCCCGTGGGCAGCAGAGCTGCCTCAAATCCTATCCACACCCACAAGCTCTTGGTACTATTGCATCTGTTTTCCTTCTCAGGGAAAGGTAAAAGCCACGTACCTTAGCAGCATGAGCTACCACATGGATTTCCATTCATAAACCTGACAGTGCTTGGGGGATGGCAGGCTGCACACAGCAGCTGCTCCCTGATTCTGTCCCCATCTGTCTTAACGATTCCCTTCCCTAGACCTGCCAAGACCCAGCTGCACAGTAGTTGTTATGGGCTCCCAAAAAGCAGTGAGCTGAGCTACTCCCTCCTCCAACTGGTCTTGCTTCTTAAAGGACATCATCACACATTCCTGTTACTTTTTCCCTTTCCTTTCATGGCATGGGAAGTTTCACATTTAATTCAAAATATAGCATGTTCCTTATCACAGTGGGCTTTCCCACAGTGATTTTCAGTGACGTACATGTAACTTCTCTTCCAGAAGAGTTTATTTAGGGGCAGGTAGCATGGGCTGCTTGCAGAAGATGCCTGAAATGGGGATGAAGGGACAGACTCTTATTGCTAAAATTCTGCCCTCCAAGTTGTACGTGATTATGCTGTCCTCTGGGAGCTCCCCTCCCAGGTGGGAAATCATGTTCCTCTCCCCCTGCCAAGCTCATAAAACTGTCTCCAAACAGCAATACGTTCATTTTTGGAAAGGCCTGAACTACAGGTAAGTTGTTCATCGAGAACTGTGAAAGCCAAAGCTAGGTCTTCTCTCTGCCCAGCCTTTTTCTCCACATGGCACATACTTGAACACTGTACCACAGTTATTCATCTTAAAGGCTGACAGTTTGCTCCCCCCGCGCCCTAAAATCAGCAGCAACAGGGGAAGTCCCTGGTGAACAGTAACACACTTCTATCTTACTCAAACAAAAAATTTCTACTGGAAGGAGAGATTTGTTGATGTTTAAGGTTATATTATTTACACACACACAGAGTCTAGCCCTCTTTTCTCTTCAGCACATTGTTTTAAAGAAAAAAATCAATATTGTACAAACACGTCAAGATTTTATAGGTTTGTTGGGGAAGCAGTGCCTACAGCATCTTAGTTACTGTGAAACAGTCATTTGATTTTACAGAGTAAATCTTGCTATTCATGCTTCTTCTATCAGCCACATGTAAGTAAAACTGGCTGGGGTGGCAGGGGGGAATGAATCTGTGAGACTAGAACATGCCGCTCTTAAAAATCATTACTACAGCAGCTGGCAAATCAACATTTTCTATGGGACTAAATTTTGCCCACTTCTAAGACAGTAAAAATCTATTGAGAGCAACAAAAGACTAACATGGGTATCTAAGAATAGGCTTTGTTCCTGCTCTTCAGAACGTCCCTGACTTGACTTTTGAAACTTCAGGCATCTGTGAATACCTGCCAAAAGGCAAACATAAGCGTGCCAAATCTGAGCAGAGAATTCCATCTGGTTCTTAAAACCTTTCAATATTTATACCAGACACAGTGAAGGCGCCGAAAATGAGGGGGACAAAGAGAACGTTCTCTTTATGGTAGACAACCAGAAAAGCGAAACTACTCTAGAGCACCTAGGACAATATTAGGATATTCCTGTATATTAGTCATGTAAGTCTGTATTTGAATCGTCACCTAGGGATTCTTTCCTTTAAGATGGATCATGTATGTTTTCAGAAGGTTTCAACCCCTTTTAACCTCACCTAAAGAGGAGGGTATCACTGTCAACAGCACAATCAGTTTCTCCTTGCCATTCAGAAACTGAGGTTGTGCCACAAGATGGCAACCTAAAGCAATCTTCTATAAAAATGACGTTATGCATGATGCTCATTCTTAGAAATGCCTTCAGAATACTTCTCCTAAACCCATGCTGTGAATCTATATCAATCATGTTTCTGAAATAACCAGGCCAACGTCTGCAAATCATGATCGGTTATTTTGACTCATGTCAAGCAGTCAAAACTGTAGCTACTTCTGAAATCCCCATATATTCCTTGGATTATTTTTGAGAGCTAAATACCTGAAAAATTATCTGAACACAGATAAATGTTTTAACAAAACAGAACCAAAAAATGTTAGTAAGATATCTTGGTTTTAGGGAGCAATAATGCTAATTAGAATATCCAGGGACAAATATCTAAACAGGAATGTAAGGCTTAAATTCCCCAGGGAACATTTGCAGTTTCCTAGCAATTAACTTTGCAGCTCCTGTTTTCTGATTCAGAACTAATGCAAATCTCCTAATAATGCAACAAATCTGACATTTTGCCCATGTGTAATATTTCAGCAATTTACACTTATTTTAATTACCATAAAAGATTATAAACAACTATATCCATTGGTAGCTCAAATAAACAGCCAGTAGTGAAATGGAGTTAAGGTGTCATACACTATTTCAGTAGTTGCATTTATTTTTATGCCAATAGGAGATTATGATTGCTAGGTGATTACAGTGGTTCAGATGTGTAGCTCTTAGGAAGGGAGCAGCCAATTAAACTTCTAATAGAAATAGAATTCAGATTGTTCTTAAAACAGTGCATCTGAGAGCAGCTATATTTGTTATTTAATTCAGACGCCCAAATACACCTATAATTGAAGCAGCAAAGCACCAAGAACCATACTTAGCACTGAACATTCAGTTACTAAAAAGAGGTGAATACAGCCCAGGCACATCCATGAATATTAACTGAAATCATATTAGATTTAGCATGCCTGTTGTTGTACAATTTGTGTCCCTTCAGCCATACATTAATAAATCATCAGACTGCAGAATTACAAAGAGAAATTGTGAATTGTACTCAAACATTAGAGAACAAATCTCAGAAGACCAATATTGATCCTGAAATAACTATGAATATTCTCATTAGAAACTAGAGAACTAGAGCTATGTTCATTCAATGAGGGAAGAGAATCAAAAATCCTGCCATCTTTACAGCAGGTTTTAAATACTGAAAACAAACGTGGAATTTCAGATGCTGAATGCTCCCAAAAAACTGCTCCTGTATAGCACGCATGCACCAAGCATACTGAAAAATTGACCAAAATAACTTGGAACAAACATATATATAAACACACACATATGTATGTATGTATACTCACACACACACACACACAATACATATAGACCCCAACCTTCTGAATAGATAGAATAGAAAACAGAATAGAAAGCAAAATCTATGTTATTTGAATAAGTTATTCCCTACTAACAATGTACTCTGCAACACCAATTCATTTTATAATAGTTCTATATAAGTATTTTTTGAATCAGAAAAAGCATATAGAGTCAAGCCAATGGCAGAGCAGAGATCAGAACTCAGACATTTCTGGGCCTCTGTCTATGACAGTATCACTACACGTTTTATCAACGTAAATGCTATTTCCATTAATATTCACTGATCAGGAGCTATTACATATTTTCACAACATAAGCAATTACTTCAAGCATTGGAGATTTTAGAGCCAAATTACTGTTGAAAAGTGAACCTAACTTGTGGCTTACTATAAACAGAAGGATAACTTTTAAAGAACTTCATTTCATTTGGAGTTGGTTGTTTTTCTCCAATTTTCCCTTAGGGTGGTACAGCTGTGAAAAACAGAGAAACTCATAAGGCTTCCTCAGAATTTAGTATTCTCCTATCAAACTAATTTAGAACTTTTGTACCTATTCAGTTACCTTGCTTATTCTAAGTCATATAGTCTGATGAAATGGTAAAGATTAGTATACGAGAATATGTGAAGATCATATTTTAGGGGAGTTGTGCAAATAAGCATTTCTTCAGAAGTCAATAACCTAATGCAGTTCCCAGACTCCTGAAAATTCATCATGCTTTAAAGTGACTCATAAGCTGCATTAGCTGGAAGAGGATTGAAAACAGGATATTCTGCCATGCAGAAGGCAAGGACAGCTTATCCAATTGTTCTCAAAGGGCAAAAATCCTGTCAGTTTAGTTGGCGTGCTTATGGCCCTGAGGCAGAGGCCATAGGCTGAGAAGTCAGGCATAATTTGAGTTGAGCTACAACTATAAGGCCTGGGGCAGGCCCTCTGCATTGGTATCAGTTTCAGTATTGAAGTACAAATGAGAGGGGAAAGGCAGGCCAGCAAAGGCTGCCAGCAGCATGCCCCAAGGAGGCATGTCTAAGTAAGGAAACGCAATGGCCGTGTCTCTCTCCTTTCTACACATCAGCCAGCTTAAGTGTGAAGTGTATCAACATACCAGGCGAAAGAACTTGATAATGAACCTACCCTCCCTATGCACTTGTCACACGCAAGCAGAGTGCCTCTAGCTGCCCCTGCCAAAATCACGTCTCTCTTTCCCCTAGTAATGCAGATTCGACCTCTGGAAGAAAGAAAACCCGTGACTACATTTAGAGTTTTGCAAGCTGCTTTTCTATGCTTAATTGGAGGTGATTGCAAGACCACGTTATGGAAAGGAGCTGAGGCTATGTATTAAAGTCCCTTCTGTAGAGTCTGATGTCCAAAATTCAAACAGCTGTCTTATAAAATAATAACGCATTAGTAATTGCAGGATAACAGATTGCAACAGCATATTAAAAAGCTGCCTAAAAAGAAACTGTACAACACTAGCCAAGTATAAAATATATTACAGTTGACATAGATATAGGATATGCGGAGAAAGCTAAATGGTCAAAGAGATTCTAGTACTGTCTGTTGTCTATAGGAGACCACAAAAAAGACTTTTACTTCTTTTTTCTTATAATCTTCATTCATTAGAAAAACATAACAACTCTGGAGATACAGAATGGCATCTGTCACAGCACGTATCTTATCTCTCTCTACATGTGTATGTGTGTGTGTGATGACAAGTATCAGATTAAATACTTAAATACGCAATGAAAAAATATGTGCGGTTATTCACATAAGCACTATGGCCTGCCTGTTTCACAGAATCACAGAATGGTTTAGGTTGGAAGGGACCTCTGGAGATCATCTAGTCCAACCTCCCTGCTCAAGCAGGGTCCTCTAGAGCATATTGCCCAGGGTCACGTCCAGACGGGTTTTGAATATCTCCAGGGAAGGAGACTCCACTACCTCTCTGGACAACATGTTCCAATGCTCTGAACAAAAAAAGCAAGTTTCAAAAGCAAGTTTGGTTGGTTCAGAGGTGAGACTGTGAAATGTTATCGTGCTACACAATTGAAAAGTAGCTTACTTCATGAGCGTCAAGCTGGAAAATGAAAAAATGACACATGCAAATTCCCTAGTCACTCCTGGAAATACAGGCCCTTCCGGTTCAATACAAGTACTCCCGGAGCACCTTGCTATAATATCAGTGCTTCAGCAGATGTCTTCTACATGAAACTGCTGTGTAATTTAGAGAAGAAAAGATAGCATGATACAGGGATATAAATGTGTAGCAAAAAATATTTGGAGTCATAGTGTCCCAGCAAGACTCACAGGCTGCCTGCACTACCAAATGGCATCCTTCCTCTTAGTCGTCCTAAGAGGAAAAAGCTTCTGTGCCTCCCACCACAAAGGTGCATACATTTGAGATTTTTAGACATGCATGCCGACTGGGACAAGAGAGGCCATGAGCCTATCTCCTGTCTTACTTTATAGACGACAGTTTATCCCGGAATGTGATCATTTGTTTTCCACAGACCTTAGAGAATTGAATATCAAGAGGGAAAGTTGTGCTTTCTCCCTCCCCCAGCCTCGTGCAAATACATAAGATCAGTCACAAAATAGCTTTTTATATGTCACTTTTTTCATATGGGATTTAAAAAAAAAAAATCCATGAGAAACTGTGGCACTAAGCGTTGCTGCAGCACTGCAGCGAAGGAATTGTTCTACAGCAGAACACTGAAGCTGCAGCAGGATGGGCAGCCATCTCCCATATAACCACCTAGGCAGGTTTATTCAACATAGGCTTCGGCTTCTCTCTTCTTGACACCTAGGGTTAGGAGAAAACTAACCATATACATCCATCGACTTTTAAAGTCCGCATTTATTTGAGGTGGAAACACCCTCTCCTCCTCCTCCCAACCCCTAATATCTGAGCCACGTAGCAATTCCCTTTGACATTCGTCTCACAGAAATGCTGAGCTCACACACTGTAAATTGCCAATATTTCCCCAGGCTGAGCGTGCATGTGACCTCTTTATTCTCACATCACTTCCTGTAAAATGCTCAGACATATATATTTTTGTCTCCTCTTGAAATAAT
Organism: Struthio camelus; assembly: GCF_040807025.1. NCBI lineage: Eukaryota > Metazoa > Chordata > Aves > Struthioniformes > Struthionidae > Struthio > Struthio camelus. The sequence goes on from NC_090981.1 coordinate 26,429,357, forward strand.
GCATTCTTACCCTGCTGAAAATAGAATGTAAAATTTGACATTTTCTTTCACTACCAAGACTTTAAAAAATATACCAGTAAGGGAATCTGCCTTTTTTTCTTGATGAGTGTGAGAGAGGGGAGCTTGCATTCATGTAGACTTTTCTAAAATACGTATTGCGAATTTCACTTGACTAATCTAAAATAAGACGTATGGTTGTGTAAACTCATGTATGGTACTTGGACTGAAGTGGATGCTTGTGATGCTGACCTTCATTGCCTATGCTGTCAAATTGTTGTGCTTTTCCTCTGTAAGCTAACATGTTTCCATAAATATCTGCAAAATAAATTAATCCTCCACCTTCAGAACACGCCTTTAAAATTCTCCTTTATTGTGATGCCTGCAAAAAACGTGACAGCAGTCGTTAGGCTGCTGGTGATCTGAGACCACCAGCTGTCAGGTTGACTGCTATTGTCAAATTGTTCCTTGTTCCACCAGTCTGTCTTTTTCCATCTGCTGCATCTCACTTCCTATAGTAAACTCTTAAGAGTAGGGACAGCTTTTGTGTTCTGTGTTGTACAGCATCGAGCACAACGAGGTGCTGGTTCTAAGGAGAACACCTAAGTGCTACTACCGACATAGAGAAGAAGGGAAAAAAATTATCCATAGATAAAGCCAGAGAAATCATCACAGCGTGAGGAAGAAAGAAATCCATCAGATGTTAATAGAGATGTTAACGGGTTCATTCTTTGTGTCCTAGAAAAAATAAGCACCTGTCTAATTTGAGTGAAACACTTAGCTCATTTACTTAAAGAGAAAACTCTTCTTACGTCATCTAAGGATGTAGGAGGCCAGTCTGACTCCAGGCAATGGCTTCCTTATCCATGAGCAGCGAAAGACCATCAAGCCAACTGATCACTATCCTGCCCAGAGGAACATCCTAACGGGCAAACAACTGCAGGACAACCTCCTTTGCTGTCTCCAGCATACCAAGTGGAGGTGAAAGATGACATCCCTGCGCAGAAGTCATGCTTCTCTTTGCAAAGCAGAAGCTCACTTCGAGCAAGGCTGAGGGATCCATCAGAAACTGATCTTTCTTCTCCCAAGAGAAAATGGAAGAGTCATCTGTCACGGGGCTTACACTGCCTCTGCAAATTGATCTGCTATTGCCCTTAGCAAGAACATTTTATCTCCTCTGTCCCTTCTCAAGTGCACACTGTCAGCAGTTGAGCTCAGACAAAGCAAACTCCTGGCACTATTGAAGCCAAATTCCTAGTGATTTCCAACAGTGCAGGTGCAGCAGCCTGCAGGAGAACTGTGTGGTGCTGTGAAATTCTTCCCATAGACCTTTCTGAGAAGCACAAAACACCCTAGCACTGCACCACAAATGCTAAATCTGTTATGATATTAAAGAGTTATTTATTAAACCAACAAAACAAAACGGGGATTATTAGTTACTTATCACATTTTAGTCCATTGATCTGCATATTGCTTGAAATGCAGCCAATGACAATTTATCATAGTTTTAGTTAACAGTTAAACTTTATCCACCTCCAAAGTTTTATTTTTTAATTCTATCTATTCTGAAACCTGCTTATTCATGGAAGTATGATATTGACTTTGTAATTTATTTCAATGTTATTAATATTGTAAGGAGTCTTTCTGGGTTACTGAGTCTTTTGATGACAACTCACGTTTATTTCTTGAGGCATAGTGCTGCTTTTTATTGCTAGACGTACGAGGTTGGTTTGTTTGTTGTTAGACAACTGATGTAAAGTAATTACACTCTGGTTGGCTAACGAAGTGAGACTGGATGTTTTGCCTATGAATCATTACGGCAGAAGTAGAAGAACTTTGTTTAGCAGCAAAGCAACCTGTGTTTGTTTGTGCTTTGATTTTCAGATGTGAGAAATAATGAATGTAAGGTTCCTTGTAGCTGTTTGATACAAGGCAGTGCTAATAAAAAGGTTAATACAGGCAGTGTTAATAAAAAGGATGGTGGGTTCTGACCCTCTGATTCCTGAGCTGTAGGCAGCCCTGGCCATTTTGTTCTACCATATTTCACAAGCAAGCTTCCCATCCAACATTGTCATAACATGATGTTTTTGGGCTCAGAAATACTCAGGGATTTAGGTCTAAGCTTGTTGAGATCAGTAAGGTTGTTAATACCTAACTGATTTTTCTGATAACCTGGGTACTATATATTTTCAAAAAAAACATAGCTACGTGTTCTGAATCTTGAATTTTCAAGGAAACATTAAACAACCTGTCTGAAACCAAAATAAAGATGATTATTTTTACTAGAAAGAAAAATAGCTTAATTTGTTAACCTATGGAATAAACTTCTCCATGGTTGCTACTACAGCAAAACATTACTTGATTAGATTTTGGGAGAAAATCATCCTTTGATTTTCACAGCTTTGGGGACTAATGATTTAACTTTGTCAGTTTTCAAAGATGGTATGCTTATATTAGTTCAAATATATGGAACTGTTGAGTCCACTGTGAGTAATTTCAGTATTTTTACGGGAATGAGCTTTGCTATTGCTACCTTTAGACCACTGTCAGTGTTTTTACAGTAGGGAACTATAGGAGTTTATAAAAAGACACACTTAAATGGGTGCAATAACTATAGGTAGCCCAGCCTCTGATACTTCATTACAACATTTACAAACCATTAGATTCAAGCAAACATGCTAATCAGTCCATTATTTCTATGCTTACTGTCTGAATGGAAGTCCCTATACTCAGCCTTAGCTAATTCTTCCTAGAAAACTGAAAATAGTTAGAACACAGTAGTACTTCCTTTTTGGGACAATTTTCCAACACTCTCCCCAGTGTCACCGCTCCTCCGAGTAGTTAGTCAGCAGAGGATAATGCCAAACAGCTCTGTTCAAAGGAAATGTAAAGTGTGTGACAAAGAAGAACTACCAAGTAAATGTCAATGTACTTTCTAGCGTTCAGCTAAAGATTCATGAAGTTACAGAGGAAACATTAAATGGCTTCACTGACTGTATGGAAAACTTCCTAATTAGGACCATTTTTTGCTAAGCTGCCTTAAGACCTCTGGAATTGATCTGTCCCATGCCTATAATACCACACGACCTCTCTAGTGTTCAGGTGCTTTGAAAACAAAACAAAAGAAAAACACAACACAAGCGGCTCTAAAACCTTATCATTTCAACAACAGTTACATAGATAGATGTTCTACATGATTTCGCATTTGAAGCCTCACATGAGTTGTAGCTAACACAGACCTTAGATTAAAAAGAACCTGCATCCTTGAAGCAGAAGATTTCTCAGAGGAGTTACAAAAGCGTCACTCAGAAGGTTAAGTTTGTTACGCCACCTCCTGATGGAGTCTTCTGTCAGGTCAGCAACAAGGACAGAGTCCCATCAGTCCTGCCCCTGTGAAACTTCTGACTTGTTTCTCTCACTTACTAGATTTGGAAAGTAGACAATCCGACAGCACAAAACAACGTGTCACATTATAATGATTGCCTCAGACTAAATGGGTGGAATTGAACGATAATGTGCCACAGCAGAAAGGACCTTTCCATTCACATGCTGACCCATTAAAGACAAGATAACAGTTTCTCGAGTCTGGTGTGCCTTGCACCAGCTGCAACTTCTAGCTTGCTGTCCTAAAAGAATCAGAAAATTTGTAAAGACTGTGACCACCTATGGCAGGCAGAAGATTGGCATAATGTGGTGCATCTTAAGAGCATACCTACAGTTTGCAACAGAGCCAACAGCACATATATAGTAAAATTTCACAGATGGAATTAATACAAAACTTTAAAATCAGAAAAAACAGACTTAAACCTACCAATATTCACAGCTGAGACTGACCATATAAATGTATTTTAATAACTGAAATATTTACTACTAATTTCCACAGTATTAAAATTCATAAAATGTTAATACGTCTTAGTTATACACATTTCCTGTTGTTGCAAACTGGTAGATTTAACCACAGCATGAAAATTCTGGCTCTACTAGAAATCTCTCTCACACTAAAATATACATTGAATGTAAATAAAGTTTTAATAATAAGTATCCTACAACCAAACTAGGCTGTAAAAACCTTGAGCTGTCACCAGTCTCCAAACAACAAATTTGATTTTACAAGGTCACAGAAGCCTTAGTCAGCACTTCACTCTGGACTACAATTTTCCCTATAAAACTCCCTATAAAATTCCCAGAGCCCCTTTCTGCACAGAGGCACTTACAAAATCTACAAGAGATGAACTGACACCTTTAGTATATCACATTTTCACTTTTTCCTGCTGCAGTTTCAGTTCTGGAGGCGACAGTTCAGGTGGGAGGTTACAGACACATCGTGAATCACTGGGTACAAAAGAAAGAATCCTTGCAAAGAAAGGCTTCAGTGTGACCCCCCTAAAACTTTCAGGTGGAAGACATGGTTTTTTTTCCCATGTGCAGGATGGTGGCTGTGTAAACAAAAAGTAGTTTGTTACACCAAAGAACCATTTGGCCAATTGATTGCAAGAAACTGGGCATACAGGGATATATGCTGGAAGAGGAGAGTTCTCTGTAAGGGGTTCCAAGGGCCTCACAACAGAAGTATATTGAAACAATAGCATTGCACTTAAGAGATGAAGCAACGTAATGTAGTATATTGCATACAAAGTAAACTTTGACTAAGTTAACTCCAGAGTAATACGGGGGCATATTAGCAACTGAGCTATGATGCAGGTCAGTGCAAATACGATCAAACGTGGGTTTCCAATAATAAATCACAGACAGCATGGAAAAACTGATCAGTATTGAAAACATTTCAGTTGCTGTACTCTTCTTCCCAGGATCTTCTGGCAGTGTTCCATGTCCTGTAGCTATTTCCCAGCTTCTGGGCACTTTCATAAAATAACTAAAAAAAGAACCCTGCAGTACACTTCTGAAGCATGCACCACTTCTCATTAGATTATGTCAGGTTTCATCATCCCATATCATTTGATGCATATTAGCCCAACACCATGTGTAAGACATTCCATTATTAATTTAAAGAGTTACCTTCTAACATTTTCAACATAAATAAAATGATGGCAGTTACCAAAATAGTAGAGTCAGCATAAGTCCTTTTTGAAATTAAGAAATAACAGTTCAGCTCATCCATAGTTTAAAAAGAAAAGTTTTCATGGATGGAATCCAGCTGTAATTACTTAGTGATGAGAAGACTGAGGAAACAAGAACTTATAGGCAAAAGTCTAAAGAGTGCTAGGGAGCATCCAAAATAACCACTGATAAACAGAAAAGAAACCTGGTCGGAATTAAAAAAACTAATTCATGGAGAATATACTAATTATAATTCTATTATAGACATAACACTAGAATGAAAACAAAAAAGATACGCTAAAAAGGAATAAAATTCAGATTTAAGAAAATGAACGAAGCAGCCAGCCAGAAGTGTAACAACAGCTACATTGCATATTCCATAGTACAAAAGTTATTTCCGGTCACTCCATTGAAAACGACGACTTAGTTAATGTGACAGTTACCAACACACTAATTACTGGCATACAGAACACGTTATCTTTGGAAGATGCAAAACAGATTTATGAACTGCAGGCCAGATTCTCCCTTGCATTACATGTTTACAGCAAAAATCAACTTCTAGAAATACCCTGAAGTAGAAGGAATACCTGCGATGGTATTGAGGGAGTCTAAGGACTCCTCGTCACCCTGGTACATGGGACATAACTTGAGAGGAGAGGTGCGCATGAAGCATTGCTGCAACAGATGGCCTAGGACTGTAAGCAGCAAAAATGAGCTTCTCTTACTAATGGAGGTGACAGAACACATTTTCCTATCCGCCCAAGAACACAAAAACCTTTACCAGACAGTTACATTTTAAAAATATGTGGGGATTCACGTAAATACCTTTGGATGAAATCACAGATAAGAATAACAAAACAGAAATAAAATCAATCTTAGCAGCAGTGCTTTATTATATGATCAGAAGAAATAAGAACCCAGCCCATACGTGAAAAGAGTACAACATAGTTTAAGAAGGAACGTTACAAGGTACTGCCGTAACACCTTGGCTTCCCTAGAGTTACAGGGAGGCCACTGCTATGCTCCTTTACCCCTAAAGTATAACGTTTGAGTGAAGTTGTCATTTCGACAAGAGTCCCGGTCCAAAAATCTTTCTCCTACAACCAGCTGGGCTTGTTTGAGGGCTGCTGTGCCCTTTGGGAGCAGAACAAAGTGACTGGGCCACACACAGAGGTGGAAAACAACATGCAAATGAAAGATGCTTATACGATACTCTGGGTATAGTAAACTCTAGGTTATACTAAAGCATACTATTCAGTGTGTTTTAGATTACAATTTTGTTCTATTCAGTGAAAAAGAAGTTTCCAGAACTAGAAGTGTAATAAAGCTCCATTTTCAAACCTCCACAGAGGGTAATTTAGTGTAAGCATAGCGGTGTTCTGATATTTAGAAGAATCCTTCCATGTAGAATACAAGAGTGTTTAAGAAGCAATATATAGATAATTGTATCAATTCATTTAACTAAGAAATCACAGCAGTATCACAAAGATTTATAAGTAAAACTAACGTAGAGAATTAACACTTTTCTTTTACTGGACCTTAAATATTATAAATGTAATGTCCATATATGATGCACTAACAATACGAAAACATTAAGAATGCTTAATTTTATCTCTGCTTAAACATTACAGTGTTATTCAGTATGCTGGCAGCAGCTTGATCTTGGCAATAGATCAACATGATTGCAATAAGACAGTTTAAGCTTGTTAGCTGAGTGAACGTCAAATTCACTCAACTCTGTTTTGGCCTCATGTGTGAGGTTAGAGTGGTTTTACATTAGAGAATACTTGCTGCTTGTACAGTTGGTTCGTACCATAGACATCTGTCAGGCACCTAGAGGATTCAGTACTCCAGTTGGCTCAAAACACTGTAGCTGCACCAACGCACTCAGGTACTGTATCAAGCCATTCTGAGGCCTCACACCATGGCAATAATTTCACTTCCTCTAGTTAAAGTGTGTGATTCTGTTACTGCAAAATAAAGCATGAGTATCAGACAGATTAGCATAGTAGCGACTGCAAAAAAATCTCATTTACAAATGCCAGCTTTCCAGTATTCCTCAGAGACCTCATTGCTGCAGTGTCTTGGTGTTAGAGGGCTGGTGAATATTAGAAAGTGGCAGACTCATGGGAACAGTTGTTTTCTTGAAAGCTGTTTTGTGAACTGTTTTTTCCCTTTAGAATATCATAGCCCTGATACAATGTTTAGGAATGACTGGATTCAGGTTATGCTACCTATCCTATGGAAAAAGGAAAGAAGAATATGATACGTAAGGCAATATCTATTTTCTGCTTCACTGGAATTTCTAAAGTCAGAATTTACATTCTCCTGTCCAATACAAGGTCACCATGCCCTGAACTGATCTACTCTGACCAGGTTTGGTTTAAATCAATTTTGGGTTACCTAGTGAGCACACTGAGCAAACTATCACCTGTACTTCAGAGGCTACAAAATCAATTCCAAGAAAACACAAGCAATTCAGATGGCTTCGCGAAATGAAATTGTACTCTGTGGTACAGCACAATATTTGGAAGGAGGCAACGTGTGACTAAGAAGTTGAAAGTGTAAGAATTACTCAGTCAAAAATGGAACTGATTGGTAGCAATGCAAAACATATATGATACAGTCAATCCGGTGCAAACTTTAATTGTATTTTTCATTCCACAAGTTACAGCCTTTGCAGTGGAAGTAAAAGGGCTAGACTGACAAGGTTAAAAAAGAAGACTGAAAGGAAAACAATTCTACGTGGCTTTTTCTTTTTTTCTTTTTAAAAAATTAAAGCCATTCGTTCTAATATCACAAGTGCAATAGGCAATTATATAAAGGCCAAGAACAGCGGGGAGGGGTGGAGGAAAAAATTTTCGGCATGAAAGACACTAAGATGGCACTACCTAAATGAAGAACAAAGCATGCACGATGCTTTGCCAGTAAGTTAAAAGAAGACAGATTGTTGCTCCATTTTTTATTTTATAAGAAAAGTGATACTTTTTAATCTACAAAAAAATTAGAGATCGTTCATTGAGCCATGATAAATATGGATTAATCATCATTGACATGGGGGAGGCAGTCAGAAAATTCTTAGACATCTTTAATACTTTAAACTTTCACAAACAAGTCAGTTTCAAAACAAAACAAAAAACCAACAAGTGAACAAGCTAAAGGATGTATCTTTAAATAAAGATTCTTATTAGGCTATACAGCTTTGATATCTCACAACCTTTAAGTACTACTCTGATCTTCTGATAGACACTCAAGACACAAGAAAGATAGCACCTTTTCCCATGGGGAAGGTGATCAACCTTCTTTCATTTTTACCACAAATTTCTCATGTCCTATATATAGGACAATACAGCAGAATGCTTATCTCATGATATGCATCTTGGTGTTCACCATTATTTGCCTATTTTCCCACAGATAGCTCACCACTTGATTGATATTTGACAGATACCTTTTTAATGGGAGAATTTATCTCAGTATCTACCAATAAGCTACCTGAATTTTACTGAATCACAGAGTAGAACACATGTACCACTACTTTCAGGTTAACTAACGTAACTTGCATATAATCAAGATTTTTTTCCTTACATGGACAATTAGTTCCAACGCCCTACAAGTTAATACAGAAGTATTCCAAAGACTTTGGCATTTCCCATCATTACATGCATTGAGTGTGGCTGTCTCAGAGTAAAAAATATTTGCTAATCAGCAGGGACTTGATTCTGCACCTGACTGTTGTGTGGAAATGTACCTCTTCAGAAACAGATAGAAAGTATGAATTAAAACCAAGGGAAATAGTGTGCTGAAGAGTGTTTCTGCCAGAACACGTCCCTGTTTAGCACCACTGTGCATTTCAAATCTGTCAGATCGATCTCCATCACATTAAAGTTGCATGACACCGTGAGAAGATCCAGTCAGAGTAAGATGAGGATTAGAGGGAAAACAACTCTTTCCAGTGTCTGGAAAATTCCTACTGTCTAGATTGAAGTCTGTGTGACATCTATGAAAGCCGAGTAAGAGACTTCTTTATCCTAGACACCTTTTTTGCAACTGTCTTAAAGCAAAGACTATGTTAATCTACAGCACAGACTGTCTGGATACATACATTCTGCAAGAGCTTGCAGTCTCTTGAGGGTAATTTATACCGAAGGCTTGCCAGAAACCCTTATGACTATCTTCTTTGTATTTATACATTATTATGAGTTAGTATCCTTCATATCTCTGCTCCCTCTAGCAGTCAAGCCACACACCACACCGATGTTTAAGCATCACCTGTCTTTCCAGGTTCAGTATTCATTATTTACTGCAGGCTTCCAAAGTACAAGGCAATGTAGGCACAATTACAGAGAAATGTCTATTAAACATCAAACTTTGGCAGATACAATAAAAAAAAATACAATAAAGATGTTTAGGTTGTGAAGGAAAGAGAAAAAAGAATTTTTTACTAATATTAGGGATCATATTACAATAGTGGAAATAGTAGGGCCAACATTCATAACTGCCACACTTCCTTTTCCCCTCTCTGCTATTCTTTTCCTTGATTACCAGCACAAATATCTGTATCCCTGTGTAATCCCACTGTATATATTCAGATGCCATTGTCAACCACATTTGACTGGAAGCAAACGCAAAGGAAGCATAATCTTGAGGTTACAGCATAAAAACAAGTGTAACAAGATCTAGTTTTCACTCTCTCCATAAGTGTGAACGTGTTTCTTTATCTCACTGCAGTACTGTGAGGACTAAAATTGATCACCTGAGCTCTCTAGGAGCCAAACATAACATTATGATTTTGTTTGTTATAAGACAGCACTCCTTAAGTTTTAGCAAGTTCCTTTATTACATTTAGCTCCTGCCCTTTGTTCTGTAACATGCTGCTCAGATACAGGAAGGAAAAAAAAAAAACCACCTTCAACTCAACATCATGTCCTTTCCTCCCCTGACCCCAGATACCCTCAGGACTTTACCCTCGTTTGATTATTTGACTCTCACCCCAAGTGTTTACCAAGACTTCACCTACGCTAGTGAACTCTGTAGCTGTAATCCACTCCCAGAGTGGTTAGTTCAGGGGTAATACCTGTGTGTGGTACGGACAAACGATACAATATTTAAAGATTTTCAGTTACAGAGGAAATATCACGTACAGGATGCCTATGCTATGGCTGTCAGTGCTGCTACCAGGGATGCACATGCACTGGCGGTGAATTATAGCAACGGAGGTTGCTAGTGGAGCAAAATTTTTCCATGTTTAACTGCTGTCTTGCTTCTGTGCATAGCACTTACCATTGCTGAAGTCTAACTACATCAGCCGAGTAGTTTGGCAGTATGGCTTACTCTCTGACCCTAACTTTGAAAAGACAAAAACAAAAGAAGCAACCAGTGCTCTAGCAAGAATAATGCCTTTGAAATCTAACATGTTGTTAGAAAGAGGGTGAAGACAAGGAAAAAGAGGTCTTTGGCAGTTCCCATCTTCCCACTAGATCTGCAAAACGCTTACTGGCAACAGCATGAGGAAAGACAGCTGCTTAAGACAGGAAAGCCCTTTCTCATAAGGTCAACTACCCCTACTCATAGATTCCTTCAGTAATAGAGAAGATGGCAGAAAAGAACCAATAATTTCTTGGCTAAGAAATCCTTCTCCCTGCTTTCAACCCCGGAGAGCACAAATACCTCCAGATTTAAGTAATGAGGAACTTCTGCCTCCTTTGCAAATTGGAACCATAAACTAATCTGTTCTCTGTGATGATGCATCCTCTCCATTATCACGAGAAGGAAAACCCTATGGGCTTACCTGCTCATGCTCCCTTATTTTCTTTCATACCAAAAAGTGCAGAGAACTTGCTTATGCAGAATTCAAGAGTCTTTTGCTGAAACCTGAGACTTTAATTAGTTTTGCCACAAGTCACAGTCTACAGAAGGGAAGAAGAAATCTTGCATGTGTAGGAATCCTGTTGACAACAGGACAATCCTGTTGAGTTCTGAACTCATTATAACTTAATTTTTCCTCCCCTTTTCATAGTTTAACCTCTGCTACACTTAAGTCCTTTTGATCTATTATCCTGGACATGAACTGTGCCTCCTGAACAGGCACAGATGCCAGCATTTTATCTGCAATTCCTGTTTGAAGAGATATCAGTAATGCAATATTTAGTATTTTTGTATTTTAGCTTCTTTACCTTACACACACTAGTCCCTGAATAAAAGAATTCAGAGATCATTACTCTGAGTGACCTCAATTCACACACCAAGCCATGCAATTCCTGCTACTTGCCCAAGCATGCAGTCAGGCAACTGCAACATTTAAGCTATACTCCATACTTTGTGTGACGTATGAATTGTCAACATCATCATTACAAAGACCAGCTATAATTCAGAGCAGGTCTAAATATTTTATACAAAATACCCATGCCCCCTCACACCAGTCCTTTCACTATTAATCCTGCGAACCTCGACAGGTGCTGGTTGCTGATTTCTTGAAAGAAAAACTATCACTGATACCACTGCAGAATGTTTAGTGATTTTTAACAACAAAGAAATAAATTCTCTTGAACAAAAACATAAAAGATATCAACCCTCCCCCCTGCACACGCACACACTTTGAGAAAATGAATGTATAATGAAAGTTCTCTCTCTTTTTACTCAGGGAAAAAAATAGAAAGCCCACCACATCCATATCCCGATAGCCTTACCTGAACAGAGACAGATCTACAAGAGATAACTGAGAACCAAGCAAGACATTTTCTTCCAGGCCTTGTTTTGCTTTTAGTAAATGACATACTTTTGTAGGTCTATAGATCTCTTTGGGCTGGGGCAAGCAAACATGAAAAATGTGTTTTCATATATATTTAAAAACTGAAAACGTTAGCCATTTCCAAACTCTGTACCTTTTCACTCTACCACAAGTGCACTTTGCTTGCCTTTTTAAGTTATCCCAATCAGCTTATATTAGCACTGACTTCTTCTGACAAGGATCTGATTTCTGACTTATTCTGATGTGTATTCCTAGCACCTAAACTAAAATCCTTTGACTCAGTTGTCTGGTGACCATCCTTTAGCCTTGACAGATCAGAAAGATTTTTAATCACTTTGTTCTTCATAGGATTTAAATGAGCTGTAGGGGCAGAAGGCTACTCTAATAAAGCAATACATTTATCCACTGCACTGCATTCAATCAGCAATTTCTGTTTCTAAAAAAAAAAAAAAAACACCCAGAATGTACAGTTATATTTTTATTTTGAAAGAAACATATGACTTGACCTTGTACTTCAGTACTTGGCAGAGATGTCAGTGTTATAGAGGTAACTTTTTACCGTAGCTTACAGTGACTGAAAAACCAACTCTTGTTAGAGATAAGAAGCTGCCAATACACTTTGGTAACACTAGATAGACTTAGGTGACTGAAGAGCCATCTAGTATACTAACATTCTACATCATAACAGTTAGCTATATCTTATTATTATGTTATTTTTTTATTTAAAAATACTTTAAAAAGTACGTATCTCATTTCAAGAAGTACATATTCCCTCTTCCACAGATATAATGCTCTAATACGGAATTAAATATTTTATGCTGGAATACAAATTAGTACTTACTACAAAAAGCAGGAGAATTTAACAAATGGGTAAAGTAAATTTTAGTAACTTGATCCTTTTCCCATTCAGGTAATCAGAAACATTTGGTGATTTCCATCTCTGCAAGCAAGGTCAGTCCTAAGACACTAATGCACTAATGACTTGGTAAACCCCTAATTCAGAGATAACCTTTTCTAGAAGTTCAGAAAAAAAAAGAGCAACCGACTGTGGCAAAACCAATTTCTGCACTGATGTTAGCATTTTGTATTTCATTTGGATCACATCAGAGTAACCAAGACTAAAATTTGACCTAAAAATGAACAGCCTTATGTCATTTCCCCTACTGCAGTTAACAGAGGAATTAACATCCACATACAATTCAAATAAATATGTATCATAGATGAAATTCAAGTTTAAGCCTCTAAAAACGTGATTACATCCAGGAAGATGACTTGTGACTCGCGGACTCAGAACCTTTAGGCTAAGGAGAATGTCCAGTGCCATCAGGTCCGGTCCCTTGCCATTGCTGGCACCATATGATACGATTCTCTCCATAAATCGTCTCTAACCTTAAAAGTAGTAATTTTGGAGTGGATTTCTGCTTCCATTACTCTGACTGAAGAGCTATCCTTAAGCCTCACTTCATTAATATTCTGAGAGTCTTTCTGTTTTGTAATTTAGGTCTTTTCATGGGCAGTTCAATCCACTAGTTCTTACACAAGCTTGTCCTAGCTTTATTAACTGTTCTCCCTTCCTGCTTCTTCACACCTATATTTACACAGTCCCTCTCAGTCTTTTTTCCTCTCGGTCTTTTCCATTATTTAATCTCACTCCATTTTTACTACTCTGGTTTTACCCTCCCCGTTAAAATATTCCAGCCATGGCTAACAAGACGTTTCTGCCGAGATGCAAATTTCATTCTTCTTGAGTCGTTACCTGTGATGGTGAAGTCTAGTGAAGCCATTAGAGAAATAACCATATTTTTGGGAATTGTAGAAAGTCAGACATTGCTTGTACAGAATTTTTTTGAACTCTATCTTTAACTATGGAAGATGTAATTCTCTTCTTACAGATTTGTCACTTGGATGTTTTGCAGTCCCAGCCTGCTGTATACTACCAAATAAGGAAGATCAGGCAGAGAAAGATTTTCGTGTGATACTGGTAGAATCAGCCAGGGCAGAGGACATAGCGGTATGACAGCACTCTGAGTCAGTAAAAGCTTTGATAGGTACTGATTAGGTCTTTACCTCATAAGGGAGCAATCCAAAAAGTCCAAAATAGTGTTAAACTAATAGATCAGGTTTTATATCAATAGAAGTTACAATAAGTAATTTTTTTAGACTAGAGAAGATGGAATAAAAATGAAAAATGTAGTTAAAAATATCTCGCTCCTACCACTATGTCTTTGCGCGGTGCCTCCTTTCTTCCAGGTCTGTTCTCAGCCCCTGCTCACTGACTGCAAATTTTAACTCAGGTTATTGCTAATCTTACACAGTCCCACCAGGCCCCTGGGAAACATCTCTGTTTCATCATTAGAGAGCATTCACACTGGGTCATACTAAAAGCCCATCTTGTCTTTGACGCTGGCCTAAAGCAGATGGCCTTAGAAAAAATATAAGAATAGAGGAAGCATGTGGTGATATTTTCCTTGCGTACACCTCCAAGCTCCAACCAGGTATGGCTCTGGAACTTCCAGAAATAGCTTTTATATATTTAGCAATTCTCATGGATTTTTCTGCTATGAACTTGAACTCTTGAACGCTATTGGAGGCTTTCAGCATTTACAGCTTCCAGTAACAAAGGAGTTCCGCAGTTTAACCACAGGTCTTAAGAGCTGTGTCCTTTGTTTTTTCTCCTGTAAATTGCAAGCTTTGTTTAATGTCTTCTGTTCTTACACTGAAAGAGACAGCAAATAATTGATCTATGTCCTACTCTTCCTCTGTTGTCTCTTTCCAGAATGACAGGCCTGGCATACCTAGTTGTTCTTTGTAAAGACATTATTCCAAACCTTTGATCACTCTTGCTACCCTTTTCTGAATTTTTTCCAGTGCTACCACACATTAAGGACACACAACACACGTGGCAGAGTGAATCACAGATTTACACTGTAATATATGTTCTGCTCTAATCTCTGTTTTTCCCAGTCATTTCTGACATTACTTTTGCTTTCTAGCTGCTACTGAGCATTAAGCTGAGTTTATAATAGTTCTGTGAAAACATCAGGGTCTCACTGGAGTGGGAGTGATCTGCTCACATAGTTAGACATATGAAATTCAGATTGTTTTTATCCACATGCATCGCTTTACATTTACCTATGCTGAATTTCACCTATTTTACTGCCAATGACTATGCTTTGTAATGCCCATATGCAGTTCTTCTGAGCACACCCTCATCCTTATTAGCCCAAATAGCTAAGTATCATTAACAGGCTGTCAATTTGTCATTCACTCCCTTTTCTAGGTCAGCGATGACTAAGCTGGACAGTACAGGAATCTATTGCACCCCATTGAAAACATTTATTCATACCCTTTAGTCTTCTATAAATTCAAAGACCTTATCTTTATCTCAGGGTTGCTTACAGGCCTTAAAAGTCTTTGGTAAACTGATTTCAAAAAAACCTTTCACAAATCCATGTTGATTGCATTAACCAGATATCCTCTCTCCACTTCTTTACGCAGCCACAAAAGACAGACAAACCAACCAGCCAACCAACCAAAACCCTCAGCAAGTTTACAAGATAGAATTTCCTTTTACAAAGCCAGGTCAATGCTTTCCCTATATTTTACCCCCACATCCACTAGTTCTATACTTCATCTGATACGAATTTCAGATTAACTGGTCTGTAGTTCCTATTATCTCTAACAGAACCCTTAAAAAAATCTGCCAATGCTTCAGCCACAGAATCACAGAATGGTTTAGGTTGGAAGGGACCTCTGGAGATCATCTAGTCCAACCTCCCTGCTCAAGCAGGGTCCTCTAGAGCATATTGCCCAGGATCACATCCAGACGGGTTCTGAATATCTCCAGCGAAGGAGACTCCACTACCTCTCTGGGCAACCTGTTCCAATGCTCTGTCACCCTCACAGTGAAGAAGTTTTTTCTCAGGTTCAGTTTTTTCTCAGGTTCAGCCACCTTCACTTCTTTTAGTATCAAAACAATTTAGCACAGGAGGCAGCAAACTATAGTCATCATTTACTCTTTTTTCCCTTCCTTGATTGCCTTTAGATCTCTCAAATGCATAACATGCAATCTAACAAACATTGTTAGTGTTTACCTTAACACCCTGGCTGCATAATGCTCCAGACCAGCCACCCAGCAACAGCTTATCCACTCTCACCACTTGCTGAATACTGCAGCCTGTGGCATCACTTTGCCCTCTGGGAACTCCTCATCCCACCCCAGGCATGCTCAGGTGCTCCTCAGGAATGAGCAATCACCTCCTGCCCAAGGAACTTCCACCTGCTCTAGTCATGGTCAGCTCAGCATTCTACAATGATTTCATACAATAAATTATAAGCAAAAGGTTTACTGCCCATCACAGATAAAATTTGGGATTCTTAATCATCCAGACATCTGTTTGGGAAGGAAGGCAACAGAACAGGGAAATGATGTGAGACTGACCTAATTTTCTTCATATCAGCCTGACACTCGGAGCAAAGAGATACAAGAATAGTGCCCGTTTCCTCCTAGATGGAAGCACTGCCATTTGAGGTGTTCCGGGATGTTTTGCCCACCCTCCAAATACTGCTCCAAAGTGGTGTCAATCCCCATCACCTCCATGTCTGATCTGCCAACCCTTTGTGGATACTTTCAGGTATTGTAACGGCACTAGACGTGTGTGTTTGCATACCCAAGCCACTCCCCATATGCATACATCTTTAGCAATAAGACATTTATAGTCACATGTAATATTTTCATGAGCAAATTGGGAAATGTTATAGAAGGAAGTACTACAGGGTGAGTAAAAGGCTGGTTGAGAAATGACGCTGAGATTCATCAGAGGTTCCCTGTCAAAATGACATAGTTTTTAAGTGAAGATATCTAATGTTTGCTATTATCCAAAGTTATCATTAATGGCTAGGACAATGAAATGGAAATATGCTTATTAAATTTACAGATGATACTTCCACTTATGTGAGGGACTAATTGTTTGTTGGAGGACAGACTAGAGTTCAAAACGGTCCTGATAACTTGAAGATGAGAACAGGAAAAAACAGATTTTTTTTTCCACTGGGAAAAGTGAAATCAGGCAGGAATAATTAATTACAAAAATACAGAATATGGAACTCTTTAGGTAGTTGCTTCAAATGAAACAATTTGAGGATACAGTGGATCATAAACCAAACACTATTTAACAGTGACCTCCTGTTGCAGGAGACGCAAGTCCCATGCTGAGGTGCATAAACAGACACAGAGTTGCTAGGTAATGCCTTTGCTCTGCTACAAATGCAAGGCCCTAGCTAGAATACTGTGCTTTGTTTTGAGTGCCGCACTTCCAGAAAGATGGGGTCCAGCTGAAGAGAGTTCAGGAGGAACAAGAAGTCCCTAGGTCTAGAAAATTTGCTAATGCAGAAAGATTGAATGAGTTAGGATTGTTTATCCTAGGAGGGAAGACTACTAGGAAGGTGGATATAATAGTCTTTAGATTCATAAAAGGACATTGTAAAGAGGAAGGGAATCATTTGTTTTACTTTTCCATGTCAACGCTACTTAAGACAAGTAGTAATTTTAAATCGCAACAAGGCAGATTCACATTAGACATTATGAAACATTTTTAGCAATAATGATAGCGGAGCACTGGAACTGGCTGCCTAGGGTGCTTTAAAAGCAGATTCAAGAAGCATCTGTCTGAGGGATGGACTACATGATCTCTTTAAGCCTTCTAGTCCCTCATTTGCGTTCAGTCAATAAACTTCAGCCAGGAATGACCATACAGGGTGACCTATTTTATATAAATCTTCTTTAAGCAAGACGTATTTTTGCCCACATATTGAATTTCTAGATCAAGATTCCACTTTCAGTTCTCTCAAAGTACTGTAGTAAATAAATAACTTTCTTCCAGTGTCAATCAGAAGGGCTGTTTCTTTCTTTGGACTTGCTAGTCCTATCATAGTTCCTATATTCACTTCCTCTAATAAATTATATAAAACTCCTCTTCTGCACATGTTGTTCTACACAATCCACTTTATTTCGCAGCTTCATTATTGCTAATTTCATAAAGCAAAGTTTGACAGTGAAAAAAATATTTTTTTCTGACACATTAAACATGCTTTTGGAGTTAACTCTCCATTCAGTTATCTTTATGTGGGTAGCAAATATACCAAAAGAACCGAAATTTTCATGATAATTCAAAATACTTTCCTCAGCAGAGAATTACTGTAACCATGGAAAACATGCCCACAAACAACTGGTTTGTTTGGGATTTGTCATTAGAAAAATGCTCATTGTTTAGGGTAAGGCATTAGTGGGCAAAACAGTGTTCCAGCCAGCTACCTAAGCACGCACAAATGCGTAGGTCAGTCCAGAACTTACAGGAGCTGCTCCTCTGCTTTGAGACAATCTTTGGTGCGCTTGCATAGGCTGGTGCTTGCATAGATCTGTGTTTTCTCTCTCGGCACTCAAGCTGGCCTTGTTTCTGGAGACAGCGTAGCCGCCCTTTTTCGTGCTGGATCTGAACTTTGTTGCCAGATTGGAGCGCCAACAGAGCAAGGCTGGACATGCCTTCACCCATCCGAGCCTACACCGGCATGTAGGCAACTCCACTTTATTTCTGTCTAGAAATCTAGCCTCTCCTCTATCCAGAATAAATGACATTTTTCTTGTTGCATTACTCACACTTGGATTTCTCTGTGTATAAGTCTGTATCTCCAGGGGCTCCAGCAATGCAGTACTAACATTACCATCGAAGAAAAAGAGAAGAGCATGACCTTCTGCGTCTTGATTGCAGCATTTTACCTTTTCAGGTTTTTCAGTCCAGTGATCCTACTTTCAGCTTTTCTTGTAAAGGCTGAAAAAGGAAATATCTTTCATACTTGAGTTATTTTGGTTTATCAGCATACAGAATGTAAGCCAGGCCAACAGTTTCATGTGTTAGTTAGACATCGGCAGGATGAGAAAGATGTTTTCTAACAGATACATTCACCTGCCACCTTGCAAGTACATGTGTTTCTTGCCTGTGTTGGCAGCAAGAAAGTAACCTCCAGCTACTGCTTCATGCAAGTCCTCTATCAACATGCTCAAAAATTACTACTAAACATTGCCAATTATAGAATCATTTCACAGACAGTAAACTTGTTTGTGCTATATTGCTCAACTATTGCTCAACTTGCTATATTTTTTTCTGCATTAGCATGAATGAATTAAAATTAACTTTTAACAACAGTGGCAGAAAGAGCTGCAGATAAGACATAAATAAGAAGAAACTCCTAGAAAAAGGACTTCAGGAAAAACAAAGAAAAGAGGATGAGCACTTCAGAGACGTTATGAAGAGATTAGAAGATAATATGCAAGAAATGCATAGCTGCAAATGTTTGTGCTGTCTTTCAAATGAAAAGATGAGACTCATAAATCAAGAGCAGTCAGCTGTTAATATTTCGCTAACCAGCATAAATCAGCACTCTAATATCTAACTTCAGTTTAATTCTGACATTTTTAGTGTACATGAAAAATAACAATTCTCAACAGTGGCTGATTATGCTTCACTTCTAAACTTAGCAGTAGTGTGAGATCACTGGCCTCTAGGAGGCTCTTTTATTCTGGGACTTCAGCAGCAGAAGCTGTTGCTGAGTTGCTGATACAGTCATTTGTCATTCCCTTTCACAGCCTGAAGCACAGATGCTTCTGGCATGAAAGAATGTGACTGTGGTGCCGTAGTTTTGAAAATCATGGGCAGCCACACTAACTGTGGAATAATCCAGATTCTTTTGTGATATTTCCCTGGGAGTCTGGAAGAATTTATTGTAATAGCACTAGAGACAGCAAATGGCCACACTGGTTGCACTGCACATCTCAATTATAAGTAAGCCTCTTGCTTACTGTTCCCTGAAACGCAAAAAATAGATTTGGACGTATTTGGGAAGATTTTTTTTGAATTCTTATGTTTTTGCCTTCATGAATTAAACTTGGTACTTTCATTTCCAGCATATTCAAATACGAAGTAAAAGCTTCCAAATATTGCTGTGTTTTGGTCCAATCCAGTAGAAATCAGTAAGATTGTCATGATTTCCTCCCATAACCATCATCCATAGATGCCATGAGCCATAAGTCATGTATCCTCCACACTTATTTTGGACTTGTTAATGTTTGTGAATCTAGGCCTAATCTGGATTCTAAATTAAACATGGCAAGGAAGTTCATCAAGTGGCCTAAGGCTTCAGTTTTTATCTAACCACAAAAGTGTTGATGCATTCATCACTTCATCATACTCCATCACAACAGAAATTCTTCTGTTTTGAAGAATAGGGAATATAGCTGTAGCAACAAGGACTCCCACTAGAGTGCAATTTTTCCAGTTATATTTTTTCAGTATTATAATTAGTGTTTCTTTCAATTAACTCTTGACTTATGATCACACGGCATATTTTATCATTTATAAATAGAAGCAGTTGTTATTCATTACTAAACAATTAAATATGAATTAGCTGTAAATAATTTATATAAAGCATTTAAGAATGATCTCATAGAAGTAAGCACCTTGCCTGTATCACACAGAATCTAAGAATGAAATTGTCTGCAACATCTGACAAGTACTTTAGAAATAAATTTAAATATGATTCTTGAAAGGTTGAGATTTTTAAGGGATCTGTAAGAATGGACCAGAGCTGTAAAGTTCTTCAAATCCATCCAGTTCTTCACTGACGATAGCAGGCCACTTGTTCCTACATTTACCAAACTTGAACGCCTAGCCGCACTACTGCAGATTTTCTAAGTGATTGTACACTTGCATTATCTGATGATCTAAGTCTTAAAGTCAATAACTAAGTCTATTGCTACAGTGTTGAATGAAGCAGTTTACACCTCTCTAAATACGTTTCAAGTGACCCAACAAAATGTTATGCTAATTCCTTAAAGGGGTTCATATTAAATAGGTGGAGATTTGTTTATATATACGTATGTAAGCTAAGGTATTCTCAAGGCCTGGGAGCAAAGCCTACAAATACCTGTAAATGAGGGAAGACCCAGAAACTTTGCCCTGAGTTCCTCTCATTGTGTGCCATGCTCTCTTTATAACACAGCATGACTCTGGCAGACATCAGTATGAGCATATACTAAGCCCAGCAGCTGTCCTGAGCTTTGTCTTCAGGTACAAAGAGAAACTCTTCTACAGCCAAGATGAACACACAAGAGTTCATGCTGACAGATGCAATTATTATAACACCAATCTCTCTGAGACAATCCTGGCAGAGAACGTGTGTAATGCTATGAAGCACAGTTAACACATTTGCCTTGTCCTTTCCAGTCTCCACCAATCTTTCCACAGACATGCAGTCCTGACCATCAGAACGGCAATAAAGAATTATCTGTAAGACTGGGAAAATGGAGAGTTTTACATTGTGCTGCTGTTGTAGTGACATAGGCAAGTTAACTCCTGATTTAGTTCGGTGTTAGAGAAAAATTCACATCCTTTGGTAGAGCTGATATGGATTCTCCTTGTTAATATCAAAAAGAATTACATCAAAACACAATCAACACTTCAAAAAGTCTCTCAACCATCAGCATATCTCCTTCTGTTACACATAGCAGGAGATCCACTTAACAGAACTTTCGAGCGCTTTATCTCAGTGCTGCCACAGCACTGATACACCTTATCATCTCTACTCTTGGGGGATGAACAGGAGATGTTTGTTTGTCAGTCTCTGAATCTCAATGCTGGGAAGGCCTTTTCAACCCTGACTCAGCCTATAAATCATAGATTGACTATTTGAGGTTTAAAACATTTTGAAAACTCAGTACTATAATGCTAGTGGTCTTCCATTCTGACAGAGTATGCACCTTTGGAATCTTATTTATAAACATCAGAGCTAACTTTGAAATGTCAAATTCCCCACTAGAAATTCAAGATATTCACTGAGTTTTACAAATGCCACTGATGACTCGTTTACTTCTGAGCAAGCCGTAGTTTTCTTAGCGAGGCACCAGATTTGCAGGGTCATGTAGCTTCAGTATTAGTTACAAGCACGTATAAAGCCCCTGTCTAAAGAGTAATTTCCATATTACCTGCTGCCATACAGCTTTCTAAGTTTCTCTCATTATCTGGGAAAATAAAAACCAAAAATATTTTAACTCTCTCAGTTAAAAAAAGACGTAAATGTGTTCAGAGAAGGAAAGTATATTTCATGTGTTTTCCTGACTACATACTTGGCCAGATTTATGGCTCCGACCCTTCTCCTTTATGAAAAATGTCTACAGATGTATTTGGCTCTCACAGATGCCTCAGCAGGCCTCATCATTTCACTAAGGCCACTTCGGCAATACAAATAAGCCACAAAATGTAAATTTTGCTACTGTACAGTTAGAAAGGAAATGCTTTTTTATGTTTCAGCAATTTCTCACAGCCCAATTGTTTCTCCTATTTTCTAATCTCTCATATAGCTGATGGGATTCATTTTCTCCTGTTCCACAATGAAATGAGAATGAACTGACCCCAAAGCAACGGAAAGTCCTTTGGTTACAGCACTTGCCAAGAAAATGGGGCATTAAAATTAAGTCCCCTGAAGGGAGTGCTGAACTTTAGTCCCCACAGGCAATGGCTCTAATCATGATGCTATTGACAGTTCAGAAGTCTCTCTCTGTACCTCCAGTTTTGTCTAGAAATTACTTCCTAGACGCAAGAGAATTTTCTGACAATTTTTTTGACAAACACCATCTGTGAAAAGTTTCAGATGTAACAAATTATTGTTCTGTGATGAAAATCACTCAGAAAAAAAAATCCCATATTCATATATTCATGTTAGGCTACCCAGAAACAACAGTATGTCACAGATCAAAACTGCTTCTCTGCACCTTTCATAGTTTCTATATTAGCTAAATTATTCTGGAGATGCTGGAGAAGGCTGCTATAGAGTAATCTATTATTTGTACTGATTATTTGAATTAAACAATCAGCTAAAATTTAATATATGATGGTTTACTGAAGTTTAGATTGATACCGAGCCTCTTCATGGGAGGTAACATTTTGGTAGATTCAAAACCCCACCCGAATGCAATGAAGCAGCATTCTTGGAAGTGCCATGTATTAACTTGCAACGGTAAAGCCAAGCCAAATAAAATAAACAGCAAACAATAGCAAAAGCAAGACAAAATAAACAAATTGTCCAGCATTTCCATTGACACAGTCACTGTGGAAAGACAGGATGTTAGCTGATGATACTGTGTTGGAGGTTGTCTTCTAAAACTTGGTATCTTTTACATTTCTATTTCACTTGCCATAAGTCATATTGATTCAAATTCATTTCTTTTTATTATCTTTCCTTCTGCACCTTACAGTACCATTCAGTGCTCTGTCTCCATTGGTTACCTCTAATACGAATGAAAATTTGCTATAGCACAATTCAATATTTTCATACTTTTTCCCCATAAATGTTCTACAAGTCTCAGCTGCTCAGAATTTCAATTAAAACACTGAATGTGGAGGCACAGGCCATTTGATATTTTTTTCTGGTGGACTTGTGGTCACTTATGTAAAATAAAAATATGCTTATGTCAACCTCTGACCTCATTAAAAGCCAGCTCCTCTGCTACCATGAGTGTTTCATTCCTGCACTTCTTGCTTTGCAGCAAAGCCATATTTTCGCACCTGCCAGCAAGCCAAATAGAAGTTTTGCTTAAATCAGAGTAATGAACACAGTCCCTAGAAATCTTCCCTTTATATATAAAAAGAAATATATATATAAAGACAAATCACTGGAAAAGAGGGCTGTATTACTGATTTATAATCATTAATTGTCTACAGTCATATCCTCTTTTATAGAAAAAACAAATTAAAATCCAGTCAAATGAGTATAAAGTCAACAAATAACTTATCAAATCATCTTCATATATGTAGTTATTTGGGCTGAAACTGTCTAGGAAGGTTGCGTGGGTGACGGAAAAGTTGATTCGACAGGTATTTTTCCCATCCCTCAACTGCACACGCATTCAAGGGTCAAAATCCATAAAGCTAAAAACAGGGGAGGTGGCAGGATGGATTTTGCTTTTGTTTTTTCAGACTGTTTTGTGTGGCTTGCGGCAGACTCTAGCAACTGCCTTATGTGCAATAGCTGTATACACTCTCCCCATGGACCACAGACTTAACTGGCAGAGCTGTTTACAAAAAGGCCTATTATTATTTCTAGGAACAATTTGAATTTCTAATAAAAAAAATCAAACACTTCTTTATGCTCAAGTTTACTCTAGAAATAGTTGGATTTTTGTTTCTTTTAGATAAAGTGGTCAATTCAATGAAAATTTGTTTAATCAATAAAATAATTTGCCTTTGAACAGAGTCTCAAGGAAAAATATTTAGTTTTACTTGGTGTCTCCTATCCAGTCATTTTATTGCTGGCACCTAATTTGTGCTCCCAGATGTAGACAAACATCTGCTGCTGCATTTGCAAGCCAGCCATTTGCACATATAGCCACAAAATTGTCTTTTTTGTGTGTTTAAATGTAGGTCTCAATGTCTATAAAGAATACAAATACATTTTCCATTATTGTTTTTGGGGCAGTTGAAGATTTGAACCAGGACTGTCCAAAAATTATGCTTTAATACATTTTGTATGTATAAAGGCTGTCTGTACAGTCATTCTGATACCAATAAGTGACTCATTGCTTTTTTCAAGCACTTTGGAATGTCTTGAATTTGACAGACTCAATATAAAACCAAATTCAATTCAATTTAATTTTTAATACATCTGTATAAATCCCTATGAGATTCTATTATAATTCTTCCCTCCAGCATAAATACTTCCTCCTTAATAAAGTTTGCAGCTGTGTTACAAAGTCACAGATTCTAAATACTGTCTCATGATACAGTTTTAAAGTCTCCTGGGTGACTGATTGTCCCTCTCTCCCCGCTGCAAAGCTGACATTATAAACGCTGACATTTCAGTGATAGATGAATCTGTATAGATCAAAACACAAATATAGGACATTTCCAGTCAGCCTGCCAAATCCTAGTAAAAGAGATTTTCTATATCTGGAGGCACAGTTATGGATTAGTAGAGTTTTAGCTTATGGAGTAGTGTTAAAGAGGGAATTTCACACAGGGGGAAACTTACACTTTGCTTAAAAGCTAGGTCTATTTCCCTTTCCTGTGTTTTGAACAATTTTCCTGGCTCCAATCTGTTTACCAATTATCAAAGAAATTTGTTGTTTAAAATGCAATTTATCTCCAGTGAGGGTTTTATGCCAGATATGTAGCAAGCAGCTACTAAGCAGCCCCCATTCTACTGCTGTAAGGACTCAGATGAAATGACTTTGCACCTTCGTTCCGAGAATGCTGTCAGTGTAGCTTCTTGCATAAATACAAACGTTCACTTTAAAAGTTTAGAGTTTTAAGGTCTTTCACGTGAAAAGTGTCAAGCATTATGACATATTATTAAAAGTATTTTTCTTTTATTTACAGCATACTTTGAAACAAATCTTCTGCAGGTGTAAATCTGTCAGTGAAGTCAATGAAGCTATACTGATTTACAGTCCCTGACGATTTGGCCCTGTGATTTGAAATCACTACTAGGAAAAAGTAACTAGGGTGTCTGGATTAAAAAGAACGTGAATGGATTCTGTAATGCTGATACTTACATCAGTACTTAATACTTTGTCAAACACAGATGGACTCTATAAAAGGCTAAGAACACATATAACTGAAAACCAGCTCCGATTAAAAAGTAGATTATATGGCTTTATATAGGAGGTAGGGAGGGGTAGGATTTCATTCTGCTTTTTTTTTTTTTTTCCTCAAATTTACAGATTTTGGTCAGGATCAGCAAAGGGACTGTCAAAAGACTGAAGGAAACAGATCTCACTATATTTCCCTCTACACTGTGGAAGTCCTGAGCATCTCAGGAGGTTTCACAGCCAGCTTTGTAACAGGCAGATTATTCTGATCAGAACTGTACTCCTGAACTCCTTTCCAGACCTGTTTTGAATGGCGAGTCTTTTCAGACCCATTCCATGCATATCTCACTATCTCTCTCTCATCTCTGATTAGAAGAATCTATCTTTTCAGCTATATCATAAAAGAAGGCATAATCTTACAATTTGTCTACAACATACAAATTCATAATGCATTTGCCTAGAGTAGAAGACTAACAAAAGCTAATCTCTCATGAAGCTCCAGGATTTCTGAAGCTCTCATGAAGCTCCAGGATCCCTGAACTTGAGAAGGTTGCTGTCTCCTTTGCATGTTTTAAGTAGCTTTTAAGACACTCTTTTTAGGACCTGAGTGTCCCCCACTCAAGATTCAGAAAAGATTAAGTGGCGACCTTGTTGTACAGTCTTTACTGGACTACAGCAGCATTATAACTGTCAAAAGAAAATACTTTATGAATGCAAAATGTGATCTAACAAGCACATCAACCTACCACATTCACATACAAGTAAGTGTGAGTAAAATAGTTGCAGCCTGCAGTAAGGCAGGTAGCTGCATTACTTCTTCCAGTTAGTTGCCTTACTTATTCCAGCAGAGAATTTAGCTTTTGGTTTTAAGGGATAAAAGTTCCAAAGGAGTTGCTTCAGCAAACAGACTAAAAACATGAAGCATATATAACGAAGCTGATGACATTTGTCAGAATCAGGGTATGGTATTGTTTGAGAGAAGATGGCTGATAATCAGTACTATGGATTGTAATACACAATCAATATTTATGTCTCGCCATAAAACCAGAAAGGACATTGTGAGGAAGGGAAAGGGGACACAGGAACAAAAAGGGACATATTTACAGTGGAAATGCCAGAGGAAAGTAAACTTGTATTTAAGAAGATATTTCATCTGAGATGAAGGCCATTCATGGCTAACCTGTCATTATTTTAACTTTTCCTTCCAATTTCTAATAGGATAACTTTACCAAAAATTATGATGACATCAGTGCTGCACTATGGATCTCATTTCTTCATTTTTACTTGTTTTTTCCTGTATCACTGACTGAATAACAAAATATTATTTGGCTAAGAACTAAAAGAAATCATTAAATCATTGCTATCAATTTATTTTGGGACAATATAGAAATTTTTTCTTAGAGAACATTTCCCTATCTTTTCCAGTCAAGCAACAAAAGCTGAAAGCATGCAAGTCACACAGGGTAGACCTTCAGAAGTACTTGGGTGCAGTGCCGAACAACCAGTTGAATCCTCAGCCCTAACAGGCATTCAATCCCCATTCAGTGCAAGGGCAGTGTTAGGCACTTACAAAGGGATACTCAGAAACTGGCCGAGTGGGAAGCTATCTAAGATAACAAATGAGATATCAAGAAAAGTAAAGGTGCACTTGGTGTGATCACGCCTTTGTACATGCTTCAACTGCAAATCCATGTCTCTGAACCCATCCTAGAAGCAGGCACCTAAGTCCCACCTGTGAAAAATAAGGAATCCATTTCTCCACAATTCCCTGTAGCTGACTATTGGAAGAATCACATGGTAAGTGGAGACCTGGATTTAAAGCTGTATCTTGCTGACTGCGAACAGGCATTTTTTACATATTCTCTGAAGAAAAATATACTTTCATCCAGGCTACTGGGTGCTGTAAGTCAAGTTTTCCTCACGCCTTCCCTTTTGGAACTTTTGCATTTCATAGATATTTTTCATGAATATTTATTGTAGCAACAACTTGAATCTTAGCTTCCAGCATCCTATCTGAATGCTCTTAACTTGTGAGTTCCTCTCAGTGATCGTACTTAGGCACCTTCTTTGAAAGGTAAGAGAGCTAAACTTTGCTCAGTTTGGCATTATCTGTCAACTAGCACAGGTTGCTTCTGGCTCATAAAGCCAATGCGGCTGGGTCTCTTTGTGCAACATACAGGGAGCCACAATTGCTACTTTTGGGCCACGATTTCTACCAGTGAGTGAAACAATAAGAGACAGAGACAAAAGGAAGGAGCTGAGATCTTCAGTCACAAGACACTGTTAAAAAGTAATGGCATGCAGAAGGGGAGTTGCAGAGCAACGTAACCTAAAGTTAAGGAGTACCTTTACACATTTTAATTTAAGGTCCTAAATTTTTGTATTCTATTTCATCTTCTATCCTTTTACTGCATATGACATCAACTGTGTTCCTATCTGTAACACAAACTGTCGTTTGTGCAATACAATACTGTGCTACAACGCTGTAGTACAAGCTAGGACTCAGATAGGCATGAGATAGACATTGATGTGTAGGCTCATTAGTCAGCCTGCGGTCACTTTGGAGACACAGTTGCAGAACACAACGGAAGCATTTACACCCAGCAGCAACAAAACAAAACGGACACCTTTTCCATTGCAGTATACATACGGCAGCATAGTGGTGTATACATCCACCCACAATGCTACTACAAATAGATAGGGATTATAAAATGGAATGATGGCATAATCAATGCTCAGGGTGCTGTCAATCAGCCTTCACCAGCAGCTTTTTGTCAATATGTGTGAATTGCCTGGGTTCTGCACTGTATGACCTTTTGCAACATCGATTCCTGAAGGGCATTTTAGGGGAAAGAAATGTTTGCAATTTAATTTGACTTCAGAACCTAAAGGTATGCGTACGCTCTGGATGGCTTTCTCCCTTAGAGATGCACACTGTAACAAATTACTATTACCATTTGTATTTGGTGTCCAGTTTAATGAGTTGTTTTGTGTTCATCTGTTATGCCGCATAAAAGAGACACTGAAAATAGTGCCATATAAAATACAGGAAAAAATAAAACAAAAAAATTCACTAATGTATTTCTTGCCATTTTCATGTAGAAAATTCTGTCTTTAAAAAAGGAATTCCTAAACTCCTGTTCTGTCTCTCCAAAAAATACAAGAAACTTGGAGTTAACAAAGGTAGGGGGTTGTTTTGTTTTGTTTTGAAATCATGCAAATAAAGCACAGGTCTGTGCATGTTAGCCCAGTTCTTACTTTCCTTACAAATAAGCCAGGTTGCTTGAATGACATATCACATAATAGCCAACTCAAGTACAAAATCATTCCAAATGCCTTAAAAGTTACATCTGGTAATTTTAGCTTAATATCTAAAGACAGGAATATGCCGAGATACAAAGACAGTTTTGGATATACTAATGAGGAAAGTAACCTCCATACAGCCTCCAAATTTACACTTAGGATTCTGGCCTCAAGGAAGTTATGGGGTTTATAAATCTCTGTCTTACACGCTCCAGAGGGGGGTTATCTTCCTAACTAAAAATCTAATGGTTTGTTTCAGTGAACATCAGTTTATTTTCCCTCATCATAAATATTGACTTTGTCTTCCCCTTGTTCCACATTAATGTATTCCATCAATAAATAATGATATGCATCTCAACAGAAGTTAACATCTCCTTAGTACAATAGTTTTCCTAGTACCATAATAATCAAAAAGTCTTTTTAATCACAATAGAAAACAAGATGATTATGGTTGCTCATACGGCAATAAAAGTTTCTTTTTATTTCCTACTCTGCTTTACAATGGCTATGGACTGGAACCTTTGCAGTAAAAAGGGACAACGCTTTATCACAGTTCTGGCAGCATTTGTATAAAATTCCTTAGAACAGCTCTGGGCCAATATATAAGTATTAGCTATGCAAAGATAAAGTGAGTGGAAAACATGAGGAAAAGCTCTCTCTCAGCTCCCTCCAACATATAATACATCACAATTTTTTTCTTTATGTAATACATTATCTAGTTTTCTTCATTGCAGGTATGCTGCAATACGCACATGGAGGCTGGATGAAAGCCAGCCTAAAAGAAACAAAATTCATTTGTGCAGTTTAATGAGTGCGTGTGGTGTGTGGATCAGGAAGAAGCAGCAGAGTGAGGAAAGCACGGACTGATATTTAAGGTTCCTAGTAATTAATGATAGATGCAGTCTGCCTGTATTATTTTTAGATTGTAACCAGAGTTTTGAACGATAGATGCTACCTGACACTGGAAAATAAACTGGAATGAAAAACACCACCGCTTTGAAGGGAACTGGAATAGAGTTGAAAAGATGCAGGCAGTTACTCGGCATGCTTAAATTGTTTCATTTTCAGCAGCATTTAATTTAAGAGACTGGATCTTCTGCAAAATACACCGTGTAATGCTACTGATGTGGAAAAACAAATACTCAAGCCCATATTATCACAAAAGTACCTACTGAAATAGATGCCATCATAAATAATATAAGTTTAAGAACATCTTTTTCCATTGAATCAGATAAATATGAAAGGAAAGATAAACTTGAAATACTGATTCTCTTGTTCTAAAGGGTAATCAGGAACAGTTTTAAAATTTTTTATCTTTTTACTTTTTCACAATTCAGAAATGGATCCATTGTCTATGGTTAGCATTCTACTGCATCCAGCACATCTCCCCAAAAATCGTAGGACTCTTTTCTACTGGCCCTCCAAATCAGACCCTCTTTTCAAGGAGAGAATTGCAGATAACATTTTTAGGATGTAATTCTTTCAATCTTCAGTGACATGCTGCTGTTTCAATTCAAATCTAACCAGGGAGGTTAGGGAAACGTGGTCTATTTGCAACGGGGTTTTAATCGTCATGGAGATTTTGTTCAAAGAAAGGCTTCCAATTGCAATAGGCAGAAATCCAGGCTCCTTGAAAAACTCCATGCCATATTTCAGTGGCTGGCAAGTTTACATGTGTCACTGTCACTTCTGTGTTTATTAAAAAACAAAAAACCAAAAAGTCCCCTCGCTAACAATAATTTTTACTTTAGCAGAGAAAAAGGGGACACAAAGAGAACAACACTTATTCATATAAATGGTTGGTTTAACACATACTGAACAAATTGATGTATAAATTGGCTATGATAAATGCTTGTGTTAAATGTGGTTATTTATTATGTGTTCCATTACATAAATTGGTTGCAGAATTATAACAAATGCTCTTTATTAATCTTACCTTCCCTGTGGCTGGAGAATGACTTAAGGCAATTATCTTCAGCGTGGAACTCAATTCCGTTATTGTTGATGGGCAGAAAAGGCCAGACAGCCCTCTAATACTGCACAGACAGCTCAAATTGTCATGCTTTTGCTTTTCAGTATCCTGTATCTCACCTTGTCTTTCTGTGCAGACATGGTATGCCTCTGCATCTCTTTCCAACACCATTACCTCTAGCCTCAGGAATTCTTGAAAATGTAGTATCAAGATATAAGAAATAAGAAGTGATAATAACTGATAGTGATAGTTATTCTTTTTACTACAGATAAATTTAAAGGCCAAGGAAATTTGGCTTGATCTAAGCAGTCTCACCACACACTGAGTATGGCTCAGCTCTCAGTTGTCTTTTGCATCGCTATTTCACTCTAAAATTCCCTACAAAATTCCTGCATAGGAGGAAATCCAGACTGGGAGAAGTGGGATGATGCATGCTGTAAGAAAAAACTTTGATTCTATTTGCACCATTTCCTTAAGAACTAAGGTGTGACCAAAATGCTTTTCTAGATTATTAGAGTGTGTAAATGATGTAGCCAAAGATTTTATGGTCCTGCATGATGTAGCCAAAGATTTTATGGTCCTGCTTCTCATCTGCACCAGGTTGACAGGGTGTAATTCAGCTGGCAGGAATGAAACAATTTCTGATTTATGTTTTGTGAGAACAGAATACATTTCTGCAACTTTAACTTGCCCTGCAAGGGTTAGACTGTCATGAAGGCTTATGCTCCATCCTCATTTCACAAGCATAATGATCATGATAGTCCTTCTGGGGAGCTGCTAGCATGAGCCCCCCTACAGCCTCCTCACCATTTTCTCTGAAGAGCTCATTAGAGCAAGTTCCTCTAGCACTGCTGTCAGCTCATAAAAGGGACCACTTGACTTGCTTCTCTGCTCCGTCTATGTCTTTTGCTATTTTTGTGAGGTGAGCAGGGTGGAATGACTAGGAGGGCGGATTAATTGTGCAGTTGCTAGAGGAGAAAAGAGGAAATGATTGGGGGAGATCTATAAAAAGTAGTGAAAAAAGATGTAACTGAAAACTGAGGTGGCTTTGATATTTTGTTAAATGCTGTTTCTAACACTATCATTATCCTTTTTCAGGTGAGTAGCTTTTCAGTGCAAGCATGATATAACCTCTGTGCTGCCTAATGCAATGGGCTCGCCCCCCTACCTGCTTCCAGATGCCATCGTAAGAGGGATAACAAAGGGGCACTCCAGAGAATTGTTCACTTCAGCACTATAACACAGCTAAGGATTTCAGGACATAATTCCAGCAGCTGGAGACCTAAGCTATGTGCAGGTAGCCTACCACTCAGGACAGCCAGCTATTCTGTAGCCTCAAGTGAAATAACAACAAGAAATGTTTCTATATAGTCAGGATACAAGAACAATAGTACTTGGTACTTTTGCCAAGCTGACAACTGGCTTACTTGATTGTGAATTTAAAATCAAATGTCCTTTGACACAGAAATAATGTGAGAAAAGCGATTAAACCCATATGTTGACTTAGATCTGAGTAAGATTTCACTTTCAGGGGACATAAAATTGTCAGTATTAGTCCAGAAAATTCCATAGATACTTCATGCTTTCTTCTGCTTAGATTGACTCCTGGTATATATGATACGAAGTTAGAAAAGAGGTTAAAGAGAAACCTTTAGAGATCTGAATGTTGAAGAGTTTAATCTTTGAATAAATGGGCTAGTATATCCCTCTCTGATTCATTTTCTAGCTTTTTACTCAAAAGTGTAATTGTTAATTTTCAGTGAAACATGCCCAACAGTGCATTGTTTTGAAATTAATCGTATTTTTCAGGAGGGTAAAGTTGCATGGCTTTTGACTTAATGAAGGGCCAGGGACCTGTGATAGCTGCCCGCAAACATGTTGGTTAGCACTTGGATAGTGTCACTGGGTTCTTTTAGTTTTACTACAAGGAGGCAGCATAGGAACTTTAGTGCCAAAATAACCACGAATACAATCCAAATGCTCTACTATATTAGCACATCTGCTTGTTCCAGATGCTTCCAATTAATATCCTGAAATCCTGAGTAAATTAACAGAGTACTTACCTTCCACTGCTTCTCCAGACATACCCAATGGCATTTCTATTTTATATAGCTATAAAACTGCAGCACTTGGTAAAAGATCAATAAGTGCATAAATGTCAGCGAATGGAAGGAATTGAGAGGAGAGCAGAAGTTTCTTAGAGATTCAAAGCAACGAGACATTTACATAAACCTTTAACCCGAGGCTGGAATTGAAATGGCACAAATATACAGGGAGTAGCTGTTGTGACGTATCCCTGCTACGCACCCTCCTCCTCCTACCCCTCCCCCAGGCTCATTTGAGCTCCCATTCCTTTGGACTACAAAAGCTCTGCAAGGATTTTTCTTTGGACCGTCCACTTCCCCCAGGACAATTACCACTGCTTGTTTATTTAGATGGGAGCATGGGGAAAAGAATACTAGGAATGCTAAAGAGGTGAAGTGACAAGTATGAAGTACATAATTTCATGTAACGGCTCTGCATGATTACAATATCTTAAAATTCACTACTTGAAAAACTGAGTATTGGCAAAAGAGCAGTGCTGAGCTACACCTACATAACATATCCAAAGATTCATGCTTGGACTTGGAAATCTTTTAAAGAAAACAAGAGCGAGACTTCAATTATTCCTAAATTTGATCAACCTCAGCCGGGGACTCTGGCTCAAATTTGGGTCTCAAGTACAATTTGCCCACTCAATGTTTACCAGTGTTGCAGAGAGGCATCAGCCTTTATTTTTTTAACTTGCTCCCCCAGGATCCTGAGCCAAGCTTTACAAACGCCAGCTTCAGGGAGCGTCCAAACCTCCACAGGTCTCAGTGGTGAAGGCAGCGAGCGGTGCCAGGCTGCCTGGGGAGAACAGGAGTCCGAGCACCATGCTGAAGCCCTGAACGGCACTTGTCCCGAGGGCACTTGCTGCGTGGGCAAGCTGAGCCCAAGCACCTCTGCCAGCAGGTTCAGCATGCAGCTGGCCTGGCAGAGCAGAGGCACTTTTTGCTGATATGTTGTGTATGTTCGAAGTGGAGTCTGCCCTCCAGCAGACCGGTCTCGCAAAATGGTAAAAAAAAAAAAAAAAAAAAAAAAAATAGTGCCAACCTCCTGACTTCAGTTTCCTACTTTAGGAGGATTATCTGCAGGAAGGGCAGGGATACATGTGGCTGGAGTGCCCTCAACTATGGTTACTCTCATTTTTCCAAGGGTTTAACAGGCAGAAGTGTGTGAGCTGAAGAGCCCTTTTTTGGTGGTAAGGAGTGTCCATATGGGTGGAGTATAAAAGCAGGGTGAAAGACAGAGCTTCCCCACCATTCCTACCCCTTCAGGCATATATGCATGGAAGCTGCAGAATTATTAATGTAAAAAAGAACTAATTATTAATGTAAAAAAAGAGGACAAAGCAAGCCCCAGTAAAAATAAATTCAACAGCCCTTGCCTAAAGGCATGAGCACATGACCAACTTTTCTCAAGGCAAGTTTGAGTATGAACTTAGAGCATACCACCCACTCCCCAAGAAGTGCCTGGACCACACACTTATTCTGTCATAAATATAAGGTAGCTTACCACTTGGGGAACAAGGCATACAAGTTGAGGTGACTGCAAGATTCAGGCCCACTGCAGTGTTTGGCTGAGTGCTTTGACTAGAGTGGGTACTGTATCTATCCTAAAATTATTGATTTTTAACATTCATGATACATTGAGGAGAGAAAATCAAAATCTAACAGCTATTAGATTTCCCACAAACACTGAGAAACTCAGAACTCCTTCTACTACGGTACTGAAGAAATGTACAGAGCCGCATCTGCAGATGCTTACACTACTGTGGAGCTCCTTCAGCACTGATTTGCATGAGACTTTGCAAGGAAATATCTTTTCCAATTTATATAATTAAAAAAGCAATACACAAATGTGAATGATAACAAAGGAATTTAAAAGTAATCAGTGAGAGATAAATACCTGTCATTTGTGCCTCAGAAAGTCTGTCCCTGAACTGTAGACAATTACAAGACCACTCCTGTACATCAAGAGTACAAATCAGAAATTTGTATTATCAGGAATCAAAGGCAAGCGATCAGAGCTGTGTTTGGCTGCTGTAACATCTGGGGACCAAAAGGATGTATACCTTTGTTTTAAGAGATACAATTATTACGTAAGTTTAACCAGCTCATCCATGTTGGTTCTTCTTTTATCAAATATCTCTTCTGTTAACCTAGTGCCTGTAATTTTGTCTTACTTTTATATTGTCAGTCACATTTCAAAAACAAGCACTTGTTTCTGTACTCAGAAAGCTGGATCCAACAAACAGACATACACATTCTGACCCTTGTTCCCACACAGACTTAATTCAACCACTCATCAGTGAGACTTCCTGCAAAAGCAGGGTTTGTGTCTCCGTTAGGAAGTTAGAAGTTTCTCAAGACAAACGAACAACAGAAGACTGCTGCCTTGGCTTACCACTAGGCCATAACGCTTTAAGGAGAAATATTTTAAAAAGTATTAGAGCTCATTCTACCTTTTGAGAGAGGAATACTCCAGCTTTCATTTGACCATTATGCTCCCCATTTTGGATATTTCTTACCTCAGCTTCAGCTCACGCTCTGCTGCCTGTTATTCTCTGGAAAGATGAGAGTAACCATATAGTTGAGGACAGTCTAACTGCACGGATCCCTGCCTGTTCTGCCGATAATCCTTCTAATCTGGAGGCTGAGGGTTGCTGCAGAACTCTTCCTCTAGCTCTTTGGCAGCTGGAGAGACCTGC
This sequence comes from Struthio camelus, assembly GCF_040807025.1. Lineage (NCBI taxonomy): Eukaryota > Metazoa > Chordata > Aves > Struthioniformes > Struthionidae > Struthio > Struthio camelus. The sequence goes on from NC_090981.1 coordinate 26,464,863, forward strand.
TGGGCAGAGAGGGTAGTCTTGGTGAAGAATTATGTCCATTTTATGCAGTTTAAAGGGCAAGAAAAGACATCTGGGAAACCAATTGGTTTCTCAATTCTGTGACATTATTTCCAGCATTTTATTTTTAATTTTTGCATTGTTAGCTTATAAAACTGACATACAAAAACTGCTATATAAAGCTTAATGAATCCTCTGATATGCACTATTTCTGCCACAAGGGGAAACAGGCACTGTTCCTAGGATTAGCATTATATCCTTCCAGCCCTCTGGAGAGAGGTATTAGTTCATAATTTAACTCCACTTTGTCAATATTACCCTAGAGCCTGCACTTGCACTTTAAATGAAACACTTTATCCTGCAGTGAAATGATATTTTACTCAGACCCAGGCAATTTCGGGGATATTTGGTGAGCTGTATTCCATGCTTTTAGCGGGATCACAGAAAAGCATAAGTCTGCTGTATAAACTTTTGCTGTGCGCTCCCCAGTGCAGCTCTATATATTATATTACTGAACTGCTCATAGAAAAGAGAAAGTACATTTCCAGGCTTTAGAAAAAGTACACTAAATAGATCATTTTCTTTTTATAAACAATCAATTTTGCAGCAAGCTTTGGAAGAAAGATGATTCAGTTCAGCTTTAGAGTCAGAGCAAAAAATTACTGTCAACTTTAAAGAGAATCATGCTGGCTCCTTTATGTCAGGATGAATTTGACCTAATAATGGCCATTAATTTCAAGGCACTAACCACCTTGTAACTTGATTTTTGGTCTGTACTATGACAGGGTATTACATTATCTATATCTAGGGTTAGAATGCATCCACAAACCTTTTTCACAAGCTATTTAAGGCTTCATAGAAATTTATGGTATGATTTATCCTTTATTTCAAAATATTGAGGAAGAGCTGAAAACATACAGAGTGGAAAAAAGCTATGAATATGAAAATAAAGAAGAGGCAGATATTTTTTCTGTTGCAGACAGTAGGAAATATGTGAGAAAAAGAGGAGGATGAAACCATGAATTTTCAAAACTCTGAATAAAAAAAGTTTGCATCAGCATTTTCACCAAAATCTTACATTTTGTCAGGAAAATTTTCTGGCTGGTAAGTTCGGCTGTTTTTAAATGCACAAATACTACAATAAAGGAGCCATATAAATATGTAAAGTATTTTTTTAATCTCACTCTCATATATGCATAACCTTTACTCAAGTGCCAGTCAAAATCAAAAGCACACTAAATCTGAAGTTGCATTCTTTCCATCCGCTTTTTCAAGCATTAGATCTTTCTAATTTATCTGAGGCATTTCTAAGGTATCTACTGCTGTGGTGTTTAAGTGCCAATATCTGATGTTTCCTTCTGCTGTAAATTGATTCTTTGTACCCTGTCAGATGTGCGAACCTTCCTACTGTGTATCTAAATACACTGAGAATGTGTGCGAGAGCTTATAACTATCACAAGTAGCAGAGAATGTCCTTATTAAGTCTCAATCACTTGCAGAAGGCAGGGGGTTAGAAAGCAAATGGATGACTCCCTTTTTTCTTCTGTTGTCTCTGTTTCCCATCTCAGCTAAAGTCACCCGGGTGAAAATTAGATGGGGGACCTCTGCTCAGCCCCGAGAAAGCTCACACTGTCTAGATCAAATAAGAAAAGGCATGCTTTGCTTTACTTTAACCTTGTGCTCGTATTTGTCTCTCACTTTCTTGCTAGCTTCATTTTATGAAGCCAGTTTTCATTACATTTGAAAAATGTGTGGTTTTGGAAGGACCTTGGTTAGCTGGGTCCTCATTTGAAGGAGAGGTTTCTTTTCTTTCAGTTACTCTTTTTTACGATTGATTTTGCTAACTGAAATGTTAGCAATACTGGGAAAGCGTTGCTATATAGCTATGACAGTACTCTGCAACCCTCAGTCATGAACAGTCATTTCTTCTGCTCAGTAAGAGCAACATTTTACGCTAACAAGAAATTATAATTTCTGAATGTTAAATTCAAGCCAAGTTAATTAATTCTGCTATCCCCTGTTACTGACACAGTGACAATGCTTAATTCTCAAGACTAATATACGCAGCCCAGTTTTAGAGGCTGCTACTGAATACACAGTTACGTGGTAAACACGGTTGATTTATTTTGTTGGACGGCCTCTGAGTACATGGTTATTAAACTACAAACAACAAAACTGAGTTGTTACTAACCAATGATTTGGAAAGGAGGAATTGTTAAAACATTGTTTGTCGTTAGCAAAACTCCATCAGGGTTAAGGCACTGTAAACAAGATTATTCTGTATACAATAACAACAATGTTATGGTCACAATAAATATGCTTGACATGATAAGCATTGTGAGGTTTTGTCAATATAAATTATGTATGGGCAACAGTTGTGTTAGGTCTGTTTCTGGAGAAAGTGTTTGTTCTAAAATAGAGACAGTTTGTTTTTCCTGCTATGAAACTCATGAAACTTCAGGAATGTGAAGGGCTTTGCACGCAAGGCTCCATTCCTAGTAAATCAGTATTTGGGCCTCTGCACTGCAGATTCACAGCTTTTAAGACTTATTAGGAACAAGCAAGTTTTTCAGCTGGTCTCTTGCTCCCTGTGTTGGCACGACCCGGGAGCGTGTAGGTAACACAGTATTCAACACTGAGATGAGGAAAAGCTGCCACTGCCTAGCAGGAATGGCCACTTTCCCTGGGAACAGCAATAACTGGCTGAGAAGGTACAATACTACTCATTTTTAAAGGACACTTATTACAAACCAGAAACTTATGATGAAAGGCAAACAGTGGACAAATGAAAAAATCCTTATTCACAAAGAAACGCTTATGTTTTGAAAGTGACAAAACTGAAGATAAACCTGAAACATGCAAAAATTCAGAAAATTACACTTTTCTGTGGATAAAAGAAGCAGTAAAGAATGGACACGATATCACCTTTGGCTCTGACTCTGCTAGCCATAATGTTTTTCCTTTGTTTCCAGAGTCAACACTGTACTGAGGTGAACTTAAGTTCTTGTCTGAATATTCGTATCCATCACATACTGGAAAAACAGATCTCAATAGATTTCAAAAGGTTTCAAACATATAGGATAGCGCATTACCAGAAAGCAGACTAGAAAATAACGTGAAGGTTAAAAGAAGCATTGGAACTCAGTCCTACCCGGTGACAGTACTGCGGTTTATATCCAGCTAAACACTTAAGCTCAGGTTTCTTGTCTTGTAATTGACATAGCAAGAAGCCCAACTTATGCATTAGGATCCAACGATGCAAAAACAGAACAAAAAGACACCCTGACCAATCCAAATTTAATCCTACATATATGACTTGGCATGAATCTACAGATTAGAAAACTCTTCCTGGTTTTGACTACTAATATCTGTGGACCCAGTAAAAAGCCTATCTGTGTTTCTGCATCTTTCTAGGTATTTTTATTGTACACCTAGTGAAGAGTGCTGCATTTATTTTTTGATCTAAAGTATATTTCTGGATGTGCATAGGTCTGCATGGCAATGTGCATCTCTAGAGGAGTTCACGTACATACATGCACGAGTTGTTTTGGGTTTGCATATTGATACATCTGTGATTAGAATTACTTAAAAAAACTTAAAAAAATACACAAAATTATTATAGTTTATCCTAATGAATATTTATCTTTTCTGAAATGCACAATTTGACCAAATTCTTCTTTCTGCAATTTCTCTAAAGATATAAATAGTTGCACTCAGTAAGCTACAATAACATCAAATACATCTGGAATCAGAAGATATTTAAAAGTCAATAGAATACATACCTGTCCAAGCAGAAAGGCAAGTTCCTGACTTCTCAGCTGCATAGAGGATGTTAGTCATGCAGCCAGCTTTAAATGGATATTCATTCACATTTTCAACCCTGAAGGAATATTGCCAGGCAGATGCTCTGAACAAGGGAATTGCTCATTTACATGGCAACATCAAAATTTAAAGAAAAAAGTAGTTATTTTCATATGTAATACTCAATATCAACTTTGATTAAAATTGATCTCCATTTAAATTATTTAAATAAGGTAGCTCCTCTTTGATCATGAGTGCTCATTTCCAGAGTGAAGACTGTTCATTCCAGTCTTGATGCCCTAATTAAAGATGATAGCCTAAATTAGCATTCAGCTACTTATTACGTTTGTCACACTTTAAGCAAAAATGTCTCTCTTTTTAAACTACCATGACCTCTCACCCTTACGGTTAGGAATTCTCACAGAAGTACAGAAAAACAGCGTGGATAAACTAGAGATTATTTCTACCTGAAGACCTCAGCATTTGTATGAAAAGCAGTGGTAATACCAAAACAGGGATGGTAATATTTATTTTTAAAACCCTAAGTGCAAGAGCACAGGGACCTCCACAACAGAACCGACTAAGTTTACAGACTATCTGTTAGATGTGCACTGCTAGTAGTCAGTTTTCCTGGGAAGTTTTCTCAAGAGTTCAGCTGGGACTGGTTGTTATGTCCTACTGACGCTTATGTCACCTACTTCTGAACAGTTAATAGATCCTGAGGGAGACAGCCCTCTGTCAGACTCCTTAGCTCCTAGTGCTTACTGAACAACAAGCCCTGGTTCCAGAAGTAAAATGAAAATATACAGCGCTGATAATGGTGCAGATAAAAGTCTCACTGAAGAAGGCTTAAACCAGCCATTCACTGTTAAACGTGCAAGTCCTGAGCAGCACAGAATGGGATTTATTCCTAAAAAAAGACCTGATTTTGAAATACTTGACATCAAATCATTTTCAGTTAATGTAGGTAGACTATCAAGCTGATATCAAGCAAACAAGAATTTGAAGGCAATTGCAGTCACCACAGAAATACGACTTATAAATGATATGCTAAAACACCATGTAAGGCTGTTTAATCGTTGCTTGCTGAATCAATCTGACGGACATAGGCAAGGACATAAATAAGTCCTCTCCCTTTGAGTGGTGCAGCCTCATGGTCTAAGTTTAGGCACCTCAATAGAATAAGATCTGGGAGCTCATTCTGTCAGTGCTTGTACTGTAAGTGTTGTATAAAGGACTACAGTTTCCAGTAGCGTCAATTTAGAAAGTTATCAGACTACTAAATTTACAAAAAGAAAGACTAAAAAAAAAAAATAAGTTGTGGAGGCCCAAACTGGAAAACACAAAAGAACAGGAATATGTCTCCAACTGAAAAAGAAAGCTGGAAGAATGCACTACTGCCCAGTCTTGAACCACTTAATCAGGTAACTGGTACTTTTTAATTCTGTGAGCTAAAGAAAAGAATTATGTTTTCAGAAGGAAAGCCAGAAGGGTATTAGCCACTCTTTCCTCGCAGTAAATGTGGGGAAATGATTCTCATGCTGTGAAAATCTTGCTTGGTTTTTTCTCTGAAAGGAAGTAGAGAAACAAAATGCCCTGTAGCTAATATCTAATCAACTAATGAGAAATATTTGAAAGGCATGTATTTGTGTTTGTTACACAAAGCCTCATCATAAATAATGAATCCGCAGCTTTTATTTTAATAACACCAACCACAAGACCTTTCTGCTGTTCAAATCTCTTTCAGGATAAGGGACTGAAAGTTTTTATGCTTCTTAGGTTTATGTAGAGAAATTAGGATTTAAGCTTTAAATAGTATTCATCATATACACTACAGCTTTAATATATTTAAAAAATAAATACAAAACTGTTACATGATTGTATACACATTGCCCACACCCCTGCATAACAGTCCAAACATTCAGCCATTAGCTCTGTAGGACAAAGCTAAACGTAGATTCTCCCTTACCTCCTGACATCTTTGGAGTGTGAGAGTTACATTCTGTTTAATCTCTTCTGTAGACAGCAGAACAATAGCCATGATGCAACAGGTGACAATACATTTTTTGAATATTCAGGGGAAATACCAAATGACAAACTACACTAGCTGATATTAATTCTATCTCTGATTTGGAGTCAAAGAGTGGCGAGTGTAAAACAACAATGCCTGTAAATAAACAGCCAAATTCTGCCCCCATCTCAATTTTACTCCATCCCTGAATAAAACTGGATGATACTGCACACCATATAAATAATGTCAGAATTTGGCTTTGCATTAATACCTAGAATACCCTCACAGGCAGGAGTAGGGGAGTGTGGAGTCCTCGGAGTCCTTACTCCAGCTATCTTTCAGGTGTAACACTGGAAGAGACTAAGAGTAGCACACATTCCTGCTAGGAAGACCTTTATTATACTGGCAATATTTCATCGCACTATATTAATGTTAATCTTACTGATCAAATTGCCAAGCTGACTTCAATTGGCAGTTGTATTCGCAATTATTCATCATCTCTCATTAGCATTAGATATGAAAGCTACTGATGCAGCAAGACTTTAAAAATGTATTAGCAAAAAAGTAATTTTAATATGTTCTTATGAAAGGTTGCTAATTTAATACAGTGGGCTCATCCAGAAGAAATTTGGCATAGGATATCTGAATTTTCCGAACCCTGATACCATACAGAAATTCATAAAATCCAATAGTGAAGAAAAGATAAAGTACCTAATTAGAAGTTATTACAGCAGACAGATCTTATATGAATTGTACGTCATCTTTGATGTTTGAAAGCCCAGATGTGCTCTACCATGGCTGTATTTATAGATCTCATTTACTTCCCTGGCATTCACCCAGTAAGAACAGCACTCAATAGGAGAGACTTGTTCCAGAGAAGGGTAACTTTATCCTATAAGTTAGGATACATAACGTGGCCACAGAGAAGCACTGGATTCAGCTCTCGGGCAATGCTTCGTCTTCAATCAGTGCTATCCAGTTTTGGAGTTTATCTAAGAAAGGCCATGTCACACCAGCTTTACACCAAAGTGAGTAGCTCGTTACTGATCCTGAAATTAGATGCTCTCACCACACAGATGAAATCAAGCACTGTCTGTATACTAATGATTTTGAGCACTGCAGATTGCTTTGGCTTTGTAAACTCAAAATGAATTTATAGCTCACATGTAAACTAACCCACTAACACCTTCCAATTCCATTTCATTCCATTTTCTGTCTTGGTTAGAAGTGGACACTAAGGATATTTTGCTATTCTGAGCTTTTTTATTTGGAATATAAAGAGTGGCTTTTGATAGATAATCCTTCTTGTAGGCTTTCTGCAGGAGTTTCAGAAAGGAAATATTTTTTGCCTTATTTTCTATAACGTTGACAAGCTGAAATACAGAGCATGTAAACATATTTGGAGCATCTATGGGTTCAAATATTTTGGCTACTGTGATTTGAAGGGAAAAAGAAAATTTGTATCACATAGTCATTTGTCAAGAGAATTAAAAGATGGAAACGCGTAAAAAATCCTACAGGATCAGTAGAAGCTGGCAAGTAATCTGCAAAAGGGATTATCAAGAGGATTAAAAGGAGGAAGCTAATAGCTAACCTGGCTGGTTTAGGAACTGATATAAAAGTTCTACAGCAATAGTTTAATATCTCCATGTGGGAGCCATTATTTCTTCCACAACAAATACTCGTATTTTATATTTACAATGTGCCTCTCCCAAGAAGAAGTCAAGATCAGAAAGAGTGGAGTCCATCATATAGAAGGTGAAATGTCTTGAGGAAACATCACAATAGCTCCCAAATTAGTTCCTGAAGTCTTGAAAAATATAATATTATGATTTCTTGTGCCATGTGTGGAGAACTGAAGTGACAGCTCCACTTCTTAGGCACAGTAGAGTCGTCTGCTATAAAAGTAAAGCTTGTTTGTTTATAAGGGTTTTTCTCAAGGCCAATACTGTGAAACAAGGTCCCAGAGAAGCTAAAGATCACCACAAATTAGACCACCCTCTGTTCTCAGAGTAAAGCACTTTTACCTGTGCCAGCATAAAAAATAGTTCTGTGCAATTTTTTTTTTTAAGCCAACAGCAAAAACTATAATCCTGTGAATACCAAACAGTACAAATATCAAGCTTCCTTATAGGGGAGGAGAAGAGGAAGAATAAACCACAAACAGCAGTTATTAGACACACCATGTAAGGCAGTACTGGAAATTCAGTTAGATGCCTAAGTAGTAAGGAGAATAGAACAGAACAGAACAGAATAGAACAGGAATCCCCTCAAAAGGTAAGTTCAAGCACCCTAGTATGTTTGCCCTATTTAAAATCCTAGAGCATTTAAAACTTCTAATACTTCATTAAAATGCACCAGCTTTTCTCCAGTTTTAATCCTTACCTATATATATCTGTGGCTTTTAATCCTTCACTAATCTTTCTTCATCAGTAATTAAATGAAGAGGGAGAAAGGTACTTTAGCTGTTGGTTCTTCCCCTTCTACGGCCATTGTCAGCTGTCAGAAAACATGTAATAGGATGACTTGTTAAAATTCATTGTTGTAACGTAACTTCAGTTTACTATTGGTGAAAGTGGCATGTCATCTGCCTTGAGATTAAGGCATAAAATTTCAAGCACAGAGCTTACATGCTTTCTCCGTAAATTTATTTTCCATCGGCTATTCAGTCTTTAACTTCTTTTTACGCTGCCAGAAAGCAAGCCAGTGGACAACAGAGGTAAAGTCAATAACTCACAAGTGGACAGAAGTGAATATCATTACTTGACTTCAGTTGAATATCATATTTCTATTTGCACTGCAGTTCTACTTTCATTTCAAATCTGAACTCTTCAGCTAAAAATATATCTATGGGGTAAATTTGGAATTAGCCTGTTTAAAGATCTAGACTTAATTAAGCATTAGTGCGGATTTACTAGCTTTGTTCAGACACAAACGGTACCACTTTACGGAACAGTATTCCTTACCCTGGGACAATGATCTTTAATTGAATTAGTCAAAGCTACTAAAGCAGATGAAAAATGAAATCATAACAACAGAGGCATGTAACAACGGGAATGCCTAGCCATGCCCAGGAGAGAAAGAGAGAATGTGAAATTGATAGCTGGGTTATACCTGGCTTTATCACCAGTGAATGTGGTTTGAACGGGGAGAAAAAGATTCACAAGCTTCATATAAAAGTGACCATTAGTAGCCCTACCAAAACTCCCTCTAGCATTCCTCTGGTGATAAAACACACAAACAGGGCAGAATTATAAAGGGGCTGTTCCTTTTCCTCTTTAGCAAGCAGAGCTGCCCAGTAGCTGAGACAGAAGCGTAGCACAGTGTTGTTCTGCGCGACAGACAACAGGATCCCTGACAAGACATAGTGTCTCCCTGAAATGGCTTGGTGTAGTGAGGCATCACATTGCCCTTTACTATTACACATTATGCAGTCTTGCTGTAAACTTGAGTATTCGGGACCAAAAGTCTTACTGCTTCACTCAGTGTGTTTGTGACAGGAAAATACGATCATATTGTAAAAATGTGGTTGTATTTTAAATATGATAAAATGTGAACTATGTTAATGTGAACATGTAACTATGTTAACGTGAACTTTGACACCAGATTGCCAGAAAGTTTCCATGCAGAGATGAGTGTTTTCCTGAGATACTAAAACCGGAGGCATTTCAGCCTACAAATAATTTTGTTGGGGGTGTGCATGTGCTAAAACTCTGTATCGAGCTTGGAGAGACTCTTGTCATTGAACCAAGAAGAGAACACACCATTTTCCTGAAGACAAAGATAAAATCTTCAAGGTGCGATTCTGTTAATTCAAGGTTACCGTCAATCTGAAGATGCTTTCTTTTCACACTACACATTTAGGGGTGGTAGGATTTTAAAACTCTTCTAATTTGTGTGTTCTTTCTCTGTTTTCTCATATACCAATAAATGGTTCATTCTGCTTACGCTAAACACAATTCTCTCAAACAGAACTTTTAAAACTGAGGTAAAGTCTAGCCAATACACAGGAAGGCTAATGAAACCTCAGCGCTGGAAAACAGTAGAGCAAGGTGAAGCTAACTAACTGCGCTAGCTGAAGACAGCCTCCTTAGACTTGGTATAGAAGAAGGTGGAACAGGGAAGGATCTGATCACTGCCATCGCTGCCCAGTAAGAAAAATAACAGAGGATCTGGTTCCTGTTCTATGGAAAAGCTTGCACAGAAGTCATGAGTATCATGAATAATACAATTTTTGTAACAAAATAATGAATAAATCGCAGTGGCATTACAGGCCAAACCATAGAAATTCAATGCCTGAGGACTACCCACCCAAAGGCCAGAGGGTCAGGATCCTTGCTTATTTTTCATTGAAACCCCTAATTGTTGCACGCCTTTCTGTTTAGAGGCTCGGCTTTAACAGGGGAGCTGGGAAGTCGCTTTTGTGCTAGTCCAACCCAGAGCCTGCTGTTTAAAACACTCTCCAAAGATTCAAAGACTGGGAATCCTATTCCTCCCCTGCTCTCCCACAAGAGGATGACAGAGAGCTAAGCTGCCTCTATGAGGCCTCTAACTAGATTATCATAGAAAATCAGGAGAACTCAGTCTCCCTCTCCAGCTATGAAGGTGACAATGACTGCTATACTTGGTGCTCAGGAGTCTGCACATATCAGATTGTCCTGAATACGTTTAACAGATAAAATGAGATTATGGTGCTTCCTTGCCCTATCTCCACAGCAGTTTAAGCACTGCCTAATCAGTGAAGCATTTCTGAACTCGTACGCCTGGTTGTCCTTAGGTAAGCAGGGACATTGATTAATTTCAGGAGCCTAGGTGGTGCTGGAAAACAGGCTTTATGAATATCTCTCTAACTGTTAGACATCCATGCCAATGTCATTTCAATTCAGGAAAATGTGGGAAGCTTGAGTCTTATCTATTGTATTTTTTGCAAGAAGGGAGGCAAATGACAGGCTAGAGCTGTTATGAACTTGCTGCTATTTTGGAAGCTACTACTCATCAACAAACAGTTGGATGCAATGTGTTAAAAATAACAATGAGGCCAGAAACGATGGCAGGTTTTAATCGGGAAACGAAACATAAAAAATGGTGCTAAAGTTACCTATTATCTTCCTAGGAACAACACTGAAAGGCTCAGCTGAAACTTTAACAAACTCAAAACTTTGATAAAGCATATTCCAATTATCCCACACTGCACACATTTTATAATAGCAATATAATTTAATTTAAATGTCATGAGACAACTATTCAGACCCCATAAAGGATGGGAGCAATTTAGCTGTAGCTCAGACTTTGCAATACTGAAGAGTCATGATCATCCTGTGCAAATTTACATTCATTTATGTGTTATAGCTTCATTTTTGTGTAGGCCCAACAAGCAGTAATTACAAAATGTTTGAACACCAAAATGAAAATTTATCATCACAAAATAGAAATAGATAGCAAATATTTAGGAATTTAGGAGTTATAACAATGCGATGAATTAAAATTTGATACTAATAACCAACATTTCTTGTTGCTGCAAGGTGTTTATTTATATACTATCTAGCAAGCAAGCAAAAGGATCAAATATTTCTGGCCTATACTTCAAAAATTCACTTTATAAGTGTTTCACCAGAACTGTATTGACATTTAGATGTGAAGCGCTCAGACGTTCCTTTCCCCCGTCAGAGAACACTGCAGGTATGTAGATATTTAGATTCTTTCATGATTCACCAGACCAAAGCAGCACTTATAAAGTCACCAATGAGTCAAAATAATGATCTACAAGGTTTATACTAAACAGATGTTTCAGTTTCTATAGCCAACAGACAAAAGTATAGTCTAATCAGTTGGAATGTGATCCAGTGTGGGGTGACCCTGGCTTCAGCCAAAAAAAGAAAGCCCCAGCAGAATCACCTCAACCTGTAGTCAGTGATCAACCTTGACCTCTGATAGAAGGACTTGAGAGAAATCACCTAACATACATTGCATCAATTTACCTAATGAGTTTCCATGAAATTGGGCTAAGCTAGTTTACCTTTTATAGAAAGAACACGTATTCCATCAATAAAAAATACATAAGAAGCAGCTCGAATCTGTTAATATGGGTAAGTTTGCCAGTCAGCACAGTTACCTCATTATCTTTGACTCCAGTACTACTCCAGTACTACAGCTGAGCTAATTACTACTCTGGAAGCTATTTCTGTGTTCATGTTTCAGTAGAGCAACACTGCTAAGTTAAAGTAAGGCTTCCTGACATTCCTAGAGAAAACAATATTCTTTGGGAATGAGCCACCTGCAGGTTTCAAAACAACAAAGGACATCAAATTCTGCTAATCGTTGCGCTTCCTAGCCTTGCTATTCACTGCCATGCGACTGCAGCCATACCCACCAGAAGTCCAGACAGATACACTAGAAGCCATAAGATTTTATTACTGATCTACTCTCGTTGAGTGATGAGCATGAGTAAGAGTTAGCTGAATAAAAATGGCTGACTAATATAAAGGTAGATACTTAGTTCTCCTTACATGATAAACAGGGACAAAAGGATTAGGTATATTGAATTAAATATGGTATTGAAACTTAAATATTGAGTCTTCCATTACAAATTCTGATTCCTAGACATTTTTGTGTCTGAATGTCAACGTGAAGCATTCAGCATATTAAAACTGACGGAATTTTGTTGATTTCTTTTAAGAGAGTTATAATACATATGGGAATAAAAATCTGAATGGTTTCCAGGGCAATACATACTTTACGGTTTAAAATAAAAACAAAGAATTGCTATCTTCATAGAGAAGCGCTCCCTATTCTGTTGCTGATGCTGATCATTAGGAGATACAGCCAGCAGCCAGAGTCATCTTCAGAAAGACGTTCTGCAAGTGAGAAATGACAAGGAACATGGACTGAAATTGTCTTTTATTGGCTGTAAGTGGTGATTCTGGCATTAATGTCAGCTTTTATGAAATGCCAACTCTACAATCAACTATTTCTGGAATTATTTTAGTTGAATAATATGGTTTCCATCACAAAGTACTTTATGTTTGTTACTAACTTTGTTATCTGCCTGTCCCTCGTACAGAAGAAAACAATCAGAAGAGCAGCTCTCTACCTTGGATATTAAGTATGAATTACTGTTTTGTAACAGGCAAAACATCCAAATACACCATTAGCCAGATCACATATCAGACACGCTCCCTAACTAAGCAAAGATATAAGTTCAGAAGAAACAGGGAGAGAGCATTTGGAAAGTGACCTGGAGTTATATCAAAAACCTTCCAAGGAATATAACTTAAAATCACAAGCCAATTTTCATTCTAGAATATTTTCATTAATTAAGAAAATTCATGCACTAAAAATTATTACCTATGAGTGAAATAATCTTCCTTATACGAAGAGCTAGCACAAGAGCTATTCAAAGCGTTAAGCTTCATTTAGCGGACATGTAAACCTTTGCTGTGCTTTAGGATGAAATGCAGCTAGCTAGGATAACTTCCCAATATCAAGAAATACACCGTTTCACCATTTGAGGGGAAAAAAAAAAAGATTCTACTCATAGGACCCCCTGCTTTATGCTTTTCTTAGCAATTGTATCAAAACTTACAGAAGAAAGTTATTAGAAAGCAACTGTTGCTTGCTTGGGCATACGGTTCTACTACGTGTCCTGAGCCATTCTAGAAGTTTATATATAAATACACATACGTTATTCTAGAATGTCCTGGGAGAAAGAACAGAAACAAGGACAGAAAAAAATAACATAACTTACCTGATACTTAGAATACACGTATTGTTATATTATACTTTACAAAATCTCTTTTTGTTTTGAGTAAGTTTCCTGCAATTAGCACATTCGCCCTCTGTGTCCCCCTCCCTTGTCTGTTATGGAGCAGTTAATGGTTCAAGAGTTCTCATTTTCTGCTGAATAAACTAAACTAGACTCCAAATTTAGCTTTCCAATAGAAAGTCAGAATTTCAAGTGGTCATTGAGCTGTGACCTGCTACAAAAAGGATTCTTTGCTCAGTGTTCACGCATTAAAAGCAAGTGCAAGCACAGCCAGCTAATACTCTATGAAACTCTGTTTTACATTCTAGGCCTGATATCTACCTCCGCTGAAAAAATATTACTCTTCAGTTGCCTTCTGTCATAGTTACATGAGGTAGTAAAGTTAAATACAATTGTCATAACTTGTTTACACACTTCACGTTCTATCAACATGTTTACTTTTTGCTTTAATTTTATTAGGTATGTCTTAACTAGCTTGGAAACAAATTCATTTTCCTTTTTGCTTATCAGGATTGTTCTTTTACACCTTACAGTGTATGATATCTTATTTATACCTTGTAGACAACTTAAATTTCTAAGTCAGTGAACACAGTTCTTGTAACAACAGGCAGTTGTCCTGAAGCTTGACTGACCTCATTTTGTGATATTTTGGAGGTCCAGTCTCAGACCGATTAGTTCTTCCTTGCTCACATTCCTCTTCTGTCTTACTTACCAAATTTCAGCAGAGAATACATCACACCAGCCTCTGCCTCCAGGTATTTTTTCTTGCATACACCGGCCTGGCCTATTCATTGCATTTGCAATATTCATCCATCCAGGGCTACTGAATGTAGATTCATCTCCCTGATATATGTCGTTTGTCAGTATTCAACATATACAATTTGCCTGATCTTTAAACTGTCAAGCTTCTAGTTATTGGAGGCTTAGTTCCTTAGTTGTCATAGGTTTTAGCTCTTGATTGATTCATTTTTCTCTATTATTGCTCTCATTACTGTGAGCCGTGATAATGTTGGGATCACAGACCTCATCTTAGGTCAGACCTCATCAAAGGTTACAACAGGTCACCAATAAGACCTTCTGTGGAGCAGTAACTTAACTCAGGCATGACTGGCCATATGTTTTCTTTCCATTTTGCAACTTCCTTTAGTAATAGTAGTGATTTTAACAGCCACCTCAGCTTTATTGTTAGACTGGTGCTGTCATAGTGATGCAGTGACATAACTGAATTCTGTTTTTCTTGCGTAGCTGAGTGGAAAGGGTAAGCGCAGTTCTAATAAGTTTACTACACAAGTGAAAAAGAAACTGCAGAGCAACAACGGCATATGGCAAACATATGAAGTGAGCTCAGTACGTCAAAGAGTATCTCTGTTTTTCTCTTTGCAACAGAATATATGATCTGCAGTTTCTACTGTCCAGCACAATGCTGCAATACGAAATCCAGCATTCACCTTTCTATGAGAAAAAATCTAATCCACAAACCGAGAAAGTAAATCACATAGATTCATTGCAGGCATACAGTCCCACTGCCTGAAAAGACATGGTTTGCAACATGAAACCTTCTCAAAACACTCTACTACCTTTCTATGAGAGTGTTTAGACACGCATTTAACTGTGATAAAGGTGAACAGAAAGTAGTCTACAGCAAAGCTGTGCTTGATGGGGAAACTCTTCCTTTTCTACTTTGCGCTACAAACTACAAAGAATGTTCTGTATTATCTCATTTGCTGCTTGCGCTGCATTTCCTATACGTATTATAGACGCTGACCCAGTCTTAACTCCAGAGTCATGCTTAGCCAGTGGACAGTAATTTCTTGCTTTCTGGATGCAGCTTTCTGCTTCAGCATTTCTCTTTTTCATTATATATTATGATTCAGCAGCTTTTATACAGGATGCTGTCTTTTATTCTCAAATAATGTAAGAGCATAAGCTTTCCTAGAAGTTGTGTGTACGTGGCCGGGGTGGGGGGGGTCAAACTTGTCTACAGTCTTTTCATCGCCTTGTTTGCTGTTGTCTATCTACATTCTGTACAGGTCATTACCGGCTTGTTCGTAGCCCTGGAGATTCCAAAACAGCGCACAACCTGAGCTGGCTGACATTTTGTGTGTTTCTGTATGTTTGTTCATTTCTAATAGATTAAAATCTCATTTTCCTGTTCACTTTCCATACTTTGTAGGCAGCACAATCTTGAGGCGGGAAAATCATTTTTTTAAAAATCCCTTTAAAAAGATTAATATAACCTGTAATGTGTAGTGACAGCATTTTGGGCTGCTATCACTAGCTTTGTAACAGTGGTTCCTGTTAGCTTATAGCCACTTTCTACTTGAAGAGTAGAAAGGGCTGCCTTTGAGTAAACTATTGAACTCTGAGAAACATGAACTTTAAAACTTTCTCTTTTATCTAAGTACATTTTTCCCCCCCAGTGGTGATTGTGACCATAAGAGAAAGTTACCATCTGTTCCTTTGCTAAAGCAGTGAAGTCACATGTCCCCCTTCATTCATACAATGCTACAGTAAAATGAGAATATAGGCTAGTAGAGTTAATTGCTGAGATGCGTGAAGTTACTCTTACTTATACCGTGGCTTTGTTCAGTAGCCACTCTAAAGAATCATACCTTTGAGATACTGAACAGGCATTGTGAGGGTTTACAAACCTAATGCTTCTTTGAACTGATCTAATATAACTATAGGCAGCTTTTAGAAGTCACTGCATACTCCATAGGAGCACAGCAAGTGTTGCATATACTGTCTGTGACACTGTACATTGCAGTGAAGTTACAGTTTTTACAAGACCACTATGGCTACGATTAAAATATACCACCTATTTCTGCCATACTGTCTCCATGTCCTTACTCCAGAGGGACATCAGCTATACCTCTAATCCGCATCATTTCTGTTAACAATGACGCTAACAGTCTTTCCCTACAAAACTGATAATATGCAGCACCCTCAGCCATCTCTGTATCCCTACTGGTGTCTAAATGCAGTGAAGTATTTGCTTTCCTTACCCTGTAGGACCTGCCAGCTTCTGCCCTTGAAATCCCATACTGACAATAGTCAATTCTTCAGGCACTTCAGTCAGCTGCTTTCAGTATTTCATTGAGACACACTCAGAGTTTGACATCTAAATGGCCACCAAACTACTTAGCCAATTTATAAACTCCATGATTTTAGCAATAGTGCCTTCTTTATTTTACTTTATCTTTATTTTACTTGCTTTATTTTTCAATTTTTTTTTTTTTTTTTTAAAGTACATGGGTACTTTGAGAGGCAGAGGCACGTAGGCTTGTACTAAAATGACTATGTTTATCTGCTTCCTGCTGCAACATATCTGAAAGACATCCTAGTCCTTCGAAACCATTTCCATAACACTTTGCTGCAAGGATTGCAAAGCATATTGCTGATATTTTTGTTCTTCTTGTGTATGTGCCACGTGAATCATTTTTTGTCCCAAGGTTAATGTTACTAGGTTCACAAATCTACTCGTTTTAGCTGAAAGCAAAGGCTTTTGTATTTTCAGTGCTATCTGAAATTTTTCCCACATATTTTTTCACAGCATTTGTTTAAAAGTTACTCAGAAGCTGCAAGACCATGCCATTATATAACTTCAACTTAGCTCCATTTGTACAAGAAAATGAAATTGCAAAGGCCAGAGAAAATGTTTTTAGCCTCAATTCCCGTACCTTCAGTGTCTATTCAGCATTCAATTTCTTGAATTCCATGTATATATCTAGTCCTTGTTTGAGTTTTACAAGTTTTTTACATTTGCTCTTCTGTATTGTATTTATGTCACAGACATTCAAAGATTTTATCTTCTGAATTATTGTTTTGCTTTCCTTCTTGATCTAAATCTTTGATTTAGTATCTTCTTCCCTTTATTTTTCTTGTCTGCAAGCTTTGCAACAATCATTTTCTTGCAACAATTACTGAATGCAATGTCATCCGTAGGATTTTTCCAAATACTTTCTTCTCTGTTGTGGACACAGGTCTTGATCTGCATTTTGTCTGTCTCTTCTGTCCTATGTTTGTGCAGATGTTTTTCCACAGACTTTCGAGGATCTTCTTTTCCATGCACTTGGATGCTTTTTCTGTTCTATTTGGAGAATTATTTGTGTCCACTCTCCTCTATTCACCAGTTTCACAAGCTCTTCAGCTTTTGGCAAAGCTGCTGCGGCCTAAGGTTCAGTCAAGCTCCTGCACTTTGTTTCCCAACCATTTATCTACTATGCATTAACTTGCTGCTAAGACTAAAAAACTTCAGGCCAGCCATTCTGTGGAGTTTGGCGATGTATAGCGGTTGATTATTTCTCCAGATTCTTCACACTTGTGTTTTTGAAGCTTTCTAGGTTGGTATGTAGATTATAAAAAAAACCTAACTGCATGTCAAAATACTGTTGGAAACTGTATTCGTTGCCACTAATAATATGATTGCTTCCAGTTCTAAGTTTTCCTTTGTCCAACCCTATTCCTATTTCTTCAGTTTACCATGGAAAAGCTACAAACATTTAATTGCTAGTGTATGTGTAATCCACATATATCTGCCCAGAGGCATGAATCTGGCATGTTGTCCAAAGTGTATCATTTTTGCAGCATTTTTGTTTAGATTTAGGTTTCACAAACTGGCAGAAAAGCAATCATATCTGACTCCCGGTTCAGTGTTAAAAATACAAAAAGAGTGAGTCAAGAAAATAGCGTTCCTCTTTGGTCTCTCTGCCACACAAATTCATTTCTGGCCATTAATATGACCTTCCCCCTTTGGAAAGCTGTTTATAGCACAGCTAGCGTCACACAGGATGAGTTTAAAATTGATATATTTCTTCTCCAGCCTTTTCCAGTTTTGCCACTTTGTGTTTTTTTTAATCTTCCTTTGTCTTTTCTCTTAAGAAATTGGGCTGGGAGTTTAAACAGCAACATCCAGTGAGCACATGCTTGAGTTACAAGGCTGTTCAGCTGTGAGGAGCACTGCATGCTCTAGAAGGCTGCGATATGAAGAATCTGGAGTTATGCCTGCATAGGCAGGCAGCTGAGGTCACGATCTCGAGCTTATTCACAGTATGCCTGCTAACACACCAAATGCGCTCTCACACTTGAGGTGCGAGCATCTGCCAGAACCAATTCACAGTGTTGCAGCCAGGCACCAGCATCAGACAGAAGACAGCAACTAACAGCTGAGGGGTAGTAGTTTCTTAAAGTGCCTCTCAGCTGCTTCCAACTGAGAGCGCTGCTCCTTCTGTTCCTCTCCCTTCCAGTGCAAATTGAGACATGCTAACTTAAAGTGAGCAGTATTTTGTGCTACAAGTGACAAAGGAGCACACAGCTTTGCTGCTGTGAGTCACTGCCCCTGAGCAGAGTGCCTCAGTAGCATACAAGTGAGTGTTTCTCTCCATCTCAATCCAATCCACGAACACTTTAAGCTGAATTGTTCATCTTTTCAGAGATATAGTGGACAAGCAGCACCTACATACAGTCAGGTACCAGTCTGAGGGATGCCAAAGACTGGGCCTCTTTGTCCCAGGAGACTCACACAGGCACTGGTCTCAGCTAGGATGTGACAGGTGAAGAGTCTGAGGTTGCTACCTCTCAGCCAAGACCAATTCCTGAATGCACGGATGGTCTTAAACCAGTGGCAAAAGTAACTTTCTAAACACCACTCCAAAGGGGAATGGAGGAGAAGCAGTTGTGCAGTCATATCACTAGCATTAGGTGGGAGGCTGGCTGATACTGCCTCTCACATTGAAGATACAGTGCTATCTGGTTAACCTGAGAAGGAGTAGAAACGCTCACACAATCTGTAACTTTTTAATCTGTTTGGAGATTTCCAAGAGACAAGAGCCCTCAGATCATTCCCTTGACATGGCAGGGATCAGAGGATCAGGCTTGGGACTTATGCACAGCTACAAGTCATTCCTATAGCAATACATTTAACACACTGTCCAGTGCAGCATTATCCTATATCTAAGTATTTTCCAACTATTAGGTATTAAACCCCAAGCGGATCTCAATGCCACTTTGACATAGCCATGTAGATGTGCTTTACATGCCTGATAATATTTGTACTGGAATCATTCATAATATTTCAAACAAAACAATAACATTTGAATCCCACTGTGGTGACAAAACATTTTCTCATCCCACCTTCACAAATCTTAAAAGACTATAGAATTTTCTCCTAAATCCTGCCCTCCTGTGGTCAGCTGCAGAGTCCAGTAACAGAGTTAGTCTTCCTGCTTTTTCCTTCACCCCACTTTGATATGCCTCTCTTATCTCTGTGTATGATGCGTTCCCAGGGCTGATGAGGGGCACGATCAGTGGCTGCAAAATGAATTAAAGGTGGGCATTGCCCTCACCAAACTAGAAAAAGTATCAGAATTCAAGGGCAAAAATATGGGAAAAACATTCATTTCAGCTTCCCCTTCCACACCTATCATAGAGATACTATGAAAGAATTATTCTCTCCTGCCTAGAGCATAAGGGTACCTTGATGCAAAGCCTAGCTCTAACAAATGTTTAGAGACTCTATTTGCAACTGTATGAAACCAAAAATAGTATCATTTGCAGTTACATTTTTCTAGTGAGGGAAAAATACTGTAATGGTAATCTCCTGTCATGGATAGTAGGTCCTGCTGCACATATTAACTGATGAAATCATGATGACTGAGCAAACAAAAGATTAATATATTTCTTTTTGCTGCTATTTTAATGTTAGGCCAATAGTTTCTGCTGACAAGAGAACAGACACTCTAAGCTGACTTAACCAATTACTGTAGTCCCCCATTCTGTGGCTGAACTCGCTGCGAGAGTGACAATCACACCTTCAGAGATGAGTCACAAATTGGGGTCCCTATGGACTGCAAGAGGCCACGAGGCACACTGAGTAGAAGAGAAGCTTCTGACAGCACGGCAGAACTATTAGGAGCTACACTAAGTTTTTCTCAGCAAGAACTCAGTCTCACACAGAAGATTTTTCATACCTGAAGCTTTTAATGAGCCTTTTTATCCTGAGCTGGCTCTAGCTACATGATTATTATAGCTTTTAGATTGCAAATAGAAAAAAACATTCTTTTGTCAGAAAATACAAGTTTGTATGTTTTCCCCATTTCAATCAAAACAGAAAAAACTGCATTTACGCAAAGTAGTAAAAAAAAAAAAAAAAGACGACGACCTAATGGAATCACGAAGTTCAACAACTGCATCTTTTCCCTACTATGTACCTTCATTGATTATGTGGAAGACAAATCTACAAAACGAGTCTAGCAAAAGCCACGGAGCCCCTACAAACTTTTTTTGCGTTTTACAGAGGCATAGTCAGTTTGTGATGTTCTTTTCCTTAGTTACAGCGTACATCATAGAGGTCATTCAAAAGGGAAAAAAAAACATATCTACACAGCTAAATTTTGAAATCCTTACCTAAGGGAATTTTAAGCCACTTTTTCAATTGGTTGATCACTTTCAGTTGGTTGATTTATAAGAAGAAATAAGTGTGCAACGTGTACCTCTAATCATATGACAAAACATCATGAAGTCAGTCTAGTACTTCTTAATTAAATATGTTAAATTACTAACATGCGTTCCTCATTTGGTCTAGTCATTTGAATGCTATGGAGGAATTAGCTTACTGAAGTACAAAAGAAGCAAGTAATAAAAAACAACTTCCTGAAAACGTGGTAGTAGAGTTTTCACATTTCCCTTTTGGCTTTATTGTCAAAAATTTATTTCCAAGAACAAACTGCATATTAGTAGACTTGTAGATTTTACTACATAGCAAAGCCTTCTTCACTCATACATAAATAGCTAACTCCCTAATGAGTTCTATGGATAATAGCTAGTTAGATGATTTCCCAGCAGACCTAAATGAAGTGTTAAGAGCCAAGAGATTATCTCTTCCAGCCACACACAAAACAAAGGGCAAACCCAGCAGCAGGATGTGCAAATGTGCCAAGCAATCAGGGAGCAGCACAATTTCAGAAAAAGGATTATCATTAAGAAGGAGGAGATACATAAATCCAAAGGGTTTCCCAACCTGGCATGCAGAAAACAATCTGGATAAAAAGATATTAAAAGTGATAAGCACAGATATTGTGAAAGAACTTCAGTATATCACTGTCTAATTTCTTCGTATCTAGCAATAGCTGAGAGTATCAGAGCTGACTGCAAAAAAGAGCAGCCTAAATCTTAAGGTTTACTTTACAAATTTCCTTGGACCTTAGCCAGAATAACCAGAGCATGTCTCAGAAATGACCTCATTTCAGATGGGTGCTAAGGTTATAGCCCTAGATGCCTGCCTCAGCCTCCATATGCAAATTGCCAAGCCACTAGGGACTCAGCTGAGAAACTGACAGTTACAGTACATTTTTTAGGATGCAGCACCACTGATTTTAATTTACTTTACAACACTGCTCTGTACCTACAGTGGTTCAGGAGCATCTGCAAAAGGAGCTCAGATGTCTGCCCACTGCAGATGGGGAGAACAGGCAGGGCAGCAAGCCTCTCAGTTGTAGTAGCAAACTATGCCATCCTTGCTTGAAAGTCAGAGGCATGAGTGAGGTGGTTTTCTTCCCTCTAGATATCATAGTGCAGTACCATTTGATGCATACATGTGAAAACAACATGCATTACTCAATATTATGTTTTCATAAGTAGATGGATAAATTAATATATGAAAATTAATTTTAATGAAATAGAGATAAGTATTTTAACTATTGAGTAGTCTGGTACGTACTAACATAAATAACAATTACAAGGGTCACAGTGATTCTTGCATATAATGTCAATTGTAACTGCCATATAGTAGAATTGCAAAATAAATAGGAAGTTGTAGCTGTATAGATTAGAAAGGAGATGACATCCCTCTTTATGTTAACATACCATTTCGACAAGAGAGAGAGAGAGAAAGGGAGAGAGAGAGAGAAGTCAAACATTATGAACGGTTTGCTGCTCCTAAAACTTTCCAGATTAAACATGGAAAATGCCATGATTAGACACGCTTAATATCAGTCAGTCATTAATCAAAATTACCTGTCTGGCCCAAAAGGAAAAACAGGAATATTTGTACTACCACAAAGCTGATATCCTGGAAGGAGTTACAAAGCCATAAAGGCTTCTCCACATTTAATGTAAGGGAATTAGTGAGTGCTGCTTCTGGCCTTTTTAAATCCCCCACTTCATTTGATTATCTTCCCCACCTACCTTAAGGACATTCTGTGCTGTTAAAATTAGAAACTGAAGTGTTCTTAGAAGAGGAGTCAATGCCTTGCAATGCATCTTGAAAGAATAGTGTGTTTGCTTATTCTGTGAAATACAATTCAGTTATAAGCAATGCTTCATGCACTTTGGTTAATGGTTTTTTATGAGTCCTAAATGACCTTTCTAACTAAGTCTTCCCTGACTTGTCCTTGCAGTCTCTGGGGTACGCTGCTATGCGTCAGGGAAAAAAAAGCAGTTCAGAAAATTATGCTGCTGCAGCTGATATGTATTATCTTTCTGAACACATATGAGACAAGGAGGGCATTTTTCCCCCAGATCCCGCTGAGCTTTGTGCTGTCTAGGTAGACTAACACAAGATCCTGCTGAAGGAGAACGTGGCTCGTGTAAGCAGCCTTAACAGACTGGGCTGGGTGACCACAACAACAAAGCAATGAACTATGTACATCACGGGCTCTGATGCCAATTTCAGTTATTTCCATGAAGCTGCTTAGTGAAATTTTTCATGCATAAAATTAATTTTTGCCCTATTCTATCAGCTTCTAACACTAAAGGATTTACTTACAATTTTGTCAGATTGTATTTATAATTGCAGTAAAAGAGATCAGAATCATAATGAAGACTTTCATTGATAATCATGGGAAGCACAAAAGACGACAGACAGCCACCAAACCCAATTTTAGTTATGCTGAGCGAGTATGCCTGAGACACTTCAAAGCAGCATACGGAAGCACATCAAGCCAAAGTCGTCATATTTCCAAGATACAGATTTTGAATGCCATCCAGTAGGCCACAGCAACATGAGAACAAAACCTCATTCGATGGGGAAAAATTTCCTTTTTCCCTGAAGTCTGCGCTATTATCATGGACATAGAAATGGCAGATAGTTGCTTTGTGAGGTTAAGCCAATTATTCACATAGGTTCCCCCCTGCCAACCAGAAGAAGATCTAAAGGTTCATCAGTGGAACCATCCCTGCTGCAGGTAACCTGCTGTAAGCAGTAAGGTGTTTCCATTGCTCCTTACACTTCAACTGGCCACTCTTATTTCCTGCAGGTCAAAAGGAATCTACTATTGCAGATTTTGGACCACAGTTTCAGATGCAACAAAAAATAAACAATGACTGAAAGGTCAAACAGGCAGGATGACGTGTTGTCAACATTAGGAAAAATTCATAAAAATAGTTTTTCAGTTCTTGCAATTGGCTCATGCTTAGAAAATTATTTTTTTTTCCTCCCTCAATCAAAAATATATGAAATGTTAGCATTGAGATATGAGGGATCCTAAAACCATGGAAGAAAACTACCCCAACAAGTTTCATAAGACCAAGAGGCCTACAGTTCAAGTGCGTCCTTAAAGTTACAAGGACAGATGTTACTGAAGAGACCACAGACCGGAATGACCTCATCAGAGGGCACAGCAAAAAAAAAAAGATGGTGTGCCCGCTAATATGGCTAACGCGTTTCCCTAATATGGCAAACAGCCATGGTAGCTTCATCAAAGCAGCATGAGAAACGATAGCAGGAAGGGAAGGACAACACAGACTTCAGACAGTTTGGTAAAAGGAAATAACTATAGGGCATGAAATTCAGCTACCTCTGGAGAATCCTGGCAGGTTTCCTGGCCTTCAGCCAGGGGCAGGATCTGTCACATCATTCAGTCTGTGCGAGCCATATCAGTAGTTAATTTTTGGCCCTCCCTCAGAAACCTCCTACCTTGTGGAGGTCACCATCAGGGAAAAAAACAAAAACAAAACAAATAGTTTGTATTCTTCTAGAAAAGGGCACCACAGGCTTTTGATACAATAAATTAATCTTTGTTAATTTCAAGCACAGGAAAAACATCCACTGTGATTGACAGGCAGATGTGGTAACTAGAAATTTTATTTTAGGATCAATGTATACAATCTGAGGTGCTTAAGTACAGACACGATAGTTTCCCTTCCCCCATTGTCATTTTAGCGTAATTACTAGTGGGTAATATCTGAAAAAGTGAAAGTGTAAAATGATCTAAATGCTTTGAATTAGATGCAGGAGGCAGAGGAGGAGCAAGAACAAATTCCACCTACTACCAGGCAAGCACAGACAGTGCAATGGCACCGGTACAGTACCGATTCTCCTTTCGCCTCCCTCCTTTTTATAGTGGCTATGGAAGGTCTGTGTGTGATGTCAAAGAACAGGGGCCATGGAGAACTGCTGCTCATCCATCCTCTTGTTCTCATCCAGGTCCTATCACAAGCCTGCAGCTTTATTTCTGCTGCTCTCACTAGAAGTAGGTGAATACATTTGTGAATAAATTTGCTCAGAACTGAGAGACACTTGTACCCAAGAGCATGCACAACACCTGCTTTAAAAGGCTCATTTAAAGAAAATTACAGTAGATGATTTCAAAAAGAGATTATTTAAATAGATGGGATTTTCTGTCCTTATCTTCGCAGCTAAAATAGAAACAATAAAAGTGAATATTCTTCCAAGAAGCCTATTTCTGTGCAAGTATTTTCTACAGCCAATCCCCATGAAACAGAATTAATTGATAAACACATCTCCAGATTGTCATATAATGGTAATGGTTATAAAATAAACCATTATAGTCTTGAAGAATCCTGAAGGGCTACCAGGCTACCCTGCTCCTCTTTGTGGTTATACTCTCCCACTGTGCAAATCAGGTAAAAATCACTCTGAATCAGGTCAGTGTTGATGGAAAGATCTAATGGCTGCAAGAGAATAAAGTCATGCTTTTAAATATCAGAGTCATCCCTTTCCTGCCAATAAAAAAAAAGAATCAGAAAGAAAAAAATAAAAGAAACTCCAAATGTCTATTGGACATGACCCTGCAGTTCTCAAATACAAAATTCCTAAGAAAAGTTGCAGAAGTAGGATTAGAATAGGATATGGCTTTCACAGTGGGGGGAGAGGGGGAACCCACCTTGAATCAGTTTCAACTGCATGTAACCTTGCAGGGGGACAGACAGTTAATAAGTCCTAACCAACTGTGTATTCAGAATAATAAAGTTCATCTGAAAACCAGACTCCTCTGCCCTATTGAGTATTAAGTCACACATCCATACCACAGTACACCATAAAGTGTATTCTTTGATGCCTTTCCTCTGCTCCCCTTTGAACAGCAAGCTGGGTTTTAGTCAACAGAGCTCTGGCCTCTATAAAGCCACTGGTTTCAGTTGCCTGACCAAACCCATCTCTCAGTAACAGTTATACCATCAGAAACACTGTGTTCTATAATACAACTTCAGTGTCACAAGGAGGCTGGTGTGATTTACAGAGAGCATAAAGGAGAACTAGGAAAACAGATATCATCACAATAAAAACATTTCCAGCTTTTCACTGAGCATTTCTTTTGTGATTGTAAAACTGTTTGTTAAAATTTCATTAAATGAGATCATCAAAACAGAAATGTGAAGTTTCTCAATTTTATTGCGCATATTTTACAAAGACAGTGATACCCATTCAGCACGAAAGGCATGAGACTTAGATCAGACACAGATTATTAATATATTAAAGGGAAGAGGTTTAGATATGGGACAACTATGTCCTCTTCTAACAGTGCATTGGATCACTGGATGAGCTGGAACGACACGATCTCCTCGAGAAGAGGATCAAGCCCAAGAGGGCATCAAGCCCTGAAAGATGCACCAAAATTTTCATTCATTGATGCATTGCAATTGTTCCCCCATTGCTCCTCCTCAAGAAAGTCTCCTCTGCAAGGCATATTGATGGGGAAAGAAAGGTCTCCAGTGGATTTCGTCCTTATTGGAATTCTCACTCTTAACAAAGATGATGAAACCTGGAGCAGCCTCACACTTTCTTGTTATACATGCATAGGTAAGCACAGGTGCTTTGCAAGAATAATGATAGAATTCTCTTTTCTATCTTCATAATTCATATCATAGAAGTTCACAAACGTCCACCTCTTCCTGATGTTGTACTATCAAGGAGAAAGAAGCTTCACTGCGGAAATCATGAAAGACATCAGTGGTGGCTTCTGCTGAGGAATGTAACTATTCAGCAGCGAGGTAGCACAAATGCATTGGAGCTTACAAGCTGGAGGGGCAGAGACACTGGGCTACAGATTTTGGAAATGCAGCAGTGAAACTGTGTAGAACCGCTTTTTGTTGCTTGGACCAGACCCAAGCCAATCATGGTACCCCTTGCTTGAGGGATCAGGAAACCTAGAAATACACTCTGCATACTCTGCATATAAAATTGTTAATATAAGATGTTTGGTAAACATCTGAGAATACATTTCAGGCACAAGACCAGCTGCATAAGTTTTGTCCCTCACTTGCATCAAGAAAACACTATGTTTTAAATATTAGATCCCTAGAGAAGGAGGGAAATTGCTTTCTGAAAAGATTAATAAAATATGCTAATAGATTGCACCACATGACTGGAGAGTTTATACTGATCAGCATCACTCAGAATCAGCTGAAATGTAGAAAGGCATCAAGAATTGGCAGTCGGAGGGGTTGTATATGTAAGTGTGAGTGTGTACAACCAATATTTACAAGATATGCTGGAATCGGATGAAAAGCAAATCAGGTGTATAGCACCCCATTGGCATGACCCTTTTTAGCAAAAGACATGCCAGTTGTTAGACGTTCAGAGCAGTGTCATCCAAGGTCAGAGGATATATACATTTAATAAACATTCCCTAGCTAAACAGAATACAAACAACATAGTTGTTATGAAATTGATGTACTTTCCAGATTAAACTACTCTATGTACATCCAAGTTCAAAATATTGAGATAGGTCACTTTCTCATGTGTAGAGAGAAATTTCAGTTCAACAGTGAGCATTTTCTATCTGCATAATGCTCATCCAAAGTAGAGATAATACAGTGTTGTGATGATATCATGAATCTGGAAAGCAAGATTCTTAGTGTCGATAATGCAGGTGGAACAGCTTTGTTTGATACCTTGAGTCAATGATTACACTTCCTCAGCCACCTCATTCAAAGAGATTTTGAAATTCTCTTATTGTTATCCAAACAGTGTGACAGTTTTACCTGTTCCAGTGATGAATTCACCCATATTATCCAGTCTCCCGCAAGACGGTAAGCAAAAAAGATGACTCCGTGTGCTTTCTTCAGTCTTTAACACTCCCAGCAGCAAGGAGGAAGCTGATGTGCAGCCAGCAACCACTACAGCAAGGTGAGCCAAAAATACAGGCTAGTGTGCTGGATGTGGCAAAGAAAAGGTTCTGGAGCTACCAAAGCTAAGAACTCTTCCAAGTGCAAACAACTTGAGCTGGAATGACTGGATGAAACTTTCGAAGGCTGAAACTGGTTATTAAGAGAAGACAAGGAAGAAACTTATCCCCAGAAGTATTAGCTACAGGATTTTACCCCAACAAACAGTTTTACTTTACACCACAATCATTGTAGTGGAGAACAGAATGAAATTACGAGCACTTTATAAAAGCAGAATAAGTTATATTGGAATGAAATTTGCACACAGAAGGCCCTGGGTTTTGCAGACAACCTCCTTTTGGTGGACTATTCACTTTTTTGAAATGCATTTCCATTTTTAAAATATTTTTTCCCTGGTGTTGCTTCTATATCTTCATTAATATATATGTGGGTATAAACTAATAGAGTAATATACAGCTGTGGTAATTATGTATAAAATAAGCTCATTATATTTCAAGCTTTTACTCTATGTGTAAAATGTTACAAGCAAAAATCATGACTGAAAAGTAAGTAATCAAAATCTCAGTGCCTCCCTAGCAAGCAGCAGAGCAGCTTTTTTCAATACATGCATGAAATAATGCTACTGTACAGTCTCTCACATCTTTAGGAATACTACCAACAATGATGCTATATTTTCAGAGTCAAAGACTGTACTAGTTTTGAAAAGTGAGATGTGCAAATGCATGAATGAACAACAAAGAATGTTTTAGTGCTTAAGGCTTCATTATCCTGCCAAAATTTGTATGGCAGAATTATTGTGATAGAAAGATAGAATTATTGTGATTTTATTTTAAAAGTCAACTTTTACAATATAACTGAAACTTTTTTGAAGACACTGACTAAAGATCAAGATAGATATAAGCATTGTCTAACCAATGAACTTCATTATATACTAAAAAGTGCAACTAACCAATGAACTTCATTATATACCAAGAAGTGCAACTTCCGCTACATTTGAAAATTCAATGCCCTTGCTATTACGCTGTTCCTTTAATTTACTAACTGCATCTTATAAAGAAATCAAGAGACAGAAGTTCAGTCTTTTATCAGCAAATATGTGCCTGCAATCAGATCTCAAGCGAGAAAGTTGAGAAGGTCAGAGGATAACATTCATATAGTTTAGTATGAGCACAGTCAATATTCCTAGAAATGGGGAAGATAAGACAGAACTGCAAAGGTTGTAAAGTCTAAATAAAATCCAAGAATCACTACACTGCATTTCTCCTGTGTTACCACAACCATTCCGTTAAACGACAATGGAAGGGAGATAGCAGAGAAATAACAACTACATGCAGTCATTTACAGCACTGTGAACCAGAAGGAAATTTACTGATTGTGCTAGTGTTATTTCCGATTAATACTGAGGAAAGTGAAGGCAAAATGATTTTATGTTTTTTTTTTAAAATGATTTTTTTCTAGCAGTGGCTGGGCATTCACAAGTCAGTGTTACAGTAGATCAAACAAAACAGCCTTCTGCTTCAACAAAGGAAGCCCAAATTGTGGGAACAATCTCACATCTTGGACTAGTGATGACGGCTATGAAATAAAGATACTGTTTACACGGTTGCAATAGTCTGTTGCCATAAGTAAAGGCTCCATTACAAGTTCCAGAGATTTCTCATAATACTTTTCCCCCCCCAACCCATTTTCACACCCAGCTATGCATCTTCTCAGCCTAGTTGTGGCAAGTTCAAATGAAACGCATCATCTTTTAAGTCAATACCATAAAGACTCAATGGGTTGGAGGAGTTTTCATGCTACCCTGTTTTTTTTTTTCCCTCCCTCCCCGCTCCTTCTCTAGTCCATGCCAATACTCCAAAAAACAGTACTGGACCTCATGAATACCCCCCAAAATTGTGATGCTCATACAAACTTGGAAGACTTCGTGGTTCTGAATATATCTATTCTCAGAAGCATCAGAGCATACACTCTAATACAGAACAGTCCTTGTCGTTGTACTCATTCATGGGCTTTTCCCACTTTTTCCCTGAATCATTAGCTTCTATGTCCTCCTACTAGACCTTTGAATTGTTAGTCCTTTCTTTCCCTACAGATGCTCTATTTCTTTAAGTGCTTTTGTTATTTCAAAAAGTGAGCTCTGGGGATGTTTTCGTACATGGTTCCCTCATCTTTCTTTTTGTTCACCACAGTCTGCAAATAAGCCAAAACTAAAACATGTCTACATCAAGGCAGGGATGTATCAGTGTAGAAGCAACAAGGGTTATCCAGCTTCCACTATTTAAAAAAAAAAAAAAAAGAGAGAGGGAGGAGAAGCCAGAGAGAATAAGAGCCAGGAATTCTAGCATAATTCTGAAATTTAGAAAACAAAATCCATACCTCCAGTTTTCTCCTACACACCTGAAGAAGTCTCCTGCTACTGTATGAAACACATCACTCAGAAAAAGGAAAATGAACACAGCTTTATCACAATTAAGAAGCTTTCCTATTTATAAGTAATCTCTACGTTTTGCTTCTATGTTTTTAAATCCATGTTTTGTTCTCCCTCTTCTCCTAGTTTCCAACATTTTTCTGTTCCATGCTATTTTCTCAAGCATAGAGATTTTTTTTTTTTTTGGTAAAGGAATTAGTATTTTACAGGGGCAGCTCTAAACACACACAGAGAATGGGAAAGTATATTCTTTCAAATCGAGCTCAAAAAATACGGCTTTCAGAAAACATTTATTAATGCTTTCTTTCAGGTTAGCAAGCTAGAGTTATATACCTAAAGCCTTTAGATGACCTGGAGCAGAAGGGAAAGGGCAGGTGTTATCTTACTAATGAGTCACAACAGGCACTCCTTGCTGCCTACCTAAGCAGGGAAGGTACTTGATCAAACCATGTAAGGCAAGATTTAAACAAAAAAGGAGGCAGTAAACAGTATCTTTTATTTATCTCTAGTCAGGTAGTACAGAGCACAAGAATAAGGTGATCTTTGACAAACAGTCAAAGGCCACCCTTTTTAAACTGATCTTTTATTTTAGGGATGTTCTGCTATTAAGAGACAACAGGACATTTGGTTTTCAGTGGAGCTGAAGCATGGGGCTCCGTTCCCTCACTGACAGCAGAGTACAACGGGCAGAAAGTGGAAATGCAAGAAAATTTGATCAGAATGGGAGTGCTGCCTTCACACACCTGTGAGTCTGGTTCTTAGCAGCTATCAGGGTATTGCAGGATGGGTTGGTAGCTTGTAACACTGCCAGAAGACAGAGGGTCCTAAGCCTTTTGTTAGGAGTTTCTACACTGGATGCATGCTGCCGCTCGCCAGGGACTGCTAAACGCTATATGCTCTTTGCCCCTTTTTTCCTTCACGTTCTCCCTAGATTAGCAAATTCAGAAAGCTTTAGCTTGCCCTTATTCTCATATTTGGGTTTTGCTCAGTTTTTTCTTTTTTTTTTTTAAAAAAAGAAACACAGCCTTTCAATAACTACACTGCACAAACGCTCTCTCTCACTGCACTAACTTGCTGTCTCTGCTGAATATGCTATGTACCGTTAATTTTTTGCAACTTACTTTCTTATGAGGCAAAAGTCAGTCCAATAACTGCACCATGATTATAAGCTTAATGACTATTATGCTTGGATGCAGTAGTAAAACGGGAGGAGAACTATACCTCACACTTATTCTAGACATTTTTCAAATATCATTAAATCAAGAGAGGATATAAACATCGTTCAGTCACCAATGATGTAAGCATTTCTTATTCTCAGAGAAACGTTTTTGCTCTGGAACTTCAGTCCCTAGTCATCATATCACCTAATAACTCAAAACAACTGCAGAGCATCTTTGCTAGAGCTGGATAGAAAACACCTGGTCTTTGTGTTTGTGTCTTATTATAGCAATCCCCCCTCCTTCTCTAATATGGACAAGGAATTTCTTTACCATGTGGAAGTGTACTTATAAAGTTGCAGTTACATCAGCAAATACCTATATTCAGATAAACCACCTGAATAACCCACCCAGTGTAGCCATCCTGAATAGTAAGACTCTGTTCAGATTTCTGTTAGCTTCCATTAGTACAAGCCATGCTTGTGGTCCAAGAAGGACAACCTACCTAAGGAGAGGATGTGGAAACTTAAAAGGAACACACACTTTCCAGTGAATGGCCTCTGCTTGCCAGTGAAACAAGAGGATGCCCTTATTCTACATATTTCTTGAAGAATTACACATTTGAAAGACTGCCCCTAGCAAGTGCTGCCCAGGCCAAGGTAGCTGGCAATATATTTTTCTGGGACTCTTTGCTCCAGATGGGAGGACATTAGCTGAATCCCTAAAGCGTAATTCACATATCTTCATACTATCCTGGATGAATTTGAATATAGGATTGCAGCACTTGTCTCAGTACAAAAGAATACAATGGTATTTCTTCTTTGGTGAGAAAGAAGGGAAAGGTACTGGCAGTTAATTTCTCCCTCCTTCCACTGATTAATCCACTGTAGTGAAAGATAAAAAGAAATAAAACGATAACTGAGTTAGCAGCAGGGACTGCTATTCTGCATCCAGTGCAAAGTCCTGCCACGATTTCCTCATTCAAATAACATAACCCCAGCAACAGCCAAGGTTCCTTTCTCAAAATATACGCTCCTACTCTCCCCACCACCTCAAGGAGCACTATCTAAATGGTATCTATCTGCGTAAATAGTTATCATGATTCTTTAATTTTCAGACCGGAGCTAACAAGTCCGACGTGAGATCCCCTCCAAGAACTCCATGGACTTGCAGCACACATGGGGAGCAGGAAAGCCTCGCCATCCAGTTATTCATCCTTTCCAAAAGGATTTAGTAGATAACGTTAACTGAACCTTAAAAGAAAACAAACTAGCAGTGGCTGAAGTAAGGATGGACAACCCATAGAAAACTGTCCAGAATAACACACCAAGAAATGGTTTCACTTTCCTAGCATTTTATTAAAAACAGTATTTTCTCCTGTACCTACTGGATAAGCTCCATTTTTCCCAGAGAGCATCTTATTTTGATACTGTTGTCCTTACTGTCAAAACTGCACAGAGACTCACTAGCTGACATCAGAAACTGTATTTCCATCTCCAAAGTTATTTTTCTACCTTCATATTTGTATTTTCCCTGGGCTAAAACAAATAGCTTACACAAACAACGTAGCTTTCTCAGACACTCATGGCTATGTTTCAGGGTTATAACTGACCCTGCAGGCAGCTACTTGACTTTCACTGCAGTGTCTGTCTTAGCTTTGAATCTCAGTTGCAGAAGGAACCATCAATCCAGTCTTGAAGCAGCAGCAGCCGCAGACAGCAGCAGAGCTTTTAAGTCTCATCGTTCTCTACTTCAAACACTGAAAAAACTAGAATCAGAAGACAGCATTTCTGAGGAATGCACTAAAAAGTTTTAGATTCTTGGCTTAGATAAGGCTCTACAGTCAAAATTTATCTTCATGACCCTTCCTTACTTGCAACAGAGGCTCTACCTTGAGAGGCAGGCAAACTGAAGCCCCAACAAATTTGGAGGAAAGCAGGTGATGGCCAGATAGGTTTGTAGAAACGAGGTCTACGTGGCCAGTAATGAATAGCTGAATGGAACAGACAAAAACATTAATTACATATTAGTATTGCAGTTGCACTCTTGCCTTTGAGAAAAGGCAGTATTCTGCTGACGGCGCCGCGAACTGAAAAGGGCCTCTGCAGAACTTTCAGTGCGTTCTCCATCACTGTCAGCACAGTCCTGTAAAGGTGCGCACCCTTCAATAGATCATTAGCACTAGTTCCTCCTCTCACATACATCTCTTCTTACATCCTATCCTAGCAAATCAGTCTGGATGTTTCGATTACACTGAGCATCACAGTATCTCAAAACATTTTCTTATTTTTATTCACCACAAGATTTTTGGGAGCCTGTTGCAAGATCTCTTATATTCTTTCAAACATGCCACATATCGTTGGGTAGCAAGAGATAAGAAATAAAAATGAGGTCTACCAAAATACTTTTCACAGTTATGCCTGATCTTGCTTTTGGCCGCGCAGATGCTGTGCAAATTTTTTAACAAAGAAAAAATATCCTACTGTATATCCATGTTCCTAAAAACTTGGAACAGCCAAGGAATCTGACAAAAATCACACTGAATCCCAAATCAGTTCAGACTACTAAAATGCTCGCAGTACCTTCCTTTGAATGTGGGAGATGCACTGGAGTTGGAAACAGTGGTAAGGTAGTCTTTTCTGTGCTTGTCATATTTTTATGGCTTTGATTATAGAAATAAAATTGAAAATCCACTACAGACTTTGGACAGCAATGTTTTAAAATGACAGATGTGTTGGCATATTTATGAGATACTCAGTGGTATCTTGCTGAATGTAAGTTAACATTAGCATTCACACGTACACAAAATCTACAGAGGATAACATCAGCCTTCCAAATGATGCAGTGATTTTTATATGTAATGTCATGCTTGAATGGGTATTTCTTTTCACTCTCTCAATTGTGTTAATAATGTAACATGTAATATGACTATTTTTGGTTCGATACAGCACTATCCTGTTTATACAAAAATAAGTTATTTGCAACGTTGGAATTCAAAGTCTCAACAACCATCCACATGTACTTAATAGAGTGAAAATATTCTCAGTTATTTAAATATATTTGACTGCATATTTCTGTAACACCCATCTAACATCAGGGAATCAAAGTTATATTGTATTTAAACTATTCACAGAGCATCAAAAACTTTTTTTAAAATCCAGCTCATTTATTGGCACAGCCTTCATTCTCCCTTCATAGAAATGAAAAACTTAAAGACTGATATTTATCTGCTTAGCTTAAAAACTTAGTGCCTAATAAATTAATCCAAATGGAAATAGAAAAGCCAGGCTCTAACATGCAAAACCGAGTTAAATGAAACAGCCATATATTCCGGTGTCCTTTGACACAATCCTCTGCTTACGTCAGTATTTTGAGTGTTGCTAACAGACTGCATGCAATGATTTTGCAAAGCTTCTCATACTTCACTTCTGACTTAACAGGTGGGCTTGCCCCACACACTCACTCCCTCATTCAAAGTCTCTTTCTTGAGGCTAGTCAGAGTATTAGTGCTCACACTGGGGTCAGTGCACCATTAACAGCACGTTCTTAGATTGCAATGGAGCCTAAAGCATAGATGTGAGAGCTTGTGTGCCCACATGTTGCAGTGCACCATTATGCAAAGACATTAGCTTGCCACAGCCCAAGCTATCGTATCAGCATGATCATGCACACGAGCTAACAAGTCCAGGCTTATTGGGATGGCTACAGTAATGCACTGACAGGACAAAACCTCTTTGGTCCTAAAGCAATTTTGCTTAGGCTAGCTTAGGGAACCTTGCAAGTCGTTTCATGCCCACCGCTAGCATGCTACAAGACCACTAATTTATTTCACACAGCCATTGAACATGCAGGAGACAGCAATGATGCCGAGCCACTGCTTATCTAGACTCAAAATCTGCAAAACGTGGTTCTCACAATTGAAACTGATGCTGTGGCACGTTTATCGTATTTTGTCCTGTGTAGACCTGGGGAGAGGCTCAGCCACTTCCAAAAGGGTCAGAAGCAAGTTCAGTTTCCAGTGTGTTTGACTACGATCAGGGGCAAACTGAAAGATCAATCAACAAAACAAAGTCTCTAAAATCTTGACATATATTTTCAACATTCAACCTGTGGCCTGAAAAGCTTTAAATCAGAAATATGCGAATGTCAATAACATTACTGAAGAGGACATGCAGTCTCCTAAACTGAAGGCTTACTGCTCTTCTATCCGCACTCATCATACAGCAACTATAACAGTTTTGAAACTTTGCCAAGAGACATCTCTAATATAATATAATCCATCAGTGGAGTCCAAACAAATTTTAAGAAAAGATCAGGAGTAATACATAACTAAATCATTTGTCTAGAAGACTTCACTATCCACTACAAGCTATCATGTCAGATCTCCTAGGCTAAAAAGGAGATGTTTACGGGATTCTTCCTTTATAGTTTTTCATTTACATTTGGCTAAAGTCTTTAAAACTAGGGCAGCACAAGGCAGCAGCACTCTGCATATCATCAGATTAAAAATAGGCGCCTTTCATTAAATTCACTTTGTTTCACTTGTTAATAACATTTATTTGACTAGAAGTTCCATGGAAAATTCCTGTTACAACCTACATAGCCACTAGATGCAAGTTTGTGTATTACCACACCAGACATGCCTGTATACATTTTAAACATTTGCATGTAGCAGAGGCTGTAAATCCACAAACAATGCATATCACACAAAAACGCATGCACACGCAGCTTCTGGCTAAGGGCTTGGATGGAAATCACATTGAAATGACTTCAGTTGCTTCCTTGCCATAGACTTAGATATGCCAAAATTCCCTTAATATGCAAAGATCTCACTTAGTTGACTCCCTCACATGCTTCCTTGCACCAATATGCATGTTCCTTGTATTCTTACCATAACAGGGCAGCTTCTTTCTCTATCTAGAATCCTACAGGGCAGAGATGGCAAGTCAGCAGACAAGGTTGACCAGACAGCTGAGTGTGGGACACAGGGAACCAGAAGAGGAGGGAGGCTGTGGCACTAAGCTGCAGCCAATGTGTACTTTTTCCACACAGGCCAGAGCTCAAGAAGCCTATAATACAAGTAAGCAAAAAAACACATATTATGAGAGCTGAAATTAGCTCTTATGACGCTTCCTCACCAGAAGCCAAGGAATGCCATTTCCTTGTACACATATACTATCATTTTAAAAGTAGTAATAGAACTTTACTTTTTAAAATAACCATTCATACTTAGTGTTGGGATGGCACAGCAATAATAACAAAGCAGCATATTGTCAGATTACTGATAATAAAATTTTATTCATTACCTTTATTGTCATACATAAGACTAACAATGTATGACACACAAGAAAAATTTAAAAAATGTAATCCAGGCAAAATTGCTGGACTCCAATTTTATCCCCTTACATAAACACATTAATATATAAGATGTTATGTGGCACAAGACAGGAAGACACTGTGGCATTGTGTTAACACAGCCCAGCCATACTGATTCCCAGCTGCTTAAAGCTGACTCTTACCAGAAAGATACAATTGGTATCAAGTTACATCACTTCAATACCCTCTCCTGTCTCCAGACAGGAGGTATGAAACATACCTAACAATGCATATGACCTGGCAAAATGAAATGTGCTGTTCAGATACCTGCTCAAATTGCCAGTCAGCAGAAAAGCATACCACAAAATATCCGGGGGCGGGGGGGGGGGGGCAGAGGGGGAGAAATCAATAGCACACTTCAAGTGCAAAAGAGACACCTTACTGCTTTCCCTAGCCCTATGAGGTATAAACCACATATGATATTTAGGTGCCCTCCCTGCCTTTCTTCAGGATATCAACGTAAAATGAGTAATCACTTTGACCAGGAACATCAGTAAGTGCAACAGAAAGAGCATGCATTTGACCTTCATGCATAACAAGACGACAATTTTACTAAGCAGCACTTTGTAACGTATTGCAGCAGCTTTTCCTGGTATGTTTTAACAGAGCTTATTATTACTTCTGAGTCCTTTAAAGTGGAAAACAAGTCTACGTATTTCAGCAGCTGACGCCAAATTCTTAATCGGCTGAAAAAGAGTACAGAGAAAGTCAGGCAATACATGTATTGGGCAACGAAGCATGTTGCGCAGGTCACTGGCACTCCTGACAAAGTAAAGATCCTACACCATATAAGCAGTGGTAGCACAAGTTAGCCCTTAGGCAATTTCAGCCATCATTCACAAATCTAAGTAAAAAACTGGATGAAGCCTGCAAACTAAGGTTTGGTAGTTAAATAACTTAGTTCATTTATAAATCAGAAAGCATAAGTGCAAATGCCCTAATTTAGGAAAGGCCACTTCAGTGCATATTTGTCAGATAAAATCCAGGCAAGAACCTCAAGCTATCCTTCCCACAATATGGAGTTTTCCATTTTCAGTTAATTATAATCGAATCAAGATATTCGAGTCTTTAGCGTCTCAAAGACAAAGATATACTGAAGATTGTGTTATCAGTACTGCTAGGTATCTGAAAAACTATGGTCGTTATAACTAAGTCAATCTAATATTGTCCAGGTGACTGTTGTATCTTTATTTATAAAGCTGCTTTCTGTTACACAAACAGCACAAGACAGTATTAAGTTACCTGCAACATAAGTAATGAGGAAATCACCTTAAAGATGGTAAGGGGAAGTGTCTCCTGGTGAAAGTTGACACGGCACGTCCGGATGGAAGGAGGGAGAAGGTGCTACGAGGCATGTCACGGAGAGGAAAGTACCATACCTGGAAGTTGTAACGTGCACAAGTATTACAGTGGTATAAGGTCTGCTGCATCAGTGTTAAATGTTATAGCAAACCCATTCTAGCATATTTTTTTCAAAGGCCAGGGAACTGGGCAGCAGGTTACTATCAACAGCTCCTTCAAACTTAAGCAATAATTGAAAGACTGGGTGCTATAAAGAAAATAAATGTTATTCAAACAGAAGAGAGATTACGTATTGTGGAATTGTTAAATATTTGAAGAAAAACACCTTCAGCAATATATAAAAACAAATGCTTTGTTAACTCTGCTAACATATGAACAATGCTCATACAGCACATTTGAAATCATAACAAACTAGTAACCTAAAGGAAAGAAATGTCAAACAAAGTTCACGTTTCAGATTCCAGTAACTCTCTGAAGACTTTCTATTCTAAAGAGCTGAATGAATCTCCAAAGTTTAAAAAAAACAAAACAAAAAGAAACCTCTCCTCTGATAGCAGAAAAATTCTAAGGAGACATTTAACCTCAAAATCCTCAGATTAAAAAGAGAAGGACCAGAGCAAGACTGTCTTGGAAGTTGCCTCCTATTTCACCTTTCTATGTGCTATACATCTCAATGTCCAATTCTAGTATCATTTTCAATGACTTAGGGATTATAAATATACTGCTAGATGCTTTGCTTTTAAGTATCTTTTACCTACAACACTCTCAGGATTCCCGAAATGCTCCTGAAACACCATGCTAAGCATTTGTTTAGGAAGAGCCTTTCTTCTTAAAGAGTGAGAGAGATGACTTCCTACAGAGGGAGGTGCACTGTGCTGTTAAGGGGTCTTTAGGAAATCAAAAGTCATGGTCTGAAGCAGTACGCTTTAAGCGTTTCTGTCTTTCTTCATACTATGAAAAATGTCTTTGGCTTCGCTGTGCATTACTTTCAATAGAGCCTACAGTAACTGAAGTACTCCTAATTACAACTAACATTCACTGTTTAATGGCATTGAAAAGTATACAGTTTTAGTACTGGCAACCATGCTTCATTCTACTAAACGATGAAAACGCACCTTGGCAGCTAAAGCCAAAACACTTAACATAGGAGGAAAGTAAGTAAATACAAAGTTAATAATATTTTTCTTTAAACTAGAAAAGAATATTTAGTTTAATCCCCTCATATTCTCTATACTTGCTATTTGATATTTTTGCTCTTCCCTTTCCTTCCTCCCTCCACCCAAGAAAAATCAGACAAGTGTTCTGATGTATACGCAAACAAAACAAAGAATGTCTCAGAGACACGTGATAAAGCAAATTATAAATAATAAATAGTAAAGCAAATTATCTGTTAAACTGCAAAAATTCATTTGGTAACTTGTAGAAGGACCTCAGAACTTGAGCAGGATGAGACATTTTATCATGGCAGGGGATAACTACATCCACAGAGCTTATTGACATAGACAAACAAGCATCAGCTGTTTAAAATAATTTAACCAATGACTGATTTGGCTTTCTATCTACTATAAAATTAAAGAAACTGCTAGCATACACTTAGGCTGCTATTTCCAAAGAGATTTTAGCTCACTTTTCAAGATGATAAGCAACTGAGCAGCAATAACCAATCCTTGGCATGCTCTGCCTCCCATCTTTGTTCCCCAACAGAGAAAAGTTGCTCTTTGTAACGAGTTTTTTTCCCCTCCTACAAGCCCTCAGTGGTATCCAGGGAAAACAGTAAATTAAAGGTTGTTCCTGTGAATTACTGAGCACTTCCAACATGGCTAAGGCAAAAAAAGATTTATGCTATGAAACCATAGCTCTCTGCAGCTTGTCTTTACTGTATACGTTGTCTGGCACAATAAGATATGTCTCTCAAGCTTTCTCTCTCTGTTAGATAGCCTATAAAGGTCACAAAAGCTAAATCCAAACATAATGACATGGAGAAATGTCTCTATTGCTGAGTGACTACTAGCTGACTATAATAGCATCAACTTAATACAAAATAACATTACTCAGACCACAAAGCCAACCACTACATTCCAACACAAAGCAAATGAATCAGCTTCAAATTAGATTCTGTTTACTGCATCAGATAAACTAGTTTCATTTGGGATTGAGGCAAAAAAATCAACCTTTAACTCCTGCCTTTTTAGGCTAGAAGGAAAAGTATCTGGCTTCAGTACAATTTCAGTAACAAAATCCACTGTCTGGATGCAAGCATTTCGTTCTAATGCGGATGGCACCATTCTGCTTAAGCCCTGTAACGTGGCACAAGCATTAAACTATGAGATTACTCTGGCCTCAATTTACTGTGTCTATGTATTCTCTTGAAATCAAATCCATCTTGATGGGGCCTTTTGTCTTTGAAGACTGAGGGACAAATCATACTTTCTTAGTAATATGAAGTTAAAATAATGCCACTGAAGTCAAAAGAGACCATTCAAATTGATGTGCACCAGTACAGAGCCTCAGGACTGACTCTTCACTCAGGCCTAACTTATACAGCCAGTTATACCTGCTGCAACTATCTCTAGTAGTTAATGGCTACACAGGATCCAAGGACATAAACAATTACACCTCTATTATATCACAAGAGTCTTATTTCTTTTTATTCAGAGAACCTAAAACCTGTGAACTGAAAAATACTACAGGCATGCATACAGGATGCGATGAAGCTGTCAGAGGTATCTTAGCTAATTTTAGGCATGCTAGTTGAAGTGAGAGAGGCACGTTAGCACAAGGTATTTCGATAGGATACAGTAGCTTGGGCAGAATACAGTAATAATAGGGCGGTAATGCTTCTCAAATCCAAGGCAGGCTCTTAGCACAGAGCTGCCTCATATCTGTAGACAAACTAGCTCATTCAGAACAAGCGCAGTGATCTCCATGTAGCCTAACAATGGGCTGAGAAAACAAGATTACAGCCAAATTATATCTACATTTCCTTATAACATTCCAAAACTTTGAAGTTCAATGATGCTGGGGGGGGGGGGGGGGAATTATACCAAAATTTTTCTCTTTCTTTAGCAAGAACTTTCATCATCAAACAGTAAAATTAAGGTGAGGGAGGCTGTTTTGTCTCACAAAGATGTTTTAATAGCATGAAAAGCCCTTTTCTTCTTTTGTTGCTTGCTAGAGCTCACAGCCCACGTGCCTATCTGATTTAATGGTACTGTAAAGGTTGAATCATTATATGCTTCACAAACAACACAGTAAACTATGGTTCTAGGAGAGAAGTAACTTGGCGCAAACTTCTCCGCAAAAGTAAGGAAATAATCTCTCTCAAAATAAATCTTTAACTCCTATAGCACAAGTACAAAACAGAGACAGAGATAGCTTGTGTGTACTAAAAATCTCTGCACCATGTTAAATACACAAGTTAGGAATTGCATCAAAGTCAACCCAAATTATAGCACACTCAGCAAAAGCAGACTGGGTGCCTAACTCTTTGCTCAAGTTCCCAACGAAAAGATAACAGCATTACATTTGGCTGAAGAGGTCGCAAGTAGAAAAAGAAAGCCCTTCAGATAGAAATCAGCTAATACAACACTACTTTAAATTTGCTTCCCTCTAAAAAAAAAAAATCTACATTTTGAGTAGAAGGGTTTAAGACACGCATATAACAAGAGAAATGTCATTTGCCGCCTCTTTTTTATTAAGAGTTTATGAGGACTTTCAAGATGTAGGTGGTTTTTGTTTTTTGTTCCCCCCCCACCCCATAGTGATCTAGCCACTTGCCCTGCACAACTACCTGTAGAATCCATGCAAGTGAGGAGCACTGTTACGGTCGTGTAGAAGCATCTGCAAAGGGGAGGGAAAAAGCAAAGTGCTGGCACAACAATTTCCTGAAAACACTGCCTTCTCAGGCACAAACACACAGAGCTGCAGAGGTACGACAAAATTTATTTTACTGCTTTGTTGTGTATGTGGATACCTGAGGCAGTGCCACAGTGTTTTCAGAGACCAGTGTGAGTTATTCAGTCTTGTCTGCTGTTGAAGATCGCAAGTCTCATTTTGAATGAGCAGATGAAGACAAAGCCACTATTAATTAGCCAGGAGTTACCTATTATCAGTTACCTTAACCAACCACCATTTGTAGTGTCAATTTTGATTTCATTTGGTTTGATTTATGCTGGGTGGGCTGCACCGACTTCCACAGAATCCCTTCTGATTGACACCAACAATGAGAAAAATGATATAGGAAGACTTTGCTCTTATCATTGATAATTATATGGTAACTTGGACTTCACAGATTTTTTCAAGAATATTAAGCAGATATCCAGAAAGATGAAGAATCTGCAGTATGTGTTTAGGTTTATTTCAGCAGAA
Source organism: Struthio camelus (assembly GCF_040807025.1). Lineage (NCBI taxonomy): Eukaryota > Metazoa > Chordata > Aves > Struthioniformes > Struthionidae > Struthio > Struthio camelus. The sequence continues at coordinate 26,507,429 of NC_090981.1, forward strand.
AAAGATTCATAGAAATCAAGACCAGAAAGACCACTGAGTTGTATTTCTAGGCTGGCCTCCCATATATTACACATGTATCTGCTCCATGCCAAAAGACATTATGCACACTGTAGCCCACAATTACAAAAAACAACAAAAAAACACACACCCACTACACTAAAGCGTATTACAATACAAGACCAGACTGAGCGGATCCCAGAAGGAAAAGCAAAACCTTTTTTATAGTGGATGCAAAGGGAAACCTTCACGTCCCTACCAATTTAACCTGATGGAAGATTCTCAATCTCAACTCTGATCAGCTTAGCTCCGAGTCTGCAAACAGGCAAGACTTCACAGGCAGCCATCTGAGTGCCCTCTATGCTGTATCAGTAGCCTCCCTGCTTCAGTATCCGATTTCCACAAGTGCAGATCTTCAATGCTTCATTATACTCAAATTGCCTAGTGATGAAGCACTAGAGCAGACACATTCTTGTCACTCAGAAGGTACAGCCCAGGAGCTGGTATGGAATAGAGGTGATGGACACAAGTATTCTTCTCACTGTTCACATTGTTCCAAATTGGCTGCTTGACTGGAATGAAGTTTTTCAGCTGCTCATTTTCAGATCGTTACCAGCAGTAAAGTCAGTTTGGCCCTCAAAGTACAGACAGTTAAGTCCAGAAAGACCAATTGCAGCTATACCACTTCACTACCTCATAGTAATCCACAACTTATGTTACATACAGAGTAGATTTCTGTACTATGACTGAAATAATCTGAAAAAATCAACCCTGTTACTGTCTACCAGATTCCATCAGATCACGTTGCCAGTTGTGAAGGAAAATATATCCAATCAGTGCTCACCTCATAGATTTGCCTGCTCAATTCCACATGCAAGCCAGAGTCCCAATCTTCATTTATCTGCCTACCTAGTAATATGCATTTCTAAAACTTATTTTTTCCAAACCCTAAATGGTTTGAGGCTTAGATACCTTACCAAAGCTCTGAAATTTCCCAGTTGTATCCAGAAGGGGAGGTGTGTCCTTCCTAGATGAGACATTTCTGCTTTCAGATCAGACTCGTTCTATAAAGACTATGAAACATAAGAGGAAAGTATTTCTATAACAGACTTCTGCAGCTGTGGCTTCTTCCTGAAGCTAAGAAACTTAATCTTTACTATTTTGTATTTATATGCTTAACCATTTTGAAGGCAAGGTATAACACACATATCCTAGTAAAGCATTTTCTTAGCAAGGCTTGAGGTCTCTGGACTCCACTTAATAACTGCCATTTTTATTAAGAGACTAATGTACAGAACAGGTTTTATAGCCCTACTACCATTTTGAGAGAGATTCAGTATTGGATATATTTGTGTATCAAGATATTAGTGAGGGTTCTTTAGAAATATGTGATAATAAAACAATAAAACAAAGCAACTCTGGCAGTGCCTTTTGGGGGAAATTTAATATCAAAGTTTGTGTGATGATATAAGGCACAAAGCTGAAAGGCTAGTGATTGTAATCACCTAAGAAGATAAGAAAAAAATCTTACCATCTCACAGAAAGGTACTACTGCTTAGATTGCTCTTGCTAATACAAAAGAGATTTTTAAAGAAAAATACTATTGACATCAACATGGAATTGCTGACAACCATTCAGAAAGCTCAAGTTGTATACAGTTTTCTAAAATTATTTCATTGCAAGGGGACAGAAAGATGATCTAATAAAGTCTTTTCCATATCTAACTTCTTTTATCTTCTATAAACACATATTTACTTATTTATGGAAAGCAATTGTTTTCACACGTAAAAGTTATTTTATAGCATCAACACATATTAAAAGCTGTATACATCCCACATTTCCCACTAGGTATTTTCAGCCGGAAGCTTTTAAATTTCACAGATCCTCTTGCTTTTGTCAGGGTTATAAATAAGCCTCATCAAAGCTGACTTTATTCCCAGGATTCAAAAACATTTTACAGGGTCATTTTTTGTCTTTACTTTTAGAATTTCGCAGCCTGAGCCAGGTTTCAGAACCTTTCTATAGCTAAGATTTCCCCTAGATCCCATCATGAGGTTTTCATTCTCCCTCAAGCTGTAGGCAGCAAATATTGCTCTGTATTGACTCTTCATGCAGCACAAATCACAAAAGAAAGATACTAACAATACCCGGATGAATACGAATTAGTTTATTCCATGGTATTTCCTATTCCACTTATGTTTCTGAAAAAAAAGAAGAGTTCTTGTTTAAATAAAATGCTTAAACTCTCCCAAATTTTACCTTTTTAATGAAACAGTTACAAAACTTTGGACCCTTATCTGTTGTAAGCCCAGAGGTGTCCTCTCCGGAAACCGTGGAATCACTAACATATTTAAGAAGCCTGTGTTTTATTACTGCAAGCATTATCATGGTGAGTAGCCAGTACATCAACTACCAAATAAAGACATTCTCATTCATTAGATCCTTCAGCAGATATAAGCCAAGAAGGAAATGGAGCATGGGAAACGGAGACACTGTAATATATATTTTAATCTGCAGCTGGATTGCTCACTTAGGGTTAATACTATCAGAAATCTTTAGCCGAGAGTACCAAAACTGAAAATACAATGAATGGAAGGCCCTGCCCGTAACACATATACTGACACACTGCAATTCTGATAAGCTCTGCTTTTGTTCCCAGTAGACAGCCTTTCTCAGAGAGTTCAGACCTTTTCAGCAGCTGAAGCCTTAAGGTATGTTTCTCTCATACCGATTCAGCTGTACTAATTGTGCTTAGGGCAATGTTGCCTACATCAGTCTGGGGTCTCCCTCTTCTTTCATTTGGGATGCTTGAAAACGCTACCTCGCATGGCTGTCTGACATATCTTTACTTCAGCTGAGTTCTCCTTTCCTCTTCTCCAATGGACTACTGCTGAGCAAACAGACAGCTCTTTCTTTCTCTGTCTCTCTCTTGCTTTCATGCTGTGATAGGAAGGCAGTGGTATAAGATGACAGATCTAGTTTTATCTTCTGCTGAGTGACTATACCAGACTTATAATAAACTCTGCTTTTTCTACAGGAAAATAAGCGACCTGAAGTTTTCTTTTCCTTATAGGCCAAAGACAATTAACTCCAATCTAAAATTACAATAGCAAGAAAAAAAATGTGTTTCTTCCAGTAATTATGAACGTCAAACAAGCAAGCACTGTGTAATGCTGTTCCCATGGGCGTACATTCTGTTGGATATTCCATCTTCCCCTATCTTTAGGGCAGCAGGGGATTGAACAAAAAAGTAACTCTCCATACTAACAGGCTAAAACTAACATGCTAAAGGCCAAAAACAGAGATACCACTATAGACACATATGTAAAGACCTCCACAGATTATCTACAAGGGAGCCTCCTCTAAATTTGCTTCCTTTTATGTCTGGATCTATATTTTAAGTTCTTTTTACTTATTTGTAGACAGTAGACTTCTGTTCTTTGCCTGTTCAGTTTAGTCTTTGTACCCATTATTTAAATAAGAATTTGAAGGGCAGCACATTATTGTATAACTGAATACCCATTGAAACATTCCAAAGTATAGCACTCAGCACAGTGGCACAGTTTTCTTAAAACAATTTATAATCACTATCTTACTACAATTGCAAGAAAAGAAGAAAATACCTGTGAGTTAAAAGAGAAAGTAAAAGATGTAATAGCACAGCAAGAGATAAGGTTTGGAGCAAGTCCTAACTTTCTATAGTGATACCAGATTAGTCTCGGATGAAGTGATAAGGTGCTGTAAGACTGGCAAGGGGGTTAATTAGTGAGAGTCACCATAGCTCAGGGTGATTTTAAGATGCTGTACAAGTGAGGATAATCACCTTCAATATCATGCTGTTTGCACATTCTGACCATGCATTACACTACTATTTAGATGGCAGAGCACGGAACAGAGGCATTCATTCAGTTTCCCCACAGCTATTTTATGTGGGGAAGAGTCCCAAGAATGGGATACTGACCCTAATAAATGTAAAACAACAAAGCATGCGCTCTTAAAAAAATTCCTCAGGAGATCTCCTGAGGAGTCTCTGGTGAACTTGAGGATCATAATCTGATAACCTTAATTCACTAAATCGGTTAGATTACCTGTGGAGTAGGACATGACCTATCCTACCGTGATCTGGCCTTACAGATTGAAGGGGTTTGAATATGTTTGAAGAGGCTTCAGACAAATTTAAGTGTTTCACCAAACTCACAGGAAGCTCTGAGCCATTTGAGATTTGCATATCATTGGTAACTAGTTTTTATTTTATAACCCACACATCCCTTGTTTTAGAAACACAGATGCTCATCATTTATCTCAAAGATTTTGTACGACATTTTCTAGATGGCATGCCAAACCGAGAATCAAGGCCTACAACAGGTATTCGCATAAAAGCCTGTTTCCCTCGGACTGAGCGGAGCAATTTGCATTCAGCATAAAGCAAAAATATCTCCAAGGTCAAAGGGGGACTCCTGAAGCTTACACACTTAAGATAGCTTGGAGGAAAGAACGTTGGATGGTGTACAGAAGGGGAAATGACACAACGTCAATTGGAAAAACAAAGACAGAAATTAGAAAGGACATGGGCACGAGAACTTGTTTTTCCCCCAACAGAAGCAATGTACTTTGGAACATCTGAGGACAGGACCAATAAACGTTGGCATTAATTCTAAACTGGAATTGTTTCATCATAGAAGAATCTAATTAACGACAAATTAAAGTAAGGAGTACTTGCTCTTATAAAAAGGGTTATTTATGAAAAAGCATTATTTTTATCACTGACGATACATAGCACCTAGGTAGTACTGTTCCATCCACAGTACTCAAAATACTTTCAAAAGGGTGCAAGATCCATTATGCCTGCCTTATATCTGGGAAAAAATGAAAAAAAAAAATGCACAAACAAATCTTGCCTTACATTTTCAAAAGTCAGAGCTAACCTTGGGTGCCTCTGGAGTCTTAGTCAGTCAGAGATCCCGAACCTCACATCCTATGAGCCAGATCTTCCTTGCCTATGGAAGGAGGTATAGTTTTTTCAACCAGAAAATTTTTAAAGCCTGATAAGGCTATATGAACGAACTTTGAAACCAGTATCTCCTTACTTCTTCATGCAGCTTCTGGCAAACTCTTAGCTTTGCAGAAATTAAATATAAAAACCCTAAAAAACGAGCAATAAAAATTCCTCCGAAGTCAGGTACTAGCTTCTCTGTTACTATACTTGATTCATATAATAGAAATGACATAAATCCACTAAAGATTTTTTCACCTTCTAAAGGTGACATTATCACAAGGCCATATAACTTGTTTGACTGTTTTGCAGTAGAGAAAATAAAGCTTGGCAGATGAAAATACTAAGCGTTATATAGCTAAAATGAAGGATATGAATACACATATCAATGTATTATCTAAAAATTTAAATAAGTATCTTTAAGGGATTTTGGGTGCTCAGTAGCTCAGAAAAATATGGATTTCTCATTAGATCCAGTAATTCAAAACATATTCATTTCCACTTTCTTCACTGAGGAGACAAATTATAGCAAGATTAACACTTTATTGATTACTATTGGAGTGAAGGAAAATGCTTACTTTCATTTTCCCCCAAGCTGTCTGTTTTCTATATAGATATATAAAATATATATTTTGCAGAGAAAAGATAATATTGGTCTTCACATGCAGAAGTATGCCATCCTTTGCAGATTTTGTCCCATTTTGTTTATAAAACTCCACAGATTATCTCGGATTAACTGGTTCCAGATTTCTTACTATCCTTACATAGAGCCTTTTCCAATACTTCTGGAAGAAGTAATCTAAGATCTGCTGAAGGATATGTTCCCAAATTCATTTAAAGCTTCTCCACTCAAGGAGCCAGAAACAAGCATATGTTTTTAGGTTGTAGTGGGGGATGTTACCAGAGCTAACCCAGCTAAAAAGGAGAGCTACCCATCTCTGGCTTGTGATCTTTTGTCATACTGTCAGCATCTTTCAACTTCCAAGGTTTCTTCTTGAAGGGATCAAAAACAAGATTAGTTACCCCTTCTCCTCCTCCCCCCAGAAAACTCCAGCACAAATGGCTTTATATTGTTAACTTTATGCACCAGTTTTTCCTTGAGATTATGCTTCTGCAGATAGGAATGTTAAAACATAACTCATGTACTCAAGGCATGTTTTCATTTGAACTCTGCAAAACTGCTTTAACCTGCCTGCCAGGTTAAACAGGATCATCCACATAGGAACGAGCTCTGCCAGATTTCCCTCTTTTTATTTCTCCCTGTTTCAAGGTGCCTTTCAACTTCAATATCTAACAGTTTCTTTCTGCTTCCTGTCTTTGAGCCCTCAGCTGCTCAACTCTTTTTATTGCTCCTTTTCTTACCACCCATTTCATTAGAAGTCCATCCTAAAATTATTCCCCCTGTAAAAACATAATTTCTGGAGGCATTTTCATAAGCTTTGCTTTAAATCTGTGCATTTCTGAGCCCAGAAATGCATTTGATAAGTAACACAAAACTGTTCTGTGACTGACATTTCAGGAAATGTAGTACAGGTTGTCATAAGAGATTACTCAAAAAGACAAAAATTCACTAGATTTAAAATAGATGAAAACAGATGAAAAATAGATTCAGAAATCTTTTCATTTTGGAAGAACATAAAAGTTTTGGTTCATAATTTGTAAACTGAAAGAAGTTTCCAGTTGCCCCAAATCCAGTTCTCTTTGTGGCCACTGAACTGAAGACAGACATGAATAATCTTTCATATACGCAGCTGACTTAAGTTATGAACTCATCAGATTTAGACTATTTCAGAAAGAACAGCATCTGGGTCTGTGGCAGAAATCTTAAAAGCTTTCTGCCAGTTTTTGTACTGGTGACTCTAAAATTTGTATTTCTCTCCTGCAGTTTTATTGACAGCAAGTTAAGCAGTCAATGCAATTTCTTTTCAGCTAAAATGCAGTCTTTCCTGTAGTAGGATATATTTTTCAAGATAGGCCTATCCACCACATCATCTAGTAGATCAGTCTCTTTTTAAAAGAGAGTGAAAAACTGTGGCCACTTACTGTATATTTAGGTATTTAAGTAGTAACTCAATTTTCAAAATTCCCAAATATCCTACTTTCAGAAGGAGATGAAATCAGGAGCACAGCCCACTCGAGAACTGCTCAGTACATTATGCAATGGGATATTTCATAATCCTCTTCTAAAATTTTATCCAGATTTTATAACTATAAAGTTTACTTCTGAAAATATCACAGTTAAGGGCTCCTCAAAGAAGAGTTAGTAAGCTGTTTAATTACAGTCAGAGAAGGAAGAGAGATCTGAGGTAAGGAGTTTCAAAAAGATATCTCATTTCGCAAGCAGGCCATCAGCTTAAAATGCTGGAAATATTTGAGCTATATAATTATTTGAGCTATACATTAATCACTGCTAGATTATAGTCAGCCTGCCTGAGTATGTGGCACAGTGTGGAGATACCCAAGCTAGCTCAGAACAAGCTACTCTGAATACCAGAGGCATTAAGGTCACATTAGTTCAGCCCTTCACCGTGGCTTCAGCAGAGTTAATTAGCCGCCAGAGAACAATTCATTAACGTGACTGTCCATCTTCTGGCATCATTTTGTATGGATAAAAACTGGGTGTCTCTACATGGACTTGAGTCCAACTGCATGGGCACACTCGTGGTGAAAAACCCAATAATGAGCAAAGGCAGAAAGAACTCCAGTCTCTAACCTCCGCACGGAGCTTAAGGCACTGGATAAAGCAAGTGACCATTAATTTTCTATCAGACAAATTCCTGAGTCTCTGGCCTAGTCTTGGATGACAAGAGAAAAACTTTCTGAACTACAATGGCTCTTCAGAAATTCAATAGAAACTAAGAGAGAAAAGCAAGCATTATGTCAAAGAAAAAAAAAATATCAAGGAGAAACAGGAAACAGCCAGGAACGTACACCACATACATACACACACAAGCTCTGTGAAGCACAAGTCCTTTGATAAAGAGAAACATAGAAGGACTTTTAACTTAAAAAGTGTTAGTCTGAATTTGAAACAGAACAAACTGTATATGAACTGCAGCACTAGGTGTGCTTGTGCCATGGTTTCGCTTTTGATGTTAATGTTCTCAAACTTTTACGCAATCCATTTGGTAGGAGGCAGCACAATTTCTCCAGTCACTGCTCCGAAGGACTGGTGATATTTCTGACGCACTTTCAGTTACACAGCCGCAGCCACCACCATCTCTCTCAGAATAGGGAATCAAAGCAAATTCTATTTCCTGTGAAAGGCACCAAACTGACAGCTCTTCAGAGGAGAGTGCCCGAGTTATGCTCGGGATATGCACAGATTGGTAGTGCCAGTTACCCCACACTGCCTTCTCCTTGATATGACTCAAACTTCAGGACCGCATCTGTGAAAGCTGGCCATGTTGTTCTCAGGCTATAGCAGAGGCTAGTACTGTAAGTTAAGACTAGACAACTGTGTTTGAAATAAGGCTTATTTTTAAGAACAGTAAGCATCATTTACTTCTCAAACAAAACACTTTCTGCTGAAATATTTAGATCCAGATAAAAAAGTCCTCATGGAAAAGATGTCAAACACAAATTAGCGCCCAGCAAATTTAGTACAATTGTGCCATATTGCACACATGCAACTCTTGCACACATGCAGATAGCACAGTACACAATAAGGAAGAGAAGCACAGGCATTAATCTTGTGATAATACAGTATTCATTTTTGTTACCTTTGTTACAGTATAGCTACAATAGAGATGATTCTATCTTATATTTAGTATTTCTATGGCATTACCAGACAGCTAGTAATATTTTTATATTTACTTCTATGGTATATATTTTAGTCTGCATTTTAAAAAAATAATGTTTTGTAAAGATCAGTTTACAGAAACAGTTGTGTGTATGAATTCTCAGAGAAGCCCATCTCTGCACAAAGTAGACACTGCCAAGCCCAAATAAGCCCTCTGTAATGGTGCAGAGGGCCATATGGTAAAAGCCTCCACAAGCTGGGGAAAATCCTGACACACACAAACCACGCACTGATTTTTTTTTTTTTTTTTTTTTTTTTAAGATCATCCCCCCAATAAATTGTCTACTGACTGCTATCTTCTTTTCCTGAAAGCTCTTATGAGGAAGGAGCAGCTGTAAGGTAAATTGGACTCTTCAGCAAGGACCCTTCCACCAGAGACTACTGATCAAATGCTGGTCAGCTACTGGTACATTTTACTATAAAGTTAAAAGCAAGTTTTAGCATAATGAGCTTTGTAACCACCACATTTCCAAACATGTTTCTGGCTGTAATTTGAATGTAGTGTTCATGTGATACTTAAGGGCTGAGCTTAGAGTGCTTACTGGCAAATTGGGATGTTGAATTCCCAAGCTCACCTACACTAGATATGTCCAAATCATAAGAACTGAAGACCAAGCGTGTGCGATGGCTCAAGACATGCTTCCATTCACCTCCCACAGAGTCCTCTAGCTAGCCTGGAGTAAGCCTGCTCTTGCCTGCATATAAAGAACGTAAAAGTGCTCAGACCTATGGGCTGCTGAGAAGACAGGTGCACTCCTTACTTCTGCTCCACAGATAGCTCTCCCTATATTCCTGTCTGCCTGGTCCCACAATAGATTAAGTGCTGTTAGGGGTTTCTGTTACAGCGGCGGTGGTACTATTTCATGGGCTGGAAGTAGAACTGAGACTGGTCATGATGCAAGCAAGCCATAATGCCTTTAACAGTCAGCTTATTTCTTTTCAGTCCTGAAATCTGCTAGAATATGTAGGTCAAATGACACCTGAAGATATAGGCACAGTCCTTTCTTTAACTCAGACTACACATTACATATGCTTCTTTGCTCAGAACTTCACTCTATCATAAAATGACACAGACTCTATATTGTAGTATAATTTATAAATACATCTGATGTGGCAGAGTTCAGAAAAAAAATTCTGCACTTACAGAAGCAGGCAGTCCATATTCCCTTTTGCATAGGTCACATACATCTACCACAAGAGTGACACGATCCAGATGAATCCCTGCATGCGTCAACATGCGTTCAATCCTTTTGTTCAACAATTCAGCTGTTGCTGTACATCATATAGGCCACTTCACAGCCTTGAAGGCATGTAGCACACAAATTACTGAGCGAATGCAGTGCTGCTTGCTGAGACACTTGACTGCTGGCTGACTGTAACTGTGTCAGACAGACACGCCATTTCCTCTAAATTCCTTTAGGGGGTTCTCCCAACAAAGGAAAATGGTTTTGAAGTTTTGCTTTTACCTACTTGCTGTCAAGGAGGCTCATCATAAAACCCATGCTGTTAACCCATGTTGGGGCTCATGCCTACAAGCTGTGAGCCAACAGTGCTTAAAAGCTGGACAAGCTCTACAGAGCAAGCTAAATACACTCAAGTAAACGCACACCTGCAATAGAGTAATTGCCTTGAAATGGTTAATCTATCAGCTACACTACATCTTTTCCAAGCAAGACAACCTAAAATCACCTCTCCTTCAAAAATCATTGTAATCAGTGTATATATGTCCAAAGCTTGAGCTTTTAAGATGACAACTTACACGACATTCCTAATTTTCAAATGTAGGTGTCTATCTATGCAAGTAATGTCACATTCTAGCACCCAGGTACCTTTTTTCTGAGAAAATGGGCACGTGTGACAGATTGTAACAGAACATATTGTGGGCAGCTGACACCAAAACACACAAGATTACGTTCTCAAAGTAGTATGCTTTAAACCCCAATGGGAGTTGTGGCCAGATCTTTAAATATCCTCATGAAAGTGTTCTCTACAATGTGTTCACATTTATATATAAACACACAATTATACTTCGATATTATTTTGGAAATAAGATTTTCTAGAATACATTTGCTGGAAATATAAAATGTCTATAGCATTTTGTAAATAAATCCAATCCAAACTCTTACCCGACTCAAAAAAAGGAAACAACCTGTGATCTATAATATAACTCAAGTTGCTTGCCTGCATTACACCACAGATCTGTGATTTAGAGCTGTATGCCTGAAAATACACAAAAGAACATAAACTACATGAAAAAACATTATCTGAATTCCATGTTACAGCTGTTTTCCCCAACAGCAGTTCTCCTTTCCTCCTTTCACCCCTGTGATCTGTTGTCATTTCTTGCAGTACACATCTAATTCAGGCAAATTATAGCCTCCAGAAAGAACTGGTCAAGAATTCTCCAACTGAACAGGTTTTCAGTGGAAGAAACATAAAATAAAAAAAAAGTAGAAACGCTGAACCCAGAACATTTAACAGAGGCATTTCAGTTTCAATAAATTTCCATGAGAAGCCTGCCTGCTTTCTGGCAGGTCACCTACTGGACTACTGGGATGCCTGGGCCTCTAAGGCTGCAGAGCAGATCAGCTCCCAGCTGAGAGCTCCAGGACACCCAGGCTCCTGAAGTGAAGAGCCCCAGGAACTCCCATCTCTAACTGAAGCATTTAGTCCAGATGACTGGTTTTGCAGAAGGGAGGCAGCAGCCCTGAAAGCCCCCCAATATGAGACATCCTCTCAGGGCTTCCTACCTCCCCCATTGCCTGCTGATGGAAATATGATAGTTCGAGTCCCTGGGAGCCCCATGTTCAGCCAAGGCTTGCCAGCTGCTGTGACTGCTTTTCAGTACAGGGGGTTCCCTGGGCATTTTTGATGCGTTGCTTTGTCTTGCTGTCCGAAAATGAAGCCAGAACAGTTCCTTTCTGTGAGAAATTTCAAAGTGTCTATTATTTTATTATGAGTCAAAATCAAAGCTTTCTTACAGTATTATAGTTTCCATGGAGATGGAAATCCCCCACTTTGAAATGCCATCCTCCAGAGACCATTGGGGAAAGCTCTTCCAGAATTCTGGCAGTCGGGCACAAAATATTATACCATAGTAAGCATAAGTAGACCTCCTCACGTGAACTGGGTAGAAGTATTCTAAGCCACAACACTTCCTACACCTTTAAAAATGTGTTTCTCTAAATAGCCCTTTCTCCGATAATACTGTCCCCAGGCAGCCACATCAAAGTCAATAGCGTGACCCCCTTTACCTTTCACAAGGCAAATCAGAGTAGATAAAATCATGAGGTGAATGTTGTTCTGTACAGCAAAATTGCATGCAAATACCATGAATCTGGCAGAAGAGATACTTGTGTGCAGCCAGAGATCTGTACATTCAGATTAAGAACCTGAATGTACAAGATCAGATAATGTGTAATTCCCCTATTTGTACATACAAATGCCACTGCCATAAGACAACTATGGGAAACTTAATCATGTGGTACGATCCACTGTATCCCAATAAATGGCCCTGTGATGCTCACAAGCTATAGATCTTGCTTTTAAGGTTGTTCAGAATTTGGGTTCTGTAACATGAGTTTCTTTTTTCCTTGAAATCACATATGCACACACATATATATTTGATATGTACGCTAATTATAGGCAAACCAGGACATGTCCTTCACATCTGGTTCACATTCTTCTACACTAAGTGAATTCTTCTTTCATTGCCTTGGAAGAGTTGGCAACAACTGAATCGATGCTTGTTCACAGGAAATAAACAGTAAGCAAAGTGGTTCAAAAATACAGCACTGAAACTTACTAGTTAAAAAAAAAAATCAAAACACCCATAAACATCACTCTGTTTTATTCTAAATTTTCTTCCTTTTAAATTAAAGTAATCCCCCAAAGTTCTTTATATTTTGAGGAAAAATCCTCAAACATTGTGCCAGTCAATAGTAACTATCAGAATGTTTTTCCCTCAAAAAAGCAAATAAGAATTACATACTACTTTCCAATCAGCTCTAACTTTAAACCTGCACATAGCATTGAGATTTAGATCATGTAGGTACTTACTAAGAAGTCATTTTTGCATGTGACCAAACAGCCACTGATTTTAAATGTAAAGTTATATTCAAAACAGTTTTTAACATGTAAGGATGTGACAACGATTCTATTCATATCTATTTCATACACAAGGCATAGTGTGCTTCCAGTATTTATGCACAGTTAAGCAGTGCTTTGAGTAAGATATGAATAACAGAGGCATAGCTAGATGGTAATTCATCAGATCAGATTACCTGCCACAAGGATCATGTATGACAGCTATTGTTTGCACAGATGTCTACAATGATAGTGCCAGACTCCTTTATCGGGGTACCAGCAGATGTCTAATATGCTTGATTTATTTTTCAGATGTGATAACTTGCAGAGTACATACCATAGTGCCTCTTGAAAATTGAAGGGATGGCATGGAAGCAAGTAAGTCGCACAGCTGCTGTTGCCCTTTCCTGACTTCCTGGCTGCCAGGAAGTTCTTGGTTCTCTAATGGAAGCTCCCAAGAATCTTGTCGCTGTACTCTTAACCTAACAGAATATTAGGGCCATTTAAAGGCTTCCTCTATGTCTTGTGCTACTTCTCTTCCCAAGCTTCAAAGGGAATTTCACCCAAAGGCCTGATGTTTTACTAAGAGATCATTTTACCACAAAGACTTCAGTTAATTTATCACAGATTTACTTCTGTGTAACACAATGCAGAATTTCATCTATTGGCTACAGCTTGAATTGTAGCCTTCTCTATTTCTATAAAGGAGAAGCAAAAGCAGTAAAATTCCTCCAGTATGACTTTCTTGATTATATTCAATGTCTCTCCAGAAAATACTTCCCAAATTGGGTAATACAATTCCCCTTCCTATAATATTTAAGGCTTTTTTTCAGTTACCATCCAGAACCAAAGAATCTACTAAATATCAGAACAATCTAAACCTATCTAGCTCAGGATTTTGTCTCCAATCATGGTCAACAGATGTCTAGAGAATGGAGAAATCATGAATTAGTTCCCCAAATACCTAGAAAGTCATATTTAGGTCACCTTGAATTAGAAGTATGTCTATTAATAGTCCCTGATGAATTTTTCTTCCATGAACTTGTTCACTTTCCTCAAGCCCACATACACTTTGAGGATCTAGAACAACCTGCAGAAAGGCCTTCCATAGCTTAACTACAGATTGTGTGAAGAATCACCTCCCCCTGTCTATTTTAAATCTGATCACTTGATAAATTAACCTGATGTTGGCACATTTTTGTACTAAAAGAGACAGTAAATAAAAGAAACTCCCCAAACAATAATTAATCTCTCCTTACCGCTATGCCACCTACGATTTCATCTTTTCCAGGATAAAGGAACAGCCTTAGTCAATTTTAATCACTCCTCATACAGAAGCAATCCCATACCTTTGGCAATCCTGGAGCCCTTTTCTATATCTCTTCTATTTTACTGCACTATTTTTGAAGTGAAGGAATGAAAACTAAATAAAGCGCTGCACTATGACTCTGTTAATCGACAAGACAATGTTCCGTCTATTCTTTTACTAATTATTCCCTACGCACTATTTGGTTTTTTTGTGTGCACGCATCTGTATTGAGCTTTATACTAAGGTCTCATCCCTGAATGCAAGAGCAACTTGGAGGCCATTTCTAAAATAGGACTGCTTGCCTGACTCTGTTGGTCACTTGGATTTTCATGTAGATAAATGTAATCTGCCATTTTATTACTCACTCTTTGAACAGATCTTCACAGACAAACTCTGTCTTTACTACATTGAATAATTTAATGTCATCAGTAAACTTTGTTCATAAACGATCAGGGAAAGGAGATAAACAGGAAGGCGACAAAGTAACCCCAGCACACACATTGTGCAATTCTACTGCTGATCCTCCCCTTTTTGATATTACTGACCAACTTTTTCTTTTCTGTCTTCTAAATCAGTTATTTAAACTTGTGAAGGCCTTCCCTTTTATTCCATGGCAGTTGAATTACTTTAATAACCCTTGAGAACCCTCATGATGAGCAAGGAAATCATGATGAGCAAGGGATGAGCAAGGAACTCCTGACAAAACTCCAGCAGAAGAAGAAAGTACACAGAATGTGGAAAAGGGGACAGGCCTCTTGGGAGGAATACAGGGACGTTGTCAGAGCGTGCAGGGATGCGACAAGGAAGGCTAAGGCCCAGTTGGAATTAAATCTGGCAAGGGATGTCAAGGACAACAAGAAGGGCTTCTTCAAATACATCAATAGCAAAAGGAAGACTAGGGAAAACGTGGGCCCGCTGCTGAATGGGGGCAGGTGCCCTGGTGACAAAGGATACAGAGAAGGCAGAGTTGCTGAATGCTGCCTTTGCTTCAGTCTTTCCTGCTAAGGCCAGCCCTCAGGAATTCCAGACCCTGGGGACAAGAGAGGAAGGCTGGAGAAAGGAAGACTCTCCCTTGGTGGAGGAGGATCAGGTTAGAGATCTTTTGTCCAAACTTGACATCCATAAATCCATGGGCCCCGATGGGATACACCCACGAGCACTGAGGGAGCTGGCGGATGTTATCGCTAGGCCACTCTCCATCCTCTTGGAAAGGTCCTGGAGAGCAGGAGAGGTGCCTGAGGACTGGGAGAAAGCCAATGTCACGCCAGTCTTCAAAAAGGGCAAGGAGGAGGAGCCAGGAAACTACAGGCCTGCCAGCCTCACCTCCATCCCTGGAAAGGTGATGGAACAGCTCCTCCTGGAGGTCCTCACTAAGCATGTGGAGGACAAGAAGGTGATCAGGAGTAGTCAGCATGGCTTCACCAAAGGGAAATCATGCTTGACCAATCTGATAGCCTTCTATGACGGAATGACTGGCTGGACAGATGAGGGCAGAGCAGTGGATGTTGTCTACCTGGACTTCAGCAAGGCTTTTCACACTGTCTCCCATCACATCCTTCTAGGTAAGCTCAGGAAGTATGGGCTAGACGAGTGGACCGTCAGGTGGATTGAGAACTGGCTAGATGGCAGAGCTCTGAAGGTTGTGGTCTTGTGAGAGTGGTGCAGTCTAGTTGGAGGCCTGTGGCTAGCAGTGTCCCCCAGGGGTCAGTCCTGGGTCCAGTCTTGTTCAATATATTCATCAATGACCTGGAGGAAGGGACAGAGTGCACTCTCAGCAAGTTTGCTGATGATCCAAAGCTGGGAGGAGTGGCTGACACACCAGAAGACTGTGCTGCCATTCAGAGGGACCTGGACAGGCTGGAGAGGTGGGCGGAGAGGAACCTCCTGAAGTTCCACAAAGGCAAGTGCAAGGTCCTGCACCTAGGCAGGAATAACCCCCTGCACCAGTACAGGCTGGGGGTTGACCTGCTGGCAAGCAGCTCTGCAGAGAAGGACCTGGGAGTGCTGGTGGACAACAAGTTAAGCGTGAGCCAGCAGTGTGCCCTTGTGGCCAAGAAGGCCAAGGGTATCCTGGGGTGCATTAGGCAGAGTGTTGCCAGCAGGTCCAGGGAGGTGATCCTGCCCCTCTCCTCAGCCCTGGGGAGGCCTCACCTGGAGTCCTGTGTCCAGTTCTGGGCTCCCTAGGACAAGAGAGACATGGCACTCCTCGAGAGAGTCCAGCGGAGGGCTACCAAGATGATGAGGGGACTGGTGCACCTCTCCTATGAAGGAAGACTGCAAGAGCTGGGCCAGTTCAGCCTGGAGAAGAGAAGATTGAGAGGCGATCTCATCAATGTGTACAAGTATCTGAAGGGGAGGGGGTGTCAAGAGGATGAGGCCAGCCTCTTCTCCGTGGTGCCCAGCAACAGGACAAGAGGCAGCGGGCAGAAACTGAACCACAGGAAGTTCCATCTGAACCTGAGAAAAAACTTCTTCACTGTGAGGGTGACAGAGCATTGGAGCAGGTTGCCCAGAGAGGCAGTGGAGCCTCCTTCCCCGGAGATATTCAAAACCCATCTGGATGTGATCCTGGGCAATATGCTCTAGAGGACCCTGCTTGAGCAGGGAGGTTGGACTAGATGATCTCCAGAGGTCCCTTCCAACCTAAACCGTTCTGTGAGAAGGGCCCTTGTCAAATACCCTTTAGAAATCCAAGCAGATCACATCAACTGCATGTTCCCTGTGTAAATGCTTACAGTCTTCTTCAAAGAACTCCAACAGATTTTTCAAGGCAAAAATCTTCTTTAACTCTTCCCTAGCAGGTACCATTCATTCAGATGAACATACCAATTTTTCAGAATAGCATCCAGTAATACTTTGGTACAATTAGTCTGCCATTTCCATGACCTCTCCTGGAACCTCTCTCAAAAACTGGCATTGCATTAACCATCTTCTAATCCTCTGACACTAAGGCAGCTTTAATCAATTAAGTACATACTACTGTTTAGTAACTCAGCTGTTTGATTCTTAAGCTCCTCCAAACTCCTCATGTGGTCACGATGTGTTATTTATCCTAGCAATTTGCTCTATACTGTCTTGTTTTTATCAATTCAATTTGAAACAATTTGGTGCCCCAAGGTATCTCCCAGAAAAGGGGTCTTGTGCAGGAACCAAGTTCTTTCAAGATGAACCAGAGGTGCAAAAAGTTAGTTTCACTTTTTCACTCAGGCTTGATCTTCACCTCTTGTAGTTTATCCGCGCTCGTCCACATAGATTCTCTGGCTCATTTCTGACTCCCGCTGCATTTAAAAAAGGATTTATTATTAGTTTTTATGCTCTTTCCCTCCCCAGTTGTTCCCCCAAATCTTTTCTTGGAAGGAGAGGAGGGAGATGCTATTATGTCTGCTTCAGTGCCTAAGTACAGCTTCCTCATAAAATCCCCTTCAGCCTAAGTATTTTGAAAGCTCTGCTGCTAACAAAGGTCTTTTACCATTGGAAATATGTGAGGCCACAAAAACCAAACAGGTTACATGAATTCATGTTGATCTAAGTGTCACTCCAGACTACGTTTTTAAAGGTTTTCAAATCAGATCCACTTCGTCAATGTGTATAACTGCACGTGCATTTTCCAGGCAGTATCATTTGCATATAATAAATTTTGTGGAGGCAAAGTCAAAGCACATTGGTATGCCAGTAACAGTAGTCAAGAAACATGAACGCAAGCACATTGGTATGCCAGTAACAGTAGTCAAGAAACGTGAACACAAGCACATTTCTAGATGCATAGGAGCTACTTTTCAGAAATTTGGCCCATAAAGTCTTTTACTATTGTTTGTCAGTTCAGAGGGATGAGGTACTGAGTTCCTCCCCAGTCTGAAATGCCCTAAGCAGTAGCTCAAGTAAAATCTTGCTAATTTGTTAATCATATGGTAATTAATCAGTTCCTAGTGCAGTGGCATGCCAGATAATCAACATGAAGAGATATGTAAGGGCAGTAGGACATGCCTGTTTAGTCAGTGGCCTATAGGTTAGAAAGCAAACACAGCTATCAGCTGCTTGCACTTTTAAAGCTCATAACAGTCTTTTGTAGTGGGCAGAGCACAGGCGGTCTGCTTCACCAGCTTCCCTTATATAACTCCACACTTCAGCTGCTTTACAACATATGGGCTGGATCCCAAACATATGACAGCAAATTCCGAATGACAATAAAAGAACAGAAAAACCTCTCCAATGCTGTAGGCTTGTTGAGCTGCTCAAACAAAACAGGAAAGGCATCTTAGTGGCGAGATACATCAGCTGCAATCAATATAGGACTTTCACCAAATCTACCAAAATCTTGTCTTTCTCTTTCTGGAATCCCTGTGTACCTTTGAAAGGTATCTGTCTGTCAAATCCCATAGCGTTCACTGGCTTCTACGAAGATGATAGTTATTTGTAGTCTTTACGTGCTGAATGCTCATCACTACTTGGTATTCAAATAACTCTCAGAAAGCATGGTTTGTTTCTCCTAACTCCCGTTACTGTGCATATTTTCAACACTCAAAATATTAATCTACATTACTGAGTCATAGTCTGTGAGCCTGCTGAAAATAACAACACTTCACTCTTATTAGTCCTGTTACCCAGTTGCAGATGCAATGAAAAAAAATTCTTAAATCATTCTTTTCTAATTGTTTTCCACTAGTACTTATGTAACCTAAATGCTGCAGCTGAGAACAGGATTCAGATGTTCTCATTCCTGCCACATAGAGCTTTGCTCTTCAAAATATTCCAGCTTCAGCTGGTCAGGGTAGAGAATAAAGATGGAACCAAACATTTTAGAAATCAGCCTTTAATTTGATGAAAGAAAGGAGAAGAAAGGACAAGAAATAATTTCCAAGCAGAGATCTGTTACATCAAATTTTGCCCAGGAGCTGAGGTTTCCATTTGATCTGTACACCATAGAAATAAGTCATTCAGTTTCTCCTTTTGATAACACTTAGTGTTCTTACACCGAGCTTTAATTGCTCGGTACTGTGTCATTCACTCATTAACTACCTACTAACTGTATGTATAAAGCAGCACAAGAGATTGTTGAGTACAATACATAACAGGTAACTCAAGTTGCTGCTTTTCTCATTCAGAACTACATGCTAAAACCAAAACAAAACAGACGCCAACTTCATCCTTATCAGCACTGAGGCCCTGGTGTTGCAAACCTTCCATTTGCAGACTCTCATTAGGGGGCTTGCAGTACTCATCCTGTAAAAGTATCAGGCCAAGGATTTAGCTTCATCTCAGTCCTAGTAAGGAGGCCACAGAATAGAAATCTCCGGTCAGTACTGAGATGAAAAAAATTCTCATCTCCCAGCTCAGAAGCGCAAAAAAATTTATTCTTTAGGCTCACAACACCTCACTAGAGAACCTTCATTTCTTCCAGTGGGAGGAAGTTAAACATAAGCCTAGATAATTTAGGATTCATTGGATCTACACCTGAACAACTATTAAAGACGACCTAATTACAGATTGCAGACTGTCCTTATATAATAGAACCTGTGAAGTGTAGGTCCACTGCTCAATTTCTCTGCAGACTGTCCTTATATAATAGAACCTGTGAAGTGTTGGTCCACTGCTCAATTTCTCAGCAAACTGTATATGTGTTTGTTCCTCAGTGTCAGCAGAACAACAAGAAATAGGGAAAATAGTTTTACAAAGGGAGCATTTTCAAAGGATCACCACCAACTTGAATATTTTGTGTACAATACAAATTTGTAATGAGGAAAGGATGTGCTCTAACATTGCAAGGTATAATATTATACAAGGCCCCCTAATAAAGCATTGATGAAATTACTATACACGACAAATGACATGAAACCATGAACAGCTAGGCTTACATAAGACAGGCTTCTCCAAAATAACCAAAGACCTCCTCAACGCACTATGATGTAAAGAAGAAAAAACTCAAATGCTCTTTCACAGCTGAGTAGAGGCCTGCACTTCATTTCTTAGGGATACAGGACACAGACTGAAAAGATAGTCAGTCACGTAAAATAAAAACATTATTGCTTTCCACGAAGATGAACGTCCATAACTTACAAAGCTTTTACTCTTGTAAATAGCACTGATCGACTTGAATAGTCCCATCACAGTCAGCAGACTACTCCTAACAGTATTTGCAGGAGCAAGCCCTAACTGCATCTTGAAATAAGAAATTTAGCCCACAGCAAGCTGCATGGAGATGTGTTTTTAAAATGTCTCAAAAAGCCAAAACATTTTATCTGTAGTGAATTTCCAGTTCACTGTGGACATCACAATAGCCCAGAGATTTCTACTCAATTATTAAATATGAATGGTCCTTCAATCATTAACTGATATTTGACACCTAATAACTGTTTAATTGCATTTAAATTACATGGTCATATGAGATGCTTAAGTATTTAACATTAATAGTTAACAATTTGAAAAAAATCAATTATTTGGAAGTCTATCAACTCCATCAAATGAATCACCAAAAGTGAGTGAGGAGAACTGGCCAGCTTCACCCCATCACACAACCTCAGGAAAACTGTACAGCTGTAATTCAATCAGGTAATTGAAAGCAATCCATTTACCCATTCTGCTGTAGCTTTCAGCAACACAAACACTAAGAAACATTTAACCACAGGGGCCTCTCACTTTTCATGGTGACAGCTCTGTGGACCTTACTGAAGCAGACTTTGCAGAGGTACAGAAGAAATGTCTAAAGGTTCAGCCACTGTGCTGGACCATTAAGCCTCTGAGGCACCAAGGAGAACACAAAAGGATTGTCAGTGTCAGGTCTGAGGCAGAAAAAAGCTTTGAAATATAAGAAGGGATAAAAAGAAAAGCCTATACAGGTATGTCATCCCCAGTCAGATAAAAATACCAGCAGAATGGATGATAAAGCTAGATTTGAAAAGCTGCTGTCTCTGGGAGAAACCCAACTCATTTATTTTAACCAAAAACCTGACACATTGGTTTGCTGCAACTTGAGGTCTTAAGAGCCCACTATCGCTACAAGCTCAGCAATAAGAATAAAGAGAAATGCAGAGAAATCCTGGGCTAAACAAGCTCTCTGAATGCCTGTTTTATGCACACTTCACTTACTGTAAATCAAAGCGAAGATGACACATTTCGCCCAAGCTGCTTAACAAGAAATTCCAGGTTTTAATTTGTCCTAAAAGATGTCATAGAAAATATATATTCACAAATAAAGTCACTAATGAATTGATTTGATTTTTATTACAGGCTTAAAGTTGTTCCTGAGGAATATTCGTAATAGAAATGTATTTTTGAAACAACAAAATGTGACATCTTTATCAAAGGAAAACAGTGCATCCAGTTAGAGCACTCCAGTTCCTGGTTTTAACTTGGGTGCCCCCTGCAAAAAGTCATCAGCTGCAGCCTTACTATGAAAGGCAGGAAGATTTAATGCCTTTAGTTGTGTGACCTTATGATTTATCTGGGACAATTGTATATAAATACGTAGAGTTCTAAATCCTTGATGAACATAGGTTTTCTCAGTTTACAGGTCGGCATATTTTGTGCTAGATATCTCTGCGCTGGTGATATTTATGTTGTAAGCAGAAAAGGAGAGCAAAACAAGATGAAAGTTATGGTAAAAGGCTTTTCCTTATTTAGCTGAAGTCCTGATTTTAACTGAAATAATTTTAGATAACAGTCCTTAGAAAACATACCAAAGCCCTGTATGCTTGATAGAGAAAGCTTAGTCAAAAATTATAGATTAGAAGGTGCTTGAAGCATTGTAAATGGAGTTTGGTGATAATTTAAATGGGATGAAAGGATTCTCTCTGCATTGGAGGCAATTTAAGGCTAGAAAATAGAGTTGTTAGAGTACACTGCATTATGATAATTCTTATCCAGCATAAAAGCCATTACAACAAATATGACTGAAAGTCACTCTGAAGTTTCTGTAGGAGCATAGAACATGAACTGTCTTCAGGGTCAATATGAAGGGAAGGAAAAGAAGACAGAACAAGCAGAAGTGTTGGTCAATTCTCTTCATTTTTTCTTGTATCTAGAGGAACTTCTAAATTTTAAATCTGCTTTTACATTGGCCCAATTTTTTACATTGCACAGTACTCAAGCCAGTGAAACTAGAGTATATTAGTAATTCCCAGCATTACTATGCAATGGTAAGATACTCATAATAGCAGTAGTAGCTCTTGGCTTAATGCCAAGATTCACACACACCCTGCAAAAAAGATGAGCCTGTGGACTAACATCCTCCATCTTCTGACAACCTCCTACTTCCTCACCCCCAAAAACTAGATCTTCAACATCACATCCTTATCCCCCTCCGCCCATCTACTGCACTTCCCAATGCTACAAACAAAGACTCAAATTTATGTTCCAGTCTCCTGTATCCTCCAGTCCACATTAGGAGTCCTAAGGCCACATCTTCACTTACCTCTCACACACCAAGACTTGGCCTACTGAAAGCACATTTCCTCTTACGACTCCTATACTTGCTGCCTTGGCTCTCTTTCTGCAGAGCTGAACAAAAAGTGCAGGTTGTGGCACCAGCTGGGTTCTTCCAGCTGCTCCAAGGCACAACAGAGCAAAGCAAGGAGCTGAGACCATAGACTAACACTGATAAAGGCACCACTGATCAGCTCATTGGTATCACCTGTACCTAATGACTCAGGGCATTCCTCCTCATAGGCAGAATTAGGAGCTGATGCCAGGATGTAACCCTCTGAATTGTATTGTTTCTAATCAATTTCATTTTCTGTGAATTAAGTCTCTGATGCAACTTAGATTTGATTCTGATGAGGAATTTTTAAAGAATAATTTCTCTGGGATATTAAATAGAAACGGACAATTTTTCATTTAATATTAATGTAGCTCTTGAACTCACAGACACCTGTATAGCCTGAATTAAACAAATCAAAGTATTCTTGCACAAATGTGCTAGATGAGTCTTGTCTGAAATTCCCTAATGTAAAGGATGAGGCCCATACTCTTTTCCTTATTTGTTTCATTTGCATTTGTACACTGCTAATGTAAGAATCACCATGACAGGATTTAATATAACACCTCTGTAAGTCCAAAATATTGATAGAAAGTTTGAGGCCCCCATGAAACAGCCCACGCGACCCATGGATACAGTGGATTGCCATCCAAAGCATAATATGTTATCCACAGGCGGAGACTTCCAGCCAAAAGACAGAATGAGCACAAGAGGTTTATAAAGGAAGACACCTTGGAGTCTTTACAGGCAAAGTAGATACATGATAAATACTCTTCTCAGATGCACAGAATGGGTGCAGAACACTGTTGCTGAGCTATTAAAAAAAAAGAGCCCACAATACTATATTAAACAGATTAACTGTAATTGGGCAGAAATTTTATCTCCACTGGAAGACAAGAACTCTTTTTGACTTCAGTAGAACAAGGGCTTTATCCTGGCTTTCTAGTAATAGATGTAAGATTCTGCCTTCCCCTTTCTTATCCTTGTTTTCCTCATTTATTCTATCTTGAAAATATTTGACACTTAGCTCTTTGCAGCCAGGAACTGGTTCTTCTGTCTTAACAGCAAGGTATGCTAGAGGATGCACTAAAACAATAATCTAATACAGACATTTACTGAGGATTTAAAGGCCACAAAATAAAAGCACTTAGCATGTATAGAACACTGCATCTCGAAGTGTTTTACAACCTCTAATGATTACTCTTCTGAGAACTCTCCGAAGTTTCTTAATTGTATTATTCCTGTTTCACAAATGGAATAATAGCAGTTAGGCAATCTGACCAGTAAGTAACTCAATTAGTATTATGAGTTTCTGACTCTCATTCCCTTATACAAATGAAAAGTTTCTTTGCAGTAGGTCTGTTGTATATATATCAGCAAAAGCGCATGCAGTTGAAGTCTGTTCACTAAAAAGCTATTGCTCATCTGGGTTTCCTTTTATTTTTTTTTAAATTCCATTGCTCT
Source organism: Struthio camelus (assembly GCF_040807025.1). Lineage (NCBI taxonomy): Eukaryota > Metazoa > Chordata > Aves > Struthioniformes > Struthionidae > Struthio > Struthio camelus. The sequence goes on from NC_090981.1 coordinate 26,531,550, forward strand.
CAATTGACCACTACAATCTAAATTGCCAGCTGATACTAGAGAACAGTAAACAAAGAAAATATGCTTGTAGAAAATGATGTGGACTTACCAATGATGGCCGTTTGTTTTTTGAGTCTTACTATAATAAAGGCTAGTGTCTTTCAAGTCACTCCTCTTCTGGAATTTTCTATTCTGTGTTTTAGTCTGATAAAGCTTGTTGCGTAAAAATTTCTAGGATACTCTCCTCTAAAAAAAATTAGTAATGAACCATTTGGCAACCTCCTCACGCAGCTGCCCTGAGAAAAGTTATTAAACAGGTAATTCTGTATGAGTTAAAGGCTTCATTAGGCCAACTTCAGTAGAGCTATCTGAGTTTGAGATGCAATACCCTGACTAATAAAATGACTTGAGCATGTGCTTCGTTTCCTTTTTTCTAGCTGAGACTCTTGCAAACATCATTTGGAAAGGATATGATGCCTTGAAAGATACTAAATATTATGCCTGAATAGATCCGAACCTTTTTACTTCCTTAGCAGATTTCTAATAAAAAATGAATGTTTAATAAAAAAAGAATACTGGCTTCTAAGAAAACACCTTTCTATCACGTGATAGAAGATTCACAAAGGAAAATTTTTGGACCACTTTTGAATAATTTTCACTGTCCACTTCACAAACATGAAATGTCCAAAAACTGAATTTCTGCTTTTGAATAATGCTAGATTTACAACCCTGGAGACTGAGAGATACCTGTGACAGAGCAGGCCATGCTGCATGCAGCTTCTCAAAACTGCGCTGGCAAAATACCTAAGCAGTTATCAGGAAAGATCCCCAATAGGGTCAACAAGTGCTGGGGGTGGTGATTCCTACCCAACTAGTTCTTGATCTGCCTACTAGGAACGGTCAAGTAGTACTCATCTCAGTGGTCTTTATATCAAATTGTGTCAACAGGAGCAGAGACTGGATTCAAACAGTCTCATGTTTCTTTAAAAACAAAGTCTGTAGCCAGATGCTTTCCTCCAGATAGAGCTGCAGCGACACAAGACATTACAATACATAGTTACTTGTTATTGTTCCTTTCTTCTGAAGGTTATTGCCCCAAAAGCTCTGCCAACAGAGAAGTTCATGTAACTTTTAGTCTGCTTCAGGTCAAATCAACTAAGTTAGGTCAAACCTGTTAACTCTGCTGATATTGTTGGGAATAGAATAAAAAAAGTCTATTAGCACAGCTGTATAGGCACAGCCCATTCTAAGGGGTAATAACAAGTAGCTGGAGGGCAGTAGGAGCTTAAACTGGCACAGATGTTTACAAAACGTACATTTGTCCACAGTCTGGAAAATATCTTAAGATTGAGTTTCTAACCACAATTTCTGCAGTCAACATTTTTTCTTACCTTGTGCACTTATCTGCACTGAATCATTGTATGAAACACAGAAAATTTCAGCAGTAAAAAGAAAAAGCAGCTCCAGCTTGGAAAGCAAAGCAAAAATGAAAGAGTAAATGATAAATAAAGCAAACCTTCTCAACAACTTTTTCCCCAACTTTGCAGTGCAAACATGCAGTGGAAAAATATTTTTCTTATATCACCTTCATCTTCACCAGTCCACCCACTTTGGAGTCAGTAGACAGCAAAATTGCAAGTGTCCAGGACCAAGCCTGTCTCCAACTCATTAAAAAACCCTGCACAGTTTTATCTGGGCTCTATTAACTGATCTAATTGTAGTGATTTCAGTTTAGAAAGTGTCTGAACGTAGTAAGCCTCATCCACGTTTTCTTCACTCTATTATTGTCATTTACTGCTTCAGTAAGTGTATCCCACAGATCATCTCCTCACAGAGAATCACCTATGAAAAAGCTCTTTCTCAGGGTAAAGCAGCCACAAAAAGACCCTTGAGCAGAATCCTTACATTGAAGGTTATATTCTTGGCCACTGCCTAAAAGCCCTCTTTTCCTTCTCCTAGACAATTAGGATGTTGCATTCAGTTGTGATGACTTCCATACTTATGCTGGAGGAGGAGAAGCAAACTAATTTCCCTTTTGTAGCCATGTTGATGACTAATCAGAAGGCACGTGAGAGACAAATGTGCCTTCCACACTGGATCTTCCACATGAGTAGATAAATAGATAATATAAGCAGATAAATTTCCTCTATCTAAACTGCTGAGTATGGAACTGCAATCTTCCTGAGTATGGTCTCCCAGGGGTTCAGATCAGCTCGCTGAGGTACATGGCAACTCCTTTTGGGCCTCCCTGCCCCCATTTCTTTGCAAGGAAATGGGGGCATGGAAGGAGGGATTGTCACAGAGAATCAAAGCAGAGCCTGAATGTGCATGCAAATATAGGAGCTGAGAGGCGACCTTATGTTTCCCAGCTTGAGGCATAGCTTTAATGGCCATTCTTTTTTTCAATTCAGAAGCAAATTAATGGTGATCTCGTTACTTTCTATATCTTCAGCTGCATGAATTAAAAATAAATTTGTTAAGATTTTTTTAAACAATGCTAAAGCATAGAGTAAAATGATTTGATTTGTGGGATCATGCTTTTCTTTACTTGTGAAAGCATAGACAGCGATGAATCCCAGCACAATAAGTATTCATCTAAATATTTAAACTATCTCTTTGTTGTAGTCCTGTTTTTAACAGTTTCGGTCTCCCCAATAAACCAAACACTGTGATTTAGGTGACACACGATACAAGATGAACAATGAATACTAATTCCTGTATATGCTAAACAATTAGAAGTCTAAAAATGAAAAGAATTAACTGGTGGTGTTTACTAGCCAATAGCTGTTACATTCACAGTAGCTGCGACTGATTTGTGAAGAATTTTTTATGTAGGAATGGGGTAGCAGTAAAGGAATATTATTCTAAATTAACAGTTCAACCAGTTTCTCTTTCTATTCAGTCAGTAAGATGACAGTTCATGACAATGCTCCTCTAAAAATGGGAATGTTTTAATTATAGTTTTATCCAAGCCAGAAACTCACTTCAAAAATGGGTTTTTTAGGTACTTTGATTAAATTAAAAACCTGTTCTTCAGATATAGTGCAAAATATACAGCTTTGTTAGAGGAAGAAACATCTCAGCAGAGGAGAGAGGTGAATCTTACTGGAGTGGCACAAGTCTAGATTTTAACAAAATCTAACCAAAACTGCTTAGCCCACCTATGATCAGAAAATATCTTTGTAGGAATGGTTTTCCTATTGCTCTTCATAAGACTTTAATAAGAAAAATACTTTGTAGAAAGCCTGAAAGAAGACTCTTGGATTCTGCAGCAGGGCAACTATATTTCACTACCAGACTGAGTAAATATTCATGGAGTGAAAAGACTTTGGAAATCATGACTAACACCAAAAAGCTGAGGAAGGTTTGCACGGTTCTATATTTGGCACAGGGGATACAAAGAGAAAAATCAAAGAGGCTTTCCCAAGAGATAGCCCACCACCTAGGAATTACAGTAAAAAGGGCTATAAAGCCATTTTTAAATCTGAAATCTGAACTGGAATGTAGAGGAAGGGAAAAAAACAGTTTGGTACTACACAAAAAAATCAACCTTGCTGTAGAACTAAAAATACCTCTGCTTTGAACATTTTTTTCCCATTCTTATTAGAGTTGAAAGCATACCCATTGATCTAGCAAGAGTAATTTGCTAATAATTAGACCAGCAAGGCAGGACCTAGGATTCTAACCAGGAGAAGGGGGGAGGTGGTGCTCAAATTTCACATGTCCCAGTTCAACACAGATGAAAAAAGAACAACGATACACTTCCTCATGGCAAAGTACGTATCGTTACACTAGTTACTGTACTGAATTCTCCCACAGAGCCACAAGTCCAAATGCGGACAGATTCCACAGAGATTCAGACAGGATCTTATAGCCAACAACACGATCTGAAACAACCATAGAATATTTTTAGCACTTACTGACATGAGACAGGGGATCTCTGGTTCTCCCCATCATCTGCAAGTGAGGTTTTTTTGCACTGACCCTTCTGCACAGCTTACCAATGCTGGTTACTGGATTACCCCTGAAATGATGGTTTGACGGTTTGCCTACATAAAGCAGACAGTAACTCTTAGAAACATATGATTTTAAATAATAACTACCTCTGAAAGTTTTTACATAAATGCTTGTGCATTCTAGCTTGATATAACTTTTTTTTAAAAAAGAAATAAATGTAAAATAATGTACACTTTTAAGAATAGTTAAGAAGGAAACTATTCCTCTCACCATCCTAATTGCTAATGCCTATCTACCAATCCAAAAAATATCAAAGGTATTCATTTTCTCATAAAATATGTATTGTTTTTTATTTTAAAAGAAAGAAGGAAATCAATTTTAGTTTGAAAGGCACATTAAAAATGTAAGCTCAAGAGTATGGGATACATTTCACAGAAGATTGCAACTGCTAACAGTTTTTTTCTCATCTACCAGAAGAAATCAAATGAAACCAGTTCGCCTCTAGGGTTTTAAACATCATTACAATTCATCTTAATAATGAAGTTAAAATTAACTGAAAGAAGACAAAATTAAGAAAAAAAAGCCTCAAAAACCTCTCTCCTTGCCAACATACGGGTTTATTGAAGAAAAATGGATAAAAGTAATGTCTGCTCTATATATTTAAAGTGAATGGTGAGACATTAGGGGTGTAAGTGTGATTGGATTCAGAAGGTACAATAAAACTGCATATACATTTTACAGAAACATTTTCGAAAGCAATAAATCCATGTGTTATGAACAATACAAAAAGCATATAAAATATAATAACAAAGGTATGCTATAATTATACTCCAATAACACTCATACTGTAAATGCATGGTAATGCATGGTTTCAAGATAGCTTTTTTTATTATTACTATTTATCTGCAAAGGAATGAAAGCAATGGTGCAGAGGTCAACACGGGCATCTAATCTATCCAGGCCATCCCATAAATGCTTTAATAAGTTTGCTTGCATTCCTCAGCCTTGATCTTAAATTGTGCTGAGAGCTTTCCACTCTACAGTGCATGGAAAGCACCTTACAGTATTAAGCCTGCTGTCTCCCATACCCTCAGAGATGAACAAAATGTGCACTAAGCTTATTAGAAATGTTTTATATCACAAATTAAGTCCTTTAGGAAAAATAAGGTTGTCACATCCCAGCTATGACAATGATGCTGACAATAATGGATAGCGCTATAAAGCTGAACAAAAGGAAAGCACTGGTGGTTTCTATGGCTGTCAGGAAAGATCCCCATCTTACTCTCTTTTAACCCTGTTCTGACTGTCAATTTTAGCAGCACAGTTTCTCTTGTTTCAAATCATTGTTCAGCCATTTTAAACACTCCACATACCTAGAATAAGGCTCTGGAAAAGCTACCAGTTGTTGATTCCAGCTTGATGAAGCAGTCTTCACTGTAAAGTGAAAGGGATCTGACCTTAAGAGGTATTTTCAGGTGCCTTTTTGCCGTAGATGCACAGGAAAAAATTTTCACAGCTACTAAAATAGAATGGATGAAGGGAGGAAGGAAAGGGTTGAATTCACCACAGGGAAATTGCCCTTTGACAAGTTTCTTCACAGATTCTTTTAACCTAAGAGCCTCAAGGTAACAAAGCAGCTGAGTCAGCAGCAGCTAAATTTGAAATCACAAGCTCCAGAAGCGGGGAATTAGAGCCAAGATAACACCAGGAGCATTCACTGGAACTACAGTCTTCCTCCTACGTCTCCCCCTCATTTTATAGCATTGCCAGGGAACATGCAGAAGCACATAAAAACCTTGAGTTTAACCTCACTGGTAGAATACAAAAATTTACAAAGCTTTGCGCTCAGGCAGTGCAAACATATGCTTTATTGCCCTCTCATAAGTCTCTGACTAATCCTGAAAACTACCATTAGCATTAGTGAGTGTGGTCAATCTTTAGCACCCTTTTATGTGCATCAACCCCTAGAAATGGAGTTCTCTCCAAAACACACCTTGCCTTCTTTCAGGCCTCTCTGTACCAGCAGTCTCCTTCAGCGTACAGAACAGACGTGCCTACTGTTCGACTCTGCTGCAGGACAATATAGATGCTAAAAGCTAACGTGTCCAAAAAGCAATCCAACACAGTCAGGGAAGAAAAATCCACCAAAGACTGTTAACACTATTAAAGCACTTAGGACTCTAGAAGTCTCTAAAGTGAATTGCTGAAGGCTAGAACAGTATTCTGGGGAAGTATTTTTACTTTTGGCCCTTACACTCTTCGTGAACATGTGTCACTGGCTACTCTCAGAGATAGAACACTGTGTTAGATGGACCTTTGGTCTGGCCAGGGACAGTTGCTCTTCTTTTCACCTACAGATTTTTGAAATCACGGACTATGGTTACTGATAAAAATGGAATAAAGCAAAATGAAAGCTTTACTTCCAAACCGTACACATAAGTAATTACTGTTTTATTTGCCCTCCCCTCTGTTCTCCTTGGTTGGCTGTAATGTTTCAAGGCTTGCTTTTATAATACATTTGTCCAGCAACTGCAAGGGACTCCAACCTGTTTGCATCCTCTAGATGCTACTGTGGTACAAACAGAAGCAAACTGCACTTCTTAGAGATCTGTGTGCAGTCGCAGGGCCATGATCTCATTGCAGTGACAGAGACATGGTGGGATAGTTCACATGACTGGGATGCTGTCAGGGATGGCTATGTGCTTTTTAGGAAAGACAGGCCAGGAAGGCGAGGTGGTGGAGTTGCCCTTTATGTGAGGGAGCAACTAGAATGTGCGGAGCTCTGCCTCGGGGTGGATGAAGAGCAAGCTGAGAGCCTATGGGTAAGGATTAAAGGGCAGGCTAACATGGGTGACACTGTTGTGGGGGTTTACTACAGGCCACCTGACCAGGAGGAAGTCATCGATGAGGCCTTCTACAGACAGCTGGAAGTAGCCTCACGATCACAGGCCCTGGTTCTCATGGGAGACTTCAACCACCCTGACATCTGCTGGGAAGAGAGCACAGCTAGACACAAACAGTCAAAGAGGTTCCTGCAGAGCATTGATGATAATTTCTTGACCCAGGTGGTGGAGACGCCAACGAGGAGAGGTGCAATGCTAGACCTTGTACTAACAAACAAAGAAGGTCTAGTTGGAGAGGTGAAGGTTGGGGGCAGCCTTGGCTGCAGTGACCATGAGATGGTGGAGTTCAGGAGCCTATGAGGAGGAAGCAGGGCAATAAGTAGGATCGCAACGCTGGACTTCAGGAGAGCTAACTTTGGCCTCTTCAGGGACCTACTTAGGGGAATCTCCTGAGGTAGGGCCCTAGAAGGAAGAGGAGTCCAAGAAAGCTGGTTAACATTCAAGTATCACCTCCTCCAGGCTCAAGATCGGTGCATCCCTATGAGGAAGAAGTCCAGTAAAGCGGGCAGGAGACCTGCATGGATGAGCAAGGAACTCCTGGCAAAACTCCAGCAGAAGAAGGAAGTACACAGAATGTGGAAAAGGGGACAGGCCTCTTGGGAGGAATACAGGGACATTGTCAGAGTGTGCAGGGATACGACAAGGAAGGCTAAGGCCCAGCTGGAATTAAATCTGGCAAGAGATATCAAGGACAACAAGAAGGGGTTCTTCAAATATATCAATAGCGAAAGGAAGACTAGGGAAAAGGTGGGCCCGCTGCTGAATGGGGCGGGTGCCCTGGTGACAAAGGATACGGAGAAGGCAGAGTTGCTGAATGCCTTCTTTGCTTCCGTCTGCTAATGTCACCCCAGTCTTCAAAAAGGGCAAGGAGGAGGAGCCAGGAAACTACAGGCCTGCCAGCCTCACCTCCATCCCTGGAAAGGTGATGGAACAGCTCCTCCTGAAGGTCATCACTAAGCATCTGGAGGACAAGAAGGTGATCAGGAGTAGTCAGCATGGATTCACCAAAGGGAAATCATGCTTGACCAATCTGATAGCCTTCTATGACGGAATGACTGGCTGGGTAGATGAGGGCAGAGCAGTGGATGTTGTCTCCCTTGACTTCAGCAAGGCTTTTCACACTGTCTCCCATCACATCCTCCTAGGTAAGCTCAGGAAGTATGGGCTAGATGAGTGGACCATCAGGTGGATTGAGAACTGGCTAGATGGCAGAGCTCTGAAGGTTGTGGTCTTGTGAGAGTGGTGCAGTCTAGTTGGAGGCCTGTGGCTAGCGGTGTCCCCCAGGGGTCAGTCCTGGGTCCAGTCTTGTTCAATATATTCATCAATGACCTGGAGGAAGGGACAGAGTGCACTCTCAGCAAGTTTGCTGATGATCCAAAGCTGGGAGGAGTGGCTGACACACCAGAAGACTGTGCTGCCATTCAGAGGGACCTGGACAGGCTGGAGAGTTGGGTGGAGAGGAACCTCCTGAAGTTCCACAAAGGCAAGTGCAAGGTCCCTGCACCTAGGCAGGAATAACCCCATGCACCAGTACAGGCTGGGGGTTGACCTGCTGGAAAGCAGCTCTGCAGAGAAGGACCTGGGAGTGCTGGTGGACAACAAGTTAAGCGTGAGCCAGCAGTGTGCCCTTGTGGCCAAGAAGGCCAAGGGTATCCTGGGGTGCATTAGGCAGAGTGTTGCCAGCAGGTCCAGGGAGGTGATCCTGCCCCTCTCCTCAGCCCTGGTGAGGCCTCACTTGGAGTCCTGTGTCCAATTCTGGGCTCCCCAGGACAAGAGAGACATGGCACTCCTGGAGAGAGTCCAGCGGAGGGCTACCAAGATGATGAGGGGACTGGTGCACCTCTCCTATGAAGGAAGACTGCAAGAGCTGGGCCAGTTCAGCCTGGAGAAGAGAAGATTGAGAGGCGATCTCATCAATGTGTACAAGTATCTGAAGGGGAGGGGGTGTCAAGAGGATGAGGCCAGCCTCTTCTCCGTGGTGCCCAGCAACAGGACAAGAGGCAGCGGGCAGAAACTGAACCACAGGAAGTTCCACCTAAACCTGAGAAAAAACTTCTTGACTGTGAGGGTGACAGAGCATTGGAACAGGTTGCCCAGAGAGGCAGTGGAGCCTCCTTCCCCGGAGATATTCAAAACCCATCTGGATGTGATCCTGGGCAATATGCTCTAGAGGACCCTGCTTGAGCAGGGAGGTTGGACTAGATGATCTCCAGAGGTCCCTTCCAACCTAAACCATTCTGTGATTCTGTGTGCCTTTCTGTGTTTAAGTAGGTGAGTATCTAATTTTTCTCTTCTTAACCCTCCTTGCAATTGGAAATAAAACTACAAGAAATACAGATCACAGATTTAGCCAGTTTCTCTCCTGAAAAGGTAGGCAGGCTGTTATGGCTCTCTTTGAATCATCTTCTGTCCTTTCAGATTATCCATCCTTTCACTGTACTTTCAAGACCTTTGTGGTTTGTTTCACAGAGTGAATGCATGGAACAAATCTGCAAATCCATGAAGTGTCCAAGAGCACATAGAACTGCAGATGAGTTTAAAAAACCCTCATCTGCTTTTTTAAATTAAAATAGAACTTTACTTCTCGTTGTAAACTTTTAAAAGTAAATTGGAAATGTTTTATTCTAATTAGCTTTTTCAAATTCTTTTTTTCCAGTCTAGATTGCCTACAGCAAAATATAACCTTGAAGATCTGAAGAGACATAGCAAAGAAGATATTGACCGAGCTGTTAGCTAGAAGAGTAGATCTCAGTGGACTTATGAGTTTGGACTTTGATGGAACTAGCATAATGAGTATTTCCCTACAGCCCAAGTACCCATTTGCAGTAAATACACAGTGTATTCATGTGGTTTTTTGCAATTGTTTGGTAACAGTGCAAAAGCATCAGGATCTTTCAGTAAGTAGCCAAAAGAATAACGTACCTGGAACATACTGTCGGCAGTGTTCACGCTAACAGCAAACAAATGACTCTTCTCATTCGATAGTGCTTGCTAAATGGATCAGCAAGATTTTGTCTTAATTTCCCACTAACTTCATACAAACATTTAAGTACTCTGAAAGAAATAAGAGCTGAAACACTCCATAACTGCAGATAATCTTCATCCTACCAAGAAAGAGAGCGCTTACTCATTTCATTCAGCTTTTCCAAGGCAGCTATGGGTGACAAAGAAAATGGCAGCAGTGCATGGACCTCTTACACGATAACTAGTTTATTACTATGAACAACTTCAAAATGGTGGGATGGTGCTTCTAAAATTATCATCAGAGTAATTAATTACATAAATAAAACTAATGAGAAGTGATGCTGGCCTGGATTTTTCAGTTATCCATAATTCTGAGTGAAGTCCAGTGGAAGACCCTGTGCAGCAGTGTTAAAACAACCTGTTCTGGTACTAACAGATGCTTCACTTATGTGGCAAAGTGACATATCTGAATCTTACAGGAAATCCTTATCCAGCATAATTCATCTGCAACCTATGCAGTTTAATACAAAAAATATAACGCAATTGAGTAATTAGCTAACAGATATCTTGACTCCAGTAAGGTCTGAATTTCCTCCCATGCTCCTAGAAGCAGAGAAGATACTGACACAGGAAGGAAGCCATTCCTGCATCATTACTGAAACCTGAACTTAGCATGACCTAATATTATTTCAGAATATCCACTTACTGCTAGACTTCTAAGCTCAGTGGGGCAGGGCATTCTGTTTGACTGGTATCTGGCTCAGCAAGGCAATGATTCTGTCTCAAGCTGCTGGTTGCTACTGCAGTATAAACATCTATAAACATCTAATAAAAGTGACATAAAAATAGTGTAGCTCAGATTATTTACCATGCTGTCTATGCCTAAAATGACCAATGTTCTCTTTCCACTTTGCTAGTAAAAAATCTACTAATGTATAACAATAATTAAGGGCCAGCTGAATGAAACAGCACTGATTATCCAGTGAAAATTGTCTTTATGTATTAAGAAACTCAAAGAAAATACAAAGCTCTGCTTTGTAAAGCAACCATGATCTCAGAGGTTACACATTAGCACATTAGCTACAGCACAGTTCACCACCTTCCAAAAAGCAGTAATAATTCTTTGAGCAGCAGCAGCGCCGTGGCTGTGATGGTTTGAAGTTTTCTGCTTCAGACCTGAAAAGGGCTTGTGTGCCTGAAAGCACATCTGTTTTATGTTACTTGTTCTAATAAAAGATCTTTTCCTATAAGCCTTGCCTACCTTATGAACCTTCATGATATTCACTAACCTAACACTGTTTATTCAGATTTTCATCTACTTTCCAAGCACAAAACGTCAGGTCCATTACGAGACAGTAAGTAAGGCAAAGCAATGGAAAGCAAAGAAGGGAAGCAAGAATGGGTCCCTAGTTATTTGTGATCTGAAGGGAAGCAAGAATGGGTCCCTAGTTATTTGTGATCTGGAGTCTTAGAGACAGCATATATATCTGGGTACATATTTATGTATATATACACATATATGTGATTGAACTTCTGAAATCCTGGATCCTACGGAAACGGACGGGAAAACAGAAGTCTTAATGGGACCAAATGATTGAATCCAGCCAAGTATGTGAGGTTGTAATACTGAGGCTCTTCACTGCAGAGTAAAATATTTCTGTTACTGCAGACTGCCAGCAATTATGAAAAACCTTCAGCGCACAGTCTAATAATTGCTCATGTGCAGGAAATTCTCTTTATTTTCTATTCTGTAAAGGTTAAGGCGGGCACTGAAATCAACACTTCTGTCTTCAGTTGTTTAATTCCATGATTTACATTTAGCAAATATAATAATATATCAGCATCAGAGAGGAGTAATAATGGTGTTTAGTTTGCTACACATAAATGATTCCTGCACATGCACAAAAATCTAATGTGCTTTTGATTTTTCATTCATTGGTAGGAATTTTAGAGCTTTTCATCGCACCACTGGTTTCAATCTCAGCAGAAACACAGAAATAAATTATGTGCCTTTAAAATCTGAGGCTTTTGTAGGCGGAATAACACTTACCAGTAACTTGTACTGAGTAGAAATTTAGTGATTTCTTCCTTGAATAAATTGAAGTATATGATCACTAGGTAAGTGAGGGACAAACATGCAAATAAGTGCAGGAGGAAGTTCCTAAAACAGCATGGAAAAGATGTGCCCCACCTCTACTCTAAGTGTAAATTGTAAAAAAGAAGATGAAAATATGATAATGTATCTAAGAATATTGAGTGTAATATGGAAAGTATTAATTTCAGTGATAACCATATAGCGCTGTCTCTGGGTTACTTATGCGCTTCCAATATTGTTCTAAAAGAAACGGATGAAGTTACTTTCAGCAAATGCTTACTGTAGTTGCTAAACTGATAATGGTAGTTTGTGAGTTAACTGTGTAATTTTTCCCACAGGGAAATACATACCGATCACTTTATGTACTTCATGTAGTTGAAAATCAGTGAAGTAACTTAAACTAAAAGAGTGTCAGACTCATGTACTGGTTTAAAGTCAAATTATCTTTTAAGTCAGTTCCTTGTCTTTAAAAGTTTACTTAAAGAGATCATATTTTTCAAAAATATATTTGTATGAATGTATGTATTGGACCACTGTATAAATTACTTAATGCCATAAAGAAAATCTCTATGTAGAGAATACCTTGTTTTCATGATCTTCAGTCTAGTTTTTTAAATATACTCGTTATATATTATTCTTCCGTTTGACATATTTTTAGAGTTATATATTTTTTTTTGTTGCTGTTGTTGCTTTGTATTACCGGAAACAGTAATCCATGATCCTATATTCAGTAGATGATAAGACTTTAAAGACTCGATACCGATTTTCAAAATGCATTGGCCTCAGACAGTTCTATACTTAAGCACATTCTTAAATTTCCATATGAATTTAATTGCCATCTACAGGAAGAATGTGCATGCAGGAGAATATATTCCTAAACCAAAGGTGAAGTATTATTCTTCTATCTTTTGTTTTGTTTTGTTTTACACTTATAGCAATAAAATCAGTTCATTACCTGAAAGCATTCTTTACAGTTCACTCTTCTGACAATAAGTACCACAAATAATGAGTATACTCTATTTAGAATGTTAGGCAGGAGAGGAGGGGCTTGCTTTGCTACTATTCTGCTGGATTATGTCTTCAGGTATGTTGCTGAAAGTTAAATAATACACTGAAAGATGGAGAGTGCTAAATAATATAGGTTTGCAGGGTATAAGTTTTCTTATGCTAAGTGAGAGAACATTCTTTGAATAGAAAATTGTAACTGGAAGAAAAATATATCCTTGTGCTAGAGAACTTCTGGCTTTAATTTTAGTCAATAAAAACAATTTATTAAGTTTCCAAATTAGCTATAATATGTATATTCTACATAAATTCAGGCAATTGTTTGAAAACCTTTTACACATTACGTATTATATATCAACACATGAATAAACACAGGAAAACAGAGCATGTTCTTTCTGCGTCATTCAAGTTATAAAAACTTTAGGGGAAATCACACTGTTTGCAATTTGATCAGATGGCATCTGATCACTTAAACCTCTCTTGTTTAAGACATTTGCAGTTCTCTGCACTTTCCTGTGAAGCTGGTGTCATATCTTCGCCCTAGCTCGTACTTTAGATAAAATATAGAATCTGGAGAGTTTCCTCCAGTAATAATTTCTATATTCTGTATTTCCAAATGAATGAAAGCGCCAATATGATATGTACAATAACGTAGCATTTTTCTTTTAGAGGTACAGAAACTAGCAAATATAATGCAATGGTAGCAGCAATGGCAGCAGTATGAATCATTATTATATGATTTCTATTTGACAGCATCTAAGAGCTCTTCAGAGTGGATTCTCTAGCTCTTATGCTAGAGATTAGAGACCATACCTCTGTTTTAAGAGAGATGCGATTCACAGGCATGGTTCCTGTATGTGTATCCTGGCTAGCTCCTGACTACAGAGCAGGTATGCTCCACAGTGTTCCTACAGTCCTGACACTTTGACTCTTTAGACTGGGGGAACTATTAGAGAACAAAGGATACCGCATGTTGCTGGGAGATAGGTAACAGCACTCACCCAGCTCTGGTCCTGATACGCAGCAAGAATGCGTCTTGTAGGTTCCACAAAGGGATCAAGGCTGCTGAGCACATTTGCTTCAAAGGGCAACAACACCTATCTGAACAAAGAAATAAAAGATAAACTGTGAGACAGCATTAGCCAGCATTGTGGGCAGAATCTCAGGGAAAAGAATTCTATTTTACCAAGAAGGATATAAAATAGCGATTCTGACTTCATAAGGTTTCCAAGAGACTGTAAGACCTTTTAATTCAGATTATATCAGAAGTCATGATTTAGTGCTTGAACCTACAACATGCTTTGTAGGGTCCTCAGAATTCCCTTTGGTTACATCTCTGGTAGAAAATAAGTAGGGCCAGCAGATCAAGAAATGAGCCATGTTTGTTCATACTGTTCACTCTTAGCATATTTGAGCACAGCTGTGACGTGTATCAGCTATCGTGTTTTCAGATATTTCCTGAGCAGAGTTCAGGGACTAGCGCATGCCAGGAATCATTCATAAAAGGCAGTTTTTCAGCACAGCCACCCTGTTCTGAAGATGAGAGTTTGGCTACTTTGATGTGAGTAGTGGTTTGTAACCTGGCTTCAGGATCAGAAAACAGTCTCTGTTCTTCAGTAGCAGAGGTGCTGCTTTTGAGCCTAATGTGTCCATTCAGTGACCAGTTTCACCTTTCTCTGCAGACCAGAACCGGGATCCTGCAGCACTCTGCTCAAACTCCAGTTTCACACAATAAGCCATTTAGCTTTGCTGTCCACACTACCACATCCCAGTTTCCCACTTAACTACCAATAGCAATATTACCTGCAGTTCAACACTACTGAAATATTGACTAAACTTTCTGCAAATGCTTGATTAATCTGTAAGATGCCTTGCTGACACTCACAGCCAGGCTTCGAATTCCATGTTTAAACTTCTGATGACACTGATGATACTTCAGCTAGTCAAGGTATCTCTTCGAAGTTCTATTTATTCTTGACATGTCATTGCTTCATTTTTTTAGGGTACCACCTGAATTTAAGTTATTTTTCTCCTATCTATCTTTGCTATTCTTCTGGCACAAACTAATACTAAATATTCCATTCCTACATGCTTTGCCTTCTTCCTAGGAGGCAAAGATTTTTTTAAACATGTTTACTCAAATCAAGTGTCATAGCTTCTAGGCTGATACATAAAAATCTTCCTATTGGTAATTCAGCAAGCACACGTTTCTAGACTATATGGTGCAGTTTGATAAGACAGCAGGAAGGAAGCTATTTTCTGATTTAAAGATAGTTTATCTTCTTTGACACCTTCCATGCTAGTTTAAAAAAAAATCTTGGAAAATACTGGCTTCCCAAGTAGAACACAGATTGTTGTGGGCATATAAAATATCTAAATACTACTAATCTCAAAGAAGTTTTTTAACTTTTCTTTAACTTGATCAGGATCAAGTACCAGAAATTAATTCTTATGGTAACACATATATCACAAACTTAAGCCTTAAACCTTAACAGCACTGCTTGTATGGCACAAACAAACTACAGATAACTCCTGCCTATGTTGCTGATGAATCTTTCACGTGTCAGAAAGCTTTCACCAAAGAAAGGATTGCCAAAAATCAATATGGTCATGGACTCAACAGCTATTTCAAGGAAATTTGCTGGTGCACAAATGATTTCATTCATGCAAACTTCTTTTTCAACCTCTCTCCCTCCAAGCGCAGTCAAAGAAAGAATGACATACAAATCAGATATAACACATTTCTTAGAGCATTAAAAAAGCCCAGTGATAATACATTTAAATAGCTAGAGCTAAACGAATGATATTTTTTTGCCAACTAAAGTTGCCATTTTTTCTGTCCAAGAATTACCCAAGATCAGATTAAAACAGCCAATGCGAGCCATCTAATCATGCCTTGTTTGTTGTGTGACAGGTCTATGAAGCCTCTGAAATGTCTACATTATACAGTGTAGTGCAGTACATATTATTTCTGTTTCTCTTATGCTGAGTTGTATGTATTTAGCTGCGTTTATAATTAATCTTTCAATCATTCTGTGCATCTCTGGCCACAAAGAGGTAATGGCCTGGCATTCAGTTACTCTATATTTTAAGACATCTGGGAGCTCTATTGAAATAGGCTAATACTTCTTTGAATGCTTTGTGAAACCTCTGGTGCTGCCTGCCCTGTCCTCTTTCTCAGAAGCTGCTGGAATTCATCAAGCAGGAGTGTGAAAAAGTAGCTAGACCTTGCATGTTGGAGCATGCAGTCGCTTGGTTTCCAGTTCATCTCTGTGTCTCCTTCACGGTAATGGTGTTCAGAGCAAAAGACATACCAGACTTCTGGCTTTGAATAGGGTTTCAAGACTGTTTCAACACCACTGGGAGTGCCAAACAGCTTGCATGCTTTTCTTTGTGAAGATGGCAAAGTGTTTTTAGGGAGAAACACTGTCCACAGTAATGCTGCTATTGTCTTTTCTGGAGCTTCAATTTCATCCCTAATGCTGCAGATCTGACAGAGCAGATTAAGCATTTGAGGGTAACAGTAGACGTATCTTGCTTAATGAACACCTGGTTAATGAACAAGTCACAGCGGTCTATTACCAGGTGCACCTAAGCAGTTCCCGTATTTTTTTATGGCTCAGGATTGGTCACTGTTACTGCCAATTCAGACCACAGCTTGTGATTTTTCACAAGAAGGTTAATGTATGAGTATCTGCCTTCTAGATTACAATGGGCAAACGAAACGGACACGACCTTAATAATGCTGTACTTAGGAAGGA
The DNA here is from genome assembly GCF_040807025.1 of Struthio camelus. NCBI lineage: Eukaryota > Metazoa > Chordata > Aves > Struthioniformes > Struthionidae > Struthio > Struthio camelus. The sequence goes on from NC_090981.1 coordinate 26,548,214, forward strand.
GAGGTTTTAATGCCCAGTAGTTGTTTACAGCCAATACACCTAATAATGGACTCCTACTCTAACAACCACAATTATAGTACTATGTTTCTGAATGAGCACAGTATCATAAGGGACCCAGGTGATCAGACATTAAGTGTATAACCACTCACCACTAGTCTGAACACAGATTTCAGAGAACGTAGAAGCTGATAGCTCACAATTTTTTGATGCTGGGGTAAAAAGATTTATAGTAACTCCCATACCGCATGTATGCTGGGAGCTCATCTCTTTTGCGTCTTCATAGACGTAGCAAAACACAGTGACAGCAAATGCATCAGGAGTCTCCTTGCTGCCCACGCTGATAGCAGGGAAGAACTCACCAATAGCTGTTTTCCCTAAAAACCTATCTAAGTCTGGAGATGTCTTATGAGGAGCCGAACAGCTGTTAGCTCACCCTACCCACTGCTTTATGGTGTCAGGGCAAAGAGGCACCTGCTGTGAAATCAGCTCCTGGTCCGGCCCGTCCACTTCTTCCCTGAAGTAAGACGATTCCTCTCAGTCAGAAAGAGCTGTACAGGTAGGTATATACTTCCCTGCATTACGGCAATTCCTGACAAAGTTCTGTGAAAATCCATGCATCAGCTACAAAATATCAGGATTTTTTCTAAGTAAGTTATTGTACAACTAAGCATGTTATTCTTATCTGTAGCCTTTACTTGCCTTTCTTTGAAATCATGCTGAGAACAGGCTGAGTCAGGCCACAGATTTAAAGAAGGATCTAAAGGAAAAGATACAAAGCACAGAGCTGTTAAAAGTTAGTGTAGCATTTTTGCCTACTGAGTGAGGCTGAATCCAACAGTTAGTTTTCAAACTAGAAGTTAATTGCTACAAAAAACTCACATACTCGAATTATTCTTAGCGCAAACAGCCTACAGTATCAACAGGAGGGATAACTCAGTTCAAGTGGCTCAATTCTGGCCCCTAGGCTGCTGCTTTACTTGACACTAATTTTGTTTTTTCAGTTACACATGTTAGTACCATCTCATGTTTTTTCTCTTAGTGTCACTTTTTGACCCATAACTGTTTCTAAGCTTGACAGCCTAGTCTCGGGCAGGCACCCGCAGCTCCTCAAACTTTCTTTGTGGTTTTTTTTTTCAGGCATTGAGATACAGGCATGCCACACCAATCCCATTATACAGACTGGTTCAATATTCCCACTTGATGATAATTTCTAAATGCTATTTTGATCTTGGAGCTTTATGGACCTGTTCCGAATTAATTTCCCAGACAATTTTTCTTCAGCCTCATTTGTATTCATTACATGTTTTAAACTGGTTACTTTCGTTCTTTTGTTCTTCTCATTAGTCTTTAGCATGGCTTTTTTCCTGATGGTACATTTTGCTTAGATAGATGCTTTCTGGCTAGTTTATTCATGCTGCATATCAGGTTAACGGGTCTAAGATTTTGGTATTTGTGATACCTGGCATTTTTATAAACAGAAACACAAATCGAGTGGTTTTATTTACACTGATGAAAGCATTTTAGCACTTTCAATTTCTACACATCCTCAATTCATATGTTTCTTTGCAATATCATCGTTTCTTTTAAACGGTTCTGCCTGAACTAGCATCACCTTCTTTCCCAAATGATCACAAGTCCATCCAACCAAGGTTCTTCTGAAAATTTTGCATGCTTACGAATGCTTTTTAGCATAAATTCTTCCTCAGATTAATTTCTTGTTTCTTCAGATGAAACTGCAAGGAAAAGTCTGCAGTACTCCATGAAAGAACCTCCTAGTAGGAGTAGTTTAAGCAAAAATCTAACTGTTTTGAGATGCGTCTTGATTACATGGCTGGATTAAGCCTCATGTCCCAGTGCATCCCTTCTCACCATATGGTCCTAGCTGAATTTAAAATAGCCATTAATTAATTGTTCATGCTCTAGATGTTTGGTTCTGTAACAAAGTATATGATCTAAAAATATACCTATCTGATACACTTTTCTATAATACTTTCTGCCAGAACATATGGGGATATTAATCAGGCTACTTGCTTTCTCCCCCCACATTCCTGAAGAAGTCTTTTCCCCCTCTCTTCTTCCTCTCTTTCTTCCCTACCCAAAGTCCATTTTTATCATTTGCTTCAAAACGTGGCCCAGCCTTGCCAATAATTTAATTTTATCTGGTTTTGTAATCTAATTTACTTACGCATTTTCATTTGCATTAAAGAATAATCAAGTGATTCTACATTCTTAAAAAGAGCACTGAGATCACATAAGTTCATCTTTCCTTACTCCATTTCCCTGTTCTATTCATCACCCTGTCACCGACCAACAACCCCTACAATGGGAGAAGGCTCAGAGGGCAAGGTGCTCCATAAATCTCAAGGACAGCATAGGATGCGGTGCGCTAACTACAGCTGTTGCACAGAGAACTGACTTTATCTCAAGACAAAGGGGACCAGAGGGTGGTGTTCATCTTAGATAAGCAGCCATATCTGTTACGTGGACCTGGTGCCTGGTGTGAGTGTTTCTCCCTGAGCTGACCAAAAGGATGTGAATGTCTCCCTGAGGTTAGCCACACCAGCACGGGGAAGTGTGTAGGTGGTTCAGCCCCCCAAAAAAGTATAAAACCTCAACAACTAACAAAGAAATTTTGAAGAGAACAATGAGCATGAGCTGGCATCAACTCCTGTATTCCTTCACGGTGACTGGGGATGCCCAGCGTCGTGACGGTGAGCATATTTGAGAGCAGCAATGGCAAGCACATTGGCATTGTGCCTGAACTAAATTTTGTTAAGTGTATACACTTGTATTGTGATACACTTGAATTATGAATTCAGTATATTGCTGAATCACTCTGCTAAATCAAAATCCTGTGTAACATCAAATTCCCTCAAAATAAACTTTTATATTAAACATTGCACTCTCCGTATGTGTGGAATATCTAAAAGAACCTGGTTAGAGAGTACTGGACTCTGACACACCCAGACTCATCATATCCTTGACAGTATTTAGTCTGTCAGCTCATTTGGAGAGATTGACTTTTCTGTCTACCGTACAGCATCTAGTACCTTTTGGGATACTATTAAGTGAGAAAAAATGAAATCATGGCAGCAATCAATTGGTGACAGTGCAGTATATAGTTTTCCAAGTTCTCTTACTTATTATGTGATAAAACAGTAACTCTTGTAAAGGCAGGTAGTACCGTTACCATTGTCTTGAATAGATACCACATAAAGATTCAAGAGACGATCTTTTTGTGCCTAGTTAAGAGTCTTTCATGGTATTATCATCTCTGGCTGCATTTCACCACATCTCTGCTGGAGGCTTCCTCCTCCATGGCGCAGCTGGCCCAGGAGACTAGATAAACACATTTTCTCTGATTTAGTGCAAAAATATAAAAACTAAAACAAAATAAAAAAAGCAATCAACCCCCTAAATTTCCAGCAGTTTTACATGAAAGGCAATAGAGAAATATAGGAAGGTTCATATTTTGGTTATAATTTTGATTAGGCATGTACTGAAATATGCTGGGAGTGTATTACTGGTATATTAGTAAAAATATGGGAAAAGGCCATTTTCTCTAGTCTATTGAAGAAGGTGAGGATTTTCCTTAGAAAAGGCCTGCAAAATTCAGCCTAATAAATGCTGTAATAAGATATTACTAAATTGTCCTGAGATTTTCTGTTTTGTTTTGGTTTTTCCATCTCTTTCTAACATGTAACACTTCAGGGTCAATGAAGAAAGTCATTTTACATGCAGAGAAAGTCCTGGCACTGAATTTATAGATTGTCCTGTCTTCCTAAAGAGTCCCCTTCCAAATCAGAATATCAAATAGATTCACATTAAAGACTGAATTCAAACTGGTGAGCCTTCCTGTAATTAACTGTGATAGCACAGGGGATGTAGAATGCCCTTTAAAACATAGCTGTAGGCTTGCAGCTGCCTTTCTGAAATGTAGTACTTTAGTCACTGTAGTGTACGTTACAATTTAACAGTGCAGTAAGCACTTTCAAAAAATTGACATGTGATGTGGTAAAATCCAATCAACTAAACACACACCAGTTTCCCCTTAAGGTTTTTTAAAAGCACCAGAAGCCATAATGCCCTTACTCGAGATTGCCCCAAAAGTTACACGGTTGGATTTTGCTAGCCATAAATAAGGTTTACAAAGACATAGAAAGAAACAGCCAGTCAGCTTCCACTTAGTATCTCTCAATTTAGCAGAACTAAAGTACAAAACAAAGCAATCTGATCAGTGTTTATGGAAAAATGGTTACTTTGCCTCCTGGCTGCCAGCTCCACTGCTTACAACAAATCGCCCTGAGCTCAGGCTTCAGTCTTATCAAATCCAAAAGCACTGCCCTCTTCTCTGACTTGTGGTCCCACATTCAGAATTAATAATAATTTGCAGGATGAACTTGCAATTAAAATGATAGGTGAGTTTGTTTATTCCATCAAAGCAGCACACGGCTGTAACGATAAGACCTGCAAATACTGTCCACCGGGAGAGCTAGAGAGAACGTTGAAGACTCATAACGTAGTATAAGGATTCACACAACGAATGTGAGGCCTTTTAAGCCCAAGACAGTCAGAGCAGGAATTTTTAAATAACTGTCAAAAAGAAAGGGTTATCTGCTTTCCTGAATGCTGTGGAGGGGACCTCGCAAGACAGGCTGATAGTAGAATGAAAAGTACTAACAATAGATTACTTGACTATAACCCACTGCTTCATTAATGCCTGGGGAGAGCAGCAATACAGGAATTGCCCTGCGGTTCTTGCCCTAACGGTGAACTGTGCAATGAGTTTGCCTCTGCATTTTTCTCACGGGAGTACTTCACCCACTTGTGCTTCGGGAGGTTGAAATGATGATAAATGATAATGTTTGGATGGAATTTAGATCCAAAGGTGACGAAATAGATACATAAACTAAAGCTACCTCCACTCTTCTACCTCATTTTGAGTGCATCTTGATCAGAGGCATTTGGCATTTCTAAGCACAAAACTCTAGGGAGGTCTATCTTTTGCTACATACATATGTATAGGATTACCAATACTGAGGCAATAATGCCTTCCTGTGAGAAAGGTCAGTCAAAGGTGTAGGACAATATCATGAGAACTGGTTTCCTGAGATGCCTGAAGTAGTTTCTCTGACTCAAGATATTGTCAGGAGAATCACTTTCCCCAGTAACTGGGTTAGTGGCTTAAAAAAAGCAACGTTTAAGGATTCTGCTCTGCCCACCTCTCTGTACGACTGTTTATTTGAAATCAGGAGGAAATCCTGCATCTTTAAGCCAGCACTAGTCTCTAATCTGAAGCTAATATTGTTACATGGAGTGAAAAAAAATAAAATTGAGGCAGATAATGCCTCATTCAGGCATTCAGTTCAGAAGAATACCTAAAATTAGTTTTCCCCTTTCTTTTATCTGTTTTCTACGATTCTCATTCACCATCAGAAAAATACTTATAGGCTTTCCTGTATGCTCTTTTTTCTTTTTTTCTTTTTCTTGGCTCCCACATACTCACTCTATTCCTTGGCATATTATCAGTCATGATTACTACGACTATAGGTATTTTTTTTACTTTACACAATTTCATTTCATACTAAGAGAATGGCACTCAGCACAAAGAATAAAAATGCAGTTCTGTATTTTCAACAGTTATTCAAATAGAGTTTCACTTTTTAATGACAATTTTTATAAAAATAGGACAAACATAGACACAAAAACCCTGCTCTACAGAATAATCCGGTGCAATGAAGCAGTATTCTGCCTCCTCTCAGTTGCAGCTGGCTTGTTGTTTTGCACGTTCATTACCCAAAAAAAACCTAGGTGAAGTTTACATGAAATAAGCTTTCCAAAATACGGTAAGTTACACCTAGAATATCTTAGACAAACATTTTGAAGGGAAGAGTACAAACAGATTTCTGCCTCTCTCCACCTACAAACCTGAGGAAAACAGCAAACTGCATTTTGTAAACTTCTCTTTGGCCCTAATTTATTACATGACAAGAATTTTTTTTTAATAAATAAATAAAATAGAGTAGTCGACAAAGCAAAGCATAAACAATAGGAACTGTTGCAAATCCAAATAATCTAACCATTTCTGAAGGGTCAGACAAACCCTGAAACACATTATCCATTATTATTCTGATATTTCGTACAATCTATCATTGTGACAAACACCCAAGCTGCCTTCATTTTTCTATACTCTGGAGATACCCTGCATCCAGTGAATTCTAGGTCACATTTGAGTCTGCAGAAACTGCCAGCCCTGCAAAATGTGAAATCAGTTACTCATACAGCAGAGAAAGCCCAACGAAAAGTTGCAAGAGATTCAGTGATGTTTATAATACCTGAAAAGTGAAAACATCAGTGAGCAAAAGATTTTAAATGTGGGTAGGTGTAACCACTGCAGCTGCTTTAAGTGCAGAGGCCTCTCAGCCCAGCCAGAGAACGTGCAGCCGTGTGCCTTTGAAGGTCACTGCAACCAGCTGCTCTGGAGAGGCAACGGGAGTCCCTGGGCCACCACCAAGAGCACCAGCTCTCTGCCCATCAACAGGGCTTGCAGCATGTGCTGATTGCTCTTTGGCTTGGCTAAAATATGAGGTGCTCGCTCTTTGTTCACTGTTTTTACTTCTTCAACGTTCTTGCTCTTCATGTCACCAAACTGCTGTAGAGAAGGCAAAAAAGCACTGGCAGAAAAAGCGTGTCAAGTTTGCCTGATGGGAAGGAACTAAGAAAGAATTTGGGAGAAGTAGGCAATGGAATTTTAGATGGGAAAGATTAAAAAGGCAGAGACAGGAAAAAAAGATTTTTTTCCCCTTCAGCCTTTCAGATCTTCAATTCCTCACTCACTCAGCCTTCTCAACAGGATACTAAAATTTATCTTGCATAACGCACCCAATTCATTCTAATTTCTCTACAAGCTATTTAGTTTCCTGTACCAATATACAAAGATTCCCATAGGAATAATTATTTTTCTTGTTCTTCATAAACATCCATATGCATAATGGAGATAATTTCTTCAAGGGTGGGAGCGAACACATTATATGTGCATGCATGTGTTCACAAATATCTACGTGCACGCGTGCATGCATATACACATTCACTCCCGACTTTGATGAATCTATCTCCACTGTTATTACTGTAGAAAAGTATTGACTTTTCATAAAATGATATATAATGTCTCAGTCAAGAACTAGCTAATTTAAAAAGACATGAATGTGTTTAAATATTTTGTGATAGTTCCTAAATAGAGTTCCTTATTTTCCTTAATGATATATTATAATGGCTCTCCAGTTCTGTATTATTAATTCTATTTCCATTTTTAGAACTTGAAACAAAGATTTTCCTAAGCGATGAAAACTATATTCAGATAAAGTCTGATTTTTCAGCATGCTGCTTTTAAATGTCGATGTTCCAGGTATTCAGAAGTATTTAAATATCTAAAGAGGCATCTCAGAACATAATGAGCTTTCCAAAGCATCTAAACACATAAGGTACCATGCCAGTATAAGCTGAGAAGTAGGCAACTAACGTGCATATGCATTTCTGTCAGCCCTATTATGCTCATGCTAAATGCTTTTGAAATCTAGTCTTGTGCTACTGAATTCAGGCTTCTAAAGACTTTGAGATAAAAATCTTATAATCTAGGGGGCTTACCTATACGCCGACTAGTAACACTTAAACAAACAGTCCTTCCTCACACGAGCTGCCCTGCAGGCACCAAAGAGACTGTTCGGGAGTAAGAATTATTAACATGAATAGAAGTTGTAAGATCAGGTGGTAGTTTAATAACATTCACAGGCAGAGAAAAATATATTCAACAGTAATCAGGTGGTTCTTCCAAAGGGCCAGCACAATTATAGTGTGTGGCAGGAGGTGATGAATATATAATTCATGAGCTTGTGATACTCATTCTTTATCCAAAATGCCTGTTTTTTAATTTATTACTTCTAGCTTCTAAAAAACATAGCAACCCTGCAGATTAGGATCCCTTTTTTTAATTACAAAAACACCCATCAAAATAGTGTCAGACTGCTACGCAGAAAGTGATTTACAAGCTACCAGCAGAGCACTGCTGTAAACAAGATAATAGGCATTTGTCCTCAAAGGTCAATTATTTCAGTATTCACCTATTCTGAATAAAGGCGGTCTATGCAGTTGAAAATTATAAGAACAACATACACCATTTTGACCCACTCAGTGTTCAAAGCAATTCAGACTGTTTGAAAAGTCCAGTGCTGTGAAATGTATCTAAAAATTACAAGAACTGTAAAGGCTTTAGGGAACACTGCCATTATTTAACAAAAATCTGATAAATAATGATATGCATCTTGCTACAAAGTAGTGTTGCAAATGTGGCAAGTTTTACACAATCAGGCTCTTATTTATAAAAATAAATATCTTAATATTTAAAACAAGATTATTTGAATTAAATTATATGGTACTACTATTAATGGCTAAAGTTGCTACTTGTTATTTGCAGTTATGATTTCCAAACTTAAAACAAGATTGATACTTTCACGACACGTCTCAATTTTACAAAGAGAGCTGTAAGTTTCGGCTAGTTTAGGCCATTAATGTCAAAGAATGAGTTTATGGAAATAAATCACTATTTTAAAGACTCTTACAGTTCTTTCACTGAGAAACCTGGAAGAGAAGATCTGAACTATGGTAAGGCACTTATTTTGCTATACTGTTGTCCCTTTTACTTTCCCTTTCCCTTCCTCTTACTGAGGAGGTGGGAGGAGGAAGTGTGAGGAACATCTAACAAATACTCCACAGAGACTAACGAGGATTTTCCAAAGATTCTGTCCATCAACAGATGTTCAAGAACTCTACCTGAGCAGAAAATTTCCAGGTATTACTGCTCTCCTCTGCAGCAGTCTACTGTGTACTGGTTCGAACACCAGATCTGAGGAACTGTACCGCCTATAAGCTCTCTGTGCTCCCCTGCTGCTGCCCTGACAGCATGCAAAAAGAAACAGCTAGACTTTAAGTCAGAGAGGAGGATACAGAGTGAGCAGGAAAGTGAAGTTTCCCTCCAAAGTGAGGAGATGAGGACTAAAACAAATAGCATTTGGGAACAGTACCAGCCTGGGAAGCCAGGGTAGGGAAAGGCAGCAAGCAATGGAAGAAATGGGAGAAACCAGGAAAAGGGATGAATTACAAAATTAAGAGCGGAAGAGAAAGAAATTGGTATGAGAAGCCGCGAAGCAAAGAGACAGGATAAGAAGCTGGAAAGGACGGAAGGAGTTGCCAAGAAAGCAGAGTCGGCTGTGGTGGACAACAAGGGCTCATCCACGCTGAAGTACACTTTCCAGGTTTCAGGCCATTTCCATGCTCTCTGCAATACCTGAGAAACATATAGGCAAAGCATGAGCAAGGACTCAAATCTCTCAGCGTTTCCCATCTCTCACTGTATACTGTGGTCAGTCCCCCCAGGCTGTAAGGAGGACTAAGTGTAAGGGCACTTGGGTATTGCACCAGTTCTACTGAAATGGCAATCTAACAGCTTCTAATCCTGCTCATGACTTCTATATGTCCTCTATGTCCTATATTCAGTGAGTTCCTGGAACATATCTTCGGAGGCTTGTTTCCATTTTGTTTTCTTAAAAAAATCAAAGACCAGACTGTTACAAAAAACTATTTAAAAAAATATAAGGACAGGCAAAGAAGTACCTATCAAGTGTCAGAGGCAGTGTGATCTGCACAAAGTTAATTTGGTTCTTTGCACATGCACATTACGAGAAGGCTTTTGACTACATGCCGGTACCCTGTATCAGACCTGTGGCTGAATGCAACTGTATAATGAACAAAACTTATCTATACGGCACCCGTTTCTTTTATTACGGAATGTAGAATGTGCTGCAGTGAATGGGAAAGACTGTTCTCATAAAAGCAGTGATGAGAAATTTAGAGATGAAAAACGAAAAAAAAGAAAAGTAAATAGCAGATATTCTCATATGAGAAGATAAAGATGTGGGGAAAAAATAAGTGGCTAACAGAGCTTAAGAAAAGAGCAAGAAGCTTTTAAAGTATCCATGAACTAAATGCCACAAGCATTTTACCAGAGGGGATAATAAAATTGTACATAATGATGCAGAAAAAGCAGAGCTTAAAGAGATACTTTACTAATATCACATTCCAAGGATGTAGTCTTTTCAACACATTAATAACTAAGGAGAAAGTTAATTAGACTCTATCAGAGTTGCACAATTTTACATCCACAGACCTGTGTAACCTTCGCACACAAATTTTCAGTAAGTTGGCTGAAGAATTTTCTGAACTTCTCTTAGCTTGCATTACATTTTGAGATACCAAAGACGCTCTAGAGGATTTAGTCAATATTAAGGAAGTTCCAACAGAAAAATGTGAGTAATTATATCACTCTGGGAGGGGGGAAAAAAAAAAAATCAAAGAAAAACTAGTATGGTATTCTATCAATTAAAAATTAAATGAAAAGAATATAATCAAGGCCAACCTGTACCATCTAAGGGCAATAACGCTCTTGCAAAGCAGATCAGATTCAGTCTTTCCCAAGATTAAAGATTTAGTTGGTACCACACAAATATAACTTTTATGAGGCACTTAACTGAGCATTTACGATCCTTTAATTAGCAAATTGATGTTACACAATACCAGCAAGGCACATGTCAAAAAGATTAAAAATTAGATAACTGATAAGTTGCAAAAACAACTGCCAGTAAAGAATCAGTACTAAACAGGGGATGTTTCTAGAGATGAGTAGTTTACTAATACATATTTCTACATAAGTTTCAGGAGTATATACTAAATCAGCACTGAAAAAGCCTATGAGTGATACACAAACCTAGTAGACAATGCTGAGGCCAAGCAGACCAGATCTGGAATTGAAACACAACGCTTTTTTGGTTTTTTTTTTTTGGTTTTTTTTTTTTAAACAGAGACATGAAAATTCCCTTCCTCCTCCTCCCCCAGCTCCCAAACACAGGACATATCCATACAGTGAGGAACTATTTCCTGATAACAGCAACTGTGAAAAAGAAGTTCAGGGTCATTGCAGACAAGCAAATAAAAATGAGTTCCCAGTATAACATACAAACAATACAGGTTAATGCAAGCCTCAAAGGAACAAGCAGGGAGGCGGAATAATGAAAAGCAGTGGTGATTTTATGCCTCTAGATAGCACTGGTGAGACTGATATTGGCAAATTGCCTCTTGTTCTGCATACTGCACACAGTTCATTTTTAAAATGTCACTGAAAAAATTGGAGATGACATAGAAAAATGCTACAAAATTATTCCAAGCTGAAGAAAATTCAGGTGAGTGAGGACTTAAAAATATCAGTCTGTTTATCTTATCAAAAAAAAGACTGACAGGTAGCTTGATTACAGTGTATAAAGCACCCTCACAAGGAACTAAAGAGCTCCTTAATCTAGCAGGAAAAGACAGAAACCAGTGGATGGAAAAGGAAGCCAGACAAATTCAAAATAGGAATAAGATAAAATATTTAACAGTAGAAGTGATTAACAGCTGGAACAAACTCCCAAAGGGACTGGCAGATTCTTCATTACTTCCTGCTTCCAAATCAAAGCTAGGCACCCTTCTAGAAAATATACTCAGTCTCGAGTCACTGGATGAAATTTAATGTCCTGCAATATACAGGACATAGGTGGCTAGATGATCTTATTGTCCCTTCTGGCCTTAAAATCTGTCAATCAGCGGTAAGGCTGTGAAATAATGCCACACATAATTGGCTGTTAACCCTCCTCCTGCCACAGCATAGCTAGATGATGACTGACAAGGCACTCAATTCAAAACGTCTATAAATAGTTGCTAACTGTATGCTTCGGTTTTTGCATACTCACTTCACAGCCTTGCATTCTGATTTGCAAAAATGTTGAGCACTTATTACCGCAACCAGAGTCAATGAAAACACTGTGCAGAACTTACAGGGTGCCACATGTCACAGTCAGAATATTAGCCTCCAGCAACTTCAAAGTAACGGATCTTAACTTTTTGTGTCTCTGCTCCCCACATGTAATGCCACTGGGGCGCTCTCTCCTCATCTAAGTATCATGAAAATAAACTAATCTCTATGATATATTCTGATACTGAGTGCCAAGGAAAAAAAAAAAGCCTACAGGAAAAAAAACACAGTGATTTCTGTACTCACAGTAAAGCGTAGATAGAGTTCAACGAGTAAGACATGAAACCATGCATTGAATAATGACAGTATACCATCAGAAAAGTCTTTCAGTTGGTTTATAGATGATTTCATTCAATAAATGAGGCAAAGCATCTGTGGATAGCATGCAGTAACAGAAGACTATCAAATATATGCTTAAATGCTCCAAAAAATAACATTTTCTAACAAATAAAAAAGATATTGTGAAGCGATGAATATATATCCCCAAATTTGGTGGATTTCACACTGCCCCAGTCATAAGTGGCTTCTTCTCCCAACCTTCAGGACTAATAAGAAAGCCATAAGGAGAGCAATATTAAATACAGCCAATTAAGCTATCTGGGGCCAAAAAATGGTCTAACTAGTCCCAGGAGAGCAGCACAAACAGATAAACATTACAGAATTTCTGACAGCAGATGGTACAATAACATAGTACATAATTGCCTGTGCACCTTACTGTAGTAGTTCGAGAAAACTCTCTGAGTCTTTCTGCTAAAGATCCTGTAGCTTTGGGGGGGACTGCAGTGGATGCAGGACAAGGCTTGAGGGGCCACCAGCTATCTCTCTCCTAATGCATTAAATGTGCAAGCAGGGAATAGGAATGCTATCCCACGGCCACTCTTCTGGCTGAACAGTAGATAAAGTGGCAGGTCACCAGCTGCCTGCCTTTTGAATTTGCTTCCTCTGGAAGACCTTCAGAAGATGAGTAGAACATGCATTTACTGCGCTTCACTTCTGGTCAAAACACTCTAGGGATCAACCTTAGGTTTCCAAAGAAGAGTGCATAGGGTGCAGGTACATTAGCTGATACAAAAGTCATCAATTACCTCATGGACTAATGGACTAGTGGCCTCCATTCCACCCGACATAATGTATGACACTTCCTAAAATGCTATCTCAGCAATAATTATTGACCTTTTTATACATGGATAAACTCATGTATAGAGAATTTAACTGAATTATCTCAACTCTTACATAGATATTAATAATACAACAACATTGCATTATTTTCAGTCAGCTGTCTTCTAAGTCTACGGTGGGTGAAATCCCTCATAGCTTCACCTGAAGACGAACATTAAAGCCTCCACCAATGTTCTCTGCAATTGATTCTGAAGTCACTGCAGTCCAGCTTTGTCCCTCTTGCAAGTGGGTTTCCTTATTATCACTCTGGCAGGAAATTAGGTGGCATATTTATGGGGACAAAAATAATAATTACTTTATCATCCAAAATTATTTTTTTTAATGCATATACTTCAGCATTTTTTCTTGAAATAGTAAATTGGACTTATTTAGCCTCATGACTGAGGCCAGGTCTAATATTCAAGTTAAAACCCTCTTACCTTCCTCTCTCAGAGAAAGAACGGCAGAGCTGGATGGGGAGCCTAAGGACAGCTAAGGCTATCTACAGATTGTCCTGTATCGGCTTTTCAGTACAATCCATCAAATCAGGGCAAGCACCAGTGCCCAGACAATACTGCCTGTTAGCTCACTCAGCTGAACTCCAGCGGTGGCACCTGCACCAGCGAGTTAAAGGGGATAGGGCTGCAGCTCTTTTAATGCCTAGAATAAAAAAAAGGTTTCACCAGTCCTGAATCAGTAGCAATCTCAGAGGGTTCAGACATCATCAGTTATGTCACAAAACTTATTCTAAAGTGTGGCTTTTGGTTTGTTTGGTTTTTTTTTTTTTTTGGTAAACAGGTATCACTGTTTCTTATGGCTCAACAGTTTTACCTGTGCTTTGTTTGCAAAGCAGTCTTTGGACAAAACGGGTCCGACTAGCTATGTCTTTACAACTTCTCAATAAACAACAACATAGCATATTTAACCATTTCTCATACCTTGGCAGGCTTTAAAAGAAGACTACGTCTATAATTGATCTGACTTACCCCACCTATTAAGCCCACCTGTTTTCTCGATTAATTTACCTCTCTTGTAAAAGATATTTTAACCTCATTTGTTATAAATAATTCAGTCTATTTGTTCATAATGATCATACCAGGACTCCTAACCAACACAGAAAATTTTACTCAGGCATTCAGGAGCCATTTAAGGGTTTAGAATAAAAGAACATTCCCTTAGACCTTGAATTCCCAAGAAATAAAATCATAAGCTGATGATATGCATGTGCTTGGCTACACATTTCTACCATGCATAGCTTTGAAGACATCCAAAATGTCTAAACAGTTATGTATTTGGAAAGACACAAAAGAAAAATTAGTTTTATTGACCATCTGGGTACTACAGAAAATTCACCTCCTCTTCCTTTTAGTGATCCCTTCCTTTCACATCTCCTATGCCAAAGGGACGCATATTCTGGTTTATCAATCAAGACTATCCAATATCAGTAATTCACACTCTTTTGGCCTTTTTTAAAATACAATAAACCAAGGCAATACCAGCTAAGCCCAATCACACTGCAATGTGCTCTCTTCTGTTATAGAGATAGACCATATAGACCTTTTATTTCCTTTGATTCACATCAGGTGCCTTTCGTGAGGGCTTTGGCTATTAGACGCATAAGCGTTTCCCTACATACTGCATAGAAAGTCTTTTTTCTAGCATTTAATCATGCAACAACCTAGTCCCCCTCTAGTATCGTTCTTCTGCCCCAGCCATCTGCAAAATAACATCAGGTAGCAGAGGGAGAGATAGGAACCAAAATGAAAGTTATAATAAAGTAACTGTCTCCAGTTTCCTGGTATTCATAATTTTTACTTTCATGGCATATACAGTTCAAGAGCGGAAAGTGAAGTCTAAGAAGAATGAGGAAGTCCTTTATTAGAAGTTCTATCAAGACTTAATCATATTAGGCAGCCACCAAGCACAGACATAGCAGGCTTATTCAACATAAGTAACAGGCAGTACAAAAAACAAGGGAAATAATGAACTCTAGTGTCCCTTCTTGCCTCTTCAGGTTGTTATAGTCATGATGTGATAAAACATACTCCTGTGGGGATTAAATACATAATCTTGTTATAAGAAATAACATCTGGTTTGCCTTGTTCTCAGGTCCCAGACGGTTAATTTGTTTGCTTTTGTTCAGAAATGGAAGACCTGCAATTGAAAAGGCAGCTGGAAAATGATCTTCTGGATAGTTACAAAAGTAGCAGCAGTGCGTAATGACTCAAAAATCCCTGTTTCTGAGACCTCAGTGTGCCTGGGTATCTCTATCTGCCAACAAGCATTGACAGCCTGCAAATGCACTTGGCTTGAGACCTCCCTCTGGAGAGCACAAGTTGTCGTATAGTTCCTTCACATGTATCAATCTCTATTCTCAAATCCTTGGCATGTTACATTGCATACATAGCCCCATAGTAGCAAAGGCACATCTCAGGGAACAGTCTGCTCAGTGAAGGAGCTTGAACCCCCCCCCCCCCCCCCAACAATTTCTGAAGTTGCAAATCCCGAGTCTATTACTAAAGCAAAGAGATTCAATGAAAACAGAAATTTGAATTCCAAAGACATGCCTGCAGGTGCTGCAAAGCCAATACTGATAATGTAGACCTATATACAGGGAGCTGGTAAGGAGCAGAAGCAAAAATAACTGTCAGATGTAGATCCTGTTTTTAAAAATCATACTTTCTGCTATTTTAACATCTGAAGATGCGATGAAGAGAAAAAAAGCCTACTGTACATGAAACACATCACCTGCTTGTTCTGACAATCAGCATTTTAATATAAACTGAAATTTTAAAAATGCCACAACCTTTACAAACTCCTCGAAGGAATATATTCAGCTACAGTTATTAAGCCTAATATTCTACTGCAGTTGCAATATTTATTTAACTATACAGTATCAAATAGTATAACAGGCCTGCCAGCTGTAGGTCAGAGTCAGCCTGGAATGGTTTGTTCCCTTTACTGATTCAGTATGGAACCAGTCTGGGTAACACTTTACCTGTTCAGCTGTCCCCTTGCACAACACTGCAAAATTCAGCTCTCCTCTTCTTCACCACGCTTATGAAGCCATTAGTAAGGTAAATGAAGGGGTTTTTTTTTCTTTCCATGTTAACAGGATGTATCAGTATGTTTCTACTTCCCTGCTCTGACTGAGGCAGTGGAAAAGATGACCTAAGTCTGAGTGTGGCTGAGGTTTAAAACGAAGTTCTCTCACTTAGGTTCAGTGCAAATATGACTGAAGTAATTCTGCAGGATAAGCTGTAAATTTTGGTAATGGTATCAGCCATCCAAAATGAAAGAATTTAGCCGCTTTTTTTTTCCAGGTCAGGCTGGGAATTTTTATGGATCAAAATCTAAACTCTTTAAACCTTTCAGATTCATTAAACAATGCATCTGCTCAAACTGTCACACTTCACACTGCCACAACTAAAAAGCCCTGAACAGTTCTGAACTCTTGAGATCTGAGCCTTCAAGAACTGCTGCATTACCTTTGCACGGTCTTTCTCACAGAGCATATAAACATGCTTTTCATGCTCTCAGCTTAAAAATAATAGCTCACGAGCTGTTCCTCAAACTCTGCAGATTGAAACAAAGTTACAACACAGGAATAATGTTTAAAAAAAAAAAAGGAGCAAAAAGCTTTAAAATTTAAAAAAGCCCCTGCTGATCCTTAACAATAAAGACCATTGTTTGTGTTCACTACAATATATATGGTAGGCAGGAACATACACCTAAGAGCTGCCATGGAGAAAGCCCTGGAAAGCACTGATAGTGCCTGGACTACAGACTGCCTTTTGCAGGTAAGCAATTAATCAGTTGTTCAAGAAAGAGGGAAAAACAAAGCTAAAAATAAAAATGGTTGACTGTGTGGAGCCAGAGCTCAGCCCAGCATGTAATCAGGGTAAAAAGAGCATAGTGACATCCACAAGCTGGGAGAGTCCCAACCGTAAGGACCATCCTGATCCCCTTCAGGTTCAAGTACAAGTTAGGGCTGAGAAATGCAAGCACAGTCACTACACTCTGGTCTCTCTCAAACAGTCTGAATGCCTGTAAGGTGAGCTACGCTTACCTTGTCTTTTCAGTCATGGTAGCAAAAGCAGGGCCACATACCAAGTTCAGAGTAAAAACCAAACAGAAATAAGTGGGCATGGCACCTGTATAAACCATGGTGAGGAAGGCTTAAGGTATGCATGAGGCATGTGCTTAGAAAGAGGAAAAGCAAGGGCATGCAAGGCAACCTGTGCACACAAACATCGCCTGGCCACAGTGCGATCATACGGACTCAACCAACGCCTTGTACAACAAGTTGAGCTCTTTGCAGTGGAAAGCTGGTGCAAACCTGCGGACTGTTATATGTACTGCTAACAAAGATACAGCTGTAACTGCATTTGTCTAAATTCAGCTATGCCAGTACAGTCCTATATTGATTTTGTTATATGATGAGCAAAAACCACAGTCATGCAGCTACACCAACTGTTTTTGCAATAATAGCAGATGAAATGAAGTCTATTCTCAGAATTGTCTGCATGCTGTCTGTGGTACCTACATGCCAGTAAAGAATCACATTAATTTTAAGCTGTTAGAGAAAGATAAGCGTGCAATGGGGAAGGACTACAGAAAGAAAAAACAATGTTTGGCAAAGGAAAAAAAAAAAAAGACAAAACTGCCAAAGTACATTCTAATTTTTGATTCTGAGTAACACAAAAGCAGGATTTTTAATATTTTGACAAAAAAAGTAATTAAAAAAGAAAGAAAGAAAGAAAAAAGTTAGAAAAGTTTTCTGGCATGCATATACACTTGTTTCCTGCATTGAGTCAAGGAACACTTCCAAAGATGTTTTCCAGTTTGGATATCTGCCTCTGTCTTTTCTAGTCCTTCGAATCATTTTCAAGCTGCACAACACGGGGTATGATTTTTAGTGAAAAACAAAAGGTATCCCCAGAACTACGCAAGAAAGAAGGAAACCAGAACTCTAGGTAAGTGCAATGAAATTTCAAGGCTTTCAACAGTTCTTCAGCAAGAAATATAAGCTCAAGAACAAACAGAAAAAATAGTTAACATATCCTCTAAAAGGGGGAGGAAAAAAAAAAAAAGATATTCCAACAACCAATCTCTTGTGACCCATCGTCATTATGCCATTATTATTGCTTTATTTCAACAAGTCTTGACACAGTATCGTATTGTCTGACATAACAGCAGTCTCCTTTATTGCTGTACATCAGGTTTTTCTCCCTTCCATACATGGAACAAAACAGTGTAATTACAGCTATAATCTCAGGAGCAAGCTAATTAAAATATAAGCATCTCATTTTAATGTACATATCCATACAAAAAAAGACAACTGCTTTGTCTGCTATTAAAATCTTCCTATAAATACACATTTCTAAGCAGAAAACCAGCCCACATTTCACCATGCTGCAATTAATTTCAGGTTCAGACTATTAACGAGCTTTAAAGACTTCAAATTTGGTCCTAGAGAACATGCAGGGACTCATTCCCCTACTGAAGCGGTATTTTAAGTAGATGCATAGAATTAGGTGTTGTCTCAAACAGAGAGGTATTAGATAGCCCAACAATAAGGAAAACTACTTTCCGAGGGCAGATTTTCATAACTTGGATGAACAATATGCTTCTGCCATATTCTGTGTTGAAATTTGAATTCTCCAACTCTCTGATTCAACATGGTTCATTAATATTCTAATGCTCTGAGGTGGAGACAGTTCAATCTTAATGACATATCTCTGAAAACTAAGTAGCTTTTTGAAACCTGCCTGCCATGCTGATTTCCTAACCAGCTTCTCAGAGTACCTTGCTTCCAAGCCTCCTGGGGAAGTTGGCTTTACAAAATCTATGGCTTTAAGGCAGCCAACTACGAGCTGAAAATGCCAGTGATTCCAGATGCCGCAGCTCCAGCCGTGGAAACTTCCCCAGCACCAGAAACGTAGGACTTTCATAGTTTTCACCATCATCATCTCTTTTTCTTCAGAATTTTAGTCCTTTGAACATGCCTCTTCATTTAGTACCATTTTTGCTACATAGCAGCTAAGCTATTTTATTCCATGACCATATGTTATACCTTTTAAGAACAGCATTTTCTTCCCCATACACAACTTCTAGCTTCCCCCATACCAAGATCTGGATAAAATAACAACAAAAACAACAAACCTAGAAATGAATCTTTCCCACTCACTGAATATCAGGGCACAAATAAGTCTTTGAGAAAATCCTCTTCTCTTCAACCTTCCTTTTCATGTACTTAATTTGTTGTCTCATCAAGTTTTCCCATCTGCAAATGCTGTTCAATTCAGTTTCCTTCAGTAAGCCTCTTCTGCACATCCCTTCAGCTACATGTCTTATTACAGGTTTTTCCACTTATAAAAACAATCTGTAATTATTCAGAGGTCGTCAAAGATATTTATATCCATATGTGTATCTGATAGATTTGAAGCTTTCGGGTCCATATGCTCAAGGAAAAATAACATTTGATTTGAAGACTCGTGGGTTGGTCTTCAAGTGTTAGAAGTACAGGCAAAGAAAGGAATAGGAAATGAAGCTGCTACCAATTTTTGACACTACGTTCTTCTAGACATCCACATTGGCTTACCTTATTACCGAGATGGAAAGACTGATGTGCATATTGATTCAACTTTCAAGAGATCACAAAGAAAACTAGACAAGCATATGTACATAATACATGCAAATATTTTAGTCCAAGATCTGCCTATGTAATATATATAAAGAGTTGCAATTGTTTTCTCTGGAAGACTTTACTTAGTTCCTTCTTGCTTTGTTGTTCCCCATAACTCAAAAATAACATCACAGATATTTTAAGTATATGTATCTGCTGTATATGGAAAGAAACATTAGAGGTATTAATAAAACACTGAAGTTTAACAAAGAAGATAATGACCATGAGCTGTTGCTATAACTCGAGTGCAGTGAAATTGTGACATGAAAATGAGAGAATGAATAGAAAACCTGCATTCAGAAATTCATTAACCTTTTGGCCAGTGAACTTGGCCAAACTTATGTCTGGTTTCACTCCACATAGTATCCTTTGAGAAATTCTCTGGATAAATTTTCTTCTTCCGCATAGTGTTGATATGGATCATTTCATATCTGCTATGATTCTCCCTCCGGTGCCTACTACACAGTGGTAGTTAAATAAATCTCATCATTGCAGATACTGTTTGAAAAATACTGTAGGATCTTTGAAGTGATCCGCCTATATTTGGTTGAATAACACTTAGGTTTATCAGAGGTGAGAGGTTTATCACACCATCTAATCTAATCTAATCTACTTCAGAGGACCAAATGATACAGAGAAACCAAATTCTCTGTATCATTAATGAGAAAGATAGCAACCTAGGTTATATGCTTAAAAGCAGTCTACCAATCCTTTCCCACATACACATGAATATAGTGTCATTCACACAGCATATTACCTATGAAGAATAAAGTCCCTAAGAAATAAAAGTATCCCCCTTGCGGGTACTCTTTTAAGAGTATATGACAATATGAAATGCATTTATTTATGGAATTCAAAGTTATCCACTGAGCAGAAGATGGCTGTAGCCTCAGTATTACAACATACACCATATTGTCACATATTTATGGCCAGCAGTCATCTCCCTGTTTAAGGCATCTTTTTGACCATAAAAAGAGCAAGTGGATAAATTGACATTTCTAACAATTTCTAATGATTTAAAACCTTTATTCATGATTAAAGGAAGGTTTGGTTCATAAAATAACAACTATAGCAGAATTAGCTTTGTCCCTTCTCCAGAGTGCTACGCTCGCACCAAATCTACTGCTGTCTCTGATCAGAGAACTGAACTCTTAAATGTTTCAGTGCTATGCATGACTCCACTAGCTGAGTGTAACTGAATTTGAAGTGGTTCAAAGAAAAAAAAAAAAAGTGAACAGAGGCTGAAGAATATTACTGAAGGCCGATTTGTATGTCGAGTTCCTGAAGGAAGGAAAGGAAATACATTTTCGGAGAAAGGAAGGGTACTTCAGACTTGATTGTGAATTTGTCTTCCTGTTGATCAAATGCTGTTTTGTTCCATAGATATCAATTCTTCTCATTCATTATAACAGTAATTGTTATTTGTCCTGCAATGTTACAGGTAACAATTGCTAAGAAAGATAATGCAAGCGGGATAGAATTGATCGAGTGTTTAATCACAGACAATTTGTCTCAACATGTTTGTATTGCGATCACATTCATATCAGGCATGGAAAAAGAAAAAAAGCTAAATCTGAGAAAATTCAAAACTGTTTCTGCAAGTCATCTCAACTTAGTGGCTCTGAATGAAGAGAATGGATTTAATCCATTTTTAATTCTAGTTATGAATTCAAATGACCTGTCTTGAAATAGACTGGCATTGACTGTTCACATTTAATACTTTATTACTATGAAAGTGACTTCCCCCCCTCCAAGTGACCCAGAGAAGGTAGACTTCTGGAATAATATGGGCCTGAAGAGAATCATTGACAAGTCCATCTTATACTGAACATAGAACAACAGGGTCAAGTTCTACTTACCTTCAGGTTAGTTGGAAGGTTTTAATCTTGAAGACTTTCTTTAAGTAAAAGAAGTAGCAAAAAAATATGGGGATTTTTTTCAATCCCAGAATGAGGATATTTATTACAAATATAACAGCAGTTTACAGCGGGGTTATGCTCACTTCTGCATGGAAGGCAATGACTGGAAAATTATGCGGATTAAAAGAACAGAGTATTTTATTCCCTGAATTTACACCATATAATGCATAACTGAAGCTTGAATTTCCTGAGAATTTTTTTTATACACTTTGCACTCTTCCAGTTTATGATCAAAGATTTTGAAATAGGCCATTTCCACATTTCTTTAGTTAACAAACAATTTCCTAGCATTTATACGTTCATATATGGTCTCAACTTCATTATAATAGATTCTGTGACAACAGAGGTAACTTCTGGAGAAGTACTGTTTCTGGAAAAGCTCAGTTCAAAGTGGACATTTCTTTATTATCTGAATGTAATATATTGACAAGTTCTAAGATGAAGAACATGTAAATTACAAGCATTTATCTTTCTGGCACGAGGGCTCACTCTTGCAATATTACATTACAGATGAAATTCTCTTGGCACAGCTTTTCTGTAGAATTTTCATCATAAATACACAAAATTAATGATAATTATTGCATAAAAATATTTATTCTGATAATTCTGATTTTCTTTTTTCAGAATGATGATCATATCCAACCTTTACAACAATACTCAAGCTACAGATAAGGTTGCCTTTAATAACAGAGAGCTCCAAAGCAGAAAGCAAACAGTTCAATGATCTCATCTCAGCCAAGGCAACTATAATGAGATGCTTCAGAAAAAAAAAAAGATTTGATTATCACAACCAACTTGACCAAACAGCTTGTGAATAACCTGCTAAAAGCCAACATAGGAGTTTGGTAGGCTGTAAATAAAGTAGGTAAGTCTGGTAGATGCAAAAGAGATTTTGGATTGAGCTGTACAGGAGGTATACTACCTATTTTTTAAAAATCGGTTTGGTTTACGGATTTGTTGACAGGTAGGTGAGGAAAGTTGTTGTTTCTTCCAAAACAGTTTTCCCTTTTGTGATATGAAGCTGTTCATTTAAGAAGATACAGGCTAGCAGAGTCAAAGAACGTCTAGATTGTAAGTATCTCCACAAAAAATATTCTAAGACTGGACTAGCGTAGAATATATGCTGTATCTTTTTTTCATACTATGCTCATGTTTATTTATTTAATTTTACCATATGGCAGGAGCAGAGACGTTACAGAAGTCTGGGGCCTCGAACACAGCTGCTTCCTCCCATCTTTTAAGCTCAATATAAATTATATTTGCAAAAGCCTAGCAATTACATTCATGCTAAAAGATACTAAATTATGCATGACAAAAAATAAAGACATGCTATAAATAACAAATCAGTTTTATTACAACAATTTAGTTAATATTTATAAGGCACCAAATATCTTCCCTGAGTAAGAGCAGTAAAAACAAGGGCAGTTCCTTTATGACACCCACTTTGCTGCATCCTCACTGAATTAGTGTTCTTTCTGAGCCAGCTATTCAGAGAACTAAACCTAGGAGGATCAGCTACAAATGGCCTTAGCAATCTTGGATTTCATCAAGGGCAAATGCCCCTAAATTTTAATTGTTTCTTTAAAAAATAAAAGCTCAATAATAGCACTACAAAGATAAAATATACTCTATATAAAAGATTGGATGAGATCAATTCCTATCTATAAAACACTGACAAGCTTCAGTTGTGAAACTTCATATTCTAAAACATCATAAAACTTTGTAGTTATAATTGCGTACTCCATAGAGAAGGAAAAGTACTTGCAATCCATTATCCAAGTTTTCATCAAAATGGGCTATGATATCTTATTTTATACAGCTGCCAGTTCACAGTCATTCTGTGACCAAACATGATATCCAGCTGCTTATTCAATTTTTTTTCTTTCAGTTGCCAAAATCCTATTATATGGCAAAAGTCTTTGCTACAAGTTCCCAAGGCAGGCATCCATACACGGCCTTAAGCCCTGCGGTGTTCAGCTCTGTAAAGCCTAATATTTGGATAGTTGGGCCCAGGACTGGGATGCATGAAACTGACTCAGGCAAACAGAAATTCTTACACATATCATGAGGTTTATTAGAGGAATCTAATTCAGGAATGAAAAGAAACCCAGTAGGAAATGTCACAGATAGGTGCATAAGCCTGACCAGGAAACGAGACTTCAGATGGGCACCTATCTAGAGGCTGCAATTGAGAACCTTGTGAAAGAGATGAAGTCCAAAAACGTTTTCCTCACTTTGGCAACTGCATTCATATGGGATTTGAGGACAAATGAATTCTTTGTTTTGGTCTTTAAAGGAGAAGAAACTAGGAAGATTCCCATGATGGGACCCTCTATTGTGGAGGACTCATCAGAATACCTGTCTCAAGTTCAAGTGACTACAGAAAAGCTTATAGAGATCAACAAAACAAGCAGTAGCAGGTCACCTGAACCAGACCTTCAGTAAGCAGAACTCAGTCAGGAGTTCAAAAATAACTTAAGGATGAAATAATTAGACTACTAGTGCTGGTGGGTAATCTCTGCCTTGGCAACTAGGTGCCTTAGGAACTATGGGCCTGCAAACCTGTTGTCTGTACTAGGCAAATTAGTAGAAGCTCTAATTAATAAAGAGTAAGCACCTAGATATATGATCTCACTTAGCAAGAGACAACATGGCATTTTAAAGGGAAGTCCTACTTTACAAGCCTATTGGAATTACAGTTCCACAGAATTTTATGACCCATTCAGATAAGCCTGATCTAATTGATCTAAAGGCTTTTAAGGAGAGTAAACAGACATGCCATAAGAGGGAATATCCTTGCATGGATAAATACAAAAATTAAAAGATAGGATATAGAAGGTCATAAAAATGGTTAATTCTTGCAGTGGCAGGAGGTTACCAGTGGAGTTCCACAGGCATATGTGTGGCTGTTCAACACATTCCCATGTGTCCTGAAGTAAAGGGTGGCAAAGTCTGCTGACAGCTCTGTTTAGTAGGGATGAGGACTGACTGAGAAGTAACACATTTTACCATGATCAAGGAATCTCAGAAAGGACACAGAAGAACTGGAAAGTGCTTAAACATCTTCATTGCTTTAGCTAGAAGTATGAAACAGTTTCCTTTTAAGGAACAGCTGAGCAGGCTAGGTCTTTTCAGAAAAGATAAGAGGATCTTGAGGGACTATGACAAAAATCTACAAAATCCTGAGTGGTACAGAGAAGATGGATAGCGACTGACTATTGTCTAATCTGAGGTATCAGCTGAATTTTAACACCAATAAGAAGTAGGCTACTGGGTTTTTTGTTTTTGTGTTGTTTTCTCTCCTCTCTCTCCTTATAATGCTTCATTCCAGAAGCAGGCAGGAGCTCAAAGAGGTAAATAGTTTGCGTTTCTGTTGTTAGTTCAGAGGACTGGCACCTTCATGCCAGCAGCATCTTCAGCTACAGCAGGCAAAAACTTCTGTCATTAATCTTGCAAAAGTTGTGCAGGGCACAGCATAACACAATGGTACAGACGGCATGGGCCACAGTGGTGTTCCAAAGGGTTTGTAGGTTTGTTTGTACAGATAACAGCATCTTGCCTTCAGACCTCCAAATGCTCACTTTGTCACCATCCTACAGTAACTAAGGCATAATGAAGCTATTTTGGTGGGATGCTCTAGAGTACTCAGAGTACTTGTACGTAATTAAAGGCATAAGGAGATAAGCAAATGCACTAAGAGAGTGCACACAGACATTTCTGCTGATTAAAAAAAAAAAAAAAAAAAAAAGGTTAAAGAGGGAACATGGTCCCAAAAGGTAAATACCACATCTCTTCTGCAGTGTTTTTTTGTTTGTTTTTAAATAACTGGCAATCCAGTACCTTTAACGT
Organism: Struthio camelus; assembly: GCF_040807025.1. Classification (NCBI taxonomy): domain Eukaryota; kingdom Metazoa; phylum Chordata; class Aves; order Struthioniformes; family Struthionidae; genus Struthio; species Struthio camelus. The sequence continues at coordinate 26,573,724 of NC_090981.1, forward strand.
AACTCAGCATCGGGAATTACAGATTCTCACAGGCCAGTCAACCACCCAAGAAGGCACAGAAAGGAGACCATTAAGACCACAATCTGTATGAAGCACAGTACATTCATATAATGCAGAAAAAGCAAATGGAATATTAAATGTGCTATTATTTGCTTTCCCAGGTAAGAATACTTTCATTTCTACAAAACAGCTTGCACAGTTCAAAAAACACAGAAAACTAAAAGACACACTAAAATGCCACCGTTAAAGACTACATAGATCATACAAAGACCACAAGTAAAAACAGTAAACTGACCAAGGAAGTAGATAGAGTATAAACAAAAACTACAGAGCTTCCCATAGCTGTTTGAGCACAAGCTAAAATAAAGTATTTGAGCCACTTTCTCAAAGTGGGAGACACAGACCATTGACTGGGGCAGTATTTGATCTCCGAATTCCAAGGCGCAGTCCAGCAAAAGGCCCACACATGTGCTGACAGAAAAGTGCCTGTACAGCGTCTCCATCAGCAGGGAAGGAACATGTCCTAAACACAGCCAGGGCCTGTTTCACAAAAGGCTTTCAAAACCCACAGAGTCAGTTTAAAGTCACCTGCCACTCCACTGGCAGTCAAAGTACAGCAGGTCAAGCGTATGTTCGTAACTGCACAAGCAAAGAACAAAAGTGCTACTCCATTCTGAGCAAGCTGTAAGTGATGCAGACATTGTGCTTCCAGGAACAAATTACAAAAATGAGCCTCCCAGTCAAGCCATCAGGTGTTGTTCCACAAGATTTTTGCGAGATCGTTGAGCTAACTGCTTGCATGCACGGCAACAGCAGGAAAGTGCCACGTGACAAAAGAAATAGCAAGCCAAAAGAGGTACACAAATTCTGAATCAGACTCACTAATCCTAAAAGTATCACCTTGAGAGAGGAAGGAAAACCCTCCCCTAGGAGGCAAAGATCATCTTCCACAAAACAGCCTCCTTAGCCTCACTGATGGATGTGCAGAGCCGCTCCAAATGAGGCAATCCACAAAAATAAGTAAATTCAAGGTCAATTCAATAGGATATGCACAGTCTTGGAAAGGGTGGGTAGCATTACTTAGTTATTTGTGTCCTGCACCACAGACAAAAACCTAAAAAGTCCACAAAGAAGCTGCTACACCATGCTTTTCCACAATACGACTGTTCAGTGTTCCAAGCTGCTCCAAACACAGCTCCTCTCTTTCTGGAAAGGGACAGCTGGCAAGGATACTTTGGGTAGAAGGACAGGCATCAAAACACATGACACTGGGTGCTACCCTTCCTTAGTGGCTAGTTCCCTGGTGACATGGCAACATGAGAAAATACACCAGGACAAGACTTGTGTTGTCCCCTCAGTTACTTGAGGTTAAGATGAAGACCTACTAGCAGACAGAAGCAAGATCAAATACACAAACAAGATAGCATGAGAACAAGAGCACACAGACAACATGCTAGGAAAAGGGATAAGAGAAAAAAAGAGCCAGTTTGATGGGTTTTCTGAGGACATGAAATTTAAAAAAAAGAAAAAAAAAAGAGACATATTGCATTAAAAGGAAGAAGAGGAAAGGAGAGAAAAGAAGAAGAAAAGGGAAGTTAGAAATATGACCTTTGAGAAAAAACGTTAGGTAAACAAGAGGAAAGAGACATCTGTGGGAGGAATCAAGGAAAAAGTGAAGTAAAAGAAAGTAAACAAAAGACAAAGAAGCAAAGGGAAAGGGCAAGGACTCTTAAGGGAAGTACTGTAGCTAAAATGTAAAAGAGGTAAAAAATAGATAACCCCATTAGCTCAAATAGGAGAAGTTTCTACTTCTGTTGCTGAAATGTTCCCGCTTTGGTCTCTGTGGACAACTGTGCTGTCTAGATTTGTGGCATGATTATTTGCAATTAATTTGGATAGAAAATACCTATCTTTAGGGGAAAAAATAAAGTAAGAATAAAAGACCTACTTAAACAAGTAAAAAACCCCAGAGGTTGGGAATTGTCTGCAATTAAAAAAAAAAAAGAGAGAAAAAAATTCTATTGAAAATAGATGAGAAAGACATCCTTGGAGTCTGGAAAGGTAAGCTGTTCTAAATAGCATATGCTTTGACTTTCACATTATTAAAAAAACATACGAAACATCAGACGTTCCCCTGCCACTGCCATCTGTGCATATTTATTTTAAAACACCTCTGCATTGTGAATACTTCTCCCCTACAGCAGGAACATAATCTTTTACTTCTTAATAGACAAAAATACATTAACTATTAGAGGTAACACACAGACATATAGATGATCTGACAATTTGTTTTAATTAAAGCTTTAAAAATTTCAAATCCTTCTCAGAAGTTGTTTGGCTGTTGCTTTGAACAACGCCAGTGATGTTAAGGGTTAAGCAGTGCATTTAAAAGTGATGAGTGCTCAAATGTTACTGAATTTAAGAAAAAGATTTCGGACAGCATTGACATGACACAAGCACAAGTACTGTCAAACATGACAATAAATCACTTGTCACAGGAAAAGAGCAAGAAATGTTTAATGCAAGCAGATGCTCCTGTGATTGATATGCAGCCCTGATCTTCACCAAAAATACAGTGAACAGGAAACAACGTGAAGTTTGCTGTCACCAAGGAAGAGAACGCGTATCCTGCAACTGTGAATGAAGCAATTAGACTATCTATTGCACACACATTTATGGATAGTGGCTCCTTACAAATACTGGTGGGATTAATGCTGTCTTTAGAATGACAGATCTGTTTCTTTTTTACACAGCGTGAGCAAGCAGGATTTCATTTAAAATGTGAACATTGATTTTTGCTTCTTTTTTTCCCTTTTCATTTTTAAAAGGCACATAAAAAACAGGTAATAAATAACATAATTTAAAATGACATCTACATCAGAGAACAACGGAAAATTCTTTTAAATGATTCACTACTATCTTCTTTGATGCATATATAGCTTCTGTAAGGATAAAAATGTTTCAGTTATTTCTCTCCTCCTACCCTCCCACTTTACCTCATACTCATTTACAATGTTACTGTATAGTAGCTTATGAAGTTCTTTGGAGCAGAAAGCAAGGCTACAATTTTCAGGCTAAATCCACAAGGCCATTTATCTAAATTCAAGAATAGCACAGAATAGAAGAAAAAAAAATCTAAGAACTCGGCTATCTAGTAAGATCTAAGCACTCCAAATATCTGTGATTCTGGTCTTAAATGATTAGCACCTTCGGTCCAGCTTTCAGAAGAGAAGCTTCATTGGTTAGAGGGCTGGAGCACAAGGAGAGATTGAGGGAGCCAGGTTTGTTCAGCCTGGAGGGGAAAAGGCTAAGAGGGATCTTACTTCTGTCCTCACCTACTGAATAAGGTGTTAGGGAAAAGACTGAGGCAGTCCCTGCCAAAAGGTGAAAAGTAAAGGTGGTCACAAGTTGCAGCAAAGGAAACGCCCACCACAAAAAAGGAAAAGCCTTCCACAAAGCAAGCAACTAAGTGCGGGAACAGCTTGCTCAGCAAGGCTGCACAGCCTCCGTTGCCTCAACTGGATAAGGCCTTGAGCAACCAAATCTAACTTGGAAGCTGCTCCTGCTTTGGGCTGGCTAGATGGGACATACAGGGGTCCCTTCCAATCTAAATCATTTTTTGATCCTAAGTCAGTTTTAAGATCCTAAATCACATGAGCACTTTTGTTCCACGTTTGCACAGTACATGCTTGAGAAGGCTCCTGGATCTTAACTTTGAATCTAGACACATAGGCATTACTAAAATAACAGGAAGAGTTTACATCTAATTCTGCTTTTTGATCATCCTGCTTTATCAGCATGTCCAAACTCTAGTGAATATAAAACAAACAGGTCATGAGACTGGATGGTCTGCATCTTCATTCAATTCTTCAAATTCAGCTCAGCTCAGTGGTAATTCGCAGATCCTTACCATTAGGAGGCTGCATAGCAGCCTGAATGGAAACGGATCATCCACAGAGTTACCACACAACCAGGCTACGTAAACATTTGATATAGCAAATGCTCTTTTCCTTGGTAGCTTCAATGCTCACTCCTGCATCTCAATGAACACAAAATACGCTACTCTTATTGCCATTCTAGGCCTTTGTTTAGATGAGCAAGGAAATCAGCCAAAAGTTTAAACCATTGCTGCATTTTGCTCTGTGTTCAGTGAATAAACAGAACATTCTAGCCTCTAGGGATATTTGTCTTTTCACAGGCACTAAATTCATTTTTTAAAAGGCAGTATAAGAGCTTTTCCACACTGGATATCTATGCAAAGCTGTGAAAAATCAAAGAAAATCAAATTTGAAGAGTAAAGTGTCTCTTGATGCAAGCATGGTGAACTACCTATACAGATAGCCCCATTTATTCAGCAAGATGAAAATAGATTCTATAACGGAAAAAAATCTGCTATAGCAAAGGCGGGAAAGGCAAGAAAAAAAAAAATCAATATTTTTTATTGATACTAATAACTGAAATAATTATTTTGGAAAAGACTTGAATATAAGACTCAGCAGTATATTATCACATTTTGTTAATGAATTAGATATAAATGATCTTCTCAGACAAAAAATATGTTCAGAATAACCCCAACAACTGATTTACTTCATTTTGCTGAGGTTTTTAACCTAATGCAAGATTAAGATCTGCCCCTTTTTAAAAATCAGATATTTGTAAATCTGAATTTGATACTTTCCTTTCTAACTCTTTCAGAAATTTAAGTGACGTCCTCAAATACTGGATTTAAGGTCAGGGCATATAATATATTTTATATATATAAATTTCAAAGAAAGTATGTCAAATCAGGTACGTCAATCAGATTTTTATTCTTCACAGCTCCTAAGATGCTGTATCTCAAGCATAGCTTCATGAAGAAATCCCAAACATTTCAATTTGTTAATTACATTTAAAAAAAAAAAATCCACCTTTAATAAGTTCTGTGGATTTGCTATGACTATAATTCAAAAATGGGTGGAGAGGGGGGTAGGGTCAGTGTGGCTGCACAGGTGTAAATGGAGGTTTAATTTGTCCTTTTCTTACTAGCAGAGATGTTCGGAATGGAAAAGAGCCGACGCGGTACAGCATTCACAAATCTGCCTCAACTTGCAGTGCTGGCAGTCTGGAAGTCAACATCACTTAGTATATAATCTAAGCACTTTCTCTACAGAAATAACATACAAAATAAAATGCCGTACTGCCAATTTCACAGTGCTTTTAGGGAAGAAATTTACAGTATTGTATGACTCCAGAAGCTGAAGTGGTAAAATCCTGTGACACACTTGAAGTTTAAGTTATGGTCTGGATTCAGCCTGAACGAAACACCATTCACCTCTGCAAAAAATATTATAAGGTGTTTCACCTATCAGAATAGGAACTGGAAACATCTATCAAAGCAAACATTTTGTGCAGAGGTCACATTTGGAAAGTTCATTCCCACTTTGGAGTGGTCATCAGTTCCAGTGGTGTCCCTCTTTCAACTATAAAGAGTCTCTCTCAGATGAAGAGAAGCAACTAAAAGAGAATTACCTTTTTAAGTGCAACCACTGTATACCAAATCAGTCACCTTTCAGTGAATTACAATGAGTGTACTAGCTCTTGAATCAAAGTTATCACCTCATAAATCATACCAGGATCAAGTCAATGTCAAATACACTGCATGGTTGAGTAGTTATTCTCCCCGGTAAATTAAAATCCTGATACCCTACAGCTGCTAACATTTACAAAAGCAATTATATTCAGAACTGAACTGGTATGACTCCCTGGGAAAAATCTTGATAGAGTAACTTTTTAGGAAGTTGTTAAGCCTTCCCTGACAGTGAAGAAACTAAAAGCACTAGATTTTTCATGCCTCCAGGTCTAATACAAGTTCTAATGTGTTCATCAAGCTTCTTAGAGAAAATTACTAAATAAAAATCACTGCACCCTCATCTGGAGAGTCATTTTGATTTATGAGGTAAAAGAAATAGATTAGCAGAAATGCATTTAATGAGTCTTAAAAATTTATATATTAGAAATACCAATTTTGTATGATATCAATAATGATGATGTATAATCACACATGTAATTATACACAATAAAGTAGCCATAACCATCTTTACCATTTTATACACTTTTAAAACCTTGAAGTGTTATTTCCCAGACCAGCTCTTAAAAAAATATAGTTTGAATAAATAGTGTAATTTATAATCTATATACTTCTGAAATTTAGCTAATATGATTTTCAAAATACGAAAAATTAACGCATATGGCAAGATCTTATACATCCAGAAGAAAGTATCATTTTGAAAATAAACCAAACTAAAGAATTTGAAGAGGTCAAAATGTTCCAGTATCAATCCTATTGGAAGAGCATTACAACTTTGCATTTTGCAATTTTTACATTCATTACATCTTTATTTTACATTGCAATTTACTATATGTAAAAGTCAGCTGGTTCATACGAATTCACTTCTAAAAACTTTTTCAGAATTAAATATTTTGTTCCAAATCAGAATGAAAGCTAATGTTACAAATGTACTACATTGGGAGGAATAAAAACTCTTCTTCCTATGCAACCACTGAAGACATCATCAGTTTGAAGTAGTATTCGCAGCACGTGCATCGTAATATTTCCGGAACCAGTAATGCACAGCCTCTCATTTATAATTTATTTACCACATAGCTTTTTTAACCCTGTAACCTGCCCTCGGAAACTGAAGATACTACCTTATTCCATTCACAAACATGTCAGAAACTGCAGACTAGAAATCAATTATTTCCTGCAACACTATTAAAATATTGTATTTCCAAAGAAAAGAAAAGAAAAGAAACATTCTGAAATGAAAATTCAAGTGGTATATTTTATTAACTGAGGTTATTTTATTGTAAATCTGCAAGATTAAAAAAAAAATCTGGTCTCTTTAGCTTAAATAGAGACATTTGAACTTCAGTTCTGGATGAAAGAAAATACAACAGCTAGTTGTATCAACACATGTTTTTTGGGAGGGTACATGAGGGAACGGATACGTTTCAGATAGAATAAACCATTATGTAAATCATGATTTACAATAAACTGAATTATTGAGTTGTTGAAATCTCTCTTGTGAATCCTCTCCCTCCTGACACGGATGGGCTGTCCGTGGCAGTGATAAGAGAAAAATACTTTATGTAGATAACTTCCACACGTGCCTGCCCATTATTAATGCAGGTAGTGTCGAAGGTGAAAGCATTGAGCAAGTGGCAGCAGGGCTTTTTAAGAAAGGTGACATTAAGGAAATAATTCCACAAATCATAGCGATGCAATCCCATTTCTTTCCAGGCCACTAACCCTATAAATTGAGAATAGTTCCATAAATGAAGCTTCCAGTCTCTGGTGAACTAACAGCACAGATTTCTGCTTAAATCCTCTACAAGCACAGAAGAAAGGGAACACAAGCTCATAAAGTAAATAAAAAACAACAACAAACCAACCAACCCCCCACCACTGAGCCAACATAAGTGATTGCCAGGGCTTAAGAAGGTAGTGAGAAAGTAGACCAAACAGAACTGCAGGGTTAACACTTAGACTAGCAGCAAGTAACCTTGATTAGCCTATATGTTCTTTTGCTTAATCCAGGCTAAAGCATAACCTAAACTGATGCCTATAGCATTAGGCATGTCTGTTAACTTAGGCTTCAACCACCTTTCAAACCCTTGCTAGAGATTTTCCCTGTACATACAAGACAGGCTTTGGGAATATCACTCTGACAAAGCTCTAAGCCAAGTCAGAGAGCGTTAAAAAGAAAACGGTCAACAGTTTGAAGGGTTGTTTTACCTGTTTCTATAATAGAAAGGAAATTCTTTCAGAAATGAACCTCTGAAATAGCCAAGTAAGCAAAAAAAAAGCTCAGAAAGCAGTGACAATACAGAGAAAGACGTAGAAAGCACTCAAAATCAGTATTAAAGCCGAGTGGAACTACATGTCTAGGTATATTAATGAGCCTCAGATTTCAGCAAACATTTTGATTTTCTCCTGAATCACTCTGAAGACAATTTCCTTCATTAAAATACATCAACACAAAGTAAGATCAACCCAGAGAAGTCCAACATGCAGGCCATGAGACATCTGAACACTATTCTTCTATTAAACGTTTCATAATGAGTAACATCAGAAAATAAATCCTTAGAAATCCTTAGAAAATACTGTTAAATAACGATGCCATTGACATCTGTGTACTTATTTCTGTCAGGAAGAGAAGCATGCTGCTTTTTTTTTTTTTTAAAATTAGTATGGAGAACATGGCAAGTCTGAAGTCTTCGAAATAACAGTGGAAGCACAGTCTGAGAGTTCAAGGATTTTCAAAGGCCAGATCTTTTGAAGCCAACTGCGTATACAAGGAAAATAGAGCATGTGATTTGTAATGCACAATTTATTTGACAAATTTTCTCTTTTCCTTGCAAATTGCCCTAACAAATGGCAATGTTCTCAGACATTCATTACTGGTGAACACACTCAGCTAATAATTTCTGGTCGGCACATTGTTCGAAACACTTCACTTGCATTGCGCTGCTCACGGATATAGCAGACATTATATAGTCTGTTTCTTACAGAATTTATGTAAACAACCATTACCTGTGTGAATTGTAAGTTATGTACCCGAGTGTCATATTCGACATAAGAGCAGTCTGAAATTCAGTTTGTGGGAATGCTCAAGTTCACTTTTTAAACTTCTCTTGAGTATTTTGTGCTAGTAAAGCTGTGGTGCTTCAGAGAAAAAAGAAAAATACAAAAAAAAGTGTTCTTACACATCCAGGATGACTTAACTGAAAATTTATACTCATCAAATATTGATTAGCGGTTTTGCAGCATGGACCGTATTCCATATATGAAGCTGGAAATGGAAAAGTCATTCTTCTCATCTAATGAGTCCCAACTTGAAAAAGCACAGCCTCCATCTCAGATAACAAATATGAACACAGACATACATCTATTTTCCTCTACAGAGGTAAAGAAACATTAGCATAAGTTATTCTAGAGGTATATTAATAAATTGAAAAATTAAAGTTTAATGAATATAGGAAAATTATGTCTATATTTCTCTTGAGCGTGTAAAGAAAAATGAAAATAATCTCATTTATTAAGAAAGGAACAGAAGATTATAAAGAACTTTTATTGCATAACCACTGCTGTATCGTTTGCTTGTTAATAAATCAGTTTAGAAAAGATTTTGGCACACCTCTTTGGGAGATAATCCAAAACTCAGTTTTTCTGAAGGCTAGTTTCTCAGTACAGATCTTTGTCTGATATTTTGTCACAAATTCTATCCTACTGCCTACAACTTTTTAATCTATAGAAGCAATTTTGTTTACAAGGTTTTTTTATTATTATTGGATTGCACAGATGGTTGGTACCACTCATTGTCTGCATCTCAAAACTAAATGCGGAAACAAACAGAGCAGGTCAAAAGCTGCCTATTAAAATGCTTTTATCCCCCTGACAGTGCCTCAGAGACCATTGATATTTCAAAATTATTAGTTTTTGGTATAACTTTTCATAAAGTAAAGAGTTTTAATACGTCAAACATTTCATCCCGCTTCAACATGGAAACAAACGTTGAACTATCAGAACTTCATGAACATCAAGAATTCAAATTTTTAGTCGCTTCTTTTTAAAAACATCCACAGCAGAAGGATAGATACTGTGTTACTAATATGGGAGAGCATGCAAATAGATACTGCAAACATAACAGAGGTTAAAGTTATTAAGTAATCATATTTAAGTGATATACTTAGCAATTCCGAACAAATATAACAAAGAAGAAGAAATAATGAAAAGCATGAAAGTGGGCTTGAGATCAGTACAAGAGTTAGTTTTGTTGGCCAGCTTTTGCATTCATGCATTTTTTTTGTTTATTTATAATAAGCATAGATGGAGCAGTGCCTTTGTGTCTCCCATCGTAAAGGAGTCAAACTAACCTTGGGTGGGTTCTGTATACTCTTGAATAATTTAGACAAGTGTTTCTCTGCATAATTCAGAACCTCTGAGCGCCTGATAATGAATAATTAATTCTAACTGCTATTGAATTCCTCCCCCCCCCCCTTTTTTTTTTTTTTTTTAAACACATACACCAGAACAAGGATTCTGACTTGGGTACCAAGAACAACGCTTCATTTTAATATTTTCTTATAAATATTAGTAGATTATATTACATTTCCAATAGAACCCATTTCTAATTACTTAAGTTTTGACTAATTTAACCACTGAAACAGAAAGATTCCAAGTTGGTTATCTGCCACCAGTCAAATAGTTTCCAAAATTCCAGGTGCAACTGTTGCTCAGAATGAGGCTACTAAGATAGAGAGAACAGAAGAGAGGAAAGATATGACAGAGAAAAACAGTGCTGGACAGACTAGGCAAAAACACAACAAAAAAAAGAGGGCAGAAGAAGGAATGACCAATTGCAAAAAGAAAGGAGCTTGGAGAAAGATATTGAGACTGGAACTCAATAGAGTTATCAGTGATGTGTTGTCATGTGAAGATCCAGGTGTGAACATAGGAGATTGGGTCTAGCACTTGGGACAGAGCTGACTGGAGAGAGGTGAGAAGACATGTCGCTGGTCTGAAGTGATAACTACTAGAAACAGAAAATTTCATCCCTCTTTAGTGCTAGTTTGCTCATGGAGCAACTACCAGTACCATCCTTCACTTATTTAAGTTGGCTGCGGTGCACACAGCTAACACACAGCTGCCATCACACTGCGCGCGGGCACCTTTGTCCCCACCACGTCAGAAGAGTCATAGCAATAACCTTCCTCCCTTCTCCAGCCAAAAAGACCATTAAACTAATCCTCCTCTCATCTCTCCTGCTCTACATGAAAGTAAAGATTTAAAAAAATAAATGCTCAAAATAAAAATTACCCCATCCAAAACTACGAAACAAAAATGATAGCAAAGGATTGTTCCACGCATATAGATGTGTATGTATACAATATACTTGCTTCCTGCCTCAGGTCTTTCTTGCCTACTTAGACAATAAGAGAGTTGGAACAGGAATCATCTATTGTTTTGCAGAGTGAGGGTTTGCTCTTGTTTAGTGCACAACCACAATAAATATTTGACCTTCCATACATGTACATATGTACATATGTACATGTTTATATGTTTTGTGTACATAGTTGTAGCAAATTTGTATGCAGTTTAATCATTTAATTGCATGTACTGTTTGTAAAGCTAGCACTTTTTTTTTTTTTTTTAAATAAAGTGGACGTATTTTGCTGGTATATTCACAACTGGAGGTGTTTAGCATTCATTCTGCCAGAAACACGAGGGCACAGACCATCTTCAGGACCTTGTGGAGGACCATCATTGGAAATTAACTGTTCTAACAATGCAACTCATAGCCATGTTCCTATATATATATCAGTTTGATGGCAGAATATTGTACTTTAATAGTTTTGTCATTCCCTGGAGTAACAGACTCTGCATTAATGCTTTTGCAGTATTAAACACCTAGTATACATTACTGACCACTTCACATGCAGAAATTTGTTGACAAAAGATTTGTATGAAATGAGTCTATATCCCTTTTCCTTCCCCAGTACCCTCTAGATCACCAGGCACTAGATAAGCCCTCAAATCATTGATGGCTTTGATCTCCAGCAGGATAAACAAAGCCTAAGTTTACTAGCATTTGCTCCTTGCATGCCCAGTTTCTCCTAAAACTGGTGAAAAGGCCCCAAGTTTGACCATTTTCCTATAGTATTCCTATAGGAACCTCTAGGCTGCTTCCCCATGAACTAGGGACTCTAGCCTTAAACAAAGACTACACCCAACACTGCATCCATGTCTTAATCGATCTTCATCAGGCAGTATGGCAAAGAGCATACTGTCAGTAGCAAGTATGCTATCCATTAAGTGACAATATTGTAGAGTCTAACAACGCTAATGACCTGCAGCTCCCATAAAAATAGAAAAGTACATGCTAAATTTTCATGCTGGATTTTGTCTTTTAACATACTGATCTTAAATTTCTTAATCAGTTAGCTAATCTAGCCACAAGCTAAGCATGCACTCCAACCCCAGGCAGAACCAGTTCAAGTGCAATATCATGTATCTGTGAAAACCAACTTATATATTTCATAATCTGTATGTCCTCTGACTTTCCACAACTGTTGTGTCAGGCTGCAGCCCTACAGCAGGCTTCTTTGCTAATTTTTTGATGAACTGCAACCATTCTGTTTTCATTAGCCCTTGCTCAGCTGTTTAACCCAATCTTCCCTTCCAGCACTCATCATTTTACTACGAGCAGCCAAACCACACAGTTTCTTTCTTTTTCAGACACAAGCACCTTACCTTAGCTAGCAGTTAAGCCACAGTTAGATGTCAGCAAAGATAATCAGGCTTCCTGTTTTCCAAATATGAATATGTAGCGTGCCATTTCAAGTCCAAGCCTTCATAATACTGCTTGGCCTCAGCCTACACATCATTGTTTTAGTCTGTCACTCCCAAAAACTCTGGGCATTCAGCCCCACAGTGAGCCCAGCTGGCCAGTATTTGGTCGCAGTTACACAAGCAGGAAAAATGCCATCAAATTGAGTGCAGGCTTTTGCATGGCCAGTTATTAACTGAATAGGTCATAACAGTTTTTAATATATATTGAAGTGATGAAAGTGCAACAGAGTTGGTATTGACTATGACAAGATCAAACGGCTTAATATAGGTTGCAATAATAAATTATCAAAATTAGCAACTAACCTTATCAAAGAGCGGTCTCTCAACTAACTGCAAGAACATTGGTATTTTTCCAGACTGACCTCAAATTAATGTTTAAAGGAGTACATTTGCATAATATATTACACAGCATATAAACAGAGTTACTAACCGCTGATTAAAACCATCCTATTTTCCCATTTAGGCAGAAGCAGAGCAGCAGCTGCTTGCATACAAAGCTCCCTACATAGTACTCCCTTACTACAGCTGGATGGATATGGGGAACAGATTTATCTTTCTCTGAAAAACGAAGGTAGGGGTCACCTGTCGATTAATTCAGTTCATTTCCAGGTATATTTGTCTCAGTAAATGCTCTATAAACAATGTCATTTGTGCATTTGATCTATTAAGTGATAAAGGTATTGTAGCATGCATCTCATTTTAATGTTGAATACTCTGTGATTTAGTAGACATTCTGTAATGTGAAGAACTACAAAAATGTTCTCCATCGATACAAAATTTGTAATTTATTGCTTTTATGCCTCCTTATCTTACCATTGTGTTTTTTCCATTTTCCATGAATACTGTTGACAATTTTTTCTTTACTCTTGATATTTGTTCCTTGTACATCCAGTCGACACACTGTTCGCTACCACTAACGTGGCCTGAGAGAGCAGGATTTGGACTGTCCTCAGCTAACCCTAATTGCCACAGCAGGGCCAGCTTCAGAGCATGCCGTGGAGCAGGGGACGAGTTGTGAGGGCAGACCTGGGAACATCCACGCTCCTCAGGACATAAGTATCCCCTACTTTAGGGCTGTGCTACTAACTAAAGAAATGCTAGACAGTGCAAGAGACAACCTTAACTGAAACGTTTTGCCTTTTCCTCCCCAAAACAGTAGCACGAAATTCCACGCCTGTGTGATAAACCAGCCAGGGACACATACGTGCGCCTAGCGGCGGGGAATGAAGCATCCTCCCCACATTGCTCCAGGCATGCAGCTGGCACAGGACCTTTGCAAGGTGTCCTCCCTTACCCTGAATCCAGAGAGGGACAGGACCCAGGCACACCATGAATCTTGTCTTTCACCATCTTCCCCCCCACCCCGCACACACCCCAGTTTTCTGGAGGAAGAGCGCAAGGGTCACTGGCCGCAACTAACCCCAGCCCCCTGCGTTGCCGACTGGCAACGAAGAGGAGGCAGCAGGGCGCACCAGCCTCCGCTGCCAACAACTGCTATAGCCATACAGGATATATATCCATTATATATGTATGTATTTCTCCATACTGGCACCTTCTGAGTCTGATTCGTGCACTTGCCTTGTAGGAAGCGAGTGAGGAGGCTGCACTGTTCCCAAAGTCAGCGCATTGCGGAAGAGACACTGTGCTCCCCCGCCACAGCAGCTCCTGCCTTCTGGCCACCCATTTTAACCCTGCTGGCACAGTGATACATGGCTTCCCCGGTATCGGTTTAACCGGGCCAGTGAGAGCGCCGTTCCTCACCCTGTCCGACCACCGACGCTCACCTGGACTGGGGGCCGGGGGGGGGAAGCCCACAGGCAGGGAGGCTGTTTCCCAGCGCGAGGGTGGTCCGTTAACTGTGAGGAGGAGGCCAGGGGGGCCGGAGGGAGAAGCGGCTGCCCCAGAGCCTTGCTGTGGGTGATGCAAAGGGCCTGACCCCTAGGAACCATTCGGCGTCCCTCCTCGGCGGGAGAGGCGGCAGCCCCAGCCCTGGGCCGCCGGGCTCTGGGAGGTGCCGGAAGGTTCCGCGCGGCTCCTCAGGGGAGCTGCCCCCTTGGCACCCCGCGCGCCCCACCAGCCGCCTCAGCAGAAGGCTTTTCTCTCCCCGCAACGTCTGCGGCAAGCCTGAAACACCCCCTCACCCATCACAGATGGGTGGTGAGTGTCACCCCCCCCCCCCACCCCCAGGTTTCCACCAGAGCACCTAGGGCCTGCCTGCGGCCACAGCCATTTTGTTGAGGTCGCCGAGGCGCGAAGCGGACGGCAGAAAAGGCTGTGAAACCGCCAAAGCCGGTCTGTTTTACCTGCTGAGCCCTGGCCGCTCTCACGTTTGCCGAGGGTCGAGCGTTCGGCACCAGGCCTGACCTCCCTGGCGCCGGGGGCTGAGGCGCCCAGCCCCTCTGCGTGCCTCGGGGGAGCTCATCCCGCACTGAGGGGAGAAGGGCATCCCGGGATCACGGGGTTTACTGAGGCTGCAGGTCCGTCCGATACGCCTCAGAGGCGGGACGTTCGGAGCCTGGTTTGCCCAGAGGCGTGGAAAACGTCTTACAACTGGTTGGCAGCTCCTTTTACCAACTGGAGGGGAAGAAGTAACTCACTGAAGGAAAACGCGTGCGCGCAAACACGCAATCGCAGCTCACGCTTGAGACCGTACGCTGTTTTGCGAAGTTGCACAACCAAGTACCCCCAATGCATTAGGTTACAGCAGAAGTTTTCTGTATGCAGCTGATGCAACTTTTCAGTGAATGTGACGTATGAAATAGTATGTGATCATGTGTTTAAGCTATTTTTTTTCCTGGGGATTCCTGATTTATTCACTGCATAGGATAGATGATGCTTACTTACCAAGCGGTTGTTCAATATTTTATTTTTCCCTCGTTCAGCGTGTGGTTATATCATTATTCAAGCCCTGCTCTGAGGACAGAATTGTTAATTTCCCTTTGGGCTCCTTCAGGGCAATCAGCACTAAATACCTAAATTTCTGAGTTGAGTGCATTTATTTATTTCCACTAGACCCTTATACAGTGAGAGCCATGTTAAGTCCATTTAGCAAACGAACCGGTACCTCAGGTCAACAAGCATTTAATCAGCCCCACCTGACGCTGCTGTCCCATGCTTCCCCCCAGCCCCTCATTCCTGCCTCCAGGCTGCCTTCTCCCTCTGGTACAAGTGTCCGTATGACGGCACGGGGGGCCATGTGGAGGGCAGGGGGAACTGCTCAGGTAAAAATTAACCTAGCAAGAAAGAAATGCTATTTTTAATACAGATCAGTTGTTCCTCCTGTCCATTTTGGTAGCCAGGCGTAGGAACGTTTGTGTTGTCGCAGTGGAGGAGATGGCAGGGAAGTAAGAGGTGACACCAGGGTGAGGAACAGGCAACACTTGCCTCTTTCATCAGCTGGTGCCACCAGGCATTAAATGCTTGCAACGGTGTTATGTGAGCTCCAGGGAGATCAAAATGAAGCGATTCCACCTACTTTGAGGACCTAGTTTGGGTTCATCTCCCTGACTAACATGCAGCTAGCTATTCAGCATCCCAATATAGCAAATCTAAAGACTTCCCCAGCAAAGAACAGAAAACAAGTTACCTTAACCTACTGAAAATTTTCTTTCTTCCAGCAGAAGAACTGCACATCCAAGACAGTATTGGAAGAATTGTTCTCAGATAGGTTTGAGCAGCTGCTCTTTATGTTCTTGTGCACACAAGAGCAAGCAACCAAGAGACATGTTTCCTTACAGGTGAAACGTTAGGTAAAGTTGCTTTGCAACTAGAAGTGCTTAAACAGATTTTTGTTTATTCTAATAACCTGAGAGGAATAAACTAATCTATAAAGCAGCTTTTAGAGTACATCAGAATGGCAAGACGTTCAAAGGGATAGTCATTTCCAGTCAGGCCTGGCACATCTTAACTTTCCTCTTAGATATGCTCCAAGAGATTCAGACCCCTTGTTTGAGGGTTTTCCTAGTCAGGACAGGAAAACATATCTTATGACATCCTCAGATTTCTTATTTATTTTATTCCTCGTTCACAAGAAAATGACTGCCCAGTGTTTCTTAGCATCAAGCCACAACTAGATCCTCTTTAAGATTTAGTCAGAAGAAGTCAGCTTTGTCAGCTTTCAGCTGTAATTAGGGCATTAAAGATATCTCCACCTAGTAGTGCTTTAGTTTTTGTCTGAAGACCATAAGGAGTTGGAAGACTTGCAGGCGTAGCTTTAGTCAAGATTTCTCTTTGGCTCTTTGTAGCCATTTGAGATGCTTACACAGCATAGATACAGTTTCACCTACGCTCCCTATCACGTTAGCAGAACTCTACACAGTTAAAGGCTCAATCTGATGAGCTTGTAAATGACAACTTCTTTGCCTAAAGGGAGATATTTGTTAAATCCTTAGTAAGATAGATGCTGAATTCCCCTGCAGGTACTAAAATACAGTTCTGTAAAAGCCTTTGTGACTTGAACTGTACACATAGGAAGTTCTTATTAAAGAACTAAGGCTAAAACAGTTAATGTAACTTCAAAACGTACTACAGAGTCAAGGAGTGTTCAGATTTCCTGTGTCATTTGAAGCTGGGGCAGGGGAAGCACCTTGTCTCAACAAGATTACTTTGAATTCTTCAATGTTCTTGCAGTCCTACCCAAATTGGTGCTGCCCACAAATACAATAACTATGCCTTCTCTTTGATCATCCATATCATAATGAAAATATTGACTAGTACATCACTCAGGATTGTCCCCAGCAGAATCCTGCTCAATGCTTCATTTTGACAATGAAACATTGATAATTCTAGCAAATTTCTGATCAAGCAGAAAATCCTGTCTTTCAGACAGAGAACTGTAAAGTATTTGACAATAGGATCATTGCAGTCACTGCTTACTTTGCAGCATTTCAAATCATATAATACACAGTACAAAGTAATTTATCTTATTCTAACACTTGAAGTATGATGTTAGGAGTCAGAGAAGTAATATTTGCCGGGTGTACAGATGTGACACCAGGCAGAAGATGTCACAGTGTGCTAACTTGGAGCTAGGCTGTTTCCTAGGTTAGGATTCCTCTGTTGCACACTGGTGACTAATCTGCCAGGTTGTCTGGAAAAGCGAGAAGCACTGAGCTCTAACAGAAGTACTGAACAGCATTGTCGTTTCTCCTGTAATGCTACTCAGAGCCTCGTGCGTAGTGGTTTCACCTACCTTAAATTCACAGTTCCTTGAAAGCATAGTTGCTAGAATTCTTTGAGTAGCTTATACTCACACTTACTTTAACACAGGATTCTCAAACCTGATTTACCAAGTAAACAGCACCAGTCCGGGTGAACTAAAGTGGCAGTACCTGGGCATGCTCAGCTCCAAACAGGAAAAAAGGAATGTGCATCATCCCCAGCTCCCTGCTTTATACCCTCTTTCTTCCCCCAAAATTTACAACAACAGCTTTCCCCTACCTATTTCCTACACTCACCACAAACCAATGCCAACGCTGTCTCCTCACTTTCCCACCCTGGAATAGACAGTTTTGAGCACCTTATCTCATCCTCCCTCGCCAGCCTGCCTCTGCTGCATGTCCTGGAGACCAGGGGGCAGGGGAGATAGGAGCTCATTGCTCCAGGGCTCAGATAAGCACGCACACTCAGGAAGGCAGAGAGGAGCCAATGAGAGTAGCAGCTTGCCCTCTGACTTGAGGTGCTTCTCTGTGATCATGGTTGGACAAGTAAGGAGTATGCATACATTTGATAATTACCATGCTGCAACTGCAAAGGTACAGGCTTACAGATTTGAGAGACATGGCACTACTGGAGAGAGTCCAGCAGAGGGCTACAAAGATGAGGGGACTGGAGCATCTCTCCTATGAAGAAAGACTGCAAGAGCTGGGCCAGTTCAGTCTGGAGAAGAGAAGACTGAGAGGCGATCTCATAAATGCGTATAAGTATCTGAAGGGGGAGTGTCGAGAGGATGAGGCCAGTCTCTTCTCCGTGGTGCCCAGCAACAGGACAAGAGGCAGCGGGCAGAAACTGAACCACAGGAAGTTCCATCTGAACCTGAGAAACAACTTCTTCACTGTGAGGGTGACAGAGCATTGCAACAGGTTGCCCAGAAAGGTAGTGGAGTCTCCTTCGCTGGAGATATTCAAAACCCGTCTGGATGTGATCCTGGGCAGTATGCTCTAGGTGACCCTGCTTGAGCAGGGAGGTTGAACTAGATGATCTCCAGAGGTCCCTTCCAACATAACCATTCTGTGATTCTGTGATTTGGGAAACACCTCTGCACAAATATTTGAGAGCTACTGTCGCAAGCCACCAATACTATGGCTTAAGTACATCTGCTCTCCTGTGGTTCCATAGCATGTGCAACAGAAGAATACTACTGCTAGCCAAATATTCAGCAGATATGAGGCTAGGTAGAGTTTTAACCTGTTCCTGTCTTTTTTTTGTTTGTTTGTTTTGTTTCAACAGTGGTTTAATCCTGCAAACTCAGGCATATCACTTCTCTCAGTGCCTCTGCTGACCCTCTGACCTGGTTTCTCTTGCACATTTTGTCTGAAAGGTCTTTGAGACAAGGACAGGTGATTGCTATATGCCTGCATGGTATCTTGAAAGTGAAACCCATGTCCTGCAGGGTCCTCAGCAGGTAAATGCAGCAAGTCCAAAACATCTGCACTTGAATTTATATCAAGGTGATAAATTAATCAAGAAAAAAGAAATTGAACACTCTGTAATAGAGTCAAAGCCAACCTTCGAAAGTGACACAGAGAAGAAGGCAGTTACCCTAGTTAATCTTTTGGGCCTTTCCTACAAACCACCAGATTAAGTCAATCAATACATTAAAACAAGTGCATAATAAATATATTCAAAAGTAGTTATCTTTCTTAGAGGAAAGAGATGAAAGGTCTGCGTGAGAGTTTCTTTCTGAAAAGCTATGTTTTAATAAACAATATCTTTACTTCTTTGATACAACACCTTTAATGAGAATTATCTGAATTAAAAAATCTATTTTCTTCTATTTGAAACAACCACCATGAAAAAACTCATATAATATTCCTGACTAAAGTATTTTTTACTACCCTCCACCTCCAATAAAATTAACTTATCTGGAAATGCTTAGATTCAAATATCTAAACAGCTAGCGATTATTAACTTATTATTTTGTACCAAGACTTTTATATGTTTGTGTGCGGTTAATCTCTGAACAAAGAAAGACCTACAATTCCATCCTGTCAGTAGTAGTAGTAATAATAATGAATATGTATCAGTAAGAATATCTACTTAGCAATTTACTACCATGAGGAGGAGAATAGGATTTAAGTCTTGGGCTATTTGTAATATGATGACAAGATATTGAACAGTAGTTGGGGTAAAGGAAAGAGACCAAAAAAGTATATGAATTGCCAAGCTGACTTAAAACTACTAAAGGAAAACAGAAGAGAGGATTTCTTTATAATTATATAGATAAAAAGAAAAAAAAAGAGAAAAAGATTAGGGGAAAAAAAAAAGAGAAAAAGAAAAGAGTGCACAGATAGGTATGAAGTTGCTAGGGTTTGTAGAATCTCTGGCTCCGGAGCAGTCTGTACCATGTGGCTGGCTCAAAGCAGTGGTGGGAACGCTGGAAGTCAGCAAGTCGATATTCTTTCTGGTTTTGTTGCTGATAGTAAGTAGAGCAAAGCCTAACATGCTTTCAGTTCACAGGAAATTAACAGAAAAGTATAAAGGAATACAGGTAACTGTAGCTCCAAAAATGAATATTTCACCTGATTTTTCAAGATGGATAATTATTTTTGATATGTAAGCAGAAGCAAAAAAAAAAAAATCCTCTGTTTTTATACTGAGGTAGCAGATATTTTTCATTCCAGAATTCTGAAAGAGCTGGGAAATGGAAGTACATATCCAGCAGCAAGAATTTATAATGAATCCTTCATTCCAGCAAAAGGTACCATCAAACTGGAAAACAGAACATGGTACTCAGATTGGAAAAGGACGTACTACAAGAGAAATGATCTGGGAAACTATAGGACTAGACTTTGGCCTCTATAATAATTATGTAGGGCTCTAATTAGTCTTTCTGTGAAAATTTGTAGGTAAGTGGACAAAGACTAAAATGCAACAGTTAAAGTAGATTATGTCCTCCAATATTTTTCATTAATAAAAATAATTAGTATTCTAGTCAAGGAAAATACTCCAGGTCTCATCTCCTTGGAATTCAGTGAAGCATTTTGACACAATGCCATGTAGGAAGTTACTAGTTCAAGTGGAGAAGGTGGCAGTTAGTACAAGTATAATAAAGGGATGAGGTTTTTCCGATAGGGAAGGTAACAAAACAAAACAAAACACATACTGTAGGGATGTGATTAGTGGAATTCCCCAGAGATTTTAGGAATCAATCTGGATGGAATATTTTCACTGATGATCTTGGCATAATATGCTGCTGTGTGCTCATGAAACAAAGCTTGGAGACCTTTATCATACAGAAGGGAAATGGAATCTCTCTCAAAAACCAGAGTAAGGTACAAGTGTCTCTTGTTATTGTACAACTGCTCATAGAATACCAAATTCCCTTCAGGTTATTGCTGCCAAAACCTGCCAAAAATTTGTGTAGATCTACTAATTTAGAATGGGGGGGGGTAAAAATATCAGAAATGCCTAGAATTTCCATTTCAGAGCACTATTGATTGATTTTTAGAAGGGGACAACACTGCATACATTTTGTGGTTTGGGACTTTATTAAAAAAGAAATATATATATATATACACACACACACACACATATATATATATATATATATATATATATATATATATATAAATAAATTCAGCCACATGATTTTCCTACAGATTTTAGCATGGACTCAAGATTAGTCCTTTAGGGACAGGAAATGAGCATACCAGAAACACGAACCAATTTAAATTTCCTCACATCTATCACTGGAAGTATTTGTATACCTCAGGCTAGAATGACAGAATGATCAGCAACACGGCTCTGCAGATACCTACCCAGTTCTGCATTAGAGTCATGTAAAATTAGGAGCATTACTGTTTCTTCCCCTCCCTATCACTTCAAATGCATTGGTTTAGGTTTAAACATACTAAGAATTGCTTCCAAATCTGAAAGAGCAGAGCAGAAAGGACTTTTCAGGTGCAGAATACTGAGTAAAGAAAGGCAGGCATGATTAGATGATCTGATCTAATCATCTTATAGGAGTTCCTTTCCAAACGTTGTCTTGTGTGATCCTGCTAAAATCATACATTGCTGGGACGAAATGGTTCAGGAGAGGTCTGGAACCCCTGATGGATATCCTGCATTTTTTATTCAAATGTTACATAGCATACAGTATTAGTTTGGCATCCCATTGTGGAGTTAGGATATATTTTATTATTTTTTACAGATTTATCATATTATGTTCTATTTGTGAAGTTGAATCATAGAAACAACTGTGATATCTGCATAGCTGATAGTTTTGAGATATGAATCTGACTGCATTATGCTCAGAATACAGGAATATCATAGCAAAGATAAAGTAATATGTGAAAACAATAAACTACTTATCCTTAGCCCAGTGTGCAACATTATGCGGGATTTGTTAATATAGATATTCATAATTCTGCTGCTTTTTCTCTCATGCTGAGGATTTATTGTCAATTATTTTGGCTTAAAAATAAATTATTCAAGTTACCTTGGAACAAAGATGCAAGGGAATACAGTTAATCATTTTTCAATGAAACAATTTATTTGGAAAATGCTTGTTGAGCCTTAATTGTTCCACATGAAGCATCACAACTTCAATTATCTTTCACCAAGTTCAAGGTCTCTTCTAAGGGAACAGTTCTACAGAAACTCCTTTCAGACTACTTAGAGCCAGAGGTGCTGGGCTTTTAGCTTTTGCTGCCAGTAGCCCCAGTGACAGCCCCATTCTGGAGCTAGGTACCTGGTAAGCTCCAATTCCCGGGTCACGGGACAATCCCTGCCCCACAGGACTCCTACCAAGCCTCCCCAGCAGGCTCCAGTAGCTTAGCAGGTAGATCTGTGTGGTAGATTGCTCCAGGTCAATGACTACAAAAGCATCAGGCAAACCAAATTGCAAAAGCAGCAGGAAATTGTTAGGACTCCAAAGCAGAGCCAGGGCGCTCAGGCTCCTAGCTGCACGGCTGAAATGCCAAGAATAGAAATCCCAGGAGAGTCTGTAGGGTCCCTGGCTCCAGAGCAGTCTGTACAGCATGGCTGGCTCAAAGCAGCCCTGCAAGCCCTGGAAGCCAGCCAGTCAAGTTGATATGCTTTTTGTTTTTGTTGCTGGCAATAAGCAGAGCAAAGTCCAAGGTGCTTTCAGTTCACAGGAAATTAAAAAAAAAGATTTATTTTCTATTCATGTTGTGTGGAAATGGACACACAAACAAACAAAATCCCAAACAGTAACCACCACACAAACTGGAAATCCTGCTGCCATACTTCCTAGCTTTGGTTCAGCCTACAGCTGCTACTGTTCAAAATTCAGAGAAGGGAGGTGGATGTGAATGCAACTCGGCACTCTAACAGGTACTATGCCACATTCTGCACATCTAGACTAGTAGTCCTGATTACACTAAAGACACACTGAAAGGTCAAGATAAACTTTAGATGTCTACGCTATAGAAACTATAGTACAGTTTCTATGAGACTATACTGTACTCGAAAGTACAAAAGTGTACACGAATGAGAGCTACAGAAAGAATTAGGTACATAATACATTAGATAAAAAATTTTAAGCATTTTGCAGCTACAGTTGGGAGTAGACAATGTTGTTGGAATACATTCTGGGAGATAGCTGAGGAACACCTCCAATAGAAACAGTCAATCTCTTCAGCAGATAGAGATGAAGAAATCACACCTGGATACTATCTTACTTTCAAAAAAACAGCCAGCAAATCAAAAGTGTCCCTCAGTGCTACAGAATTTATGTAAGCCAAGTCTTAAATATAAATATCAGTGCAATCTTCCTTCTGATTTTCTGATAGTTGATCTTTATCCACTGCCAGCTGATCACTGACTGATAAAAACAAGATTACTTGTTAGCAAAATTCAATCATTGAAATGATTCTGGCTTTGCTACAAAGGACTTTCATGTAAAGCCCGTTGCTCTATCAATTAGTCACTATTTTCCTTTTTAAAAAAAGGAGATAGAAGCAAGGCAATAATTTGTGCAATTTTTCTGTTGACGATACAACTCGTATCTCTCGCTTACTAGTAACTTAAGGTTACTACCTAGATCCAATTTGCCAGTCACAGTGTTCCTCATGTATCTGCCTAACTTCAAGGAGCAGAAATTCTCCAGCTGCATCTAGAACAGCCTAAGCCTTTGGAAGAAGGGAAACCTCCTTATTTGGTTCTCACATTCTCAAAAGCGTGGGCCTCTGTACCAGCAGCCTAGGAATGTACAGCACTTTTGTACCACGGTCTGTGTCACAGGAGGTCTACCTCATCTCTACCTTTTTGCTCTCTTTGGATTTCTTTCCTCTATTTTTTTCCTTACCACATCTGCTTCCCACAGCTTGTGCCCTCAAATATTCTTTAACTGGAATTTCAGTTTTGTTCCCACTTGTACGGGAGAGCCTATACGGTACAGACAATTGCTCTCAGACTTGTAACAAGGAGTTTAGTCCTTTGGGCCTCTATTCATGCACTTTTGTTTCTTATTCAGTCAAACTATCACATTTGTCCTTTGATATGCCATTTTATTCATAGACATATCTATATTGTTTAGTATGTCAGTTGTACTTATGACACAAATCTGTAAATTCCCCTGTTAAAATACCAAGTAGGCCATCTCATCTGGAGATCTGATATAGTTATTACAATACAATAACCTCTGCCGTTATTGTCTGAATGAAGAATATCATAGTACAATGAACTCTGAGGGCAGGAAGGGATAAACATGAAACACTTCCACTCTCAAATCCTAAGACGCTGCACAGTAATGAAACATTGACATTAACGGGCAGTCAGTAATATGCTTTCACAATGCTAGGAAAGTAGTCACTGCTTAGTCTGCTTTCACAGTGCTACGAAGAAGTAAAGACGTCCCAGAACATCTGAGCATACCTTGAAAAATCCTCCGTGAGAGAAAGCTGGGTGAGAAGTCAAACGTGAAGAAAGGACATATTCTTCTCCTCCTCCTCACTTTGTTCTTTGTCACAACAAGCATCCTGTATTTGATCTGCAATTTGTAAAGCTCCTTTGACATCTTGGTTGTGAATACTTGCTGTGAGTGTCACAGCTGCACTCAAGACAGAAATTAACACCCTCAAGGTCAGGCAGCTGTGAGGAAGGGCCATATACTTCTACCAGCACTCACCTGCAGAGTAGCCCTCTGAAAAATCTTTATTCTGTGCATAATGTGTGTAAGCAAGTCATTTTAATTTCTTTTCCAATCTTGCATTTCTAATGCTACTTGCTGTGTTAGATTGCAGCCTAAAACTGCCTTGATCAGTAAAGGATTTTCAGTCACTCTGGCCATGCTCTGAACCAGGTCCCCAGGCTGAACAGCTGCAGAAGTTAATCTAGCTTCTCAGTAATGAATTCATTCACCTCATTCATATGCAAGTCATGCATAAGTACCACAACTTTAAAGTAAGACCAAAACCAATCTTTTTAAATGGAGTGAATGTACAGTAGACTTAGACTGAAGAAGCTTGCACAGAATTCACAAAGGATTTGCTGTGTTAGTGAGGGAAGCTGTGCACACTGCAGTTAGATAAATTCCTTTCAGGGCCGCCATCTAATTCTCTTTCTTGCCTACAAAATGGCATCAGTCATTGCTGTCCCTGGGGCAGAAGGATGAGCGACTGCCTTCTAAGGCTACCGCTTAATCTAGGGCCCACTAAGGGTGCCTGAAGTGCAGAAGTTAAGGATGTCTCTCTTCTTGTTTGCTTGCTGCACTCCAATCTGGGCAGTGAAGCTGCAAACCAGCCATTTAGTGGGAGTCTCCCAAATGGTTACCTACACTTCCCTGCAACATCTGTCCAATGCAGTGCACTGCAGCTGAGCAAACTGTCTTGTGGGTACCTGGGTCTGATGCAGTTCAGGCAGTATTAGATGGAGTGTCTCTGCAACAGGCTTATATGTCAGCGTGCTCCAGGGTATACCTGGAGCACCTTGTAGCCGCAATGTTCTTATTTTTACCAATAGAGAAAGTAAAGCTGAAGAAAGGATGGTAAAAAATAGATAGGAAAACAGTGCTATTACAAGCAGCCCAATGCAGGCATTATGCATTTTACATCTGCTCTTGCTGGTGGGAGTTATGTTGCTTTATTCATATGTCACAAGATGCTCCGTGTATTTGCAATGGATAGATCAACCAAGAGTGTGTTACCATGAACGGTTTGAAATATACCCTTCAAATGCCATTCTACTCAGTCCTAGAAATACAGCTATCCCGCAGAAATTTATCTTTTATCCTTTGTATTGCTGCCAGTGATTTTGATGCAAATAAATGAAACTGAAAAGTTCGTTACAAAAGTTCCAGGCCATACTTTTGCACCTCCCATTGATGCATAGCATCTTGAGTGGTATAGGGCATTTCACTGTTTTGCTTGGCCTTTGTGTTGGACTACATATGACCATTCTTAAAAGAGCGTGTCAAAGCTTGGCGAAGAACGTTCAGCTAGCAGAGTGCATTTGTCACTGTAGATGCTAATGCATTAAGGAAGTGAACAATGTTTTTCTTTAAAAGTAATATTTCGAAGAGTAGTAACTTCTTGAACTCATAAGAATTTCATTCTGCAATTTGGATTCAGTGCTTTGTGGAAGACTCTTTTCTCCAGCTTTTATTTCACAGCCAAAGCTATCTATTGTAGAAATTCCTGAATGGAGGTCACTAACCTGCCATTAGGAAAATAATACTTGTTTAGTCCACTCCATATGTGTAAGTGTTGCTTTGCTGCATATTGCAAAAATGCTCTAACAAAATATTGCTAAGTGCAACGTTTATACAGGAGTTTGCCCTATTTTTAGTCAAAACTTTAGTGCTTCGCATACTTAAACAACTGTTGGACAAATGCTGCGTTGGAAAGTCATTGTCATTCTGACAGGATTCAACAGGCAGTGTCTGTATGGCATTTGTTTGTCAGAAGTGCTACTGTTGCCAGGATGTTCTGGGTGAAGATGCCAGAAGACAACACGCTGTAAAGACTGAATATCTGGACTACTCTGAAATCTGCCCCTTGCTTACTAAAAAATTTATGGGTGACTCCTTTTCTCACTGACTTCAGTGGGAACAAAATTGGGCTGCTGATTTCATTTAGGCACAAGTCCATGAGGCTCCTATGAGGCATTGTTAAATTTCTGACACCAAAGGCACAGCTGAGGTGACAACTCTGCTTCCAGTAGCATCTACACTTTCTCTAGACACAGCCAAATCATCCCTGAAGGAAACTTATAAAATACTTTCGAATAACAGGTTGTTTTCCTTTGGAATGGAGTCAGCTGTACAATATTTTCCTGGAGCAAGATCTCTGGAAAGTGCAGCTTTAATACCTTCTGTAACTGATTGGATACTTTGGTTGGTAGTACAGGATAAAGTTTAGGCCCTGATTATGACCTTCACTTCAGTGGGCACATAAAGGAGTCTCTCAAAGGCCTAGTGACTGCCAAGTAAAGTTAGACAAATTCTGATCACAAGAGTGCCACAAATTCAACTGCCAGCAGTTTAACTATTATTACAGCTTTGCTGAGAATATGTGGAACCATCTTTGGATGAGGAAGACTACATTTCTTTATCAAAGTGATATCATAGCTCCCTGACAGCTAGCCATTTTCTGTAGTTAACATTAGCCAATCACAATATACATCAGTGCTCCAGCTGGCCTTTCCTGTAACTGGCGGCACAGCAGGGACACAGAGCGGACATGCCCCCTGTGCTCCCGTACCCTGCAAACTATACTCAGCTGCCCACACTGCTGCTTCTCATACATTTTCTCTTTACCTACCACTCATTTTCTCCATGCTGCTAAAACTCTCTGTCTTCATCTATTGCTTCCTCCCACACCCAGACAAATACCTCCTTGCAACCCACACAACAGGCTTCCTCTTGCTGGGACGTGGCTGTGGTCCTCACACCCATGCCTGCCCCAGTGCCACCATATGCAGTCCCCTAGTCTAACCCTCGCAGAATCTGCAGCCATGCACATCCCTCTCCCTAAAGGCACAGTCACATTTCATACTTGCTAGACAAGAAACTTTCATATTGCTTCTTCCCCTCCCCAGAAAATTAGCCCATAATTGTGTACGCTACGTACTCCCTCCCTGCTCGGTGATGAAGACAACTGTTAGGAAAAGCCATAATATGGTACGTGTGCGCAGCAGGCCATTTCTTGACAGGTTGGCTGCTCCAGCAGTCACCAATGGTTACAGGCTTGATTCACCACATCAGCTCAATGTGCTTGCATTATAAGGCAGTCAGCAGAATAACCTTGACATGTGTGCATCTCTGTGAAAGGGACTGCAGGCTGAGAGAGCGTGCAGTCTGTGTATTGTGCCAGCCCCAGACTTCCCAGGCACTCGCATCTTCTTCTGCAGCTCTTTTTTGAGCAGTGAGGGGTAGACAACATACAGTGTTGTCTGTGTCATCAAAACAGATTTTAGAAACAAAATATAGATCTTACTAGGAGATGCCCCTGAGAGTGCACTGCTTACTTGGTGGGGGGCAGCACCTTTCCTTGTTTTGACCATAAGAAAGTGTTTTTGTTTCAGACAGAATCAACAGGATTCATCTTCTGTGCAGAAAATATAGCCTGAGGTACAAGAGCTCATCACAGGCAGAGTGAAAATGTTTAAGGGCACATTTATTGAAGCAAAATACTGAAGCCAGCATAAGACCAGGACTACTGTGTTTTTATTCCATGTTGTTCACAACTGGTATAATAAAACAGGCCTAGCTATTTGAATCCTCTTCAAGAAGTCAGAATTGGTCATTAATGGTGGCAATAAATACCTTCTCCATATTTAAATATAGCACTAGCATTCAAGAGGGTAATTCATTAATACATATCTCTGATTCATCATGAAACACAAACAATTAGGCCATGAAAACATAATGTTGTCAGAGGGTCTCACATAAACCCCACTGAAAACATTAGTAAGATTCACATTCTGTTCAGTGAACTCTGTGTCATGCTCCTAGTATTATAAAAATACTGCTTTTTAGACTTCCTACTATGAGCTATTCTGGCATTATTTTCAAGTCTATGGAGTATGAAAAATGATATCTGCAATGTGGTAAAATAAGGCAGTGTTCATCATGGGGCTATTCATTAACATTTTTTAGGAACGTACTATCTGTACAAACAGTTTAAGATTTGGTGTTGTTCAACATGTGGTTCTGAGACATTCAGAACAGGTATCAAATAGGTACCAAAGCCTGCGGTGCTTCGTAAGCAAAATTGTAACATCAAGGCATCTCCCTCAAAAAAAGATTTGTATTCCACCATGACACTAAGCAACCAGTGTCATGCTAGCCCTTAAAGTGAATATTGTGCATACTCTGGTTGTCCCTGTGTAGTGGCCATATAGAACAAGGGACTACACTTTGAATGCTGTGTGACTGAGTTCAGTTTCTTGATAGGGAACTCCAAAGCTCCAGGCTGGCTAAAGAGTCACCATTCTTTTTGGTGGAAGACTTAAATATTAGTATGTGACATGACCAGAATGACTTAAGATACTTTGGAGAGCTGCTGCATTGACTGATTGCTAGCTGGTTACTAGCTCCTTGTCACTGTGAGCATTTTCAGAAGTGGTGACTGCAGGTGGCAAGATTTATTATTATCAGATGCCAAATTATGAAGATAACTGAGGAAAGAGGAGCATTGAAATCAAGAATCTTGAATTGCTCCAAGAAGGTTGCAAAAATAAATAAATCAGTCCAGCCACAACACTCGAGGAGTTTTTGTGCTGTATTTAGAAATGAAAAATGGAGGGAAAACATTTTATATGTATGTACCTAAGGGTACATCTGTATCATGCAAGGGAGCATGTTGCAGAGACCCCTGGGCAAGTATGGCATAAGCTAGCTCCAGAAACCACTAGTATAGTCCCTTCAGTGTAGCACCCTGCCAAAGCTCACAAACCCTGTGCTGGACAGTCCATTGTGCACTGAGCTACTGCCTGAGGCCCTGTGCTCTATACTAATGATGTCCTTCATGCACACACCCCAAAGGCAATCACGGCCTTACAGCAACTACAGTTGAAGATATAAAACCTGACTTTTATGCAAATGTCAGTCTGAGAAAAGGAGCACTGTGCCAATACTTTAAAGCCAAACAGTGTTATTACCATGCTCAATTTATAGTATGTTTATTGTACAGTCAATTGATTACAATGCCTCGTGGCAAATAGTAAATAGGAAATGACTGCAAAAATGGAAAGCAAGGGAAAAATGGGCACAATTAACAGAAAGTGTACTTTCCATAACTTCATGTCTTAATTATTTTATTTTGCTTAAGAATTTACAGCTTGATGTCAGTATGTCAATCTGAATACACTGCACAGACCAGCCATATCCAATTTCCTGTATGCTCAGGAATGCTGAGGCCTATGCACCAGGAGAATTGGGGAAAAAAGTGACTAAAAAGACTCACAAGAATAGGAAAACAGAGTTCTGTAATTTAAACCCATATCTTGAAAGTAAAGCTTGGGAGCTTACACTTATCCTGGGTTCTAAAAAAAATGTATTGTACAAGTAAAATTTGTTCACACAAAATATGCTGGTTACATGGGTTAAGCGTTAGATACCCTGCTATTATGATTACCTTTCCCTGAATCCCCAAGCATGCAATGGTTTATAAATTCCAGACTCTCCATTAAAAATACCAGGCGAAACTTCAAGAGATAGATTTCTGAAAGTGAGAATTATCAGAAAAAAAGAAATCTGAGGTTTCATTTGGTTTTGGATTTGTTATAGGTTTTTGCATCCTTAAAATCCAGACCAGGAAGAAATGTCACATTGCATAAATGGATGACATTAAGCATCATGATCTGAGCTAAACCTGAGAAAGATTAAAAAGCAACTGCAGAATACACCCTGACACACTGGAAGATCAGAGATGACTTCAGTAGCATGGAATAAGGCATTCAAGCTAGATGAGGACAGGGGAAGAGTGTTAAGCTCCTACAGATGCTGACTTCATAGCATTTTTTTTTAAATACTGTATTCATCCACAGTTCACCCATGCTGCTCATCCATTTCTTCTTTCATATCACATTACACATTCTCCTCCACTTCCATTTGCCCAATTTCTTTGTTTTGTTTTCCATCCTTGCTGCTCTCAAAGCTCCCTGCTCCTTTTCTCTTCTGCATTGCAGTTTTTCATGGGAAGGTTGCAGATACCATCTCCACAGCATCCTTTGCCACTTCCCCGCTACCTGGGGTGAACACTGTCCTGAAACTGCCTTTCTTACATCTACGCTTCCTGCCGTCACATCTATCTTTGATGCAGTTGCCTTCATTTCCCTTTTGCTTGCTGCTCTGCATCCTTCTCTCTCAGTTTCTGGAATGAACACTCATCTTTGACATGATTCCTAATTGTTATTTCTGAAGAACTGAGTCATTTAGGCACTGGGCTTCTTTATCTCTTTCCACACCTTCTCAACTCTCACTGTCCAGTCTCTCTGCTCTTTTGAGCAACATCCGCAAAATTTCTTTCTTCCATTTGTTCTCATACATAAGGCACTTAGGTTTCAACCTGTTTTCTGAAGTTAAGATCTTTGATTTCCTGGAATTTTCTCTTTTGTGATAATCTGTTGAACTCATCCCTGATGACATCAGCTTTCATGCCAGCAATCAATCCACCCGCTGCTCTGCACATTACCTCACCCTCACATTTTAATATAATCAGGATTCTGGGCTTCACATCCTCCAAAGAAGCTGTTATTTGATTTCAGTTTTCACCAGGCACTACTTTAACTAAGGTCTCTTTTGCTGCAATTCTTCTTTCTAACCATCCTTCAGACTTTTTCCCACAGTATCCAGGCGTCTCACTTTCATGACCTTTAGCACTTCCATGACTTTCTGTCACTCAGTATAGATGACTTCTCCGTTCTCAGCCTATTCTTCCTTTTCTCCCATCAATATAATGACAGATTCTCTCAGCGCTTTGCATTCCTCTCTACACAACCCCTATTCATCTCTTGTCATTAGAAAATTCATACTACTAGTCATTACCTACCAACCACCTCTGGTGCTCTGGCCTTGCCCTGCTCAGTATCTCTGCTGGGGAAATCCTGTAACCAGTCTAGTTTCCTCCCTTGCAGCTTCATTCTCTCCTTAGTTGTGCCATCTTCTTAGCTAAGTAGTTCTATGTTTCCAATGTAATTAAGTTTGGCATCAGTAGACACTGACTGCTTTTTAACTAACTTTAACTGTGTTCTCAAGTCCTCACCTCCTCCTACCTCCACTTCTTCCTTCCCCAGAATCCCCTAGTTATTATGAGAGAAAGTGGAAAA
Organism: Struthio camelus; assembly: GCF_040807025.1. Taxonomy (NCBI): domain Eukaryota; kingdom Metazoa; phylum Chordata; class Aves; order Struthioniformes; family Struthionidae; genus Struthio; species Struthio camelus. The sequence goes on from NC_090981.1 coordinate 26,605,567, forward strand.
TGCTACTCCACTTTTTTTCTGCCTTCAGCTATTCTTCATTTCCTTTCCCCGTTCCTGCAGTTTTCTTGTCATAGACCTTCATAGTTCTCACTGTCTTCCTCTAGTCATTCCCGTGACCTACTCACTGGAGCATAGGTCTCTCTTTTGGTCTGCAGCTTGGTCATTCACACCCCAATTTCCCTCCTTTCTCTTCTTAATCTCACTCCTTTCTGCCTCTTCTCTGTGTAAGAAGAGAACCTCTGCCCATCCCATTACAAGTCTTTCTCCTTAGCACTTGTGTTTCTGGATGATAAGCAAGCTTCCTGAGTGGGATGATGATACATATGTTCATATGTACATATACATAGACATGTAAAATAATATTTCTGAACATTATCTTAAGAGGTAGAAACAGGCCGCTATAACAAAGCATACTTATAATCAGTATCTGTATCCATATTATTTTCTTTTCAAGATGCATTTCATCAATTTTTACTTCAGGTGTTTCCAAAGCATTGCTTTTGTTTTCCCATGTAGGATATAGAAACGTAGGTCATACGCAGTTAATAAACTTGCTGGATATGGATGAAGGCTCATTAATAGCTGTTGGGTGATTTGTTACCATTTCCAATAGCACCTAAATCTTCAAATAAATATATTCTGAGACTTAGTTTTCCCTAGAGAGAACATGGATCATTTTTCTTTCATTAACAATGGAGCAGCAATAGCACTGTTTTTATTTATATGCACGCTTCCAGGCCTAAAGCTTGTCCCTTTAAAATTGCTAGTATTAAATTCTGATCAGCCCTTGATGAAGAAAGAATTATGGGTCAACAGCAACCCTCTTAACATCTGTGCACGATGCATATTAAAAGGAAATATAAAAGTCTAAGAGGGTTTTGCAAAGTTTATCAGTTTCTCCTCCAGAAGTAAGACAGGGCAAGCGTGATAAATTACATAGTCCTTTTTAACAGTACTAGCTGTAGAAATTAAATAAGAGATGAATCCTGTTAGAGTTTGTAATACTGGAGTCCCTATACATATTGTAACATCCAGCTGACCCTAAGAACAGTGAATGTCCTTCTGCAACACTTAACATGACAGTAGCCTCTGCTTTGTACACCAATGCAGTGGACCTGAATCTTAAGGCTCTTTCTGCCTCCCTTCTTCAATATTTATTGCACAGTCCTGGGCCAAGCATATTTTTCTGGTTAGTACAGTCTAAACCTCAAAAGTTCAGATTCTAAAGCGTAGCAGGAACAGATAATGCTCACAGTTATGTGATTTGGTGAAACCAAAGTGTTTTGTGCCCACATGGGTGGAAATTGAGGCCATGACTGAGAATCTCTGCTAGGACTTTGTCCAGTGTTCACTGAAATCAGCAGGAGTCTGTTCCACTGACCTCACTGACATGGGATCAAGTCCTGCACATGCAGTTTTAAACTTCAGGTAAGGGTTCTCGTTTGCTCTCCAGCTGTCTGCTTCCTCTATGTGAAAAAACTCATTATTTAAAAATAAGAACCAATATTGATGGAACATTATAGAAATTTAACTAGTAATTATAGCCATATTGTATCATTTAACAGCTACCATAGAACAAACGGAACACAAAATAATTGTGTTATGAAAACTTTTTGAAACCCTTGACTTTGAGTTCTGGATTTTACAACTGGAAAACTGTCTCAATGTTTTTATTGGAGAGAATCTAGAGTAAATGTAACATAGATACAGGACCTCTGATCTCTCAATTTTGCGTTATCAATGGCAGCTGAATCTTTCAAAAACCTTTGTCAGAATGACCAATAGATTATTCGTTGGAAGACAAGGCAGATGGTTGCAATTAATGAAAGCAAAGATTCTCTATAAAAGATCAAAGCGAACCAAAATGATGCATTTTTCTTGCTTCAGTCTCTCCATTACTAGCATAACAGAAATATTGGCTGAATCTAGTGTCCATCTAGTGTACATGAAAAGACACGCATGCCAAAAACTTTTGAAGGAGAATTCTTGTTATTCCTGAACGTGCGAGAAGGAGCAAAGTAAATAGTTCAGATGGAAAATGTAGAAATTGTGAATGATCCAGCATGCGTGCAGAATGGTTATGACGAGTAAGGATCAAGTTCTTTGTGATAATTACAGTCTGTTCTTTTGAAGGCAAGTGTAAAACAACATTGTTTCTATCTTTTTCAGCAGTACCGTTCAGTAACTCAGCTCAAATTGCTAGAGTGGGGTGTTCCTACACACCTAAAGCAATATATCATCTTTAAACATAGGCTGTTTTTGATTCCAGTCGCTGTCTAGACTTGAATAATTGCTTGCAAGAACCAACACTCCAAATGCAGGTCTGGTGATTCAAGTGGCTAATTTTGATAATAAGTTGGCAAAGGCATAAAAAGTCTCCATGTGCATCTTGTGATGCTTTATCCTTGTAACTTTAAATAAAGTTGAAATTTGTTATGTTTCTGAGGTCTGCTCAAGGACTAATTTCTCTGATAAACTTACCCTAGGCTCCCATTCATACAAAACTCTTGGCACACAGCCCTGGATCTGCTTTAGATCCTCTCTGCCACTGAGTCTCCTGTGACCAGAGCTCAGGCAGAGGCTTCATCACTCTTTGTTCAACCTTTCTAACCTATTTGTTAGGACTGCTTTAAAAAGCCTGCCAAGATAATTAGAGCTAAAGCTCAATTAAAAACTACAAAGGCATGTAAGTTTTTGGCACCACATAATGACTTTTGACAGAAAGAAACTTAGCAATTCCTTTTCAAACAGGAAGAATGCTGTATCTGATAGAGTGCCTTGTTTGGGAATGGTAATTATAACAATACAGCCTGCTGGGTACCTTGCAGCAGTCTGTTTATCAATTTCCATTACCTTACCTGGAAGCTCAGCCCTTCACTCATCTCAGAAGGGTACATAATTTTATATTTTATTATAAGTGTAAAATGCATTTGCAAATGTCTTCAAAGACCTTTTATACTAATTATTCACTTTTTGCACATAGAACATTTGTATTGGAGTGTCTCAAAGCACTTATAAACATGGATCAATTAAAACTCATAAAACTTAATAAATTGAATTTTTTTCATAGGAGATGACAGTGCTGTAAAGAGAAGTTTAGTGACTTCTCTAAGGATTCACAGAAATCTGAATCTTCAGTTCTCAGTCCTGTTCTTGACTGTTTAACCATTTCCAATCGCCTAGTTGTGATTACTGAGTAATTTCCAATTCTATTTATCTCTCTGCTCACATTTTAATTTTCATCCTTTTGAGTTATGAACAGAAAACAATAAACACTTAGATATTTCGTTCTACCACTGCACAATTCCAAGGAAGTCAATCCCTTAAAAATTGGTAAGTCAACGAGCAAAGAACAACAAAAATAATAAAGAAATAAAGAATGAAGAAAAAACAAGATACTAGAAAGCTTCTTGAGACAGCTGAAAGGTCGTCATTGTCATCATCATCATCATCCTGGAGAGATAAGCCACTCTTTTGGTTTCTCATATTCCTGTGCAAAAGGGAGCCTCTTTACAGAAGAATACACTAGTTCTCACAGTTCTTTTTTCACTCTGAAATGGTCTCTTCCCCAGTCAAAGTATGATCTGCCAGTTCAGACTTTTTATGCCAGAGAAAACTGTAAGTACTTTGTTTGATCTTTGTAAAAGTGCATAACTTTGCAACTTCGTGACTGTCAAGTAAGTACTTACATTCAGTCTCCTCTGTGGAAAAAGAGTTATCCGACTTTGACAAAGTCCCTTCCAGTTCACTGTGGAAAACTGCTAACTTCCACGTTCATGTGAGATGTAAAGTTGATAAGGCGTCAACTAAATCGGGATAATAGGTTTATATAGCACTACATCATTAAACTTGTTCAGCTTATGGGCTTCATTTCTTCCCTGAATTAGAATAAAAGTTCCAAGCCCCAGAGATAATACTCCCATTTCATTTGTTCAGCAACAGAATAGATCACGCTTCCGTGTCATTTATACGCAATAAAGCTTTTTCACACAAGAGAGGTCAGGTACTGGTCCAATTAGCGGTCAACCCTAACTGTCTCTGAAAAGAAGAGCCTCATAACGCACTTTCCAAGTTTGCAATAGCTGCCCACGAGATGCAGCTGTCCCTTGTGATAATTAGTTTACACCCTGAAGCAAGAAGCTTGATTACCCCAACATAATTAGGTTAGCCATGTCTACAAATGTAATTAATGGTCTTAATGGTATCCAGCCTTTAAAGAAAAAAAAAGTAACATTGTGAGTCAGTGATGTCCCCAGGCTGATTGCAGTGTATGTAACATAAAGCGTTTTGTTCAAAATCTACTGCCATTTGATATCAGCAAGTGCATCTTTCTTCTTGAATTAGGGAACATAAAACATCTTCATCACTGTATGTATATCAATGTTGAACCTAATGGTAAGCAAAAACAGATTGCACACTGCTCATATCCACCCTGATGTTAATGCCTCATAAGCAGAGAAGACTCTTCTGAGTGCTGCTTTTTATTTAAATCTTACTTTAGACCAAGTCTGTAAGTGAGGAGTAGAAAAAAATGGTATGTGACAACAGCTAGGTAATGTGAGTGTCTGGGCTATACCTAGACAGTTCTGAAGAACTTGCATGTCACTTTAGACGTTTAAGTCCAACGTACAGGCACCTGCGTGATATCCCGACTCTACATATCTAGCAACTACCAAAACTTGTACATATTTGAAGTTCTCAGAAGACTGTTTTCTGCCAGTAGGCGCCACCTAGATCATGGCACCAGTGGCACAAGCAAAACCAAGCCTGCTCAAATTCTCAGACAAGATATTTTTTAGCCTCTCCCTTTTTTGGAGCCCAATTCAAGACACAGCTTCAAAACACACCTAGACAATTGTGTTAGGGAAATGAAACAGCAAGAGAAGAGACTGTCTTGGCTACCTACACTGCATCAAGTAGTTCAGTGGTTAAGGCAAGGAAATTAATATGGTCATAATAATGATTTGGGCAAGCACTCGTCAGGGAGAATGCTTTTAAGAGAGCAAATCCCCAGCAGAACCCTGTTACAGGGACAGCCTCTCCTTTCCTAGGAGTACCTTTTGCTGTGTAAATGCCGTGCTGCTTCTGAGTCACATATGTTATATGAGTGAAAAACAGTGTGTCAAAAATCTTCAAAATTAGCTAAGCCTGGATATTGGTTAACTGCAGGAGTCTTTCATAGATGGATGACAATGTGTGGCATTGCCTCAATTAGGTGCTACGGCAGAGAGAGAAGCTAGTCTACAGCCAGTTTAACCTGGAGAGAGGCCTTGATTAATCGGCATCAGAAGAGTAGTTTTCTAGTGACCCAGTATTTGAAACTATCTATCCTTTCTTGTTTTAAAATCTTTTGGCTAATATAGTTATTAGCGGTGACTCACCTAAATACAATAATTTCATATAAAGACATAAATTAAAGGAGCCAAACTTTCCAAGTCATTATAAAAATAGAATCTAATTAGGATTGCTATGTGTTCGTATGAGAACTAGTTGAATTTTGATGGCTTTCTTTCAAGCAGGTGGGAACGGTATACTGATTGTAGATGAAGTTACTTGGTTTGTGTTTTCTAACTTGATTTTAGTCCTCAGGGAGAGTGAACAAACCCCAAAGTAAGAAAGTTGCCTTCTTTAGCCTCGCAAGGCTTTATCTCTTCATAAAGTTTGGTTATAATTCATCAGTCTTCATAATGCACAGAACTCCAGTTGATGTTATTTAAAAAATAACAGTTCCAAAAAAGAAGTTCTCCCTTGCTTCCAGGGAGGAGCAACTGGGAAGGGACTCTCTTCCCCTTTGAAAATAAGTTATTTGCTAATCTCCAAGTGTAAATCACTGGAAAAAGTCCTCTGCAGAGTGAGCAACCATAAGCTAACATTCTTCCTGAAATACCTTACTGAACTTCTGCCATGCAAAAGGAAGATTAATTTACACCAATGTTGATGTCACTTTACTTCTATTGCTTGTCTTTGGCAATGCACTTCAGGTGTAAGAAGGAAAATGTGAGTGAGCCACTGTGTAGTACAGAATTTAATGCTTTTCTTCCCACAAACACCTCAGGTAAATACCCTTAGATCTAGGATAAACAATGCTGAATTTTAACCTGCCTGTATCTTTTCAGCATTTAATAGTTTTTGCTTCACTACCCTAAAGTAATTTCTAAAAAATTCAGGGCTTTGCAGCTATGGTTAACTGCTTATCCTGGGCAAATTAAATTAAGCCTCTGGCATATGATGAAAAGTTTGTTTCACCTAATTGAGCATCTAATGAGTATGGATGAATTTGAGCTACTCATAGAAATTTTGCTTTTCAAAGCTTTTCTGATTAACATCCGCTCAAATGGGCAGAGAAACATATTGAATTTATACATACTTAAGCTTTTGAAAGAAAGCTTAAAATAAACTTATGACCTCTCCAGAAAGCTTCATCTCAGTGTGCTGTGTCTTGGAGTGGTATCTGTGGTTATTACAGAAATACCCTGACCCATTTTTCCTTTTGATACACACAATTGCTTCTTCTTATTTCATTAGGCTTTTCCATACAACACTGTGTACGCTCACTAAGAAGCTGCGCTATTCAGCTTTCCGATTACTCTGATCAAACTGGCGTTGTCACTTTTTTCCCCTCTAGAATATGCACCTGGCAACTTGATGTAGCTTCTTTACCACCAAAGTGTCAAACAAGCAGGGAAAGAGGGGGCAGCATGTAATTGTGCAATCTTTTGAGATTACTGAAAGCTTTAGACTTTTGACCTTGCTCCATTTGATAGTATTCCTCTATGAATTCTTCATCTGAACAGCACCGCAAAAACCTGGAGATGGGCACTTTATTCTTTTATTCATTATTGCATATCAGTAAAGCTCTAGAATATATATCTTGTCTTTCGGGTTAGGATAAAGGAAGACATTCTTGTAATGTGAAAAGCCAAAAATTTCTATCCCAGAAATCTTCTCATTTTGAGGAAGCCTGCAGGCTTCTAGACAAAGGATTTTAAATGAAGAGATTGTGTCCGAAGAAAGTTCACAGTCAGTTTGTGTCACCACACAGCTTGGTCACAGTCTTGTTACTAAGGGCTCGTGTGGTTATCTACCCTTGTTTCCTTCAATTCCACATTTAAAAAAAAAAAAAAAAAAACCTCTCATACAGCAGAAGCCTGATTTGACCACGACTTTTTGAAGCTTGCCGTAGCTTTTTTCCTTCAAAACGTTTTGTTCTGCTTTCCCCTTCCTTTTAAATCACTAGCCTTTGTGATCCTGCCCACATCCAGACCCTAATCCCTTCGTGCAACTGCCCTACTGCTTTTGTTTGTTCAGGCTTTTCTTACCATTTTCTTTGTCTCTGACTAGATGCTTTCATTTAATGCCTTTATACCTCCATCCATTTATCCTACTCCTATACTGAAATTGAAGATGTGATTGAAGCACATGGAGGCATGCCCATGCTAGCTTTAAGCTACCTGGTTGTATTACCTGATTATTGCCTTCAGGCAAACCCGCCGGAGATTCGAGTTACCCGCTCAAGCTGTGACACGCGCCCCTGTCCACACCCTGAAAGCTGTGTCTCCGCTTCTTCACTGCGCTGCTTCCAACCTGCCCGGCTGAGAGCTAGCGTGGATATGCATCCCAAGGTGCGCCAGTCGCCTTAACATGAGTCGCCTGAGTAGATTCACGCATAATATCTCTCTATCCCAGAGCGGCGTGTGGCTTATCTCAGTGGGACAATTGTGGTTCCTCCCCAGAAATGGATTCCCGTCTGTGCCCTGCTTCCACGCGACGACAGATTACGGTTTGATTGGCTAAAGTTTCCTTCAGTTCCTACGGGCGCTCCCTGAAAGGGCCTGATGGCATATGCAGGAACTGGTGAAATAGGCTTTTTTCTGTTCTCAGACAGAAATCAGATATTGCTTATTACTCACCGGTTTCAAAGCATTTGTCAGCTGAAGCAAGAACGATACACAGCTGGGAACGTGGTCACTGCTGGGGTGGCAAGCTGGCTTGTTGCTCTGACGAGCTCTACGGACAGTGGGTGGTGCTCCACCTTCTCCCCCGCTGCTGGTATGGTCTTGGCCTCAGGAATCTTTTTGCACAGAAGTAAAAATAATCCTGAAAATTACAGGTATTGTTTCAAACAATGTAAATAAAGCTATACGTGCTTTGCTGTAGAGGACCATTTTATCCTGGGGAACTGACATGGGCTTTTTCACTTAACCTGGCCTGCTTAATTGTAGTTCAAAAACATTCAACATCCCTCATTCAAGGCTAGAAAAAAACCCATTCTTAGCCCTTCTCAGATTTTCCCATCTGAAATGACCTTCATTTATCCTTTTTAACGAATTCTTCCATAACACTCTATGAATCACCATCCTAGTATTAAACCAAATTACACTTAAAAATGAAAGCATTCCTCCTTCTCCTCTCCAGCTGGCAACATAGCCGGTGAACACGCTTTCCCAGCTGCCTACGCTGAAAGTTATAATGTTGTCTTTGTGATCTCAGCCAAAGCAGTACCTTTGGATATTGTAATTCATGCTTTCGGTTTTGGTTTGGTTTTGCTAAACAAGTTAGCTACTATCCTCTTTGGATTTTTCTCCACTATATCACCATTAAAAGCCACAAGGCACCTCCCAAGAGCCATGATGACTTTCTCATTTTTTCAGCTAAAACCGTTTACAGTGCTGACACAGCATGGACTAGGAAGAATTTTGAAAAATAAAAGTGGTCCCTGAATGGGAAAGTTAGGAACGACTTCTGTAAAGAATGTTTTACTCTCTTTGAATTTAAATACCCATGTCAGCCTGTGTAGCTGGAAAAAAAACCAAAGTTCTCCATTTTCTCTGGGAGGGAAGGAACGGTGAGGGGTAACGAATGTCAGCCTGCCAGTCTCCTGTTGGCAACGATAATTTGAGATTTTTGCTCCATTTTGGGAAATGCTTGCCTCCCATAAAGACACAAAAACCTTTAGCATTCAGAGAGCGCCTGAGCATTTATGACGCTTTGTTTCTGTTTGCACGCTTCACGCACAGACCAATGGTCTCCAGTTCGGAGCAGCAGTTTTCACACCGCTGAAAAGAGGATTATGCTAATACCCCCCTTTGGAGTCGTCTGTAGATGACTGAAATCATTCTTCCTGGTGTTGTTTCTGACCACTGCTGCTTCCTCAATTAACTCCTTCGCCTTCTTTTATTTTGTATTAAGATTTTCATTTTATAGCCAGGGGACATTAGCCCATAGTAGCACTCTCAGGTGACTGGGTTGAGCAGCTAGATTAGGTACGCTTCTTAGGAAGCTCGTTTTTCCAAGGGACCTTTGCTGAAACAAAAGTATTATTCATGGCAACAACTTTACTGTGTGCTACTTATAGACTTTTTCCTCCTTGGAGTAATTTTTGTCTCAGGTATGCTTTTTGAACGAATTACCTGTGCAACACCCATGCCCCTGCCTCTTTTCTCTATTAATACTAATAATCACCATTTCTGGCAACACACCGTTTTGTACATCAGTGTCCAGCTTAAAATCATTTAATAACCCATTTACTTTCAGCTTTTATAGAAAATCTGACTGTGGTTTTATTATCACCTTTGCCAACTTCGTACATATCCTACAGGCTGCTGCAAACATTTCTGAAATGATAAAATGAGGTTTCTTGCAACATTTACACAGGTGCTGGGCATTGTTTTGTCCCCGGTGCCCACCTGAGCTGTTGTCAGCGCTCTCCAGTTCTGAGCTCTGTCTTTCTAAATTAACTCCATTTGCATTAGATATTTTTGATTTCTTTCTTTCTTCCTTCCTTTTTTTAAACCATCCTTGCTGCTTTGGAGTGGTGCCCACATTTCAGAAACTTCATTCTGGTCTGGATTATTTCCGATGATTGCCAGATTGCTTTGTCCAGAGTCAGCCTGAGGTTTTCAGTTGTTGTTCTCTCACCGCCTTTCTCTTCCCCCCAGTTCTTTTGTTGTTCCCAACCAAATCAAGGTCTGCGATCGCCCTACTGCTCTTTTTAGGGATTCATCCCTGTTCGTTTCTTTTTTCTTAAATTAAATCACTAGCGTTTTGCAGTTCCACATTAGTTTTATTCTATTCCTTCACAGATATTATTTTTATATGAAATGTAAAAATACGCCTTCAATTTTTGTCAGTGGTTTCAGCTAGCTTCTTGTTCGATTTAACTGCTGTGCACATCGAGTGTGTCAGAACTGGCCATATGGCAGAAATATGACTTTTTATTTTTTTTAAAATCTTTTGCTCCTTGCAGCTGCAGAGTGCCGCACAGTTAAACATTTCCCCCCTACAAACATACGTTTTTGTAGTTTCAGATCCGTTGGCCATTGACCACTTTATCCTTCAATTCAGGCAGTTTTCGTAGCTCCTTTTTACTTCATTACCCTGCGGGAGCCAGCAGATGCTCAGCACTTATAGCGCTTTAGCCTCTGTTGGCTAAGCTTCAAGTTTGAAGTTAGTCTGAAAAATTCTGCCCACAGGGTTGCCCTCAATGTGAAAAAAAGCCCCCGTGCTATAGTAGGAGCCCTTTAACTTTCAAATGTGTAGAGAAGATCATGGTGCCATCTTTAGGCTGTGATTCCCACCAGCGCTACAGCTGTCTCTGTGCTGTGCCCTACGAGTGCCACAGATCCCCCAGGCTGCTCCCATGCTGGGGGCAGCACAAAAGTATCTTACTTGGGCGACCAGCAACCCATTCGTGTGAGGAAAACATAGCAGGGGAGGACCCTGGTGGCACTCTGGACCTGCCTCCAGCTGATGGCTGTCGCCCCCATGGCTCCTTTGCTGCCTCTGCTGCAGTCACTGATGCTAGCTGTCCCCAGGGCAGCAGCGGGGACCCAGAGGAACTGCGGTCCCTCAGGCAGAGGCCGCATGTAGCAGGGTACTCCCTGCTCCCTTGCAGCTGCTCAGCTGAGCGAGTGGCAGGCTCAGGCTGCAGGGGCCAACCGCTAAGATGAGCCCTAAAAGAAGCAAGGTTAGCATCAGCATCAGACCAAACTCCCAGCTCTGGTGCATTACTCACCAGCTCCTCCAGCTGCAAATTCTTCTCACTCTCTGCATCGGTACATCTTCGTGTCCGTCTCCTCTTTCCATCTTCTTCAGCAATGCAAATTATTACATTAACCTCCTCTGAGTCACCAGCATTGCTTGACAAGCCATGTGTGGCCTGCAAATCCTCTACTGGGGCACCTCCATTTCTAAGATTTCCCCCAGGTGAAGCAGCCAATGCTTTGTGCAGCTCCACCGGGCTCAGGTGGTGCAGTCTTTTCAGCTGGCTAATTCCCTTCCCCAAAGCAATGCAAATGTGAGGCTGGAAGAGCCAGTCTCCTTCTTCTCTGTCAGGAAGACTTCACTGAACGAATATTTGATCATTTTGAGGTGTTGGATTGCATCAGGCTAGTGTTTTATCATCTGTCCCAGAAAATCATCTTGCATCTCCTCATGCCTGTTCTCTGCAGAGCAGGGTCTCTTGTTCTCTAGTTTCGGATACTAAATGAAAGCAAACCACTTTTTGCAGTTACATGGCTATGTGATTATATAAAAGGACAAACTATCTGTTTCATACCAGACTGGAAGCTGATAGGAAAAAGATAATGTTTTTATCTAGATGGCTGAATCTGGGTAAAGAAATATTCTACCTCAGAAAGGCTTGTTAACTGTATTTCTATCTCATCACTAGATATGTCTGTGGAAATAAGAAGAGTGCTAATATTTCTTCTCTAGAACAAGTCATTGCATTTATAGACTAAGAGAGATCCAGAGGAGGTTTTCTCCTTTTATAGTTATGAAATGAGTGTGGCTGTTACATTCAAATCATTTTTAAATGTCAAGCAAAAATCAGTGCAATTTGACTGAGTACACCACAATGTTTTTTTTTTTTTTTAAATCACATGTATATTTTGGAGTTAAAAATCCATTGAAGTTTCTCTGCGAGGAGAACTCCTTAATGCAAAGCATCTAAAATTAGATTCAAGTGTCCTCAGTGGGTCATAAATCTGATCTTGTAAAACAGTTTAACCTGTGAGAAATATTTACATTTTTCAGGAAACTTCTCTGTAGAGAATCTATAATAAGACTTCCTTTGTACAAGCACATTTTTCATGCAAAACATCTCCACTTTAAAAATAAATTTTCTACCTTTTTGCACAAAATATTGGTAGAATTCTTAAGAGTTGACATACTACTTCTAGAAATACTACTTCATTCTACTACAGAAATTACATTGTCTGAATTGGAACCAAATCTAATCTGCTTTTGCTGTTGAAACCTTAGAAAAGATTTTTGAATAATGTTAACATAAGGGTTATAAGTCTTGGGGAAAACAAAATATTGCTTACCTGAATGAAAGATATAATAATCAGAGCATCTGGTATTAGATTTTACTCACCTCTGAATGATGAACAATTTGGCTAATCCATAGTCAGCACTGATCTTGCTTCCTGTGAACTAAGACACCATCTGTATAGCCTTAAAATCCTCCTACACATTCCTCCTCTCAAATTTCCAGCCCCAACCTCGCCTGTGACTTGCACGCTGATTCAAAGGCCTCCCTTTTTTCTAAATTCTTTACTAAAACAGAAGAATCCCAGCCCTTCAAAGCACTATTTTCAGCACAGGCTGCACAACTAGCAGTCAAAGCTGAGAAGGTGCTGGCATAGCATCCCTTATAACCACAGCTAGATATAGTTATACACCTAGGCGTACGTACACAGAGGTCTTCTTACCATTTAATTTCTAGCAGAAAGCCATTCTCAATTCCATAAATTTCAGATTGGGACTTCCAGTTCTTTATTAAATGAATGACAAAAATGTGAATGCTACTGAACAGAAACATTAATATGAAGACTAATCTGCTTCCTTTTTGGTGTGACTTCCATTTCAAGGTCTTCCCTTCTTCAGTTAGTCCCTGTGAATTGATTGTTTAATGCATAACTAATCTTGAACTTGCTCTTCTCTTGCTGATGGGAAAATTAAAGTTAATTTTGTTGAAGTCATGGTGCCTCTGCTGCACACTTATCAAATGGTGGTATTTTCAAAATCCGTATGGCAGCTGTTCTGCTTCTCAGCAGTACGCTGAAGTCAGTTGTATTTATAAACATGAAGACCTCTACTCCATTTGCTACAAAGAGAAAAATAACAGTTTTCTCCAAAAATGCAGAATTTTTCCCTCGTGGTGGTAGGACTTATGTTACAATGTGCTGTGCTATAATATGTTGAAACATACTATTGCTTTAGGTTGGAAGGTCTGACCTGCTGGCAAAGAGCGCTAGGAAGCCAGCAACAAAGGATTATTTCTCTACAGTAAGCACACAAAAGAAAAGATAGCGGGGTCTGTAATATATTTGTTTACATATATATTTCATGTATATTTTATATATGCAGCAAATATATTTTCACCAAGCAAAACAATATATGTGTCATAGAACTATTTGAAATGAATCTGAACTTCACCTCCAAGCCTTTTGGGAGTACCTGACCAAATCTAACCTTTGTTAGTCCCCTGTTTCAAGTTTTATGGTTTTCTAAAGTAATGTTGTTTCATACAGCACTGGTAAAACACACACACAGTTAGGGCATCTCATTCGGAACAAAATTGCAGCTTTTGTATAGCTTTAAACAATGGCTTTCACTGACTTTAAACAAATCTTTTGTAAAAGGTTTGGGCAGCACCCAGCTCAGATTAAGTCCTCTGGAACTGTAAAGCAAAAGGAATGAATAAAACTGAAAGTAATAATATACACACTATCAAATCCTCATTACAAGAACAACTGCACAGAGGCTGTGAATCCTCCTCTGTAGCACAGATGTAGAGCGCTGACCACTTACAGAGCTACAGCATAGTTGCTGAAACAGCATATAAAAAGTAGCAGAAATCCTGACCTGCGGCACGTACTTTGTAAGGAGATGTTTTTTTCCCCGGGTGTGCACTATCCAAATCCCTTCAGGTATCCTAGAACCACTGGAGTCATTTGCACCGCATTTTGTGCGTGCACAGATGCCATGGGTTTGTTTCACCGGACAAAGTGGACGTGGAATCTGCCTCTCCCCCCTGGGCCAGCCCTGTTTCGTGCCTCCAGATACAGCAGAGCGTCATGCGCCAGCGGAAGGGTGGAAGGGATTCAACTCCGTTCACTCAAGTTTACCTGCAAAGTTATTCAAATGGTCTGAGCCTTGGGCTTTTGAATTTCCAGGCCTTAATCTTGACTACATGGCAGCAAGCAGATCATTTCATCAACTGTGGTTTACTACGTCGTGTGCATTTCCTTTCGTTTGAATAATAGGGACATGTAATTTTTACTTTTCTGCTGTTTACTTTACTAGCTGTTTTTTACTTAGCCATTACTAAAGGGTCATGTCAAGCTGAGCTAAATCTCTTGATGCAAGTGCTTGAGCATCATAAGAGTCTTGTGACTTAGCATAACACAAAGAAGCTTTTATCATCACTTGGAAACAGAGAAATAAATATAGAGCGCTAAACATATATAATTGATGAGATTAAACAGCCTGAAAGAATACAACATTAGTGAGCACTGGAAATTAATATAAGAACTTAAAAAGTGGTTGAGGAACTACCTGAAAGGGAGATAACACAGAGCTCTGATGAAAGAGGAACTGCTGGGCTGGAGAAAAGCAATTAGAGAGTTCTTCAAGTATTGGTTTTAGAACAGATATCGTCTAAATATTTTCCTCACTGACCTTGGCAAACAGGGTGGGAGTATGCTAATACGATGTACCAGTACTATGTATTCCCATTTTATCAGGTCATGGCTGTATAGCAGCTACAATATAAAAAAGGCCCTACGGATTTCTTTTCATTGCATGATAAGGTGCTACTGCCAGAACAGTTTGGCTTTTGGCCCACTCTCTGCCACTGTCCCTCCCTTCACATGTGATAAGGGAGCAGGATGCAAGTACGATGCACATTTTGGGGAAGCTACAGCCTCTTTCGCATCATTCGTTTTTCTGAGGACCTCTCAGAGCCTGGTGGCGTCCTCCCCATGACGTGACCAGGCCCGTGTATCTCATGAGCAAGGCTCACTTATGCAGATATCCCCAGCCACATTTCAGATACCCACTGAGTTAGGCAATGGGAGCATGCGTGTGTTTCAGGCCACACGGGGAGAAAAGGCAGGGGTGTCCTAACTTATGACCTAAATGTGAACCAGACAGGTTAGAAGAGATTCATGCCAAGTCAATGAGTGGGGAAGAAATCCTGTGTTACAGCCTTTGTCGCCTCTACTACCAAAAGTTACTCAAGTCAAGCTAACTAATAACACTTTGGGGAAAGCAAAGTGTGAATAATGCAAATATCCTACCGAGGAATATTCTTTGTGTATGACTAATACCCTCAGATCAGTACAACTTTTAGATGGTCTTTCTTTAGCATAAAATGAGTATATAGTATACAATTGAAATCTCTCTTGGAACAGCTTTTCTTTTGAGTCACTCAGCATTCTATCTATTTGGTTTGATAAGGGTTTCTGCTTGTTACAAAAGTCTGAAAAAGAATAATATGCAAGGTCTCCTCAATAACGTGTTTTAAGGCTATGTGGCTTTTGTGTGCTTTTGAAGTATCCCAGCCTCACAGCAAATGTATCTTTCCTCTTATTTCTGTTTTTAAAATCACAGGATTTCAAACCTCGATGAGCTTGGAGGACCCAAGAATAACATATCAGCTAGTCTTTCAGATTATGATTTTCAAGCTTACAAGTTTAAAGTTATGAATAGTCTAAAAACTGGAGGAAAAAGCTAATCTCCTCTCTCTTTCCCAACACAGTTCTGTAGGTAGACAAACAACTGCTTTCAGGCCCTTAAGCATGACGAGAAATCTTGTTTCACTGCCTTTTTCAGGTGTTTTATCCTGAAAAAGGATAAAGGATATAACTTCCTGCTGAAGTTTCTGATGCATTTGGAGTCACAGTGCTGTTCTGCAAACTTTTCTGTCTACTTATGGCATATGACATCGGGCAGCTGGGTGAGCTTGATTGCCACAGTCTACTCTGCACGCACACAGCAATGATTTTACGGAACTTCTGTTGTGCTTTAGCCAACAGTTTTAGAATCAGATATCATGCTGTATCACTCATACATAAAAAAGTCTAGATCTTCTAATTCTAAGAAACAGTAAGGTTCTCTGTTAGTGCTTTACTTATTGACCTATTGAAATATTTTTTAATAGTGATGCAAAGAAGCTACACATGCATTTTTATTTCAAGCTAAAAGGGAGGCAGTGCTTATTTATAAATTGTAGCGTATGTATCTGAGTTGCACGTTATCCTGCACTCACCGTTTCGGAAGAATCTTGCCCGAGAGAAAGACATGCTGCATCGCTCTGCATAAATGGGTTCCATTAACAAGAATAGCCACAAGGTGGTCTAGGGTGAGCATTACATGATTTGTATTTTATTTGAGTAAGAATTCTTATTTGTAGAATAAGAATTGCTGGACTGGTCAGACTTAAGGAGTATGTAGCAAAATAAATAGTGATCAATAGCTTCTTTTTAAAAAGAGAACATTAATACAGGACAACTATAAAGTGATCCTTACGCTGCTACAGTCTCCCGACTTCCAATGTTTAATGATTTAAGAATTTTCAGAACTGGAGGTTGTATCAGAGCTATTGTTTTTAATAGGCACTGGAGGACCTCTCTTCTTTGAATTTGCCTAATCCCTTTTGAATGTATTTACCCACTGGGTTTCCACATGTTATATTTGTATGAAGAAGTACTTCCTTTTTTGATTTAAAACAGTTACCCAATAATTTCATTGTGTGCTACCTAGTAAAACACCTCTGTAGTTTCACAGGTTTATAAAAGTCCCCTGCTTTGTCATCTGTTGTTCTCTGTTGAGAAATACTAGCTTTTTACCATTTCCTCATATGGGAGCTAATCTAACCATCCCAGTTAGGCATCTTAGCACTTGGTCTAGTGCTACTATATCCTTTTAGAGATGAAATAAGTAGAACTGCAGGCAATATTCAAGATACAGGCGTACTATCGATCTGTGCAGTGTCACGACAGTATTTTCTATTTTTTTTCTCTACTCTCCTTCTAATAACAAAGTTGAACGTTGTCTTTGTCTTCTTGCTTGCCACTGAGCACTGGAATTGACATTTTCAGTGAATTGTACACAGTGCCTCCTGAATCTCTTTCCTCAGTAAGAGCTATTTCAGAGCCTGCCATTGTGTGTATATATATAGTTTCCATGTGCACTTACCCATTCTGAAATTCGTCTCCCAGTCCAATTGTCCAGTCATTGGTATGTGTCTTATAACACAGAATCCTGAATAGTAGATGTGGTGGCAAAGGAATATGAAAGTGTAAGAATTACAGAAAAAATATCAGTATCTGTATCAATCCAAAATGAAAAAAACCCACACTTCTGATTAAAGGTATTCACACGCCAATAGAAAAGATATGTTTAAGATAGGACACTTACGTAGAGACTCTACTAATGTGGTTGCAAGTTGAATTTATACATTGCACTCCAGCTAAAGTGTCCTCGATGAAGTGTTATTAAATGCCAGAATTATTTCACTGAAAAGATTCTGTCGCCAAAAACATCCAAAGACTATGAAAATATTAACAGGAACTTAGTCTTCATGCAGTTCTGAAACTACTGAAGACAGAGAACAGTGAGGCCAGAGAGCGCTGATTCCAAAGAAATATCACCAAATCAGAAAAATGAGGAAAGGATATCTTCCGCTACTCTTCACTCCATGTATTTCTTCTGATAATTTCTTCCACCTCAGGAGGCACGGTATCTAGAATGAAAAGGGCTGTGAGGAGACATTTTTCTCTCTGTAATAGATAGAACATGCCCATTATATCACCTTCTTCTCACCATGATGAAGAGATCTGGAAGGCCTGGAATAAAAATTTATTCTTGACAAAAAAATTATTTCTTAGTGGAAGGACATTTAAGAGAACTTAGAGGACTACCTTAGATCACATAAGCTAGTTTAAATGAACATTAAAAATTTTTCAACTAGATTAGAATTACAAGAGGTCAATTAAAAATCAAATCATTACTTTCCATGCCAAAAAGCATAACATTAGGAACCAATAACTTTGTATTCTCTGTGTTAGTCATGAGACACAAACATTGACGTGAATTATGTAGTAAACCTTTGGAAAAATTAATGAATATTTCATATAATAAATAAGGTATTGCCCTTTCTTTCCTTTCGAATTTTTTCCCAAGACTCATTACTATCTATATAGCTCCAAAATAAAATTAGCAGATAAATTTTGCTAGGTTATAGATCAGTCATAGACAAGTACTATTGCTTATTTATGAGACAAAAATGATGAATTTGGAAACAACCGGCCATGAATCTAACAGAAATAGAACTGCCCTCTAATAATTTATGAATATGATTAATCTGGTGCCGGTGTATTTTCTTTTTGAATATATAGGTTTAGTCTAACGGCAGGTAGGAGAGGGACACAGGAAAGGAAAAAGGCAGGAAAAAAAGGAAAAATAACTCAAAATAACTTCTTTGCACCCCATTAGCAATAAGGAGTTAAGAAACAATCCTATGAAAGGAAAAGTTGGTGAAATAATAGATCAGAAAGACTATTGCAACTCTTTTTTTTTTTGGAAAGGACATAGTTTTGGGAGAAGAGGTTAGCTGTTCTGGGAGCTTTTCAAACAGACTAGGTAAGTGCACAAACACCCATTAGGAACATCTGAAGATGCTGTGCCTCCCCAGGGAGGAGGAAGATAGCTGTGTATAGAACAGTCTCTCTTTTTTAGTCTTTATGCTTTGTTCTTACTGTTAAAATAAACCAGGTATTGTATTTGTATCCGTTTATATACATTCACGCTTTGGGTACAAGTGTACTGACCCTGTTAGGCAAAGATTTTTACACTGTTATTATCCATAGAAGAGCAGCCCAAGCCTCCTGTTCTCACCTTCAATTTATATGGTAATAAGAGGGCTTTTAATAACAGCTGTGCTAGTAATAACTGTAGTAATAACTAGGCTCTCCCAGTTGCTTCCTTTCAGTCCAAAAATCTGGAGCCTGAAGGATTGCGAGGGAGAAAGACAGGAAGGCAGGTTAGGAATGTACCTACTGAAAATATTTCTAGAGAAAGAACTGTTATTGCTAAGAAACCCATTTTTTTACTTTGAGTGATTATCTCTGGAAATAGCCACACTGGGGGAGATTCCCAAAAGACTCCTGGATGGAGCGGCCGTCACCTACTGTTTTGAAAATTCATTTGTTGGGAGTTCTGAATTGCTCTCAGTCTCCAAAAAAGTATTATGTTGGGGGGTTTTGTGTTGGCTCTCAGGGTTGAAAAGTAGACAAATGTTCATGATATCCACCATGTCTTCAAAAGCTTGGGCTCAGTGATGAGATTATCCATTATAAAAGGTCAGGGTCAAGCATAAAACCCAATTCAATCTCCTAGCAAAAAAAAGAAAAAAAAAAGTCAAGAAATTACATTTAAAAGTTAGAAAAACCTGAAGAAAGGAAAGAAAGCATGGAGTCAGCTTTAACACTGATAGTAGAGTTTCAGCCAAGCAGCTGAGGGGAACTGAGGGATGTCACAGTGCACAGTTTAAATTTTGCACACTGTAGGAAAAAGCAGATTATCAGCCAGATATCAACCACATCAGTCCACTTTTTGGTGATGGCCATGCCCCTGACATATCAGGATAAGATGCATTCATTAGCAGCATCAGAGGATGTCACTTGAAGGGGGTAACCCATCTTTTAGTGAGTCAGAGAATGATTTTTTCCATCACAAATCAAGCAAGCTGTCAAATCAGACCTGAAGGGTAACTCATGAGCCCTAGGCATTTCTGGGATGAAATCCCTTAAGAGCCAGAGATTAGCCACATTTTGTAACTTTTTCCTTTCTGTAGGAGAAACTGGAATAATCAGCCTCATAGAAAGTAATTCCTAGGTAACTAAGAGTTATCCATTATGTTTCTTAATAGTCCATTATCAGTTTCTGTCATCATCCCAGATAGATGCATTCAGGAACTAAAAACACAGAATGGGAATGGCATGTTTGGTAAGCAGCTTATATACAGCACGAATAATCCTTAAATTTAGGCGAATGCTTTGGCTGTCGAGAGAGTGTGTCAGTCACGGAGCAGCCTCCATGCAGAGGCCAGTACTTCTGTCTGATTCTCCCAGGTGCAGGGTGTATATGGCTACCGCCGTATAGCGGGTACCAGTGATTCACCATATCACTGTAAATCTCAGCAAAGGGACAGAACTTCTTGAACGAGCCTGAGATTTTCAGATTTCTAACTAACTCTGCAGGTCACCTGACGTACTCAGGTAACACAGAGGGGAGGAGGACTGCATCCTTTTCGCTAGGACATGGACTGCCCTGGAGGGAAAGGCAGTATGTCACTGAGCACTGGTAGCGTTCTTCAGCCTATGGTTCTGGCACACATGTCCCCCACAATGACAACGGTCACATGTTCTCCTTGAAAAACAAAAGCAGCTGCTCACCTATGTTATACCTGATTGGCAAACAGAGCTGCTACACAGGGTACTATAGGCAAAATCTGGTTCAAGAAGTCGGTAGAAATTTACTCCAATAGTTGGCTAATCTATGGCCTTTTGGAACAAGGCAGCTTGCTAGACTGGGTAGCTAAATTTTTTCGGTAAACCAGTGCAAATCACAGCATAACATGACACATCAGCTAAAATTACAGTAAATCTAAATGATAGCAGAGGGATGCCTGGGCTGCTCGAGAACGGTCTCACAATCAGTGACATACAAGTATAATACACATATTTGTTTTCATTTTAGCATACATCCATTTTCTAATGTAGGTACTACTTCCTATGCTCCTCCATGCTCATCCTGCTAGGCCAGCACAAATTATCATGTAACAGAACTTTTAATGCTATCTTAACACTGAATAAAAACCTTTCTGAGTGGCATATGGCAGAGTGCTATTTCCACATCACTTTTCACATTTCATCATTTTCAAATGCCACAAGAAAACATTAAAATGAAGTCAGGGCATCCAGATATTCATATATATTTTTGAACTTTGATCCTGCGGAAATACTCATGAGACAAGTATCTCCTTTGAATATTCATCTAGATGAAAGAACAGCTGCAAATTTGGATTTCTGACTTAGCCATTTGGGCCGAAATGCCTCCCATAATTCTGACGCATGCATGCAGTTGCTCACAATATTATCCCACTTCCTCCACAAACAACTCTAGAGCAAAGCTCTGTATACCCAGCTAAGAAGCAGATGTGGTTTATGGTATACAACAGGCAACATACCGACTTGCACTGATTAAAAAATTAAATCTCCACTGTCTAACAGCTTGATGTGAATGGACGTTATTTACAGAGATAATGAGAAAAAAGGCCGAGGGTCCCAGTAGGTGCCAATATACTACTTGTTCTGGAGAGTCATTAGTTATTTTGCTTTTAGAAAGTATGGCAGTCTGTAAAACAGAGCAAGAGTAAACTGAGTCTCCAGAAGACAGGAAGTTTGGTATAGTTGGCCTTTTGGTGGCAGAGAAGACAGAGCTGGAGGAGCTTTGCATACTGGAACAGGCACAGGATGGTTTCTGGCATGTGTAGGGAAGAAACCTCTCTTAAAACGCACAGTCTAACATCCTTCCTCCTAACACCACTGGCTGACGGGAAACAGACTTCCGGACAGTCGCTACCTCTACGTGTAGCATGGCTGTTATCGTGTGCATCTTATTATGAATTAACACCCATATGAGAATGTTAACGAGGGAACTATTGTTGACCGTACACATTCTGGACATAATACATAATGGTGTGAATTGCTAGAAAGATAGTCTGTTTTGCCAGAAAGATTTTGTTGGCGTTCCTTAGAAAAGCCCCATCTCCCTTTTCTAGTGTCATTTCCCCCGGTCTTCTTAAAGAAGATAAGCAGAATCGCACTCACTGAAGAGGATATGTTAGGAAAGCTGAACCAGTAAAGAGGATGAAGTTTGTGAGAGGGCTGAACAGAATTGCTGGAGTTAATGGTTTTCCCACCTCCCCATTTCTTAAACCTAACAGTTTGCATCCAAGTTCTTTATAGCACTTTACGGCACATCCAAGCTCTGAATCCCTAGAAATCCCTGCAAGCATTTGGAGTGGAAATCCAAGATCGATTCAAGATCAAGTCAAACAATGCTGTTAATCTGCAGTTACAGGATCCTAACCTCACAAAGGACATGCCGAAATAGCTGAACGTTTATGATTTATGCTCATTACTGCCTGATGTGAATAGCAAACTGGCAGAGCTCCCTGGGAAGTGTCCTGAGGCTTCTCAGAGAAAACATGCAGTAGACACTCTTTAGGATAAGAAAAAGCAAACAAACATATTCTCTCTAGGCCACTTGCATAATGACCTAACCCGCAATGCAATCTCCAGCACAGCTGCCCAAGTCAGCTCACTGCATGTAGGAAAGCTAGCAATGGAGGGTTATGTTGTCCTCAGAGAGGGGCATCTGTGAGACATAACTAACATGGTCTAAATTCAGTAGGGGCCAAGGGGTCTCCTCATGCTAAAAGAAAATGCTGTCAGGAGCTTATTTCTTTGAGGGGCAGCCTGTTCCCATTCCACTGAGTTTGCAACAGGTTGCATCAGATTTAATTTTGGAAAGAAAAATTCAAGCTAGCCATCTCAATGTACCATTTTTCCAACACAACAAATAACAGAGATGTTTGCAGTGTGCTGAATGGATGTGCAAATCCTCCCATCTTTCTTTGAATCAGAACCGACTTGTTGTAACGGAATTGGCTATGATCCCATACACGTAGGGCCGCTCTGGCTTTATTATCGCAAACTACGGCCTTTAGCTATATCTATACAGTTAAGAAGTCAGATATAACAGTATTCAAGTGATTTGGAAGCTAGATTCTTCTGCAAATGCCACTGTTACTGGATGTGAGCAGAAGGTTAATGGTGTTGCCTTGGTACTGTGTATCCTCTGCGCCTCTGTGGATCCGACGACTTACATCACATTGCGATAGCTGCAAGTGCTGATTGTTATTTTCAGACTCAAACACTGCTTTTTGGCTTGGAGATTTTATACGAAAGTTAGGAGAGAATTTTTGACGTAGGTGGTTTACTTTGTGCAACGTTCTCAGGAAAGTTTTGTCAGGTGCTTGCAAAACGTTGGACTTTCCAGGCATACAAATACTTGTCGAGTAACTGGTGAAGACCAGGCTGTGCATATGGTCTGCATTTACAGAAATTACTGTTATTCACTACAGAAATGATTGTAACAATAGTGGTGCATGTACAGAATGGTGCTTTCCAGAAGAGTAGAGTGTTTTGCCAGTGAACTAGTGCACTACTGAACTAGTGCACTAGAGGTAGATTACACAGTAGTAAAAAATTCTTAAGTTAGTGAGGCAGAAATAGTAACATACTCTCTGTCCCAAATTTGCAATTGTATTTACAACCTTGGACTGGAGGGACTGGAGCGGGGGACTGGAGTCACTGATATGTAGATAAAGGTGAAGATAGCGCTGTTGTAGCTGATTTCTCATTCTGTTGAACAGAGATTCTGTTTAAATAACAGTACAGTTTAAAAAGGTGAGCTGCAATGGCAAAGCTGTCTTTGCTGTTTGGAGAGTCATTACTAGGACACTGGCTTTAGCAGAGTTTCAGGAAAGTAAATGAGGCTTTAATCTGGCCCATTGGGTTCAGACACGGACCTCATCACATCCTAAATTACAGTGAGAAGTACATCAAAACTCTCATATCCTTCACTAAACTATGCCACGCTTTTTATAAAAGCCGAGATGTACATTAAGACAGGCTCGGCCATGTGTAGACCTAGATTTTATGGTATTCTGCATTCACAACATTTCCTCTTTTGTATTTGAAGACACACTTACAATCAGTCAAACATGTTTTCTTATCGTGTTTGTTGTTCGTCTTCTATTAACCTTATCTTATCTTGTCTTCATGTGAGGAATTTGGAGCAGGAAGAGCAAGCTTAGCATCAGACTTGGAGAAGGAAGGAAAGCTCTTCTAAGCACAAAGGAGAGACCAAAGCCATTGTCATGGCAACAAGAATCAGATGTGAACGCTGCTGTTGCCTATATTCTAGTAGATAGGTTAGAAAAAAAAAAAGACTTCCAAATTGGAGGTGCAATATTTCTGGTTAAACATTGCATCTCTCTAAATTACAGCCTAGGTCTTATAAATAGCAGAGAAGAAGATGCAGAAAACCAGATTTGTATATAGATTAATCTAAAGATATCATTTTCTAGAACGTGGAATACTGTATAGCTATTGTATAGAAAGCAAGTCCTTCAAAGAATACATCCATTCCCAGCATTTGTCTCTTAGCTTTTTATACTGAGAAAAATTTTCAGTTTTCCAAATAGTAGCTCCTAAAGAAATAAAATTATTTCCTAAAATTCAAAATACAAACCAAATCTGCACATGGTAGTATAAAAAATTGAAATGAAATCTTTGTAATCACTTCCATAAGCAATCTAAAAAGTGCATGATTCTTAAATGTGTTTTCATTTTTGCCTTAAAAAAAAATTGCGTACATTTGAAATGGCTTTCAAAAGAGCACACAGCCACCGATCCTGTACTATAATCCACCTATATTTGCAGAATGCATTAAATACACGCAAGCGTTATGTGCCAAGTATTTAACACATTAACTACTCAGGACATATTAGAAAGTCTGAAGGCAAAAGCTGGGATTCTGTGTCATCTGTTCTTTTGCTGACGGGAGTTATGAACCGTACCACATTAGGTCTAAGGGAAAATTTCTTCTCTCCCGTTTATAACACGACACAGTTTTGTTAGCCTTCCATCTCAAACGTGCCAATGCTAGCTAACCATTGCCTAATATCAAATCTTTTGTTCCTCGGCCAGTCCGATGCAAACCCATCTTACCTGACCCAGCGATCTGCTTTCCAGAGCCTGAGCAGCGCTCTCACTTCTTCCTGCCACTACTGCTCCTCCTGCTGCGGTGGCCCAAGCGTGACACTGCCAGCATCCTCTCGGCCTTCTCCCTACCATTTGTCTTTGTCAGCCAGGCCTGTCTCTACATCTGTGTCTTACTGAAAAGAGAGCAGGTATCTAAGCCAATGTCAGAAATTTTTCCTAGAGAAAGAAAACCGCCAAACAGTTATGCGAATCTCCATCACGACCTGTTGGCCTTTCAGCCACCGAATGTTACAAGAGCATTTCTCCTGCAGTATGAGCCAGCATGCCGCCTATAGAGCATCTAGTGATTCAATATATCTAGCATTATACAGGTGATAGTCATTCTTATCACTTATTAGCATGGGTGATAATCACCAAAATGCTCTTGTGCTTTGTTTAAATTAACTGTGATTCAGCCCAGCTACAAGAGGGCGATTCTGCTAATGGGCAAAGAAAGTCACTTGGGCTTGAACAGCCCAGTGTCCTGTGACAGAAGGTACATACGCACTATTAGTCAATATAGCCTACATTTTAGCATTGACCTACAATCTTCACTGACACTAAATTACCATATTGCAGTATCCCCAAAAACTTCCTTATGCCATATTCTTTTTTGCTTGAAGACTGTCATATCCTACCTGTTTGATCTATTGAGCTAAGATGGTATCGCATAAGATGCAGCAAAAGTTTGCCTTTCCTCACTGCTCCGCATGGATGCTACCACGGAGTATCCTCCTGTACAAGACTACCAAATGCTCTTAGTACCTCTGCTTCACAACAAAGTGCATCACCACAAACACATCAAAACATATCCTCTGCCATATGCTCTGCTCCCCTCTAAGATAGTGGGATGTGTTCAAGGTTTCTGTTCTAATTTTCAAGATTCTTGACCTGGGACAGAATAAATATCTAAATAAATTATTTCCATGGCAATATGATAGTGGTAGGAAACTTGGATTTTCAGTCATGATGAAATGTTCAAACACATATGGAGGTTAGAGCAAGTAAATAGTAAATAGTAAATAGTAAATTTGAATAGTAAATTTGCGCAAGAGATGAAGACCCTCAGAAATTTCAAATTTCAAATACAAGGTGCTTCTTGCAATTTGGCCTGTCTAATAGATCTAAAAAAAAGTTCTTCTCCATCAAAAAACTTTCCTGAACTTACTCTTTTCCAGTGTGCAAAAGTAAGACGAGATGGTTACTTACATTCACAGCAACTGCTGTTTGCAGAATTTTCTCTGCTCCTTTTGCCTTCAGCCACTAGAGCAAGCAGTCTTTCAAAATAAACCTGAGGAATGCTGTTTTTTTGTGTCTGTATTACAGTATTTTTACAGTATTTTTGGAGTATTTCCACACCTATAATCTCAAAATTGACAATTTCAGTAGCATTGCCCTTATCATAGAAAACTCCTTAGGTAGACTTTAATGAAGGAATTTAGGAATACCCTCAGGTCCTAGATGCAATTTTTATACATCCTTCTGTTTATCTGGGTCAGTACAGTTGTAGGATCTGTCTCTTTTTCAGACAGGGGCTTGTACTGTTCATTCTTCTCAGAGTGCAGAAACAAGCCAAACGTCTACTTTTTTTTAAAGAGCTTCTTCATTTGGGTCTACTGACATGTCAAAAGTTATCCTCACATTTTCTCTACTCAAGCTGAAAGGATTAACAGTTTGTGTTTGCAGGATTATGTACAGTGTCCAAATGATATAAATTCATTTGCTTTTTCCAAGATCTCCAAACACGAGTTTTGTAGGGTTATTTGCTGATGCCCAGCTATGAGAAATACTGTAGCATTCCAGCCAGGCTGTCACCGACTGCTGTCGTGCCAGCAGATGCTGTATATCAAGCTCATCCTCCTATTGCTAGTCCACGAAAGTAGCCATAGCAATTCTCATTGTGCCCTCCAAATCCTGTAGAAGTCTGCCACCATCTCATCAGGCTGTATGTTTCTGGAGAAAATATGAATTTTTGGATACCAAAAATCTCAGCTTGCCAAAACGCTGTAGGTCCATCATAGACGCAAAAAAAATGTGCCATTCATCAGAAACTTTTGTTTTTAATTGCTAAGTTTCATAACTCATAGTCACCAGGCCAAGTTCCAAATACATAAACAGCAAGGTACTTCATTGCTGTCCCTGGGAGATAGTCCTGGCTAGATGCTCTCTCAGTCCCATTTTCTGCACCAGTTTTCCACTGCCAAATTTCCTTTTTCCTCAGATAAGTTCTCTCTTACCTTGACCAAAGATTTTAGAACTACAGAATGTCCAATTGTTTTAAAATAATTACATAATCTCAAAACCTTGCTCTTCCTGGTAAGAAGAGTGGAATGATAAAAATACTGATCATCTGCTGGCTTTCCCCTCTCTTGTAGAGCGTTTAACATTTGAAAAGCAAGCATTTCCTCTGTGACCAGGAACGATTTACCACGGACTTGAAGGTGAACTGTGTTTCTAAGATTCTACATTTACCTATTGACTTTCTAGCCCCATGTATTTATATATACAGATTTTTACTTTAAAAACTTAGGTTGCCCTGGAGTGTCAGCCTGCTACCCATCCCTCGAAAGGGCCTAGCAGATCTTACCAACGACAAATGTATTGCTGTTTTCCCAAAGAGCAATGATTCAACAAGGCCTGAACTCTGGATTAATATAATTGCACATTAATTTCAGATTTTCCAAACACATAGCATTTTGTCCTTTACATTAGACCAGACCTCTGCAGTAACTGCAGACTTTCTCCCGTAATAAGAGTGATACAAACAATAAGGAAAATAGACTTAATTCTCTCAGAAAGTTCTTAAAAGGGACTTTAGGTTTTGTTGCAATATGGACACCAGCTTTTCAAAACTTTTGTGTCCCTATGTCCAAAATGAAAGGCAAAACAGGTCGAGTAGCATAGGAACCTTTCCAGCGTTGACCACTAGAGTGCAATTTACTGTTTCATACCTGATCCGTATAGCAGTTACGAAACACTGGCAAATCCACAAGCAAACAATGCCTAATAAGAGCAGAGTCCAACAAAATTCTGTCCATCCATGCCTATCTGGGAAGTTAGCCAGTTTTGAGCAATCTCAATTTTCTTTTTGCCCATGGAAACATCCCTTTGATGATTGTACGGCTGTGATGTATTACTCCTTTTTTAAAGGATTCACATTTCCTCAGGTTCAATTTCAAACTGGCTATCTTCGGTTTTCACAGGCCTATTGTAAATATATTCGTCCTTGTTCAAAGGTTGTATTACGTAGCAAGATACCATCTTTCAGCAAACAAGCATTAGCCTTCAAACATGGTTCGGGGCATTATGCAAGACAAGAACAATCACTTTTTATTATCACAATCACGGTACGACCATGAAAACATTGTTCCTTTGCCCTTTGGATTAGCTTCCACTTGCCAATACCTACTTTTAAAGCCAAATGTAACATACCAAATTAAACCACGTATAGGTGCCAAGTTAGCACATATTAAAACCAAATTGATACAAATCCTTTGAAATTCAGTTACCAGCTTGATCCAAATCTAAAATAGCGTTGCACTGGCAATTACCCTCACTTTTGCAGTAACTGTAAACTTTCCCCTCACCGCATGCAACCTTCCATTATACCACAGTCGGTATCTTTCTAAACCTGCTTATCTGCCACAACACTTTGGGGGACTTACGACTTCAGCAGTGCCAAACTGAAAGAAGATGTGTCTACAAACATTCAGAAAAAACCTAATGAGGGAGAGGTTTACCAAGAGAACCAGCAGGTCATAGCTCCTCATGCGCATCTGATTAGCATCCTTGAAGCACCAGCTTATACTCATGCTGGAGTTCCTATTTCAGCTTGTGTTTTTTATCATAGTCTCAAGAAGGAACCCAGGCAGCCTAGTAAAATTCATACCTTGACCATAGTTTGCAACGTGAAGGTGAACTGGACTTTTACAGACTACATTCTGAAATTCTCAAAGTTGTGACACAGACCATATAAATTTTCTAGAGACGACATAGAATCTGTGTGTGTTGCTGCAGGATGTGTGCATGTGTGGGTATTTTGTTCTGTGGAAGACTCCTTACAAATTTCCATAAAGCCTTGAGGAAGGAGCTCTCAATGCCTCTTTTTTTGTTACTAATAAACATCGAGGTGATGGCTGTTTAATGTTTACCCCTCCCATACCGATCTCATGTTAGACCACTGAACCATAACTAATCTTTTCCTTGGTTTTAGGAGGGAGCTCTTGGTTCCTAGCTGAGAAGAACTTTCTGGTTTTCCCCACTTAAATGTATATTGCCACTGAAGAATGAATCTATAGCTGGCTTTTCTTTTAGGCTCGCATTTACTTGGTTCACTGTTTCATATTTTATATATTAAAAATACCCTCCCCACTACAGACTGGTTACTACTTGTCCAAAACTTTCAGAAAATAAACAGGAATCCATTTCTGAATCAGATCTGCAGAGCTTTGTCAGTTAAAAATCTCCCAAGCTGTAGGTTTCGCATTTCAGCTACTCCTCAAATATTCTGTACTGGAAAGTTACCAATTGCCCACAAATCATGGAGTTTCACACAGACCATATCTTAAAAAGAAGCCTCCACAAATGCAATTTGTGAGGCACCTCTCCTATCAGCAATTAACACATTTATTAGCCAAAATAAAACCTAATTCAACTCAAAAATTAGCATTTTGGCTTATATTCCAGAGGACCAGATTTTGATGAATGAAAATTCACAACTCATTTGCTCTGTTTTGAGACCAATTAGGTGGATAGGTTGGGGAACCTCTGTGCCAAAACCATTTAAATAAGCCTGCCTTACACTTACATTGGAGCCACCACTTGCTCACAAATTTCACAGCTTCTATCCTTCAGCCAGGAGCCAAGCCCCTATTGTATCACCAAGATGTAAGCAAAAGCAATGAGATTGATTTTTGCACTGTCAGATGGACCATTTCCTTTTGGGGTGCAATCCATGTTTCCTTATCTGGATGAGGGACTTTTACTAGCATGTTCCATTCTGAATTTACGCATTTATAACAGCTGTATTCAGTCTTTTGCTGCACTGCTTGTCTGTCTGAATCGCTTCTATCAGACTCGCATTATTTTTCTAAAACAGCAACGAATTCCAAACTAAAATAGTTCAAAATATATTGAACAAATTATATTCCTTTTCATTATCACAGATATTAAAAAAGGGCTTTGGGAACAAAGATCATGGTGATAAGTTGCACCTCCCTCATGCAGAACTGCTTCTGTCAGTGCATGCGACAAGTGAATCGGATGGAATGTAGGTGTATACTGTCTCCATTAGGCAATTTAAACTTCAAATCCAGATTCATCTCTAAATGTGCCCACTTCCAATTTTCCCTGGAAACATTCAGTGCTGCGCAGCACATCAGGAAGAACATTTCAGATAAATAAAGGTGGTTCTTTCTCTCAACTTTCAACTATCATCTTTGGCCTCACATCTTCAAACATGCACCAGGATCTTGTACAAGGTCTAGGTATCTAGCAAAGTCTTCTTTCCCCGTCACAGGAGAAGGCCCTGCAGCACCAGCGGAAGGGAACATGTCACGCTATTACCAGCCCCTTCTTGACTTTCTTGCTCATTTTCCCAGCTATTCCTTTGGGTCACCATATTGAATGAAGCCAAATATGTCCCCAAAGGGTTTTCTGAAAGACACAAGACTTTCATATGAGTTGGATCAGAAAATCTGCATTCCCCTCCTCAAATCCCTGTGGGTCTTGAGAAGAACTGCTGTAAATCTAAAGTATTACTAATGACATTTAGTCATCAAGCAGCTGACCTTCACTGTCATCTGGAAGTGAAGTTTCCATCATCAGGCTCTTTTACTTCTTACACCTTTGAAGCTCTTTTCTGTTATTAAATTCCAAGCTGGCCAAAACTTTAATATCTCCTTTTTCATAGAGAACTTCCTGATCCAGCATGATCGGATTGCTGATAGTCTCTTTAATGCAACTTGACTGTCTGGTAGTTTTATGGCCAAGTTTCTCAATATGCCTGATTTTTTTTTTTTCCCTAACAAAGACTTCATCTGTGCTTGCAAGCCATTTTCCTATTTTTCCTGGAAATCCTCCAGCTCTCTTCCTTCTTTCATTAAGAGCTTAACTATTTTTATGGTCTTAAAAGATGGCAGAGACATTCAAATCTAGCAGTTCCAGATCATATTTTGCCAGATCATACAATACATATATAATACCTATCATAGCATTTGGTTCGAAAGACTGGTCTAGAGATACTTCTTGCTTTTTGCAATACTATAGGACAACTGCTATGTATAGAAATTTTTGTATTTGACTTGAAGTGTATGTTTACTAAAAAATTAAAAAGCGGTGAATGATTTTGGTTTCACTGTTTTCTTGGTGAAGTTCTTCAGCTTCAGAGCCTCTTTAAAGAGATTTGAGAAAGAAACAATTAATTTTTTCAAAATTAATCAGGCTGTATATCATTCATACTGCAGAGATTTGTACACATAGAAACCTACAGTTTGAGTAACCTTTCTTTAAGAGTTATATATCTATAGGGACACTCCCACCTGTTTCTTCAAGTGTATCACAGAAAATAGAGAGGGTTAGAAAACATCTGACACACGGATCCTTGCAAAAGCAGCTCAGACCAAAGGAATTACATGTTTTCTTGGTCACTGATGTGAACAGGTTGATCTTGGAGGGTCCCCAGTACCCAAGCTTGTAACACTGGATACCATAAAGTCTCTTATTTACAGGTTATTTTTAGAAACTGGAGGAAGTAATGGAGAAAGAGGAAAAAGCAAAGGAGATCATTTTTGAAGAAATCAAACCATTGGCAAGTCACTATTTCAATTCCTTTCCCTTTCTTGTGGATGGGTCTTTAACCTAGAGCCTGTCATTTTAGAGATCAACAGAAATTGAAGACTATGTTCTTACATTTTACCCTGTCAGGTCTTCAAAGACTGACTTCTCTAATAGGCTATATATATATGTATATATTTTATATAAAACACATTTGAAAAATATTTATTATACATTATATGTAATAATATAATATATATATATATTTAAAAAAAGAAAGTGTATGTACTTTCTTTCTTTGAACTACCTAGACTGCTGAAATAGTATTGCCCTTGCTTGGGAATTCTTTTGGTTCTCAGAGACCAGCTCTCCCAATACAGTCGCTACGAATGGAAATGGGGAGTCTGGAAAAGTCTGAAAAACTCTTCCGAGCTGGCAGAAGATGCAGAATCCAGAGCTCTGGGGCATGCACAGCTCTTGGGTCCCAAGCTGAGCCTCACTTGGGCCTGACAGAGTACACAAGTCCGAGTCTTAGGCTATGCTACCTGAGCCAAAGCTTAGACGCAGTGTCCTGGAGCTCAGCTGAAACAAGCATCAGGCTGATAGACCTCAAATTCAAAAGAGAAGCTGAGAGATGATTCAAGACAACAATCCTGTCCTTGGTAGGGATGTACTCTCTTCCAAGCAGTAAAGGCAAGGTGCGTGACCATTTAGGGACACGATCCTCTTGTTCCATCAGAGACAAAGCTCAAGGCAGAAGTTTTTGCCAGCAAT
Source organism: Struthio camelus (assembly GCF_040807025.1). Taxonomy (NCBI): domain Eukaryota; kingdom Metazoa; phylum Chordata; class Aves; order Struthioniformes; family Struthionidae; genus Struthio; species Struthio camelus. The sequence goes on from NC_090981.1 coordinate 26,638,023, forward strand.
TACATCACTGAAGAGAAAAAAAAGAAAAAAGCTGAGGCATTTAGCTGGCATATAAAGAAAGGAGAAAGCAGCACACCAAGAACTGCCATGTTAGAAATAGACATAAAAATAGACTAGCTATCTGAGAAGACCACAAGGTACTTAGCAGGTCATGCTTTGCAAGGAACTGAGGCACATTGCTCCCTGCATCCTGGCTGTGTGTGATTCACAGCGGGTGGTAGCGGCAAGCAGGACAGACACAATTAGGGTTTTAAAAGTCTCCAGTTTCATTATACCCATAACAGGAATGGGTTTACAGACTGCTAGTCAAAGGGCATCATCCCTTCAACATATTCTTCTTACTATATGGTGTCTGTTACACTATAAACCTGAAGCTCTGGAATGTATGATTAAAAAATATCCCATCTTTACAGTTCAAATAGCACCAAGTTTACATTCAATAAAGAAATAGTTATTTCATTTTCTCATTACCCACAGTGTTAGTAAATAATTCATATGAAAGAAGGAGAGTAATCTAAATAATACATTATTGCCACTACATAGAAATTCTGGCAGACAAAAGCTAGTGATACAACATATATCATAAATATTAATTAGTTCATAAAATCTGTATATTAAAAGACAGACAAATCCACAATTTAGGACTGTAATCTATAGTTTGCCTGCCTGAAAATCCCAGTATTTTTCCAAAGAAGATTTAAGCTTATTCTAGCTTAAGTCTTTTTGTATATTCCCTCTTTCAGAAAATGAATTACCTTTTGCTGATTTTTGTTGTTGTTGCAAATTCTTAAATATAATTCTTAAAAATATATAATCAATTATTACAAGAGCAATTATTCTAAAATGAATAGGACACCTAATTGAATCTCTAACTTTATATATAATTTTATACTGTCGTATATAAAACTACTCACCACAAGTCAGAACCTGTTAGATCCTTTACTAAGCAACATATTTCAGTGTGCAAAAACAGAAGTTGAAACAGTCATTGAAGAACAAGTATCTCCTTGAATATTACATTCAACAGCTGTATTGCAGAACATATTGGGTAGCACTTTCATTATAGAAATTATTGTTTAAAATGTGTGTGGAAAGATGTGGCAGCTGTCATGTTAAAACATGAAGTGCCAAGGTATAGAGCAAATATAACTAATTATATTTCAAAAGGAAAAGATCATTTTAACCGTAGCTATAATTAGTAGAATGATAACTGCCCAGATCATCACATTGACATTAATGGATTCTGGAGTAGGATGACCTTAGAAAGGTGATCTTCAAAATGAATCCATATCCACTGCTGTGTGCTTGAGATACATGTTACATACTTCTTTTTCTTGAAATTTCAGCTTTAAAATTATGGGGCTTTAAGTGGTATGTGTATACGCATATTGTGTATACTTTTATACTTCTAGCTAAGACTATTTGGTCCACCATCAACTAGTCCCAGACGGAAATTTATACTAGTTGTCTTTGGTACTTATTATGAAGCTCTATCAGCACTTTGGGAAACAAGTCTGTGAAGCATCTACGACTGTTCAACTCGTCACATGTGAATATACTCTATTAGTATTATGTACTTAAAAGCATTCCATTTAATTTTAGCCGTAATGTTATTTTGACTGTATTTTCTAATAGCAATTAGTTATTAGTCTTATATTTGTTAATTTGCGCAGTGAAGTTACAAGAATAGCTTCTATTCTACTACTCTAAAAAACACAAAGAGAAATGAGATTAGTTCAAGACAGTAAAAAATTCTTCTAGCATTTCACACCTGCCATTATTTTCTGTTATTTTAGCATCAGATTTCTTTTGTGAAAGAGGAGGTACCCATTCCCTTCCCGTGCCCTGCAGTCACATATATTAAGGTCTCTGCACTCGGTATCTATCTTCATCTGTTTGGCACCTGTGAAATAAGATGGCATCTTTCATCAGCAGTGCATTTCTCTACAGAAAATCCTCATTCCCAAATATTACTGATTTATCAAACTTCTTAAAAAAAAAAAACAAAAACAGCAAACATGATTCCTTTAAGTTAGCTGTTGTTAAGGCATTGATGACACTGAACACTTCTCACAATAAGATTTTCTTTTATTAGAGATCTTATATTACATTTCCCCAAATGATATAAAACCTTCCAAGAGAAAATATCAAAACCCTTCAATTTAAATCAGTTTGTTTCAGAGACAACATGAGCAGGTAAAAACAAAGACATTTAAGATAAAGGAATGTAAAAAAATCTCAGTACAGGTACAATTCCGATATTCTTATACAGCATTGTCTTTAAAACAATATTGGTTGAACGTAAGGATGCTTGGTTCTCTTAACCAGTAGTTATAAAACCAGCAGCTATAAAAATAGAAAAAAATAAAGAATATGATGAAATTAGATGGCAAATGCACAGAAGAACCAGAACTTGAAATCTCTTATGTAAGTACAGTGTAAGAATTCACAATAGCTGTTGAAAAGCATCAACAGCCACATCCTGAACCAATTATGGCAAAATCTTTCATTAGGCTTTGGAGTTTTAACTTAAGTGTTTTAGGAAAGGGCTCCAAACTGAAGACTGTTCTACTGTTGCATTAACAAAAAAAAAAAAAAAAAATCTGCTGGTTAAGGAAGATTCAGGCATCATGATTGTACAGCTGATGATAAATTAAAAAGATACAATGCTATGAAACATCTTTTGGAAGCAATTCCAACAGGCAAAATACTTTAAAACTTTATTGCATCAAGATTTTACTTTTCTGATTAACAAAATTTAAAATAGAATGAGAGCTCTCTTGCACAGAACACACAAAAGTCTCTGAAGTGTTTTAATTCTTAAAATGCAACAAAAGAAATGTTATTAGAACCTTCTGCTGGCAAGTCTACCAAGCGGTAAGTTCCAACAAGAAAGAATAATATTTTCAAATACTATAACTAAAAAAAAAAACTTACAGTACATGTTTATTGCATGAAAACATCCATTTATTGGATCCATCCGTTTCTTCCATTTATGGTTAGTGGTTTTTATGTTCTTGACATAACTTGCACCAGATCCTGCTATATATTCCATTAATTACAAAACATACAGTAGATTGAGTTAAGTAGGGAAACCTACGCAATCCTGACAGAGATCCAGCCATGACAATGTATGAATTAAAACTTACTTTCATTTTCTTTAAGATTGCCTGTAGCTACAAGATATAATTTGATACGCTGTGGAACGATAATGATCAAATTGAGAACAGTTGGCAATGTGAAGAGTTACAAAATAGCACATCTTTCTACCAGTTGACTTTTCATGCATTATTATTAAAGAAACCGTGACATATGGAAAAGCAAAGGTTAAGCAAGAGATGGAAAAAAGGGATATGAAGATAAATAAAGATCAGTAAAGGGGATCATACTCAAATGCATGTTTGTATGTTTTAACTGTAAACAGTAGTTCTACATAGGGAAATATTTTCCACACTCAAATGGCTTCGGCACTAAATGTGAGTTAGTTAACACATGAAAAAGCAAAAAGAGTAAGAACCTACTTTTCAGTAATGTGCACACTGGCGATGTTGCATGAGGATGCAAGTTTGAATAAAGATGTTTAAAATAGAGGCACATGATTCTGAATGCACAGGTCACCACAGTATGTGACATGCAAGCACAACTTATGATGGGTTTGCAAACTATGTCTTGCTCTCTATCAAATCTCTGCATCAAGTTGCAATTTCCTTGAAAGCAGCGGAATTTAGATTTTACAGTAATTCTTGATTTTTGTTGTTGTGTTATGACATCATTTTAATACATTCATATAGTCAACATGTTCAGAATAAGATAGCACTAACTTGGTGCAGGAGGACATAGATCAGAGTGCGGCCAGCATTGTCAAATAGGAGATGCACAGTTTAAGTATTATATAAACTACCCTTCCCCAAAAACATTAACGTAGACACCAAAATTGTAACAAGACGTATCAAAAAATAAGGCACATTTATCTTGATATGGTAATCTTGAAATAGAAAACTCATTTCAGAGAACATCAATATCCAAATGAGTTTTGTAAAAAATCTTGTATTCATGATAATTACTGACATTTCTCATCATATATGATAATGGAATAATTGCACATATCCCAGTATGTCAAGTAACAAAATGGGAGTTTTATTAAACACGTTCAATGCAAAATTGTTCTGTAGATTCATATTTTCCTAGTTACATAACTCAAGCAAATGGTAGAAGTACTAAAATCTATCATCACTTGTCACAAGGACTGCAAGCTTTCATTCTACCACAATTCAAAAAAATCTCTTTTCTGTTGAATAAATTGAAATTAATTGTGGAATAAATTGAAATTATTGTCATTTATGCAAATGATTGCAAATATTTGGACATTAGCTACTACCCAAGAACATTTTATTCCATTTTAATTCCAAGCTGCATCAGGGATTTCTACATTGAATTATTTGTACATAAATTTATGAAGGATCAGCAAAACAGATTGTTTAAAATCCAAACCCCTCCCTACGAATACTAAAATAAGAACACCAGATACACCATTAGTTAGCATTTAACCTGAGATTTAATCTGTTGAGAGGTTAACATCCTTTGAAATTTCTTCACTTGTTGCATTAACTTATACTGATGTTGGTATTTCACGAAAAAAATAAACAAACAAAAAAACAAACAAAAAACCCAAGAAAATTGCTTACAACATGGCTTTTCACTGTGTTGGTCAAAAAAAACCTACAGAATGCATGTTTCTTCTCACAGTATCCAGAAGCTGGAATAATAATAATGTGCTTCTTATTGCACGTCAAACTTGGAAGAGATACAATTGCAGATTCCTCTTCTCTGAGTATTAAAGTCAGATTTCATCTTAGCCGAATCCGGAACGTATTTATCTCCATAGAACTCATATTTATTTCACTTATGTTTCTGGCATCTGGAGGTGAATGCATCAAAGATAAAGATGTGGGTGTAAAACTTTCCACACTGAATGTATTAAAGAGTTTATGCACCTTTATCTGGAAAGAAATATATATATATTTATATTTAGAAAATAAAATACATACCTTAACATTGACTTTAACTTAATCTTTAGCAGTGATCCCAATGATGCATCTCCTTACAGGTAATAGCACAGCAAATCCTACACCAAGGACACCAAATATATCTACATACCATGTCTCAAATGCTATGCACTAGAAAAAAGCATCTTAGGCAGTGTTCACTTGTCACATTTCAAAGCAACTAAATTAAACTTTAATCAATACACAAAAAAATTGATGGAAATATTTGGATTACAACTCTTCCTCTTTCTAATCACAATAACAGTCTTCCGTTAATAAAAGTCCCAAACCTATTTCAAGATTTGATTATGAAAATCCCACAGATTCACAACTATCCAGCCCAAGATCTGTAATCTTTAGAAACAGGCTGTATAATTACAGCAGTTACATATCACAACAATTCTACAGCATGGGTAACATGCTCAGATATTCGCAATGATGTAGGTCATACAAGTGAGCAGGAGTAGACAAATACATGCTGTAAGAGGTAACAATTTTCAAAGTAGCGGTCACATGACTTGTGAATATATTAGGTAATGCTATTCAGACAATCCACTTAAGAACTGGTGATTCAACTCTTTCTTTGATAAACTTGTCTACATTACACTATTTTAAAACTATTTGAGGAATACTGATCAGTTACTTGAAAATAATATTTACAGGAAATTAGTAAGATTAGAACTCCAACCTAGAGGTTTATTTACCGATGCTTACACAGTAATTTATACACAAGAAGTTTCATACCTTTATCAAAAGGAAGACACTATACTCAGCTTTCAAGATAAGCATAACTAACATCCTGAAACCATAACTCTTGAGAAATAACTACTAAGATTTCAACCACAATTTGACTTTAATATCTATGTTTTTGCAAAAATTACACAGTGAGATACCCATAAAATGTCACTATACCTTTCCCTGAGTAGTAGAACAGAATAGACCCACGTCTCTGTTTGAAAATCTACAATCAAAACCCTTCCTGTGAAGGATCAGAGCAGCTTCATCAGATGGCTCAAAATCTGCCTGCAAGTAAACAAAAGAAATAAAAGTTACTCAGGAAGTAGCATAGCAAGCAAGACGTTTTAGGACATCAGATTGAACAGCCACCTTTCTTCTAAGGTTTATAAGACTAAATATCAAAAGAATCGAATAGCAAAGTGATTTCGGATATACAAATTGCTATAGAACACAAATCCTATGTTAACCAAGGAGTTCAAAGTCTGATAGCTATGTACATAAGTGCAGACTCAAAATTTAAGCGTAGCTAAAGTAGCTTAGTGTAGTTGTATTAATTGGCTTCCTAGATAAATTACAAGGTAAAATCAAAACAAAGTAGAATGTATGTGGTAATTGCAATAGCCAGCTTTAATTATTTGTAGCGTCTGTCTTCCATTGATTTTTCAGTTTGCGCATCTGGTCCCTAAAAATCTTACTCAGCTTAAAGTCTACAGGAAACCATACACAAATATTATATACACAAATTATACAAATATCAAATAATTTACAAATATTAAAATAAATTCTGTGTTTGCATATAGAATATACGGTGCTCTTAAGCCTCAATAAGCGTTATGCAGTAATCTCAACTTTGTAGTTTGGACCAAAACACTAAAGTCGCTTAGGTCAAAATGGCCACAAGATACACTATCATATTAATAATGGCATCTTGTTTTGATGTGTACTTCAGAGAAAGTCAGATCGTGCACCTGTCTGGAAAGCTGTTTTTACGCTGTCCTGCATGTTGCAAGCTGTTTGCTATATCACTACACTTACCTTAGTACTTTATTTTCTCTGATTTTTTATTTATTTCATTGTATTTTTCTTATTTTACTTTCTTCAGCTTTTCATCTTATTATAGTTTAATAAGGGGATCTAATAGAGATGATCCTGACTTTGCCTTGCTAGTTCTTCGGGCTAATATTTTTATTTCTACTTTACTTACTTTTTGTACTGGTGCTTTCTCCCAAGTGTCTGTCTCTGTCATGAGTTAGCTTCATTCCAGTACTTAAGGAGCATCTACTACCTGGGACAAAACTGCCAGTTTTTCCGATGCCAAGTATGTCAGTAAGTGTTAAGCTTTTTATTATACTTTAACCCTTGGGAGTGTAAGGTATGAGAGATGCTTCACATCCAAACCTATCTCCTCCTAATAAAGGAGATCATGGCACTGAAACCAGCTTATTTGAAACACAGTATGACATAGTTGCATTGCACCACAAATTCACAGTATTAATTACTCACTGAGGTGATAAAAAATAGTAAGCTGATAAACTTTACATCTGTGTTTTACTAAGTTCCTCATTTAAAAATACAAAAAATGTATTCAACTGTATTTGGGCTTCAGAAGAGATACTTAAATAAAACATTGGCAGGTGAAAACTTTGCATAGCTTGCAAGGCATGAATAAATCTCAGTTTGAGAAGGTTTCTCTAAACAAAATGGTTTGTAACAACCTAATATCAGGTTCTTAATTAGTGAATTAGGTCCATCATGAGCCTAGTTAGACAGGTTTACAGCACTTCAGATCCTTGAGGGTTGAAAATGTTCTGCGTTGTTTATTAGAACAGTGGCACCATTTTCTACATTAAATAAGGTAATTAGGATGATGTAACAAAATTAACTTCAGTTTCCAACTATGAAATGAGAGGCTTGGTTTTAACTGTCATTGATGTGACATATATTTGAAATAAAGCACTGCACTTAAAAATACATGTTTTTATGCACACAAAATAATACTGACTGCCTAAACATCAGATTAGTGAAGTATTAAAATTCATACTGCAAGAGCCTGACTTCCTATGGGGATAAAGCGAAGCTAGAAATGACAAGCCAGTCATGGATATCAACATTCCACTCTATATCCAGTGGAATTATCTTGTAATCATCTCCATAATAAATGCATTTCAAATGACAGCATGACTATTTCAACTCTTAAGTTTTTCAAAATTAAATATTATCCTAATTAAGATTCAGAATATTTAAAATAGGAAGTTATTTAATAATTAACAGAACGTTTAGGAACAGAGCTTTGCCGAGTATAAACCTCTATGATACAGCAGTCAGGCATTTAGACTTCCCCGGACTTTATCATGCACCTAACACCCCTGTGTAAAGGATTAGGCTGTTTTAACTTACTACGAAAGGAGATGCAAGATCTAGCAAGTTACCACAGCCTCTGCATCTACTTTAACTTACCTCTTCTTGTACCAGCTCTAGGTAAATTAGATTAAGTGTATGCAAGCCTAAGGGAATATCTGAATGATTATGAACCTAATTTACATCACATATACCTTCTAAATTTGCCTATAACTGTATGAAAACCTGTATCCTTTTTCTCAATTTTCAGCAAATGCCAATATCCTTAATCCTGTAAAACTTCACAGCAATGTAATATGACAAAAATTCCCAAACTATTGTACAAACAATACTGCATTTCTCAGAACAGCTGCCAAGGCTTGATTTGATTTTGATCTCTCTGAAAAGTTTAATGCTGTCCTCACATCGGCTATCTCATAAGCAGTATCTCAGGGCAACATTGCTAAGATTTTGATGACAAAATCACTTAAATAGCTTTTATCTGATTACTACAAGATAGTAGACATGCACTGAAAAGTTTAAGCAACAGGACAAAAAATGTATTTATATTTAGCATAAAAGAAAAAATGAAGTCAATTTTTAAATGCTGAGGCCCAGTCTATTTATAGTAGGTAAGATTTTTGTCAATCCATTTATAAACTAGGGTTTTATTTAAAAACGTCTTTGAATTTCATCTTCCCAAGGCATTGCATTCTTCCTTGACAGGATGATATATCTTACAACAGCAGCAATTCTTTCCTCTCTGAGGGGAATAATTTAAATGGAAACAAGGAATTCCCTTACATTTTTTCCTCATTTATGCTTTAATGCACTTTCATGCATTCTGATTTCTGCCTTAAATCTTAATAATTCTCTATTTTAATTGGATACTCTTTTTCTGTGAAATTGTAATTATACAGTCTCTTGAAAATCAGTTCCAACAGCTAAAGCAATGTAGAAGTTTACATTTCCGTAAAAAATTGTATTGCGTCAATTAATAAAAATTACGACATTTGTCACTCATTCTTGGGAAATGGAGAGAGGAAGTAGGAAGTGAGGAGAGAACTAAGGAGGACATTCTGGCATGCAAGAAATTCACTGCAGGGCATAGTATCATTTCTGCAGTGGGGAAGAACTACTCTTGCCTATAATGATAGTCCTCTTGGTGTACAACTACTACTAATTCTCCTTTTGAAGTGCACACACCAGTACTGCAAACTCAAGAGCTGTCATGACACTTGAACAATCACCAGCATGGAGGCACAAGTTTTCAGTTCTTGTAGAATTACAAAAGCTAGTCATCACACTCCAATTTAGGAAGGTAATTTGTGAATTTTATATATAATATGAGTAAAATATTTTACTAGACTATATTAATAAGCTGTATCTTATGTTTGCTCATTAAAATAGTAATTCGACTTACCTTTGATTGGATTGTCCTCAGATTAACTACGTGCATGTCACAAGGCATGGATGACATGAGCGGAGAGAAAGTATTTAACATCTCAGGGACACCTGAATCTGCATAAATTGTCATTGGAATTACAGGATGATTTATGAAAGCAGAAGTTATATGACTAAGGAGTGAGGGAAAACTGACTGAGGACTTGTCTTCATTCTGCAAAATACAAGAGAAAATACTTGTAAAGTCAACTTAATACATTAACAAGTCTAAACTTCTAAACCCATTTACTTCACATGATTCTATTAACTTAATAGAACACTTAAATTTACAGACTGACCATTTAATTACTTCTTGACCTTCTGATCATCCACTAATTCTTTCTTCTAGTAGTAGGAATACCTACTACTTTTATAAATCTTTAATACATCTTTCAAAATGATCCCGAGAAGGGAATCTTCATTTACATCATCGCTTAGTTTTCGGTGTTATCCCTCAAACACATAACCTAGAAAACATTCTTGCCCTGCAGTCTCCCTCATCAAAAACTATCCATAATGGCTTGCTTATCAACATTTACTGTTAGTCCCCTGCTGCTCACTCTCCTCTCACTTTGTGCTGGCAACCTATTTGTCTTCAACGAGGTCGGAAATTTGTTAGTGGAACGTACTGTTTGGAAATGGAAGGCTGACTTGGGCGGTGGGGGGAGGCTGAAACGTCTTGCTTGAAATTTAGTGTATTTGACCCAGTTCAGGAAAGAATAACAAACTCCCCGTTCACTAGCCCTGCAATTCTTAAGCACTTGATCAGAGGGGTCAGGTAACTGCCCCAGAGCTGGGGACTTTAAGCTTAATCTAGTTGCTCAGTGAAAAGTATTTTCAAATTCACTCTTGAGGATACAAGTGTACTTTTCAAGAGCATCATCTTTTCTAAACAGTTTCGGAGCAGAAAGAGCCTCTCGTTCTGGGCATTCTGAAATGCTGCACGTATTCTACCAGCTTGTATCACTGAAAGTGCTCTGAACAAAATAGCAGCGTGAACTAGAAAACAATTTAATAATGCTTCTGTTTTCCGCATGGAAAACTAAGCTATCATTTTTAGTACATTCTGTAACATAGGGGAAAATAACTTCCAGTAAAAATGCTACCTTCATCAAACAAGGGCAAGCTTGACTACTATATGCTCAAAAGAGCGCCTGTGCATGCTGAGGCGTTTGGGCCCCGGTTGTGCCTACTAGTATGATTTGAAATAGAGCTGGCAGAAGTGATCTCGATGCATCTGAGACCAAAACAAAAATTCCCATGACTGCTGCTTTCAGAAAAAAGCATTCTGCTCAGCTGCAACATGAAATTCAGCGCCATGCAGTAGAGCTCTGTGGGCAGACTTCAACATTGTATCTCTTTACTCACAAGCAGAAGAATTCCTGCATAACAGTTCTGTTACCAACACATAAAGTGGTTTAGAAAAACTGTCACTCAAAATTAGAATATAATATAAAAATAACCTAAACTGACCTCTGCGTAGAGTTCTCTGGTCAAAATCACAACATTAGAGGAAGCAATTCAAGATATTTGAATAAATATTTCACAAGATGAGTGTAGCTTGCAAATAAATTGTTCATCACACTTAAAAACTCTTATCTAAAAATTCACAGATTTATCAACACACAGGTGAGATATTTATTGCTCTTTTTATTGCTAATTGCTTTGGTATTTTCTGGAACTTATGTGACACACGGATGAAACAAACACAGCTGAACTACAAAACTCTGAAACATTTACCTGCTTCTCATTCTTCTAACACACTGGTTAAAGAATACACAAAATATAGGGCTTCTGATATAATAAAGTTATTTAGAAGAATATCTTAACGTTGAAAACGCTACTGCAAATTGTCTTTCCTATGTTAGACTGAAGACCTTTCACAACATTGGAAACCTCCATCTATTTATTATTTAAAGTTGGAAAAATTCTTGATAAAGCTGTCTTATGACTCCATTATTCCTTATGACTCCATCCTCTCCCCACGTGTAGGTTTCACTTAACTGAAATCTACGTATCATACCAGCTATACAGACTTCCAAGAACATTAAAATCTCAAAAAAGTCAAAAATATTACATCCTCCAATGTGTAAACAAGGTAGTTTAGAGAAAGGAGTAAGTGACTCATGACCATAGCAAGTTACTACTTCAGCAAGTTGTTCCTATCTACTCAATATCTACCTGAACGCTGACAGCCAGCTAGTCCTCCCCAGGCTGCTGCTTCTACATAAATTTCCTATCCTGATTTCCCGTATTTTCTACTTTTTTCAGATTCATCTGAATTGTATCCTCCCTGCCTCCCTTTTCCTTTTTTTAAATCTAACTTGTTAAAAATTTTTCTGGAAGCAACTGCAACCAGCATCTTTGTCGGTCTTAACTGCATAAAGCCTGCTTTTAGTAGGTGTGTTTCAACATCACGGCAGCAGGAACTCGAGGGACTTTCTCCATCTTTTACACAATTGTATTTGCAGTGCTTTTATGTGCCTGCAGAAATTGTGTCACAAATCCAAAATGGCTAAGTCCAAGCATTACTGACTTGAACTAGCAACAGCTCGTTAAAGCACCATAGAAGCCAGAAAATAGACCAACTTTAGAAAGGAATATGCAGTTCCAGAACGTCACTGAATACAAGATAAAAGTGTGGGGACACTTATTTTGGTTCTCATTTTTCTTTACATACTTAATCAAATAAAATCCTACTTGTTCATAATTAAATAAATGTTTTTTAATGAAAACCTCGCAGAGGTAAATTGCTCACAACATAATATCTTAAGCTTTGCCAAATTTAAATTTGCATTTTATGATAGGCTGAAAACACAGAAGTAAAAAAATAAATGGGAGATAAATAATCCCCTCCTTTGCTTTATGTATCAGTTCATCATAAACATAAAGTTACTAAAATTCCTGGTTTGAGGTGTGCATGCATGCACATGCATTTATTTATAATTCTGTAATACCATTAAACATATATGAATGTGTAACAACTGAAAATACGCCAGAATTGAACTGATACCAGATGGTAATTTCTGCTTTGTTCTTGGTTCCTTTCCTAATAAGGACTAAGTGTTTGCCTCTTTAGCAGCTACTAAGCATTGAGGCTAATATCTTCATAGATCTATTATGATTCCAAAATTACTTTCAAAAATGGTAACAGTCAATAGCTGCAAAGTATAGGAGTGCCCCCCCAAGTGCATCACCACATTTATCTACGTTGAATTCCATCTACCATTTTACTATGTGCTTACTCAGTCTTATTAAGTCCTCCTGCAGCTCTCCAGTTAGTCTCAATGTTTCTTACCTGCATAATTCAGCATCGCTGGCAAACTTTCTTGTCACTGTTTTCCACTTTTCCAGGTAGAGTACCAGCAAGCTTTCAGTTTGAGTGACTGCCTACATGCCCACCCACAGCGCACGTACATGTTCTTTCAAAGAATTCACCATTTTACCCCAAAAGGAACAGCAAGTGTTTACATTGTTGCCATAAATGCTCTAAAGTCACAATGTATTTTATCTTCAGTTTTCTTTTTATTTTTTAATCATTTTTCCGTAAAATAAGCTGATTGCTTGCATCTGACAACTTGAAATGCTCTCCTAGAATGTTACAAATTATACTGTGAGTCAGTCAAATAATATATTCATCCTATTATAAAATTCAAAATGAAAGATTTATCAAAAGCCCTTGCAACTGGTTCCTGATTCGAGGAGTGTGACCTAAGAAGCAGGAGAAGAAAAAATGACTGTCCAACAACTGTAATTATTTGAGATCAGTTATTCATGTACACTTTTATACTGTGGGCACACATACCCCCAAAGCATTTACAATCAGAGACTCTGCCTAAACAGTATCCAAGTTAATATATTTCCTCTCCCTCTTCAGTCATCCCTAAACACACACCCTAAAAACACGAGTGAGCAAGAGGTCTGCACCCTACACCCATCACTGTGCCCCTCACTCCAGAGTTCTCAGAATTAAGGGACTCCAAGGAGACAGAAAGAGGAAGAATGGTGAGCACTCACACAAACAACTCCTTCCTTTGACAGGTTTTATCTACGTGCTAATTATCACTGTGGATGGCACTGTAAGACATCTCAAACATTTAGCAGTTACTTGGAAAAGGGCATCAGGTCCTTGTGGGAATAGTGACTGAAAAATCATTCTACCAAACGTAGTCTTATGCCTGGAACTACAGCACTTGAAAACAAACAGAACTTGTTTAGATACCTATAAGATTTTAGGAATAATTCCTGAGAAGATGCCACCAAGGTCGCATGAGATGAGCAGAAGTGAAGCCTTTCAGAAAGTTGTGTTCTGGACACAGAAAGATATGTTACACTCAGTACAAGCATGCTATCCAAGAGGCAAAACCTGCCTAAAACCCAGAAAATCAGAGGCCGGGGGGGGGGGGGGGGGGAGGTCGGGAAGCAGGCAAGTTCGCATCCTGGCTCACATGAAGATGGTAAAAATATCAGAAGAGTCCTGAGCCTTGTCTAGGGCAAAGATAGCACAGGGCAAGTCAGTCTTCTAGGACTGCATCTTTCAAAGCCTTCTCTAGGCTAACAGAAGTAATTTGAATAAAAAGGTACTTTTTATATAGAGATGCAGTAACGTATGCTGCAGCAGAGAAACCATAACCAAGATATAAGGAAAGTGGAATCCTCAAGGTAGAAGCCTGAGTGGGAGGAAATCATTTTCAGCTGACTGGCAAAGGGATGAAATTCTCAGATAACCCAGAGCAGAACTATAAGGAAATGGCTCCTCAGTTCTTAGATTCAGGAAGTAGCTAAGGATTGTAGGAAAACACAGTCCTGGACTTTGCCAAATGCCAGAACTAGAACTGATTCGAACTGGCTCAGACATATCTTTGCTCCTGCTACGTTTAGACACGAGAGTTTTGTTACAGGCATATGCGTTTTACTTGAGGGTTACCCAAAATTCAAGCTTTGAAATGCACCACTAAGACTTAGGGGGAGATTTTATCTTGAATCTTGTATTCTCAGACCTGGAATCAGAGTCAATTTCTGGATGTCTGCACCAATAGAAATAGTGCCGTCATCTCTTCCCAGGGAAGGCAATTCAGTGAATCTACATCTGTAATGATAGTGGTCACCTTGATAAAGTTAAGCGGGTGTCAAAAGCTGCCAGAAAACCCAAAATGGGAAAACAAATTTTTGCAAATATTGCAAAAACAATGCTAATACAGAAGACTCCGAAGTGATGCTTCAAATCCCACTCTCCTCCTACGTACACCACAGCCATAAAAAGGATTGGAACGTGCTTCTCGCCTCGCAGTCACGTGATCCAGAATTTAAACAGGACTCCGGGGGAGATAGAGAAGGGAAGGTTTTGAACGTATAGACAACACATTTAGATGAACAGTTAGTCTATGTGTACGTTCACTATGTGGGTGGCTTTCAGCAGTACCTTGCTGATGCTTAGACAGAAGACAAAGTCCCACAGTCTCCATCTAATTAAAGTACTGCTCTCTCAAAGAAGAATTATTTCCTTAACTTCAGTGAGAGTGTTTAACACTCAAAGCGTGAATGGAGCTCTACTGGCAGCCTTACAAATGTTACATATTGGCAAGATTCTGACAGATGCCAGCGATATAGCTGAGTGTTAGCTTAATGAGTTCTAATCAAAGCACATAGCTCCTTTTTAAACTACCTTATAGCACACTCATACAGTTATCCAACTGGAAATCCTGTGTTGCAATGTAACCCCCTTGAATGACTGTGCAGTAGATGTAAACAGATCTTCATATAGGATCTTTCTTTATCATAAAAAGTAAGGTGAGTAATTCTGAATTTTCAGTTTGGGGGGGGGGGGAAAACACACAGCAACAAACCCCAAACACTCCACTATAACCTTAGATTACAATTTGGAACAAGTTCTAGAAGTGGCTTCATCTATAAAGCATACTCTAGAAGATGATGGTATAAGGGCTTGAATCTCCTTTGCCCTTGTAGCAGAAGAAAGAGCTATTTTATTGATAAATTGAGGACAGAACATATTAGAAAAATGATTGAAAGGGTTTTCTGGTAAGAATTTAAATTGAGGAACAGGGCTCCTTAATTAGAGGAAAAAACACTAATTAGACTCTTCAGAAATCATTTAGTAACAGAATGGGAGAAAGAAGTGAAAAACGTTGTAGAGAAAGAAGTAGAGCTGAAACAGCTGATAACTGGACTTTAACTGAGCTAACAGAGCAACAATTAGCTTTTCCATATAAGCAAGTAGTCTAAAGTTTCCAATACAGAAGTAAGGATAGGAAACTGACGCAGACATGAACATCAAATCATAAATCTTGACAGTTCAGTCCTCCTCTAGACAGTTTTCTACTATGAAGTAAGACAGCCCTAGTCAGAAAAGAAATTTAATTATAACTCCAAAAGCCAACGAGCACTCAAACTACCTGATCAAACATGCTGACTTTGGATCTCAGGACATTCAAACAAAATCTGGAAAAGATGGAATTCTAGGCCTGTTAAATCAAGGGATGTAGATCAAGAGATTCTGATTCCAAATCACCTGAAATAGTCCTGAAGACAGACACAGTCTCTTCACTCCCTCTTATGCTGTGCGACAGAAGACTCAAAAGAAGCATGTTTATCAACTTTCTGATACAGAGGTTCAGAAAACCCACTGGCAGCATTCCCAGAGGAAGAGTGCTTCTGGACTAGAAATTCTAATCTCTGGAGTAAGATGACTCTTCAAAGCATCTTTAGGTCCCAAAGCATGAAGCGGCAACATTATTAAATCTCTCCCAGTCATAATCTAACAGCTGACAGCAACTGAGGTTGTCAGCCAAGGAATTCAAAGCTTACAAAAAACAGATCTAGAAAGGTAAATTTGGTTCTGTTGCAAGAACCAAAGATTGACAGCATGTCTGCATATTCCAGGAGGTGCTGCTTTTACGTGAGAAGCCTGGCTGGATGATATAGTGCTAGCCTGCTTATAGGTGAGGAACATAATGGCCGACAACAACTATGTGAATATGCTGTCCTACAACAGATGACAAAAAGCATATGACATGTAAGTCAGCTGCCTTAGCTTTAAAATACATATATTCTTCCCCGAAAGCAAAAGTCTTGAATCCTTAAAGCATGTAGAGCATTCCTCACTTGAGGAAGATGATGTCTGTAAATAGGCAGCCAGTAACAAAACTGCACCACATTCTTGCACAGTCATCAAGCAGTAAACTGTTTCAACTCTGTTGTAAGCTTTACATGCCGGACTGCCTGGGTGTTACCTCATTAAGTGGAATACAGATGCACTTTCCTCAAACTCAGCTAATTACACATTGTAATACAAAAAGCATGACCAAGTTAGAAAGGTTCTGAGATTATGAATCCTTCATTAAGAGATCCTCCAGATAAGGATACACCATTAATCCCTTTCATCTGATGTCAATTTCTGGAGCCAGAGATTGTGTGTAAGTAAAAATTTTTAGTGCTTTTGAGAAAACAAAGGGAAGGATACTAGATAATAGGGTTTACACCCGTAGTGAAACAAATACCAGTTAGATACTGATGCAGACTGGAAGAAAGGATCTTACAGGTTGAAAACATTTAAACCAATCCTCCTTCAGAAGCATTGGGATTACTCACACCAAAGTCACAGTTCTGAATTTAATTTTTTTGAAAAAGGGTTTAGAGCTCCTTCAATCCCCAACAGATCTCCAAACTTCCACCCTTTCTCATAAACAGGAACCATTAATAGTAATAGCTTTTTTTCTTTTGAGGTGAATAATTCTCCCTCATTACTCAAGACTGCAATGCTACAATAACCAGGTGTCAAAGAAAATACTGTCCCATCTCTTCAAGCAGCTTTCATGTGGCTAGTATGAAAAGCTCACTAAGACTGAACAGAAGTCAAATAAGATGACTGGCAGACCTTCTCTAAGCAGTGGGATTCAGAACACTTAAGATCTTGAAGCTGCACACAAGTTTTCATCAGAATAATCTTCCTTACGAAAAGCTGAAGTATCCTTTTTAAGAGAGCAAGTCCTCTACAATGAAATTCACTCTTTTAGGGAAGCCTGGAGAAATTGCAGACAGAAATGCCAGCCACAAATGCAACTACTGAACAGTCAGCTACCCTGAAATCTTAGGAAGACTATAAACAAGACTATATTTTCTATAATACTGGAGCATCGAAGTCTTTCCTGAAATCCTGGGGCAAAAAAAAAAAAAGTTTAGATCTGCCTGAACAGTTCATGCATATATTTTGTCAACATTGAAATATTCATCACTTATTTTACAGTTTTGCGTTATCAAAGCGTAAATTCTTTCACCAATATGTTTCAAGTTCTTTACTGAAAATCATGACCTGGATTGTTTAGTTTTTTTGACAGCTGTTGAAGTGACCAGCAAAGGAAGATTCAGATGAGCAGACAAAAAAAACTGATCTCCTCTGGGAATGGGATATTTTCTATGAATTCATTTGGAGGCTGTTACACAAGAGATACATTTCTGCCACACTAAGTGAAAGGGGTCCCTAAGGGTTGATTATTTAGGAAATAAAAACTCCAAGGCATTGCAAAATACCCACAAGGTTTTGAATTAGTTCAGAGTAACTCTACAATCACTCTGCAGTTTCTGTACTCTCTGTAGATTCTTAGCTGGCACTGAGACTGCAAGTGAAGAAATCTGTGACTGTTAGAGGTAGTCAAATCCAGTGAACTTGGGAGCCAGGGGAGTTTTCCTTCCTAATATGCTAGAGCCAAATTTGGTATTCTCTAAGACCAGGAGATTCCTTTCACCCCCCTCTGATAGGTAAGAGCAATTCTGTGCTGCCAGGTCCAGGCAGTATCAAGGCTGAGCATGTATTCCCAAGAGAGGCACGTGCACACATACACACATGGCACGCACTTAGCTAGACACATAAATGAATAGGGAGCAGTGCTTTTACTAGCACCCACACAAACACGGAGAGTGCTCCCATGAACATGATCAGGAGGGACAAACTGGTCATGATCATCCTCTCCAGCTGATCAGGACTGAAGTTCACTAGTCAAAACACCCTCGTTTTCTTGATTCACAAGCACACTCAACATTCGCTGATCCCTCAAGTATTTGTGTGGATTTTAAATCCATCTGATACCCCGGCCTGGATCTTACGCCCCTTAACCTATCACCAGCTCAGGCTTTGGGTCCTTCCAGATGCTGGCTTCCTACTTGTCAGGTTGAAGTTTGCTAGCAGTTCACAAACACACACACAGAGTAAGGGTGTCTCTGCTAAAGAGCATCCAGTTCCAGAGGTCCCTCAGAGCCGTGGTCTCTCCCTCTCTCTCCAGTAGCCGATACCAAGAGCTCTTATTCTACTTGCTTGCTAGTCTGACTTAAACTGGCTAAATGGTTCGTGCAGGCTCGGAACAGGCAGAGCACTCAAAGAAACAGAATTTAATAGAAATGCAGGATAGACTGAGGTAATCAAGCACAGGACTCAGTCAGAAAATTGTACCTACCAGTAGGCTTCTTACATGTGACCAGATCCTCTTATCCCTCTTCTCCCTCTGTTTTCCTACATTTGTTCCTCCTTGATACACCTTGATCCTTTCCTTTCCTCCCCTATATCCCTTCCCCTGAACATCTCATTATCTCCCTCATCCACATCTCACAATAAGTCCTATACCCCTTTAGGCAATAATCTCCCCTAGTATGTATAAAGTACTTTCTTTTGAGATATCTTGTTGGGCTGAACCCCAAGGACAATATAATTTATCTCCCTTGATGGTCTCAGGCATAGCCAATTCAGTTTGTTCCATTCCTCCCTGGTTAGGATACTTGAGCCCCTCCATCTATCATTGTTCCTTTGATCATTGTCAGGTTCTTGCATTTAACTTAATTAGCATTTAGTCAGATTCCATATCAGTGATGTTCTATAAATCAGTTGTATGGAGAATAAAAAGCCATTTGCTGGTCTAGAGAAGAGTGGAAATAGCAAGGGAAGTAACTGGCCATCATAACCACCAACACACCCCCGTACTTAGAGAGGTTGATAAATACGTAGCCATCAGTACAGCTGGATGAAAAAGACCAAAAAGTGGGTGAGCAGCAGGACGTATTTTTTCAACAATGAAAGTATTCTATTTTCGTTATAGCTGCTATCACACAATTTATTTTTTCTCTTCTGATTCTTCTTATGTTTACATTGTTAATAACGGTGCAGGAAAAAGGAGGAGGGACTTAAATGTCTAAAGAAATAACTGATGCCAGTGTTGTGGAAGGGATAGAGTGCTAAATTTTCTGTTTCCCCTTTCCTGACATACATATCCTGTTGATGGGGAAGAGCGTAAGCTGCCCTGGATTATGACAGAGCTCAGGGATCAGAAATTTTCTGGAGATCTGCTTAGATAAGGAAGTAGCTCACTGAAACAGTGACAAAGACAGAGGCTACATAGTATCTCCAAATTTCTGTCCTCTGGAGATGAGCCCAAAGAGGCTATGTGCATTGAAAGCCAGCTTGTCATGTGAAACCCTTGTTGCTGATGGAAATTGTTTCTTCCGTATTCAAGGAGACTATCTCTTTAGAGTTACTTCACTGCACAATACAAGGAGAACCCCCCTGCTTGGAGCTGCTACCTCTCTTTTAGGAGGGTCTCTGTCCTATTGCCAGAGCTTGCAGGAGGAACAACGAGGCCTTCAAGATGAAGTGGTGATACAGTACGGTTTAGAATTAAGACCTCAAATTGCACAAACGCACATAAGTTGTTGAAAAGACCTAAGAGAAGCATACCCTCCCGTTTTGGTCAATTATATGGGCTAAAAATGGATGAGATCAAGCTTGAATACTATGCATAGTGGGTGAAGTAAAATATTTTCCATATAAACAGAGCTGGTAGATAAGTGCACACAACATGAAGATAAATAAAAACTACCAAAGAAAACAGGAAGTAATCCACTTTAGAGACGTACATACAAACTGAGACACAAACACAAGTTCAGAAATCAGAGTAAGGCAGTCCTCTTTACTACTTATTTCACCATGAGCCATCTATAACAAGTGGCCGCTGCCCTGTCACAGAATAAGGATATTTGCTCCTTTCAACTTTGACCAGTATCATGTGACTGGAGCTTGGAAATAAATTTGTCTTTAATTAGAACCATTCAGCAACACATCTTTATCATATCACCAGTTGAAAAAATTAAAAAATTATCATATCACCAATTGAAAAAATTAAGCTGTAAGGTACACTGGCATAAAAATGAGGAAGGTGTTGCCCTGAGAATAGGTACACTGGTAGATAAATGAGACATGGCAACAGTGTGAAGGAGTTCTCAAGCACCAGACAAACTTCCAATATAAGAAATACAGTTCATCTATGTAGCAGTAGCAATATTAATAATTTAACTACAGTTTTTAAGTAAAGCTGCAAAGAACTAACACACACCTGAATCTCTCTTCAAACGAAATACAAACAGTAGGTATATATTCCTTACGAAATTTTTGTGGCAGGTCTCTACAGATATTGCGTTGTATTTGTGGGAGAGAAGAGGGGGGAAGGGTGCAAATTTCTTATTTTGTGGTCACCCAAAAAACCTCAAAACTTTAAAGTTCAAGATTTTGTATGCATTTGAAGATTTCACTATGGTAGTCATAACTAAAATGCGACCATTATAATACCGGAGGTTGTCACATATGGGCTTGAAAACGCTTCTAGCTGGAAGTGGTTAAGTAAATGATGTGTTTCTGCTTCTTTTAGATATCAAGTTAATTAGCAGCTGATTTTTACTATACCTTAGCAAACATACATTACTACTACCCGGAATATACATATACATTATAAAAATACACACCACAGGTGGCAAATGCAATTCAATCATCAGACAGTAATGGCTACATCATCAGGTATACAGTTTCAGAGAATGTGCTTACTGATAAATATTTAATAAGAAGAAAAGAATAGTCTTTTCCACATATTTGTAACTTCAGTAGCTGCCTGTATCATCTTTTCTCTAAACACACTCTTTTCCCTGTAAACCACAGAAGCTATCTGAGCCAGTGAATACTGGCCCTTTGCTTGCAGCTGGGCTATAAATCCTCTTATATGAATTGAACAAGTCAAGACAAGGTATGAAACAGAAACCTGAGGAAAAAAAGAGGGTGCATGGAATAGTATCTTTTTTTCAGCTATGCCACTGATGGAAAATTTTTTTTAAAAAATAAAGATTCTGGTAAAATAAAGATTCTATATTTTCAAAAATAAAGGAGTGTTTACTATTTTGACAAACAAGCACTGATAATTGCACTCGGTTTCATTTTCAGCTGAACAATAATCCCTTTGATTTAAAAAGGAAGCACATCAGAGTTCTTGCTCACCAATCTGAGGGGGAAAAAAAGGAATGGATATTAGGAGAGAAACCAAGAGATATGCAAAACCAATTAATGCTTGCAAAGATAAAGATCAACATATAATCAGAACGAGTAATGTCCAGTAGCAGGAGAAAAATATGTAGACAGAAATTGTATCAAAACATAGCAAAAATATCAACAAAGGTCTGAGGGATACAGATAACAATTAATCAGATGAGTATACCCTAATATGAAATGAGATTTGCTCAGCTCTTACCATGTATATAGCTCAGTTAGAAAAATATATTAAAGGAACAATACTGTCAAGTGAATTCACCTTTTGTAGCATTCAGTTTAGGGTTACAAAAAACAAAAAACTGCAAAGCAAATCAACCCGAAGCCATATGCACAGAGGTAAAATCAGCATGAATGGTTATTATTGGCCAGATGCAACTAAAATTCAAGACCCAACAAACAGGAAACATAAGGATGAGGGACTTAGTAGACTATAGGCTACCTGAACATGCTAGTGATTATGACAAACTCTGCCTTCCCACTGGATGGGACAATCATATGCAAAACACATGCATGTGGCTTGACTCTGTCATTAAAAATATACTGTTCAGGGCAGAGGTGGGGAGGTTGGGAAAGAAAAAAGTCATTTCAGAGATGTAAATGAAAATAAATTTTTGATGGACATTGCCATAACCAAAAAACTCACAGGAATTACTCCCAAGTGATGCACACTTATTTTAATTCACTCTTGAAGAATTGCATATCCTAGACTTTACAGTCTCACCTTTTACAGGGAATTTTCCCAAAGAGCAGAAGAATCCTGTCCTCCAAAAAAGTTTGAGAGGAGACAGAATAAAATATTTTAGAATGCACCACAGAAAAAGTTGGTGCTGGCAAAGATGCAGTTAAAGCAATCAAAACTCTCTCCTGTAATTTCCACGGCTCCTTAAGTCAATTACAAAATAGGTCTTTACAACAAAATTAAGGTCAGTGTATGAATCACTCTGCAGCCCATTACAGATTTAAACTGCATATAATTTCTTCGCAAATCTTCTGACAGGGCTATTAAACTATTGTAACAACTACCTTCTGAGTAACAATGCAATGAAATATATATTTGTACATTTAACAAACAGAGAGAAAAGGTGAGTACTACTCTTCCTTATTTTAATGCATCTCAAATTGTTACATGGATCAAGAAGTGTTACTGATATTCAGATAAAAGCATTCTGAAAAATGTAGTGCTGGAACACTGAGAATATAGCAAAGTGGAATTCCCCATGTAGCACCAGAAAGATAACACATCTTAACACATCTGAAGTGCTTAGCTCCTGGGGGATGTGCATACTACGCTAGAGGGCAAAGTATTTGGGCCAACAGCACTTATTTGATTGCACCTGCTTCCCTCCCAGCACCGATCCTCCTTCTTTTCAAGTCTCTACAAGAGCGTATGAGCACCAGCTTCACTCTCTGGCTGACTCTGCAGACATTTAAAACCCTTACAAGCTCAGCAGGAAGGGTCGGGGGAAGGAGAGAAGATGCTGGAATACAGTTACCCAAAAAACCTCAAAGACTTCTGACCCTACCAGTTAACACCGAGCATGCCATTGCCTTCGAAAGAGTCTCTGCAACTTGCACAGAATATGTCAAAAAATGAAGGAGGGGAAGAGGTTTTTAATAAGAAAAGGCAACTACAGAGATGATGGCTGAATGAGATCTCCAAACAAGCTCATAAATAAATAAATAAATAAATACATATATATATGTGTGTGTGTGTATGTATATACACACATATATACATATACATACATACACACATATATATATACACACACACATATGAAAAATATTTCACTAACCAGATAATCCCCAGAGCAGTGGCTTAGTCTGCCTTTGTTTTTACAGAAGTAGCCTCAAATTACTTTCCACATTACTGTTTTGGTTTTCCGAAATTAAACTTTTGGTCAAACCCACTTATCAAGCACTCTTTCAGATTGCAGAGCAGTTTCAAGTGTGTATGGACTAGTTTTCTTTTGGAATAAATTAACCCAGAAGCTCCCCTGCACGTCAGCACCAAACATGTTCTGAACTTTCACATCTCCATTAGGGTCTGAATCAACAACTGATCCTTTGGAGAGTTTTAAGTATATTCTGACATAAAAACAGACCTGCTTTGAGCAGAGATTGGACTAGGAGGGAGAGGACCTCAAGAGGTACTTTCTAGTCTAAATTATCTTATGATTTTTCTATGGAAAATATCCAAACTGCACCCAGTATAGATGCAAGCACCATGTAACTAACTCGTTTATCTGCTCCTGTTGTTCCAAATTATTTTCTAATGCAAACATAGCCTTCCATATCCAATAGTTCTAATTTAGCAGCTCCACATGCTAATTTAATACAATACAAACGATCCTTAGTACGAAAAGGAGTCTGTCATGGCAGCGCAAGTCTCTCTGCAGGTCTCTTCTTGCCGAGGTAGATTAACCTGTGCAATGGTCACAGCTGTCACAGCTACACTGCTTCCAGGATTCAAGCTAGCTTGTTTCAAGTTAGTTCAGCTATTTCCACACCATGCTGATAACTGCAGTTAATATATGGCTGATGCTACTACATAAGATGAGAAACTAGAAAAATCATAATGACATATACAACCTTAAGAAAAAAAAAAAACCCTGCCAATCATTAAATAGTGAAAATTAGCTTTAAGCCTGATATTATCATCCTCTCACCAGTGGTTAATGATATCCATTATAAAACAGAATTAATTCCAATTTATCTGCATATTCATTAGCAGCTCAGTATACAACCTCTCATCTTTAGCTGTGTGACGATTTTAAAATCTACTCAGTGCTGTCATCATGATTCTACTGCACCAGTATGAAGATGTACTCCTCATTTTGCCCTTCTCCACAAAGATAGGAGAAAAGGAAAGGGGAAAAAGCAAAGAACAGAGGGAAGACGAAAGAGTTATTCAAAAGATTAAAATGTAAAAAGACGAATCAAGATAAACTGTGCAAAACATGTCCTTACAACAAAATAATCTCAATCTTCCCTGATTGATAATGAAATCAGATTATGTCTGGCATCTAAATATTTCCATTTAAATCTCATTTCCTAAGAAAATAAAGTTTATAGGATCATGTTGTTTTCTTGTTCTCTCTATTGATCTCAAACACTTTTCAACCTTTGCCCAGTTTCAGTCAACTTTGATTGACCTGAAGCAGATTTCTCACTAGTCAGCAATTTCTTAGAAGTTAATAAAAACAAAAACAAAAATATACCACACCACAAACACACCATGGCTGAAGAAGAGACTTCCAAATAATACTCCAGTAATGTGACACAACGTGAGTTCAAGTTACTTGTTTTGTTTGACCTGCTAGTTATGCAATGAGCATATGCATAATCTCCAAAACATATATAATGCATACCACCAGGTGACAGATATGGGAGGAAGAAAGGGGTAAGAAAGTAGAGACTGTAGGTATACGGGAATAGGAAGTTATTATGGTGAGGCAATACAAGAGATCTGACAAAACTCCTTAGGAAGCTCAGTTTCCTCCGGTTCTACTGCTCATGGAATAACTTTAAGTTCGCTGCTGCTGCAAAAGACCAACTTATATCATATAATTAATTAGCCATAGAAGTCCAGACAATCATTCTTACCACATCTGTTCCATGTCTTCTTTCCAGCAGAAGTCGGAAGATATTAGCTGTAATCTTGTTATCTTGGACACCTTGTCCAAGGCCACGGTTGTCATCCTGCATAAGTCGGCGATCCATGATCACTTCCAACTGACCTGAAAAAGCAATACAAGGATTATACTGGTAATAAGACTATGTTAATCTTCTATTAAATATAAGACCCTTTATTTAGGGTCAATCTTTCCCTAAAATAATAATTGTAAAGGATCCTAATTTCTCTCTTACATACGAAAGATCAATATTAGATCAATATTGTTAGGGCACATTATGAAAATAGTTAAAGCCTTTGGGTTTTGGTTGTTTATAACCTCCCAAAATTTTCATATATTCTTCATCCTTTCATCCAGTCTTTCATCAAATTTTATTCCTGCAAAATTTTAAGAATCTGGAAATTGAAACTTAGCATGAAAAGTTATTACTGTTAACTATTATTTATAACAGGGAGACTTGGTGCATCAAGTGTTCAAGTGGAGAAACACCCTGAATAGCTGCATTTGTATGGAGAGACCTGTAGGGGAACTGTCTTTATCCTATGCAAGAAGTGTGTACCTCCCAAACACATTCTTTTCTCAATGTGCTTTTTTTTTTTTTTTTTTTTTAAAGAATGCATCAGAATGAAGAGTAAGTAGGCAATATGAAAAATAAATACCAACAATCACTCCTTCTGTGAGGGTATCTTCATTTGTGGGAGAAGTAAAGAACTTTGCACCAGACAAATATTAAGTAAGAAATTCTTAGTTTAGAATAAATTGTAGCACTGCCTTTCTGGACTGCTCTGCAGAGACCACCTGTGCAGAGATTGCCTTTCCAGCAGCATGGAGAATAATCCACTGCCAAGTGAACTAGTGCAGAACCAGGTGGAACTCCTAAGGTGAAGGAAGCCCAGCACCTAGCATTAAAAAAGTTTATACATCATATCCTGGAAATGGGGAGAGGGACAGGAAAAAAGGAATGAAAGAAGGAGAGATGTAGCATATGTATTTTATAGTTCTTGATTAAGTAATCTTAGAAGCTGATACTGAAGACACTGATGAAATACTGAGAAACCCTACTCCATACTGCTGAAATCATCTGACAGCATGAAGGGTAACTGACTCCTCATAGGGAGAATCTGAGTCCAATCAAGAACGACAGCTAAGAAACAACCATCTGTCCTGATAAACCTCAGACAGCAGGTTATGTCTTGAGATATGGGTCAATCTGCCAGGATCCTTTCGAGATACTGAAGGATCTTCACAAGGCAGGCTGAAAAGAGTGCAGTTTTCAGTAGCCTCAGAACTTTCAGTTTCATTTTAGTTCTTTATTAAGGAGTCCAGCCCTCAAGACAAATGTAGCAAACCCAATGTTTTCATAAAATGTTACCTAAAGATAAGGAGCTAGAGGAATACATTCTCTTTCTCTCTCTTTTTTTTTTTTTTTTTTAATTTTAAATATTTGATGTTGCTAACTACCTCTTGAGCCTGGAGTGATGCAACAGCATTTGCCAAAGAGTGACATAGTCAGAAAATAATGCCGTTAATAGACATGGGATACACTTTATGCTCTCTGATGTAATTGGGTTAGGAGAAAAACCACTAATGCTCCTGACTGGTTTGAAACCGTGCTCACAGAAAGTCAGTTTTTCCACAGTACTTATCTGCAGTATTTCAAATAGCATCAGCTGTACGTCCCTGACTCAAAAAGAAGCAGCCTCTCTGTGGACTTAGATGTTATGTCATTCTGCGATGCAGAGACTAGAATTGTTAAAGAACAAATAGAGACACTATTACAAGGTAACTGAGCCTCCGCACACTAATTAGTCTCCATTACCTATTTAACTAGTGTCTGTAAAGATTAGGTGGTGTTAAGTTCATTCACAAGCTCAGGCCAAAGGGAATTTGGTTTCCAGTAATAGAAAGCATGGGGAAACATGCTTTAAGTCTTATTATTGGGTTGTGTTAGAACAAAAGGTAGCTATTTTCCTAAAGTATCAGTTTATATGCTAGAGTTAACTAAATCTGCAACTCAACATGTCCCTCCCTTCTACAGCAGGAGGGAAGGTACAAGAAAGCCACACTGAGTAACTAGGCCTGGCTGGATGTATTTCTTTTTCTAGTATGATTAACAGAGAACTCTTTCCTGAAACACACATGGCAGCGTACATATATTGACTGATATAAAGAACAGGCTGATGTGGCAAACTAGCCACTTCATGACTCAG
Source organism: Struthio camelus (assembly GCF_040807025.1). NCBI lineage: Eukaryota > Metazoa > Chordata > Aves > Struthioniformes > Struthionidae > Struthio > Struthio camelus. The sequence continues at coordinate 26,665,804 of NC_090981.1, forward strand.
TGTAGTTAGGGGGTTACAAATGCAAGTGTTCTGCATTCCCTTCGCTGTTGCTCACAGCTCTTTGTCAAAGGGCCATAGGAACAATATGATACTGCACTCTATGACAAAATACATCAAGTCAGCCTGAAAGAATGTACGTCCTGAAGATATTCAGAGATATTCAGCAATATCATCGCTGCTCTATGACAAAAAGGATACAGTTACCTAAGAGGTATAATCATTTTAGTACACAGGCAGATTAACCCATCCAAGCATAGGGCAGCTTTCCAAGGCAGGTCTACAGCTCAATAGAAGTAGTAGTGTATTGTATAAGTAAACACTGCTCAAGACTTTTTTCCCTGTAAATAGCTATATCACTAATTGAAATCCTTGGAATAACTTAGAACTGATCCACTCAGAAAAACAGGGTTGTATAGCATAGAATTTGATAGTGGATGATTAAAAAGTAATTCCCAACTGTAACACTATTTTAAGTTACTGAAGCTTTTAGGTTTAATTTTCTGTATTGGAAAAAAATGGCATTTTCTTAGAGTATTTTAGCATAGGTTAGGCTTTGGCTCAAATCTTTACAGTTTTTATCATCACAAAATCCTGTTTTTAAATAACATGCAAGACCTGTAAAACAATAGTACAGTCACTTAGTTTGATAATGCAAATGCTCTTAAAAATAGCTATAGTTTTCTTACTTGGCTGGCACAAGTCACAATGATAGAAGTTTGAATGCAATAGGAAACAAAAATCTGCTTTTCTTAGGGTTGTCAGGTAGCAGTTTGGTAAGTATAGAGAATAACATCTGCATGTACCACATGTGTAGCTATCACACCTGGGGTCAATAAGGTGTTGAAGAACAGTGAAGCTTATTCTTACTTGAGTAATCATTAGATACAAATTAAATTTTCCCAAGAGTTCTACCAACATCTGAAAAGTTGTCAGGCACGCTCTAGTACAAAAACGTGTCAGACTGCTACTGTGGGTTCCTATGCATCGATGACAGGATTTCTATTCCACTCTTCTGAGTTTCAGGAGTCAAGGTAGCTCAGAATAAGTCTCAGAGCATTCAGAGCTTTTGCCTGATAAGTTTCCCTTCTCCTTCAATGATCCATGAGCAGGCAAATCGTCACTCCTTTCTTGGTGATGAAGGCCAGGATCTTTATGAGGATCCTCAGTATCATTCTAAGGTTAAAACAGTAGGTCCTGGAATGCAAAATGGTCATGATTCACAGGACAACAGATGGGCTTCTGATGTGAAAATCTGAATCATACAGGGCAAACGGGTAGGAAAGTTCCCTCCCTCCCTCCCTGAAGAGGCAGGATTACTATAGAAAGTTTGAATTTTTGAATAAAGATTTACCATTCTGATAGTTTTCAAACTGCCTTGTTTTAATTCCAAGAAAAAGCAAACTATAAAGACTCTTTGCCCTAAAATGAATTAGGCTTGATAATACTGCCGTCAATCCATGATGATATTCACCTTCTGCCAGAATAGACATTAAACAAGAAAGTTTCCTGAAAAGAAACTGGGTTTTGGCATAGATTCTGATAGGCTTTTTTAATTCTCAGCATTCATTCAGTTGCTTTTCAAATTCATGTAATTTTAAACTAACAACGTCCTACAACAAGGACTTACACATCTTAAATTATGCATTACATGCTTTATTTTGTCTGTCATTTACAAGCTTCATTTGATGTCTCCTTGTTCTGGCAGTGGAATAGACAGTGAGCAGCTGACCTCTGGTTCAACCTCTCTTAGCCATTCTGAGGAATATCCTTCTCTGCTACAAGGGACTGGGCTGAGTCCCTTTTGGCATTCTTGATGCCAACTAGATTTTTCTTGTCAATGTATTCATCAGCTTTTTCAAAGAACCCCAATGAGTTTGTGAGGCATGAATCCACTTCAGACTCTTACCCAGGGTCATATTTATCCTCTAGCTCGTTAATTTTGCTCTTTCAAATAGCTGCTATTAGTTTGCTTGATAGGGATATTAGGCTACACATTCTGTAGTTTCCAAGTCCATTCCCCTCTACCTTAATAACCAAGCAAATAAAAATTAAAGAAAATAAATTTGAGAAAACCATATACACACAATCAGCATCACATTATCCATATTCAGCCCTCTCCTACCAAACCGGTACAAAAGACTCTGAATCATCCAGTTCTGCTGTTTCATCTTTGAGTTCCATCAGTATTCTTGGGTGAATACTACCGGGTTATGACAATTTATCATTCATTTTGTCTTCTTCAGAACCTCTTTCCTACCAGTCTGCTGATTTGAGACAAATCTCCCAATAAAGATTAAGGGAACTTGTGTGTGTAAAAAAAATGCAAGCTCCTCCCTATTCTAAAACTTGTCAGAGTTGAAGAAGCATATTTCTTTTCTTTAAATACCACATGGTATAGTAACTTGTGAATGAACTACATTTTTCATAAAATCATGAAAGATAGGACTTCATAATATCTATCGTCATATACTTACCATTTTTCAAGCTTGCAACACCTAGAGACTGAGCTGAATGAAGTGTCAAACGAATGCCAACATCTTGGATATAAGCCATTGTAGTCATAGGATAGATATTTGCTTGAAGAGGCAATTTGCTCATCGTCAGTCTAGGTTGAATCTACGTTATGAACATGAACTTCAATAAAATACATTCTTTTTATGCATTTAAATTTCAAAGACCTTTTCAGACATTTATCCCATGTGCAATAGAGGCAGTGATTGACAACTGGCACCAAAGCCTTCACTCAACTGTATTATTTAGCTTTTTAGAGATTTGTGGCTAAAACTACCACTTTGGAAATGATAATTTCAACGTACTTCTAGATCAAAGAACATTTTTTAAAAACTGAAAGATTCATCAAGGGAACCTGCAAAAAAAGAATAATTACAGTTGTAGAATGAGAGAAAGTGTTTTCTCCTCCAGAGAGCAAGCTGTGAATGTATTCAAGGTAGTAGGAAGGAATTCCTTGGTTTATAATGGGAACTTTAAATTAACGTGCTGGTGGAATTCTTGAACAATACATAAAAACGAGTAATAGTATTACAATTATTTCCATGTTTAAATGTTCACTTTATTGTCTTTAGCAAAACAAAGTACTATGCTAAGATAATTGGCAAAAATTCCATCCCTTACTCAATAGGTATTGTTTTAAATGCATTTGCAATATTATTTCTAAGTAATGAAAAAAATTCTTACTTTTGTCCATGCTGCAGATCCAAAGTTAGGAAAAATAGTTGTAACTCCACTTCATCACATGCATTATAAATACCTTATTACCCTCCAAAAAACAAAATGACATCATTTTCTTATTTCTATCAGAGCAGCAAGTAGATGTCTTCTAGGTCTAAGCTGTTAGCTGTTCAGCATTATACACGTGACTAGAGTTAGACTACTCAACGGGCTCAAACCAAATAGACAAGACAAAGGGGAAAAAGGTCATGCAGGCATACACACAACTGCATGATGGCTTCCGATAGCCTGCTGTATTGCAATTCCTGTGTTAAAAGGGATATAGAGGAATGTTTAACATACTTTGTAGATCCCTTAGAAGAAGAAAAAAATTCCTTATACGTATTAAGATAGTTGAAAACTGAGACCCTAGGCCTTTATAATTAGGATAATAATTACCTGATATCCGTTAAGATCAGTATAGAATCTATTTTGACTGTTTACGTCAGAAGAAATTCTCATTGCAAGTTCACGATTATATTCTCCTCTAATATCCACGATATTGGAAACCTCAAGAGACTGGCCTTCCAAACCTGCAGAAAAAGCAGCATTTAAAAATCTCTTAATTTTTAAAAATTACCACCACATATATAAAAACAACCGTGATTCCAGCATACAGTGATCTAGTTTGCCCCCCTAGCTTTCTTCTCCTGTTATATCTACCCAGATAGTTGAAGCTGGTACAGTCAGGTACTATATGATATAGCAGTGCTTCTAATTCAGTACTCATTTGACAGTCATTCGGAAACCTTCATTGATGCAGATAAGAAGTAGAATTAAAATAATTCAAAATATTCATGATAGGAACCAGTGTGGGTTCCCATAAATCAGTAAGAAACACCACATCACTTTTAAGTGCTATCTTTAGCAATAGCTAATAATATCTTGGAACAGATTCTGGCATTCACTGCTTCCCTTGTGCTGCTTTTGCTGTTCACAGGTAACATTGAAGTTACCTGCCTCTGACACAGCAACTGTTCTAAGCAGCAAACTGGTGAGCTGTTATAACTAAAACAGAGAGAATCTTCCTTAAGGACAGTGAATTAAGAAACTACACACTGACAGGAGCACAACCAGGAAACAAGTCTTCGTTAACAGGGAACAGATGCCCATTTTCATGAAAAAAATATTAAGTATCTGAAGATGAAAACAGATATCCGTGAGATTTTTCAACAGTGCTTGCTGTTGAAAATTGCATACCTTTAATAATGGCGCCCTTTCAGATATTCTGAGGCACAGCCTGAATTGGAAATAAACTTTCATTCACTATGATCACCTGTACCCCTTCTGCAGTCTAATGGGACTAACGACTGTCAAAAAAATGTGCCATTTAGAACAAAGACATGAAATTTTCTCTTTGTAGTAATGAAACTATACTGTGCTTGTCTGATAGATTGCAAACATAGGGTGGTAGAAGTTGAGTGACTGAGAGGGACCAATCAACTGTCTTAGTCCTTTAAAATTTGAAGACAGTTTTAAAAACGTTGGCTACTTTATGTTAGCTAAATGTTAGCTGTGACTTAACTTTCACAACAGCTCAGTGTATCTTAGCACACAAGACCCAAAAGCACGCTCATGACAATTTGAGCTCTTGAACACTGGAATGTTATCCACACGGACAAAAGAAAATATTCACCTAAAATTCTGAGGTGCCTAAGCACACAGACAGACAACCTCTTGTTTGTCCTTCTTTCCTCAAGCTACAAAAAGTTTTTTGGTTTTCTAGGATTGTTAATAGTCTCTTTTTTCTTCCCCCATATTCAATTATCTCTTTAAATAATTGCATTTTAAAATAAGCTAGCACTGAGAATGGAGTCAGGCTGAACATTTCATTTCTACAGGGTTTTTTGGTCAAAACATACTGACTTCTAGAGTACTAACCTTTCATGTAATTCTAACTCATGCCACTATCATGAGAACAGTCACACCTTCCTCCTAATCAAGAATGCTATTAACAAACTCCTGAAAAATCCCAAACTGCATTTGTGCTCTACAAGCACCTAATGCAATCCATGAACTCCCACATCACACACGCCCTCGCTAATATACAGTTATAAATCAATATACTAATGCAGTTATTTTAATAACAGCGATATGAAAGATAAGCCAAATCTGTAGATTGTGAAAATTCATGTTTTGCTTCTTTTTATTTTCTGCACCCACCTGACATTGTCCAGCTTAAACTTCAGTAGTTAACACTTCCTGATCACAGAATATTCTTTTACTTGTGCTTTTTGCACAGAATCTAACACAATAGGAACCTATAATCCCAACTAGAACTCTTAGGTGTTATTATGATAGTTAATTTGCTTTTGTTGCACATCTCACACAACTACGTGCATAAGCTCGTTGATTTTAATTTAAGCTTTCTTCTGGCATCATAGAGGTTTTCCAGAAATCCTGAAAACGCTGAGGAAAAGAAAGCATCATTTGTTGATGCAGCAAATTTTTATATTACCTTTATTTCTGTTGTTGAGCTAGTTTCCTATTTTTTATTTATTCATTGTCATGATAGTTTACTTAAACACCCAAGAATTTGACTATTGCAAAGGTGTCTAAGTATTTAACATTACTTTTTCATATAAACATGATAGATGTGTGCGCGCACACACACCTGTGTATACGTACACACACATGTCCTGTTTTCAAATTTTGTTAGCCATTCAGTTTGGCAACGTGTTGCCACAGCTTTCTCAAGACCACCTTTACTTTGTTGAATTCTAAACCACTCTCAACCTTTGAACAGGAGAATGCTGAAAGCGTTTGCCAGCTGCTTCATTTATGCTGCTTTTTATGTAAAATGAAGATAGGGCTGTGATGTTACCACCTGAAGCCTTGAACGAAAAGGATGTCAAGGATGTATCTGTTTCCTCACCTTTTTTTAAAAAAAGGAATTCCACCTGCAGCATTACTAGCATGTTAAAATGTTAACATTTACCAATGACTATTCCACCACAGTGCTAAATGAAAAATTGCCAGTATCAGAAGATGACGTCATCTTCTCCAGACCCAGTCTGCAAAAAATGGATCTATATGCTTCACGCTATATGTTCGTAGCTATAGATTTTCCAGCTATTTTAAAAAATAATGTTCTTGAATTTAATGAAACATAGGAAGTCTCTGATAAAAAGATTTTTAAAAATTATGCTGTCACCAACAGATTCCAATGAAAGCAGAGAAAAAATTAAAATTCACTCAGTGGTCAGTTACTGAAACAAACTGTCAAGCCACAAGGCTCCCTGGTCTGACAGGGCAACCAAAAGCAACGTAAGTCTGTGGGAAAAGCAAGGTTTTGCCAAAACTGTAAAGAAGTTTGGGGAGCTCCCTCCAGGTAATGTATACAGTAAGAAGATTTCCCAATGCTGTGAGATTCCTCCAATAAATCTGTTGCGTTTAAGTTTGCCTTTGGCTTAGCAATTGGCTAAGTGAGGCTCAGACAGGGATCATTTTGTCTTTAGACCCTGTGAAGAGTTCAAGGAGAAGTATGCTCTACTAGTTTAGAAGTGTATTTAAACGTTAGAAATACAGGTTGGGTCCAAGGCTGCAGTGATGGAAAATAAACAGTGAGAATCTAGTCATGGTTTCACAATTCTTACCCTGGACTTTATAGAGTCGCATAGTATGTGTCACATGGGGGAAAAAACATACAACTTCTGAGAAAATCCTTCCGTGAGTGACTCTTACGGGAGGTGGATCTGTAAAAACATAAGGCTACAAAAAGGAAACAGAAACTTAGAACAAGTATTTTAAAACTCTGCTTAATAACAGTCGCAATAAATGAAAGCATTTATTAAATGTTAAATAGTCATTTTAATTTTTTAAATATAACAGTATATCTATTCTAAGTCTAGCATGAAAAACAGGAATTGAAGAATTACTCCTAATCTTCAGCTAAAATTAGCATAACCATCTTTACATATCTCATAGGTATTTTAGGAGGATTAGTGGATACAAGACCTACAGACGTGCTGTAATGGATTATTATTGCAAATATCCGAAGTCAGCTTTTGCAAGCAAAATTATACCAGTAATCAAATACCGTAGTTTCATAATATATGAGAAATGGTTTAACTGTCTGCTTTTTACAGACTGTTAACAGTTTACTGCATTGGTGGTGTATACTGTATGAGGAAAGCTGCCTCTATACTGCCTTGTGGATCAGTTTGCATACTCTTTGGAAAGCAAAAGAAAGGGGAAACTTTCTTCAGCAAAAGCAACCTCAGTTGGAGAGCCCTCTGAAATGCAGGGTAGAGCAGAGAATAGGCAAGAAACCACAACAGGGAGATTGGCTTCTTACTAATTTCTCTCAAAGGCCTGTCTACAGAAGAAAAAAAAAAAAAAAAAAAAAACAACCACACACATATCTACAGTCAAACCTAAGAGATGAAGAAAATGATTTTCACAGGCGTACACATAAAGTTGAGTCTCAGCTAAGCAAGTTTTGATTATTTTAAAAATAGCTAATCCCAAAATGAACTGTATGCACTATACAGAAATATATGGATGAACACAAATAAGAAAATGGGTTAAATAAGTGTATACAAAGCAAAACAAAAAAACACCCCAAAACAAACAAAAAAACCCTACTGCAGGGCAACACTATTAAACTAAGACTTCATTCAAAAAAAAAAAAACACTGAATAAAAATACTTGAAAACTTGTCATTTATAGGGATCTAAGGAGAAAGTTCTTAGATGGGGGCTGCCCTTTTTCTATACAGTCATAAGAAGGATAGAGCTTACCCTTCCTCCTTATTAGGGAAGAGTTGGTCCATTCTAGCTCTGTGAGCTATCCAGGACCAGAGAGATAATGACTGGGTTTGCCACGCTTCAACAAACCAGGCTTGTAAGTGAGAGAACAGCTTTAAGCATTAGACATGCAATTAGTATAGTATCACTGTAAAGATCCTTGGTGAGATGGACTGAGAGGCCTCTGAACCGATACTAGTCGTGGCCTCTCATGAAATAAAAGCGTTTCTTATGCAAAAGTCTGACCAAGACGCAGAAGTAGGTTTCCTGCTGCTCAGATAAAAAAATCACTTTGCCTCCTAAAAGGAAAGAACAATGATAGAGCTATTTTCAAGGCTGGATAGACAAAGTCTTCGTCTAAATTCAGTGTGGAACCTGCTTTGAGTGGGAGGTTCCCCAAGAGAGTCAGTCTCTTCTAATGTGAACGATTCTATGATTATTCCAATCTTGAATTCAGAATAAAAATATTTGGATTTGATATCCAGTGGTAGTTCTAAGGCTTCACTTCTTCAATAATTAAACAAATAGTTGCTGTGAAATCTGTCCCCCTCAGCTTCACTAGAATCAGTTTTAATGTACCAAGATTCAGTAGCCCACCATAGCAGGTTTTGTTAAGACTGAAAAGCAGTATTTCCAGAAACTGGATAATAGAACTATGGGTCATAGGCTTCAGAACTTACTTTTCTTAAATGTGAGTGACTACTGAAAAACAAGACCATCTGTCCCTTGGAAGTGGTGGGGAAGCGTCAAGCTAGAAACATTACGGGAGACTACTGGGAGCAAAATAGTACTCTATAGCTCCCTAGGGTATGTAAAAACACTTGACTTGGCACTAAAAGGGGTGCTGAGGTGCCAAAAGGCTGAGATGATTGGAGAGTTGCCTGCACTTGAAGGTTTACTGGCTTGCATAGAAGCTGACATGGTGTATTGTGGCTTGAAGGCATGAAGCCTGGCCAATAAGTCGTCCTTCCCCTTGTAGTCAACTGAAGCACTACTAACCTTTTTAGTGCGGCCTAGAAATTTTTGGCAGCGCAGTACACTGTTGGAGTGGAAGCCAAATAAACTATGTCCAAAGGAGAATCTTCCAACAGACTGGATTGCTCCTGAGATGTTTGTGGTTTAAACAAAGAACTCAAGACACTCTTCAAGATAACTTGCCTCTCAATAACAGATTACCCTTCATTTGGCAGAGTTTGAGATTAGGCTAGGGTTTGGGAAAGATCAAATGCACGGTCTCTGGAGAACTGTGTTTTGAGAACATGGCAAAAGAGAGACAATAGTCACTCTAATACGTTTGCCTCCAGAAACAAATGTGCGGCAGATCTTTGACGGTAGATGCAATGCTTCAGGGAAATAGATAGCACCAAGGAAATTAAGAGCCACTTCAAAGACAGCTAATTCTTAAGTATTGTGAACATGCTTCAGGTAAAGGTGTCTGCATGCTTATCTTCTCCTTTTATCAGGAATGCAAAACCAGAGGGAGCACCAAATGCTTGAACGCTTGAATGAGGGTCTTCTGTCCTTCTGAGGCAAAAGATTTGAAGACTGATACAGTGGGATACTCTAAATGTGTAGTCTCAGTCGTTTTGGACAGGAGAACATCCCAATCTTGCCAATAAAAAAAATGTAGAAAGATATCATTATCTTTTTCTTTGGCTTGCTGCTAGCAAACGGGGTGCTGGCACCAATAGTTTACCGCTTCTTAGCTAGGATGCACCTCTTGCAATAGTCCAGGCTGGCTTTAGGTCAGCCTTAAAGACGATTAATCCAAGGGATCTCTTGGAAGATTCAGAGTTGCATACATCCCAGCATATGGATCATCATTCACATGAAACCTGACATCCATAACAGCCTACTGATGACCAAGCTGCACTATATGTATCAAATCTTCTAAAATGACATGACTTTAACTGATGGGCTGCAAACCTAGCAAGTTACAGCTCAAAATTTCTAAAAACTGGCTGTAGACCCTAAGAGCAGAAAGTCTACAAAAGTACAATAGGAAGACAGATTACTATACTAGATGAAGAAAAATGATTCCTGAGTACTATAGAACTGAAAAGAGAGGAACCAAAAGACTATCAGACAACAAAATAACTGGGCAATAAAGGCAAAGAAAGCATGCAAATTCATTGATACCAGAAGAAAATGGCCTAACAAACATAATACTTGGCAAGTTTGGCAGAGATACAAGGGGTGATAAGGGGGGGGGGGGGTAAGGGAAAAAACAGGGGGAAGGGGAACCTCCTGCCTGTACTCTATTCTACTGCCATTTCCTGAAAGGACTTTGAAAGCATAGTCAACCCATCTCACACTGAGAACCCTGAACAGAGGGCCCCTTTTTTTTCCCCCCCCTCTCCCTAAAGACAGAAACCATTAGTTGAAAGTGTTTTAAAACTACTAGAGAATTGCATTGTTATTCCCAGTGAGACACTTTAATTAATGTTATTAAAATGCAAGCCAAGCGAGCCTTAGGGTAAATTAAGGAAGTAGAATTTTTAAGAGTATTGTGATTTCATTCTTATTGCATAAAGTTACAAAATTTGAACATACTGCCCTTAAAAGCTTAACATTAACTAAAAATGTACTTGTAATTTCAACATATTATGTTTTTAAAAGTTCAGTATGCATCTTACTTTTAACTGTGCTTGCAGTCATGCGACACGCTTTTTTCTTCATATCAAAACCATTTTTCTGTATAGATTTCTCCAGATTATTTTTATAAAACAAGTAATTCAGAAGTGCAGTGAAAACTACATAAAACTGTTAGATTTACTGGTTTTTGCTTTTCTAAGCAGAAGATTAAGTAGTATCTAAAATAAAACCAATAAAGTTTGAACATGTAGGAATGTTAATAATAATGTTTGAACATGATGAAAGGTGGCAGGGAGGGGAGGGAAATATTGTCCGGGTATTCACAGATCAAATATAACCCTAGCATTTAAAAATTATGAATAAAGTGAGCCCTGATGAACACAACTGATGCAAAAATATTAATTATGGGCTAAATACCCAACAGGGTCTAAAGCAGACAACTGACAGATTTCAAAAAGCATGTTTCTAGGAGAGACTTCTAAAAGGAAAGAAAATGCTTCTGTCCACTTCTAGACCGATTTACACACATAACTAAGTAACATAAGTAAGTTCAACCATTCTGCTTTATTTCCTGGAGCAGCCATAAAGAATTCTGTTTGCCTTATATATGCACCTTAAGTTCTCACAGAGAAAATGGGCAGAAGAAATACACTGCACACTAGCTAGCTTCTTAAAATTGTTTATTATTCCATCACTCCCTCTCCGAAATGCTAGCTTTTTGGTTTCAAAAATGGTACAGTAGATTCTTCTTGGTAATAAAAGCAAGATAAGAACACTGTCATTTCTGAATTTCCAATCTGAAAATTAACAGAAATATGCGGCCTCACTCCAACAATTACTCTGCTGAAAATACTGGCCATGCTAGAGAACTACATTAGAAACAATTGCTTGGTACTCAGCGCATACATTCATCAATTGGGATCCAATATCTTAACTACTATATTAAACAACATATACTTTTTCCAGTTAAAAAGTACTATACCCTGAAGTTGGAAACATTTCATTCAAAATAAAGAGCTCTTAAGAGTCAGAAAAGTAAAGAGAAGTAGAAATGAATACGTATCTCCTAGACATTTTTCCCATATGAAGTGAAATTTGACTTGTTTTAATGATAGCAAATGGTCACATCTCGGTGCATTTCTTGCAAGGGCAGCATCTATCTTAAATTCTTTGTTGAATCATTAATATTCTTTATACATTTGCACTTTCAAATTAATATTGTATTTTTATCCAAATCTAGGATTATGACATATGAAGTTCTGCCAATCATTTCAATAACTGACATCATTATTTCCAGCTGCATTTCAGTGTTGGAGAAAACTAGTTCTTCCAAGCTGTATTTGCAGAGTGCTTCAAGCTAGCTCAAGATTAGAATATCTGTGCAAAGAAAAGATGTACCTTGGCATCTCCATCAGGCAAGAAGAGATAAGCGCCGCTCTTATCCCGGTTACTTGTAGTTCCGTACCATGCAAACTCCACCTTCATTTGATGGTTTTTACCATCTTCTTTTGTATTTATTTTCTAAGGACAGAGAATCACATTTGACATGGCTCACTACACTTGGGTTTCCATGAACAAGAGCAAAAGTTCCTAAGAAAGTAAAAAGCAAGTGTTTCAAACTATAAGGCAACATACCTCCAGTAGTCCAGACATTCCAGAGAACCACAGTTTCATATAAGCGTTCTCTAAAATTATATTATCCACAGAATTCTGCATCTCTTTTATTGTGAAAATCCTGTCTGGCTTCACCTGCATATTATTCCTTCCACTCATATATATAGTATAATCAGCCAAATCTGTTTCTGAACTCTGAATCTCCAAAAGCTGGTAAACTCCAAGCCCCAAAGGTGGTAGATGTGCCAAGAAAGAGATCTGTTGGAAGTAAAGCAGCATCCTTTATTAAAAAATTGAAAATCATCAACTTGTTGCACCAGATTCATGCTCAATGTAACTCCTTTCGCTTCCACAATTATAGAACAGTTGAATTTCTCCCATTTCCCATAAACAAATGAGTACAAAATTATAAACAAAATTCCAAAATTAATAGCTGAAGCATGTGAAGAAAAATTAGCAAATAAAAAAAATCAATTTGATTAGAATCATGATCACTGTCATATTAATGCAGTAACAGTTTTCAGTCTTCTTAAAGAATGCTACCTGCAGCTAGCAGCTGTAAGCACACTTGCTATGCATGTGTAGCACGTGGGGAACACTGCAGACCACTTAAAAAAAAATCCACAAATTTAAACAGGAATACATAAGGAAATTGTCTCACTTTTAGTTTCTGCTTATTTAGAAGCTATAAAACAATTTTCACAGAAGAGTTAATACAGTAGGTAGATCTCCAAGGGAAAACTGCTTAGCATGGAGTTATAGATATGTAATTTTCTTTCTCTTTCTTCTACAGCCTCTGCAATTCCCACACAATGTTAATTATCAATAATTACCCCTTTGGAGGAAGGCTGAGAAACATTAACTGAATAACCTTTACAGGCATATGATCCTGAAACAAACTCAACTTGTCTCCCAAGTCAAAAAGAGTAAGACTAAGAGTGTAAGACCAGAAGAACAGAGATCTGTGCGGTATTTTTATAATGCTAAGAATTAAAAAATTAAAAAAACCCCACAGTTTCTGATGTGCGATAATTGGGGATAATCTTCTGTGATGAGGTATAATTCAAAAATTCTCAGAAACATTGTTTAGAATCAGAAATAAGAGGTGGAATCAAAGCCATCTGTTGAGCTTGAGTACAACCAGCCTCCCTATATGTAAAACAAAAATTCAGAAACTAACTGCTTAAGCCATCATATCTAAAGACTTAAGAAGTCTTCCAGCTGGAGCGCTTGAGCACATATAAACCGTGTGACTGTGCATACGGATAACCACTTGAAGGGAAAAATAGTTTTAGAACTGCAGTTTTAGGAAAAAAGACACATTCAACATTTCCTTCTCATGCAGCTATAAGTGACCCTTTCACTATAATACACCATATTATGGAAATTTAATAACTAATCACTTTAAGAAACTTTTTAAATTTATGCTAAATACATATGTTTCTTTTATTCTTAAAATGACTGAATTAGTGACATTATCTACAGAAGACTGAACTGCCAATATTTCATGTGTACTTTTCATTACAATATCATTTTGTTCTAATGTGAAGCTACAGTACCTCTCAAATAAAAATACTTTATTGCTTTTTACTTAAAGTAGCATACCTGATATGCTTCATGTGACACTGTATTTGCTCCATCCCAAACGGCACTAATCTGGACAGCAACAGGTTTTCCCAAAGGAGATAATAATTTAACTCTGGGTGAATTCACATTGACTGAAACCACTGAAAATCGCTCTTGTTCCATAGGATTATATATCAGAAGGTACCTGCAAAAATATATTTGCCAGATTATCTTTGTGAAATAAGCTTCTCCCTTCAGGTTTAATATTGTTGCACACAAATTAAACAAACAAAGCATTAAAACAATGTTAAAACAACAGGTACATACCACAACAAATAACTATGCAAAACATAACCAGAAACAATGGATACTTAACATCAATTCTTGGCAGGTCTTTTCTTATGCTGTTATTTTTCAGATGCTTCAGAGAAAAGGAATTTTGAAAATACCATACAAGAAAAACAAATCAACTTCACATCTTAACTACTAAAGAATTCCCTTTTATAGTTACAAGCACAATCAGATAGTCAGATTAATCTAAATGGGTTTTTCAGACTGAACTATTGGATTCTTATCCACAATTGTTTTCCCTCCATTTAAAGCATAATTTAGAAACAATGAAATAATGAATAAAACTTTGTGTACGTACATATATCTGATGTACGTTCTTTGAAGCAACTAGTTTCTCTCTGCTACAAGGGAAAGTCCAAAATTATTTAAGTGCAAAATTTTAATCAAGATTCCTTATGGCAACTGTCACATATACATTGAAATCTATTAGGCACATATGGAACAGCTAATTTTTATATCATCTTATGTCTACTTCCATTTTGGCACATTTAGATCGTTAGCCAACGGAAAGTCAAAGTCTTGAAACTGAAAAAAGCAACTTTATTAGCCTGTGAATTTTTTCTTATAATTTTGTTTATTTTTAAGTATAGAAAAAGGAAATTGTATCAAAACATTCGTGTCTCATACATCTCCGGGTCTCCTATTCTATTTCCTTTCTCCTTTCCATTTCCAAGGTCAAAGAACACACTACATACAACTGCTTCCTGAAGTTTCTTCATTTCATCCAAAAAACAAAATAAACAGTAACGCACCTTTTACAATGAAAAAAGTTCTTGCCAAAATTTCTAATGATCCCCTAAATTCACAGAAAAAACAATACTCTACCTTCAACCTCCTTGGCCTTCCCATTGTAAGACACAGTTTACTTCTTCATGAAATCCTGTCTTTTATCAGTTCCTACAACATCCTCGCATTACTTATCAATTCACTCCTTCAGCATTTCTTCTAGTAGATTTTCTTCATTCTCTGCCCAGTTTTCTACAGAGATGCCTCAGAGTTTTGTTAGTGGTTTCCTTTTTCCTTCCACATCTCAGCCTTCAAATTCAATTACCACCTTCATAGGTTAAGCTACTTCATCTAGAATTCTCTCTTTCTATCCAAACCAGAAATCTCATTCTGTCACTCAGGTCTTTATCTTGACCACCACCTGTAACTTGAACCTCTTTCCAGAATCTCACCCCCCAACTGTAAGTCTTCCAGACTGATGATTAGTTAGCCTGTCACCTGGGTACAACTCTATGGTCCCAAAAATCACCTATGTAGTTAAAAGCTTTGACCTTTTCTTTTCCCCCTTCCTCCAATAGCTCTAAATGTACAGAGGAGGGCTCCCTCTAAGCAAGTGTCAGAGCAGAGTGAGCTCTCCCGGTAACCTGTAATCTACCTTTAAGATGAAGTCCGGTTGGTAGTAGAGAAAGAAGTGCTGAGATTCTGCTTTGGACATAATGAAATTTTCAAGACTGAGAGGTAGTAGCAAAATGCTCGTAGTTAATAAGGAAGAGCAAATTAAACTTCTCCTGAGAGATACAACACAATTTCAGTGCAAAGTCAAGCTCGTAAATTAATGCATCACCCAACTATGAATGTGATACAAACACACCAAGGATAACATCTTTCCCATCTCTCCATTCAGTTGGAAAAAAAAAAAAAAAAAAAAACCACTCAGCTACCCTCCTTCCATCTTGCACTTTTTTTTTGGTGCAACATTCCTCTAATTTTAGCAAATGCAGTTTTGCTCTACTGATACCCAGAATCCTTATGAACACTGGCTAGGTCACCATTTTCCCATTATTCTTTCACTGGCTCCCTCTTCTCTTCCGCATCAAACTTGAGTTGCTTATCTTCAACTTCACAGTCCTTAACAGCCACCCTATTATCTCACAATCAGTAGGAAAGGTCAACTGCAACTTCTCAATAGGTGAATAAACTAAAATCAGAGGCTATGTTAGATTTGCCTAATAAGAATCTTAAGATTACCTACCACAGCTTGAATAAGCTTTCCATACAAGTTATTTTCCTCCTTTAAACCCCTTCTTTAAAGCTTCCTGGGCTGAACTATTGTTATGACTGCTACACATAACTTTTCTCCTTGTATATCTGTGTGCATCCAGCTGCAGTCAGTTATTTACTAGCGCAATTAAAAGCACTTTGGGAGGCTCTCTTTTTATCCAGTTTCACATTGAGGATTCCTAGACTACTAGACAATACAAATAGTTAATAGTATTCTAGATTAGCCTTCAAAATCTTTAACAACTTTTGCAAGAGTTTGTGAGAGCCTCCTCAGACTTATGAAAGTCATATCTACATTCTGTTTTACATTGTTATTTACATTCTAGTTTTTTTAATTCTTTTGATAGAACATTAATTTAATTGTTAATATTTTTATAATTGTTGTGGAATCAAAACCAAACTAAAACAATACTGTTCTTAGTCCAGACTTTAGTCTTATACTTTAGGAAGTATAAGACTAAAAACATAACAGTAGTGAAATATATATAAGAACTACTCATATACTTTGAAAAAAGAGAGGACTGTCAGATACAATATCGTCCTTTGAGAAGATCCAACACGAAAGGTCAGAATAAATCATCATTCTCATTCATGAATATAACATTACAAAAATATGTTTTGTTTATTCTTTCTATGCGGTAGAAATCCTCAATTCTTATGCCTCTGTGTGAAATATTAGGCTTATGGATACAGTTCTTTTCTAGTAATGATGCATGCCTTCATTAAAATTTAATTATCTGCGAAACAAAGAACATATTCACATAAAAATATTTCCAGGAACTTTGTTCAACTTCCTATTGATATTCACATGCTTCACAACTTCAATTAGTAGTGTGACAAATCTACCCATAACAAAAATCCTAGACCTTAAAAATTGGCATATTATCAATATACATCACCAGACTACTTCTCTTTGATATTAGAATAAAGCAAAGGTCCTGTTGTGTAGAGGTACATACGCTTTATACCTTCTTGAAACAATGTACTGTAAATTTATTATGCATGTGTATAGTAATATGGCAGTCAGATGAAGGTAGTGACGATAGGGCAGATTTCTGACAGTACAGACTTTGGAACTTGGGCTAGATGTCAATATTTTGTTTCCAAGTTTTACTTCAGTAGAATTGAAGTACTTATACTCAATAAGATGTAATTGTTATGCATATACAAAAGCATTGATTAATGCAATTAAATATTTTACTTCTGAAGTAGCAGTACTTCTGAAGTAGGAGTTACCTCTGAAGTACTCTTACCCTTAAATAACACCCCACTGTAACAAAAAAAAAAACAAAACCCACACTAAATTCATTATGAAACAAAAGGACTAGACTTCATTTAAGCTAAAACATTACAAAGAATGTCATCCACAAATGTGGAGTACAACCGCTTAATATACTGTGGTTACATCATACAGAGAAGCAATTTGACAATATTTAAGTGTTTTTTATTCCATAACATGAGGCAAAACTATGAATAACATTCCCTCTTTCAGAAGCAGCAAGTAGTTATTTTCCTTTCACTATTCAGATTACTTGTCTCTGGCAATAGCATAGCAAGAGTTATCAAAACTCAGGGAAAGGGGTGTGAAGAGAAAAATGTTGATGCCCACTAGTAAAATTCCAAAGCAAAGTTTTACTCAAAATATTTTACTTCAGAAATACCCATCTGGCTGAGCCTAAGCCATCATTTCATTTATTTGAGAGAAATAAACGAGAAACAGGTGCAGATCTGAGCTCTCAATGCTGAATGGGATGTAACTTGGATGCACAAACAGTTACAATTTCAGAAGAGCAAATCTAGCCACCTGCCTGTCAGATATTTTAAAAAGATAAACCTCGATTTTTTTTTGACCCCATACTTATTTGGATCTCTGAAACCCAGAACAAATATTTTTCTATTCATATAAACTTGATATCTTCTTTAAATAATCTAGCATACGGCATTTAAACTCATCTACTAAGCAGATACATTCAAGTGTAGGAGATGGAGTATTTTGACTAGTCTATCACGTAGTAAAAATTTAACTTGTTGTCTAACCTTTTTCAGCTAGAGCTAAAAAACAAAGTTATCACCTAATGTCCTTATTTAAAACACCTTCTTTAACAAGTTATCCAGAACACACATAAGAGTTTAGCTATAGTCACAAACAAAAAGTGAAAAAGTTGACCCAGACCCCTAACAGCTTTATCTTAGAATTCCAGAACACTATTGCAAATTGTTTCTTAAACTGTGAAGAGCTACAGTATTGCAGACTATTGTCCTCTTGCTTCCCTGATGTGCATATGTACATGCATACATATCAACATATATACACAAATTCACCAATAGCACCAGGCACAAGAGTACCTTATTCTTCTAAAGTTCATTCAATGCTGACTTTACAAGTGATGCCATCAAGTGATGTGAGAAATCAGAACTCACTACAAATAAACGTCAATGGATTACCAGTGACAAAGGATTATCCAGAACATCACCTCTCCCATACATGTGAACACAAAACAACCTAGGTCACCAAATTTCACTGCTCAGTGGAGGACCGTTCTTCAAGTCTGCTTTAAGGACCCCTTGATCCACTCCAGAATGTGATCTGGATTCTCTCTGGCAAACCTTCGCAAATAAGTTGAGTATTTCCCACAGTAACTCACAAGAACAATTTCTCCAAAGCACATACGCTCAATTTCAATGCAAAATTGCATAAACAACACCTTTGCTTGAAGCTGGCTAGTTTCCTTCTCTCTTCTGGAATAGAGGCTAAGTTACAAAACAGCGTTATAAAAAGAGAAACAAGGGGAACTACCTGAAGTACATCCACACCTGAAAAAAGTTACAAGCCAAGAAGCCAAACAATATATTACATCAGCAGTCTTGTACTGAAGGATGCAAAAGAACAAACAAAAGCAAATCTGCTGGCAAAGAGTAAGCTTCACTTAAACATCAAAAAGGAGAAGAAAGTGAAAGCAAGGGAAGATTGCAAACACATTAAAATGCTTGGAGCCTTAAAGAAAAGGAAATGAAGCATCTCTATATATGTCAAAACTTAAACGCATCAGAACTCGTGGGCGGAAACCAGACTACAATGAGAAAGGTATTCAAAGGTCTTGGGAATAAAAAAAGCATTTGAGGCATAAAATTTCAGAATTCTAAACAAAACTAAAGTTGCCTAAACAAAACTTATCTCAATTGAATGATAAAGCAATACAAACTCCAGATATTAAAAGAGGGACCAGGAGAGAATCAAAACTGGTCCTTATCTGAAGACGCACAAGAAAAATATCACTTTAAAAGATGTTAAGAAGAGTCACTTGGTAGTAAGATTATCTAGTTACTAAACAATGATGTGCACAAGGGGAAAAGGAATTACGAATTAGTATTTAAACTGCATATTGCACCATTTGGCACGGTAGCTGCCAAAACACCACAAAAAAAAATTTCTGTGATTTGTATAATATGTTGGAAGCCTAAGAAGTTGCACCTGACAGCTAGAATTCTAAAAAAAATTCCATGAATTGACATTACTGAGGCCTGGAATGGTCCATATCTTTTGGGATGGTCATGAAGGGAACAAACAGAACAAAGACCATCTACTTAAAATGGGTGTTTATTTCTATATTGCAAGAAGAGATTTCCATGAATCTTGTATAGAAACCCATGAGAGCATGGGCTTATTTTCCTCAATTTTTAATACAGAATAAAACCAAAACCAACTGGACCACAAAAATGACTCCTTTATTTAAAATACTCTCTCCTTGCATTAAAATGCCATTAAAAAAATACTTTCAATAAAAATCAAGTGTAACGCTTTTTTCTTCTTAAGGAAGAAAGATTTCTTTCTCTACTAATTTCTTTCTTTCTCTAACGCTTAGCAAAAACACTAGGAAAAAAAAAAGTTATGTTAGATTTGGTTGCCTAGTTCACAGAATCACAGAATGGTTGAGGTTGGAAGGAATCTCTGGAGATCATCTGGTCCAAATCCTCTTTTCAAGCAGGGTCAACTAGAGCAGGGTGCCCAGGACTGTGTCCAGTCAGGTTCTGAGTATCCCCAAAGATGGAGACTCTACAACCTCTGGACAACCTGTTCCGGTATCCTCACAGAAAAAAAAATATTTTTTCTTAAATTGAAACGCAGGAAGTTCTTTCTGAACTTGTGCCCATTCCCTCCTGTCCTGTTGCTGGGCACCACTATTTCATTAGCGGGGTTCTACTCAAAGCTCTCATGGTCTCTCATGTGAGCGTTACAGCCTCCTTAGTCAAAAGCCTAACTGAAGTGATGTTTTAACCAGAGATTCCCTCACCCTTTTTCTCCACACCTGGACAAGTTTGCATACATTACTGCTATGCATTACTAAAGCTGGGAAGAGTCTATGAATAATTGTTCTGAAAATAAATGGCATAATAGCAAAGGGGAGGGGAATCAGTTTATCATCTAAAATTATCCGGTCATGATGCTCCTTTGGTTATTAAAAATTAAACATTCTGTAATCCCTTAATCCAAGAAGTCTGCTCTTAATATTCCTTCAGAAATTAATCACCAGCTAACTGTGAAAGCTCATGATCATGATGCCTTTTTGACAGATTAATGTTTTCTCTACAACTCTTATATCAGTTTATGAGCTTTAAAAAAATTAAATGTTTTTCAAAATTTCAAGACACCTTTCAGTCCTACCCAAAATTTATTTAACAAGAAAGTTAGGAAACGGAGAAAAGCTTCAGAGGAAATCAAAGTCTTATGCATGAAAATCATATATCCAATCCAGTTTAAGTTATTCAAACCTGATTCATGCTTTGTTTCAAAGAAAATTTGACTTTGCGGGTATTATTTAAAGCAATCCTCATTCCTCCTTCTTCCACGAGTAATTATTTCTGAAATGCAAAAAGCCCTCCTGATTCCATCCAAATCGTACTTTTCTTCTAATACATACAGAATAGAATATTGTTCAAAATACTGTGAAGTCTAAGCTTCTGTTTTATCTTAAATGCCATTTGGCTCAAAATTGTCCTTTAATAGTGCCAGATTCTATGAGAAAAATGAGGAAACAAAAAATAGATTAATTTATTGGTAAATTTTGAGTTAAAAACTTTATAAGCCTCTGAGGTATCATTGAATGCATTCGTGCAGACTTATGCTTGGGTCAAATAATCATATTCAGAAAGGAAACAAAACAAATAAAATCCATACGCCCCAGAAAATCCCAGTACCAGAGCACCCTCAAGGAAAAAAAAAATTTCAATTTCAAACTATACCAACCAATTTGGAAAGTTTTGACTTTTAAGATTCAGGATATTTTGTATGTTTCTATATATATTTATGCATAAATAAACAGACACTACATACGCCATAAAAAGGTGTAGGATCCCTGAATTTTCCAATTTTAGGAAATATCTTGACTTGTACATTCTTATAGAGAACTGATATGCTAGTACCCATCTCACTAGAATTCTTGCTCTATTCAACTCTTCACACGTTTTCAGAAACCTACCTATACTACCAGTTTTTTAATGCATCACTTTACAAACTTTTAACACATTAAAAAGTTGCAACATCTATCACTCAGGTAGTTTTTTCATGTAAAAAGATACAGAAACACTCACCCTTCAACAGAGGAAATATTTGCAAAATGTCAAAATAAAATCTGTCAGAGGAAAAAAACCCTATTTTTCCTAAACATGAAATTCTTTTTTTCTGTATGACAAA
The DNA here is from genome assembly GCF_040807025.1 of Struthio camelus. Lineage (NCBI taxonomy): Eukaryota > Metazoa > Chordata > Aves > Struthioniformes > Struthionidae > Struthio > Struthio camelus. The sequence continues at coordinate 26,687,605 of NC_090981.1, forward strand.
CTGGAAGAAATCACTTTTCTGATGCATTAAAGATAGGACTTGCAGGTAAAGTTGTTCTCTTATTAGGGCAATTAGTCATTACACAAAAAAATGGGTAAGTTTTCAGATCATTGAAAGGTCTCAGATGCCTCAAAACAGTCCACTTTTTTCAATTTGCCAGTTGGTTTACTAAAACACACCGCGTACAAAACAGATTGGCCTAAAAATATAGGCCATTATGGCTACATTAAAATATATTGATTTACTATGACCCTCAAAGACCATTTTGAAGAGGCAAAAGCCAAATCTAGACATCAATTACCATAAAAACAATGCACAGAAAGGTTGCTCTAGTTCGACCCCATAACCAGAAATAGCACTTTCGAAAGCGATGCTTTCACTGTTCCTGAAAACTTCCAAAATTGCAGTTCAAGCACCCATTTTTGCCACTGTACAATTTTTGTTATTTAACGTCAAAAAATATTTCTTCCCACTTCTTTTTCCTTTTCTCCACTTCAAATTAAAACAACTGATTCTCCTCATAACAAAACCGTATGCATTTGAAGACTTGTGCTCCCCATCACCAGTCTTCTCAAACTAAAGAGATGTTAATCTTTCAACTTCTCTTCTTTGAGTGGTTTCCTCTTAAACCTTTCTATTTCTTCATCTTTCTTGAAGTCTGCTTTCCAAAACTAGATCCCATATTTTTGCTGAAGCCTTTACCACTAAAAAAATAAGGCAGACTATTCTACCTGCATTTTACATAGAACATTTCTGTTTAATTCATCCAAAATTAAAGTTGCCTCTTTGGCACCATGCAAAGATGGCTCTCTGAATTTGTGATCTTCCGTAATGTCTAGTCTTTTCCTGATTCACTAGTTGGTTCATTCCAACATTACTTTTCCATGTGTTTGTAACGCTTCCATTTGCTTGTTGCATTTCATTTTTTGACAGGGAAATATTAGCTCCAGTTTACTAAAATAGTTTTCAATTCTAATCCTGTACTGCAGACTGCTTGTTCCCAGTGTGACCTCAATTTTCATATTCTACTTTTTCCATATATTCTATGTGTATTCTACTCCATTCGCAAATGATTGCTATAGTAGGAAGCAATTAAACCATTTGTGATTTTATGATCTGATCAAAAAAATTCCTTACTTGTTTTTGGCTTCACTTTTGGGGGGGGGAGGGGGGGAGGCAAGGGGGGAGGGAACACTCTACCGTCCCTCAGATGAACACTCTACCGTCCCTCAGACGAACACCAAAGGACACAGGCTGAATAACATGCACTATCCAACATTCAGCAATGAACATTTAAGTAATAACTAATTAACAAATAAATCTATCAATTACCTGAGTCAAGTTAACATCAGCCAAAATTAGTTTACAACATACTGACCTGAAATTGAATAACACTGTGGAATTACAACACATGCTGTAAAGAGAAAGTCTTTCTTTTTGCTTTCCTATTTTAATGAAAGGGGAACGGATCTCCTTTAACATTCCTTTTGGGGTTAGTTTTGGAGAGGGTGGGAGGAGGAGAAGGGGTAGTGAAACTCTTGAAATACACATTTTGGGCAACAGCATCTGGATAACACTACAGAGATTTGGAGGGAGACCATACTGAATACTTTGATAAACAGCTGAAGCAACCTTATGTTAAGTAATTCATCAAAAGAACACATGCATTTACATTTTTGTGTTCAGACTCATGTGTTTATATGCTAAGAAACTTAAATTCTCGATTGTTAGTTAAACGCAGCAAGCCATACCATAATGTCTAACAGATGTCTATGTTGGGCTAGAGAAGGAACACAGCAATATCAAGATCTATTAAGTTTAATAATGCCTTATGTTAGGATTATGTCAGCTAAAAAAAACTATGCTGTTCTCTCTTTCATAAGACCTATATTGAGATGTTCAACATTTTAAACAACACAATTAGCTTAACTTAAAGATTATTTAAACTCTTTCTTAAATGAAGTTTCACAAAATGCTGTATCAAGTTAAGCTCAAAGCACCAAATGACAAACTATACTGAAAGTGTGCTCTCAATTGGATCTACATATCTAATTATATCAAAATATTTAGTTGTAACAACAGCTAGAGATTTAATATACATCTCCTTTGAGATACCAGTAGGTGCTGAAACTACTAGCATTCACAATTATTCAATCCTAGACATTTAATTAAATGGGAAAGTCCTTTGTGAGGAATACCTCCCATTTAAAGAGCTACAGCCTTAGACATACTGTCAGATATAAACATATGATTTGGGGCAGGGGGAATATGGATGGTTTGATAAAAATTCAAGTTAAGCAGATGGTCTTCCTCTACACATCCAGGCAAAAAGCAAGTTTTTACCAAAAGGAGATTCTTATACCTTCTCAAGGGGCTTTGACTGTAATGGTTCACAGAATCACAGAATCGTTTAGGTTGGAAGGGACCTCTGGAGATCATCTAGTCCAACCTCCCTGCTCAAGCAGGGTCCTCTAGAGCATATTGCCCAGGATCACATCCAGACGGGTTTTGAATATCTCCAGCGAAGGAGGCTCCACCACCCCTCTGGGCAACCTGTTCCAATGCTCTGTCACCCTCACAGTGAAGAAGTTTTTTCTCAGGTTCAGATGGAACTTCCTGTGGTTCAGTTTCTGCCCATTGCCTCTTGTCCTGTTGCTGGGCACCACGGAGAAGAGGCTGGCCTCATCCTCTTGACACTCCCCCTTCAGATACTTGTACACGTTGATCAGATCCCCTCTCAATCTTCTTCTCCAGGCTGAACAGGCCCAGCTCTTGCAGTCTTTCTTCATAGGAGAGGTGCTCCAGCCCTCTAATCATCTTGGTAGCCCTCCGCTGGACTCTCTCCAGGAGTGCCATGTCTCTCTTGTACTGGGGAGCCCAGAACTGGACACAGGACTCCAGGTGAGGCCTCACCAGGGCTGAGAAGAGGGGCAGGATCACCTCCCTCCACCTGCTGGCAACACTCTGCCTAATGCACCCCAGCATACCATGGGCCTTCTTGGCCACAAGGGCACACTGCTGGCTCATGTTTAACTTGTTGTCCACCAGCACTCCCAGGTCCTTCTCTGCAGAGCTGCTTGCCAGCAGGTCAACCCCCAGCCTGCACTGGTGCAGGGGGTTATTGCTCCCCAGGGGCAGGAACTTGCACTTGCCTTTGTTGAACTTCATGAGGTTCCTCTCCGCCCACCTCTCCAGCCTGTCCAGGTCCCTCTGAATGGCAGCACAGTCTTCTGGTGTGTCAGCCTCTCCCCCCAGTTTAGTATCATCAGCAAACTTGCTAAGGGTGCACTCTGTCCCTTCCTCCAGGTCATTGATGAATATATTGAACAAGACTGGGCCCAGGACTGACCCCTGGGGGACACCACTAGCCACAGGCCTCCAACTTGACTCTGCGCCATTCACCACAACCCTCTGAGCTCGGCCATCCAGCCAGTTCTCAAGCCACCTCACCGTCCACTCATCTAGCCCACACTTCCTGAGTTTACCTAGGAGGACGTGATGGGAGACAGTGTCAAAAGCCTTGCTGAAGTCCAGAAAGACAACATCCACTGCTCTGCCCTCATCTACCCAGCCAGTCATTCTGTCATAGAAGGCTATCAGATTGGTCAAGCATGATTTCCCTTTGGTGAATCCATGCTGACTACTCCTGATCACCTTCTTGTCCTCCACATGCTTAGTGATGACCTCCAGGATGAGCTGTTCCATCACCTTTCCCGGGATGGAGGTGAGGCTGACAGGCCTGTAGTTTCCTGGCTCCTCCTTCTTGCCCTTTTTGAAGACTGGCGTGACATTGGCTTTCTTCCAGTCCTCAAGCACCTCTCCTGATCTCCAGGACCTTTCAAAGATGATGGAGAGAGGCCTAGCGATAACATCTGCCAGCTCCCTCAGCACTCGTGGGTGCATCCCATCGGGGCCCATGGATTTGTGGATGTCAAGTTTGGACAAAAGATCTCTAACCCGATCCTCCTCAACCAAGGGAGAGTCTTCCTTTCTCCAGCCTTCCTCTCTTGTCTCCAAGGTCTGGAATTCCTCAGGACTGGCCTTAGCAGTGAAGACTGAAGCAAAGAAGGCATTCAATAACTCTGCCTTCTCTGTATCCTTTGTCACCAGGGCACCCGCCCCTTTCAGCAGCGGGCCCACGTTTTCCCTAGTCTTCCTTTTGCTATTGATGTATTTGAAGAAGGCCTTCTTGTTGTCCTTGACATCCCTTGCCAGATTTAATTCCAACTGGGCCTTAGCCTTCCTTGTCGCATCCCTGCACGCTCTGACAACGTCCCTGTATTCCTCCCAAGTGGCCTGTCCCCTTTTCCACATTCTGTACACTTCCTTCTTCTGCTGGAGTTTGGCCAGGAGTTCCTTGCTCATCCATGCAGGTCTCCTGCCCGCTTTGCTCGACTTCTTCCTCAGAGGGATGCACTGATCCTGAGCCTGGAGGAAGTGACGCTTGAATATTAACCAGCTCTCTTGGACCCCTCTTCCTTCTAGGGCCCTACCCCATGAGATTCCCCTAAGTAGGTCCCTGAAGAGGCCAAAGTCAGCTCTCCTGAAGTCCAGCGTTGCAATCCTACTCATTGCCCTGCTCCCTCCTCGCAGGATCCTGAACTCCACCATCTCATGGTCACTGCAGCCAAGGCTGCCCCCAACCTTCACATCTCCAACTAGACCTTCTTTGTTCGTTAGTACAAGGTCTAGCATTGCACCTCTCCTCGTTGGCGTCTCCACCACCTGGGTCAAGAAATTATCATCAATGCTCTGCAGGAACCTCTTTGACTGTTTGTGCCTAGCTGTGCTGTCTTCCCAACAGATGTCAGGGTGCTTGAAGTCTCCCATGAGAACCAGGGCCTGTGATCGTGAGGCTACTTCCAGCTGTCTGTAGAAGGCCTCATCGATGACTTCCTCCTGATCAGGTGGCCTGTAGTAAACCCCCACAACAGTGTCACCCATGTTACCCTGCCCTTTAATCCTTACCCATAGGCTCTCAACTTGCTCTTCATCCACCCCGAGGCAGAGCTCCGCACATTCTAGTTGCTCCCTCACATAAAGAGCAACTCCACCACCTCGCCTTCCTGGCCTGTCTTTCCTAAAAAGCACATAGCCATCCCTGACAGCATCCCAGTCATGTGAACTATCCCACCATGTCTCTGTCACTGCAATGAGATCATGGCCCTGCGACCGCACACAGATCTCTAACTCTTCCTGCTTATTCCCCATGCTGCGTGCATTGGTATACAGGCATTTGAGAGAGCCAGTCAAGCACGCAGGCTTCCCAGAAGAGGTGCAAGAGGATCCTCCATAGCCATGTTGCATGCTGTCTCCCCTGGTTGTATGCACCCGCTGGAGGCATCCTGACTTGAACGGTGTTTTACTGACTCCCCTGCCACTATACCACTCCCCTTCCCCCATCTTGCCTAGTTTAAAGCCCTCCTTACCAGGCTGGCCAATCTGTTGGCAAAGACGCGCGTGCCCCGCTTGGTAAGGTGGATCCCGTCTCTCCCCATCAGCTGTTGATCTTCAAACAGGGTCCCATGGTCATAGAAACCAAAGCCCTGTTGCCAACACCAGCGGCGCAGCCAGCTGTTAACTTGGAAAATTCGTCTACTCCTCCTCCTGTCCTTTCCCCTCACAGGCAAGATTGAGGAGAAAACCACCTGGGCTCCCAGACCCTTCACCACCATTCCCAGAGCTCTGAAGTCCCGTTTGATGGTTTCCAGTTTGCCTTTCGTGTCATTAGCACCCACATGGAAGATCAGCAGAGGGTAGTAGTCTGATGCATGGACAAGCCTTGGTAGTCTTTCCACGACATCTCTTATTCGAGCCCCTGGCAGGCAGCAAACCTCTCTGGACAAGAGATCAGGTCGGCAGATAGGTGCCTCTGTCCCCTGCAGCAGGGAGTCACCCACAACAATCACTCGCCGTTTCTTCCGGGGGTTCCTGCACGGCACAGGGTCTGCCAGGCCAGTTGCCTCCCTTGGAGCCATGCCCAGCTCCTCCTCGGCTTGGAGGGCGCTAAACTTGTTCTTCAAGGGTAAGTCTTGAGGAGGAGCAAGAGCCTTTCTCCTTCTGCGAGAGGTCACCAGCTTCCAGCCCTCTTCAACAGTGTTATGATGCACCTTTACACACGGTGCTGAGCCCTCTGACACCTCCGCTGCAGTGGGGGCAGGGGACTCCCGGAGCTGAACAATCTCCGAGAACACCCTGTCAATCTCCCGCTCATCCTCTCGGATGCTACGCAGCCTACTAACCTCCTCCTGTAACTCCTTTATCTGGTGACGCAATTGGTCAACCACAGCACACCTCACACAGGAGAGCTGTCTGTCAGCCCAGGTTCTAGGGAAATTGGTTCTAGGGAAACTATTTAGCTTACTTAACTGGTAAGCTAAATGATGTAAATATGGTCCTCTGCATTACATGCAGCTAAGTTTCTGGTAAATTTATGAATCAGACCAGATACTAGCTACCAATACTGTCACAGATGTAAGAAAAAAGGAATTTACAGTTTGGCAACAACTCTTGTAACCTAATTAAATTGTTCTTTATATAGTAGAATGTTAATCTTCCATGCATATAACCAAATATAAACACAGATTAACATTTTGTATCTCCACATAAACAAGACTGCTTTTCCAATTTACGAAAAAAGTCCTGCAGAGGAATTAGTTGAAATCTAATATCAAATTGAAATCTCAAGCAAAAAAATAGATATTTGTGTTGCTTTCATAAGGTATAAAATAAGAGGTAGAAATAGAATCTGTTACACACAAATCAGTTTCTTCATTATAAAAATCAAATCTGTGATATCAAGAAATAAAAAAGGGAAACTATCAATAAACTAATGGTATCATAAGAACTCAGTGGGGATTCAACCAACGCAAAAATGAAATTATGCTACATTCACAATAGTACTTAAAGAGGAGGCTAAATGCTTAATTTAGAAATAGACTCATAATGTTAAAATTATTCATTCTTTCTAAAAGCAGTAATGACTGACAATTTCGATTAACATGCAAGTAATTAAAAACGATAATTTCATGATAAAGAAAATATTTCATTATCCTCACTTGACATTTCAGAATTCTGCATCACTCCAGCAATGTCCTTCCTAATGAGAGACCTAAAGTCAAACCTCTTTACATCTGTTAATAAAGGTAAGGGAACTCACGCATGCTTATCAGTTCTCTCCTCCAACTGTCCAGATATATCTTTATTATATAACCATAGCTCATGCAAAAGTAAAAGGCAGAAAATTAGGTAGGCTATATGCATGTAATTCATCCCTCCACTCTCACAGGAAATAGGATCTTTGTGTGGCTTCCTCAAAAACAAACCATGTAACACCCTCAAGAAAACAGCATTCACAAACACAGACAACAGCACAGCAAGAACTATAAATTTTGAGAACACAGAAAACCAACATCAACCTAAGACAAGACTTTTAAAAAAAATGCTAGGTACCTACTACGTATTCCAGATACACAAACTTCCTATGACTTGGATGGATTTCTAGTGGCACATATATCCTATTCTGGAGCACATAACTACTCTCCAATTAAGGATAAGAGGATTAAGTCCAAAGGCACTATTTTAAATTTTTATTTTACCACAAAGTTGTGAGGTGTTCTGAAGTCCAAGATGGGCTTGAAGCCCCCTGACTTTTTCAGGATCAGGAAGTGCCTTCACTAAAATCCTTTCCTTGTTCCTCTTGTAGTGCAGGCTTTATTAATCTGCATTTAGAAGGGAAAAAAAATCTGGTTCAGAAGAACAGAAAGACTTCAAGTATGCCGTATCACTTCAGTTTGTGCCTTGACAGCCTTGAACTAACTACAGTAATGCCTCAAAGCACCTCGAATAAAAAGGCTGAAAGGGATGGCCAACGCCTGGAAAAAAAAAATATGCAAGTATACTAATATACTGAAAAGATGCATCTTCTACTTCCAAAATTGCTTCAACAAGTACATGCATACAATCCAGTTTTCAGTTGTACTTAATTTTTTCTAGTATATTCCTTCATAATGACCATTCTTTGCTTTTGAAAAAAAAACCAACACCTTTACATATTCTTTTGCATATTTTATAACACTTTCATTACAAACCAACTTTTGCATAGAACCCAGAAATTTCTTTAAATGTCTCATTGCAAGTTTCTTCATTTTAGCATTAGAAATTTTTATTGCAACTAAAGCATCGAATACAAGCATCTGATAAGGATGGCTTCACAATGTCTGCACTATTGCTGCAACTCCCCTAAAAACATGTTAAAGTATTGTGCATTGAAAATCCTGAATTTGTGCAGTTTTGAGAAAGATATAATTTTTAAAACTGTATCAACTGATTTGTGTAATTTTTCAACCACAACTTCTAAAGAAAGTCTATTAAGAACCTCAGTAAATATAAAAATACTTAGGACAGACTACCACTAGTTTATCAACAAGACCACCGACCAGTAACTAAAAACATTTTAATTTGCAAGCACTGTTATGAGAAAAAGGCACTTTAAGCATTTCTTTTTTTAAGAGAAAATTTAACAATAAGTCCAAAACATCAAAATTTGTAGAAGTACTTGAACTCAGAAGCATGACAGTCAAAAATGAGTTTTGAGAACAAAATAGATTAAGTTCACAGAAAGTTTTAGGGTGCAATTAGTTGCAAATGAAATCTACTTTTTTCTTTCGATAATGATAACAATTTTACTCAAAAACAAATGACACTCTTCAGTCCTTAAGAGCCAGTCCTTACATCTAAACAGACATTCATCCCTCAGCTTATTCGTTGCTTTATTTTCAGATTTCCCAAATAAACTTTCAGTGAAATGCCAACTGTTGTTGCAGTTAGCAGGGAGTCAGTTTTGAGATAAGGCTGCAAGTATTATTAGCACAAGCAGTAAAAAATTCCTACTCATAAAAACAGAAATCTTCCTGAAAAATAGCTTTAAGCTCACAAAAAGAGCAGGAATAAGAGATTAAGTTGCTATGAACTCTCCCACATCCCTCATCTCCTCTCCCATTAAAACCTGCCAAAACAGAATTTGCCCATTTGGTCAAAGTTAGTTCTACAGCCATCACCTATCTACAAGCAGAGGAACTTGGGTTCTGTTCATTTTGAAATCACCCTTTTTGGCAGGACGATTTTTCACTTAAATATTTATTTCATGTTCACTTCAACTGATGTTTCAGGAGTCAAGATGCCTCAGTTACCGTGTGTCAGCCAAGCTCGTCTTTGTCTTTGCAACAGCTCTTCCTTCATGAAAATCAAGAGGGAGATACTACACATTTAACTTAGTCAAAACAACCTTGAATTTCTTACAGATAGCACATTTCATGGCAGTTACCACAGGTCATCTGAAACACAGTAAATTTATCAGGCAGTTGAACACTGAGATTAACACTAAAAAACAATTTCAAAAAGTTTATTCAGCCTAAAGCAGCCAGGGTCTTGGAAATTAAAGATGCAGTTCTTGGTACGCAATGTCACAGGTTTTTCCTAAGCTACCTAACCTATTAGGCTAAGAACAGAAGGGTTCTGCTTGATTAAGCATTCTGCTTTTTAATAGAGGAAAAGACTCCTAATGTTTGATTGAATAACCACTCATCCTGTCCATCTCCCTTAAAGTTAATACTACAGAGGTTTCTCTTCAATGAGAACGTATGAAACTCTTGCATACACTATCTCATCCAATTAAATATGTTTAAAGCTAAAAGGGCACTTTTTTCAGGGGAGGAAATGTGCTTATTAACAATGTATGAACTGCCACAGACAGGTTTGGCCTCATTTTAAATGCTGGCATATTTCTCTTGTTTAAAAAAATTTTCATTGACAGTTCGAAACACCCTTGTCTCAACTGCCTTTTTACTGTGTCAGTGCATAATTATATATGAATATATTATTTACCTACGAACTCATATAAATACAAAATGTAATTGAAATGTATATGATTCAAAAGTCAAAAACTATCAAAGTTCTTTCTTTGTCATTACATTGGACAATTGTCTAGATTGATTTTTGTACCTATATGGGTAACACAGATAAAAACACAGATAAAATAAACAAATAAACAAAAAAAAAGTTGAAGTTGCCAAATTAGAATATTAAAACATTACCTCAATCCATAGTAGTCTTTTTAGGTCTGCAAGATACCCTTTTTTTTGTCTAAATCTTTTATCAATTGCTTCACACGATCAGGACAACTTTCCATTTCAGCATCTTATACCAAATTTCCTTCTCAGCCAAGCTATCTTTCTTGTCATCTTCCAGTTAAATACAATTACATACACAAGGCTCTGCCAAAAATTTTCAGCCTTTGTATATGTATTCTTTATCATACAATACATGTAATAACATAGCTTTAACTATGGATTATTATGCTATGTTCAAAAAGAAGCAGTAAGCACACTTGTAAAGTGATTTTTTGGAAAGGTAACCAATCTGTCCTTGCAAAACCTCCTAAGAAAGAAAATTATAATTTTATCTTTAAAAGAGCTGCAGATTTTGGCCCTAACAGGCTTAAGACAACTTATGTCAAAGCTCTGCAGCTGCTCATAGATACTGAAGTAAGGATAATAGCCCAGATTATCTTGCCCCCTCCTCAATTCAGAAAAATGAACCTTTCTGTCATGAGACAGATGTCATTAAACTACTCATTGCTTTGACAGATTTGTGAAGAAGCCATTGATTACAGTGTATTCTATCCAGAATTAATCCCCTAGGCAACATTTGAGCTAGTGCAAAACGTGTCTACTAAGCTACTAAACTAGCCTGACAGAAGGGTATCATACCATTCCTCTATGATTTGCAGAGAACTGAATTGTAGGTGAAATCTAATTACTGCTGGTTTGGCACTATAAAATCCTAAATCAATGATTTTTAGAAATGGTCTCTACTCCTCTTCGAATATCTTAGTAACTTCAGATCAAACGGGATGCCTTACACTATGCTTGACTGTGCATTGGAGCACATGAAAACCCTCAGCCAGCTGCAGGAGAGTTCAGAAGCAAAAAAACCCAAAAAACACGGATGTATAATGTCAGCTGTTAGGTCTCATTCACTCCTGGGTTCACCATATTGTGCCCAACAATGCTACTACAAAATCCAAGCTGGTGTACATGCAGTAAGATAAGGTATTTGGTTGTGTACCTCACTCCTCTCCAGTGCTGTCTCCAGCAAACATTGTAGAAAGAAAAAGCTGGGAAATCTTGCCACTCACACTGGCAACATATCCTTAGTCAACAGCTGTCAGGTTAAACTGGATGGCGAGAGGTTCAAAGGTCCTTAAAGTCCAGTGATTGCAGGTCTCTTGCCATTTGAGAAGCAGCATCTCTGGCGGACTATCCCCAAGGAGCAAGGATTATACCAAGGGACAGAGCGCTCTCACAGAATTATGGTGCTGTATCCAATTTCATCAGCCCACTCATGGCCTCTGTTACCAAGATACACTGTAATAAAAGGTGACACTTGCACATACCCTTGCTACCAGATCTTGTTAATTCTGGAACAATTTCAGAACAGTGCAAAAGTAGTTCCATATCTAGCTGGATATTTACTTGTGAAAGCTCAAGGTTTTAGCTCAAAGTGATCATAAAAAAAAAAAGGAAAAACTAAAATTATACAAATTATTTTCCTTTATGCACTAAATAACCAGGTCAAGTCTCCAACATAGAGCGATGTTTTACCATAAATGGCTTCAGTTCTAGCTGCTTATTAAAAATAACATTCACAAAGTGAAGGATTCCTTGAAGGACAAAAAACAATAGAACCTCCTTTACAGAGCTGGCCTCTGTATGTTCGAGGAAACCAAGTGTTACAACTTGATTTGAATTGAGAACCTCAGCTAGATCTCGCATCATGGTACCTGGTCCCTCAGGAAAAGATGGAAAAGGAACAACAAAAGCCAGAAGTCACTTTGTGAATTCCTCATGATCACACAGCTGGGCAAAAATCTTAAAGACAGCAGCCTTTTGATAGCCTTACACGAAAAAACACCTAACAACAACAAATGCCATCTATTGTACACAGCTCTTCAAACTGTCTGAAATAACATAACTCCAGTGGAAAACTAGTGGAAAAAAAATCCATGAAAAATTAGCAAAGCTGAAAACAATATACTGGATTAGCTGAACTGTGCTGAAATTACACGTTGCAGACCAAAGCAGAACAAATGAGAAATGAATGGACAAAATTTGGAGTGTCTCATGAGAACAAAATAGCAAGACAAAAAACTATGTTAAACACGTCCTTTTATGGAACCCAAAAAACAAGGATGAGAATGGAAAGTAAGGTGAGCTAGAAATAATATTGAGGTGATTAGGAAATACTTCTCAAAGTTGCTGTCCTCAAACCTTTCAGAATACATCACAAAATTTTCAAGCCTTCATCCTCCTGATTTTGAAAGGAATCCTCATCAGAACTAGTCAGAGAAAAGATTCTTAGCTATAGCTTAAGCTCAGTATGTACAGTAACTGCAATATATGACTCACTTCTCGTTCATCCTTTGTGCTCCCTTTCCCACTTTCATTTTTAAGTCTTTCTCTCCATCAAGCTTCTTCCACTGTTTGATAAATATGCTTATTGAGAAGTAGAGATTTTTACCGCTATGAGATCATATTCTTTAAGGCAGCAGAAAAGCAATCCAAAAAATTGCCAGTCTGCCAAACCTAGAAATATTCAAGTACTACCAAGTCCCAGTGTTTTTTCTTAGCAGCAGTGTCTCAGGTAAAAATTAGATGCTTTCCACTTTATACATTGTACATTTCTCTTCCTCAAGATCCCTTTATTTAAAGGAAATAATACTGGATTAACAGCAAATAATTTCAGCCTTTTTCAACTTCATTCTCCTTCAAGTAACATACTTCACAGACCACTAGTCTGGAAGGCTTAATTACACAACGAATTATATAGCTAAAGGTAACAAAAGAATACTGTTCAAATGAAGTCTTACTAATATCTTGTATTTAAAGAGTGTTGTGAGGTTTGTTTGGTGGGGGGCTTTTTTCCCCCCACTTCATTAAGGAGTTAAAAGGGCTTTAGTGTAATTAAATAGGCCAAAACTTCAGCACTCAGAAGCCTGGTAAGACTATTTAGTTGTAAGGTGGCAGAGTCACAATATGACCTTCAAAACTCCACATATTAATTCCATTAAAACGAACACACTACCTTTTTATAAGATTACAGCTTCAGAAAAAGATGGCAACAGAGCACTAAAGACAAATGAGATCATAGGAGGGAGCAAAGCGATACCAAATATTTTAGAAGCGATACCTATTTATACTTCTCAGCTACACAACAATCTTGGAGATACTTTGTACTAGAAGAATGATTACTCAGAAACAAGTTTTTTTTCTCTCTTCTTATTCTGCATGTAATCGAGTTGTATTAGCTCTCCTGTACAGCACAATCAGCTTTCACTACCGACCACAACTTTCAAAGCAGTAAAAAGAACACTTTACTAAAAATAAGAATATCACAATGGAACCACATAGAGACAAAAGCACGTTGCAAATTACTCTTCTGTTGAAAGGATTATTAGATCTGGTTGACTTTCAAAAAAAAAAAGGAAAATGATTAATTAGATTCAAAAGAAAATACTCTTATGAGCTTCGCATCAGTAGTCTGCAATTCTAAATTTGTAGGTGATATGAAGCAATATTCTACAGGAATGACCAACTTACAATATTACTTTTTTTCCCCTAAATCTTCACATGAGATGCAAAACTACACAAAAAATATTCAGCTGATTAAACAAAAGCAACAATGTTGTCACAGTGGCATTGGCTTAACTTCTATCCCCCATAATCATACATTAGAACACATTTACAGAAAGAAATCTAGAATTTCATGCTATGGACATGAACAATAAAGAATACTTATGAATAAATGATAACCAAAGGTTAAAAGTTTTGGTGAGACTCAGACAGCGTTTTTTAAACCTACTGATGCTTAAATCTACTTGGAAAAAAACAATTTCTGTCTTAGAAATTGAAAACTCGGAAGGTTAAACACAGTAATCATTAACGACAACTTATCAAATTGTGTTCAAGATTCTACTGAAATTAACATTTCACATCTTTACTGGCTACTTAGAAAGTTCAGATGCATACTCATAATATTCACACAGTAGTTTTAATCAAAAGTTGCAGTCTCAGTTAACAGATCACCTTTACAAAGGTAATAATGTTAGCTGAGATTCAGAATACAATCGAAGAGATAGTAAGAGACCTAGAAAAACTAGGTTCATCTTTAAACGGAAACAGATAGTTCAACATACATTGAAACATACATATTGAAATGAAAATCCTAACAACAAAGGAATCATGTAGTAGTGCACACAAACATTGCTTTGAAAGTTTTTTTTACTTTAATATACAAGCTCATTACAAAAACAAGCTTTTAGATAGCTCTATAACAATACTCCCTTCCTACATTTCTCCTTCGTTTCCTCCTCCTCTAAGATTTTTCCTTTTCATTTTATCTCCTGCAGGTCTCATTATACACTCTTTGAAACAGGAACTATATATTACGTGATTGTATGGTATCTTCAGAATGCCACACAAAAGCCAGTTAGCAATTATTTACCAACATTGTCGTTAGCAAGTTAAAACAAGTTGGTAGAACAGCAGCAAAAAAGGCTCCCAGGATCATATTAATTTTAAAATTAAAAAGTAGAACATGTATATCTCCTTCATGTACAATTACAAGGTAAAGCGAGCAAATGCTTGAAATACATTAAAGGAGGAAAACTTACTTAGTATACTACGTAGAGAGATAACGGGCACAGTGGATGCAAATAAAAGACATATTAGGGGTTGCGGGGGACAAAGCCCTTTCAACAGTCAAAACCAGACAGAGAAAGCAGAAGCACTCAAGCTACCCTGAAATGGCAGAAAGGGAGTCTACACTAACTTGTTTCCAGTTATCAACAGTTTATACAATCTTCTCCTAGTGAAGCTACCATGAGCTGAAGATAGCATCTCAACAGTTCATAAGGACCAAACTTGGCTCATTTTTCCAAAGAATCTGATTAATACTGTTGAAGAGCAGCAGGCATTCTGTAAGCTTCATGAGTTAGGCCAGCAAGTTTTATTGCCTTACCACTTGATAGAACCATAAAAATTAAATACAAACCTCAGCAAAATAATGTTCACTTTTTAAAATAAATCTTAAATCTTTTCCTCTGAAAGAACAGAAAGCCACAAGCTTATATTACTTGATTTACATTATACACAACAGCTCTCATATCCATACATCTTTTCTACTTTATTTGGATGTTACCACCAACTTGCTGAGGTGGTTTTTAATGAATGTTTAACTTATTTCAGGCTGGATAGTGAATGTTCCTAGAGAGCATTTCAGTCACCTGTGACTGAAAGCTCTCGAACTACGTATTAATAAAGAAATAAGCATTCTTAATACATTAGAAAGATAGAGTTAACAGCAAATAACCTCCTATTTGATCTTCTACTTAAATTTAAAAGACAATTCAGTATTTTCATGACTTTAGGACTTACAAAAAATAAGGTTTCCTTCACAATACTAATTCAGTCAGCTGTAATTATGTCCAATTGAAGTTTTCTATTGTTGTTTTCAGGCATAATTTATTATGTACTACAATACTGCAAAGGCACACAACAAAAAGACTGTTATACTTGCCGCAGCTGAATTAGCAGTATGTGAGAAACTTTACAGTTTGAAAGTTTAGTGCCCTATTTCAAACTAGGCACAGTAGTTTTAGCATAATACGCTAAATTACATTGCATCATCATTTTGAGTGAAAAGTTAGAAAATAATAAGATGGTATAACAAGTATTAAGTAATGAAAAGAACACACTATCTCAGATGTTCAGTAATACGTAATTCGTTTACCTCGGTTGCGAAGTCAGCTTTATAACCGTCTTGCGTGGCAGAGAATCTTGTGAGGACTGAACATCATCCTACAATAGAACATCTTTGAATTTGCTTTTGAATACACAGATCAATGTACAGTGAATACACACGAGCTTTAGGAAATACAAATCCATGCTCTTCACATTATAAACAGAAGTCTGTTTTCCCACATTACACAGGAAGATGTCAATCTCACCCTCTTCAAAAAAAATTTGTGTATATTAGACAAAAATCACTGAGACAAAGCTAAGATTTCAGATTGAAAAAAGAAAAAAGCTTATTTTTACTAATTGAACGGGAAATGTTTGCTTTCATTAGTATCATTTAATACTACAAACCATTCACAAATTGTCAGCCCACATTTTTGTTGCTGTAAACTAGACATTATAATTACAAACTCCGTTTAAATTTTGCAAATAGCTTTCTTATGCTCATAATGCCTCTACTTTTGCGAGAGATTTATTCACTGAAACCCTATACTACCCTATATTTTTGTCACAGGTCTTACAGTTTAGTCTTTGTCAGATCTCATTGTTACCTTCTACAGTACATAAAAACTATTTGCAGCGTTTGTATGTTTTTTAATGTGGTATAAGCTAACTTAAGAATTATGTCACAGTACTGAGAAATATTTAGTATTTAGTACTCCTAAGTACACTGTGACCCAGTGCTCAGTTCTACTGAGATAACAACGAACCATTGCTGTCACTGTTACCTTAGTCTCTAAGTAAGATAACATGTAGACTACTAAACTATGTATGATAAAGCAGGAACATGGGAATACAGAGGTGGGATTCCTAGGTTGATAATCACTATTAAAGTTTAAAACAAAGAAGTAAAATAAAAGATTACAGAAAAGAAACACTGACATGAAAAGATAGAAAAGCCTTAGGAAAGGCTGCAAAGAGCAAGAAACAGCACCTCAGCAAAACTGAGATTCAATCCACTCCAAGGAGCAATAAAAAACGTTTCCCAGCCTGACTGAATGACTGCAAAGCTAACAAAGATTTGGTATATGCACTGGGCATGGTGGGTATATTAATTAAAATAGCCTAACAGCACGTTCCTCCCAGTCCAGTATATTTCAGTATATTCTCTTCCAAGCAATATAGGTTTCGTTTGTTTACTTGTTTAAATCTGCAAAAATTCTATGATGTACCTAGTATTCTACTAGGCACCTAAATATTAGTTGAGAAAGTCGTAATGCTTTCCTATATAACTAACAATTAAGAATAGCTGAAAACAGGGCAAGAAACGTTCTTCTGAGATCCCTCCCTCATGTCTCATTTGCAACTTCTTTTCCTCTGGCATCAAGAAGTGCTATTTCTCCCCGGATATATCTACTGGAATGCTGCTACAGACTACCAGCCTGTTCCTTCAACTATGTCTCTTTGCCTCCTTCTCCTGTCATAGGCAATACTTGCTCCCAACCTTGCAGTCATTATCATTTGTCCTCCCTGACTCTCTCTTTGCATCCATTCTGAACGCCCATCTCTGATCAATCCATGGCATCAGCTTCCTTCAGCTACATTTGACAGTATTTTGAAACAAGCATCTTTGGACTATCTACTTGCTCAAGGTTTGTAAAAAGCTCTTTGTAACTATCCTGAATGTTCTCCCATTAACATTCTTCAAATCTCCCCTCCAAAAACCTTTTGTCATGGTATCTACAAAAGTACAGGAATATTAGTTTTCTGGTATTTTGCAGTTACTGTGCAAACAGATAACCAGCTGTTTCCTTCCATCCATACAGAGATTATAAATTCACTGAGATAAGCATCATCTTTGTGATCTGTGCTTTCAAAACGGTAATTAAATGGTGTTCTTGCCCACTAGTATGCCCCTAGGTGGTACACAGTTTAAACAACAATTACTGCCTCACAGTCTAGTAGTAATCTACAGCCTCATATAACACAGGAATGATGAAAGTTTAGTAAAATGCAACATCAAAACACCCTTCAATATAATTTAGAGTATATATTTAAACTGAAAATTTTACTTTGTTCCATGATATTCTGTTTTATGAAGGTGCACATTCATTTTGTTAACCTTTTTCCAATCAGGAGAAAAAAATATATATAAACCAGGATGAATGAATGAATAAATATCATATCCAAGTCAGAGAATGCATACAGGACTATTTTGACTGTTTTTTTTTTTTGTTTAAAGTGTATACAGGACTGAAAGACTAATTTAAGATATTACACAGGCATATCTAAGCCAGGAGAATATACATCAGTATACTATCTTCAGTTATGTTAGAAGCACCACATAATCATATACCAATGACTGTCTTAATCCTACTATGTTTGTGCATAAAAGCATTAAAGCATCTCATTTCCTATCTACTCCAGGTGAAGGACTTTCTAAGATTACCTAGCTATCATAATAGACTGCTTTTGATGGTAAAGTGAAAAAATTAAGAATTTTGACAGGAAACAATATTAGCAAGTATACTTCTTTAATGTTTTCTCTTCTGTAAAACAGATCTCAAAATGATCCGTTGCTGATTTTATTCTCTGTAGACTCCCATTTCAAATAATCTCAGTTAAGGAAAAAAGGTCAAGGTCCTATCTAAACTTGGTCCTGCAAATCCAGCCTGGGCTCATACACAGTCAAGATGGAAATTTTCTTCTTCCTATATTTCTTAAGCAACAAGCCAAGTAAAATTGCAGGACTATATACAGTGATATATTCACATATACATCACACTTGTTGCTGAAATCATCAACAAATTTACACACATGAAAATTAAAACACCTGGTTTTACTATATGATTCATAAACTGGAACAGGAGGAGCCCATTTCCTTTAGCTGTGTGGGTTCTTCAGCACTGATTACAGAAGTTTTCAATTTTTACTTTCCAACATCTTCAATTAAGATGAACACTGATAAGTAGCATATTTTTAAGCGCATATTAGTGGCAAATTTCAGTCTGACTGAAAATCCTAGGTCATTCAAATCGTATTGAAAAAACATTGTTATTCAAATTTTACTTTTGGAAAAAATAAAGAAAAATAACTCACCATCTTAAGGAACGGAGTTGATGCATCGTAATTGTAAGCATCTTTGTGCTTTAGGATAAGAATATGAGCAGAGTCAGTTATCACTTTCTTCAAGTTCATTAGAGAATGGAAAAGCCTGTTAAAATTGTTAAGCATTAGTTTTCAGGAGTTGTGTTTATTCAGAGTGACAATAAACCTTAAAAAAATATAGAAATATCAAAAACAAGAGTTACAGAAAGAGAAATGTAATTTTTAATACTAACGAAGCACTAGCTTAAGAACAGCTATTTATAATTGCTGCCCAGATTGCAAAATGTGGAAATATTCTGATTTTTCATTATATTCCTTGCTCGCATCCTGAAAATGAGACATATCTCCAATTAACTGTTATGCTTTGAAATGTATGCCCCCAGAAAACCAACTAATTTTTTCAAAATGTTAATCTTAGGAACGTTTCTGTCTTTCATATGTTTGATTTCCAATTTCTATATTGGAGTCAGCAAGCCTGAAAATTCGATCAGAGTCAAGACTGCCTATTATCAGGATCAGAGAAGCCATCGCAAACACAAAAACAATACATTTAAGTGATAATCAGCACTTCCATTGATTTAACTGATATGAGGTTTTTGAATTTGTAAAAATACAAAGCTGCATAATTTCATTTTGTTTCAGTAAAATAAAAAGACACTATTTTATTCTCCTCTAACCAGGAAAGTGCACTGCATGCATTTTTACTCTGACTCTGTGCTTTAACAGATAAAAAAAATCAACACATTTACAGAATTTAAAAATACTCTCCATGAATGAATACAGTAGTTTAAAACAGAAAAATAGAGCATATTAAAGACATTTTAGATAATGACTTATTTAATGGACATGCTCTACCATTATGACATCAATTCATCAAGTCTAGTAATGCTTAATATTCCAATATGTAAGAACGTTCTAAACAAAAGCATGACTACTGTAAAGGTATATAGCTACACAGCCATTTATCAAGGACAGATCTTTTCAAAAATTTTGCCAATACTCAATACTGAGAAAGCAACTCACCTGAAAGATATAACACAAATGAAGAAAAACATACAAATAAAATGTAATATTCACATGAAATATTCAGCATGAAAAAAGATTTCCGAGGTATAAGGTGAGAAGGTTATAGAGGGTATAGGATTTCTCAAACTATACACGTTTAAATGACAATGTTTCATGATCATTGCTTAGCACAGGCAGATTCACAATTGTCTCCTATACAACAGTTACTACATCAAGTAACAGCCCTGTAATTAAAGAATAACTTCTTTTGAAACCTCAGAGAAATTTAGTTTGGGTTTCAAATTCTTAATCTATAGGAGTAGGAAAATATTTCCTAAATCATAGCAGCAGAGCGAATCAAATTCACTGTCCTAGTAAAAACACCAT
This sequence comes from Struthio camelus, assembly GCF_040807025.1. Lineage (NCBI taxonomy): Eukaryota > Metazoa > Chordata > Aves > Struthioniformes > Struthionidae > Struthio > Struthio camelus. The sequence continues at coordinate 26,707,902 of NC_090981.1, forward strand.
GAGATACTTGCATGAAATGCACCACAGTCATTACAGTAAGTGATGCTATGTTGTTAGTACAGAGCATGTTGCTAGATGTAGCAAATACATACCTGTGTTGGAAGTAAATACTTTTTTTTTTTTCAGAAGGAAAAACAAGATTTAAGTTTATATATTTATGATAAATTACCTTGTGCCATAATCCACAACTACCCAATCCTTAGATGTTCCTGTAATGGCATCATGATGCTGAAAGAGTCCAAGGTTCCTCCTAGCCTCTGTCAGCAATTTATAGTGATCTACTGAAGGAAATACACTCATCTTGTCAGATTTACTGGACTGTACCAAAGCCAAGGAGTAAAGGATCTCAGCTGCCCTGGAATTGTAGAGAAAAATCAAATATTTCTATTTCTTTAGAAAGCAAAAAGCAACACACATTTTACCTGAAGAATAAACTGAAGTTTTCACATTTTTCCTCCCACCTAGTTCCTTGAGTTCTGTAAACTTCAATCTTGTACCTTTTAGCCTACTGCTACCTTTAAAATATTAAAACTCCTATTGCACCTCATCATCATAAATAACCTCACTAGCTTCCTGCAAGACTTCAGTGATGGGAAATACAGCTAAAACCTAAAAATATATCAGTACAAAAATAATATACCGTTTTCACAAATGTGTGAGGTACAGAGATCAGACCTTAAAATGATGCATTAAGGATAAACAGTCTTAGAGATGTACAATTCACATTTCAAAAAGCAGCTTATTAGACCACCAACATTATCTCCAAGAAATATATTATCTGTAGATTCCATATATCTAGTTTATCTTTTGTACTTCAGGCAAAATAAATTCCCCCAAAGACATAGGCAGCTCATTCACCTGCTTGCTAAAACACTGGGCTGAAAGATGCAAACACTGTATTCAAAAACCCTTAGACTGAACATAACACAGAACCCTCCTCTCCTATTTTTTTACGCAAATGCTTCCAGCATTAAAATATTTCCTTTAGATTTTCAGTGGCTTTATGAGAATTTAAATTTATTTTTCGAAAACGCTATAATTGCCAATCATCCTGAAATACCTAACTAACAAAAAGATGCCTGTAGAAACTCTTAGAAACCATCTGTCAACTTTCTTCTAATTCTTCTTCCTAAAACATTTGGCTTTTTTTTTTTTTTTTTTAAACAAATTTAAAAAGTGTCAGGTTCCTTTCAAACTTTATTTTAGCTTAATGAAGCTCTCTTGAAGTTTGAGAGAATCAAGAAGATAGATTAACGTTATAAAAAGCAAAGAAAGTAAAATAACATATGCCCTTGAAACAAATGTAAAACTTCTAAGCACACAATAAAAACGGAAAATACCTTAACTTTTACATTTGCCTACGTTGTCAGTGAGTACATGTTAAAATTTAAATTAGGTATCACAAAAAATTTTAAAAATTGCTCTCAATTTGAGTTTTCAGACGGTACATGGATATTAAGATGTTTAAATGCCTTTAGATTCAGTAGCATGTGGCAGGCCTTATTTAAAGCAATACTGGAAAAAGCCATTTATCTCAAATATCCTTGACTAACCTTCGTCAAACTAAACTGAAAGGTGCACCGTACATATAATAATCCAGTTCATTTTCATATTGTCAGTATTTGAACAACAAGATGAGGAAGTACACAGTATATGAATCAAATTACTTGAATTTCTTTGCCACATTCTCAAAGAGTTGATTTTGCACCCTAGTGACAATTCAGAATGGAAGATGACTTCTACTGTTGCTTACCTCCACCTCCTATCAACACTAGCTTGGCCCAAAACACCATACTCCTTGCTCCACTAGCATCACTCCAGTTAATCTGCCATCCGCTCTCTTATCCAGAAATCTCACAATAGCAGTATAATAGGACTACATTTTGTGTGCCTACTGCTTCTGCAACTTCACTGTAAAGCCATTTTCTTTAGAAAAACATGGACTGTTTTGCATTTCAGGAAAAAAAAAGATTCCATTTTGCAGCTCTAATACATCAGTCTCTTAGATGTAGAATTGTTCTTTCAAGCCTCAATATTTAGATCTAAACATTACAGTTGTTCAACGGTCAAAGATGTACACCCAGAAGTGAAACCACAAGAAATACTTTGTTAGAGGACAGATCAACTTAGAAGCAAGCTTTTACGTCCCTCTAATATCTGTCCATAAAAGCTGCAAAAACTTTGCTATTTAGCACCTTTATTTCAAACCTTGGTAGATTGGAAGCATGCATAAATCAATTATCACAGGTGATCTACTTTGTTGTAACTTGTCCCTGTATCTCTACCTGAAGAAATACTTTATGAATAGACTAAAAACTGCTTCGCTGATTACTCAAAGCCTATATTAGGTTACTTTTATGTCCACTTTGTAAGTAGCCTAAATAAGTTTACCAAGCGCTTCTGAATTCAAAGATGTGGCCTTTTCTATCTACTTATACTGCTAGAACTATTACCAAGGCTCTAATCTTGCATCTGAATTATATCAACAACCTTCTTTTGCAGTCTTAATGCAATTTTGCCCTGATTACATCTATTAAGAATGAAATTAAGAATTTCCTAACTTGCCTCCAAAACTTGCCTCCAACAACGCTGATGTTCTTTGCGTCCTTCCACTATCACTTCAAACAAACTTCAGACCACTGACTTCACAGCCCTTCACCAGCTATTTCAACACACCCCTCTCCTCTCAATTAGTATTAAGAAGTTAATTCTGTCTCAGAACAGCAATTATTCAATCTTCATTATGAAACTGTTACATTTTCATAAGGCACAAACTCAAAACTTAAAACAAAAGGTAAGACAAAAACTAAACAAACAAAAACAACTTTTTTCTCACTTAAACAAGCATTCTTAGCAGGCCCTGGGCTAGGACTCTTTTTTTATTCAAGTGTCAATCATCACATTAGTAGTGACATGCTTTGGTTTAATTGATAATCATAACAAATCAGAGATTTAGTTTTCTGTCAGAGATTCTTTACTAGAAGGTTTAATAGCTCTTCAAGAAGTTGATATTGACTGTATTTACTCTAAATGAAGGACTATTTTAATAGTGCAAAGTTAAAAGTAGTAAATACTAGAAACTTGAAAGTAATACACATGACATTTCCTGAAATGTCTACTGAAATAGAACTAATGAAAAGTAAAAATGACAGTAAAATAGATACACTTAAAAGGCTTCAGAATATAAAGCTAAGATAAAAGCTAAGATAAAAATAAAATAAAATGAAATCCCTGGTACACTAACAAAAAGAAAGGAATTTAGAAAAAGAAATCAAAAAAAAAACCCAGGGAATTCAATGTATAGGAACATCATCTATCCTGTTTTCCATATATCTTGTCTTTTCCAATATTGGTATTAAACACAGCTGTTCTTCCTGAAAATTAAACAAAGGCTCTCATGATAAAAGAGCTAATGAGAACTAATTTGCATTTCTAACATCAGTACAACTAAAAAATAAAATGGCTCTAAAAGTCACATTTCCACTGAAGCTTGATACTCTTTCTGAAGAGCTGTCAAACTTTCCAACTAGCATTAACCGTAAGTATGCCCTCTTAAACATATTCAGAAAACCCCAAACAACTTAAAAATCAATGGTTTTCCAACATTTTTGTATGAAACTTAAGCCTAACACTTCTAAAATTCCAAAGCTATGATTAAATGTTTAAAAAGGTTTTAACGGGTTTTTGTACAACCCACCCTCAGCCCCGACATATTTTCATATAAAACATTTAAAAGTAGACAGTGTATTACTCAGTGTTATCTTCTTGAGTTGTAACTACATATATTTTTCAAATCCAAACAGCTATTCTACTGGAGCTGCACAGCCAATTTGCTCCAAGATTTATTCCATTTGCCAGAGCTGAATTTCAAAATTCTTTTCATAGTGTTTTAAATATTCTAATCTAAAAATTAATTATTCAGTTCAGATAGCCACAGTATCACCAGCGCTTTGCCACCTACATACAATATGTTACTATGGAATAACACCTATTAAAGGTTTGTTATGACTAGCCTCAACATATTTTACAGTCTGTATACAACACATCTAATTTTAAAAGTTATGTTGTATTAAATTTTGCTAAAATTAGATTTTTTTTAAATAAAAAACACTCTAGCATACCAAAATCAGAGCAAAAGCTTTAACAGAGCACATATAAGCAAAGAGGCATCTCTTCTTCTGCATCTTTTGCAGAAGCTTGGTTGCGTGGCACGCTGGAGTGCTAAAAAATGCCGAGCAGCATTAGCTGCGCGTTTTTAAACAAACTCTTTAGGCGTAATGAAGGCTAAAGCTGCTGTTTATAAGTACTCTGCAAAATCTAAATTGTCTGACTCACAACTGCTTTCAAAAAGGTTCCTAAATTTTAAGACCGTTAATATAACAATATCTTTTATTATTTGCTGAGAATTTTGCTGCATACATTTGGCAACATATAAAAACCCTTTTAATCGTCCCAGAAATTGCATTTAAAAATACTTCTGCAGAAAATTAAAAAGTTTGCCATTTTCCAAGAACTTGCATCAATTCAGCATTTTGCTACACTGCCGGCAACGTTTCATTTTTCAAAACTAGACACACAATAACATTTTAGTATTCTGAAAAAAAGTAAGAAAAAACGCTATAATATAAAGAAAGGAATAAGTGGAGTCTTTTTGTTTTACTAAATTTTTAACCTCAGACCTGAAACCTATAGGTAATCATCCCATTCTGCTAAAAAGTTCCTGTTTCCAGTCAGGTCACTCAGGTTGATACTCCCTTTCCTCAAAAAGTTGTTTAATAAAATTTAATTATTTCCTGACAAGATAATTAAGACTGGAAGCACATTTAGTGTCACTTGTATGAACATAAAAAAAAAACTCTGGATACATAGAACATAAAAATAAATCTAATTTTACAGTGCATACTCCTTACAAGCACTCCATATGCTACAGAAAACTGTTTTCTATCCAAGTCCAAATATTGCTCCTTAAATTTCAGTAACATCCATAGTCTTACACAGTTTAAAAAACAGTGAGCCTGTAGGCAGATAAAAAGGTATATTTTCAATGAGATTTAAAAAACCAAAGAGCGTGTACAAGATGATGTTCAGAAAAGCAGCACATACAGAATGAAAGGCTCACATCAGAGAGAGCAAGAGTCCAACCAACTGGTGAGCAGGCAGGCCATGCTGGATGATCACAGACAATAAGAAGAAAATATTAAATCAATACTGAAATATTTCACACCAAGACAATATTGAACAATTTCTAGGGAAAACAGCAAAACAAAAAACAAACAAAGAAACACCAGAGCATCAATTTCAGGAGCAGTCGGTATGCATATATATGCATCAATCATTTTCCAAAGATGAAACACTGCTCAAGTTATTTCTCTCATGACTTCTCCTTACTTCATTACGTTTACATTCTCTTGCATAAGAATTCTCCTTGCTTTTTGTCATCATCCCTCAACTTTGGTCTCGTTTTTCTTGTATTTGCTGTGACTTCTTGGGTTCATTCCTCCCTGCTTTTCCATTTGTGAAATGCCTTTTCTCTTTCCTATTCAATCCAATACTTTATTATGTTACTGTTACTGATTATGTTACGTTGCCTCTTGCCCAATTTATTTTTTATTCTCACTCCCTCAATCTCACTTCTCCTTATGCATTTCTTAGTCTTCCTTCTACTGCTTCCATTTCTTCACCCCTGTATTTCTTGATTTCCCTCAGTTCTCTTAATTCTCTGAGTTCAGAAAGAAGGTTAAAAGTCCCATTCATTACTTAAAAAACTGATCATAGACCACAGAGAAGTTACTTCCAAAGCTTGTGGAGACTCTATTGATGCCACTTGAGTGAAGACTTGATTTCTTGGAAGAAGGAAAAAAATCTGTGTGATAAATAGTTTCACTTCTGAAAGGTTCTCGTATCTCCCTCAGAAACACTATTTACTACATCAGAAACACTTTCGCTTCTTTGCTCCCTCTACTAATGCAGCAGTCATTACAACACAGTTATAAGGCTCAGAAATCCTTTCTTAAGGATTACTCACCACTGCACAAGTTTTTCTACAATGCAAAAGGGTCTTACTGACATACAGAAGCACTCTAACAGGTAAACTTAAATTGGTCCTTCCAGAAGGAAACCAAGCATCCTTTGAGGAAGGATCCTTTGCAGAATCATCTTTCAGAGTTTAAATGAAATACTGAGGATGCTCATCATATGCGCCTGCCCAAAATATCTTTTGAGCCTGAAATTACAATTAAATCTATTTACAATGCATCTTATTGAGAGCATCTGCAAGGGAGAATCCCATAACTTTTGCATTAACTAACATTTAGGATAGGGTGTTTTGTTTTTTTTTTTTTGTAACAAAACAAAAGTAAAGACTTCTTGGCAGAAACTGTACCTCACAATTTAAGATTGCTTGGCACACAATACTCCTGACTACTTCTGAATTGCTTCCAATAACTTCGGTAATTCTCACACCCTTGTATTTTTCTCTAGAAGAGTTCACAGAATAGCCATAACGATAGACTGATCTGACAGCTATCCAAACTTCATACAGAAACAAAAACCACACCTGCTATTTCTCATGAAATCAGGAATTACTGATCACTTGAACAGTACTTTAAAACAACTGTTACTTATTTGGAGGAAAAAATATCAGTGTATTGCTGTGCATCTATTCAAATGCCACATACACAGATTAATCACTGTAGCAAAAACTACATCTGGAGGCTATTTAGGTTAGTCTTACTGTAATAACCGAAGCAAATTTAAAATGAGCATTTCAAAATTACTTTTCCATCTCTCAGATGCATTTAATACACTTGAAGACACGTGCTATCCATTTACAGCATGGTTGTACTTACCTCAGGTAGGACTCCAGAACCCTATCTAGTCGCTTATAGAATGGTCGTGATGTAAAGTATCCACTCCAGTAATGATGATCTCTGTCTGCATACGTGAAAAAGTCTCCACTTAAAACAGGGAAAAATGAATTGCTGCTCTTTTCACCCAAATTGCTTTCTTTGCGCAAAGCTTCAAAGTAGTCTGACAAAGTTCCAAACTGAGCCTGGAAGAAAATCCAAGTGACTATAACATAGCTCATTGTCTTGATTTAGACATATAAAGAGAATGAACATGCTTGCTTTTATATACATTTTAGAAATATGCTAATCTGCTGAGTTATAGCAGAAATTCTATTGTTTAAAGAGCTTTAAAGTCTCCCTGCATACTTTTCAGACAAGCTTAATAGCTCTAGCTCATATGATATGAAATAGTTTTGTTTCATCAAGAATAAATTGGTACCTAAAATGGAAGTTTAAATCTCAACAGTTGAGCAAAAAGCTTTTTTTTTTTTTTTCCTCATTTCTTATGAGCAAGTCTCTAATATCTGAGTAAACCAATACTTCAGTAGTGAGGAAAAATTCTTTTTTTCTTCCCCATGACTAATGATGTCTAGCAATCCAGTTTATGTAGATGTGTGAGCTAATAAAGAAACTTAATGTAATGCAGCAAAAGAACAGTTGTCTTAATTCATGTTCAGTATTAACACTATTGTGCTCTAGAATCTCCTATATATTTTTAACCTAAAATGACTGCTGATTAAATAAATTAGCATTTGCTTTTAATATAGTAAATATACAAAAAGCTTTCAAAAGAAATTGTGTTTCTTGAGATGCAATACTGCAAGGAAAAGAAAAACAAACAGAAAACTCATTGTTTTGCAGTGATTTCAAAAAATATTCAGAAAAAAATGCAGGAATAACTTTTTTACAGGGTAAGTCAAAATATGGTACTCCCAACTTTCAGAGATACAAAAGCTAAAAAAAAAAAAAAGAATGGAAGGCAGAGATGGTGTCAATGTCATCAGCACTGAGAAACGTTGAATGAGATGGGAAAATAATTAATGGAACTGGAGATAGCACAGAAGACCATATTAACACAAATAACCCCTGTAATAAACTATGAATTTAAGTTTGAAGAATCATTACAAAACTAGTATTAATACTAATCATGCAAAGTAGTATTCTATAATTTAAAACATCAGAAAAAGATTTTTTTTAAATGAGTGTTCACAAAATGAGAGAATTTTAATGTTATCTTTAATATCTTCAATATTTAAAGTTTTAAATATCTTGTGATGTCCTTCAGTAAACTCAGATCAAAATTAAAGATACAGTTTAAGGGTATAGTACACTTACCAATTAAATCCTTGTGATTTTCATTCCTAAATTTTTTTTCCCTTTGAGTATGTCATTTATGCTTTTTATATACACAATATATATGAAATATATATAAAATATATGCACATATATATACATATATGTAAAATAAATTAAAACTTTTAAGAATGGCAATATCATTATAAAGTTGCACTAATTTGAAATTCACTGTTAGCTCTCAACGCAAATTGATGCTGAACAGTTTCAAGGCAACAGGAGTTCTATTGTTCAAGGGGATATAAACTCCAGCCTTTACAAGAACAAGAATAAATCAAGTCAATTGAGTACAATGCACATCACTACATACCATAGGTAGTAGTTAACGATTTACAAGATTCAGAGTTCAGAGATTGTTCTGTACTGATCTACAGAAAAAAGCATTCAATGGATTACTAAAAAATGAACTTAGGTACTGGTAAGTTGGAATTCAAGGTTGTTCACATACATTTATACTTTTTTTTTTTTTTTTTAGATGCATCACTATCACGCAAACCAGATAAAGCTATTGCAAAAAAGTTCTGTTAAAGAACACAATATCTTTACGTTTAATGAAAAATGCCTGGCATTTCCTTTTAGGTATCAGCAGCAGAATGAACTATCTTAGAATATCCATTCAGTTTTTAAAATGGCAGGCAGGACAATGGATTTCCAATCATGCTCTGACATTCTGAAACAGCTAGAACTGGTCACCAAGATGTTCAGCAGTCCAAGTGAATTTACTGACCATCCAGTATGTCACTTCCAAATCTGACAGTTCTTGATGAAAGAAAAAAAAGATATGTACCACCTCTGCTGGTTGAGAATGAAAATCCTGATGTCATTCTTGATAACTGATCTTTGAGCTGAGCTGATGTAAAAAGGCCCTCTCCTTCCCTGACCATGAAATTTGAAGTCCTGGAGCACCCCACCAAAAGGAGGAAACATCTGTTACTACTGCTCTGGATTTGGAACAAACAAGGTTAGAACATCATGGTGGTGGTAAAATAGACTTCCTGTTCTGCTGCGAGATGGAGACACCATCTAGATCAGTCTCCCTGTTAGTGAAAGGACACAGACAGGGAAATTAGGCAGAGCATAACATCTGAAGGTCTGAAGTGAGCCCTGCTGCTCAACTGTGCAAGCACAGGTTGCCACAACGAACAGACATATGAATTCTTTAAAAGTGAACTAGAGGTAAAATCTATCTCATGCTGAAAATGATCTCAAGAGATCTTTCTTATGTAGAACAAAAGTCCAGGAGGCACCAGGAAGAACTAGTGAGCTACAGGTGCTAACTAGATCTTCAGGCCAAGGAACAGGGAAGAAGCCTCAGAGAAAGTGGGGGAAAAAAAGCTCTGCACAAAAACCGAAAAAAACATGAAAAAAGCAGACTACACACAAAAAGCCAGAAAATGAAATCCCCAGTAGTGCTCCCTCTCACCTGATAATCGAGAAAAAACAAAGTTGTGGCCCACTCTCTCTTATTCTCATACTGAAAGATGATGAAAATGTGTCCGAGCACAAATACCATCTATTGCACAAGAAGTCTCTGAAGTTCTCAACTGATGCATTAGAATGTATGAAAGTGCCTATTAACACTAAAACACGATTTCTAGTTTAACATGTTATCTCCTCTGAGAATTGCGTTAATATATTCACTCCTTTTGTAGCCAGGTCACTTTCTTAGATTTTATCTTCTTTGACAACCCGTGCCAGCAACGGCATCTCGAGGGTTTTTTGGTTTTGTTGTGTTCCTTTTGAAATAAATAAAACAGAAAAGATCCAAGGAAAGTAATAAAATTTTTGAATTTCTAATAAGGAAATACATATAATCACTTTTAAGTGACAAACTACACTCCTTGAATTATGTGAGAAATGACAAATAATTCCAATTAGCATCAGAAAAAGTTAAAAAAGTAAGCTGACTGTATCTGAGATGTCTTGTTCTAGCATAACTTCTTTAAAAATGCCTCAAAATAAAGGGACGATGACTGTAAGTGCAAAGAATTTTACCGTGTAGTAGCTAGAAGCAAAATGCGTGCATTCCAAAAGGGAGAAAATAAGAACCAGAAGCCTGTGAAAACAAGAGTACTCAGAAAAAAGTTTTTATTTTGTTTTGGAAGGAAAGGATCAGCCTAGCCTGCTGTAAAATAATTTGTAGAGTAAAGCACCATGTCTGCCAAAATCTAATTTTTTTTCTATGTAATCTCAGAATACCTAGAAAAATTGTTTTCTCCACAAACTAGAAAAAATGTTGTATTTACCTTAACATGCAACTCAGGATGAGAGTTCATATAATCAAACAGCTTCTGATAATTCTGGTACTGCTGATCCCATTCTGAGCTCTCAGCATAGCGGAAATCATCCCCTAGTGGAGCCAACAGAACTTTAGTACGGAAAAGCTTTGACTTCTTTCTGTATTGATCTAAAATCATCCAAGCCCTTGGAAAAAAAAATTAATACAATTTAGAAAACAGAAGAATAAAGGTCAGTACTTGACAAAACAATTTTTAGATACCAAACTGTGCAAAGGGTTGACTTTAAACAAGACACACAACATTTTTCTATTCCTTTTCGTAATAAAAATCTGGTGCAATTCCCTGCACTGGGACTTCACATCCAGCCTACCACTGTTGCAGACACTATGTCAATTAAACCCTCCCATAAACTTATCAAGATCCATCTTTAACAGTAGGTCAGTCTGCATCAATTTGTTCCTGTGCCAAAACTAACCTTCAGTTTAAATTATGTTTACCTGCTTTATATTTAGATAACAATCCTAATCCCCTCCAGTCTTTATTTACAATAACAAATAAGCAAGCTCTTCTCATCCCTTCTGGTAATTCCCTCGGACACTCAGCTTTATAGCTTCATGTCCTTGATATAAAAAATGCCCATAAATTAATCTTTGAGCAACTTCAGTAGTCACCTTCACCAGAAATGTTTTTGCAGTGCTGATAATCATTGTTCCCTCTTCAGTTAGCTTCTTCCTGTCTTACAACTAGCTTTCTTAAGCTTTACTAATGATTTCCCATACAGTAATATTAAATCCTTTACTCACATCCTGATAAATTAAACCCATCACATTTCTTTTGTATAGAAAAGGCAGTAAAGTTGTCCTTCAGTACCTCCTCACTCTTTGGCAAGTAAAATATCATTCCTCTCATTAAGTAGCAATATAACTAAACTTACAAGTTTGATGTCTGGATTAGTGAAAATGCCTGTTTCTCCCTTTACCTCCCTCCCCAAAAGCCCTCAACCATTACAGAAGTCTTCAGGTGGTGATCTTCTCTAATTAAAGTTATGAAAATAATTGTAGTAGGAAATATAAACTGCAGTAATATATTTGTAAATGAGAATAAAATTTTAAAGGGAATACAGCTGCAAATTCCAGATTCCAGTGAGCTTTTTGTTTCTACAAATGTGGCTTAAGGCCACCATCTACTTTTACATCATACTCTTGAAGATTTTTAATATTTACATGAAAATTTCTGTGAGAATTTAAACAAGTTTATTAAAGAAATATGGATTTCATATCTAATCAAGGAGTCAGGGTGTTTGCTTTTTAACCAGTTGAAACAGTTTTGAGTAAACACAAGGTCTGACTCTATTGGGACAGGGAGAAGAGGTGGCACAGGACCTTTAGTTAAGGATCTACCTGGTTCTGCTGAGACTAGCATATAGACCCATCTAGCAGCTTTTCCCCCTCCTCACCCTTGTCTATAGCTGAATTTATAGTTCAGATTACTAAAAACATACGCTTGAATCAATTTTTCCCATGACCTTCAACAGCATCCTGACTTTAACATAAAGTCTTCCTCTCCATAAAACTACTACAATTGGCACAATAGAAGACTTGGTAATTCTCCCTTCTAAAAAGCCACTCTAACTCAAATTTCCCATATGCAGTCTACGGTTAGAAAAATATTGTATTTTAGAGCCTCTTGAGAAATATAGGACTACAGGAAAGGTTAGTGCTAATATTTGACTACTGCATCTCTCCTCAAAGCCTTCCCCAGTTTCTTTCCAAATCTACTGCAAAACTCAATGCTGCTGTTCTCCCTGTCCCCAAATCACCTTCTGCTATAGGATTCTCAGGTGCTTTTAATGAGGTGGCAGAATCTTATTCCATTGCAAACCATTTTCAATGGCAAAACACCAAAGAAAGTGAGATGTCTCAAAATCATGTACATCCTCTGCAAAAAAACCCTGTTACTGGAAAAGATTTAAGTTGCTCTCAAAGAACTTTTAAAATCACTATTTCAGAGAGAAGGGGAAAAAGTGTCAGCAGAAACCCTCAGACAGGATTTGCTGGAGATGACAAATACTTGTGCAGAAAAAGCCTGAGATTCCACAATGCTTTCCTCTTCTGGCTCCCCAGTAAACACAGTAGTAGGTGTGTTTTTATATTTATCCCACCTACCTAAATAAAAACTGGAAAACTAAAATGATTTGTGATTTCAATTCGTGAATTGAAATTTTTTCTAGTCCTATAATTACCGACACACATTACCAGCAGCACTTACATTTTTAATGGCTTTTTATATAAACATTTTGTTTTTATACATTCAAAAGTTCTCAGAATTGTATACAAAATACACTACATAGCTCTCAATACTCAGAGTAATCCTAATTACATGAACTTATATCAAGACACTACTAATACATGTCAAGTCAGTAACAACTTTACTTGAATTTTTTTTTTCTTTTTAACCTTTCTTTGGGAAGCTTTCAGGTTACCAAAGAACGCTAAAGACCTTTGACAGATGAGGAAAAATGTTTTCACATCGCAAGTTTCTCTTTGTAAGTCAAAAATTTGCCTAGAACACATCACTTAATATGGGGCTAGGTTCACTCCCTGCATCGTAAAAGAAGGAGGAATAGTTGTCACCCAGAGTCCGTAGGAATCGCAAGGAACGCTGCAGCAGCCTGTAGCAAGTCTTATGTGACAGGTCTGACAGTGGTCATGGCTTCACAGTCTCGACTGCACAGCACATGAAGCACTAAAAGCTAGCTCCTTGCTTCATAATCTCAATTAGAAAAGAAAATTGGTTGGTTGGTTTGCAATTTGCTACTCAGGTAATTTTGTGGAGGATGCGGCTAAGCACACAGGATGAGTACTTCATAACAGGGTACCAGACTCAAGAGTTCAAGACCAACTGCAAACTAGAATCACCCGCACCACATCAGCAATGCAATCCTGCATGCCAGTTGCATGTTGTGCAATATAACAAAACACATAGGAAAAAAAGCTGAAAGCTGAGAATAAAACAAGGGATGGAAAGAAAGCAGGGTCAAATTGGGTGCTTGCAAAACTAGTTGTGTGTGGGCAGGGGGGCATTCTCTACTCTACAGTGTTTATCCTGCAGTACAGAATCTTCCTCTTATTTTTATGCATGGGAAGGACAATATACACCAAAATAAGTTATGCTTCTATTAAAAACACCACTCATTATCATTAAAGAAAAAAACACAGATGTTCTTCCTTGCTAGCGTGACTGATCTTGTAATTCAGGTATTAAGAGTCTTTTTCTGAAAAGCCAGAACTTCAGCATTCAAACATAAGGATGCGATAAGGATGCAGCTGCAGGACTGGGCATATGCAATAACAATCTATAACCTAAACTGTTATGGAATGGAACTACATTCATAATTAAACAGGTACAGGCTTTTAATAAGGCTGCTGTCGCATTCATGCCTATCAAATCACAATTAAAATTGCAGGGCAATTATAAACCCAACAGCTATTAGTCTCGACTTTTCAGCTTAATCATTCTTCCTTACATTGCTATGGCCATAACAGTACTAAAATCAAAAACTACAATCCCAGCTGAATAGTCAAGATCTATGGTTTTTATTTCAGTGTAACTTCAGCATTAAAGAAAAGTCAGTGGTTTAAACCTTGACGCTGAACTGATGAAACGTGTATCAAATACTTTATTCAGATCCACACAGTACAGATATCTATTTTTCCGGTTGTAAAAAACAAGGCAACCGGAGATCAGAGACAAACCTTTACCTTGCTAAACTTGTGATATAACAATACATCTCCCAATTACTGCTGTGTCACTCACAACTCTTCCCCACAAGAGTTGTAAAAGTTGTTTCGTTACAGAGGTCAGCTCAGAAAAGTTTTTGGTTGCATATAATATTCCCACTTTTTCTTCAAATACAAGTAATTTTTTTGGTGGTATTTTTGTATTATTTTGTAGCAAAAGAACACGTTTCCTACATTTTGTATTTCCGTTTCCTACAAAATGTATTTATTTGAAACGACACTATCGAAGAGGAAATTTGCATGTTCTTTTCAGTGTTCTGATTGTAAATAATCCAGTCCACCGACTCAAAAGACAATGCGTTTAGTTTTACTTTCTCCCTAGGTATTATCTACCATCTCGCTGTTTCATTCCCTGTTGGACACTATCTACCGAAAATGGATGCAAAGGATTGATTCAGCGTTGGGAAACATACTTATATCATCCTTAAACTTGACAACATCTTCACTTGCTCTGTTTCCTTTTCTTGGTTTTATTTCACAGGATAAAAGAGCCATTTACTACTTTTTTCATTTCTTTTACAAAGTCTAATTTAGATTGTTATGCAAAAGTTGCATCTTGGAAGTGCAGGGATAAATTAAGACTTGATTAAAAATAAAAAAATCTTAAAAAGCATTCCTAACAGGCTCTCTACATATTCCTTACAGCATACTTGTTCCAGTAAAACTGGAACTGTTGTTCTTCTATTTATTTGCCTCAAATAATCATGATGCAAATTCAAGGGGCTTTTTTTGTTTTGTTTTCACAACTCTGACCTAAAGGAACACAAGCTTTCCTTCACAGTTGATAAGGACCAGGGTGTGCCAAAATGATTCTACTAGCTCTACTGCGGCTGTCACCTTCTGTCTGCAATTTTTTTTTTTTTTTTTTTAAAGAAAATGACAATTTTTCCTATCAGTATTCCAAGTTCAACTTAAAACACGACAATTGTGATGCATTCTGCTTTTATCTTGAAAAAAGTTTTGTAATTGAATTTAACTGACAAAAGGAAAATTTCAAAATGCTTCGCAAAATTTGCATTAGTCCACTCAGAAAAAGGGCATGAAGACTTGATATGTGCATCACGTGCACTTGATAATGCATCAGATCACATTTCTGATAACAGTTGCTCTCTTTAAAATCTCAGCACCAAGGCTAGAAAATAAAGTCACCCTTGCTATCCTTAATATATTTGTTATGCTCAGCTATTTGCACTAATTGCAAACATCTACCTAAATCCCCAATTCTTGAATTCCTGGATGGTTTAAGTTTTACAAGGCATGAAGATAGTAAGCAGGGCATTAGAATGAAAATCCTTCTGGGGAAAAATAAACAAAACAAAAAGAATACTTTAACAGCTCAATCTTTCAAGAAAATTATTTTCAGAACTACATGGTAGTTTTATAAAAGTGTAAAACTTGAATCTTACCAGTGGCATAACAACTCGGCATTTCTATCTGAAAAATTGAAGAAAAGTGAATCTGAAGACATAGGACACAGATTCAGTTAAAGTGTCTACTTCAGGAAGCTAAGCTACAGATAATCAGAAGCTGTGAGGATATACTGTGGGAAGTATCTCACTATACTGCAATTAGTGCATGCTTAAAGTATAACAACACTATGCTGTCCCTAAAATCTTCAACTGACCATTGACAGGAGACTGGCTATTCATAAAAGTCACAAAAAATCACAGTAACCTGCTAGCTACATACGTAACAATTGGATTTTGCACTTATTTGAAGCCCTTTTTCAGTGGATTAGTCAAAACCAAACACAGAGTTATGGACAGTATAGTACCAGTCTCAGTTATAATGTTATGTAATCTCAGAGACAGAAATTAGGGAATTTTTTTTTAATTGTACACTGCTTTTACCTATTACTGAGGACAGAGAGAAAAAAGTTTGAAACTGGAGACTTACAGCCCATTTCCCTTAAAGAAAAGTCTCTAAACTAAGTGACTGAATAAATGTGTTATATTTACTATGTTATAAATTTAAATATTATAAAAAGCACTTGAATTGTGGACCCAAGTCATATCAAAGTTATGCTGAAGTTATGAACACAAAGTAGAATAAAGGCATCTGCTAAAGATGCAGGTTACTAACTCCATGCATGTTGTTTCTTCTGCTTTGTGTATGTACTTCAGAAAGTTTCAAAGAATTTCTAGAATATAACTGCAAGAACCTCAAATTATTCTAATGCTGTAGCTGTAAAATAAGCCACCTGTGCCTGAAAGCCACTCACATACTTCAACTCGTATTATACTTGCACTTTAGAGCAGTTAGATGCTTAATGATAGAGCAGTTAGATGCTTAATGATACTAACAGTACTGCCTTGAAGTGAAGAGAGAAAAAAATTAGTCAGAAAAATTAGTGCGCAAATTTATTAATTTTATATCCTTTTAAGGTTGCTGTATTACCATTACAAAATTCCTTCAAGACAACTTTTAAAATGAAATATATTCATACTAAGAAGTGCCTCAGAGGGGGGAAAAAAAAAAGGGGGGGGGGGAATTGTTTGGATTGTTGAGTTGGGTAAGCAAGCAAAATCAGAGGAGATAAAAAATAGAAAAAAGGTAAAGCATTTGAAACAGCCGGATCCGTTGAGGCTCTATTCCACAATAGATTTTTTCAGAATATTCTTTTTCCCCCCCTACTTCTGCTATTAAAAAAATAAAAAATAACAAAAGTAAAAAATTTAGTGGATATTCTGCAGCAAATGCTCAGCAAGGTTCAATTGTGTAAGAAAGCAAAAGACATTTGACAAGACTGTAGCCAAATTAATGACTATATTCAGTGTGGCATTCACTCAGGCTATGTGAGAGTTAGACTCATGCATCATGAATGGAAGAGAAAAAATTAAATGCATCTTCCTTAGTCATAACCTATTTATGAATTTCATTGTCAATTATGTTCTGAACTTAAGTGCAAACAGCAGGTAAGTTATAGGTATTATTTTCCTGTGGCCAGTTTGTTTCAAGAACTATATAAACTCACCAAGCTATGCTAGGCAGCCTCTTTGACCAGCATAAAAATATTTTTTTCAGCTACTCACTTCCACAATATAGAGAAACTGTACCTGTGTTGAACATTCCCAGCATGAATGGCCTCTGGGGGAACTCTCCACGGGCAACTTACTCTTCCTCCAGGAAGACGTTTAAAATCAAATTGGCAACAGATTTTTGGATCTGGACCACAAGTATGAGGAACATCATAGCTATAGAAAGGCATCATATGACAAAGGATATCTGTACTGGATCCCAAATCTGAAATTAAATACATAAAGCTCACCTTTAAAATAAACCCTCTCAGGTTTGCTAAAGCTAAATCAGTTTCATGATCTTAACTCAAAAATGTTATTAAAAATCACCAGACCAAAACAATTCATGCTCTGAACATCCATACTTGGAGTCTATGTAGATGGGATAAACTTTTCTCCTTATCTGCCTTATATAAAACAGGCTAAAAATAGACCTAACAACAGATTGAGATGTCCTTATTAAGCACTGCCTGATTTGAAGAGACATGAACAAAATGTTAGGGTTTTTTTACCCAGATAAACCACATTTCTAGAATTTTAGAGACGAATAAAAACATGTTTTAGGTTTTCAGAAGAATAAAAAAAATGCTGTCATTACTTCATTAGTACAACATTGGAAATGGTTTAAATAGTATCTTAATTTCATGACTATAAATATCTTCAATAGTGTAACAAAAAGATTTTATGCACTTGCGTGTCAGAACATTTTCATCCCAATTTTGTAATACTAACTTTTCCACTTAGTCAGCCCATTTCCTAAAGTATGTGCCTCATCCCACCAGGAGTTAGAGCTGAATTTCTAGTTCAAATAGATCTATACATATTTTTGTCAAAGTCTTGCAAAAGAAGGTCTTTCAAATCTTCATTTTAAAAGAGAACCTTAATTTTACTCATCTGCTAACACACTCTGAAAATCGATTACCTATTTCCAGCACTAAGTACTCTAAACATTTTTATATGGAAATAAGGGATGAGTGCTATAGGTGTGCCACAGCACCTGACTCCCAAGAAAAGTATGCCAATGATACATATGAGAACGCTCTTCAAAAGCTGCAAAAACAGGAGTCCTCACAGCACCGCTCCACACCTTTTGTTAATAAACTTATTTTATTACTTAACAGTTAATAATTCATGATTACATGGACCTTTCAACTGTGGGAACTCTTTATTTCCCTGGAATCAGCTTTGCATATCATGCCAGATGAAAGTGCTGTGATCTTTGATCATACAATCTTGGAGGGCGTCACACTTTTTTACCCAATGGTTGCTTGAAAGCTTTTCCCGTAGTAAGAGCGGAAACATGACCGTTCTACCTTCAACCAATACCCACAGTTTTGCTGTCATTTAAGAAAAATGTTCCTTTCTACCTCCACTTTATTTCCTCACCTCTCCTCACGAAATATAATCAGCAGGTGATGGAGTAGGAAAAGGAAAGCAGATGTGAGAAAAGGAAAAAAGAACATTCCATCCTGTTTAACTCTTGTAAATGTGTGTGTGAAAGGAAGGTGAATCTTGTGTTGAAAGTTTTAAAACGGGAAATAGGAAAGTGAACTAAAGTCCATAGCATCTGCTTTTCCCTTTCCCATATAAATATTTTCTAAGGAGGGTTAGAGAAGAGAAATGAGAAAAAGTATAAACAGAACTGAAAATGAAGTAAAAGGAAGATCAGAAGAACAATGACGGAGCTACACCTTCTATATTTAACCCCTTCCCCAACACATGTACTCACTTTCTGTCATAAAAAAAAAATCCCAGAAATTTTTAAACAAAATGAAAGGCTTTCTTTTAAAGCAACAAAACCACAAGTTCAAAATTTTGAAGACCTGACTAACTTCTCCAAATAACCTGCTTCTGTGGAAATTTTCATAGTATTTATCCAAGCTCTCTTGATTTTTTTTTTAAACCAATAATAAAGCAACAAATAAAATAAATTGAGACAAAGGAAAAACACATACCCCAGTTCTGTCTCCAAAAAAATTCTAGTGTCTTCTGTGTTGCAAAGTGTTTTTTAATTGAGTAGTGAACTCTCTGTATAAGCATGTTGGAAAATCCCGTGCGTTTCAGAAGGTAGGCCATTGTCGGTGAATGCCCAAAGGGATCAACAGCCCAACCAGACTTTGGTTTTACTCCTGTTGACAAAAGGAAGAGTAGAAGGGGAAGAAAAAAAGTTTTACTTTTCACTGAGGAAATCAAACAATATCAATATAATTTAAATCAGATCTCTAACAATGAAATTTCCAAGAAGGTAAATGAAAAATACAGGTGATTAAGTCTCCCTAAGAACATCCTTTGGAATTAACATTCTACAATTAAATAGATAAATACCTCCGTAAAATCAAATGACTCAGGGTGCAGGGCAACCTGGCTAACTAAGTAAAGAAATTGGAGATCAGTACTCTACATTGTTACGCCGTTTCAACTTTTGTCTCCAATATTTTACCTTATATGGAATCATAATGAAATACATCTCCTCTTTCATTTTAAAATTTATATATGCTATAATTAGAAAGGAAAGCTGAACGAAAATGAACAGATGCAGATGGATAGATGTTATAAATCAGTGAATTTTCACTGTAATTTAAATAATTTTAACCTTTGCTGGCATTGGGATTAACTTTTCTTTCAAAAGCTAATTGATTTACTTGGCTGGCAATCATTACAATCTAGTTGATTACTATTGTCTTGCCAGTGAATTTCATATCACCAAATCAGAAAGCTATATCTAACTTTTATTTAACCAATTCAATATGTATCTCCATTTTACTGTGTCTCTTCCCCTCGCCTTCAAAAAAGGGTAGGCAGTGTATTAACCTTTTACTGGATTTTTTTTCTAAATCATATTTATGTCAAGCAATATTTATGGGAATTGCAATCCAAGAAAAACATAGGGAAACAGCTTTTCAAAATAATTTCAATTAAATGAAGTGATGTTGTTATTAAAAATCTCTGCACAAATGCTTTGCATACAAAAAAGGGTTAATTAAAAATAAAACATTATCTCTAATTATGGAACTAAACCAGAAAAATCTCCCAAAGCCACCAAAATAATTCAGTTGGCCTTATTGCACGTACTTAGTAATTCCAACAATCCTCCAGTTGTTTGATTTTCTTTAAAGTTTAAAAAGCAAATATGACTTTTTTTTAAATGTAAATGATTTTAACAGATTACAGGGGAATTAGGTCTTTACTACTACTACTTTTACTACTAAGTTTCATATTTACTTTTTGAAAAGCTTACCTAAAAAGAACCTAATTAATATCCAGCTTTCAGAATAAATTCAAATATATGGAAGGCATATCAATTTAAGCCAAATGATTTTAAGGCGCTATTCACGATTTCCAAAAGATAGAAATAGTTATCTTGGAAACAGTGTGTGATACCACAGGCATGTGAACTACAGTTTAGCATGATTTAGTCTTGTATTTTGTATGTTCATATATTACACACAACTTTCATTAACCAAAGCATTAGAACAGAAAAAAGTTTAAATACTCTTCTTCCAAGAACCTTTATTTGTAAATAGTAATTGCAAATACTAGACTCAACCCTGCAGTTTTCAGTAAATGGTCTGATTTAATGTTTCAGGAAAGCAGAGTAAGTAAAACCTTCTAATCACCTGAGAGAGAAAAAAAAAGGAATTACTAATTGACTTCCTGTATTAACACAGCGAAATTTTAAATCAGGCTACATACCCAGGTTCCTTTCTAGCCACTGATGTCCTTCTATCAGTTGGTCAATTAAAGCAAAGTAGTGAGCAGAGGCTTCATCAGGCATAACCCATCCTCCTGTTACTATTTCAAATTGCCCATCTTTTATTAACCTGAAAGAGAAGTATGTAAATTGTGTTCAGAAACTTGCTGCGAAAATATAATGTTAAAATCAACTTCTGAATACACGAGAGATTTATTGCGGAAACAATGCCAAAATCTAAATTATGTCAGTTTCAATATCGGATGA
Source organism: Struthio camelus (assembly GCF_040807025.1). Taxonomy (NCBI): domain Eukaryota; kingdom Metazoa; phylum Chordata; class Aves; order Struthioniformes; family Struthionidae; genus Struthio; species Struthio camelus. Next base: position 26,729,118 of record NC_090981.1, read on the forward strand.
CTTTTTTTAACTGAACAGAGAAAATGAAATTCTTAATATTTCTGTGCAAAACTATCCGCTCTTCCGCATGTGTCATAGAATATTTAATTTTTTTCTTTATTCAGGAAGAGGGCTGTTTCCTGCAAAGACTATGAAAGTAAAACAATGTATGTGCCACAGTACTGAAGGCCAGTCGAGTGAGATGCCCAGACATTCCATAGTTCAAGCACTACTATTTCCTATCCTTGACCTACCATTCTTTTTACTGTTTTAGAAAGCTGATGGAGCAAAGTTTATTATATCTGTAATGACTTTAAACCAACTCATTGAAACAGATCACAGAATGATCCAGTCTCCCTATTAAGATCTCCATGGACCTAGTAATCACGCTTCCAGTACAAGATAGTCCCTACAATTAAATAAGGTAATGTCAGCATTTGTATCTTTATGCTACTGCGTATCTGGTTAATGAGTTTAAGAAAGAGATACAGTAAGCATACCAGCACTTACTCATAAGTAATGCCCATAGAACTAATGAAAAACATACATCAAAATAACCTCCTGTCCATGCTTCTGTAACTCGATAACTAAACAGCACTTTAACCAATACCAAATTTCCCTGAAGCAAGAAAGTACACAGGTCCCTAGTGAACGTTATTCACCTGCTTTTTGTGTCCCAAGAGATTTTATCATCTTGAAATCCCACAATGTGCTCTAATGTTTACACGTTGTACACAACTCTTTAAACAGACAGTTTTCTATGTCACTCCCAAGATTTCCAGGGATATCAAAGTTTTGCAGCTTTGAGGCTCTCTCAGCTTTAAAGCATGTTGCAGCTTTAGCTGTACCCAGTGTATCTTAAAGGGATGCCCCTGATCCAACTGTTTGATCCTGTCTTGAGGCATCTTAGTTTAATATATGATGTATATATACTAAACATAATTATAGCATATATAAATAACAACTTTTGTAATAGTGAGGGCAGTATTTCAAAACTAGATCCTGACTTAGGTTATCCAAGCAGCATGCTTTCTTGTCTCAATGTCTAGTTAAATCCCTTACTTTTCTATTACTTTAGACCTGTCATTTAAAAAAAAAAAAAAAAACACTGAGAAAAAGCATATAGAGTATGCACTTGTTTAACATTTACATAGCTGCATGTTTATTAAAAACAGACAGTTTAAGATGCAAAACATCTCATTTCATAACTATCATAATGGAGGAAAAAATTACCTTAAATAAATAGCTAGTATGGAGGATTACCTTCAACCCACTACCAAAACTTTTATGCCACTTCAAATACGGGAGTTGAGTTTATAATCACTCTCACAATTTGAATACCATCTTAATGACTGGGAATGGATACTTTCAGTCTTTTTTTTCCAGCAATTCAGTAACTTGGCTCCATTTCTCTAAACAGAGTTGTGCTTTTTTATAATAAAAAATAAAAATCACAAACACCCCAAACTAGAACTTTGTGTGATTATTCTCATAATACCACATTGCAACAAATGAAATCAATGATTTGATAGTGTAGTCAAACACATATTACGATTCAGAACATTCTGCAAGGAGCACAACACAAATAGCACAGATGTTCAAACCTTTTAACAGCATCCTTTTTTTGGTTATCTATTCCATCCCACCATTTTGAAAAGTAAGAAATCTCAGACCACATAAATTTTCTTCGGTTGTCTTCCTGCAGTTTTATAACCATGTTATTTAAGATATGTTGTGTCTGATCTCTGAAGTAGTCATCAAAAGTCTTCAACCAACCTAAGCAAAGAAATAAGAACATGTGAAACTTAAGCTATTCTCTATAGCCTTAACAGGCTCACATCCCTCCTGCATCCTGCAAAAAGTTAAGTGAAGCATCTATTTTAAAAGCCAAATTTTACATGCTGTGGATAGTTCACAGTGCCGAATTTTGAGTTTGTTTTTACAAAATTTAGATGTTTTATTTCCTAAAAATACAAGTATATGGAATACTAAGCATTCTAATCTGATCAGCTGAGATAACAGATTTTAAAATTGTGGGGGGGGAAAAAATGATTCAAGTAGAAATTAAATAATTGAAGAGGAAGAAGCAAATATCTGTAAACAGATCTTCATTGACAGCTTCCATTACGTTTCCTCATCTCTCCAATGTAAGGACTGCAACATCTACTAATAGGACATCTTCCTAGCCCATGCCCTATTCCCAACACAGACATATCCCTGATCCTTCCATCTATTTGCTTCTTTATCTCTCCTTTCAAGTTATAAAGCACCCCATCACTCCAGTCTATGTAGAATGACTGACCTAAGATCATCACTAACCACACCCTTCACTCACATCTCAAGAAGAAAATGAAGAGCCAGTAATGGTAATCCCACAGACCTAGCAACTAAACATAAAAAAACCCAGAAGCAAACGGAGCAGCATGTAATCAACATCACTACTGAATGTTTGTTAGCAATGACTAAGGAAAGAAAAGTATGTTGTGGTTGCAGTCCCTCATTAGAAAAGGTATCAACTCAGTGAGATGCAGAGTAAAAGAAAAGAGGAGGCTGAGAGTTTAACTACATATTCAGGCTTCACAGGGCAGAGCCTTCCACAAATTCTTTAACCTCTCTCCAAAACATTGTGTAAGGAGGCACATCCATCTTACTTCCCTGAACCTGGATGGGTTGTGTTCCTTCTGTAACTATAACTGGAAAAAGGAAGCAGATAAAGCAGTCTACTTAACACGCAAGCAGCATATTCATATTCTTTCTACCACTTCATCATGCGTGAGTGTTATTGAGTGCTGCCAAAAGCGACTCAATAGTTGAATTTAAGAAAGTATCAGGTACAGCAAAATAGTCTACTGAAAAAGACAAGCCATGATACAAATCGTTTCTGTAGCATCCACATTTTAAGATTTTGTGAAAGCTTCCATATAACATGAGGCGTGTTCTCCAGATAAAATCTCTGTCTAGTGAGTCCACTCCGAGTTACCAGCTGTCCTCAGTTTTGTTCTATGGAGGCACTGCCATTCTCCCCTAATACTAGTCTGCTTTCAAAATAGCACATTACTAGTCTAAGTTAATATTGTTTCCAGATAAGTAGATAAATACAAAAGATTTCAGTATAAAACAATTCTTTTTTAGTCTAACAGAATTACATTATTGAGTATATCCTTTCTGAGTCAATATTCAGACCTTCATCTCTATTTGAGTGTTTAAAAAGAGAAAAACGGGGGGAGAGCGGGAGGCAGGAGAGAATGAGAGATATGGTTGAAGTTTACCTTAGCTAAAATTGCAAAGCCAATGTAATTTGATGACATGCCTGTACTTTTCTAGCTCGCTTATCACAATGTCAGCCACATTTTGAATGCAGAATCTTCTGGTTAGCAATAATCACTAGACAGTATGAGCCCCGTTTGATTTTTGGTGGCACTCACGTTTAAACTTAGCCTTTCCAAAGTAGAAGTACTCAGAAACAAACAAGAAACATCAGTGTCCAAAAAAGGAAATAAAAAACTTTTAACACTTCTGAGGAAAAAGTGCCAGCTCAGTACCCTTTTTTTAAATTGATGTTTAGCATCTAGAAGAATCATCATGCTTAAGAAAGTTACATTTTCCTCGAGAAAGCTAAAAAAAAGGTCATAAGACCTAGACATAAAAGATACTTTCTTTAGAGGAGTGGAAACAGCTTAATACAAAACCAGTTGACAGCAAATTACTATCTCACAGTAGTTTCAGTAAGGCTGAAGAAGGAAAAAGCAATGAACAAACCAAATTTATTTTTCTTTCATGCTGTTTTTAAATCAAAACTTGTCATGATCTCAGTCTATTTTGACGAGTGTTTTGTTATGCAAGCTTTCCCTGAAAGAATTGGGATCATAGGATGAATTAATCTTTTTCATTACTCATTTAACTTCTAACAAATGAAAGAAATATTTTACTAATATTTATGTAAGACGACGCACAAGTAGCCAACTGCAAATTTATAGCTTTGAGAATTTCTCCTGCAAGAGATAATGTTATCATACTTTCACACAGCTAATGGAGAATGAATTGAAACAGTGTCCTATGTTTTTCCTAAACAGAAATGTATCATAATAATAAAGCCTTTTAAGCATGTTTTTATTATCCTACTGTGCTTTAGCAATAAAGGCTAATTTCCACTGAATTAGTTGTTTAAACATTGTTTACATTGGGTTATTAATCAATTTTTTCAATAAAGAATCACAGGGAAAAACAACAAAACTATTGGCACAAAAATATATTATTATGAAGGAAAGGCAGTCTTATGTCTTTTTTTTTAACCTCAGTTTATTGAGCTACATAGCAAGGGTGTAACATAGGTAATACACCAAATCTTCAGAAATTCCTAGCAAATATTTATAAATGTTCACAGAATTAGTTGCAAGCCATCTGAAAAAGTCCTCTGAAATTTAATTACTATGCTTCTGGTATCATGCACTTACTCTAGTTCTGCATCAACAGTTCCTAACCCATTACTCACAGAGGCTTTCCAACTATGCACAGAGCTATAATGATTTTTTTTTTTAAATTATTAAAGGCAAAACAGAGAAAAACAAATAAATTCGCTTAGAGTTGACATCTGTAAGTCAAAGATCAAAGACTGACATCTTACATTTATCATTTCATATCTTAGTTCCTAATATCACATAAGATTTTTGCACAACTCAAGTTCATTCTTATTCTTATCCATACACTACAAACTTATTCCAGGATGAAAGAAAAGGTTTACCAGTGTATTTGGACCAGAAAACTCTGATTTCAAGTAGTTTACATGTGCAAAATGTACAATAGCTTAAGGCAGCAGCTATCAAAACTAGAAATACTGTATCAGCAAAAGAACATTTGTCAGTTTAAGTCTACACTAGAACCTTTACCAGTTTAAAAAAAAAAAAAAGAGAAAAATTACTCAGTAACATTACACAAAATGTGGAAAAACTGTGGAAACTATTTTTTTTCTTTGCCCTACAGAGGTTGTCTATGTATATTTTCCCCTCCTTTTTTAATGTTAAAGTAAATTTCCTGGTAGACAGTAGACTCCAAGGATCATGCCAAAATGTCAATGCAATCTATTGCTGTGCAAAAAACCCTGAAGCACCTCATTAACAGATTTGCCATTAGGCCTGTCTACACTTTCCACTCCAATTTCATTCTTGAAGCTGCACCACCTCTTCACACACAAGAAAGGCATTTTTGTGTCCTTCTTAATATAGTTAAGACACAGACCGAGATACAAGCAAAATTTCAGGTCAGAATCAGAACAGAAGACAAAAAATTAAACAAAAAATAACCTAAGTAAAAGCACTTTACAATTTGATCACAATGAGAATCATAAATCAACTTTGAAAACATGGAACCACTATTACCAACAGTGTTTGAGCACTGCTGACAAAGCCATGCAGACACATAATATAATTTTCATTTCAGTAGTTAATTCTAAACCAAAAGACAAAAGTACTGTTGTCCATAAACAAACAAACATGCTTTTGAATTGCCTACTATCATAAGCCAATGTTTAAGAGTACACACGTCCTTGAAAATGTTTCTAGTTCCTCATGAAACCTGGTTCAGGGAAGAGGCAGACTTAAGTAAATAGCCAGAATACTATCACTTATTACATTAACACATTTCTTTTGTGGGCAGTTCAGTAATTTCAGTAAAGATGAATTATCCAGTGATTAACAGCTCATTGGCCAAGAATGTAAAAAGAAAACCTCTAGAAACATGATGTCTCTGAGATAAGGTTACCTCAGAATTAAAACTAAAAGCAGTCTCCCAAGATAGCTATTTTCCATTTTTCTATTTGACATAAGCCAGAGTAAGAGAAAGCCGCCTGGAACACGACTGTGTTACAGCACTCATTCTGATACAATAGAAGACACATAAAACATGACCCCTTACTCCCCCCCTCCCCCCCCCCAAATTCTCCCAAATAATGTCATTTAGCTAGGAAGAGAGACACTGATATTAAAAAGGTAGGGTAGGATATTTACTTTTTCAAAGGCATACTTTAACTGGTAAAAGATCTCTGCTCAATAGACCAGGAGACTCACTCCTTAAGGTATCTACCACAACATAACTTCATAAACATAGCTAAGCGCTTAAATGCACACTTGATCAAAAGTGAAATCTGCAGTAAAAACAAGAAACACTTCAAAAATTCTCATTAGACTTCTTACATGTTAGGCTTACGCAGTGCAAGGTCAACTTCTGGTTTGTACAAGTGAAGCCTGCTGTTCTCATAGCTAAGATGGGAAGAAAATTTGTACTGATCAGGAATTAAAAGTATGCTCTCTAGAATAGTTCTGTTAATTTTCAGGAGAACTGCTTGAATCTTCATTTCTGTTCAGACAAAGCAAAGAAAGAAAAAAACCCGGTCTCCCTAAAGGTTACCTGCTACTTCACTTACAACCAGAGAAATATTGACAAATAAGCCAGAAACGCAACTCAAGTTTCTAGAATTCACAGCAAAAAAGCATAGCATTTTCCCATTTTATTCCTAAAGCTCATCTTCCCATATAGTGGAGAAACTAACTGTTCACTATCCAATGCATTTATTTAATGTATACTTTATATACACAAATATAGTCATCATAGATGGTCCATTGTTTCTAGGAGAAAAAAAAAAAAAAAGAAACATTCTTGCTGTTTGTAAGGAGGAAAACAAATTCTAGCCACAAAGATACAGTGACTGTTTTAATCTTCCTACTAAACACAACATGAGCATACCAATTAGTGAACTTTCAATTTCATGGTCTATAATCTGAAACTATTCAAAAGGTAAAGCTCTCAGTTTTAATTCAACTAACATTTTTCATTTCTGTTTCAGCTTTATATTATCCTATTCTTATGTGTAATCAGAATTTTACAGTGGATCAGGACAGTCTAAATTATTAGTGGTCCACTGAATTAAACGTGTGAAGAAACCTAAGAAATCATTTGAAAAATCATATCCAGACCTGGCCAACTGAAAACAAATCTCAAACTCCACAGTATTAACAGCAAACCTTTATTCCTTTTTATTTATTTTTTTTTAAAATCTCAACACCACTATTAACTTAAGGCTATATAGATTTCCATCTGAAAAATGGAGATAGCTTTAAATAATTAAAAAAAGCTAATGAAGTTTTTAAAAGCAGTATTTAGACTTGTCATGCACATAGGTACACTTTCATATGCATCTGTACTTAGACAGAAATTTCTGGAAAAAAGTCTATTTTAGTCTCTTTCAATTCCATTTAAGAGGCTTTTGTACTCTATCTGTAACAATCACATCCAGCGATACAAGAATCTGATCTAGTACACATTCACATTAAAACATCCACAAGTCAAAATTCTTCAATAAATAATTAAATGAAAAGACATTCCCAAGATCACCACTGCCAACTAAGAGCAATGTCTTCTGACCCCTATGGTCATAGATGAATATCATCTTTCAAATCCAGTTGTGCTGGTTGACAGTATCATTGTCCCCGAGCAGAGTTCTCTCCTCTGGAGTTCAGCTGCCTAAACCACTTCAGGCAAAGTCACATGAAACAGCTCTTGAAGCACATGAGAGGTGACATAAGGACTTTACCAACACAGCAGGTTATAGGATCATTCCTTAATCCGCTTCAGAAAGGAATACCACCCATCTACAGTGGCAATAACCTCAACCAGCACAGTCATTTGTGACGTGAACATCTATCCATGCCTTGAGATTAATTTGTACTGAGTCATTCCCTGGGCCCGAATCAGAGAAGCTAGTGAGGTAATCTAATCCTCATTAACTGCCAGAAACTAAACAAGATAGTTATGGCTGCCACTGATCAAAAATGTAAAAGTAACCCATTCTCATATCTGCTTTCCCAATAAATCACCACTGAAGGAAGGAGAACAGAGACCCCAAGTTCATAGGTCCTGAATGAACTCACACACAGCCAGTTAACCAAGATTTAACAGAACTTAGTAACATCAAGTGCTCCAGAGTGTAAGTCACTCCCAGGAACAAAGCTTGGAACCTAAGACCACCTTCCTCCTCTTCTTACAACTCTGTTCTAAGGCAGTGTTTTCACCTCTGAGCTCCAGCTATTCGCTAGCATAACTGGTTAAGTGAAAAATTAACAAGAAAGTAGTCTTAAATGGGAAAATTAAAAAATAAAAAAATAAAAAAAACAGAATAAGAGCTTAAGGACACAACTTTCTTAGCTCCAAAAACCTTACCAGCTGCATTCACTGGTAAATATATAAATATATATTTGTATATATTTAATTATAGATATTAAATATATATTTAATATATTAATATTTATATATATTAGATAAATATGCATCTATTTAATTTATATCTATGTGTGTATACATATATAAATATAAATATATATATACATATATATATATATATATATAAAAACTTCTGAACAGAGTTACACTATAGCTTCATTATGCCTTAAGCTCTGCTGCTGGAGGACATCACCTTCACATCATGCCTTTCAACCCTCTATTTTCCTTCATCACAGAATCAAAATATATCCAAAAAAGGGAAAGGAAGAATGTAATCCACAGCTATACAAGCGACTTCAAACCTCTGTTACAGGCAAATATTTTCCTTTTTTTCCTAGTGCTTATTAATATGCACTTTCATACTGCAGGTGATTCTAAAGAAGTGTCCTTACCAAAAGCAGTACCAAGTCTAGAGATTTCTGATAATACTGTTTATAAAAGCAAGTGACTACCAGTCTCGTATGATTACCTTTGGTGAGGGAAGGAGCTACATTTACCAGGTTTATAGTGTAGTTTGACAATTTTTTAAATCAACTGAGGAATCTGAACAAGCTGTAAAACATATAGACTGTGTGCACAAGAAGATGAAGATTTCTTGAAGTTTTTACTTGCTGCATGTGGAAGGGCAGATACAATGTTATATTATAATGCATGAAGCACTTACATATTAGGGAGGAAGACTCTGAGAAGTAAAACAGGACACCTGTAAAAAAGTCAGCTATCAAAAATGAAAGACATGTGTGAATTCAGTCAAGACTTTGGGCAAAATCTTGGGGATAACCTATGCAGAAACAATGCTGCAAAAGAGAGAAGAGAGAGGGATCTGTCATAAATTCACAGATTTCCTCAAAACTTATTATTGAAGGGACAGGCACAAAGAGACTGCTTTCTAAGAGCTGGAAAAACAAGTGACTCCCTCCAATATAGAAATGCAAGTGCTAGTAAAAGTCTATACCTCTCAAAGTTCATTATGGTCCAGGCACCCGGAGTTTGGAAGTGGGTCAGAGCAAGAGGAAAGAGGAGGATCAGATCAAATCTCATTAAATGGAACTTTTCAATCCACAAAGAAATATTACTTTGATGTGAAATTAAGGGGTAGACAGACTCGTTGCAAATGTATTTCCTGGGTAAATACAGGAAATTCCACAACTGCTAACACAAAAAGTGAAAAAGGAAAAGGGAGGTTGTCAGTTGACAAAGATGCTAGTTTGTGGAAACCTACTGCAGATATTTCTCTGATTACAGGAGACCTGCAGATGTGAAGAAGAAAGCTGAAGGTTGGAAGTCACTGAAGATTAGCTCCAGTGTCCCCACAGAATGGCAGTAAGCAACTGTTCAATTCTGCATGGAGCATCAATGAGAGAGGCAGGGCTGCACAGGAGGAATTAACCCAATATATTCTACTTCAGACTACAATTACAGAAAGAACGTCCAAAAAAGTAAAGGAAAAGATTAGGTTCGGAAAAGGTTACCGAAACCAACAGCCTGAAAATCATCATCAGGGCCAAAAGTCATCTCTACTGATCTACTGAAAACGTGGCAAGGAACACAAAGCCTCAAAATGCAGGTTGTTAGCCTTCATAAGCATAGACTGCTCCTGAAGAGAAATCAGTGCCAGAACTTCACGACCTGTGTGGACTCCGGGAAGCATTATGCAAAGTTCTTCTCAGCTTGCCTCACACCTCCCTCCTTGACCAACCTGGTAGCCTTCTATGATGGAAGGACTGGCTGGACAGATGAGGGCAGAGCAGTGGATGTTGTCTACCTGGACTTCAGCAAGGCTTTTCACACTGTCTCCCATCACGTCCTCCTAGGTAAGCTCAGGAAGTATGGGCTAGATGAGTGGACGGTGAGGTGGATTGAGAACTGGCTGGATGGCCGAGCTCAGAGGGTTGTGGTGAATGGCGCAGAGTCAAGTTGGAGGCCTGTGGCTAGTGGTGTCCCCCAGGGGTCAGTCCTGGGTCCAGTCTTGTTCAACGTATTCATCAATGACCTGGAGGAAGGGACAGAGTGCACCCTTAGCAAGTTTGCTGATGATACTAAACTGGGGGGAGAGGCTGACACACCAGAAGACTGTGCTGCCATTCAGAGGGACCTGGACAGGCTGGAGAGGTGGGCGGAGAGGAACCTCCTGAAGTTCCACAAAGGCAAGTGCAAGGTCCTGCCCCTGGGGAGCAATAACCCCCTGCACCAGTGCAGGCTGGGGGTTGACCTGCTGGCAAGCAGCTCTGCAGAGAAGGACCTGGGTGTCGTGGAGAACAACAAGTTGACCATGAGCCAGCAAGGTGCCCTTGTGTCCAATTCTGGGCTCCCCAGTACAAGAGAGACGCAGTACTACTGGAGAGAGTCCAGCGGAGGGCTACAAAGATGATGAGGGGACTGGAGCATCTGTCTTGTGAGGAAAGGCTGCGAGAGCTGGGCCTGTTTAGCCTGGGGAAGACAAGACTGAGAGGGGATCTCATCAATGTCTACAGAAATCTGAAGGGAGGGTGTCAAGAGGATGCGGGCAGACTGACTCTTCCAAGTGGTGCCCAGTGACAGGACGAGAGGCAATGGGCACAAACTGAAACACAGGCAGTTCCATCTGAACATGAGGAAAAACTTCTTCACTGTGAGGGTGACAGAGCATTGGAGCAGGTTGCCCAGAGAGGTTGTGGAGCCTCCTTCTCTGGAGATATTCAGAACATGCCTGGACGAGATCCTGTGCAACGTGCTCTAGAGGACCCTGCTTGAGCAAGGGGGTTGGACTAGATGATCTCCAGAGGTCCCTTCCAACCTCAACCATTCTGTGACTCTGATTCTGTGATTCCTACCACTCCTGAGCTTCACGTTGCCTTAGAGCCACCTTAGCCTGCACTGGACAGAGGATTTGTTCAATCCAGCTCAAGTCACCTCCAGAGGGGTGAGGTGAAACTAGGCAACAGGCCCCTAGCTAGATGCCCCTTCTCAGGCGTACACACACCTAAATTACAAGATGATCCTACCAACTTCCCTAGAATGATTGGTAAGCTCCACATCCCTTTCTAAGGAGAACTGAAAGACTTGGAAGTGCTGTATGTTCCTTTAGGATGGTTTCAGATTCATTTAAAAACTACACTGAACTTGGCTTCTCTTTGGGAAAATTTTTAGGCGCACAACAGGAGAGGGGAATAAATGGATACACAGTTCAACAAAAAACAGATCGAAATTTATACTTTATTTTCTCTGTTTATTCTACTAGACTTATTCTTTAACAGTCATAACTGGATAATTCAATCCCTCCAGACTCTAGTATTAATTTTCCTGCGGTATCTAATACTTTCAAAGTCACTTATGTTTAAACTACCATATCTTTAGTCAGATGCACAGTACTTCAAATAGCAGTACAATTTAAATTGTTAGAGAGCTATGCAGTAGGAAAGCTTAAAACCACTGAAATTGTGGTTTTCCACAGTAACATGCAGCTTCATCAAGTTCTCATGGCCAGTCTACACACAACTTAGTGGCACTATGCTATAGCAGTATAATTCACTGGTTTATGGTGTATTTTAGACATTTTAAAATACTTTGCAATCATTTTTACATGGGAAAGTGTCACTTTCCCATGTAATATATTACACAGTAAAAATCCCCTTGGGAGGATAAAGTGGAATTATGCAAGCATATCTAGACTTCCATTTAAATTCAGATCTTACATTATCCCATTGTAGGTTTTTTCTTTTGGAAAATGGGGAGAGGGAAGGGAAGAAGGAGAAGGGAGAGAAGAAAAATAGTGTCAAGAGTTGAAGAAATCTCAGATTTGCCATTGTCACATCTTCCAAAAAGTACACCCTTCTAACACAGGCTGAGGATTAAATATCTAAATGTAAAAAAATCAAAATAAGAATAGACTATATTTAATGCAGCAATGAACAAACTACCTAGGCCTAACAGTAGGATACCACACACGAATTCTGTATTACTTTCTAACATCAGCACTAAAGTTCTACTCTAATTCATAAAGACACACATGTACAACTTTTACCGTTACAGTCGTCCCTTGAAGTCAATGGAACTTAAATTATGTATCGGTTTAACCACTTTGTTAGACTTAAAATTAACACATTAAGTAGCAGATTTCAGAAAAATCCAAATCTTAACAGAGATGGCATTATACATTTAATTCAAGCCTCTAGATACCCAAATCGATATGGTTAAAACATTACCTGGGTCATTATGCGAGTGAGGCACAACAAAAACTTGAAGCGGTTCACTGTCCCATTCATTTTCATTGTATGTGATATCAAATCCTTGTTTCCAAACACCACCATCTGGATTATCGAAAGGAAGAATGTCATAGACATCCAACATCTAAAAAGGGTAAAGAGAATATACAACATAAATTCACACAAAAAGAAGTCTGCCATTAAAATCAGAGGTTTTCATCCTCCAGTAATAATACTGGATCAGCTTGCTCATTACACAGGGAGAGATTAATTGTCAAATGAGTAGAAAGTTGACAAATGAAAGCAAGTTTCACGTCACACTAGGACAACCAAAGCACTAGCAGGTAGAGAGAAGCATTTGACAGGCTCCATTCTGAGGAAATGATAGGCTAAAAATGATTAAAGAGTCAGAAAGAAACCTGAAAGAAGTGACCAAAAGGATGACAGCTCATAATGGCATTGGAAGACTGGAGGTTATGCAGGGAGAGCATCACACAAAATAGGAGAATATACTAACTTGGGGAATGCAGAAAATGAAGAGGGCAAATTAAACAAGTAAGATAAGAGGACAACATGAGACAGATTGAGGCAAGTCAAACTGACAGAAAGGAACTGAAAGAAACTGTCAAAGAAAAAAGTTCAGAACTACAACCAACTGCTGTGATAAAGCTCCTCTTATAGCTACTGCTGCCCAGTATATTATTTATTCAAGGAAAGTTATAGTTCATTTCTGCGTGCAAATAATAAGCTTACAGGTAAATAAAATAACTCTGGAGTAACACTAACAAGCGCCTTTAAAGTTTATATACCAACAGATAGCTTCAAAGAGATTCTTCTAATGTAAATTTAGAACAAAATTACCATATCCAGCTTTCGTTTTTGGTAAGGCTTTGCCTTCTGTGCTAAAAAAAATACTCAATTTCCTGAACAAAAATTATGAACTGGGCAAGCTTTTTACTTTCTAGACAATTTTAAAAACATAGTCCTCTTGCAAACTGAAAATTTACTTCCTATTTTTGAATCATCTGAACACATTTAAGAGCAACAATTTCACTTTATGTGCATTTTCCTCAAACTAAAACTACCAGATAAAGACAAATCAGAAAGGTAGTTTAAAATCTGAACAGAAGAAGTGGCTATCACTTCACTGTATGCATAAGCGTACAGCATACAGACAACTATTTCTAAAACAACAGTGAAGTTCTGGAAATAACTTTCCAAAAAGACCAGCAAAGTTTAAAACAACCCACAGAAGTAACTAGCCTTAAACATCCATCAGCTTCCAAGTAATTTTACAATATGGTCATCTGTGATAATAGAGGACTGTACTTTCCAATTTTAGAATCAACTTTTATCTCAGAATTAAGTTGTAGAAAGGAAGATCACTGCAACTCTTCCAGTACGTTATCTCCTATATAATCCCTAGTGCTTGAAGGTGTTTGCGGAAAAGTGTTAGACATTAGACTTTTTGCCCAACACAGGGTATGTTCATATCAGGCCCTGATGCATACATAAAGCATTATTATAAACACAGAAAACACACAGAAGGTTCCTCCAGAGCAGACTTCTCTGAGGAAGAGGAAAGAATGAGTGGAAGAGAACCACATCTAATAGTACAGAGTAAAGAAAGCAAGCAGAACAAAGGAGGAAATAGAGAAAGGAGGAAAAGCAGTTTTCTTCTTTGGGACTAACAAATAACCTTAAAGATTGAACTTAGTCATGAATCCTCAAAGCAGCACAGAATTTCACCTATTAATTAAGGACTACTTTTCATAGAAGAGATGCAAGCACTGGAAATGTGAGATCCAATAAAAGCTATGAAAAAAAATGTAATAGTATCAGACATTTGTCATGCCAAGATGAAAATAATATTGCTATAAATCAGTCCCAACAACAGTAAGGTAAGTTTACCCAGGAGACTAGACAGAACATTTAAAAATTCCCACAAAGTTAAATATTTATTTTGATGTTCTTCATTGCCAACCACCTAAAGCACAAAAAGCGATCTGTGTACATTCATTTTAGGTCCTTCATTGGAAGCTGATATCTTCTAAAATACAATGTTTGAGACTGTCAACATAAACAGGTTGCTTAATTATGCATGGCTAATCATGCTTAGCACAGCCAACAGGTACAAGATTTTCAATTTGCTGTGCAAAGTTTGGGGGGGAAAAAAAAAAAAAAGAGGAAAACAACCATAGCAATGTCCTGGACAGTATCTGTTGAAACTAACGTAAAGTGTATTTCAAAGTAACAATATATATTAGATAAATAGGACAAAGGATCTTTGTTACTCAAGTTGGAGCCTATTCTTTTTTGACTTCCACAGCCCTGCAGCTGCCATTTAAGGTACTGGAAGCAAGACAAGAGAGCTCTTTGCTGAAGAGGTCAATATATCAGAGCATTCAGTAACTACTTTAGATACTAAATTTAAGAAGTAAAGGAGATAAAGCTTGCATAAATGACATCAGAACATTCCTCCTCTCACTAAGAGAGCAAGAACAACTGTGGATTTACAACATGTCTCATCTATAAATTGGCATGTCAGCAAGGAGGACAGTATGGCCCAAGCACAATAAATCTACATGTTGCTAGGACAAAAGAATTTTCAGTTTCTAAAAGCTGTGGATATTGTGTTTTTGTGCCATAAGCACAAGGTGCATATAAACCACCAATTCAAAAAAATTATCATCATTTACATTGCATGGTATGTTTTCACATGATCATATCGTCACACAACAATAGAGCAGTAACTATAAAAAGGTCAAAACCTTGAGGCTTAACATACTTGCTCTGTTATTAAGTAGTTTCTTCCACATGCCAGCACTGAAAGCAGTGATTAGTTACCCTGACACAACCATCAGCCAGTTCCTTTAAGTAGAAAAATTGAGGCTTTAACTTTATCCAGCTGTGAAGCGTTTTCTACATTTTCTCTTTTTGTGCCTTGGGCTTTCAGATCATGAGCTTTTTAGAAATGTTTTTATTCAGTATTCTCGAAACACAGATTAGACCCATGTATTTCTCATCTGTTTTATTTGCACAGTTGGGGTGCATTGCTGATCCCAACTTTTTTCCCTAATCATTTCATTCAGATTAGCTGGCAAAAGCATCAATTTCAAAAGTTGCCTTCTCATACACTCAAGTCATCTGAGGTTTAAAAAAAAAAAAAAAAAAAACAATCAGACTCCTGTAACTGATCCTATAACTCAAATTTTAAAAAGGACAGCACTTTTCATGAATGAGTTAGGAAAAGAAATTATTAGGCAAGCTTTTGGAACTGCCAGTGTTCACATGTTTGAAAAAGCAAGTCAGCTAGCCGTTGAATCTGAACTCCATCTTGGGAGAACATCTGACAGGAAGGCATCTACTTGGGAGATATGTAATTTAAATATTTAAGGCTCACAGTTTGTTTCCAAGAAGAAGAACGTACACGAAAATAATCGCGAGTGGGCGAAGACAAAGAAGAAGAAGTTATGGAGAAAAGGCAGTCTGAGGTGGTAGAATAGAAGAGGCAGCAGTACATGAAATAAGTATGCAGTGTTATGTACTTCCCAATCAACATGCACATTGATTGTTCATTAGGGTCCCCTCCAGAAATTCATGTCTTGACCTCTCTCTTCTCCCACCACTCCAGTATAGACTTGGATCTCCTGGTCTCCATTTCAGATAAAAAGCAGACCT
Source organism: Struthio camelus (assembly GCF_040807025.1). Taxonomy (NCBI): domain Eukaryota; kingdom Metazoa; phylum Chordata; class Aves; order Struthioniformes; family Struthionidae; genus Struthio; species Struthio camelus. The sequence goes on from NC_090981.1 coordinate 26,745,233, forward strand.
ATTCCCTGTTGTCTCTACATCTCAGAATCTATAAACTGACCTACCCATTTTAAGGTACACAACTTCTGTACTAACCCAGCTGTGCAAACATCTGAAAAAGCTTGTCTTGTTGTACAATCAGTAGAAAAATACTATTCTAAAGGCATAAGACAAATATATGCTTCTGGAACTGGAATAAGGAATTGTGCAGCAGGCACGTGCTTTCACTGCAAATTCCTATACCCTCATGTTTAAAGGGGCAAGAACAAGCACATCCACTGAGATCACAGAAACAATTCCCTCCTTCTGAGCAATTCTCTCAATAGATCCTCCCACAAGACGTTCTCTCACAGAAGAAAAAACCTCAAACGGACCACTCTACAAAGGTCTGAAACACCTTTCTATATAAAGGTTGTCTTCACTGAAGAATAACAATGAGGTTCAATGATATGGCATGAGACAACTGTAGTAACTCACTACTTCCAAAAGAGGAGAAAGGTACTGTTTCACACCAGTTCTGCCTCTTACCTGGTACTAGGTCATGTCTCCTTGAGACATGTCTGTGAGTTAGTTTACATCACTAATTCACACACACACACAAAATCAATCCATGAAAAAAAAAAAAAAAAAACAACTTTCTACTACGTTAGTAAACTGAATTAGCTTATGGAACAATCTGATAAATGCTAGAGCTGAAGCTGAATCGAGTATACATTGAGTGGAAGAGGAAACTGGAACTAGGATGACAATGTATATAAGTGACATGCAGCTTCTGTCACTCAGAAAGCTATTGCAGTAACAGATAACCAACAATTGAGGGCATTAGACATAATTGGAGCTGTTTCTCACGTGCTACTCTCTTCTAAAATGGTTTAAAATGGATAAAGAAAGAAGAATGAGCTGTTAATGACAGCAGGGCTTAGATGTTGCAGACAGTGAAGAAGAGGAAAACTGACTTTGCTGCAACTTTAAGCATTTGAGATTTTTTTAAAAAAGCAGGAAGTTTTAATACACCAGTTCCTCTGATTTCTTGAGCTGACCATATTCCCCAGACATTTCAACTTAAACATATTTCCATTAAAAATAATATAACAGAAAAGCACTCAGCAGTTTTCTAACATTCTCTCCAGTAACTCAGTGGAAAACTATGTTAGAATATAGTGGTACATCTGAAAATAAACTTCCTTCAAAAGACACTTCGCTTCCGTAAAAACAGCCTACAGGAATCAGTTAAGACAAACACATAGGAGTTTAAATTTTCTGATGGTAGCTGATTTCCTTTAAACCAGGAAATCTGAGAAAAAAACACAAACATCTGAAAACCTAAAAACATTAAGTCCTTTATCTTAAGATACAAAGAAAAGGAGTAATGTTACATTATAATACAGGTCATTGTAATCCTAATGCCAATTGTAGCAATGCTCCAATTGGGCTTATAATGTATGTACACTAAAATATCTATGACCTGTACCAGATCATCTTGTCAAGTCACAGCTGTGCCAGGAGTGCTTCCACCTTAGGACAACATTCCTCACATGGCAAATATGGTGCAATGCTTTCTGTACTGCTAGTTCAAGGGGGAAGGGCTGTACGAACATTAGTCTAATTCCATATTTTCCTGCTTTTTAAAATTTGAAGAACCATAATTATTAAATGAAATGCAAGCCTCTGAAGAAAATGAAGTGCATACTCTGTAAACCTGCCCATTACCCATGAGTGACCTTAAGAGTGAAACTCTTCTGTGCCCTGGTGAAGAAGGGCACAAAAAAGGCAAAGGTACTGAATGCATCCTTCACCTTAGTTTTTACTGGTAAGACCAGCTTTAAGGAATGCAAGCCTCTAAGACCAGAGGGAAGTCTTGAGTAAAGACAACTTATCTGTGCTGGAGGAGGATCAGGTTAGGGAACACTTAAGCAAACTGGACATAAACAAGTCCATGGGCCCTGATGAGATAAACCCATGAGTGCCAAGGGAGCTACCTGATGTCACTGCAAGGCATTATCTTTGAAAGGTCATGATAATCAGAGAGGTGCCTGAGGACTGGAAGAAAAAAAAAAAAAGAAAAGAAAAAAGAAAAAAGGTCATCCCTATCTTTAAGGAGGGTAAAAAGAAAGATCTGGGGAACTATCAGCTCAGTCACCTCAATCCCTAGAAAGGTGACAGAACAGCTAATCCTGCATACTATTTCCAGACACGTGAAGGACAGGAAGGTGGTTGGGAGTAGTCAGCATGAATTTACAAAGTGAAATCTTGCTTTATCAACCTGATAGCCTTCTACAGTGAGAAGACTGGCTTGGTGGCTGAGGGGAGAACAGTCGATGTTTCGTTACCTTGACTTCAGTAAGGCTTTTGACACTGTCTCCCGTAACATCCTCAGAGACGAGCTGAACTCTACAGGCTAGATAAGCCATCAGTGAGGTAGACTGAAAACTGGCTGAAGTGTCAGGCTCAGAGGGTTGTGATCAGCAGCACAACATCCAGCTTGAGTCACTAGTGGGGTCCCTCAGGGGTTGATACTGGGGCCAACGCTGTTTGACATCTTCATTAACGATGTGGATGATTGGATCGAACGCACTCGCACTAAGTCTGCAAGTGATATAAACTGGGAGGAACATCTGATACACCAGATGGTTGTGCTGTTCTTCAGAGGGACCTCAAAATGCTGGAGAAATGGGCAGGGAGAAACCTCAAAGTTCAGCAAAATTCTGCACCTGGGAACAAATATGTCACACACCAGTACAGGCTGGGGGCTGACCAGCTGAAGAGCAGTTTTGCAGAGAAGGACCTGGGGGTCCTGATGGGCAAGCTGAACATGGGCCAGCAATGTGCCCTCATGGCACAGAAGGTCGGTCACCTATATCCTAGGGTGCATTAGGAGCAGTGTTCATAGCAGGTCAAGGGAGGTCATCCTTCCCCTCTACTCAGCCCTGGTTAAGGCCACACCTGGAGTACTGCGTGTCCAATTCTGGGCTCCCCAGTACAAGACAGACATGGACTGACTAGAGAAAGTCCAAGGAAGGGCCACCAAGCTGGTCAGGAGGCTGGAGCATCTCCCACACAAGGAGAGGCTGAGAGCGCTGGGACTGTTCAGTCTGGAGAAGAGCAAGCTCAGGGGGATCTCATCAACGTTTATAAAAAAAAAAAAATCTGATGGGAAGGTGTAAAGACAACGGGGTCAAATTATTCTCAGTGGTGCCTAGTGACAGGACAAGAAGCAATGGGTACAAATTGAAACACAGGAAACTGTCTGAACAGAAGAAAACCCTGAGGGTGGTCAAACACTGGCACAGACTGACCAGAGAGGTTGTGGAGTCTCCACTCTTGGTGATGCTCCAAACCCAACTGGACATGGCCCTGAGCAAGCTGCTCTAGGTGACTCTGCTTGAGAAGGGAGGTTGGACCTGATGATCTCTAGGGGTCCCTTCCAACCCCAACTATTTTGTGATTTCAACAATGAAACATACCTGTTTAAAAGCAACAATTCACAGAACCGCACACATTCCTATGAATCTGAATTATGGATGGTGCCTGAATTTCACATGCAAGGCTTTCACATGCAAATTTCTGCAGACTGCAAGATCTTGATTTTAACTGTCCACAGTGTAGGTAAGTATAAGGTAATACATGCTAGGGAAAAGTGATCTAAAATCATGCTTATATGATTTTGAGCTCAAGAGCTGGGAGTTACTACTTCAGGAAAGAGACCCTGGAATCATCACTGACAGTTCTTTGAAATAATAGGCTCACTATGAACCTGTTTAAAAAATAGTTTAAAAAAAAAAAAAAGCCAAGAAGAAATTAGGACTCCAGAACCTACACTGGAATTAACCCAAGTCAGATCAGGTTGAAATCACCACAGTTATGCCAAGACATCCATAAGACAGATGTTAAATTATTTTCATCTCTTGTATAACATCATCCCCTACAGGAATTGCTCAAGACATTAATTACAAATTATATCTATCATTTGACCAGGTTACATGACTGCAAGTTAAGAATAGGTTCTGAGTCAATGAGAAGCAAAAGAGGTTAAAGATAAACATTTCCCTGAGCTATTTAAATTTCATTTCTAATTATAAAATGCTGGTATAGTATGCAAGGAGATTGTAACAACAGAGGCATTCCAAAGGGAAGTTCCAAAAGGATGCTGCCTGCCTCCTTTATGGCGGCTTATGATGACAGTCAAATTATTACATGCTTTTCAATTAAAATATTTCAAAACTTACCACCAGCTGTCTCTCTTCTGTATTGGCTTATTCTTTCTCTGTACTTAGGGACTCAAACAGTTGAGAAAAGGCTAAGTCTTGGGCAAGTGCCACAAAACTTGCCCAGTGAACACTGAACTACTACATAGGAACAAATAAATAAATAAAAGCACAGTTCATACCTCTTCCGGTCATCTTTTTTAAGACTAACTTACATTCTCTATTTTTAAAAATAATAGTATGACTAGGCACATTGTTAGATGCTTCAGTAACTGAAGGGGAAAAGAGCAGACGTTTCACCATACCACATTGACTTAGGAGACCGTAGAGCTCAGCACAAGGGCTACTGAGAATCCCATCTTCTTTGAACACAAATTCCAGACACTTTTCAAACTACTGACGTAAAGGAATGTCAAGTCATGCCCATGCTAGAGCCAGAGTTCTTCAGTCTGTTGTTTTTACTATCTAGCTTCCTCTGATTATGACATTTTCATCGTTTTAAAAAGATGCACATTAGGCTTCTAGTTAGTTTGAACAATACCAATTCTCAGTCCAACATAATATCCTTCCTACAAACAAGTGTTCCATGTAACATAGTATCATTTCTTGTTTTAAAACTCCTTCATGGAAAAGAAAAAGAATCTATCAGTTAGCCTATCCAAGAATTTTTTGGCTATGATTTTATTAGCAACTTTTCAACCTATGCATAGAAAATAGGTCTCTCAAAGTAATAAGTCCGGGTAATATTTTTCACTGAAATACTACCAAGGTTTTTAATGGATATTTGGACCCATTCTTGCAATGGTCTTTACACTGTGGGAAAATGTAATAACACACTCCCAGAATTTATTCATTAAAGCCTCTATTACCTTCATTCTCCAAAGTGATTTTTATCCAAACACATTCTGTCTCACTTACGTGCTCCCTTATTTCTTTCTAATTTTTCACTTCATTCTCATACACCGACTCTGAAGAAGCAGGGAAAAAGGAAGGTCAAAATTTGTAGTTCTAGGTTAATGTTTGTGAATAGCAGATAATTAACACTCGCTAGCTGTTTCAGTATTTGTAAATTTGGAATCAGTATATCAGTATGAATAATCTACTCAGAACTTCTCTGTCTCTATAAAAGACCCAAAAAAAAATAAGTTGACTGAGCTTGCAGAGGACATCAGCCTTGGGGAAGTGTTAAACCATGAAGCTATATTCAAATAGTAATTTAGATCAGTTAAGTTAGCGTTAGAGGAATTCTACTGAAGTCATGGGCTTAGATTCCATAACCAGTGTTAGTCAGACGCGCAGGATGAGAAACTGTACAAGGAAGCAGTGCTAAAATAATTGAAGTATCATGGTGGACAACATGCTGAGCACAAGGCACTTATCCAATGATATGCGGAAAATTAGAAACCTCCCTTCTTCTGCAAAGCAAGGAAACGCCAAGTGTATGTAAGGAAATATTAAGAATATTCCCTGTTATACTTGTTATTTACACATATTACACATAACTTTAGAAATATAGGAAATGATCAAAAAGCAGCTTAGATACTACAACTTAACAAGTCATACACTGCCAGCTAACCAAAATGAGCTGACCAAACGTATGTTCTGAAGTGCTACAAATGCGAATCAAACCACGGAGACAGTTTAAGAAAACATTTTACTTTGCATTCCTAATAGGCTTACAATATTTCCAACAAACTTTTCTGCACAGAAATCTTAATGTATATTACAAATACAAACAGTCAGATATTACTGTCATTAACATGTCATTTACGGAGAAACTAGTTAAGATCATGAGAATTACTTGCCTATCCCTGAACATCTTAAAAAAATTAAGGATAAATCAGATCATACAATTGTTGTAATATCAATACTTATGTTGAGTCCACCATCCTTCTCCTATAGTAGAAATACATTCACTTCCAGAATGAGAAAGCTGGACTTCAAAATTTAATCTTTGCACTAGAGTATTATGAATATTCATAATACTCCCACAAGACTCCCCAAAACAGTACAAATGACAAACTGAAACACTCCATTAAAATTGAATATGTAAGAGTCAATGAACTCACAAGCCTCACCAAAAAGCAAAATAAACTCAATTTGAAGTGTTTGACTTTAAAAACCACCCAGTTTATGCGAACAAGCCGATATGGTAAACATTCTTCGTTCCTGATCAAGTAAAACCAAAGTGCCCATACTAGGATGCTGATACACAGAAGCAACATTCAAAAGGGGATACAGTACTCGGTTTGTTTTTTTTTAAATGATTATTTCTTAAACATGCTTTGTCAGCCCCTCAAGACCCATATACACATACATTCCTAAAGATATTTTTCTATTTCTAGCTTATTTGAGATAAATTTCAGAAGAATTTTGGGAGGCTGATAGAGACTGTCAAATAAAGAAATTCTTTCCAAAGAACTTCTGATAGTACTGGACAATAATCTCAGTTTAATCATTTCCTTAAAAACTGAGGAGAAGCATGCTGAAATGTCAAGTCACCATAATCACAAATTCAATTTCTACCCAGTTTAGCAAAGATAAGAAGGAAGAGTTCCACAAAATTTTCAGTTAATACAACAGTCACCTGAACAATTCTATTATGTCTTAGACCACAGCAACGGTGCTTATGACCAAAGTTTTACTATTAGTTAGATATTTTCAGTATTATAAGGTAATGATAGCTAGGGCTCCCGTGAGGATAAGAGAAAGATGTATCGCTTACCTGTACTCCTGAAACTTGACTTCTACTTTTTGAAGCAAACAAACAATCCTCGGAATCAACTGCAAGCAAAACTGAAGCGGAAGGAAGGAGCTCAGACAGAGATCCTTGACTGAAGTTTATAGCCTCAGGATTTCTTTGACCATCCTTTACTGATTCACTCAGATTAATCACAGAATCTCGTATGTTTGAAATAATCTCATTATTTTCTGCCAATAAGCGTTCTAAATGGTCTATTTTTTCTTGCAATATTGAAAGCTGGCCCTGTTTAAAAAAAGAAATACAAAAAAGTTGTCAAACTTCTTCATATAGCTTTTAAATTTCAGTTTCACTACAGTGTATTCTCTCCCCCACCCCCCACACAAATTCTTTATTCTGCATTTTGTACAAAGACGAGCTACACAAGAAATTGAATCAACACATGAAACTTCCTACTCTCAGAATAAAATAAAGCAACAAAAGACATTTTCCATTACAAATTTGAATTTATAATACAAGATCTAATCAGTGATACAGAGATAGTCTTAAAAGGTCACACTGCTTCAAGTACCAATTACTCCAACTTTTTTCATGTCTACGATTTGCAAAACTGTAGCCTTTTCATTTATCATATCAGAATATCAAAGGGAAAGCCACTTTTTAGGAAGCAGCTGTATCTCGTGAAATACAATTAATAGGATATATACATTTTAGTTTTTTCTTGTACACATAAAATTATACTTTGTTATGAAACTCCACTGCTTTGAAACATATCCATATAGAATACTGAGTTTCTTGTATTCTGTGAAAGAGAGTAAAGTTAATAAAAGCACTTAATAGAGGGAAAAGATCCCTTAACTGCCTGATCATACTCGTAATCTGTATGATTGGACAGTTACAAACATTAAGATAATCCTGTAAAAGACAGCTTGAATTTATAGCTCTCTCAGTCAGAAGGTCACTTCATTACTGAACAGAGGGATTTTTGTGATTGGTTTTAGCATGCACCAGAATAGAGGGGATAGAGAATAACATCAGTACCAACTGAAAGAAGTCAACCGATCTGCAGCAGAGAAACTTGATAGCACCTAATCATTGAACCTTTGGATAACAGAAGGTAGCACAGGAGAAGAACGAGGTATCTGGAAGTGCTACTGCCCTAACCCTCATGTATTAGAGCTACCCCTTTCAATTGAGGAGGTTAAACTTTTTTCCAGACATGAATATATTAGTTTTTATAGAATCATAGGAGGCTAGACCATGCAGTGGGTATCTAAGGTTTCTTTTGGCTCAAGAGTAAATTCTTTCTTTCCTCAAGCTGATTTCAATCTAACAACAACAGAAAAAGATAGAGAAGAGAAATCCAGTTACTTCATGTCATTAAAATTGTAAACAGACCCCAAAATATGCAACATACAATTAAGTTTTGTCAGCAAGATGTTACTGCAGCAAAACCCTCTGCAGATTCAGACATTCACACTTTACCAATAGCAGGCAATTGTTCTGTGATCTACATTTTTTTAATGACCAGGTAAACTTTTCTTTGCACCAATGCTTTATTATGCTAGCATATATTCACATTATAGCATAATATTAGCAATAGCCTCAGTAAATGAGACTTTTTCCCCTTTTAAAACCATTCCCTTGAGACATGCCTTTGCACTTTTGTTTAAGGTACAAGCTGTTTTCCTCAAATGCCAAATTAGTTCCAACTTTCACAGTTCAGTTCGCAAAGGATTACAGCTCCTGTTTGAACTGACACTTACTTTCTTCTGAATTATGTTCAATTTGAGAAGTCTGCAAGAACAAAAAACATCCCTTATAAAAAAAACATTCCTATAATTCCATCTCCACAGCAGTTCTTCACAGTTCTATACAAGATATGTTTTATTACTGTTGAAACTTCACAGTTTGAAAACTTGCCTCCTCATTTTCTGGACTGTGGAAAGTGCTGACATAGTCTTTTTTTTCCCACCCTCCTGTTTAATAAATCTTGAAACCAGTAATAAGTTCCAAAGCACAACTGAGGTAAACGCTTGTTATCTCCCAAAAGACAAAAATATATTTTAGCAATAGACCCGAATTAAACAAATCGATGTAGGGATAGTATCTTAGAGTCTAAGCAGTTTAAAGGCAACTACTAGAAAGCGTTCAAATGTACGAATTGTGAAGAAACAGGAAAGCAATATGCAGATGACGGGATACCGAAAAGAAACAAAAATAAGTGTAGTCCCATGCCCCCTGGTGGCAAACAAGAAACAACTGAGCCTAAAATCTTTCAAATATCACATTTAAGGCAGTGTATGCCTTTCTAAAATTAGTATTTTCGCTTTCAGTGTCTGTGAAACCTTAAAAATGAAAGACTCCTCCACTCGGACAATTAATAGCCTGTTATGTCACTTACCTGAAAAAAATAAAAACATATAAAATACCAGCTGGGGCTTTACAGGCTGCCCAACATAACCTTTGATCTTTTACATTCCTAAGAAGCTAAAATATAGCTGCATCTACACAAGTTATTACCTGCTTCAGTGCACATGGCTATGGTTCAAAGTTACCAAATACATAAGCAGCTAAAATGCTGTTTACATCTATCCACAACTCTATGTTCTGCCTTCATAACTATAAAATCAGACAACTGTTAAAATGTATATTCCCATTCACATTCCTTCTAGAAATATTCTACATCTTCCTACAAGAGAACAATTACATACTATTTAGCAATATCATCTACCTAGTCACATGTTAGATCACTGATTTGCCTTATGTCATCTAGCCAAGTACTGTCTCTCCAACAGTGGCTAGTAACAGATGGAGAGAAAAAAAAAGTATTACAGACAGACATACTTAGACTGATCTTCCTTTTACACATGCTCCCAACCTCCAGGAGAGACAGAATTCCACAACTGGAGGTGACATCTTATTTAATATCTCTAGATGGACCTTTCCTTGATTTTATTACTCTAAAACTCCGAATATGCTAGGATAACAAGTCCTACCATTTTACTGTGTATTATGTGAGGGAATTTTTTTTTTTTTAAACTTTAAGCCATGTAGTTGAGTTCCCTGCTTCCTGCGTTAGCAGAGATAGTAATTTTTCCCCATTCATCTTCAAGCTATAACAATTTTATAGACCACCATATCCACCGTATCCTTCCATCAGTAATTTATTTTCTAAGATACTTAGGATTCTGAAGAACAGCAATTCTTAAAAGTATGTTAAATGCAGAACTACTATAACTTTGGGGGCAGATGCTGTTATCTGGAGGTGGAAATCCTTACAAAGTCCTCCCATTCCGAAACTAACAATGGACACCAATTATGACTGTTCTCCTTTCTTCTCTGAAGACTGACTGAGAGGCAGGGTGTCCCTTTTACAAAGCATTACAACCTACCATCTACCAACTCAGCTTGAATGCAAAACAATCGAAAAGTTGCAGTTAAGAACAAACTTAGGGCCTCATACAGCACCCAAGTTAAAACCAACAAAACAGCCATATCTTAGATTTTTTAAAATACTTTTATTTCTATCACAAAATGCAGTCATAGAAGTTAACTTTAAGACACAAGCAATACCACAAACTAGAAACGAGCTCAGATTTCCATTCAAGTAAGAGAATAGTGACAGTAGTGTCGAGAATCCATTTGCAAATTTAAAATTTTATGTGGATCCAGAATATGCAAAAACTACCTGTTTTTTTTCATTCCACACTCACCTTTTCTCCTTATTCATTTTAAATAGGTAGTAGTAGATAATGCTTAAAATGTGGTACTCAACACTAAAGCTCTTTAGAACATGAGATAAACATGAAAAATATTTCAAGTCTTCAAAACAAGAAAATTAACACATGGAAATAAAACCAATTCAGTGTCAACCTCTTTAAAGGCAGGTGACTGAATTGCACTGCCCAGCACTAATTATCAAAGATGAACAGGACACAAGAGCGAAGTTGCGCTAAAATGTTTAATGTGCTAAAATTTTACTGATTTTTTATGTGCTAGTAATGGCTGTTGATTTACTAGTAAAATAGATTAGAAATATTTTATAGGATCCCCAAACTGGTATTAATTAAAACATAAATATACAACAAAAGAAACATAAAAAACAGGAGCTCTATTCATGAATGAAATTGTACTCTAATTGCAAGCAAAATACTGTTAGAGTTTGAAAATTGTCCACACACTTCTTTTTTTGGTTTCTTTTTTAAAATATGCAGCAGAGATGCATCAATTTTACCTTAATGAATTCCACCCAAATTCTTGTGATCTACATGGTACTGTAGATACTGGATAGCAAAATTTGGTTAACTGCAGAATTTATAACTGTCAGCAGACTTCCCCGAGTTTACGGCATTAATTCTTCTCAGAAAAGAAGCAATCGTGATCCAAGATTGCAAGTCCTATCTAACAGTACAGAAAATTGGAAGGATGCTTTTTGGGTAAATATGGCTGAATTCAAATGGAGATCGTTAAAGGATGTTCTGTGAATCTACATACTTGTTTTACATAAGGAAATGCAATGTAAAATTATGTGACTCACCTGACCTATATAATCAGTGAATTTGTTTTTATAACTATTTCTCTCTGCCTTTATATATTAACGGATTGCACAAACCCATTAAACATTTTTTATTCAAAAAGCAAGAAAGGCAACCTTGCTGTCACTCCACAGATATAGCAAATACTACTATATGAAGAAGTGCAAGGTACCAACAAACCCAGCAGTAGTGAAAACAGGCACAGCTTCATTGTTAAAAGAATGGCATCATGTGAGCAGTATATCTGTTCACTATCCCCATGGTTACACAGGGTTGGACTGAACAAACTAAATCTTCCCATGTACATTTTCATTTGAGAACAGCACAGACCAGCTCATTCTCCACCCATTTGGAACAAAAGCAGTCCATACATGTTAGCTGCACTGGGCAACCAGCTGCTACCACCACACGAATCAGCTAAAGAAACAATTCCTTCTGCTTCAGTCTTAACCCTTCAGCAGTTTTCATGCCCCACATACTCCCTAACAGCCTGTTTTCCCCACTGCCCTCTACTTCTCTTTCTCCATTTGCTTCTGACACTGATCTGATCTGTAGCAAGCCTAGGACTCTCACCGCAGCCCAGCACAAGGAGGAAAACCCAGTAACACAATGAAAGATCAGGCTGCTTTATTCCAGGAAGGTGGGGAAGGGACCCTTTCTCCCACTTGAATATTCTACACTGCAGAGAGCGCCTTAGCTGCAACTTTCAATTTCCTCAGCAAACAATCGCTTCCTCCTCATATGCCTGTTGAAAGCAACTGCATTTAACGATCAGTCCATAAGGAAAAAGGCATCTAGCTTAAATAATTAAAGTGGGAATATGATAGGCCAACAAATCAGGAAGTCTCATGAGAACAGGCAAGCATTAGAGACTTCTGAGGTTAAGTCAGCTAGAAGTTGGTTATTACATGACTTGGTGATTGCTGGCTGACTCTCAAGTGCTTACTTCAAAAGCAAGCAGAGCCCATTCTCCTCCTCACCCAGGAAAGTGAGCAGGAGACTGCAAAGGACAGGCAGTGTCCTGCTTGAGAGGCTCTGGGGCACCGAGGAGCTGTGGTGAAGAAAGGAGAGTACCGCACTGAACAGAGCTCTTGGGGGCAACATGGACTTCACACTGAGGTTGTCACCTATACAGATTTACAGCAGTAAGTATTGAGGAAACTGGACTTGAGAAGCCTTACTTTCTGGCTGCACTGATTTGCAGTCATCTTAATCGCTTTCTCCACCAGCCTCTTGTCAATAACCATTTCCAGGTACATCTCCACAAATCATGTACTAAGCTCACACCAGAAGTTAACTAAAATCTTGCCACAAGCCTCTGAACAGATGGCAGCATATTAGGATGACAAGACCAGAAAACATTCTCTGCTCACTGTTAACAGCACTGTGCAATGAACAGAACATATTAAATGTAGATTTTAAATGGTCATCTCCCATGGCAAGCTTGTAAAAACTAAAAATACAGCCTGATATAGCAAGAAAACTTATTATTTTAATTCTCTAAGTTTCATCATACATTCACACTGCAAGGTAGGACAGAATCAGAATAAAAAAACCAAGCATCCAATACATCAGTCCAGAGCACAAATCAAGGTTTAAAGCCTGTATTAATCTGGACAGCAGGCTTACGTGCCTTTGTGGTAATGAAAACTATGTAAATCACCCTGTTAAAAATTCCATAGTGAAACCCTACCTTTATAGTACCATTCAGAACAAGCCCCACTTTGAGAAGGCACTGGGATGCACCTGAATCATCTGAACTACAAAACAAAGGTTTACTCTCTTAAAATGAAAACATTCTATTCCAAAGATGAAGCAAATCAGATGAATCTGACAAACAGATTCTAAGAAGCTGATGGACTTCTACACTCTGCTTTACCAGAGTTACAGATGACAGAAATAAGTATTCAATATATTGTTATTCTAGATTTAAGTTTCACATAATTTGCAAAGAGTGAAATATGACATGCTGTTAGTGACTAAATAGACACTGATTTGAGGGCAGGGAGAAAGACGAGGGAGAAGGAGATAGACCTAGAAATATTTTCTATTCTAGAGTCACTTACTCAGGCTGGTATTTTTCAGCTTCATTTCCTGTTTTGATTCCCCTTACTACCCTATTTTGGGTCTTTTATGACTAGGAGTACCAAACTGAAATGCAGTTTAGATAGCATTAAGGCTATGGGTATTTTAGGGATACTCATTTTTATTTGATCAAGCCAAAACTTAAAAAAAAAAAATTCAAATGACATGTCAGACAAAAAAAGTAGAGTAAGAGAAAATTAGGAACCTTTCTCTCTCCATTTAATTTACAGAGTTTAAATTAGGCATTGATCTTAAGTAGCAGAAATAGTTGTTCTCTCTTATGCGGCATGTTGCTCCCTCTGAAAAAAAAACTAAACACACATATTTTTGCACCAACTTTAAGATTGTAATTGAAGCTCTGTTTGGCTAATTTTACTGTTTACTCAAAACTTCACGTAAAGTACACAAGCAACAAAGAAAAATGCACCTCGTGAATACTAGAAAGTACGAGGAATTCTTACTGTCCTATAATTGTTTGCCTCTTTCCTTTACAATGGACTAAAGGTTCAACAGAAGAAATACTAAGTTCTCCTTAACTTACACTCAGGAACATTCTTGTGATATTCAAAGGCTTTCAAATCATGGACTTCAGTGTAGTTAGCTTTGTTTGTTTTAAAACAACAAGTCAGCTTGTTTCAAATTCAGGTAAATGATTATTTCTTTTGTGGGTTTCTTAACCAAACATTCAATATCCTTTGGCAAGACAGCTACAATAATGTTAAAAGTCACTGTGCTTGCAGTTTTTCAGTACTCAGAAGCCAGAAAATGACAACTCCAAAATTGAGTAGGACCTTAATTCCAACTATCCACATTTTAGAGTAATAAAAAAAAACATTTTCCAACCACCTGATCATACAAGTTTCTTGTATCTTGTTACATGCATAGGTTAGAGAGCTCACAAGTGAGATCCCAAAAACATACCAATTACTAAGAACATGCAACAACAGAAAGTGAGTATTTACTAGTGTATGTTAGCTGCCAATTTCAGCTACCTCACTATGGCTATACTTCTAGAAAAACTATAGTGGGAGAAGGCATTTATAGTATATAAGAAGTTATTTAGAAAACAGAAAGTGTACAAACTTGCTGACGCTGAAGGGAGAAGTGGTGTGCACTGCACAGAACTGGGGCATAATCACTACCAAGCAGGAGTTGATACGTTGTAGCTACAGCTGCCTCACCCAGACAGGGCAAATTGAATGCAGTGCTTATAATAGGGAAAGTACTACCTCAGCAGTACTCCCCAGAGTACAAGTTTACAAGACCCTATTGTTTAATGCACAGACTCAGCACTGCTGGTGCTTCTGACATTATGTGGTCCTAATTTCCTATTACTATTGCTCCACCCTACCATGAGTCATCTCTTTTTGGCCAGCTGGTACTACTTTCAAATTATTGGCAAGCTCAGAAGAAATAACTGTAGCTCCGTACTACAACAATCACTGCTAGTGCCACTTGTGCAGAAGCATTTGACACACCATGTAGATTTCTTGAAAATATGATGCAAGCAAAGAAGCTTTAGCAGTAGCATCAACAACCAGACCCTTAATGCTTTGCTGGAAGGACACAGAGGGGAAAAAACAACCCCTCCCCCCAAACCAAACAACAAGGCAGCTGCTTTTAGATGAACTGATCATCTCAATGTTTAATGCAACATAACTTCTGAGCCATAGAAATATTTACCATACATTAGAAGATCAGGGCAAGGGTCAAATAAAGGTGGTCAAGGGCATTAGAGGCTGAGAAAGATTCAGATAAAACTTATTAAAAAAAAACAACTAAGTATGGAAGTTGCTACATATAAAACCAAAACTGTGCTGCTTAATATGGGCAGGTTTGTGCTTTGACTTGCCAGGAAAAGACTAAAAATGAAAAAGAGCAATCACTTAGTCCTGTTCTAGCTATCAACAGGAATCATGGCAGAGATGAGTTTTAAAAATGTATTTGCAGAAACAGCTTTGCACACTGGAGGGATACGTCCCATAAAAGCTAAAGCAAGCCGTGTGAAAGAGTTCAGAAGAAAAAGCCGAGTTTCAAAACGTTACCTATCAGGCAGCAACAGAGGCTGTGTTGTGTTGCTGTGTTGCCTTGCTCAGGCAGAAAATCTACTGAGCATGAATTCTGATATGAAGACCACACAAAGGCCATATATTACTGAAGTAAGATAGTCCTACAAAAAAATCCTCCTCTTTTAATTAAAAACTTAGATTTTTTTTTTTTGGTCCTAAGAGTATCCCATGCATGTTTAGGTTAAATCAAGCAAAAATTAGAATTCAAAAGAAATACAAAATATTAGAATATGCAACTCAAAGAATATTTTACCAACTTCTTTAAATGAACAGCTTTTATGGGTCTGTTCTAATTCAAAATAAAGTTAGTTGAGAAAACAAGGAAAGTTTGGTTAATGTTTTTTCCTATTTGGGTCCAAAATACAGAATAGATTTATCTGTGCTTATCAGTATTTAGTATTTGTCTGTATACAGTAGCACAACTCCTTCTAGTTAAGCTACCTATGGACATTCCACTTTAGACTTGTTTTGAATCAAGTTTTAATTTATCAAGACCAGTTTAATCCATGAATCGTTTGTGCCTCAAACTCAGGGCACATGAGACAGCGCAGGACTAACCACCACATCGAGTCTCTCCCCACTGTGTAGTCCCAAGAGTTCTCAGAGGACTCTTACACAATGATCTATGGTGACAACTGATAAAATAATTAACTAAGGATCTAAAGCCATTCCTCCACCTGGAGCCTGTCACTGCACACAGTGTATCCTGTCCTGAGACAGGATACTAGGCTAAATGGATCTTTAATCTGATCAGCAATACCATCCCCACATTCAGTATCATTCAGTTTAGAAACAAGTGTTACTAACAAGTGTTACATTGTAGTAACACTGCCTAAGCTGAGAAGGGCAAAACAAAGCAGGTATCAAGGTCTGCAAATCCTTGAGCAGGTCCTCCCTAATGGCTGGCAACCTGACCGAGGGGACTCTGAGCTCAATGGTCCAGAGGCTCTTTCAGAGCATTCCTGTCCTGAGAGACATTCTGGGTAAGAGCTTCCGAGATCCACCCCAGAGTCACGCTGAAAGAACACAGAGGAAAACAGTGAAGGATGGGGGGAAAAGGCTCCACAGAAGAATATCAAAGTCCATGATATACTCTAGCAGGAAGAGATCCTACAAAGGCTAGAAACAAGCTCTGGGAGAAAGACAGAGCTTCTGATATGCCAGAAATCTTAACAACAACACATCTGACAGGCAGGCAGGATCTATAAAGATAGAAAGCATAGATTTTGATGCAAGAACTATTGCAGGATAGAGGATAATAAATCTTAATCTCCATGTTCTGTAGGTACCTAATTTTCCCAAAATTAATGGTGATTCCAGTTCTGTGGCACCCTACAGATCTTCTGATACTATGTTTTAAACGACAATCAACACCAATGATGACAAGATTATAAATCACTTAATTAGCTCAAGTTCTATTACAGTTGGCACGATGCTTTCCTACCATGGATAGTGTGGACAACGTTTGCTGATGCCAGCTTTTGCAAAGACATCTGAAAACGCACAGGCTATATACTTTAACGGTATTATCACTGCCTCCCAAGCCAGATGACAAGTTCTCTTTAACACTGCAGTAAAAGAGATTTAAAACATTTGGTTGGAGGATATGTGAAGGCATCTGTCTACAGATACTTACCCACCTTAGGGGATTTCCTCCAAAAATCATTTCCCCAAGACATTTTGGTTGGCATCCTTAAACCACCACCTG
The DNA here is from genome assembly GCF_040807025.1 of Struthio camelus. Lineage (NCBI taxonomy): Eukaryota > Metazoa > Chordata > Aves > Struthioniformes > Struthionidae > Struthio > Struthio camelus. The sequence continues at coordinate 26,762,518 of NC_090981.1, forward strand.
AACTCTCAAACTGGATAGCAAGCTCGAGAAGGATAATTCTTGATCACACTGGTAGATAAGCCTGAAAGAAGATGGATTCACAAGCCTGCATCTGATGCACACTACCCGGAGAGGATGAAAAGAGAAGCTGGCTGGAAGAAACCATAGAAAAGTTCCAAGAATTAGCTATTTTATACAAGTACAGATTAATGACTACAATATCAAGAAAAGAATAAACCTAGGAAAAGAGAAGTTCAGCTCTGCCCCTTGATATGAAACCAAACATTCTGGAAAAGAATTGGAGTGCCAACCCTAACCATTTATTGTACTGCTGGTATGAGGTACAATTGTTCTTTAGGCCAGTGCAGACCAGCCAGGCACTGAGAGCTTAAAAAAAAAAAAAAAAAAAAAAAAAAGCCAACTCTGATCCTGATTGCATTTAAAGAAAAGCTTTAGACAGACAAGCACTTACAAGCTCTTTTCAGAGCTCAGTGTATGCCACATAGGTTGGAAGGAGAAAACTAATCAACACTCAACTTCCAGGAGATGAAATGTGAAATTGTTATTATAAGGGCTGTACACAGGAACAGTAAAGTTGAAAGATTAGCACATTGTCAGAACAGAAAAAGTAATGAAGTGGATCTATCCATTAACTTGTGGGGATTTTCTTTTTTTTTTTAAGAAAAAAAATTCTGACCCTTGTGACTGTGCAAATGAAGAGTACGCAAACCAACACTGCCTTCTTACATCTACAGACAGAGACAACCTACTGCTGCCATAGCTTTTTATAAACAACAACAGCTTGAAGCTGTTACATCTGTGGCTAGTTTCACTTACACTACGCTGAGTTCTGGCAACACTGCACTAACAAAAACAGTTTTTTGTCAGTTGAGTTAGAATTAAAGCTGTTGCTTTCAAATACTGGTGGTGACTTCCTTATCTATTAACTTTAACTAATGTGTTATAGGGCTCAAAGCATTTGCTAAGTTCCAGAGGTTTTGCAGTTGTAACAAAGTGAAAAATTCCTATTCAGAACACTATGGGCAGCAAAAGGAAATGACAAAAACTAATTAATTTCATCTGTAACTTCCTGAAAAGATAAAGTAATATGAAGGAAAAGTGTAACTATTTATCCCAAAGTACTGAATGACAAGCAGAAGATTTTCCAGTAAAGAGGAGCCGTCTCAAAGGAATTTAGATATGGAAAGTGGGAAAGAGGAAGAAAAAAAAAAACAACTTTCCTTGTAGCTGATAGAATGTTCTAGAAGATAAAGAGGAGGGAGTGGGAGAGAAGGAAAAACATCTGTCTTTGGTGAAGGAAGAGATGATATACCAGATTAAGGTACCAAGCCAAAGGCTGGTAAGAGATAAAGCCATGGACTAATGTTGCAGTATAGGACACTGGTAGGACTTTCAACAAGATACTAACAACGGAAAACAAAAATTTCTAATACATCCTCTGTATTCTCTTAAGGGTTTTAAGTCAAATCCTGATATTAAAAAAAAAAAGTGGACACCCATGTACAAGTTTTCCTGTCCTAGTCTTTGCCTGGATTCAATTCAGCTGAGGGGATAAAGACACAGAAGATGATTTACTAACGTAAGATACCGACCATATCACCAAAGCCTTATTTATGCCTTCCTCTGCCCCTCCCCCCCCTTTTTTTTTTTGAAGTATGACATGGTGTTACTCTTCTGCTGGAGTTATATATTGAACAGACACAGCTGCAGTAGTTTGGGCTGGTCTTGCTCTTTTCTTCTAACCTTTTTCCTATTCTCATAGTCTCCCCAAAAACCAGTAGTGAACCTTTGAACTGTAACTTGAAGCAAGAAAGGCAGAATAGGTCTATGCTCTTTACACTTGAACCAAGGCTTTTAATCTTAAAGAGAAATAAAATGGTATCAATTATCATCTTTGCATTAAGTGAAGAATTAGTGACATTCCACTAGAGAAGTAAGATTTACTTTTTAAATAAGCCTTTTGAATTCTTATCCTTACTCGAAGCCTCATTGCTGCACTGATACACACTTCCATTTGTTTTATTTCCCCACGACAATAAATGCAGTGCAAGCACAAATAAACTATGCCTTTATTACTTTATTTTCTGTAACTTATTTTGGGCTACTAGAGTAAAAACACAAAACTGTTAATACACATCAGTACTCTACCATAGCATGCCATGTGCTCTTTGAAATATTTTTTCTGGCCATAGATAAACATTCCTTATACCAACTATACCATGATAAACAGCTTTTCAAATTTCTTCCCGCACACCGACAACAAGGGAAAAGGAGGAACCATAAATGCTTCGTTTAACCCTGCAGTACAGCCAGGTATGAGCCAGTAACAGCTCCAAAGTAACGCTCAGCGAAAATGAAAGCAGTAACATCAAGTCAGCTCTTCTCTAAACCTACCTGTTGATGTCATTGCTGAGGTTTACCCTCGAGTTCTCTGTTTTCGGTCTCAACTCCTATTTGCGCTCAATAGCGGTTTCCAAAATGCAAAATAAGCCCTGCGTGGGTCCCTCCGCTTCCCGAGGGCCCTGCCCGGGGGGGGGGGGCGCCCGGCAGCCGCAGCCAGGCGCCGGCCGTGCCCCCCCGCGGCCGCCCGCTCCCGCCGGGGGGCTGCGCCCGCCCGCCCCGCGCCTCCCCAAGCCCGAGCGCGCCCCGGGCCGCCGAGCCGGGCCGGCAGCAGCGCCACCCAGAGGCGGCGGCACCGTCGTCTCCTGTGCCCTGACGGCCCAGCCACCAACCGCCGCCTCGGCCGCGCGGGGAAGAGCCCGCAGAGCGGCGAGCCGCGCCGCCCCGTCTCGCCCCCTCGGGAAGGACGGCGGCGGACGGCACCGCCGCCCTCTCCTGCACCTACGCCGCCGAAGGGGGGGGGGAGGGGGCCGAAAGGCAAACGGCCGCCCAGCGCCCTCTCCCCCGCCGTCCGGCGACGCGGCGGGAGCTCGCCCACCCGCCATTTCACGGCCGTTGGCGGCCCCGGCCCCCGCCGCCCCTCCCCCCCGCGCCCCGCTCACCTTGGGGAAGGTGCCCTCCCGCCGCGGGCTCTTCGGGTGGTCGAAGTGGCCCCGGTCCAGCATCAGGTAGAGGGAGAAGATCACCACGCAGAAGATCGCGCTGCCGAACACCGTGAACTGCCGGCTCAGCTTCATCTCCGCGGCCGGCCCCGCCGCACGCCTGGCCGCCGCCGCGCACCTCCCGCCTCTGACGGCGCGCACCGCGCTCCTGGGCCCCGCTCGCCGCCCTGCGCTCCGAGGGGAAACTTCTCCTCACGGGCCGGGCGGCGGCAGCCGGCGCCGCCTGGGGTCCTCCGCCGGCGGCCTCCGGCACGGGGCAGCCCCAAGTCCCCTCCGGAGAAGTGCGAGAAGTTGCCCCCCCCGCCTCCCTCCGCGCCGGGGCAGACGGCGCTGGCCGGAGCCCGTCGCCGCCGCCGCGAGAGGCAAGCCGAGAGTTTCCGGGAGCGGATCAGGTTCTGCGGCTGGCTAGCACCGCGCAGGGAAGTGCTAGCAGCAGCAACGTCGCGGGGCCAACCCAGCGCTGCTGCTGCTGCTCCCCTCCTTCCCCTCCTCCTCCTCCTCCTCCTCCGGCCGCCTCGCCAGCCGCTCCGCTCCGCTCCTCCTCGCCGCTGGCAAGCGGCGCCGGAGTCTGGCACCTCCTCCCCCGCCTCCCGCCGCGAGCGCTGCTGCTGCCGCTGCCGGAGCACAGCGGCCCGGCGCCGCGCACCCGCTCAACACGCAGAGCAGCCCCCGCCCGGGCAGCGCCAGCGCCGGCCCCAACCGCCGCCGGGGCGCCGAGCGCTCCGCCCCCCGCGCGCGCCGAGGCGGCTGGGGCGGCGCCGCGGCCGTGACACGCTCCCCGGCACCGCCCCCGCCCCGCCCCGCCGCTCGGCTCGTCCCTTCCCTCGCTCCGCGCTGTGCCCGAGCGGCTGCCCCCAGCGCCCCCGGCCCTTGGCGGCGGGGCGGGGCGGGGCGCGTGCCCAGCGGGCGGCAGCAGCGGCGACTCGGAGGTGCCGTTAACGGTCGCCCGCAACGGTCGCCCGCGCGCTGGAGACCCGCTGAGGCAGGCGGCGTGAGGCAGCCCGCGCTGCGCGGAGCGAAGAGGCTGTAAAGAGAAGTAAGAGGGCTGCCCCGGGCCCCCGCTGCCCTCCGCAGGCCTTGCCCTGACGCTCCTCGCCTGGCGGGGATGGTGGGCAAGGGAGAGGGGAGGCGCCCCAAGGTCTCCTGCGCCACCGGCCCGAGCCCGGGCCCAGCAGGGGGGAGTGGGGCCCAGCGCCGCCGGGTCGGCTGGCCCGCACGCCGGTCTCGCTCTTCGGCGCTGTTCTGTCCCCCTCTAACGATATTGAACGTGCTTGGGGGTCGCCGCGAACCTCCGGTTTGGGTTAGTCTTTTTCACGCCTGAGTAAGCAGTATTCGTAAAAGGCACCTCAAGTATTCGCACCAGGGAGTCGCAGCTGTTGCGGTGAGGCTGGCCAGCGACCCGTCGTTCAGGTCACCCACTCCTCCATTGTAATATTAAGGTCTTAATTTTCACAGACTTCATCTGCTCAGGTTTGACATTTTTCATGCCTGGTGTCGGCTTCTGAATGATATTTTTGGGAAATAGTTAGCATGTATTCGTTGTTACTGAGAACTATGGAAATAGGGAAGGCATAGTCTAGCAATATGTTTATCGTTCTTTTTTTAATAACTTTCACTGGGATCCTCTGGCATCCCAGTGAAGCAGGGATGTGTGTGTTACATTTGCTGCTTTTTTCTCTTGTTCCATGAAAATTCCCCCAGAGGGGTTTAAACTGTAGTACTCAAAAAGATTTGGCTAATGAAGTTCTGTCAAATTTTATAGGAGCCAGGAAGCTTATATCTTTGTTAAGATTTTCCATGTTTGGAGTCTGTTCCAGTATCTCGCACCTACTTGAGGGCTTGATTCATACCTTCTCTTGCCTCTCCTTCCTCCCCTGCCAAAACCTTAAGTGTTTGATTCTGGGATTGCAAAGGCTGTACAGGACTCTTGCAGTTGCTGGATTTAGACGTTATAAGCCACTGTGTTGTGAAATGTTGAGAGCAGAAAAACCGCTTCTCTAGTGCGTTGTGCTCCCCATATTGACTGCCTTTAAGTTCAGGAAGATTGACTTTTCTAATGCAGAAACAGAAGCTGAGGAGAAAAGAAACTGGGCAGTGAGGACAATACAAGGAACAACTTGGGGAAGGACAAAAAGATAAGATGGGGGTTAGCATGGTAACAGAATGGGACTGAAAACCAGGAACAGAGGAAGGAGAGATGAAGTAGATTAGGGGGAGTGAATGACGGTAGATGACAGGTGAGAGAGAGGAAAGAGGCAGAACGATCTCCTACAGAATCTGCAACGAAACACGGGTGCTCTGAAACCCAACATTAGTGTGCTGTTTAGCAATGAGCTGTAAGCACATTGATTTTTACCTTTCCACACTTGTTCTATTCCCCCTCTAGTGGCAGATCCACATAGAAAATAAAAAGCTACTTTTCCCATTTATTATTTTGTTAGTGGCATTTAGATGCTTTAAAATCTAAAAATCCTACTTTGCAGTAATCTGTGTAAGATGTAATTTCTAAATTCCTTTTCCTTAAGAAGGAAATTATATTCAAATCTACAACAAAACAACATTAAGTTTACGAAAATGGCATTAGGATTTACAATGTGGTATTCTTAGGGTTGCCTATGAAGCCTCTTTTCATCTTTTTATGCTTTTGTTTATAGTAAATATTAATTGTATGGTCAATCATATTATTTTTGCTCTTTCTATGTGGAATGTTTGGCTCATTCATTGAACAGGGTAATGTGGTGCCTAGAGGAAAAAAGCAGGGTTGTTAACAAGGCAGCTATCTGTTTCTCTTGTTAAAAAAGTCAGAAACTGCTTGATGAATGAGACAAGAGTTCTGCAGGGAGACAGCAATGGTCAGATGGCTGAGACAACAAATGTTGCCTTAGACAATCAGATTCTGTTCTCATCTCTGTTAAAGGGTTTCTAGCTGATATCAAGTCACACAAACCAAAATATCCACAGAAAGCTGGTAGGGATTCTTTGCTATCTAGGTTCCTGTTCTGAGACATACATAATCTAAACTGCAGAAACATGCAGAACACATTTGCAACTGAGGCCAATGAAAGCAATGACCTTAGACTTTCCTCGCAAGGATTTAGTACAGATAAAATCATTAATGTTTGTAATAAACTAAGATTTCTTAAAACACCATCAAAAGCAAAGGAAATTAATGATCCTATTGTCAGTTCACTGAGTGGATAGTGTATTTCAAGTAATAGGAGAGGTCACAGCTTATGATAAGGGTAAAACTATGTACTGAATAGTAATCGCTTCAATGACTGCAGTCCATTGAGTGCCCTTAAAGAATCAGAGATCATGTGGAAAGTAGTATATGATCTCATTCTTCAGAACTGTCTCCTAATGAATATATTTGTGAGGGGACAACTTAAGGTTTTCTGGGCAACATCTTGACATTTTCTGAGTATTTGTTTTTGCAGCCCTTCCTATTCTTGTGATGTAAGATTTTTGCGAGATTACTCTTAATATTAGATATTGTTAGATGCTATATTTACATTAGATGCACTGTGGTATTCTAATGATTAAGAGCTGATAAATAAGAATATATATCAGTGGAATGAGGGACTCCGGTAATCTGGTCTAATACCAAAATTTTTAGTGTAACGTCAGCATAATCTAGTATCGGTAGTGTCAATGACAAGAACCGCTTTGTTCTTCCACACTGAATGGAAAAACAATATCAGTGTTGTGCAGTATTAAAACCAAAGCAGAGTTCACATTCATCTGGAGATGTAGTGCCAGATCCAAAAAAATTCTCCTCAAGTAGAGTTCAGGTTCCTTTGTTAGATGCTTGAATTATGTTGTATAGGTGACAGGGTGAAATATTTGCTTCAGAAATATAACTTGAAAACCCAGTGCTATTCAAAGATCTGTCCATGACAATCGATAGGAAACATTGGAGACAGTCCTGTGTCTAAAACCCAGCCCTTTCCAGGCTTTAGGTCTATTAATTAGGGACTAGGGATGTGTATTTTCATCTACTCATGCTCTGTTAGTTTGAATCCTCTCTTGAGTATTGATGTTCACAGTTTATTTTTCAAAGAAATAATTAATATTTCCACTTTTGAAGTGTGGATAACAGAAGAAATGGTGGTGCTGACCACTTTTATGACCTAGCCATGTTTACTTATGACTATATATCCATATCTGTGTGTAAATGTATCTAGAAATAAAAATATGTGTATGAATATTTTTTTATATAGTTGTATGTGTGCATAAGCCACATGTATGTCAATGTTATGTACATGTGTATACACATGTATATACCAAAATGTGATATACCAAAACACTTAAGTACTTGTTGAAATACACTCTTTGAACCTTTGTCTTCCATTTGCCATGCCAGTAACCTGTGCAGTAGGCTGCAATTTAAAAAGTGGATATAGCAATGTTTCTAATATCCTCCCCTTTTTTTAAATTAAGTGCATTTTTTAAAATGAACTGCATTTTGTGAGGGATGCAATCTTCTTGGTATATCTTGAGAGCTATGCATGTGTTTTTTCTACCTATTTAGGGTTAGGTAGGAAGCTGGGTCCTGAGGCTGGGACAAACCAAGGAAGTGCAGGACCAGAACTGTGGTCATATAAAGAAGTTTTCATCTTAAATACAGATGTGTCTCAAGCCATAGACAGTTGATGTGTGATTTTTTTTTAGATCTCGGTTTTGGATTTGGGTACCTAAAGTCTATCTAAGCCCTCCTTTAGATGCCAAATTTATTTTCGGGATCTAGCTTCTAATAGCAAACAGAGGAATCTAGCTTTTCAGTAGTTACTTTCTTACTGACCAGGCTGATGGTGTCTAAATTACATTTTTCACTACAGACTATGGAAACTTTATCTCTGGCTATTAAGAAACTGTGCAGTCAAGTAAACTCTGTATCTGAAAGGATCTACCATCCAAACAAGGAAGAAAACAGAACAAATGTTATACAGGTATAACTTTATAACTCTCTGAACTGCATGCTAAGAGTTTATAAAGCTGTAATTATTGTAGATAATAATATTGTAAAAAACTTCTATGGAAATATTTACTGACAAAAGTTTATGTTTTCACACCAAGTTAATGAATATTAAATCGTGAAAGTAACGGACAATATTTCTATTTTAAGATATATATGACCTCTTTTCCTTCAGTTTGCAGAAAGAAAATATTTCATTTGGGGTAATATAAGTGCATCATCATGATATAAAACCATTATCATAGGTTTGGACAATAAGTGATCGATAGTTGCTTATTTGAAAACAGTAACTAGTCTCAGATATTTTGTGGACGTAGGAACATAGGAACACAGGAATTTGTCAGCCTTTACAGTTCATCTTCAAGAAATTAACATGTCTCATCTGATTCTTAAACTAAATGTTTATGCATTAATGTACATCCTTATTAGCAACAGTTGCAAAATAAGAAAAGGAGATAGTCGCTTAAAACCACAGCATACTATGTTTGAAGGATACTTTTATTCCTGAGCATGTTAAGGAGGGCTAGCACATTTTTAAGATTTCTTTTACTGGAAATGTAACTCAGTATTGGTATTATACATTCTCAAACTGTTGTGGGTGCTCAGAAATGTTTATCTTTTCTGAGTCTCCCTTTCACACTAGCTTATCTTTTTATGAGTGTTTTATAAAAACATGAGAAGATGGAAAGAACCTGAAACACGTAATAATCACAGAGAGTACATTCTGATGTATTTAATACACAGGAACAAAGTGCATAAGTGAGAAGAATTCACCTTTGTCATAAGCTGTCTGTAAGATTTGAGACCCTTCTGATACTTCCTTGCTTTTTTTTCCATCAATGTTTAAAATACCTATTCTTATAATGCAGATTTGGTAGAAATGGATGTAGGGAGAAACAGTTCTTAGTCTCATTTTCTTAAGTTTAGCTTTCCTGAACAGACATTCTCTCTTCCCTTCCCCACTCCAGTAAGTTTTCAGCCTCTGAATGAAGTAAATTGCATTTGACAGGATGGAGCCTTAAAAAAACTTAATTTTCCAGACACATAATGGGAAGTGGTGGCTGGGATACAGTAGTTGGCAAAGGTGCGTACGTACTGACTTGTCCAAGAACGTGTATTGCTCAGAACATACAGAGCTTATGCTGTCTTTGCCCAAAAGGAAGGCATGGGGCAAAAGTGGAGGCATGGTGGGAAGGAAAGGTAACTAAAAAAACATGTGCAGAGGAGGAAAGGAAGAAAGTGAACTGGAAATATTGTAGGGAAGAAAAGCAGGAAAAACAGAGAGGACATGGAGGGGGAACAAGATGAGATTATTGTGAAAGGAGGTGTTTAGGATTTAGGACACAAATCCATAGAAAACCATACTCCATTAGTTTTTCATGGAGTAATTAGATTTGGTTAGAATTATTGCAAGCTTCCCTTTTTTAGATGAGCAAACCCTGACGTTCCTGCCTGCCTATTTTATTTTCATTTGATGTTCTCTGAATGTCAGATCAATCTCTTTTATTTAAATCCAAATGAAAAATCAACCAGGAAACAACTTAGCAGTGCCTCATTGCCTACTGTTAGTATCATGTAGAAGTACTTGCCAGTTCTTGCATTTATTGAAAGTGTAAGGCTTCAAACTGCAAAAATCAATCACCTTTCCAAACAGGCAGGTCATTCTTCTCTAAAATATCAGTAATTAGTGAAGCAAAATGAGGCTTTGCTTTCAACTCCATCAAGTTTCTTTGCTTGTTTTTGTTATATAACTTTTGAACACTGCATTTGATCACTTGATTGAATCTAAGACTAGAATCTTACTGATTTTAAGTGCATCATTAGTATATATATTTTAAACTTTGTTGGCTTTAGAATTAGTCTGAATTGGTCTAGCAGAGATATTGAAACGCTGTATACCAGAGGTGAGCGTTAGAGAATTAGCAGTCTCTTGTACTTTCAGCTGAAGCCTAGCAGGAGACATATACATATTCATGTTTCTTTAAATTTTGCAGGTTTTTGTAAGCACAAATGAAAAATATAGAGCAAAGGTAGTAGGTTCAGTTTTGTTTGTCCTTTGAATTTTTGTAATGCAGATTTCTTCTTTTGATTTTTTTTCTTCAAAATCTGTTTGAAGAAACTACATTTCTTTGAATAAAGTTTGTGTAATCTGTTGGCATACACTTGTTAGCAAGTGTGAGGTGAATTGCTGCAGAAATTTAATTTTTGTAAAGTACTTCTATATCTCTGATTGTTTCTCCCCTTATACACTGAACTAGCCCTCAGCTGCTTTTAGAGAGTAGGATTTAAAATAGATGTTTAGAATAGGATTTAAAATAGATGTTTAGAATTTCCATCTTTATTTAGCAATATATTATTTGGAGAGGAAAAAAAATAGTAGGGAACTTAATATCAGAATTTTGAAACTGTATCTAAGGGCAAGGTTAACATAGAGGCTGACAATGAATTACTTCTGTTATCCTGATAGGCTAAATAACTCGATCATTGTATTAGTCTATTATAGATTGCCCTAAACTGCAAAGACATAGAATAAACTTGTGCTAAATGTATATCCGTTAAGATTCTGGACTCTCTTTCAAACTCGCAAAAGACTTTGTTTGTCTGTCTTGACACCTCAAAACAGCCAGGCAGACAATTCTTATAGATGAAATTAGAACTGTATATGATCCTTTTCACCAGGTGTCTTGCTGGCACCTTTTTCTAAGCTTTTTCATGAACCATATGTCTTAACCTGTACAAGGATGTTTGCCATCAGCATTGAATTTATCTTTTACGAGTGGATGGACAGTTTGCCCATTAACTGTAACAAGGCTTTTTCTTATCACAGAGCCTCGAACTGGAAATCTTCCTTAATTCTCAATGGTCTGAGTCAAAACAGCTGGACTCTTGGGGCAGATAGCTTCACAACAAGTGGTAATTTAAAGAGCATGGCATGACAAAAATCAGAAAGTTACAATCAAATATCTGAAAGTAAGCCAGGACAAGCCATATGTCTGTAAGTCTGGCTGAATGTGTGTGAACCCACATTAAAGCATACTCAGGTGTTTACAGAGTAATGGTATGTCATTCTGTAGCAAGGAACACTCAGCATAAAATTTTAAATGACAAATTATTTGTTGCTGGACAAGCTGGTTCATTAATGATGGATCTAATTGTTATACAATATACAAAGTTATTTTTACAAAGTGAAAGAATGTCTTCCTTCTTTGCTAGAGTCTACTGGATAGGTATTTTTTATTTATGTACTGAGTCATGTGTTTAATTATATAGATAGTCTCTAGAAAATATAGTAATAGAATAAAATATAAGAAAGAATGAAAAATGTCTGCTATACATATATTTTATTCTCAGAATAAAAGCTGATTCTTTCAGTGTTCACAGAGCAAACATGGAGGACAAAGGAGAGAAAAGTCTTTGTTGTAAGCAAGGCAGCAATTGCTTTAAGAACTGAGCATAGACTGAGCTGAGGAAAGAATGTCTAAACTTCATAGAACAAAACTTTCGGGGAGCTTTTCTGGTGACATTCAGGTCTCAGGAAAAAATAATGATCAGAGCGAGAGTTACATCTCCAAAATAGAAACAATCAGTCACCTACACCTCTAAATGCGGGTAATAAGTATCATCTCTAGAAAGTACAACAGAAAGGCAATATTTAATGAAAGATAAAGACTATATTATTAACTTTTGATTATATGTTGGAATAGCAGAAAAAACACCAATATAAACCATTAATTTCTATTGTATTGAAGAAGGGAGAATTCCCAGAATTACCTCCTACTGGGAAACAGTTCTGGGAATTGCAAATCTTTAAGTGCAAGCATAGTTAAAGGGAATAAAGCAACAGCTAATAGGTGGAGATAATATTCTGTATCAGCAACATCAAAGTAAAGAACAATGTCTCAGGTACGTTATAAGAAATCACATAGAAATATCAGTTTGGATTTTCAATTAACTAATATTTCATGAGTATTACAAAGCAAATAGTTACAAAAATGTTTATCAGAGCAGCAAATGTACTTGTTAAAAATGACAGTTACAAGTGTGAAATTAGTACTGTCTACTTCAGTAAGTGTGTAAGTCTAACAGACATTAAGTGTGGTAAACCAGGCTTAGCGTATGTTTGTCCATGAAATACTAACAATATAATCTTGACCATCTGACTTAGCCCCTAGAGTAAAAAAATGGGTCAAATATCAGTCATCTGTATTCATGTAAAAGTTGAATATACTGGAGATATGTATCAGTACTATATAATGATCCTCAGGAGCTTGACTCCATTACAGCATTGTGGAGTATGCTTTTTAGGTGCTTCTTGAATGTTTGCGTGGAGCATAATAAGCTCTAATGCATGTTTTGAATCCACAAGGTTCAAAAACGTGTTACAAAAGAGAAGTTGAACGTATCTAGAACTCCCTCTCACATTATGCAGTAATAGGCTCAGTAGCCAGGGTGGGCCAGAAGTACATTTGGGCCTGAATATTTTGCTATGCTTTGGAGCAATGCCTTGGTGCATGTATATGTGAGTATATAAGAATGTGTGATTTCTTCACCCATCTTGGTAGAAAATAACTGTTCATTTCTACAGGAGGTCTAGGTCTTTATTTGAAGAAAGAGATGTAACTGTAACTTTAAATGCAAACATCCCTAAGAATATTTCAGATGTTTTTAATGTCTGGTATCCAAACTAATTAAATCACTGCATATATCTACAAATTTACTTTTCTTGGAATAATGTTGACAATATGGAACAAAATTTGCATGTTTTATGTCTATTGTTGCTTACTGCCTATTGAAAACAAAGCTTCAAACTGTAGGAGTATAGTATGGAATACTTTCAGATGATATTCTTGTTCTTATTTTTTCCTTTGATCTCTTTTCAGTTCACTTGAAATGTACATTGTGAAAAGAATATTGCAAATCAACTTCACTTTGTGAGAAATACCTTTTTCTCTTGGCTATTGCTTTGGACTCTAAACAGTCTATAGACAAGAAGGTTGTGAAAAATTGTCGTTAATGTTTTAGGCTCTGTACAAAACGAACAAAATTTGTATAGGCAGGCTTGCCCTAAAAAGTCCATACAATTGTAAAAGGAGAAGACAAACAAAAATTGACAAAAGCTAACAAATGTCTCAGAAGTACAGATTTCACTGGTTACATTTCTTCAAACCAAACTAATCTTTTTTGCCTTCCAAAATCTGCCAAAAACACCTGCAATAGCTACCTTTTATCCTGCCCATCTCACAAACATACTAAAGATTGATTCTAAATGAACAAACTAAACAGAATATTAGACTAACCAGGAGCATGGAAAGCATGTCCCCACCTGTCCCCATACTTCCTATAGAAGGGGAGCGCTTTCTGCAGTCACTGGCAACTGCTCTAGGCTGTTTGGTGTTGAAGGAGGCAGTGGCAGCTGTAATGCTTCTTAACTGGCTGAAATTTCAGCATAAACTTTTGTTGTATATGTGTGTGTGTATGTGTGCAGCCTAATGCAGTGGACACTTAGAACATAAGGTACAAAACAGTACAGGTTGTTAAAATAATACTAACAAGATGATATAATATTAAGTTGTTATATGTCGGAAAACGGAAAAAATAGACATTTCCCCGTAAAGGGTCTTACAGCTTCCTCCCACTGGCCCCTTTTTGTGTTTTGCTTGAGTTGCCACATCTCCCTGTCAACAGGGGACTGCTAAAGGCTACTGAGCAGGAACACCCCTGCACAAGACCTCTGTAACCTGTTAAGTGTTAATAAATAAAAAAAAAAAACTATGGACACACGCAACATGTTGTAACAGGTTTATATGACTCTAGTAGTTATCTACGTTGTACAGAGGCACAGTACTTGATTGTATTATTCTACCACATCGAAAAACAAAGGAAGATTTTAGCAAGATTTGTAGAGTTCTGATGAGGAGGGCCCCACAGTTCCTGTGGGAGACACAGAAAGCAAGGATTTTGCAGCATGATGTCCAACAGTGATAGTTTCAGAGTTTCAGTTTGAAAGCAAGAAGGGTAAGCTAGGAGGATGCAGAAAGAGAGGGGCTCTTCTGTTGGCAGCAGAACAGGTAAGACTTATTTTCCTATCAGTTTGCTCCTTCTTCTTTGATTCCCTGTAATTTGATAAGCACCATTTGCCCTTGGCTTTGGCATTTATTAGACTGTCTTTCCCTTAGGGAACCTTACATGTTTAAATAACTCCTAATAAAAAAGCATACTCCCAAGTGCTGCAACTCTCCTCAACTCCAGTGGCTTTAGACAGTTCATTATCAAATGGCATTAAACAGGAATCACTAAGTAGTTATGATAACACACTTACATTGTATCTTGGTTTTTATGTTATTGATGTTGCATTTCTTCAGTCAGTGATTAATTAGCTATTTAGCTTTTTCATCTCTTTTTTTCTGTTGTGAGGAAAAGTGTGTGAATGATGGGGAGGAAATGATCTCTCCTCTCTGCTGGAGGCAACAGGGAGAAGATTGACTTCTATAGCTTTTCCTTCATAGCATGCTAACTGCATGACAGGTAATCACATGCCTATCAACGTGACTGTGTTAACCCCATGACCACATTGCCAATGTCAGCAAGATACTTACAAGACTCAGCTGGCGCTTTCTGTGGTGATGACAGTAATGCAGGTGTCAGATTTGTGTACTAAAATTTGCGTTGCATCATTTTATTCTTGCATTTGTAAGACCTAGATTTGATTTGCCTGTTCATGCTTATCATCACAGAAGAAAACAGTTCAAGTCAACAAAAGTCATTTTGTAGAAGTCACATGCTGAAGGGGTGAGCCTTTGTTGCTGTAATTATTAGGACTAAGATCTGATTTTCAGAAGGGAAATCATTTTTGATGAGTTTGTTATTTAGTTTTGTGTTTCATAACTTTGTACATTTTACTGCTGGAAGGCAATGGTAGAAATTGCAGAGCTTACTTAAGGAACGGAGAAAATGGAGATGGAACAGCTTGATAAAGTACTATAGCAACTGAATAGGAGCATGTTAGCGTACATGGATAGATCAGGTATATGATCTCTGCAAAAATTGGGGCCTCTACAACAGATGGGACCACTTAATCACAGAAAATTGGGGATGATCAGGCATGGGCCTAGAACTTTTCTATGAAGAAAAATAAATTAGGAATTTTTTAATGAGGACCTTGCTCAGCACATTAATGCCAGTCTGTTCAGATGGGGAGACCAATAATGGTCTTGAAGACATTACTCAGTGAAGACTGGCAAACAAGGCTTCAGATCAGACAGGTTTTAGGAAAATTTCGTTTGGCACGGTGGTATTAGCATTTCATGCTTGCTGTACTTTCAGGAAGCCTAGAAAACCCTTGCTGTCCTTTGGATGAAGTTTTATATTGATATGTGACAACTGGATAAGAAAGATCTTAACTATATACCAAAAAAGTGCAGAACAGTGAGAGAATGTACCTTCAACAAATGTCACAACATTTACAAGCTTTCATGAGAATACTTTGGAATGGACTGGTGATGTGTGATAGAATTACAGATAACCATTAAAAGAATATTCACACTTAGGTATTTAAACTGTAGGGCAAGAACACGGAGGCTGAGTTATGGAGGTCCATGGAGTATTTTGGTGTTTCGTGTTACATTGTGACTATTCCCTTGTATTTAATATGCAGTTTATGTGTGCCTTACAAATTAAAGACTCCTTTGCCATTGTTGAAATTCATTGACACCAAGACAGTGGTTGTTAGTTGCCCTAACTTGGTGAAAGTATATGACATATAATTTAATAAATCATAGTGACAAAATAGCATTGATGTATTTGCTCTTTTCTTAGTATATTTTGTTAGGTATAACTTATACAGCAGACTACTATCTTATTAATCTGGGTACTTTGTGGTACATAGGATGTAGAGGTAATTTTAGAATTTCACTTTGTGGTTTTAAATCAAGATCTTTGTTAGGATTTGAAGTACATTTAAAGTGTTACTTCAGTTATATCAACACTAAACTAAAAGGTAAATATTTGAAAACTCTTCTATAGTTAAAAATCAAGTGGCATTAGTTTCCATTTTTAGAAAACATAAACAAAGCTGTTCTCCTTTACTAAATAATATAGTAATAAGCTTTCATTTATTTTTGTGACATTTGCTAAATATTTTCATAAATTTTTGACAGAGGACAGTGGTGAATCTTGTATGATAATAAACTAGTGTTTTTGAAGTTCTCACTTTGCAGGAAGAACCTCTCTTTTTACTGTCATCACAGATGAATTGTTAGTGATACTGTCTCAAAAAAAGTTTCTTAGATGAGAAAGCATAGCCTTATTCCAGAATTACTTTCACAGTTAAGCTGAGGCAGCAAATCTTTGGCTGGATGTTTCTTGACAGAGCAAGTCTCTTTTCCTGTTTTTTAGGATACTTCCTGCTTTCTTTTTGTGTATTTTATTTCTACCAGTGTTAATGCTAACCAATATTTTAACTGATATTTAAGGGCTAGTCTCTCCATCTTTACAGAATTTCAACAGGGTGATACTCTAATTAAAGTTTACTGAAATATAGTTAATACAGAGTGGGAAGTCAGGCCTTTAGGGGTGCAATTTAAGGCTCCCTAAGTCTGCACTGGTGCTAACAGAATCAATCTTACTATTTGTTCCATTCCTGAATTCCTACTACCTGCCTTGTGCTGCAGCACTGGAGGTCATGATGGTGCATGGTCAGGCAATCAGCCAGCCGATCAAGACAATAGAGAGAGGTCTAAAGCAAAAAAAAAAAAATTTGTTTTTAGCCAGATGGGTTCCTGCATCTGACTGTTCTTTTGATTGCAGAAATGCTAGTGCTGGCATAAGGGAGACTACAGTAATGAGAACACATTTATATTGGTTTAAGCTGAATATTAAACAGCACCTTTAATTGCAAAGCCCTTTAACTGGAAAACAAAAAAATAAATTTATTCATAGTTTTAACCCAGGGAGGTAGTGATTTGAATTTTGGGTGTGTCTGGATTACGTGTAAAATTCAAACATACAAAACAATTTTATTACTGGGTTCTGGATTTGTTGGGTTACTAGATAAGATGATAACCCATTAAAAGCTACTGATGATTCTTTTCTTTTTCTGACCTGTCCTACTCTCCAAAGCTGAGATACTCTGTAGGCACCATTGGGATCAACTTCTCCAGGCCCAATGAAGGAAACAACGTGAATGTTATTTCAAACTGTTGTAACGGCTGAATATAGCAAAATATTTCTGGAGTTATAATATTTCTTTCAAAGAGAGACAATACACTGAAAAGTTTCCAAAATAAGTTGAAGGAAGCTGAATATCCCATTGGACAACAGGGTTGTTCTTATCACACAGGACATAGGTAGGTATGGTTTAAAACTCTTCTGCCTAACTACCAAACAAGTATAGAACTTAGTGAAACTCAGTGAAACTAGAGAACCTATCTTAAAACAGCTTAAATTTTGTAATGGAAAAAATTAATACATTTAAAAAAGAGAAAATTCTGTTAGGAGTAACAGGAATGGATTATTTCTCTTTCCACCTAGAAGTTGATAGGATACTTCCTGACCTTATGTCTAGTCCAGGTTTCTGAAAAGTACAATATTTGCTGTGAAACTATTCAGCTTCTAATAAAAAGCGACAAATTGACAAATCTTAGGAACACTTTTCTTCTGACACTATTTTCGGCATGATGTGTCAATAAAAGAGCAAAATTTTGAAATTGGATTACTGCCACCTGTTGTCATGAACTAGATTAAATCTTAATGGAATTTGGTGCATGGAGCAGTCACCTTTAATTTGGTGAATGAAAGAAGCTATTAACTTCTTTTTTATTAAAAAATAGCTGAACAATAAGTACTACCCAAAACACAGCCGTAAGTAGCATACATAGGACTACACAGAGCCTCATGCTGCTTGCCTAAGCTCTTTCTAATACCCAAGTGAATAAACAGCCACCAAAATATTACTCTCTTAACCCAAAGGAAAGAAAAATTAAGAGAGAAAACTCTTGAGCCAGATTTTCTGGCAGATGGAATAGAGCTGCGATTTTCAATTGTTTGATCCCTCCCAAGTTCTGAAAAGTGACTTTGTGCATTCCTTGTAAATGAAAATACTAGATTCCATCCTCTTTTATCCTTGATTTCTTTTTTAATGGAAATGACCCGGAGTGCTTTGATGTGATTCAAAATCTAGACAAATAAAGCAAAGGTCATGATACTCATCACTCACATTATGCATGTACTATTTTTTTAAGTGAAACATTACTTTTAATTTTATCAACAATTCAGCATGTATTGTAAAATACAATGCCTTGTAAAATTAAATTATTCTTCAGTTATGGAAAGAACTTTGCATGCATCCAGAAATGTTTAAAGATGTATTTTTAAATGTTAGCAAAGATATGGTCAGCGAAAGAATATATACTGCAATAATGGGGAATTAGAAATTTATACATTTAAAATAAGGCTTAGAATAGCTTTACAGTTACAATTTTTTGTGTTGATCATAGCAAGTGAAGCAGAAGAGAGATCTTTTAGGGACTATGAACAGGTTGAAAAATGAAGTCTGAATAGATAAGATTATCAGTAGACTATTATTATTATTATTATGGTTCTTTTCCACATCTCAGTTGCTAGTCTAAATTCCTCTTTGCTCAGTTAAGACTAAATGTCACCGTTGTGTTACGTTTCTACAGTGAATTCCTTTAAAAATGTAATCTTACAGCTTGTCTATGGTTAAAAAAAAAAAATTACCTGTCAAAGTTGACACACTTGCTCCAAACCTCAGCAGAATCAAAGATTATAGAATCCAAATAATATTTGCCATCAAAGTGTTGCCTTCAACCTGATCATTACTACAAAGATTGATCCATGAAACTTGGCTTCTTTTAGCACAATCTGTCTATGTGCATTCAGTCCTGCAAATAATACTCAGGCATTTACCAATGAAGATGAACCTGCTCCTCAAACAAGAGTTCTGTTAATATATATTCACTTATGCAATGCCAAAGTGGACAAAGAATGCTATCCTTGTATAAACAGTTCCCCATCAACAACCTGGCAATATAACTATTCCTGTAGCAGTAACTTCTTTGGTCCAACGTTTTGATTCTGCATTGTGGGACAAAGCGTGGCTGAAAGCCTGGCTGCCACCTCCCAGCCCAGCTTTCTGGGGATGATGCCTGCTCCGCCTCACTTTTGTGCTCTTATATGTTTTAGGGAAAAACTTCTATTTCCTCAATATATACAGGAGAAAATTGTACCAGTGATAGCATGGAATTTTTGCAGGGATGGAAGGCAAGAAGCCCAGAGGTACAGCAAGATCGGGTCAATGCCTTCAGAAGAGAAAGGAAATGCAAAAGGCTTACCAAGACTAAGGAACGAAACAATAAGTCTGATATAAAAAGCATACTGAGATATGCTTTTTTATGTATTCATCTTTG
Source organism: Struthio camelus (assembly GCF_040807025.1). Lineage (NCBI taxonomy): Eukaryota > Metazoa > Chordata > Aves > Struthioniformes > Struthionidae > Struthio > Struthio camelus. The sequence goes on from NC_090981.1 coordinate 26,781,981, forward strand.
ATATGTTACATTGGAACCCTAGTTCCTTCCTATCAGTAATAATGGACAGTGGTCTGATCTGAGCTGAGACATGTCCTTATAATAGCACCCATGGAAGACAGTGTTAAAACTGTAAATGCAAATGATGTTGAGAGCAAGAGTTATTAAATACTTAAAAATGTCTCTGGAAATAATAGAAAGGGATTCTGTGTAGATGGGATGCAGAAGTGGCTGCTTCATGAATATAGACAGCTTATTTTCTCCAAAATCCCTTCTCCACCTTCTTCTCAAAATGATAGCAGTATTTGCTTTCTTGTTTGAATTTGGACATTTATTTTCATTATCACTGATACTTGACAGTAGTCAAAAATGAGGTGTATTTTGCAGAGATGTTTGCTAAGTAGCTATTTTATGTTATACTGTAAAACTGGGTAGGAAAGAGAGATCCAGGGTACCCAAACAGATCTTGCATCTTTCAGAGCAACAGACTTAAATGTCAAGAGTGCACTATTGATCAAAATATCAGCAGGCTTACAACACAGCAGCCGCTTGACAATACAGACAAAAATTACTTCTGTCCAGGGTTATATAAAACCCTTCATCAAGTTTTCAGTCTTCCTAGAAGAGGTAGACCTATCATCTAACTCTGGCAGACAATAATAAGAAGTGCTATGAATAAACTTACTGTCAGTCGCAATTATGCTCAGCTTGGACTATCAAACAGCAGACAGCAATCTCACAGGAGTCAGTCTCCTACATCTTGATAACCTGACCAAACTGTACAGGAACTGAAGGTGAGCTATTAATCCAGCACAGCTGTTAGGTGTCCAGGGCAGTTCCACTGTTGCTCTCAGTGTGCTGCTTTGCACGTGGACCATAAATGCAGCAGTCCCTTTGCTGGGGTTCCTGTCTGGCCTCCCAGTTGACTAGTCACGTCTCCTGCACTAATCTGTCTCTAGCTTTTTCGTCGCTGTCTCTCAAGCTATCTCAGGACCTGCCTTGCAGTATTAAACTTCCAGGATTACTGGCGGTTATCTTGGAGGCTGAGCATGCTTCTGCCTTGCCTTTCATTTGGCTTTTGATTTTTGACCTTAGGCTTTTGTGACTCCAGTTCTTGTTTCAGTGCAGTCAGACCAATTGATGTGACAGCCCATGGCTTGGTTATGATCTTTTAACATCTCTAGCATACTCTGAAAATGTTGCAGGTTAATACTTTGTCTTTTTTTAATTTTCCAGAAAATTCTAGCTCAAGAAAATTCTAATGTAGTTTCTTTATCCTGTGACACACAAAGCAATTGTCCCTTTTCACACTGTAAGGCTATTGCATTATGTCAAACTATTCTTTCTAAGCTTACTTTGGCCGCATAGCAGCATATTGGCATATCTCAGATTGCGTGAAGTCAGCAGGCAAATTGAACATCTTACCGTCAGCCTTGGCACTAGAATGTCCCCTGGGCCTCACAAATGTTACAAAATGCAATTGTGCAGCAATAGCGTTGGGGATATTTTCTATAACAACTGTCCTGTAAGCCATCTCAAGCCGTTCTTCTGTTTTCTAAAGACACGTGCCACAACCTGCACTGGCTCAGGTGATAGTTAAATCTCACTTTGAAAACGCCTGTTGTCTTTCCTGATGCTGCCATTCTGCAAAGAGAAAAGTACCTCTCGCTCTCTCAGTATATATGAGATAGTTCCACTGATCAATACAGCGTTCCTGTTACTGGCAGCAAGACATGTTAAGAAAGAAAAGTGGCACTAAAAAGAGTGGAAACAGAAGGATTTCTTGGAATTTTGCCCAAGTGCTCTGACAGGTTTGGTGGTGCTATGCTATATGTTATACCAACCCTACAATACAGAGGAAAGAGAACCCATAGGATATTGTATCGCATGCTGTCCTAGGAGACACAAGGACACCCAAGCCCAAGCCCAAAGTCATATATCTTTTGCCATAGTCTTCTCCTATCAGAGCTGCCTGATGAATCTGAGAAAAGCAGCCAGCTCTGATTACACTCTACCAGGACTGTACTGGCTTCACTGTGTCTACTAGTAAAACCTCCTAGACAAGCTTCTCGTAGACTGAAGTGTATTATGCAGGCAGCATTGGAAAATGAGCCTCTCTGGGAGAAAGAGTATGAATATGAATCTTCACTTTTCACCAGCAGTGAAAATCAGTTGACAGAAGTAAAAAGTTGGACCTATTAGGCTATTGCTAAATTTCCTTCATTTTTTCATTGGTTTTGTAATGTTTTTCTGAGAGCATGCCAATGAAATCATACTATCTGATGTACCTAAGCAAGTTGTGGATTTGCCTTAATAAAAATCCTTCTGTTAAAAGCAAACTTAATCACCTAGTTACTTAATGCCTAAAGCAAGTTTCTAAGGAGGTTTGAATTAGCATATTTATCTTTCTGAAGGGCTGGTGTTTTGAATCAGCAAGAGTGTCATCTGAGGGAAGTGATAAAGGAAGAAAGACTATACTGGTATTTAAGATTTGGAACGGAGGCTGTGGAAGGAAAGTTAACGGAGGACTATATCACATTTGTGCTTAGAGACTAGTCACAATCCAGTATGTCTGTACCTCTGTTGCAGCAGCATAGTTCACTACTGATATTAAACTTTTGTACATTTGAATTAACTTCTGAAAACTACAGTGTATTTTAAAAGTTTGACAGAAATGGCAGTCTTGCAATTCAGACTTTTGAATATTATCCAGATACACATGATAAATAATAATATCTTAACATACTGCATTGACCTGAGTTACTTTTGTATGTTTTCTAGCTCTTGCTTAATGAATTGCATTTATCTTGCTCATTTGTTTTCCTTTTTGCCCAGTTATCAAGAACTATTTACCAAGAAAGTAGATAATAAAGAAAGGCCCATTCAGTACTTTCTAAATAAGCTGGGCTTCCACAGATGAAAATGTAAAAGAGAGGTCAAATGTTTCACCAGATTTCATAGGTCTGAACTGAAGATACAAGTATTTGCGTAGCTCTTCCTCTGAATATAGAAAACAACTTCTGCCTTTCATTGCGTTTTGCTCTTGTCCTCTAGATAGCGAAATGAAAACCAGAAAGGCTTTAGCTATTTTTTCTTTTAAATACGTTTTTACTCACAACGCTATTGTTATTGCTCATGCTGAATATATTTTCTTTACACTATATTTATTAAGGGTAGCATAAAAAGTGAATATTTATGATATGGATCTAAACATAAGACTACAAATTTATTCTTGTTTTTATGAATGGTATTATCATCAGTTTGTCTAATATCTCTCATGCAGTTATAGAACAAATTATTTCATATTCTGATGTGTGTTACCTGGCATATTAAATCTAAACAGTCATGGTTTAGAAAGAATCACGAATGTTAAGCTGGACACTAAAGATACAAATTTCTTTAATTTTACCAGAGTAAGCCTCTTATATATACTGGTACTCAGAATGACACTGACTGTAGTAATTCAGCCAGTTTGAGTAATTCAGACTGTTCTTAGGGTCCTTTTGCACGCAAGTCCTAAGAGGATGTCGACAGCAACTTGCTCATGCAGATCTTCCACAGAAATTAGCATAACAGAGCACAAAAGAGAATGTTTTTAATTTTTTTCCCATTAGAGGTCAGTTCTGTCAAACTTACCTTTGTAAGCACTTCCTTTTTTCAGAATTTGTTTCCAAATCCAAAGAGAATGGGAATTTTTCAGAGGAAATTAATTCACACCTTCATTCCATTTGTTGCTAATTCTCTTCTCTCTTCAGCTTTGCTCTTCTTTAACACTAAACAATGACATACAAAGACCAACTCACATATCCACCATGTACATAGGAAGAGTTTCAGTCAGGGATAGGAATACTCTTTCCTAATAGGAAAGGGAAATACCATATAAAGCTGGTGGAAGAATGATGGAACAGTGGTTATTGAACAATAAGAGACCCACACAATTGGGATTGGCCTAATTAGGAGTGCACAAACATTGATATATAACGCTTGCTTTTTTCTACAGGTGGCTTAAACCAGTTCTGAGGGGTATAACAAAAGTGATAGTTGTTAAACCTATAGCTATCGTAAATGTTACAATAGTAGGAGATATGGAGAAGACAACAAAATACACTTAAGCCTTTCTTAAATCCTAACCTTACCAAAATGCCAGTATGTTCTGCAAGTGATTAAAAACAGATTAGACTCACAATCAGACTGAGAAAAAGGATCAGTAGTGGAGGCTAGCATATTAATAAATATTTAGTGATATGTATGGCAAAATGAAGACTACAAAGAGAAGAAGCCATGGCAAGCAATTTCCACTAGATCCATTTTTGTCATGTGACACAGCACCAAATAAGGGAAAATCTTCACAAGAAAAAACTTAGAAAATCACACATTATAGATTATGATTCAGGAGCCAGATGAACTATCAAGACACAAGCACTGAATGGTGAAAAGGGCTCACAATGTCTTTTTGCCCCAGTTGGGCTACAGTTAAGGTTTGGAAAGGAAGAATACAAGAATACCAGGTCAGGATTCAGGGGTTCTCAGTGCTAGGATGAGGTCTGTGGTCAGAAGGTTCCCATAGCTTCTTCCTTCTTTTTACCCCATTTGGGTTATCAACTGAGGAGTATGAGGCATCCTATTCAGTTGAGGAAAAAGGGGGGTGGCAGGACAGAAGGTTCCTTGGGGAGGCAGAATGTCTCTTTCTTCCTCTCACCAGAGGCTGAGTGCTTTTCTATCCAGAGCTCTGGGCTCAGTTTCAGTCCTTGTTTTATTTATGCTTTGTATTTATCTTTTGACCATTTATGTGTGGATCTCATTTTAAACCCGCGGATTTCAGATTATTTAACAGTAGCCTTAGGTAATCCACTCTATATTTTCATAAATGTAATAGCAATCTAAACGATGCTGAAATGATTTATTAGTCCAAGGCTCCTGTGTTATTATCCTTCAGTTTATTCACAGAGTATTTCCATGTTCCTTGATACCGTTCAGTATCAAGTTAGCTTTATCTGCCTGTTTCCCTCCAAGTCCCGTATTTTGGGGAACTTTTCCCAGAAAGTGGATGCAGTAATCTATGGTAATAAACTTTTATTATTTTTCCTGGCACAGATTTGGCCTATTTCTAGTAGTACAATTTCTAAATAATTCTCCAGCATAATTCAGCAACTTCAAGGGAACATTTCCTTGCACTGTTCTGGATGAGACTGTACCATTTGGGCATTTTGATCTGCCAGTTTCTCTTACACTCTCCTTAATCTTCTGCCTACCACATTCCCTCCCTCTACTATTTCACACCGTTCAGGCTATGCTTCAGCATCATGGTACTTATAGTCTACTGCAATGCAGCCCCTTTCACAAAGAAAGATATGTCATGAACCGTAGACCACTATCTTCCCTGAGGAGCTAGGCCAGGATCAAGGGTATTCTGCTAGGGTATAGGCTAGTTCCCCCTCTGTGTTACTGGGAAATCTCCGGATGAGTGAAAGTGGCAGAGTTTCAGAGCATGCTTAGATATACCAAAGAAATTAAAGATGGCCTTTGTTGAGGTCAAATGTCAGAACTATAGATTCAACACAGGTCAGCACATTTGTCTGCACTAAGCTGTTCTGAACTGATTCTTCAGAAGGAGGCACTGTAGACTCTCCCAAATGATGATCATGGCTTGAGAGTCCAAGGACTGCACTTTGAAACTCCTGTCTTCTACCCTGAGGTGTCAGCTTCTAGCGAGAGCAGCTCGGCAATGGATGGAAGAATGCAGGAGAGGCACCGCTGTATCTGTGGCTGCCATCACTGCTAGCACCATCAGGCCCAGTGGTGAATTCCAGTCCAGGAATCCTCATTCTCTGATGAATGAACACTGCATCTTCAGGAGCAGGAGGGGAAAGGTCTGGAGCACATGCATGTGTTGGTGTAGCAGGCGGCTTCCTGTTATTGCAGGCAATATGCACAGAGCTGTGTGGGACATGTGGGAATGTGCCTTGTGGGAGGAGGGAGACAAAGTCTCAGAGCTCATCTGCTGGTAGCCTTCCACAGCAACTACAGCAGACAGAAGCACCAGCTGCTGAGAGGTACCTCTCCTTAGCTGCCAGTTAAATCACGCTGCAGGGTCCTACCACCAGATCTCGTCCAGTGCAATTAGAGTAAACACAACCAAACCCTACTTGCCTCCCAAACAAGAGTGACCCTGGCAAGCATTTTTGTATGACTGGGCATGTGCACGTATACTAAATGATCCAGTCCCTCTCCTCTGCCTTCTCACAACAAAGGACATGTAGAACTCTTAAAAGTGGCACTAGATACCTCATCCAAAGCACAAGTTACTTCTCTTCCATGCACCCCTGAAAGCAACACACAGAGCTAACAAAAAAAGAATGTATCTGATTACGTGACACCTGGAGATGTACCAGTTTTCCTTTGCTGTGACTCTCTTCCACTGTTCCAGCCATTTTTCTTAATGCAAGCTCAAGACTACTACATACAAAGCCAGCAGCTTTCTCAACCTTCCTCTCCTCACCCCAGCATTGCTTCCACAGCCACAACATCCACCTCACTTCACAGACCGCCCTTTCCATGCTTGATGAGGTCTCTAGCTGCCTACCATTCCAGTGAGGGAGGGTCACTGCCTGATCAATTATTGTAGAGCAGTGTGGGCACTATGTAGCTCCTCAGACTGGGCAAGCTTGGGATGCATGAGAAGAAATAGGTACACATACCTCAGGAAAAGTTTCTTCTACTAATTGCAATTAAGGTTTCCCTGGGATGGCTAGTGTTAAAGTGGAACATGTTTATGATGGCTCCCCAGGCGTCCATCAACTTTCATGAAGGATGTTGGCATATTCCTGCACTCCTGCTGGTAATGTAACAACAGAGGCCGCCTATCGTGATTGGAGCACCCCAGCCAGAGCTGGGTTAGCACCCCTTGCCATATCGCTCCTGGATCTGGAGGGGCAGCAGCATGGCATCCACCCTCTGAGAATCTGGGTGATACTGAGCAGAAATCGTGCGCTGGGTGTTAGCTTCAGGCAGGCTAAATGATGTGAAGCGCAGCAAATAAGTGAGCATACCTAGACTGCTCTGAAAAACACACTCCACTTTCCAGCCATCCTCTAGCAGCACCAAATGCTTGAGCACTATCTGCACAGACCGGGCTCAGAAAATGAGTGCAGGGAGTCCCCCACAGTTCCAGTCCTGTCTTCCCCATTCCCTTTGCCCATGCCTGTATGCCATTCTTTCTACAGTCTCAGGCAGCAGCCTGCATGCAAGGCACATCTCAATAGGCGTGGCATAGCGTACTTCCTATGCTGTGCTGGGATATATGCAAATCTTCTTGGTCCATCCCACCCTTTTGCTGACCTTATTAGAGTAAGGGCAGAAGCACTTAGTAGTTTGCCACTGCAGTTTTCTGAGGGCTGTGATGCAGCTAGGCCTTTGTCATCCAGTACTTCAAGGATAGGAAGGTCAGGCTTAGTGTGCAGGGCTGATGGGCTGATGGGCCTAATCCTGCTGCAGAATTGTAATCCAGAATTGCTCATTCCTCATTATTGAAGAAAATTGTTCATTCTTCACTTTGTCATTTATAATTTGACTTTTATATTATTTGTATGCTATTTTCTTCTATTTTTGTTGTAATTTAGCATATATTTTGTATTAGCATTTGTTTATGAAAAGAAATACTGTCCAATATTTATTTGAATTTTCTGATAAAACAATTTTAAATGAAATATTAAAATGAATAACAGTCATCCCGAAGTGAAAAGCCATTGGAGCTGAACTTTCTATTTCACTGGTCAAATATGTTATTGTTTTACAAACTGGAAAATTGTTTTTATTTACCACTATTTTATCATTATTTCATGGGAAAATGATACTAATCATGTTGAGTTCCAATTCCTCAAGTTTTATTCAAAATTTTTTACTAGCCTTTGAAGAAGTATGTACTTGTTTTATTTTAAAAGTTCTTTGACTGTATTCCAAAGTTTATCTTCGATCTGCCCCCTTATTTTTAACATGCCTAATGAATCTGTGAAGGTATTTTCTCTTGATCCTTCTCCACACTTTCTTGAAAATATAAAGCTGCCAATACTTTTAGGTTGAATAGTCAATGGCTTGGTGCATTCTGCACTGAACCCACTTGCAGATCCATTCAGTGCATGTTTGCCTATTTGTCTTATACTCTCAGGCAATTTGTCAGGTCCCCTCCCGGCTATTCAGAACTGTGATAGGTCACAATGCAACAAGTCTGGGTGATTCAATGTAAGTTGTGCATTCAGGCATAATCTTTTCTTAAGTTATAAAAGGAGAATTCACCTGGATTTACATGACTCTAAACACCTGCCACAACAAATGTGTATTCTAATCTTATTCCTATTCTCTTCTAATAAATATCAATGTGCATGGTAAAGTTTATCAAACTGAAACGTATTCTGAACGTGGGAGACATGGGAAACCCTGTAAAAATTCATCCTTTTGCCTTTCCTTTCTTGTTTCTTTCTCTGCATGCCTATTACTACTGAAAATTCTTCCACCTCCACCAGCCACATAAATCATATCGTGCTTCCATTGTGCCAGAGGGAACAGTAGGCACTGAGAGCAAGCGCAGAGCCCCTGTGGCACTGTGGGTATGTGGAGATCCCTTACTGAGAGTTAAGTAGGTTCAGGCTGGAAAGGCCTCAGGCTGCAGGGTTTGGGACAAGCCAGGAAATCTGCAGCGTGTTTGAGAAGGAGAAAGAGGCAGCAGAGGCAGGGCAAGGCTCAGGAGCTGGCTGTCCGGGTGATGCGAGGCTGGCGGCTTGCCGGGGCTGGTATCGGTGGGGGCTACCTGTGGGGCAGGGCAGGGCAGGGCCTGGCAGCCTGGGCCCAGCCCACTGCCCACTAGGGAGCAGGGTGGCCGCGGGCAGGCCCAGCCCCAGATGTCATACACCTCCACGGGGACAGGGTGGGTGATCACCTGTGGGTAGGGGTTGGGGTTGGGGTCAGTGGGGCCTGTGGCAGGCAGGGGCTGGGCCGTGGTGGTTCTGGAGCTGGCATTGCTGCAGGGTTGCAGGGCAGGGACTGACAGCCCCAGGCTGGGCTGAAATGGAGGCAGCCCCAGGGCTGGGAGGCCTGAGGTGGTGGTGGGGGACCTGGGGGGAGCAGGGACAAGGAAAGGTGTCAGTGCCCTCAGGGCCCAGACAGTGGCCCAATCTTTTTTACAGCAAAAAAAAGAGGGTCCAGTCTAAGCAGTTGGAGAGACGTTGTTCTTTTATTGTGTTTTGGTTCAAGCTTTCATTTGAAAAGATCTCTCTCATTCTTTTCCCTAGATATGCTTGCATTGAATAAATGTAAATCTAAAGTAACTCATGCAGTTTCAGGGAGAATATGGTACGAGTTGTGGCTTGTACATATTGTTGTCCACTCTAAGGATGAAAAGACATATTAATGAATTTTCTGCATGAAACAGCAGAGTTAACAGCTCTGCATGCTCATGTCCTGCAGAGTTGCAGCCAATTCCCTTGACCCAGCAATTGTACTGTAGCAGTTATTTTCAGGATGAGGTCAGAGAATGCACTAGCTACTCACCTCCGGTTTACTATCCAGCATCAGAAACCTGACAGCTAAAGTACGGCAGATAGGTTCTTAGCTATCTTTAACTTTTGAAGCAACCAAATACATAAATTGAATCTCTACTGCAGGGGAAATTGAATGTACTTTAACTGTAGCATCAGTTAGGAAGCAGGACCTGCTTGGGCTTTGTACTGTATTTTTTAATCTATTTTCAATGTACTTTTTCTGTACTAGCCAGTATGTTTTATAGCAGTGAGAGAGCTATATCTGTAAGTAAATTATTTTGGTGTTGACCAAACAAATGGAAATTCCCATGGATTGACATGGAGGACAGAGTAGCCTGATCACATAACTATCTCATAACACTAAGATAGCAAAGAGAAACTTGACTGATTTTTTTTTAATAAACAATTTGTTTCTTTCTGCCTTTCTGTTTCTCCAAAGAATAATAAATTTTCTTCCTTAACTATTTTTGTCATATTTCACTGCCTTTAAATAAAACAAAATATTCTAGAATGTCTTCCATCAACCCCAGAAACAAATAAAAAGACTTATTTTCTTTTCTCGATTAGTGAAAATAAAGCAGGGTTGAATTCAGATCACTTAAAAGAATTAATCACATAAAACATTTTTAGGTTTTGCCCTAGTTATAAAATAAAAAGCTTTTATCACTTTGGTTTTTAAGACCAGTCCTCCAAACAGCAGAAAGACTTGAAGGATCTATTCTAATGTAGCTAAGCTTGTATTTTTATTTGTTTAAATTCTTACCACTCTTCCAATTACATTAAGAAATACTGACCTACATAGAACATTTCTCATATCTAAAAAATATCCAAGTTAGACAATATTGAAATGTTTTCTTGGATGAGTAGCTAGGAGATACGAAGGACAAACTGAGCATTTCTTTCCCACTTTAGGAGAAATGGGTTAACCATTTTGTTTTACTTGACAATTTAAATATGATGATATCACAGAATCACAGAATGGTTTAGGTTGGAAGGGACCTCTGGAGATCATCTAGTTCAACCTCCCTGTTCAAACAGGGTCCTCTAGAGCATATTGCCCAGGATCACGTCCAGACAGGTTTTGAATATCTCCGGGGAAGGAGACTCCACTACCTCTCTGGGCAACCTGTTGCAATGCTCTGTCACCCTCACAGTCAAGAAGTTTTTCCTCAGGTTCAGATGGAACTGCCTGTGGTTCAGTTTCTGCCTGCTGCCTCTTGTCCTGTTGCTGGGCACCACGGAGAAGAGACTGGCCTCATCCTCTCGACACCCTCCCTTCAGATACTTGTACACATTGATGAGATCGCCTCTCAGTCTTGTCTTCCCCAGGCTAAACAGGCCCAGCTCTCGCAGCCTTTCTTCATAGGAGAGATGCTCCAGTCCCCTAATCATCTTTGTAGCCCTGTAATATGTAATATGTAATATGTAAAAAAGCCCAGCAGAATAATATGTGAAAAGCCCAGCAGAAGCACTAATACTTGAGACCTTTGTGCTAAAAAAGCTTTATTTTGTATGAGGAGGTGTAATATTGCCATGTATTCTCTGATATTGTGCAACATCACATTTCTTTGGTGCATACAAACCCTTGCGCACAAAAACTGGAAAACAGACTGTGAGTGCAGTTATCCAGTATGGCCTGAGGCGATGGAACAATTTTCCACACCCAGCTCTTCCCCGCCCTGATTCCGGCTGCATCCTTCCTTCTCTTGCACCCAGCTTGGAAATCTTCAGCCCTGAGCTATGCCAATTCAGTTACCCAAAACAACAGAAAACAATCCTAACAATCAAGTGAATACTCTCCTGTAGGGTGAGTGAATTGAATAGTTCAGGAGAGGGGCCAGAACCAGAGCAAAGTAGGGAGGGAGAGCCTCTGGCCAGGAGCATGGACATGGGAAGTATGAGCAGGAGGAGGGAGAGACAGCAGGACCTCCTCCCCTCAGGCTTTTAAATCATTTCATCTGCCTTGTGTAACTTCACTCTGAGACACAGAACACTGGCAGTATTGCAGCAGCATGTCTTATTTGATAAACAAATGAGTTATCTTTAGACCTTCCTGATCACTGAAAAGTTAAATCGAATATGCTTTAATAGAACATTTGCAGGTAACACAGGTGTTTATCTAGTGCAAAGTGAACCTAGTTTATGAGTAGGACTCCTCAGAGAGACAACATAAATAATAACAATTGCTGAGCGTGGTGGATCTTTTTTTCCTCGCTACCAAATGTACAGCTCGTAGAATATCAGGAGTTACTTTGAAATTATGATGAGCACACTAGGGATATTCCCTGCTTGTACTAGATCAAGCTATTTGATGACCTTTGAAGGATCAAGCTCTTTACACTGGTTTGAGGGCAAATCAGTGTCTTGGTGCTGCTGGAACAAGATTGTGCAGTTTCAAATGAATCTGGAAATTGCTTCAACCGGTGAAAGAAAACTGCATGAATAACTTAAGCTCTTAGATCCAATGTTTTCTATTCATACCTAGTCTTTGATCTTATTTATGGAATGTGATTTGGATTCATGTTTTTAATGTGTTTTCAATAGAACCGAAAAGAGCTGTAAACATGTAAAATCGTGAAGGTACAGTCTTAATTACCATCAACCTCTCTTAAATTGTCTCTCTGTTTCAAGTTCTGAACTATATATCATTTTAGCCCGTAGAAAGTATGATCGTTTCTAACACCTTTTCTCATTATCTTACACTTCTCTATACTGGGCTGCATGAGCTACTTTATCAGCTTCTAAGCCGAATCCAGTCTGATATAATTTTCAAACGCTTGGTTCTCTTCTTTGTTGACTGGTTAAGCCCAACTTAGCATTATCAGTGAATTTAGGTACATTTGCAATTACATACTCTCTTTCAGGTCATTTATGTCCACAAAGAAAGCTGCAAAAAAAGAATATTAATGAGATAAAATAAAACTAATGAAATTCACTTACAGCTGAAATGTACCTTTTATGTCCTACAAAACCGAAGTACAGTACAATACCTTAGAAAGCTGCTCAGGTGGCATCTTGTTCTGCTTAATTTAAAAAGGCATCTGGTATGTTTCAGTCTTGTTTGTGATTTTTCTTCTTTTTACTGCTTTCTTTCACAACCTTTACTCTATCCTTTAATAAAGCAATAATAAACTAATGTCCTTACCTGGCTGGTTTTAAAGCAAGAGCACACTTGGAAAGCCGTCTTTTCATAACAGAAGACCATTGAGAGAACCCAGTTATATAGCTTTTGTATAATCCAAGAGGTTCAATTTTCAAAGAAATTACTACCTCCACCTCCTCAACACAGTTATTTTCTTTTTCCCTGCATGGTAGACCTGACAGGGAACAGGAGTGGAGATTGGCCAAGCAGCAAGGAGGAGAGGTCAAAGTGAAAGGACATCCAGGGAGATAAATGTTATTAAAGATAGATATCTTTGCCTACTCCATGGTGTGCCACCATGTGCAGGGAACATCTTGAATAATGGATCCCAAATAGAGCCATGTTTCTGTGGAAAAAGAAGCTTTGCAGTCAGGGGACAGATGTCCAGAGAAATAGCTGTAACATTTCACTCCTGGAGTGGCTGACCTATTTGGATTGTAGAGTTCTTATCCTGTATAATTTCGTTAGAGAAAAAGTGTTTTCATGTAGAAATATTCTTCACTGTGAATAAGTTTTACCCATAAACATCTTTTAAAAGTTGCCTTTTGCAGAATCTTTTCTAAAACAGATGTCATAAAGAACATGAATTTAGCTATTTGGTTTTTAGCTCTTTGCATTTTTTTCTCTTTTTTGCTGTATTAGTGAAAATGGATTTATAAAAGTATTCCTTCTGGGCTAGCACATGGCTTGCAAGATTATTTCTGTGAAATATTATTTATCTGTTGGGTATTATTTATCACTGCATTCCCACTGTTTTCTTTCTGTCAATGAGTGTGAGGAGCCTAGTCCAGAGCATCTGTACTTTGTCGTCTTCACTGTGGCTGCAGCACAGGAGGCTGGTCTGAGAAAAGGGGTCTGTTTGCAGAGCTTTGTTGCCAGCCTGCTCAGTGGCCTCCAGCACTCAGTTCACTTCTCCTCAGCTTCAGTTTCTCTCCGTGTCGCCATGTGGATAGTAGTCTCTACGATAAAGTGCTCTGAGATTGACAGATGAGTTTTATAAGATTCAGGTATTATTAATTATCAAAAAGAAAAAAATTATAGCAAATAATTCAAGCTTATTGTTTCTCCCAGTCCTGATCGGTTTATTTCACTTTATTAACACACGGTGGGTGTATCTATATGTGTTCTGCCTGTCATCTGCCTCCTGTCCACATAGATGCTTGAAGTCTAGCCTTTGGACAGACTGTCTGAACATGCCTGGAAGTTTGTTAACCTGTGTGTCATGCTCAGTATATTCAGAGTCAAGCTTGCCCTCAAAGGTGCTTTTCAGATATCACAACTTGCTGTCACAAGTTGCTTATCACAACTTTGCTGTCTACATGAACTGTGACTTTGGTCTGGTGGACAACCTTCAAGTTACCCTCTAAAGATATTGTAGACTTATCTTTCACTGTATGTCATTTTAAATTATTTATATTTTAATTCAATTTGTTCTACCTTTCTGTGTTGCATTCTGGTATTTATTGAATATGATTCTGTTCTTAAGTATGGAATCAAATGCTTTAATGAATTATAGATAGACAATTTTCACTAAATCAGCAAGATAATTAAAGAATTCAAGAGCAACAGAGAGACATCTTTTTTCCCCCTTCAGGAATCTGTAATGAATGTTCATTAATAAATTAGAACCTGGTGGTACATGAACAGATGTGCCTGTGTGCACAATTACATCTGCAAAGAATAAGATTCCATACAAATCTCAAAATCTGCATCAATATATTCCTATTCAGGACTGAAGCTTTTTGTATGCTGGGTGTTTAAACTTCTTCCTTGTTTCTGTTATCTTCCAGAAAACTATAATCAAGTCCATAGGCTTGTGGTTTACTTGGTTTTCATGATTTTAATTAAACGGAGTAACTACTGTAGCCCACCTACAGCTCTTTGTAATGGGCCATTTTCACTGTACTTCACTCTGCATTTGCAGATTCTCCAATGCCATAAAACTTCCTAACTGTTTGACCTTGCTCTTTCCTAAAACTAAGATCGCAGCACCATACAAATTCCATGCAGAGTTGTCTCCACAGTTAAATAGGAATTGGGAATGATCATTTGACTTGATTTTCTGGACCACAACATTTTCTTCCTTCTTCCCCTGTGGACAGAAGTGGCAATTTTAGCCCTTGAGTTGTGTTAAGGATATACAACAAACCCTGAATTAGCTGTTTGTTTTGAGTACAAAACCCACCATACATCAATGATTTAAGTCAGTCTGTGTGTGCCTATGCTACAGCACTCCCTCCAAAGTGGCCTTTAGCTAATCCTAAAGAAATAACATTAGAAAATAGAAGCAATCCTTTGCTAACATGAAGTTTGGACCCCAGTACTACTTTATACCAGTAAACCATAGCTTTTATATATTTTCTAAAATCCATAATAATCTTAAAGTAAATATTTTCTTAAGCATTATAGCTGTCTTTTCAGTGCCTGAGGAAAAAGAGAATATGTTTTGAATGGGTCTCATTTTGTTCCTTTTCTTTTTTCCTTTCTGCAGTTGAATCCTAAAGTACACACGAGCAACTAGCATTTTTACAAAAAAAAAAGATTATTATATTCATTGTTAGAACAAATCTTTGTACAACTTTGCTACCAAAACTATGCTAGTACTTGTTTTAAGTACAACAATTTTTAAATTCAGATAACTTTTCATCCCAGAGCATTTATTAGTTTATGCTTACCAAGTTTCTTTCATTGCACAGAAGTAACATGAAAAGTAGTAAGAGACTTAACCCTATTGTAATTATATTAACTGGATTCTTCTGCAAATGTTTACTCTAGATATTAGAAATGTATAGCGCAATTTTCAGATAGCAAGATAGAAACTATCTGGCCATGCTTGTTATCCTTCCCTATCTCATGCACCTAAATATATCTGATATTCCTACTTTAATTCAACAATTGTTGCTTCAAGATAGTCACTAAATAGATGCACAGTAAACATTAACCTATGCGACCTATGTACCCTTAAACTACTCAGATTATTCATATTAATTTTTTAAATTATTCAACTTGTCCTTATGTGCAGTAATTTGTTGAATCAATTTAGATTTAACTTCCTATTACAGTACCATAAATCTTCGATGTGCTGCTTTGCCTCAGTGATATTGACTCTGCGCAAATAATTTGGGGACTTTGGACATTTTTCAATATTCATCATTTTAAACATGATCAAAATTTTTCCTTCAGCTCTTTACTTACAAGACCTGGTATTTAAGTGATGACTGACCTATTTAGGACTACAAATCATTTCTTTCATTTCAAATATTGATGCAGCTGATTCAGCCACCTTGAACAAATGAGAAAGTAGGAAGCTGATTGTTCTCAGCATATAGTATTGTTATGCTTCTGTTGTTTTTGCGTAGCTCTTTCTCACTGGAAAAATAGTAAAAGAGCCATTTTTTGAATCCTTTTAGTTGTACGGTTAAGTACTGTTAATCTTTCATCTTGATGGACTACAAAAAGAAGGGGGAGAGAGTTTTAATCCTTACATACAATCTATCGCATGATCCCTCAAATTTCAGGCCATCTGATATTCCCTAGAAATTGCACAAGTTTCTCCTTTGGTTAGATGTTACTGCCCTTTGCAAAGCTCTGGGAAAACAGAAGGAGCATCCTTTGCAGGCTGATATGGTCGTAAGAGCTGCAAGGACCAGATTTGTGGATTCCCCCTGTGGATAGCTCCAGTCTATAGATGCATAAAAGGAAAGGTATTTCTGACCATACCTTCTCCTCAGATGTAGAAACCGTGATGGAAGTACCTGGCTTTCTGACCATCTCACCATGTACATGTACAGGAAGAGGCAATGCACTATCACAGCAGCCTGTGCTGCCAAAATCATCTTCTCCAAAAAGACTGTAGCCTAGGTGGCAACCCTTTTAAAGTGTAATCTGACCCACAATCTGGACAATACTTCCCTAGCGAATGCCTCCTCCTGAGTTCAATGAGCCCAAGCCCAGACTCCTATATGCTTCAGTGCATAAAGTGAGAAAGCAGGAAAGCATTCTGTCTGATCAGTATTCATTCTGCTTTGCTACTTCTTGCTGATCATCTAGACCTTTTAATTTTTTCTTCTTTCGTGAAGTCTTACTTTTCCTCTACTTCTTCCTTTGAAGAGCATGGAATATCAGTGGTCTTCAAAGGTAGTTGTGTATGAAATCTCAAGAAAATTTACTGCCTTTCAAAAAATTGAGGTACAGCTCCTTGACTTCATAGCCATACAAAAAATCCCATTAGAGTTTTTGATGTCTCTAGGAAGATAGGTTTTGTCACTAATTGCGTCTGAATTTGATTGCTAGGCAAAGATGAGCACTGATTGAAGCCCATAAAGAATTCATAAACTTATTAAGAAAAACATCATTATAAGCTTCTTTTTGTTGTTGTTCTGTTTCAAATTGAGCACTTAAAATCTGCTAAGTACTGTGTAAACAGTGAGTAATTAATCTTCATATCCTTCACTTTCCTCAACTATGTAGTCCCATTTTATGGTTGTGGAAATTCAGAAGCCCTATCCATGTGAAGTCTAATTTTTGAAACAGTTTTTTTATTTGTATTTCTAAAACAAGAGAGACTTAGCCCAACCTGCAAGTACATATAAGGACAACAGATTTTTCTAACCCCTTTTTGAACTCCTGGAGATTTTTGTTGTGTGCAATATTCTGTTGGAGTAAGTTCTGCAAGCTTGACTACATGATGTGTGAATAAGGACTTCCCATTTTGCATCTGTGAAAACTGAGCATATATTCTGACCTTTAGTTTCCTACCTTCTAACTGTGTGCAAATCCTCCTTTTTTCTTTTATGACAGCTCGCTTCCTTTAAGTGCCAGTGGTGCTAGAACTTCCATACTCCTCTGACCCTTGGTACCTTCAGAGAGCTCCAGTAGTTTTGTGAAGCATGATTTCTCTTTACAAAGCTGTATTGACTCTTCCCCAATATGCTGGATATATCCATGTCCAATTCATTTTGTTCTTCAGATATGTTTCTACTCGTTTGTCCCATGAGGGTAATGCAGTTCAGGTCTGTAGTTCCCTGAGTATCTGCTGGAATCTTTTAAAAAAATAGCATAACATTAACTGCCTTCCAGTCCTCTGGTACAGAGGTGGTTTTAAGCAAGAGATTGCGCTGCATGGCTACTTGTGTCCCTGTGGAACATGATGGGTGAATACCATCTGGTCCTGGCAATCTGTTGTTGTCCTTTTTGGTCCATTTTGCTCATATGTTCTGTAACCTCATCTACTAATCCTCTGCCTATTATTAGTTTTGCAAGTCGTTTCTCAAGTTCTTTCGTGACCTGTTTTATGTTCTTATGCTGAACTTACAAGAACTTGCAGTGTTCTCTGTTTTTTGTATATGAATGCATAATTACCTCTGCTGTTCAGCCATGCAGGCCTTCTTATGGGCTTTCTAAAATCTTTTTCTGATTAGTAAGCATTTGGTCTGAGCCTCCATTATATTGTTTTTAAATTGTCTATGTCACTTGAAAAGATTTTTTAACCTATCCTTTTTTAATACATCTCATACCTATGTAATTTCTTCTCTTTGAAATTAAGCATAAAATTTTTTCACTTAGCAGATTCCGCAAAGGATATTGAATGTGAGTACCCTATGGTCGCTGTAGCATTTTATAGTAATATTACAAATAATGTCTTGCATACTGCTTAGGACCAGCTCAGATGTTACTTCTCCTATTGGGGTTTCCTGTCTAACTGCTCCACAAAGCCATCATTGATGGTGTCTAAGGATTTAGTCTCAGTTTCATGGCCTGATAGGACAGCTGTTCAAACTACATGGGGGTAACTGAAGTTTCCCATTACTATTATGTTTCCTGCCCTCCCAGCCTCTTTGCTGTCACTCAGGATGTCAGTCACCTCTCAAGCTTATTGTCATATCCTTATTTCCACTCTACTTTGGCCAGGTTTATCAAGATCTGTGAGACAGATTGATGCCAGGTTGTGGACTGCAAAGTTGATAGCCTAGGCAGAGCTTAATAGGGACTGTCAGGATGTTTTTTCACAGTACCGCTCGTCCTTGTCTTTTAAATTTAAGCAAAAGAAGTGCTCTTTTGAGAGGACAAGGACCTGATAAAGGAGAGGGTATACAGTCTAGAACAGAAGTAACTGTTCTGGTCGGACTGTAGAGTAGCTGCTGGGCCGCCATCCTTGTGGTATTTCGATTGATCATGTACTCTGTTTTAAAGTAAAGTACAATACCTTCTGGTTATTCTCCCACTTCGCTATTGATTTTATTTTAGTTCTTTCATATGACTACTTCATAACTAAATGCATGCATGCAAATTTTTATTGCCCTGTTTGATATCTAACCATATTTTTAAAAATCCTTAAGGACCTCGTGAAGACACAGTTTCAGTACTGTTAGCAACACCCTACAGAGAACATGCATCTCCGCAACTGACGTACAGTTGGTTTGAACCAAGCTTCATTTCACAGTGGGGTTGTCAAGCCAGCCCATTTCAGAAAGGACCTCTTTTAATTTCTAGAGTTCAAGAACTAGCACACTCAACAAATTAATCAACCTACTATCTTTTGGATTATGACATACGGAGTAAGAATGTATCTAACTTATTATGTGATACCTCTTTTATAAAAAATTATTAGATTATGTGTCTATAAAAATTCAGGCCACCTTGCTTTTTTCATATTGACCACATGTATCATAGTATTGTTTGAATTAAAATCTAATAGGTTTTTATTAATGCTTGTAAACTGTGCTTCATATTTTGTTCTCTGCCTGTACCTGACTAAAGCTGTGATTTATCGTAGAAAATTAAAAGTCTGAAAATAAATCTAAAATAAATATGCTTAATGATTAATGCAAAATAAGCTTGAAATACTTTCTCTTGCTCTATTAATTTTTAATGTGATTTTTTGCACTGAAATTCAGCTATGCTACATAGGAATTTGAATAACAATTTAGTCTTCTTGCCAATGCCTGCTGTGTTTCTAAGTGTGAACAGCACTGATTAATAATACTATTATCCATCAAATAAACAGATCGTGTTGCCTGATAGATAGATATAGATATCCTCAGGAACAAAATACTATAATATTATTTTTTAATAATTGACTAATAAATTATCAATTACTAATTATATTATTAATTAGATACCAGAGCCTTCGTCAATCCATGCACAAAGGTGCGCTTGTGTTTACCCTTCAAATCATTCCTGAGCATGATAAATTGGTCAGAGAACTTAACAGTATTTTTAATATCAGTAGCTGAAACTAGGACAACATACTTTTTCTCTGTTTGGGAAACACACCTGGTCCTCTCTGTGATTCTTTCAAGAATTTTTTAAATTATATTGGATGAGGTATATACTTTATAGCTCTGATTTTTAATTGAATAGAGACATGAAAATTTGTTTTTTTAATGAACAATCTTGAATTATTTACTTTGGAATGAATACATACAAAAAATTGTCATGTATAAAATTGTTTTTTACTTCCTTTTAAGCATTGCTTATAAGGATATTATGCTGAAGTATTCTGATCATTTTGATTTTATAAATTAAAAAGAAAGCATTTGAGAGTGGATTTTTTTGCTATAGAAAGTGAAAAACTATAAGGTAAATTGTAACATAAAAGTAAATTTACATACAAAACTTAAGAGACAAAATTGCCACATCATATTTCCAGTACACAAAATCTAAAATGACTCTTGTGGTTTATAACCTTCAATCTAGAAAATTGCTCAAGAAAACTGAAAATTTGAAATCAAGTCAAATCAAACAAAAGACTAACAGATAAAAACCATAATGTTTGTGGACGTGTCTTATCCACTCTCTTTACAGGCAGAACGTATTTGTTGCATTTGTTTCTGAATATGTAAAAGGTGCTACATTGCAATATAAAGCAACCATCTGCTTTTCACTTTTGAATTTTAGTACATGACAACACTGAAATTTTTAACAAAAACTAATGTAGTAATCCTGTGAAATTAGTGTGCCTTTCTTACGTTTTATATCATATTGAGTTACAGCAATTTTATAATTTCAGCAAAACTTTGTAAAAGTAGTCTTATAAACCATTATTTTGTCTTGAGACTGTAATCCCATTACTATATTTCTCAATTGAATTTACATATTTAATTAAATTAAACACCTGTTCGTCAACTTTTCCACCTAAATATCTGTTCTGTATTTAAACAATAATTTAACATAATGTCATGGATACCTGGACTTATGTCAGTATGATTTAAGAACTGCCTCTTCTGCTGTCTCAGTCAGACTTATGTAGAATAATGTGCTTTATAACTGCTTTTTGTGTTGTACTAAGGGTCTACTGCACATGTAATGCCAACACAATCAAATATTTAACATATTGATAATGAACATTCACAGCTAAGAGCAATGCACAATTAAAAAATCCTGACTAATGAGATCAGGACAAAAAGACATGACACAGTGGAGAATTAAGCACATAATGAAAAAAATACCAACTAGTCCTCTGTGCACTAGATAAAAAGAACAAATAGAAACAAGTGCTCCTTTGATGTATTTCATAGCCAAAGCAATGAAATCTACATAGCTGCATGTAGGCTCACATAAGAATTCAGGGAGACTGGATATTTTTAATGCAACCAGGGTTTAAAGATTGAATCAGTATTTGTCTTCCCGAGTAAATTGTAACCTCTGACTCAAGATAATAAAGTAAATAAGAAAATATACGAGTATGTCAATGATACAGAATTTGCATCATGACCTTGAACATGTTTAAGAAAATTGAGAAATATTTTCCTATCTTCACTTTGCTCTCTATGCATTTCAGAGGGTTTTTACTTCAGATGAGCAGTGGTCTGAGTGCCTATTAGCTGTTGCACTACACAAGCCGCTGTCGTGGACCACATCTCTGCTTTAGCTTCATCAGAAGTAGATGCAGTGTGTGCACTCTACAGTGTGAACCAGAGCATGGTTAAGTGGGGGACAGTTGGGATATTCACATAAAACGTGCACACCTGAGCCAAACAGAAATTCTTATGTGGGCACATCCACTGGGAGTTGGACTGGAGAGGGTGTGCAAGGCTCGAGGCATGAAGAGCCCAGGCTCTTAGTTCTCCAGAGGTGTTCTGGGAATTGCTATGTCTTCAAATGTGTCCGCTTACACCAAAGCCTGCGGTGTTTGCATCCCTTCCCTTTTCTGTCATCCCTTGGAAAATGTCCACTTCTCTTTAGTCACACATCTGAGTAATTACGGGTACCTGAAATGCATGCAGCACTTACCTCTGAGCAATTATGTGCCTGGCATGCTGCTAATGCCTTGAGAGGTCAGTCGCCACAATGCTGAGCGTCTGCATAAGCCACCCTTGTTAAAAATTCTACACTGTGATTTACTCCATCCACGCTCTTCTGTAAGTAGCTAGGCACTGCAAGCTGAAGAATTTAATCTGTTACCTCTTTGCTGAATAAAAGTCAGGACAATATGTTTACCCTGAGGGAAAGCTGAGACCTAGCTTACCACCTGGAATGAAAGGCATGGCCAAGGTGAGTTTAATTCTAACAAATGCAATCATAAGCTGCTTTGATGGGATATGATCACCTTGCAAGTTGGGAAGTTCAGGAGACTGCTTACAACAGTAAAGAAAAGTAACCTTTGAATTTTCTGTAGAATAGCATGAAATATTTTGTGATTATCTGCAATATCAACAGAGAACCTAGCCTTCTTTTGAAGAGCTGGATTGAGCTGTCAGCCAGAATGTGCTCATCTTAATAAACAGTAAGGAATTTGACTAAAATGAACAATAGAAGCAAAAAGGAAAAAAAGAGCGAGAAGTCGTCAAATTCCATTATTGCACAATATTTTTTTGACCGTTTGTCAAAGTGACATAGACAGAGCAGGAGAAGGAGTTGGTAATACATCCGTAATACTCCACACCTGTGACTTTTTTTTCTTGCTCTGCTTAAGAGTTCCCTTCCAAAGGCCGAAAGCTTATTCTTTCCATGTGTTCCTCATCCAGAAGATGAACCGTTTCCTCTAGCTGTATTTTGCCTTGGTTACAGCAATAATTAGTTATTTTAAATTTGAAATATAGTCAGACCTTCGAATAACCTCCAGGAAGTCTCACAGGAATTAAAAATATATATATTGAGCACTTATTGTTCCCCATGTTTGCAATGGCAATAGCAGAAACTGGCAAGGAAAGAAGCAAGGTGGAGGAATTTGAATCATTTTATTCATAAATCAGTAAGCAGGAAATCTTGCTTTAATGAGCCTTATTATCTTATTTTTCATGGGTGCTTCTTAGTTACTTTCACAAGGGAAGATTGATTCTCATTAATTGCTAAAGCCCTCATACAGCGTGTTTACAGCGAATATAGGCTTTATAGTATAAGTGATACTTTTTTCTATAAAGAGAGATCTGTACAATTTGTCAAAGCAACTATACAATTTAACATAAATTTTGTCTATCTTTAAACTTTCTTGTATTATTAATTACAAAATTGTTCTCTTCTACTTTCCTCATGAGCAGTAGGTTACTTTTGTTTGTTTAGGTCAGGCTTTTTTGGATAAAAATGTAGAAAATGAGGTGGAATTTTAAACATGCATAAAGCAACATTTTTAATTATTTTATTGATAGTTGAGGAGATACCTTCAAGTAATCTATGTAACATAGACATCTAATGTCCTAATAGGATGTGTGTTAGACTGATATAATGAAAACAAATTATTACCTGTAGTTATTGAACTGAAGCAGTCCATATTCCCAAGAAGATTTTAAAACTAGCAAGTCTTACCTTTTTGCACTTTCGTCATATAGGTTGGAAAAGGATTTAAATTCCCAGCAGCTGTCATAATTGTGAAAGAACTAGTCTTGAGATTGAACTAGATGAGTAAATTAATACGGGAAAAGTATTTTCTCAACATCTTCAGAAATAGCTATTGATACCTAGAAAACTCTGGGCCCATATATTTACTACATATGTCTTATTTAGGTACAGTGGAAAGGATAGTTTTTACCTTTTATGATGTGACTTGTTTTTGTATCTAATTTTAGAAATAAGTTTTTGACTTAACCGACTCAGCCGTTTCTGTTAACCCAGTCTATGGCAAACCCTATAAACAGATTTAAATGTGTTGGAAGCGCAGATTATTCAACAGCGTAGAGGTCTGTTTTCCCAAAACTCTGAAAATTTAGAGGTATTCTTAGTGATGTTACAGAAAATGATAGCTGTTATGCCATCAGGAATGTTAGATTATAAGATGAAATGTGTTGTGCATCTTCCCCTTTTTGCTCTAATATTGTGTATCTAACTGAAAGCCTGCAAGATGGTGATAACTGCAAAATGATTTTCTGTTCCCATATATTTTAGTTCAATAACAACTGTGGACCACCTGGTTTAACCAGTTAATTTTAGAGACAACTAGACAATATATAGCTGTGGGTATAGCATATAAAAAGGTGTGTTAACATGAATTATATATCTTAAAGCCATAATAAATGAAGACGCAAAGAAAATGATCAGTGGCCCAGATCCCAATGCTGTACTGCAGTATTTCTCCACAGCTGATTCCAAACTCCTTGTTACTTCAGGGTGTAGAGATCTGACCACACTGACTAGCACTTACTTGGCTATATTATTAAGGTAATGTATCCTCACACAGTCTAAAGATCAGTTGCAAAGTTCAGTAGTCAATCTTCTTTGCCAGTTTCCAAACTATTGCAGTAACTCTTATCTGTGGGCACAGCTGATCTAATACGGTAATTTTTCATTACAGGGAGGGTGCTACTGTTACATACCAGAAATCTAAATTTGACTTGGTCATCTGCAAATGTCGTCTTGAGTCGCTGTTCCTCCAAAAAGTAAAAAGATATGTTTTATGAGTTTAGTTTGCCAAGGACAAGAAGTTAAACAGAAAAAGTCAGCATGGATTTACTAACAGCAAATCAAGCTTGACCAACATGATTGCTTTCTACAGTGAAATGATTGGCTAGGTGGATGAAGGGAAAGTGGTAGATGTAATATGTCTTGAATTTAGTAAGGCTTTTGACGCTGTCTTCCACAGCACTCCCACCTGGAAGCTGAGACAGGATAGACAGGACAAACAGACTGTTAGATAGACTGAAAATTGGGTGGACTACCAGGCTCAAAGGGAAATAATCAATAGCTTGGTATCTGGCTGGAATATCTCCTCAGCCAGGGGTATACTGAGGTCCATACTGTTCAATAACTTAATCAGTGGCCTGGGTGAGAGACAGAATGCATCATCAGCAAATCTGTGGACAATACTGAACTAGGGGGAATGTCTGACACACCAAACAGTAGAGCTTCAGTCCAGATGGACTTTGAGAAACTTAAGGATTGGGCCAAAAACACATTGGTTAAACAAGGAGAAGGGGAATGATCTGTACCTGGAACAGAATAACCCCTTTCATCAATAAAGACTGCGAACCGGCTGGTTAAGTAGTAGCCGTAGTGAAAAGGTCTTGGCGGGTTACAACAGACACCAAGCTGAATATGAACCAACAGTGTACTCTCATTGCAAATACGGAAAAATGTAGCCACAGCCTCAAAGAGCCTGGTCCAGCAGATCAGTGGAAGTTATCTTCTACTTGGCTCATGTGAGGCTGCAGCTAGCATCCTGTCAGCAGTTTGGGCCCCTTGTTGAGAAGTTTCTCAACATCCCTCTTGAACAAAGGGCCCAAAGGGGTCCATTGGGGGGCTACCAAGATGGTTAATGGCCCATAGTGTATAACCAAGGAGGAGCAATTGGGAGAACTGGGCTTGTTTAGTTTGGCAAAGAGGTGGTTAAGAGGCGATCTAATAGCTGCCTACAGCTACCTGAAAAGATGCTTCCAAGATACTGGAACAAAACTCTTCCCTGCAGTGGCAAACAGAAAAGCAAGGGGCAGCAGTCACTATTTGCAACTTGGAATTCAGTTTGGAAATTAGGATAAATTTCTTCACTAGGAGAGCAGTGCAGCACTGGAATGGAGTATCCACAGAGACTGAGAAACCCCCATCGTTGAAGTTTTCCAAACTCAGCTAGACAAATCACAGCTGAGCTGATTCCTGTGTTCACAATAATGCTGCTTCCAGCAGGAGAGGGGACTAAGTGACCTCCATAGGTCCCTTCCAGTGAACATTTCTGTGAGTCTGTGATCCCCCAAACTCTGCTTTCTGCATAGGTTCATGTGATTACACAGATGGATAATATCCTCTTCATTTACCTCTCCTTTATTTTTATGTGCTGGTCTGGTTGGGCTGTTAAAGTTTTCAGCTTGTTTTTCATGAAGTTGATCAAATCAAAAATCTTATGTGCTTAAAGATGAAATGGCTAGAAGTACCAAGACCAGGTACTAAGATCAGCTACTATAACTAGTAAAAAAGGAAGAATCTGAAAAAAATCTATCTGTAATTCTTGACACAAGCTTCTATATGGAAAAGCTAATGAATATCCCAGAATATGCTCACGGAAATATGCTCTTAAAATATATTTGGATAAAGGTTTAAATACACATGCAAAAGCACAGCTGCAGTGGTGGAAAGAAGGTTGTGTAATTTGTAACCAGCAAAAATAATTTCTTAATTGGTTTGAAATTCACAGCTTTAATCACTGTGTGGAAAAAAATTCAGTCCCACTGGATTAATAACATTGTAACACTGTAAAGATATTGAGTTGCTTTTTTCATAATTCAGATAAAGCCAAAATTTATCTGTCTGAAAACAAATGCTTTCTAAATACATTTTTTCAATAGATACTCAGTCACTGTGTCTCTCTAGATAATGAATATAATTATTTTTCTAAATTATTTTATACTGTTTAGTAGAATCTAATTTAAACAATTAAAAATCTAATGTATAGTATTTGTAAAAAGCTATAGAAGGCCAGACAGTGTTCATGGCCTCACATGACAAAATACATAGGTTCTATTCCAGTAGGTTGTATTTTATTGTTCATAGAAAATCTGCAAAGAAAATCTTGTTGAGGGAAAACTGCAGTAGATGCTAAGAAAAGGAAAGCTCTCAGTTTCTAATTCTGACCTTATTAATCAACTGTGCACTGGAGCTGCACAGTGCACTGGCATTCATACATAATGAGAAATGGGGAAATCATTCTCAGCAGACAAATGGCACTGGATTATTTTAAAAGCTTACTGATGAGTATCAGGGACTTTCAAGTCCCCTTTCAAAGTTTCTATTCTCTGTTGTTTAATCTTCTCAGTTAAGAGTCCAAAGTGCTTCCTTCCTCAGTGACCATTTTACCAAGGTATGGGTACACCTTATTGAAGTGGTTCCTGATTTTGCCCATCTCACAGGTGTGAGCTCTAGAACTGAACTAGTAAGTGACAAAAATACAGCTTTGGGATCACTAACATTCATGCTAATAATTCAGTAAATCTCAAAAATTATTTGAACATCAAAAGATACACTCCTCTGATGATATTTTCAGTAATCTATCTGGCCAGATCCATGGATTTGTCTTTCAAGCAAACAATTTCTGCATAAAATCATGTAATATGTTGCATGATACTTTTATACTGGAAAATGTTAACTGCTGCCATGAATCACAGAGCTGGACGTGGGTAGATTAAATTTAAGGGGAACGAGCCAAAATAAATGCTTTTTAAAGTAGTCATAACTGTTAGGTCACATGGGAAGCTGAACAGATCTATGGCATGTGATTCAAATCTTTATCTGGGCAGAATTACAACCAAAGGGTTTCAGGCAATAGTTTCTCAGGTGAAGACTCAGCTGTTGCAAGTGAGTGAAGTTGTGTACAATTCAGTTGCACGTGATGTCCTGATATTATTCTAGATCTCATTAAATTATCACTATAAAGATAAGATCCCACCTGGAAAATGTTTAGAAACCCCTCTATAAGGCTATTTACAGCAACTAAATAAATATTACGAATATGGACTTTTTCTTCTGTTGCTGTTTGCTTCTACTATGTTTAGGGAAAGGACAGGTTAGGTACATTCAATATAAACAAAAAGATAACATCAAAGAAATATTGAATTTGCATAATCAATTTTCCCCTAAGGCAACATTTAAAAGAGAATCAAACAAATTAAACATGCTAAAAGGCAAATGCTAAAGAAATCTATAAGAGTCAATAAAGTACATGTTTAAAATACTAGTTAATGAGTTTCTAATCATCGTAGGTCTCAGATTCTCCACAAGAGTTTTTATGTTCCATTGACACACCCTTCTCTTTAAAAGAAAGAAACATGTAAATTGCACACACCTAAGAGGATGTCTTATGT
Source organism: Struthio camelus (assembly GCF_040807025.1). Taxonomy (NCBI): domain Eukaryota; kingdom Metazoa; phylum Chordata; class Aves; order Struthioniformes; family Struthionidae; genus Struthio; species Struthio camelus. Next base: position 26,809,856 of record NC_090981.1, read on the forward strand.
TCAATAACTATGCAGACAATTACCTTTTTGCCTTACTAGTTGTTTGACATAGATGTTATACATAAGCCCACTTTGAAGATCTGCCTATTAGTTCTTAATATTTAGTTTTCCCAATTTAGTTTGTTCTCTACACAGAAAATGATTATTTAATAGCCAGTATTCTAAAAACAGATACAAGGCTAACGTTGGTCTTGCTATAGGAATGACAACAACAACTAAGAAACCATTTCCTAGATATAGCGAAATCAGACTGTAGTATTTTATCTTCATATATTAAAATACTATCTTAAAGATGAATATGTGGCTCCATCTAAGTTCTGTCAATTTCTACATGTAGCTAATTTTGGCTACATGAATATGCAAAAATAATTGATAAATATATGGGTTGTAAATGTTATTTAAAATTATGTGACATTAAAAAAAACTTGTTATGTCTATATGTACACTTATGCACATATATAAATCTGGCAGTGTAAAGTTGGTCTAAAGTTATGATCTGCATTCATTGCGAATGATCAGCTTAATCCAGTCAAGTTTTCACTACTTGTTAGTAGCATGGCCATGACAAATTCTGACTACATATTTTATTACCGTATTCTCTGTACAAATATTTGTAGTGATGTTTTACATTTTCTAATGAATCTAAAATATTGTAAATCTAAAATTTCAGAGCACCTGAAAGTAGGTTATAAATAGATCAACGCCTATGCCAAGTTTTATTACAATTCTGTGTCACTACCAGTACTGGGAACATAGGAGTAGGCCAAACCAGCCCTTCTACAGCCACATACGCATAAATCACTGATGCTAAAACATGCAGATTGATTGTGATCACAAATAAGAGTTCCTAGTGAAAGGATAATGATGAATCACTTTTGTCGCTGATGTATGCATAATGATGAAGAACAGTAGTAACAGAGTTACTCTTTTGCTCAAGATACAAAAACTGATGCTTGTGCATCAGTACATAGCCTGAAATAACTTTTAAAACAGAATGTCAGAATGGCTGGAGAATTATCATATAATAAATAACTAATCCAATATTTCCAGATACTTTTCACTAATCTATTGAAATGACTTAACTGTGTCAAAAATGAATAAAAGCAAATCTCGTTTAATGTAATTAACTGACATTTTTAGAAGTAAATTAACAAGGTCTCTTACAAGTGAATAGTAAAGAAACTAAGTAGTCAGGAGAAGAAATACAAATTTCTGTCCTGGACAAAAGCTAGATGGGAAAGAGATAAGAAAATAGTAAAAAATATAAGGCTACTGTTCAGCATAACAGAAGCATAAAAGCAGATCTATATTAAATCCTAATTTTGTTTAGTATATATACAGTGAGATAACAAAATTATTTAGCTGAGTCAAAGAAGACCACAAGAAGTTTCACAGGGACTATGAAGTGGTCTGGATATCAGAAGGATAGAGGCAGTTCAGTGATGGTAAATGCAACAGTAATGTACACTGACGGGGAAAAAATGAGCTACTTCTATGTATTAAGTCTAAACCAACTCTATTAACTCACGAGGACATGGGCATTACTCTGGACATCACTGCAATGAGAAGCTGCAGACAGAGAAAGAAATAGATTCAAAAAAATATGAGACATGATAAAGAATATAGAGAAATTATCTTCTGCTAGATTGAAGCAGGTGCTTACTTGGAACACTGCTGGTTAACTAAAAAATTGAAATCACTCATTGTAAGCAGATTTAAACAACAAACAAGAAACTTTTGTTTAATCAAGTTCTGCATTTGTACTTTTAGTAATTTTCCTGAATAGTTCTTTATTCTCATTGACTCATATAAACATTAAAACATACTGATTTGCAAGGAAACTTAACCCTTACAGTCAATTAGTGGCTTTCTTTGCTAAAAAATTAGGATGCCTTACACCTACAATTATTTAATTAAATGATTCTGTAGCTTTGTAGGTATTTGTTCACATTTTTCATCTTTTCTTTTTATTAGTCTAGAAAATGTTCAAAATTCACCTACATTTTTAAGCACAGGAAGGACAAAAAAGCAGTTGGGAACAGGCAGCGTGGATTTGCAAAGGGCGATATGTGCTTGACCAACACATCTGTGATTGCCTCCTATGCTGAAATAGCTGGGTCTGTGTACAAGTGGAGAGCATTATCTTGATTTAAGCAAGGCTTTCTGTATCCCAGAGTATTCTATTGGGCAAGCTGCAGGAATGGAGAGACAGAAGGAAACTCATAATGTTCAATTAAAAAAATTGCTAAGTTTTGCACACAGGATGGAATAACCCAATTCAACAGGGACCGGGGACTGACTGAATAGAGGATAACTCTGCAGAAAAAGAGCTGGAGGTCCAGGTTGGCACATAGAACAGGAGTCAGAGGTTTGCTCTTGTGGCAAGAGCGTAGCCAGCAGTCCCTGTTCTTCATTCATAGTCTGGAAGTAGAAAACAAGAATTCTGGCTTCTTCAGTTTCCAGTCTATTTTTTAAGTCTTGAAGAACTGCTCGAAATAGAGAAGGAAAAAAAAAAAAGTATTCACTCTGAAGTGGTTAGCTGGCTTAACTACAGCAAAAGTACTGGCAAAACATTTTCTACACATGAGGATCCAAAAGGATTTAGGTTTGATATGAAACAAATGCCAATATTTGCTCCACTGGAAACAATGAAAACAATATATATACTCAGGAAATATATTACACTGGGATGTATTCATAAAGTTTGAGCTGACCTCAAAAATCAAAAGTTTCCCAACTTCCTGATTTTGTTATAGAGTAATGCAGCCTTTAACTTTCATATTTTGGGAAGGTCATAGGTGTACCATATAATTTGATTTGTGAAAATAAATTGTCAAGGTTATAGTAGTTTTAGGCCTTAAGATAGATAGCAATAGTTTTGCATTTAATTTTAAATTCTCTTCTTTTTAAAATATGTCCATTTAATTTAGATAAACATATTGGTAGTTATTTAGTCTACTTTTAGTGTATTTAGTGTATCATGACTCAAACAGCATATTGCAAAATTAAAGGAGATTCAGCAGAGGGGGAAAGAGAATTAATAGAGCTATGTAAAAACTTTGCTTTGAAGAGAAACAAGAACTGTTATATATCTAATCTGCAAGGGGGAAGGGCACAATAACAGTGTACTCAAAGGCTTCCCTACTCCTGCTTTCATTTTTTCCCCTATGAAAGAGGGAGTCTCATGCACCTCTTCCTTCTGTTATCCACCAGTGCGGTCCATTCATGCACCATTAGCCATGCTCCTGCCCTTTGCCTTGCTTTGTTGTCAGGGTAGGCAGAACACTTGGAATCTTGCTTTTCTCAGCACGGTGATACTACATACTTTGTAGTTTTGCTGTTCCCATTAGACTGTTTTATCTTATACCCATTTGTGTGTACACCTCAGGGCCAGGTATCAGTCATCTGGCCACTCTTAGTTTTATATATATCTTTCTCCAACTGTGGAAGACTTGTGATATATATATGTGATAACGCTTGCAATATAAATGCTAATTGTGACCATTTATTTAAGTAACTTGTTATCGTGGCCACCAAGAGGAACGTGATGAAATGGGCTTATGGAATCAATTGCAAGTTTTCCCATGCTGAATCTGAAAAAGTGGTATTCAGTTCATTGCCATTTTGCATTTGCCCATTGCTCTTGTTGTGAGACTGGTTCAAAACACAAACTTAAAACGGATTCAACCCAATCATCCAGTCTTGGCCACTAGAATGGAGCCATAGTTACTAGTTTCTTCTAACAAATATTTTGATGATATTAGCTGAAGTATAGGAGTTGTTTGTATTTCCTTTGAAATAGTAGGTTTGTATCTCTTGTTATGTAACCATATTGTAGGAAAAGCTCATTCTGATGTCTAAAAACTGAACAGAAATGTTAGGAATTTGCCAGAGCATCTTGCTGTCAGTGAGCTAATATATTTTTTTAATCAAGAAGCTTTAAATTATATTAAGTATGCTTATGATCTCTGCAACTATTTTTCCATCATCATCCATCTGTGAAGTAAAGGACAAATGAGATAAGCAGTTAGCAGATATATTGTCAGTTTTCAGACTGTATTTTAAATTATATATAAATTAAAGAAATCTTGCTGGCAGTTATGTAATTTACTATGCCGCTTGTTCAGATCTTTCTGCTTTAGTGTCATGGATGGGTTGTGATCTGTACGCAGTTTGACTCGGCCACATTGATAGGTGCTCTACTTTCCTGTTAGCTGTATATGGGAATTGAAAGTGCGGTTCAAATATCTAATGATGTCTAATATTGTCTCCCAGACCAGGTACTTCAATGCAAAACTTCTACTGAGCCAATGTGAAATAAATTACCTCCACGAAGGTCTCATCCTAATTTCTCATAGTCAGACACTAGTTTAAACCCCACAGAAAGAGATTTTTTTAATCTTTCAAATATTTGCTAATAATCATTTTTATAACTGTGCTATAGACTTGATAGGTGTACAAATGTGCAATATTTCTGTGCATCCTTCTCATCCTATGGCAACAAGTTCTACGTCCTAATTATAGTCTATTCTGACAGCACTGTGCTGCACAATATTGATGTATCAGTGCTGTTGACATATCTGCAACCTTATTTTGATGCAAGGTCTACACCTTGCAATACCACGCTACATGACCATTCTCACTTTTGAATTACTTTTCATGATAAATACTGTTTTGTTCCCCTTATTTCCTCGTACTTTACTTATAAGTTCACCTTTCCCATCATAGAATGGAGAAGAGAGGCAGAGAAAGAGAGGACCACCACAGAATGGAGGAAAATGCAGAATATTAAAAAGGTCACAACAGTTTAGCACACTATTTTAATTCATAAAATGTGAGACAGTCTTAATGCTTCCTGACACCTTATTCTAATGACAAATACTTTAATAAGAAATACATATGGCACAAATTATTCCATTCACTTGACAAAGATTATGAAAGCAGGAAGAGGTACACAATTAATCAGTTCTTTTTGTATAATTTTATTCATGTAGTGGTCTTCAGACATATTATTTAGAATGACTAAATAACAGATCTAACTTAATCATAAAAGAAAATGGGCAGAGATTTTCCTTGAATTGATTATTCCAATTTTTAACTAAAAATCATTGAGCAACTGGATTACTGTTGAATCATTTTCTGTTAATTTCAGTGTAACTTTTTTCTGGCAGAGGGTGTTGTATTAACTTCCTTCTTTCCAGAAAACGCTCCACTGGAGCAAGAATCACATTTTACTTGAGAGGGGAAAATGTATCAGATCTTATTAATAGGTTTCTTACTGTGCCTGCTGGGATGCTGCAAGACCATTCTTTAGTTTACTAAATATGTTGGAGAGCATATTTTATTTATATCTGATCATGTTTTATCCAGTTTTGAAGGATGTGTAGCGCAAGATTTGTTGTTAATAAGGATGCTGTTTTCAATGTTATATATTTGTGGCAATTGAAACTTCAGTAGCACAGCATATAGTAAGCAGAGAGTAAGTGCTATTTCAAGCAACCCCATTAGAGTAGCTCTTGGGACTGAACTGAATAAGAGCTCTTTAACAGTGCCACTGAGGTTTACCATAGGCTTATCTTAAAGTTTGTTCCCAGCACTTCTTTGACTGGTTAGCTCCTGGCTGCATGAACTTTGCAACTGAATGTTTTAAACTGTTTTATTACAACCCTGGCTCGTAACAGCCACTCTGATGGCTGTGAAGGGCTAGTCCATGTATATTCCATACTCTTGGTGGCCAGGTGCCCCAGGCAGTCATGCCTGTACCCATTTGGCAAGCTATTCTCCCCGAAGAAGATGTTGAGCTCTAGATGTCCTTGGGCCTTCTCTCATAGGCCATAAAAGGGGAAGGTCACCTGTGCCTGAGAATATGGCACAGGATCTGATATGGTTCTTACTTTCAATCACAGGGTATAAATAGTTCATCAAACTTGCAATGTTAGTTAAAATAACTGTACAGAGTATGCAACAGTTTTGAAATTTGTGTGTCTGCTCAGCAAACATCCGTAAACCGAAAGGCTGCCACCTCTCCAGAATTCCTGACATTCACTTGGTATAAGGATCTTCTAGCGCTCTGCAAAGGAGCTTCTGCTTCTCTACCATTACTGGTCATGGATGCCTTCATTTTAGGATAGGGAACTTAAAACTTAACCTCTGCATTTGACTTCTAGAGCTAACAGATATTTAGGAGCTTAAATAACCCTTTGCAATAATGAGAGGACTGACCTTTGTTCATGGCTGACAATAGCATCCCAATAATGTTTTACATCAACCAGAAAGGAGGAATATCCCTTTTTTCTCAAAGAAATTTGTGCAGCCCTTCAGCAGGTATTTTCCACATGAGACTCTGCCCTGGTTCACAGAATCCTTGTATCCTCTCTTGACGGGTAAAAAGAAATGCTATCTGGGCCAGACAACATCACTAGTTGCCATGCAAAACTTACCTACTTTTTATTCTGGGCTGTATTTTATGCTGCGCTGTCGCTGCTCCTTAAGAATCGAGCAGACAACAACAACATCAAAAGACTCCATTCATAAATTCACAGTATCTTCACATCAGCTAGTTTGAAAAATGTACATGTAAGCATAATCCCTTCCTATGGAGAGAGGAATCTTAATTTAATATTGGTAAGATTGGTAGCTATGCTTCATTTCTCAGTTACCCCTTAAAACAGCTATCCCTTAAAACATGGTAATAGCATGCACCAAAATGTATGAGAAAGATAAGGATTCTTTCTGGGTATGGCTTCCACATACTTATTTCATAAGTGTAGTTTGATGGTTGAAATCTCATCTAAAGTTTTTCCAGTTGTAACCTTTGTCTTCCAGTTCGGTCAAATAATATTCCTTTCTATCTTCTTCCCCAAACCACTTCTTCCAGCAAAGATCCTCGTATACATTTTTCTTCTGTCTAGACAGATTAGACATCAGATTCTCAAACATACTGATTTTCATAGCAGAGAATCAAGGGGAGTTAAGTGCTTAAATACAAGTTCAGGCATTTATATAGCCACCTACCTTCTAAATTCTAAACACTGCTTTTGAATAGACAACAGTTAGTAATATAGACAAGCACCAAGAAGAAGCATCAGTCACTAACATTAAGTACTTGTGTTTTTTCAGGCTATGTTCTACCCAGCTATATTCTATGACCTCTTCTCTACTGCTACAGATCCCATAGAACTCAGATTTTCTATGACAAAGATTGAAGGAGTTGCTGTGCCCCTCACATCGAATGGTAAGAAGCACAAAACCAGTAAGGATATATGCAGTGCTGGTAAAAGAATCTGAACTCTGGTGTCTAGGGTATATATATACTCCAAGATCATGTTTTGAGAATGCACAGCTGTTGCAAGCTTACTGATTCTTTGTTTTACCCCTAAAACCACTTTCTGCTCCCTTTGCTGGTTTTGTCTAAATTTTCCTATCACCTCCTCAATAATTTGTTCAGTTTACCCTACCTGTGTCTAAATTTTTAATCATCTTCAGTGGTTTCTTCTCTATACCACTTTGTCCTTCTTCCTGTGCACTGTGCAAGGCTGATGGGAGCAAAATAAAAAGAAGCTGTGAAACAGTCAAATGGAAGAGAAGCATGATAATACTGTTTCCTTTGAATTGCAAAGTTTGGTAACTCTTGTGGTATATTATTGTCGTTTTTAAGCGATATTAAATTATCCTCTGCTTTTCAGTGACGTCTTTGGATCCTAGCTCAAGAATAGCAGTCAAAGGCAGAACAGTAACTTATCTCTACTGCACCATCTTGTCTGTTGGCGAGTATAACCAGGATAAAAGGAAATGGGGATATAAAGCCCTTTCATATTGCTGTGGAAGTTTTATAGGCTTAGGCCCGGAATATACATGGGTCCCAGGCTTATAATCTTTTCCCCAGCCATACTGATTACCCAGCTTTATGTTTCGCCAACTGAGGGACAATGTTCGGTCTTTATGATTCTTGCATCATTAAGCAGTTTTTGAAAAACTGTGTTCCCCTCTCTCTCTTTATGCACTGTAGGGAGATACGCAAGTCTTTTCATCTCAACTGCTACAGTTTTTCTTTCATTTGTGTAATAAACCATAGCACAGGGATAGTGAGGCTCTGGCTCTTAATCGGTGCAGTGGTATCAGTCACACCAGGGCTATTGCATAGGATAAATTGTAAAGTGAGGTTGCTGGGTAATCCACATCCTTCTTTATAGCAAAAAATGAGCAAGCAAGAGCTGCTGAGGTCTTTCATAGGGATTCCCTAGGATGCAAGTACACACCCTGACCAACCTCCGTTCTTAGTGGAGCAATGGCCACTTGGGAGCCATCAAGAATCACAGAAAACACAAAACATCAGTCTGGAAGAGACCTCAGCAAGTCTCTGGTCCAACCTCCTGGCCACAGCAGGGTCAGTCAAGATGAACCTTTCATGAGGTTCCTGTTGGCCCATTCCACCAGCCTGTTTAGGTCCCCCTCAATAGCAGCTCTGGACCCTTATCTGTCTCCTCCACTCTCCAAAGTACACAGTGTGAAACTCATACAGCCAGGGAAGCTGGCCGTTTTTACAACTGCAAATAGTAGTGCTTTAAAGAGAAGCTCATAACTCATGTGCATTTCCACTTGATGAGGACTCATAAACTTGTTCAGAGCACAGCATCCCCCCTACAGAATTGCATAAATTCTCCCTGCTCCCATACATGCATGACATGGAATAACTAAGTCATATTTTATTAATCTACACACATTGAAATTTGGTCAATAAAATAAACCTTCTCCTCATTTGTCAGTAAAGATTTAATATCAAACACTTTGCACTACCATAACCTTATAAAACTAGAAGCTAGAATGTGAGCATGGGGAATAGACAAGCATTTCTTAATGGTTATTTATATGAACCAGCTCATATAAATCAATGGAAGTATTCATGTAATTAAAGAGATTACAATATAGTTCTGGAATGGTATTTGCAAAATATCACACACAAATTTTAAGAGTATGCTATAAGTACTAAGGAGTAATGAAATCTAAATTGTAATAATATATTCAATTATATTTTGAGATTATTTTGATATAGAATGTTTGTTTTTGCTAGTGTGCATTTATATAATTCTAATTTGACAAATTTAGTCTTTTGGAATGGATATGCTGGATTTCAGTACATTATCTTGCAAAGCAAGGTACAGTACTTTTAGATAAGTGAACACATAAGTAGGCACTGCATGTGCATCCAAAAACCCCACTTCACTACAGTTGGGGAAACCCACTCTGCTTTGAAAAGAAAATACACATACCAAAAAGCCTATGTATATAAAATCTGTGAAACACCAGTACCAATATTCTAGATATAAAGACTAAATAAAACATACATGGTAATAGTAATCACTTTTCTCCAAAATGGTTGATGCACAAAATAGCGTGCATATCTTTCATTTCCACCTCTTCCTCCTGTTCGTCATGAAACTCCATTGTCAGGGAGTGAGCCGTCTCTGTATCCGGATGATAACTGTATCTCCAGAGTAGAGGCCTGGCTAATTCCCTTTCTGTTCCTCCAGTTTCAGAAGTCCTATTTTTTCTTCTCTGGCTCTCATCTTGAATACTGAGAATACTGAATATTGAAGTCAGATCTCTTTTTTCCAGAGAAGAGTGGCAGATAAGAGTACCCCGAAGACAGGGGGCTTCCTGTCTTCACTACAACAAATGCAAATTTTCCCTTCTTCATACAAAATTCCATACTGATTTCTTCCATGCTGGTCTTGTCAACTGATAGTTATCTATTTCCCTTGTCTTGGTTTCCTCTTGGTCCTCCCATCATGACTGCATGGAACTACACTTTCCTCGTGATTTCTTGTGTATTGGATTTGGCCCCTTTTGCCACTTTCCTTTTTTTAATATCCCCCTCAACTGTCTGTTCATATTAGCCCACAAGTAGCATGGACCACGCTCATCTTCTCCAGTTTTGTTACTTCCTCCTGATAATGACATTACTCCATTGATTCAATTACAAAATACTCACCTCTCTCTTGTGTTTTAACTTTCATTTATTTCTAATCTATTGCACCACTTCATTGTCACTTTCTGCCTGCGCCAAAGTCACTCTTGTCAGTTCTGCAAGGTCTTATCTTGCTATTACGCTTGTCTCTCAGAAGCATTTTTTGAAATTTTGTATGAATGTCATTATAAAAAATACATTGAATTGTGACATTTTGTTATTCATGCCTTAGTGAATGTGCCTTGTGGAAAAAATATATCTGAATTTCAAAGTCTTTGTGGAATTAGGATTTTCAGGGGTTTTTAATGATGGATTTTAAGCATTGCCCATAGTTGATGAACTCAGAAATGTAGCCAAAGGAATTGTATATGTGTATAAGGTAATAAAGTACATTGAAATAATGGAAAATAAATTAGAAATAATCCAAATCAGTGGGAATTATTATTAGGATGACTTAATAGAATATAAATGATGAAAGTGAATCATACAAATCTTATTTTCTAACAATTACTCCAGAAACCAGTTAGCTCCATGATATTGTATAAATATACAATACTATTATACAAATGGGCGTGCTCATGGCTCTCTTGCCCTCCTATTAAAGTAACAGAAGGATATGTACCACATAACAATTAATATAGAGTAAAACAAAAGAAAGAAGATTATAGGCAAATTCAGATGCCTGCAGATAAATAGATATTCAGTCAAATAACAGGAAAGATATAACTTTAGAGATGTAGCATAAAAAGATTGAGACTACCACATACATGAAGTCAGACGAGAATACAGAAATGGTATGCACATAAGCAATAATAATAATCCTTGCAAATAATTATCAATTTGAGAAAGATTTATTTCAAAATGGGTAATTCTGCTATATTAAATTTTAAAACTGCTGTAACAGAAAGAACAAAAAATACTATATCGGAAAGACATTCTCGTTAATGCACTTCTCTCTGGTTAACAAATTAAATGGCAACATAGCCTCCCCAAAACTGGAATGCTGATAGGAGGGGTGAAATTTGGTGCTGTCACCCTCACATCAGGTGACGCAGAGCAGGTGCCTCATGGGATATGTCAATAGAAGAGCTTCAGTCTCTTGGTAAAATCACTTGCCCTCTATAGTGAATTTTACGTGAATATTTCCTTTACACATGGGAGATTCTCCATGGTCCTTCTCTAGCTGCTTTAAAGACCTCTCTATATCACATGCTGTGGTTCCATAAACTTTTTATGGAGCTGAATCCCTATACTTTATATGGAGCTCCATATATTTTATATGGAAGGAAAAGAATGTGTACAGTGGGTGACACATTATTCGAAATCATTTATAAAAAAATCAAATAACATAGCTGTAGGCTTGGTGATAGTGAAATTAGTGACTTACCTTTTCTTTTATTATTGTCTCTTTCTTTGGGAAGAATTATTATAAAATACTATTTCACCATCCTTTCCCCTCAGCATCTCCTCTTTCTCACCAAAGCTGAATGTAGTTCTTCTTGCATGTTAGTGCCAAGTGGCTCAGAATGATTGACTCAGTATTTCTAATACGAATTAGGATGTGTTTGTGTTGTATTTTTCTTACAACATTTCTGTTTAATGGCTAGACCATCCCTCCTCTCTGTCTCCCCACCAACCATGACAGAAACTCTAGCTGGGTACGAGCTTCTAGCTCTTTAATATACCCAGTACTGCAGGAAAGGACAAAGCAGAAAGACTTCTTTTCTACAAGCACTAGAACCACAGAAATCACAGGACTGGCCTATAGGAAGGAGAGTTTGCAAAGTTACAACATTCACACTCTTCTTTTTTTCCCTACGTCTTGCCCTGCTGTTGCATCAAAGACAATAAGAGAAGACCATGCATATATTATTTTTTCAGTGTGGAGTTTACCATTAATCCATGAGAAAGAATTATAAACATAGCTTCCTAGGAAAAAAATATTCCCAAGACTGCTTAAAATTGCAGGGAAGCAAATGCCAACATTATCCCCAAATCATTATTATGCCAGTGTGTTAATAGCTAACATTTCAGAATTAGATATTTACCATCATCAGTTAGTGGGAATTGAAATCTCTGCATAATATATGGCATATTAGAAAGGGAGTGTAGGTAACTGCTACAGGAAGGTGTTTGTATATATACCTAACTAGATCCTACACCATACTTTTTTTAGAATGATCTCCGTTTTATTTTTTGGAGTCTAGGCTTTATATAATATACCTGTTAGGAAACTGTAATAGGCTCTGTTGGAGAATACAATAGCTTCTTCAATTTTTTTAGCAGCTTCAGAAAATATTTGCTAAGTACTGAATACTTCAACTAGTAGGACAGAGTTTACTAAAAGTGACTGAAATGACCAGTTGCTCAAATGTACTTTTTAACTGATGCATTATAGTGAAAGAAGAAAGCAAAACAACTGTAAATGATCAAAAAGCGACATGTTTATATAAGATATCATTATGTAACTACCTGTTTTCTCTGTAATAGCAAGCCAAATACCATAGACCATCTGCATGCATAAAATATTTCCCCCACATGGCATGATGCTTTGATAATCCTTTGCAGACTCCTTTTTGGTTTGAAATGTAAATAGGATCTAACTGCTGTGCTTTCCCTTTAATTTCACTGGGCCTTTTGTCCTGAGCAACTTGAGTTCACTCTTGGTTCTTCTAAGTAAACATGTTGAAAGAGATTTGCTCTTTTAGGATGCTCCCAAACATGGAAGTTAAAGCATTTGTGTGCTCCAGCTGTTTTATATGAATAATGATAAGACTTGTGCCTAATCTTAGCATAGTTCCTGTATGTCACTTTATTAAAAAGTACGTTAAAAGGTGTTATTCTACTCAATAAATTCCATGCCAAAATGTATTGCAGGTGGCTCACTTTTCTGTAGAAAATATGTTCTTGCCAAACCTACCTCTAGCTTTCATAGAAGGCAATGGAATTTTATGTTCCAGTGAGAGCAAAGCAAGGCTAGCTAGAGAGATGCAATAACCCCTTCTCTCAGGGCATTTAAGTATTTTGTGCACGCCCAATTTCTCTTCAGTGGTTAATCAAAGACTCTCTTGCCTCATTAGCTCCAATATAAGTGTAGGAATGTCTAACTTTTGAGATTTGGGAATCCTCAGACTTGCATAGGAATAGAACATAGGGTTTCTTTGTTTTTCAAGACTTCCTCTCTTCTATAGAATTGACTGTCATGGATTTCTTGTTCTTTTGGTGTCTGGTGGAGTTTCTGTGTTAGCAGAAGTGCTTCACATATTAAAATTGGAATAAAAGTAAAAATCCAAAGTGCATGTTTTTTATCCTTCCGGAATTTATTCTGTATTTTTCTTCATCTAAATAATGAAGGTGGTTATACCACTGAACTGATAGTCATTTTCTAACAAATAGTACCATCAAGTTTCTGTATACTAGTACAGAGCTGTATTAGCTAGGCTGTGAAAATTGCAAGGGGTCATGCTTGTAAGAATCAGTCCTAACTCTAGTAAGAAATGAAAGAAAGCAAAAATAACAAGGAAATATTTTTCCTTATCTAAGAGATTGTAAAAATCTGTTTTACAATGCCTATCCTTTAGGTAAGTGTGTTTTGACACTAAATTTCTTTGAGTTCAAGTAGGATACATGCAAGGTTTATAGCAGGAAAAAGGATTTAACCATATTCTTGAAAGTGCTGTCATCCATATTTCTGTCATATGGGGATGACAGCCCTCATGCTATCTGGACATAGGCCTGGAGAGTCTTTAGGCTTACCAGTAGAATATAGTGGACAGACATAACTCTGCTTCTGTAGCTAGCTCCTCTGTCTCTCACAGCATTTATGATTCTTTCCATTTTGGCAGAACTACAAGGTTAATTTTAAAGAACTACTGTACCGTATCCTGCACTCATGAGAAACTCCCACAAAAAAGGTAAGTAGAAAGTGGAGAGTTCAGCATGCTCTAGATGTATGATTTTATGTATCAAGATACTGTTTGATTTTTTTTTTTTTGTGAAATAATCGTAAAGAATCAATTTTCAGCAGGTAGGTATCTGGATACATATGTCAACACTGGACAAGATTTATAGCTCTGAACACACAAATCAATACCTACTTAATAGGTATCTGAACATAAATGCCTACCTAGTGTATCACATCTTCAGTTACTTATTTTGCAAGACCTATTGTTCATGTACTTTCGTACATACACCTTTTATTGACAGACTTCAAGATTGTCCACCACTTTCAACCGTAGTCCTACTTGACAGTGAAGGATGGTTAATTTCTATTATCTGTGCAAGAATATGAATACTAATTCCCCCTAAACTTCTCATTCCTATCAAAAGCCAGATGTATAGGTTTTAATTTAGGTTTACAATTCCTGCAAAGTTTGTACAATGTCAGTCAATTTATAATGGCAGATAAGCAAACTTTATCTAATTTTAATAATCATTTTTTTATAATCGTCAAAAAAATTTTCATTTGCTTTCATTCCTATTTCTATTCACAGTATGATCAGATCAGTGTTTCTCTTCACAATGAACAGTACCTTAACCCACAAATAGCCCCACTGGCTTTTGTGGGACTTCTCATCAAATGTAGGTTCAGTGGCAAAGCCAAAGCATTATGGATTTGTACTATACCTATAGTAATGAAGTCATGACTGGGACTTCTGAAAGCATTTGTAAAAAAACCAAAAGTAATCAGTTATTGTGGCTGGAATATTAGGACAACGTTTTCAGAAGTATAATCACATGTCTACAAGTATAGAGTAAGGAAATATGGGTACATTTTATAAGAGTAAGGAATGCATTTTTCAGCAGTTAGTGGTATACCTGTGGAACTGGACCCTTTGACTTGTTAGATCCAGTCTTCTGAACTAGGTAGGCATAAACTGAAGAGAAATCACCAGCAGAAAGCTTTTCCCAATACAGTTCTCATTAAGCTTTTCAAAACGACATGGCCTCCATGAGATCCTCTGATCTTGAGGAAGAATATTGGGGTGTGACAGTGCAATGAGGAATGGATTCTGTTATTGCCTCTTCTTGCAGGGATTTAAGTTAAAACTGTCTTTAGCAAGTCTGTCTTCCCCTAGATCCACATGAAATGGAGTAATTAACTTCAGCTCTCTCCCTGAAGAGCTGTACTTTATTTGGGCTGAGGTGAGCTCAAACGGACTATAGAACATAAAATAGGAACAATCATAATGAATCAGACCAAAGTAACCTGTCCATTTAACTGAGTATCCTGTCTCAGGCAGTGGCATATAGCAGATGTCTAGGGAAACACAAGAGCAGGGCAACCATGCAGTGATAATTCCCAAGAATATGGTCCCTGCCTCCCACGCTTTGCAAGTCAGGAAGCCAGAAGCTTCCAGGGAAAGAGTTGTTTTCCTTGTGTAGATTGGAGCACTTGAAGCTTAGAAAGTAAGAGGAAATGTGTCCAGATCTAACATAATTAAACAGAACTGTTGAATTAACATTTTATAATATAAATATATATATATATATGTGAATAAAATAATATAAATTATTTTTATAACTAAAAGAACATAAATGATTATTATGTTATATAAAATAACATAAAAATTAAAGCACTGCATCCTTGCACTTATCAAGAAAAGCTTTTGGTAATCTGCATATTTTCTCTTGCATAACGTGTATAACTTCAGTTAACCACAAGAAATAGTGTTGAAAAAGTGTTGAAAAAATTTTGAGTTTGAAAATTGCCCGTAAGAGTCTCCAGATTGTATGTTTAGGGGCTACGGTAAATCACAGCTTTAGATACACCGGGTCATATTCACCTCCAGCATTATCTCTTTGAAATCTCATGGATTAATTTAGCACAGTGTAAGTGTGATTTTTAGAAAAGTTCACTCAGAGAGCAATTGCTTCACGCTGGATGACATATTTAAGTCCTTTATTGTTTCTGACAAATCACTTTGCTGCGAAAGCATTTGAAAAGTTCACAGCTCTTCTGTCGCCAAGGTGGAGTATATTTATCATTCAGTCCTTCAGTGGACTTCACAGATATAAAAGTTTTTCAGGGTCATGCTCTAAAATATGATTAGAAAATTATTCAGGTTCTAAAAAGTTTGTAAGATTATTTCTGAAATTATTTTTAGTGCCTTCTATGTAAATTAAAAGCAAATAATTTGATTAAGAAAATATCCAAATCAAGACTCAGGAGTCGTGCCACATTACTGTTTACAGAACAGCCAAACACAGGGGCATGAATGGGCATTACAGACCCATATATAGGATGCAGATATTTGTGTATCTGTAGTCTCTTCTTTATATTCAAACATAAAATTACAAAATCACAGAATCACAGAATGGTTGAGGTTGGAAGGGACCTCTAGAGATCATCTAGTCCAACCCCCTTGCTCAAGCAGGGTCCTCTAGAGCACGTTGCACAGGATCGCGTCCAGGCATGTTCTGAATATCTCCAGAGAAGGAGGCTCCACAACCTCTCTGGGCAACCTGCTCCAATGCTCTGTCACCCTCACAGTGAAGAAGTTTTTCCTCATGTTCAGATGGAACTGCCTGTGTTTCAGTTTGTGCCCGTTGCCTCTCGTCCTGTCACTGGGCACCACTTGGAAGAGTCAGTCTGCCCGCATCCTCTTGACACCCTCCCTTCAGATTTCTGTAGACATTGATGAGATCCCCTCTCAGTCTTGTCTTCCCCAGGCTAAACAGGCCCAGCTCTCGCAGCCTTTCCTCACAAGACAGATGCTCCAGTCCCCTCATCATCTTTGTAGCCCTCCGCTGGACTCTCTCCAGTAGTACTGCGTCTCTCTTGTACTGGGGAGCCCAGAATTGGACACAAGGGCACCTTGCTGGCTCATGTTTAACTTGTTGTTCTCCACGACACCCAGGTCCTTCTCTGCAGAGCTGCTTGCCAGCAGGTCAACCCCCAGCCTGCACTGGTGCAGGGGGTTATTGCTCCCCAGGGGCAGGACCTTGCACTTGCCTTTGTTGAACTTCAGGAGGTTCCTCTCCGCCCACCTCTCCAGCCTGTCCAGGTCCCTCTGAATGGCAGCACAGTCTTCTGGTGTGTTAGCCTCTCCCCCCAGTTTAGTATCATCAGCAAACTTGCTGAGGGTGCACTCTGTGCCTTCCTCCAGGTCATTGATGAATATATTGAACAAGACTGGACCCAGGACTGACCCCTGGGGGACACCGCTAGCCACAGGCCTCCAACTTGACTCTGCGCCATTCACCACAACCCTCTGAGCTCGGCCATCCAGCCAGTTCTCAAGCCACCTCACCGTCCACTCATCTAGCCCATACTTCCTGAGCTTACCTAGGAGGACGTGATGGGAGACAGTGTCAAAAGCCTTGCTGAAGTCCAGGTAGACAACATCCACTGCTCTCCCTTCATCTACCCAGCCTAGTCATGACTTATGTATACACATACATATGCACCTATAAACATGTGTAGCTATACATCTATGTGCATACTTACATTAATATTGGAGACATCTGTCAGCATCTGTGTTAAAACTTTTGTTAAAAGTACTTCTGTCATTAACTAGCCTTGTCACAAAATAGGAAATGACAAAAAGCCCTGGTTTATTACTACCCAAGATTGGTGCAGTCATTGGTATTTCCCTCACTTTTTATGAGCTCTCTAAAAATATGCTTTTTAGAATATAAAGCTATAAATACATGCATGGCTGGATGTTTCATATCATTATTTACATAGTCTGTGATCTTTTCTTAAGAGAAGTTACTTTTCTATCAGCATATCAGAAGCTAAGGAGGAAAAAATGAAACCATATCATAACAATTCTCTAAACTTCAGATGCCCTTATTAGTCTTGTCTTCTTTCCAGTCAGATTCAAGAATTGTTACAAGCAAGCATAAATCTCTTTGTAATAAAAGAGATGATTAATTTTCAACAGAGACTTAACCATATCAATTCAAAATACCATTGTGAATCTATAACATCTAACAGTCACTATTATGTTATAGGACTAGTCAAAGCATAGCATAAGTAAATGACCTAATGACTAATATAGAGCTGTCTAACTCAAGAGAGTCTTCATCCTTACCTGTACCTATTTCTGATATTAGAGTCTATAAATACAATAGCAGGAAATAATAAAGTACACTGTAGCTGTTTTTGATTATGCACACACACACATAAACAGAGGTTAACTTCCTCCCCCCTTCTTTATTCCCCACCTCAACCCAAACAAGGAACTCATTCAATACACATCAGTGCCAGCACATTAGCTTAAGGAGTTGTTATCATCCAACTGTCAGGAATTTGTGACTTGTAACAGCAAGGTTTTCTGTCTACCAGGAGGAAAATTGGTTATGTCGCATGTGGCAAATATCACTGTTAGGGAAGTTAGCCTTGAGGAATTGTGAGATGTTAAAAATATGTCATTCCTCGTTACAGCAATGTTGTCAGTCTGCAGTACATAAAATATCGTGTCATATTTATCACCTAGAATCTGTACTGTTTACCAGTTCAGGACATACAAGCGATAGCTCACCAGTGTTCTAGGTCATATTGTTTCAGAATATGGCACCTTGCAACATGTTGCTTCAGAAGTTCTAGTATTTGTGGAAAACCAAAAGTACTATTAGCAATTCTGGTTACAAGCCTAAAGCTTGCTAAACACATGATACATATTGATCAGTAGAGAGCCAGTCATGCAATGTTACTACCTTCTCTTCTCCCATATTTCCAAAGCTGCTAGAATATGCAGGTTCTTCACCAAAAGGGTCCATATACTCAAAGGAGACAAAAATATGAATTGGTTAATAGTTGCCCTCCTCCCGCCCCCCCCACCTTCAGGAGAAAGAAAAGGCAAAGGGAAGGGGAAGGCTTTAAATATTTTCATGGAGGTTGACAGGTGCAGTCCTGATCTGCTCAATTTCCTCACTTTCCTTCTGCTGACAGAAGGAGAATCAAAAGCTTTTTACAGATGAGGTGGAAATAGGATAAGACTATAGGACAAGGCTCAAGGATATGGGAGAAGATCAGAGAAAGAGGCAGGAAAAGAATCAGGCTGTATGGAATAATAAGAGAATGTGACTGGGCACTAGTGAGACTGTAATATATTATTCATTCAAAATAATACAAATGCATAATAAATAAATACATAATAAGTAAAGCAATGGCAAATACCAATACCTACCAATAAAGCCTCTGAATAAGTGTAAAACAGTGTTGATTTTGGTCTTCATGGACTTTGAGTATTTTGTAACATAAAGTTAGACTTGGATCAGTTTCTTATGGCAGATATTCTAAAAAAAGCTCACGGGAAGTTTCAATCCTGTGCTCATATTTGCTCAGGCAGCTACTAGATTTACTGGATTTGCATGTGCAAATATTTGAATTCTGAGCACATTCATGGAAAAGTAGTCATACAGACTGTTATAAAAATACAGTACAGATTTGGAATTCTTAGACAACTAGCTTTCAGAGTGTGGCTTTAAGTGTACTGCTATTTGGGTTATGGTTAGCAGAAGAAAATAAAAAAACAGTAGTAATCCTTACCCTCAAAGAAGAAATAAAAAAAGTGAAGAGTATGACACAAGAGCTCTGCTTTCCTCTTAATTACTATGGAATTAAAATGTAGTGTAATAAATCCTCTTAATGATGGACTAATAGAATAGGATTTGCCAGTAAAAAGCAGAAAGAAAAAACTGGCCATGACTTTCAATGTTTGCAATTGGTCCGATCACTCATGTGATAAGCTATTTTTATAGCAAATAGTTTACGTAACTAGTTTGTTGGCTATGAAAAGCAAGGTCCTGAAGAGTTACAGAATGCATTTGGCTACAACATAGAGGGTATTTTTTAATGTATTTTACCTTTGTTACCCTTTAGTTGCTGTCTAACAGCCATCTATATCAAGATGCTTATTGTTGCTTTTTTTAAAGAATATGTTTTACATCAAGTGCAGGCTTTGTAATACTGCATTTTTAAAAATAATTAGATTGCTAGGCTTTGCCTTATACAGGAATCTTAAAAACATAAGCTATGTTCAACTAATACTGTTGACCAACCACATATGAGACCTCCATATTTTATAATGGATGTGTGACTGATAAACATAAAAATCTGTTTGCAATGGTTTAGCTTTTGGTTTACGGGGCCAAATGGCTTTATGATTCTCATGTTGGCCATTTTTTAGCAACATGTCTCCAAATACAGTGAGTTGACAGGTTCTTGCTGCCCATGACAATATTAATGTTTATCCAATTTTTTAAGCTTTCTCATCTGTCTGTCAGTCCAGATACTGTCTGCCCAGTGACTGACTGCCATTAGACACAACAATAATTCTGCAAACAAACAGTGCAAGTGTCCATCTGTGTCTTACAGGCACAATGCTCATAATTCAGCAAGTATACTCGAAAGAGTTTTAAAGTCCCTGTGGACTAGCTGGGAGAGGTTACATCCTGTATTATACTAACTGATATTGTTGGAAAAAAACAGGCTATCAGGCATACAATCCATTCTTCAAGTCTAAAAGAGAAACAACAGGTTTCTCTTCAGGCTGGGAACAATTGCTATGAATTTAAACTAGTTGCTTTAGTCAGTTAGACAACTGAAAAAAAATGGGGTGCTTGCTGACATAAAGGAGCAAAGGAGCTTTTTAGCTTATTAGCAAGAGGAAAGGTGTGATGGTCATTAGCAATTGGAGGAAAGGAGGAGAGAGAGGTCTTTGGTATCAGGGCCATGTGAGGGTGAGTAATTAGCTGGTGATGGCTTGTGGGAAAAATTCTAATGCAGCGTAAAGACAATGGTTCTACTGAGTTAGTAATTTTCAGTTTAATAAAATTAGAATTTTAGGCTACATCAACCCATTGGGTTCACCACACTGTTATATTTGAATGTTCCAGGATAGAAGCAAATTCCAACACTATTTTCTTTTCAACTTGTGAGAAATTAATTACCTTTAACTTCTCCTCACAGAAGTGGATAATCATTCCACAATCACAGCCAGTGAGCTGTTTTCCTTAGGTAACATGTAACCAGAGCTTTTCCCACATCTCCCTCCTTCTTTTCTTTGTACCCATTGTCCTAGTTCAAATGGAAAATTTTCAACAAACAACTCCATTGGTTTTGTTCCAGGGTCATCACTGGAATCTGATCTACCCCTTATTCAGCAAAGCAGTGAGTAAGAGGACTGAAGACTTTCCATAGTTGTTTCCTCAGTTAAATGACTCTTGGAATGAGTATAGATCAGTATGCTTTTCTGTGCTCTCAGACTGCTGATGACACTTAAAGAAATATATTATCATCATAATTGCCATCATTTGTTAAGTACATTTTGGGTTCACTGCCCGTGACAGCTGTCCACATAAAAAATACCCTATTTCAGTGGCAGTGTCTCTTCTTCAGTTTGGTTTTCATCATTTTCAAAGTTGTAAGGCTTTCTAATTAGCTCTTATACTCTTCAGAGTGAAGGGTGATATGTGTAGCTCTTGCTTTTTATTTTCTCTGTTGCTCATATCATTACTTAAACAATCTGTAAAAGTAAGTTTTTAATGATGCTTTTGGCAGAACGATAGGCAATGTGGTGAGTAAATAAAACTTCTTGTATAAATAAAAGAAGTTGGAATTAAATTGTTACCAGTAAACTGCATTCAAATCCTGTTTCCACAAAAGTTCCCTTTTTGGCAAAACGCTTAAACATATTTATATCCCATTGGTTTCAGTGACAGTTTAGCATATATTTAAGAATTCTGTTGGTTCATGGCCACCATATTCCTCTGTACCTTGCAAAATCAATCTTCAAGACAGATCTGCTGAGGGGTGGAGGGAAGAATTAAAATTTTGGATCCTGGCACTCATAAAAGCTTTTTGCAGATACAAAAATGAAAATCCCAAGAAGTAGACTTTTGAAAGTGAAAGCTAAACTTGAGAACTTTATAGAAAACTTTGAAAATTAGCTTCTTATACTACCACTATGAAATAGCACTGGTAAGAAAAATTAATTATTAATCTATTGAAATAGTGGATCACCAGATGTCCTTTCTCAACTATTCAGCATCCATATGGCAGGCTTTCTTAAATGTGAATGTATTTGTCCATATACAAAAGCAATCTCATTGGATATTTTGGGCAATCAAAACATGACAGAAAAATGAATGTGCCCTTTTCCATGCTCTCTTCCCTTTAAATCTGCTTCCTCAAAATAGCACAGATACTTCCAACTGTATATTCAATGACAGGCTCTGCAAGTTAATTACCAGCATTCAGATTCATTGTTGTAAATGAAACTTAAAGGCCAGTCCAATCTACTAAGCTGCAAAGGAGTCATTTATTTTATAATGCATGAGATATATAAATATACTGTCTTGTGTAATTATGGAAAGTTTTCTGATGCAGTTTAGTTTCAGCTGGCTCTGTATTTGATCAAAGATCAATTTGCGTAATATAATGATGAAGTACATTAAGTATATGTATGTAATTTGCAAAACATCCAAAAAAGATGGAATAATTTGTCTGAAGATGACAATGCCCACTATAATTATATTATACTCAGGTGCCTGAAAGGAATACTAGGTTAATATTGGATTACCACATACATATATATATTTTGCTAAATAGATAAAAAGCTAAGAAAAGCAGTGCAAGTTGTGATCTATATGCCTGCCATAGTCACTATTTATCTATAACTGAAATGAATGAAACTCTTTCCTACAGATGACTTGGTCCAAACTTTTGCTTGTACTGTCCATATTCTGCAATGCACTTCTGAGTGATTCATTCTGAAATACGTTCACGTCTTGGAGGCAGAAGTTGACCTCCTGACTTTCAACAGGGTGAAGTTCATTTGGAACGTGAGCAAATGAAGTGCATACAAAGCTAGCGGTGCCATGGCAAGGCCAAGATAAGATTTTAAAATGCTGAGTGATAGCTTTTGTGAATCAGTGGGAAGTCTGTGCACAGCCAGCGCAGTGGCTACACAACACAACACTAGTCTTTTAACTGCTTTTACTTGCAGTTGGCAAGCAATGCAAAGTTAAGTAGAACAAGCGCATCCAAAAAGAAGAACACACAGGTAATTATGCAAAGGCAAATCTCACTCAGCAGTGGTAATACTGCTGTTCTCCAGAGATTGCTCCTCCACTATTGTATAAATAAAAGATATAAATAAACAGTCATTATCCAAGAACTTGCAGCCCAAGGACAGCATGAAAAGCATTGTACAAACCAACAGTGGAGGCAAAGATTAAGGCATCTAGTCAAAAGCATCTCTCAAAAAATGTCCACTATAATGACTCTCACAAATGCTCCCAAAAAAGGTATTCCAAAATACACTGAGTAGTGCTGAGCCAGTGATTACTGGCTTGTATCACCTACTCACAATGTGCAGCTGTACAGAGTAATAGTTAAATTAATTTGAAGTTTATCCATGCAATAACAATGTTTCACGGAAAATGTGTGCATGCTTCAGATCAAATATGCACACAACTGGTAAGGCTCCAAACAAGCAAGTTTTGCAGGAGCAGTAACAACTGTTTATACAAAAACAGCCTTAACCTCTGATAAAATATGATGGCTTCTTTCAAAGGAGAGGGCTATGCTGATATTCTCTGTTAAACAAGGTGGAAAAGATATGGCAGCAGTGACTAAAGCAATAAAGATCAATAAAAGTGACAGTACAATTCAGAAACGAATGTGATTTTCTAGTAGAACAAAATGGTTTGCAATAGGCACTATAAAATGTAATTGAAAGTTCTGTATAGGCCTACATTAGGGGCTTAATTCTTTGGAAAATGCTATAGTTTTTCCAAATGGCAATTCTTGTTTCAAAAGTGCTTAAATTAATAATTGTTCAGTGCTGATTATATGAAAATTTGTGTTATATTTAAGAAGACTTAAGAAGTAATAAGTACTGGTTTTAGAGAAACAGAGAGTAATTCAGACAGAATGTTATGGCAGTGCTCCTTATAGGTTAGCTGTTTGCTGGTCTGAAATCATGTCACAAGCTGATTTTTCAATTGTTATTAAATAAATACACCTACTCCTATGATGATTACTAATATTACTCCACAGCTGCTACTACCACTACTAATAATAATACAAGATGGAGAAGCATATTTTCATTTACGCAAACAATTGTCTATTTTTTCTCAGTGCAGTTCTATCACACTGACAATTTACCCAAAGGAATAGCATAGCTAATTGATTCCATCACAATTTGAAGACCTATTAACCTCTAAGCTTAATTGTATGTATTAGTTCAGCAAATAGCAGGAATCCTTTATTTGAAATGTTGACTTTTGAGAATCTGAAGGCAGAACAAGGGCTAACAAATAATGAAGTTTGCACAGAAAATCATTATATGTTATTATGAATGGAAATCTATTCTATCTATGGCAATGAACTGATTGTATATAGCCTTATTTTAAATAAGATAATTTTCACACAAACAGTGAATCCAGGAAGTGTGCTCTTGGTGTTATTCCTGCTGTCAGTAGAATCTAACAAGGGGGAGACTTAAAATCAGAAAAGAGATAATGAAAGCATTAGTTAAAATTGTGTTATTTAAATAAGAAATAAGCACCGTTCTCTTCTGTATGCAGAAAGCACTGGCACACGAGGACATAAAAACCAGCTGTAATGGATCAGACTCAAGGCCCATCTACACCATTATCTGACCTCTAACAGGAGCCAAAAGCAGATAGTTAAGGAAGAGCATAAGAGTAGTGCCATACAGTGATATTGCCCTGAAGGCTCTCTAGGCCTCCAACAGTTTTGGCTTTGGCGACTCCCGAGCCAGAGGTGGCTGCGGGACCCTGCGCGTCCCCACTGCAGGGCTGGGGCTGCCTGTGCTCAAGACCAGCGCTGCATCACTGCTGCGCGGGCTGGCTCCCACCACTGAGACAGAGCGGTGCAAGGGAGAGCTGTGAGAAGCAGGGCCTCCCACTTCGATCCCAGTCTGCATTGAGCTCAGGTCCTCACCCTCCGCCTGAGCTGGGCTGCAGCAGTGCTGTGCTCAGCCATGCAGCTTGCCGATCCAGACCCCGAGCCACCAGCTGGATTTGGCCCTGCCAAATCACTGTGGCCTTGCTGGTGATCTGGACTCCCGACTGAGCTGGCTACCAGTGCCAGGACTGCCTGCTCACCCTGCTCAGGGCTGTGGGATGGGCCTTCGGCCTCGCTGCTATGCTCAGCTCCCGGCTCCCCTTCCCTTGCAGAGCAGCTTGCTCCTGCTGCTCCCTGACAGTAGCATCTTTATATTCAATAGCCTCTAGTGGATTTCTTAGAACAGAGCATGAGAATGAAAACACTATAAAAAATGCCTAAGAGGCAGGCAGTGTCTGCACAGAGAAATTATTTCTAGTGAACAATATTTGTTTTTTTTCGTTGGAAAGATAAGATTAAACAGTAGAGCTTGAATTTTATTAGTCAAGTGTCTAAAGAACACTTAGATCAATCCTCTAAAAATGAAAATAAGTTCACACAGATTTTGTAGAATTCTTTTTCCTTTTTGTACTCATTAGGAACAAATTCCTGGTCAGTTTTGGTGAGGATGGTGAATAGTATTCCTTGTTGAGGAGCTCAAAGTCCTAAACAGTTTAGTAAGTGTCAGAAGACCCAGGGTTTGTTTACAGGTTCTCAATTAGCACACTGATCTTATCATTTACTCTTACATAATGATACTAGCAGTGGTCCTAATCCTAGTTAATAGGGCAAACCTGCTGAGATCACTAATATAGCATCTCAATTGTAATTCAATTTAAAAAGAAGCTTTTGTAGGGTGTCTGCAGTATACTATTTAATTATATTAAGATTACTTTACTGTCAGCGCTGATAGTCTGGCTATACGAGCCTAATGTTTGAATATCTATTTCATTTACCTTGTAGGTTCAGGCCAAAGTAACTTCCCAGATAAATTGCACGTTCCCAGTGGAGAAATGGTTAATGTATCTACTCGATAGCATAGTTAAGGGAAAATGCAGACAAGTGGAGTTTATCTGCTTTAAATATGTACAATATAGAATTTATCTACTTTTCATATATACCAAGTATATGATTTACTGCTGTACCACTGCTCTTTGACACAGCATTACAACAAGGCTTTTATGCTGATAGCTTCACACTCTCTCTTTGTTCCTTTGGACAGCATTCTACTCTAAAAATATATGCCTCATATATATCCCCATGTGCCATTTAGGAAATTGAAATGGAAGAAGAAAGGGAAAAGGAAATGGAATGGAGAAAGAGTTTGCAATATGGAAAAAGAAACTCTTTCTTCTGTTAGTAACAAAATAAAGTAGAAGCTAGGTTAGTTGTTTGGCCCTAGGAATGGAGTCCAGAATCCACTGTCATGCATGAAAGTCTATATATAGTTCTTGGGGGAGACTTTAAACTAGGCAAGATGGGGGAAGGGGAGTGGTATAGTGGCAGGGGAGTCAGTAAAACACCGCTCCAGTCAGGATGCCTCCAGCGGGTGCATACAGCCAGGGGAGACAGCATGGGACATGGCTATGGAGGATCCTCTTGCACCTCTTCTGGGGAGCCTGCATGCTTGACTGGCTCTCTGAAATGCCTGTATACCAATGCACGCAGCATGGGGAATAAGCAGGAAGAGTTAGAGATCTGTGTGCGGTCGCAGGGCCATGATCTCATTGCAGTGACAGAGACATGGTGGGATAGTTCACATGAGTGGGATGCTGTCAGGGATGGCTATGTGCTTTTTAGGAAAGACAGGCCAGGAAGGCGAGGTGGTGGAGTTGCCCTTTATGTGAGGGAGCAACTAGAATGTGTGGAGCTCTGCCTCGGGGTGGATGAAGAGCAAGTTGAGAGCCTATGGGTAAGGATTAAAGGGCAGGCTAACATGGGTGACACTGTTGTGGGGGTCTACTACAGGCCACCTGACCAGGAGGAAGTTATCGATGAGGCCTTCTACAGACAGCTGGAAGTAGCCTCACGATCACAGGCCCTGGTTCTCATGGGAGACTTCAACCACCCTGACATCTGCTGGGAAGACAGCACAGCTAGGCACAAACAGTCAAAGAGGTTCCTGCAAAGCATTGATGATAATTTCTTGACTCAGGTGGTGGAGACGCCAACGAGGAGAGGTGCAATGCTAGACCTTGTACTAACAAACAAAGAAGGTCTAGTTGGAGAGGTGAAGGTTGGGGGCAGCCTTGGCTGCAGTGACCATGAGATGGTGGAGTTCAGGATCCTGCGAGGAGGGAGCAGGGCAATGAGTAGGATTGCAGCGCTGGACTTCAGGAGAGCTGACTTTGGCCTCTTCAGGGACCTACTTAGGGGAATCTCATGGGGTAGGGCCCTAGAAGGAAGAGGGGTCCAAGAAAGCTGGTTAATATTCAAGCGTCACTTCCTCCAGGCTCAAGAGCAGTGCATCCCTCTGAGGAAGAAGTCGAGCAAAGCGGGCAGGAGACCTGCATGGATGAGCAAGGAACTCCTGGCAAAACTCCAGCAGAAGAAGGAAGTGTACAGAATGTGGAAAAGGGGACAGGCCACTTGGGAGGAATACAGGGACGTTGTCAGAGCGTGCAGGGATGCGACAAGGAAGGCTAAGGCCCAGATGGAATTAAATCTGGCAAGGGATGTCAAGGACAACAAGAAGGCCTTCTTCAAATACATCAATAGCAAAAGGAAGACTAGGGAAAACGTGGGCCCACTGCTGAATGGGGCGGGTGCCCTGGTGACAAAGGATACGGAGAAGGCAGAGTTGCTGAATGCTGCCTTTGCTTCAGTCTTTCCTGCTAAGGCCAGTCCTGAGGAATTCCAGACCTTGGAGACAAGAGAGGAAGGCTGGAGAAAGGAAGACTCTCCCTTGGTTGAGGAGGATCAGGTTAGAGATCTTTTGTCCAAACTTGACATCCATAAATCCATGGGCCCCGATGGGATGCACCCACGAGTGCTGAGGGAGCTGGCAGATGTTATCGCTAGGCCACTCTCCATCATCTTGGAAAGGTCCTGGAGATCAGGAGAGGTGCCTGAGGACTGGAAGAAAGCCAATGTCACCCCAGTCTTCAAAAAGGGCAAGAAGGAGGAGCCAGGAAACTACAGGCCTGTCAGCCTCACCTCCATCCCTGGAAAGGTGATGGAGCAGCTCCTCCTGGAGATCATCACTAAGCATGTGGAGGACAAGAAGGTGATCAGGAGTAGTCAGCATGGATTCACCAAAGGGAAATCATGCTTGACCAATCTGATAGCCTTCTAGGACGGAATGACTGGCTGGACAGATGAGGGCAGAGCAGTGGATGTTGTCTACCTGGACTTCAGCAAGGCTTTTGACACTGTCTCCCATCACGTCCTCCTAGGTAAACTCAGGAAGTGTGGGCTAGATGAGTGTCCAGTGAGGTGGCTTGAGAACTGGCTGGATGGCCGAGCTCAGAGGGTTGTGGTGAATGGCGCAGAGTCAAGTTGGAGGCCTGTGGCTAGCGGTGTCCCCCAGGGGTCAGTCCTGGGTCCAGTCTTGTTCAACGTATTCATCAATGACCTGGAGGAAGGCACAGAGTGCACTCTCAGCAAGTTTGCTGATGATCCAAAGCTGGGAGGAGAGGCTAACACACCAGAAGACTGTGCTGCCCTTCAGAGGGACCAGGACAGGCTGGAGAGGTGGGCGGAGAGGAACCTCCTGAAGTTCCACAAAGGCAAGTGCAAGTTCCTGCCCCTGGGGAGCAATAACCCCCTGCACCAGTGCAGGCTGGGGGTTGACCTGCTGGCAAGCAGCTCTGCAGAGAAGGACCTGGGTGTCGTGGAGAACAACAAGTTAAACATGAGCCAGCAGTGTGCCCTTGTGGCCAAGAAGGCCCATGGTATGCTGGGGTGCATTAGGCAGAGTGTTGCCAGCAGGTGGAGGGAGGTGATCCTGCCCCTCTCCTCAGCCCTGGTGAGGCCTCACCTGGAGTCCTGTGTCCAGTTCTGGGCTCCCCAGGACAAGAGAGACATGGCACTCCTGGAGAGAGTCCAGCGGAGGGCTACCAAGATGATTAGAGGGCTGGAGCATCTCTCCTATGAAGAAAGATTGCAAGAGCTGGGCCAGTTCAGCCTGGAGAAGAGAAGATTGAGAGGGGATCTGATCAACGTGTACAAGTATCTGAAGGGGGAGTGTCAAGAGGATGAGGCCAGTCTCTTCTCCGTGGTGCCCAGCAACAGGACAAGAGGCAATGGGCAGAAACTGAACCACAGGAAGTTCCATCTGAACCTGAGAAAAAACTTCTTGACTGTGAGGGTGACAGAGCATTGGAACAGGTTGCCCAGAGAGGTTGTGGAGCCTCCTTCTCTGGAGATATTCAGAACATGCCTGGACGCGATCCTGGGCAATATGCTCTAGGTGACCCTGCTTGAACAGAGAGGTTGGACTAGATGATCTCCAGAGGTCCCATCCAACCTAAACGATTCTGTGATTCTTTGACTTGGATTCAAAAACAGACAAAGCACTGATCAGTGAGCCACACAGCGCTGGTCAACAGGAAATGCTGAGGTCACCAGTGAAAATGAAATCCTGCCCTAGAGAGACACTACCTTCTGCTAGGATCGGCTCCTGAAGGATGTCGGTGGTCTTTCTTTAAAAGCTCTTAGGAGGGAGGGCTCTCTCTTTTCCTTTCCAAGCGTAGGCTTAGGAAGAGAAGCGTGTACGTTTGTGTGTGTTTGTTGTGTGTGTGTGTGTGTGGAGAGGATTTGGCTGTGAGCCTTTTATAGGACAGCCTCAGCCAGACATTTTGGGAGAAGAGACCTGAAGCCATGTTCCCATATAAGTTCTCCAACTTCTATTTTATGTAGTGGCACATGTGCTGTCTCTTTTTCTACTGCACAATGGCACAACTTTAGCAGCTTTCCCGACTACCTCCTTTTCTAATCACAGGCGTCTATGCATGGCAAACTCTTAAGAAGGCCATAAAATGTGTGTTTACGTCTTTCGAGGCTGTGAACAGAACTTAATATGAAAACAGAACACCATGGATCATTTCAAAATAATGTGAGTGCTCTCAAATGGGCTCTGAGAATTTGTCCTGGACTGCTTCTATAAAGGACAGCTACAGGTATGTCAGAGGCACAGCCTGAGGCATCCGTGTCACAGTCTGAATATAAGCAACTTCTTGCCTTTAGGTTCATCCGGGATTAGGCAGCAGTTTAGGATCACTTGTCATTACCCTAACTTTAGATTTAGGCACTTAACCTCCCCTCACCTTAAGTCCCATCTTAGGCATATAAATCCTTCCTTGAATCTAGCCTGCCTCAAGGCCTAGCCAGTTCTCTGAACCATCTGTCCCAATTCCATGGGGCTCTGTTATCTCAGTGCTTTAGCTTGTGTTGCAAAGTGGCTAAATGGATCTGTGACTTTTCTTGGTCATATAGAGCCTCTTCGTGGTCCTCTTGTGGAAACCTTCAAGAATGAGTGATTCATCTGAGTTTCATCATATGGGGCTTTGCTTTCTGGGGGTAACTATATGCATTGTCTATGCCAGGTTGAATTTTGTTAATGGCACAGAAGCACAAGGCCATGAGTTAGATAAAGCAACTGTTCAGCTGGAAAAGCTGATGAAAAAATACTAGTCTCTAGGCTCAGGCAAATAATGTGAAGACTTATACAACTGAGAAAGATGGAGATTGCTGAAGATGCAGATATTGTAATTTGAGGTTAATACATTTCCCAAGAGTTTTAGAGAGTAATTCTGACATTACAGAAGTTTTCAAGCTTTTAACGTAATACAATATTTATAAGATATCTTTGTAATATTTAAAAATGGCTGTTTGGAAACCTTGATGATTTAATATATTTGATAATGATAGTGGAATAATTACAAATGATTTTATTTCCACTTAAGATTATGAATGATCAAGTCATAGAAGGAAAAGCAATCTTGTAGAAGTCAAAGGGAGAAAAGAAGCTATTTCCAATCTGCATTATTTCTTCTTCAGATGCTTTAGGACTAGGTTCTAGTGCCTTATGAGCACTGGAATGGAATTACTGAAATATTGTACTTTTTGAAATGTATTTTCCTGAATGTTTCAGAAGCAACTTATAAAAGAAAATTGCAAACTTATCTGAAGCAGTAAAGCTAAGCTGTAAAGTTTTGGGACCGAAACTACTGGTTTGTGAAAAGCTTGTTCTGAAAAGCTAATGCTGGTCAAGGCCTCAGAAAATCAGCCACTGGCTAAGACAGAGAAAACAATCATTTTACTGAATAGACAGTAGAAGGAAGAAAACATATTCTTTCTGTTATTGTATGCATGCAATTGCATGATGTTATCCATGTATATGAAAAAAATAGTAAAGGTAAAGCAAAATAATGCTTTTGGAACAGTCACCGAGGTCTTGCAGAAATACTGAGCAGCAGATTACATCCACCTTTCCATGTTCCGGTGCTTCTGTAAAATTAACTTTATATATAAACACAAATCAGTGTTTAACTGCCAGATGGTTAATGAAGGCCAGCCAAGCAACTTCTATAATTCACAATAATGAGTATGGTAATGAGCCTGCATTATAAACTGAACAGCCGAGTGATACATAGCGCCTACTTGAAGTAACAAAGCATTTGGAGTGTTTGATAATAACAAAAAATGTTGCATTTCCACAAAGAATGGTTGGGATTGTAAGTGACAGATTTGGTTAATTTGAATGAAAGGTTCCTCAAAAATAATATATAGATACATATATATAAAATATAAATAATATATATAGATAATTAATATATAAATAAATATAATCTCCATTAATGAAAAACAACTCGAATTAAACATGAAATCAGTTCCACTAATGCTTTCAGTAAAGAACAGCTTTTCCATTCCACCGTTGTCTGTTTTCATTGGCTTTGCTAGTGGCAACATAGACGCTGGCTGCTTATTTTGGGCTTCATTCTTATGAAACTTTGGTTTGCTACAACCATGGTAATGGCACATTTAGTACTTGCATGAGATAATGGATAGATGTAATGATCCATTTGGATGTGCAGTTATGAGGTGATGCTTGCAGATTAGTCCTACAATAAAACAAATTGTTCCCACTGGTGGATTCTGTATAGTCATACTTTTTAAAAAATGAAAGGGTAGATTTGTTTCCTCCATTACTAACAGGGATCAGTTTGGATCACAGGTCATGGCTCAAATACTGAGGAGGTGGCAAGGTAAAAGGCTGTGCTAAGACACAACTAGAGGGTGGTAAGAAAAACAATGTCCTACGCATTTAACTGAAAGCTGATGACTTATGAAGGTGGTTCCATTTTTTCCATTCACAGGTAGCCTTCAGTGGGAACTCCATGCTCTCCAGCTATGAAAATGCTGTTGCCCTTCCTCAGACAGGGGCTTCTGTCTTCAGACCATGCCTGAACAGCTGCCTTTATCTTTGCAGCAGATGCCTTCATCTTGGTCCTTTACGTCGTTCTTTCAGATACCCTTTTAGCCCTCCAAAACATTCATGTTATCATGATTTTAAGCTCAGGCCCTCATTCTCTGCCTGAACTTTGCATGCTTGGCCATGCACCTTGCCAGTCCAGACCCTGACTCTTGAACATATGTCTCTCTTTTCCTTCAGAGTAACCTCCACTGTTAGCAATACAGCGATAAAACGAAGACTTCCTCTTTCTTTCCTCACTGTCATTAGGATGTTAACATCACTCTTACCAATACTCACTTTTTCGTTTTCTGTCGAGCTGGTCATGCTAGAGCCTTCTCAAAGAACAGATAAATCACAAGGTGCTGGCATCTATATCAGTCCACATGAATATGTTAATAGCCTTAAGCCTAGCAGATCTGTACTGCTACAGGTTGTAACCCCATTATTTTAAAAGCATTTGCTCAGAGTAGCTCAAAAAAGTTTGAATTTGATAAAATATTTATGGACTACAGAAATGGGGACTAAAGTATAAAATTTCCACTGGATTCAGTGACCCATTTATCATTGATTGAAAATCTTAATTTTCTCCCAAAATTCTTGCCTTTGCCTTATATCTTATAGGTGATTTTTCTGCAATTAATCAGTTCGCTATTTTCATGCTAACAAGTTATAAACTTTCAGGGTCTATTTGGCCACTTCCTTACGCCTTATATAGCCATCATTCTGCTGGAGCCTGCTGATTTTTCTGCAGTCTGCTGATTTTTCTGCAGTCTGGGCTGGTGAGAAATATGCTTGACACAATTTTTCTAGAAGTCAGTTTGGAAATGAAGCTGCTGTTCAAAATAGCCTGCTAGCACACTGCTTCTCCCAACAGCTCTTTAATGTGCCTCCTTTTACTGTTCTACATCCTCCTCCTTATCCTTCTCTCATGTCAAACAGATGCTTTGATGCTGCATTGTCAATAGAAAGCATTTTAAAAAGGCCTGTATAATAATTCTACACTTCTGCAGTGTGGGTGCTCTCAGATTGATAGAGCTCAATATTCCTCTTGGATTCCTTTCACATAAAGGTAGCAGGGTGCAAGAGATTTTTTTCTCAGCCTTATCCCTAAGTGAAGATCTCTAGACAAAGCTCCCATTGTTTTAAAGAAGTGTCAAACAGTGAAACTATGGGTTTTGTGCAACACATTTGCTTTAGCCATACCATTCTTCCATTTCCTTCTCCCATTTCATTACTATTATTAGGCACTTCAGGACCCCATTAATCCTTTTCTTCTATTTTATATTCTATTTCAGTTATTTCTGTACATTATTCTATGCTGTTTGTATTTGCTTGTTCTGCACAGCATGCCTTCCATTACCCAGTTCGTTTTGCTATTGTTTCAAGCAATGTGGTTTCCCTGTATTCCTTTCTGGATGTTGGTTGCTTTGTTCTTTCTCAGCTTTTCTTCATGACTCATTTCATTCTGGCTTTTGATTCTGTTGTTTAGGTCTGGCATTATTTTAGATGTATAATATTACAAAAAGTTCATAATTCTACTTTAAATGTGATGACTAGGCATTAAGATATTAATCGATTTACTTTTAATCAAGATGTACTAGGAATGTACGTCTTGAATGTTAGCAATAGCAATTCAATCATGATTTGATGGAGGGAGGTCGTTATTATCACAGCATTATTAACAGACTTTGAAAAAGCTTTTTCAATATCTTCCAAATTTAAACAATTTAAATAGGATAAATCAAATTTGATGACTCTTAAGATTTCTATGCAAGTAAAGAAAAATACTAATTTTCCATGGGAGGAATAATGATTGGTTACTGATAAGACAGAAACCTCTGAGACAAACCTGAGAAGTGTTTAAAAATCCTGGCAGCATCAATCTGCAAGATTTCGATAGCTCCTTGAGAAAAAGGTCGTATAAGAAGGATAATACATTACTGACTGATACAGTCTGAAAGAATCTTCCGACAGTAATCTTTATCCTAAGCACTAGGCTGGTTTTGCTCTCTTCCTTTTCTGTACAACTCTCTTTTGCTTTTTTTTCTCCCTCCTTTTCCTTTTTTTTCTCTCTTTCTCTCCTAAACATTTTTCTTTCTCCCATTTCATTTCTCTGTATTGTTATAAAACTCTTTTAATATTCCACAGCTCTTTGCATTCATATTGCAAGGAGAAACAAAAAATGAATACATTCTGCAAGCGTGTACATCTAAAATAATCATCTTGAATCAGTGTTTTGGGAACAGGGGCACTCAAGTTCTTAGTACTCCGAACTATGCTCAGCATCATTTTTCTTCTGAATTGGTTCTTAAATT
The DNA here is from genome assembly GCF_040807025.1 of Struthio camelus. Taxonomy (NCBI): domain Eukaryota; kingdom Metazoa; phylum Chordata; class Aves; order Struthioniformes; family Struthionidae; genus Struthio; species Struthio camelus. The sequence goes on from NC_090981.1 coordinate 26,844,421, forward strand.
GCCAAAATATACCTGTGTTGTTTACTGGCACACAGGCGTTTTTCCATTTAAATGGAATAATAATGAACTCCGTTCTAATTCTTATATAATTATTGGAACATATATTAATAATATAGAATATTATTTGTCTTATACATTTGATATACTCTGTATATTGTATTTTTAAAATACACAATATAAAATTTTGAAGAAATATAATAATTTATGTCTTGGAATACAATATTATTACTGCTGCACTGTCGTTACTATATTTGTGTAATGAGCTTCAGGGTCCTGATAATATTGAGCCCTGTACAACTATACAGAAAAGAAACAGTCTTTGTTTCAAAGAGCTTATAATATATTCACTTCATTCAGGTATACACATTCCAGTATACAGTTACACAAATTTTATATACTCAATATGGTTTATAAATAAAAAATGTCCATACCAAAGCACTCTAGAAATATATTTTTAAAGGGAAGTTCAATGGGATTTAGTCTCCCAGCTCACTTAGGCGCTCTTGAAAGTCAAGCTGTGTGATTTGTAATTTCACATTTTATTAAATGTCACAGTTGTGAATCTAAATGAGTTGTCATTACTCCTTTCAATGTTATTTGTATAATGAACTTGTTCCATTTGAGGGAATTGAGTGACTAGCCACTTCTTCATTAATACCTTCCTGATATGCTTTGATTCAACACACAAGATTCTGCCATTAACTTCCATGGATTTTGATTCGGACCTGTGTCTATGAGCACAGAAAATCAGATCAGTCCATCTATCTCATGAAAATGGTGTTATTTCTTCAGTAGCATTAATTGCAGTATATATTATTTGTTTAAAATATTTTAAATGGTGAAGGATAGGGAAAAGTTAAAAATGGATTCAGAATACAGAGACTTATAATGGCTTATGTGTGATTTCTGAGGGAGAAGAGCTGGAAAAAAGATTGTTTTTTGTCTTATAATGATTAGATAAAAAGCAAGAATAATTACCAGCTCAGTGGGTAGGCTGGTACAAAGGAAGAAACACTCATCAAGCAGTTGTTTTTTTAGCTTTGGCAGATTGTGAACACACACTCACACATACCCCTTGGTGAGTTTTACTATCCTGTAAAATCTAATGAATTATATTCATGGAATATTTGGATGCATATTCTCCATATGATGTGGTAATGTCATTTCACGTCTTAAATTGTCTAAGACTTAACTAATGATTGCAATTCAAATTAAGGATAACAAGGTAGGGATGGAAATTATGAGGGCATTTTCTCAATTCATTCCAGATTAAGCTTGTTATCAGCATGAAATACAAGAGTAACTCCATGAATGATTCTTAATAAACTTGAGTAAAAGACATAGACCAATCTGGATAAACCCTAGTGAAATAACACTTCTGCTTCCCCATTTGGTATTCAATCTCAAGTTCATATAAGTTCATACAAGAGATTACAAGATCATAAAAGAGATTACTTATTTTATCAACTATTTATTCAAAAAAATTTGAGAGAAGACATAGGAGTTCTGTAAATCTCATATGGAGTAAACACATTGATATGTGCAATATGTTATTTTATCAGAAATGTAAGAGTATGTTATTTTATCAGAAGTTCCTTGTTGTACTTTACATTCCTTGTCAAAATGTACCAGAGGATATTGTATACGCTGCTTACAGGAAGAGGATCTTTGAAAAATAAGGTTACGTAGCTCCTAACTTGGTATCCAAGACAGGAAAGAACATACTGACACACACCAACACAAAAGACCAAATTATGTATTTGATGATAATGGTGTAAACATGCAGAAAAAAACTCTGAATTAAAAAAGTGTCACCATGGAGCAAATAAAAAGAAGAAGCCAGTATTGAATACATCTCACTGCTCTCAAAAATTCCATAGCAATCAGTGGCAAAACAAACACAGAGTTAGGCTTTTGAAGTGAAATGAAAGTCTAGTGGCTACAATCTAATACTTAATGTATGTTAGCAGTCCACAAAAACACCTTTGGAGTCTGCTAGGTGCAGGATTTGCCTGTCCATAGAAGGGCAGAATGAATTCCATCAGTTCTATAATTATTCAGGATCCATGGAAAGATGTTGGCATAGAAAAGAGCAGTGATTTGTGACTGTTTCTTATTTCCAAGGTCCCTAACTCCCATAACAGCATGACTTCTGAGGTTTCAACCAGCTATAATTCCTGTTTATGCGGTGGGCATCATTATGTTTAAGATGAAGACAGGACACTTGCAGAAATTAATGCTCGAAAAATATTAGCAAAGACTGGAGAGGAGGAGCAAGAAGATTTTGGAAGCATCCATCTTTTAGCCATGTCCTCCTGGCAATAGGCATGAGAACTGTAGATTCAAGAGTAAGGGTGAGGACAGAAGGAACGTTTTTTGAAATTTTGCATAGTTCACATCACCTTAATACCTAAGCATGCTTAAAAGATGCTTGCTCCCCTTTTCTGTTTCCTGTCACTTAAACCAGAGCTTCATTCTCTTTAACTTACGATACTGTGTGCTGTATCCTTTTTTCTTTTGCTTTTAGCCTGATAAAATCTTTAAGGTTCTGTACTGATTTACGGAACAAAACTATTTGCTCACTAGACTATATGGTGTAACACACAGTTAATAGACTGTCCATGTTTATTTCAGTGAAAGATCAAAATGAGGTACCTAATTCCTTTCTCATTGGTACCAATTTAAAACCAGCCATACAAATATTATACAATATTTTACTGCTATTTTAGTTTTTTGCAGTGATGCACACTCTGCACTCAAGTTAAAAGAGATCTTAAGTTAGAAACACTCAGATCCAGTATTTGTGATAGAGAAACATCCATCACCTGAATGATTTCAAAAGATTTATTTGTGTAAAAGTAAAGGGTCTGTATCCCTCTCACCCACAAGCCAGTATTATGGTAGGGATAAGATATGGGTGAGAAAGGGTGAGACAATATCCCTTGAGCAGATGAAGAAGGAGGAAGATTTTCCCAAAACAAAAAGTATAATCTGTCTTCTATCAACTCACCTGATCCCTGCAAATTTGCAATGTGTTCAGCAACCAGTAAATGTGGTCACAGTAAAGATGGATGTTCCATATAAGGGAAAGGCAATGCTTACCCAGATGCTGCAAAGCTATCTTAATTTGTGGCTCCTTTAGACCAAGAACAAAGCAGATTGCCTGCAACCGTAGCTACTAGTTCAAATGTCAAACTTCTCTCTTAAACGTATTACGGAGGTGGCAGCAGCTGACAAGCAATCCAAGTGTAGAGGATAAGTGGATAATGGAAATTCTAGAAGAGATCCCTTGCAACAATTGAGGAAAGCCAAAGCTGAGAAGAAATGCTAAAGTCACTTGGATGTGAATGTTTGTCAATACCGCTGTTACACACCATGTAACGAGTACAAATCCAGTATTGTCTGTGGTATTTTCCTTTTCTGCTGCCAGCCTTGGAATACATGATTCGTTTTCTTTTATGCCTGTGTTATTGGAAAGGCAGACTACAGCAACATCAAATGAATGTCTGACCTGCTCAGCAAAAAATAAGAAATGTAGCCAGGGATTCCGCGCTCAAGTTACTGCCTCACATCCGAATGCACAGAAATTTTACTGTCTGCCCAGCTAGTACAGAGAGCTGTATGACATCTTTATTTCGGGTGATCCTGCACAAACACAGCCCTTCAAGAGACAGCACCAATGTTTGATGGGCTTCCTGGGCCAGGTGGCAAAACACAATACTTTGAGGAAGTTTACCTTGTGCTCTTTTTCATGCTACTTTTGGATGTGATAATACTAATGGAGAGATCTGACCCTCACATTGCTTTTCGAAGGTCACTCCTATTCCTACAATTCACCTTTGAGGGTGCAAGTGTACATGAAGATGTATATACTTTTTCTTTTTAAATCTATGCCAAGGAGCTGTAAGGAGGAAGATAGGAAAAAATCTAGAAAGAAATCCTGCAGGGAAGCATGGACAAAGGACCGAATGGTTCAAGCAGAGGACATCATCTTTTTAAATAAAGTTTCTTGTTTACTGTGAGTTTTAACTACTGTCACAATGACAGCTGGGGTGCTGAATAAGCTTGTTTGGGATATGAGCTAGGATTTGCATGTGTGTATGTGCTTATGTAATTTACATAGTTCTTTTTGAGATACATCACAATTTGCATCACTTTTTCTAAAGTGCTTGCAATATACCAGATGGAATAATTGTGTTTCTTGTCTGAAGGATTATTTTAAAACAAGACCCAGTATAGCGCTTTTTTTATAAGGACAGAGTAAAATAAGAAGCAAAATGCAAGGGAACCATATGAAACACTATTTTATTTTGTCAGAGCACTTTTATGACACTTGACCATCAGTGAATGATTCAAGCTTATCCTGTCTGGACCAGGAAACTTGTTTATTTCATCTCTTAGCTTGCATTACAATAAAGTCAAATGCCCTTGATATACAGAAAAATTAGAAGTGGTGCTTTTTCACTGGAACTGCCATGCGCTGAGAACGGTATCAGTTGCTTCAAAAGAAAACAAAAGGACTCCTCCTGCAGCCAATGGTTGAAGAAAAAAAGACGTAATTCAGAAAAATCTCTTTCAACTAAGAAAAAAAAGTAGTTATCAGAGTCCACTTTGAACAGGCTTCTTGAAGGGGAAATTAGCCATCTGAAGCTTGGCTTCAGCTACCTTGCTTCCGATATCCAAGTTGCCTCATATAAAGCCCATTTGCGCATCTCTACATTACAGTGCAAGTATTCCTCAGCTTTGTTTCAAATTCCATATAGTCTTTCAAATATTGCAAAGCTATAAAGTCAGTTTGTTGAACATTGATAGGTTTAGTGTGTAGGTCTTTTTCTTCTTAACACATTCGGTTGGTTATATTGCATAAACATTTGATAAATGTATTTCATAAACTACTTACAAGCTGAGGGGCTTGACCAGGTGGCTTAACAAAAGAAACATCATTTGAGAGGGAAAAAAAAACCAATTTGCTCTCCAAGTTTCATTCTTACAGATTTTTAGTATATACTGATTAGAACAGAGACTGATATGACAGATGATGCACATATAAATAAAATATAAACAATACATAAAATGAACAAAGAAACCTCCTAGCTTAGGGCACAACCTGATCTTCTTGCAGCTGTGTGTGAAGTTAGTCAAAGGCCTTCTAAGTTTCCAATGTTACTTTTACATTTTGCTCTGCATCTTCTGAAGGCCTAAATGGCACAAGCCCACCTGTGCACATCTTTTTCTTGCCTAAGTGTAACCTTCCACCTTAGCTGAAAAGAAATAAGCAAAGGCTCTGCAAACTGTCAGATTGCCTAAATGATGATGGTACTCCCTGTGTTTTTTACATTCTTTTAGGGAGGTTCTGTATCTTTAAAATTTGCATAATCTTCAGGAAATCCAATCCTTTTGAAACTGTTTTGCTAGCCCACACTGAGAAATTGAATGGAATTGCTTAAGATTTAAATTACTTAAGACTTTAAAAACTTTTCTGAAAAGCTAACAACCGTTATATTTGGAAGTATATCACTCAGCTCCTTTACCTGATTAAACTAAACCTTTCCCAAATAATTTTTCTTTCATTACAAAGGTGAAGTATGAATCTTTATATAACTAGGTTTATTTTTTCCAAAGAATTTTGCAGTTAAATGTGGGTTTTCTACAGAAACCAGGTCACAACTCTTGTTTCTTCAAACAAAAGTGGATCAAAACAACTCAGGTTGTCTTGATCATTTTTACAGCTCCCCTTTAAAAAGATTTAGATTTACAGTAGATTAGGGACAAGCTAAAGTTTGTATTTGTTGTAGACTTAACAAAATTATTGTCCTATTTCTGATAAGCATAGGAGTGTTTCATACACACTGCTTAAAATGTTATAGTTATTTCCAGCATAACAGTACTGAGTCACAAGGACATCCCTATTGCAAGCACTGAAAACTATACTCCTTCTCAGCAGCAAATAGTAGATAGTGCCTTTTTCTCTTTCATCATTTATCTTTTCTTACTGTCCACCTCTAACGCAAGCAAATCTTATTTATGAAACCAAATATAAAGTCCTGAAACAAGTCCCACTAAACCCTCCGATATTAAAGATACAATGTTCATTCTGCAGAACTGATGTGAACAGCAACAGCTGTAAAAATCTATCATTCCTCCTGTATTTGTGAAGCTGAGAATATGGACAGCCTATTAGCTTGCAAGTGCCACTATTCCTAAACAGAGCAGTATTATGCAGGGGGAATTAATCTATAACTAGATAGTAGGAGGATATTTCCATGATGAAATGAGTACAGATGTTAGAAAAAACCTTTTAAAGTTTTGGGAACTGAGATTTTGTTAGACTGCATCTGTAGCAAAATACACATGCAAGAATTTCCACTGGTGTGTTTTCTTTCAAAGGTAGCATTACATCTAACGCTGGCATACCATGCAACACAAAACATCACCAAAATATTGGAAAAACATAACTGACAGTGCTATTTTATTTTAACCAGCATTCTTGTAAAACAGAAAATTGCTCCAAGAAGGTGATTCTGTTTCGTTTCTGGCTAAAATGATCAAAAAATAATTTACCCTTGGAGGATCTCTATGGAAAAACTTGCTATATACTCCTGAGTATGCCCCCTGTGTCCTGAGTGGACACAATCCTAGTGGGAACATTTGCTCAAGAGAATGCCTGGAGACTAAACATCCATAGGGAAATTAGGAGCTAATTGTCTGAACCTTAGGACAGCACTTTGTTGCTTTCTTGACTCTTTCTAACTCTATCCATTTGTCCATTACTGGCATCACTAATTTCCAGGCTGCAATTTATGACTTTTGAAATGGTGGCAGAACTGAGAACCACAGCTGTTACCTGACCTCTGCTCCCAGGTGTGGATAGTATGGACAGCTTTGATAGCTGTGAAATGAGCAGAGTACCATAGACAGTATGGACAGCTTTGGTAGCTGTGAAATGAGCAGAGTACCATGCAGAGCCATCTGTCAGCCATATCAGTAAAAAGTTCCTCCATTTCAAAGCACGGTTTGCTTGTGATTAAAATGCTTTGTCTTTCTCTCAGACCATCACCTGTAAGGAGAAAACATTCCACATTGAATATAGTAATGATTATATACATTACATACAGTATAAGTTACATATTGCAGAAATTATATAAAGTATAATTTAGTGAATAAATTATTCAATATAGATGAAACTATTGAGGAAGAAAGCAATTAGGGAGCACAGACATGAGGAAAAGGGATATGTTATACAATACGGTTTGAAAGAAAGTGGGAAGTTAGTAAGTTGGCAAGATACAGACGGCAGGAAAGGCAGAGAAGAAAAGAATTGGCAAGAACAACTTGCACACTGTGTAAAGGAAAAAAGAAAGGAAGCAAGTTACAAAAAGTGAAGGGATGGGAGAGAGGACAAGTTAGGAGTTGCATCCAAGAGGTAAAGTGCAGAAAATCTTTATAGATTTTTAAAAGAAAGAGGTGGTTTTGAACTGGATTCTTAAAGGACTGAGAAGGAATTTCAAGGCGATATGCTTCTATTCTTAGTTTGAGTGGTAGGGTTGGTTGACGTTCTTCAGGTAAGAAGATGAAAGAGGAGTTAGAAAGATGATAAAAAGGAAGTAATTAAGGGGAAGGTAAAGGCAAATAGCTCAGAGGATTTCAACACTGTTGGACAGTGCTGCTGAACTATTAAGCAGCTGAAAGAGCTCTCAAACATGACAACAGTGGGAAAAGAAGGATAGTTTAGGATCCATGGCTCTGTTCCATGGCTCTGAGGGAAGTCAGAGAGAAGTAAGGTGGCATTCTCCCCAGAATTCTCCTTACTCTTGTAAAATGCAGTATTTAGCATTTTTGTGGCATTTGTTCCAAAATGAAGCCCGTAAAGAAGCAGCAGTAGAAACCACATCAAATTTGGCTAGCTATCCACACGACCTGCTAACTGAGAATGGATTTTGTAATTACTAGAAAGCCATTTAATTAGATTCCAGTTACTATTTAGCAACCTAGCATATTTCTAGTTTAAAAATATTTTCTGAGTCTTGAAATAGAGTGGTGAAGTTAGAAAATTTCTCAAGTAACATCTAATGCTACCGTGTACGTTCCTATTTTACATAGTAGTCTCAATACTTCTGAATATAGATGTTTTCACCATGTGCCTCCTGAAAAGTCAAGTACTGGGAGGTATCCAGAAGTGAGAGAGAGCTAGAAACAGCATAAATATTCAGTGGCTGAAGGTTAACGCATGTCGTACAGCTAAGCAATTGCTTTCTAGCCCTCCTTCACTTTTCAGAAGATTGGTGTGGTGTTTTGTTTCTCTAATGACATTTACTCCTCAAAAGAATTACATGAAAACTTTGTTCTACATTAAAAAAAACAACAAAACAAAAACATTTTCGAAGTAAGAAGCTTCTCACCCATCTTTCAGAAAGAGCCTTTCTCCCTTCTTGGAAACCCCAGATGCTTATTTTATTTTCAGCTTCCAGGTTTACAGACTTCTCAGCTTATTGACTTTTTGGCCTTTCAGCCATGTGTCCGTTGACCTTGCGGACTGGACTGTTGCCTTTACACCCGTTTTAACCATATGTCTGGATCCCACAGCAATTACAGTAGTGGATTACTGCAGAAGCCTTAGAGATAAGAATTGACATCATGCACTATTGTTACTGCCTTTGCTAGCTCAGCAACACAAATATCCGTGCAGTCAAACACTTAATGGATTTCCTCTGCGCGTTGTGTTCCAGCTGTGGCAGACTTGACCTATTTGATAGTCATAGAATTATCCAAACACTTAGTCCTTCAACAGCAGTTTTAACTCTGATATAAACTGCTTGCATTAGATATTTATGTGGTACACAGAGAGCTGTAATCTGTATGTGTAATCCTCTTTAAATTGTGACGTAGCGTATGAGTTGGTTGACTGATATGGTATTCCTATCCTCTCTGGACAAAAAAGGCAGATAAATCACTGTAGTGTCATGAAATTACTGCATACTAAGCTGTTTATATCATAATACTTTGGATACTCTCCAGCTCCAGGAAAAAAAATTGGAATAAATTAGATTTTCCAAATCCTGCCCTTGAAGAATTAAAGTGGTAAACAATCAAAAATAATCATCATACCGTGGCAACAAGTTTACAGAAACACATGTTACCGCTGTACAGATGCCAGAGCCTCCCCATACCTTCTAGCCCTTTTCTACTTGAGTGAAGGGTCCCTGAACGCGATGCCCTGTAAAGCTGAAGGTCCAGAAGTGTCTTCATTAGTAACATTTTTCCTGGCGTTGTTATCAGTCCAAAAATCACGATACAGCAAAGGAAAATTTCACCACTGCAAGAAGGAACTGGTAGAGCTTACAAATGATCAGCTCCTTAGAAAAGAAAAACAGTGCTGTCGTTTTTAATGTAAACCCTCACATACTTAAGAGTTCTCTTTGCCTCTTTCCTCGCTTTCTTCTCCTTCTACAGAATTACTATTAGCAAGTGATCTGCGTCTTGTAAAAGGCTTCCTTCAGTAACCGTAGGGCTAACGAGCAGCGCGGCGCTGGCAGGCGCCGACGCCGGCGCGGAGGTGTCGTGCGCGCCGCCCGCCCGCCCTGCCGCCGCCCCTCTTCCCCCCGCCTGCCCCTTTCGGAGCTCCGCCGGCACAGCGGAGAGGGAGAGAGACCGGGGGGCTTCTGGTGCCCTGCTTTCCAGTGAGGGAAAAGTGCGTAGAGACGAAAGTGACGTCCTAGCGGGACGGCCGGTTATACTGCTCTCCCCCACCCCGTACTTTTAGAAGTTAGCATGAGTTTCTCCCCTCCGCCCCCCCCCCCTTAAAGAGCACGTCACGCTAGAGGAGTAACGGCCGCAGTAACAGCCGCGGCGCGCCCATCCCCCGGGGGGCGGGCGCGGGGAACGGCCGCCGCCCAACGGCCGCGGGGGCGGGGGCGCCCCCTGCGCTGGCAGCAGCGGCGCGGCGCCACCTGGCGGCCGGCCGGCCGGTCCCGCCTGCCGGGGCCTGCGAGCGGGCCCCCGCTCAGGTTTGGGGTAGCGATGCCCAGGCGTCGCAGCCACTTTAGACACTTCATTTAGGCATCTCCGCTGGGAGCCCGGGGTCCCCGCGCAGGAGGAAGGCGGCAAATCCCGGCCGGCAACACCTACTTCTGCAAACCCGCCGGCAGCCCGGGCCCCCACGTAAGCCCGTTCACTTGGTGCCTGAGGTCAGTAAGGCGGCGGGCCCCGCACGCACGGTGCCTTTGTCCCCAGAGGGGCGCAGGCAGGGCAGGCCTCCCCCGGTTTGGAGATCGGAGGGTTTAGTCCCATCCCAGCCGGCAAGTGCCCTCGGGAGGCGTCAGTAAGCATGTCACTTCCCTGAGCAGCCGGTCCTGTTGCAACCCTGGTTTTTGCCGTGAGCTTCGGGCCTGCTGCCTCCACTTCCACTCCGTGGGAAATAGCTGAGGTCAGGCAGGAGGAGCCCTCTGCTATGTTCACAGTTATGTTCATTAATTGCAAATTTAAAGTGGTTCTTGAAATTCCCTACCAAGGGTTTTTTCTTTTCTCACTAAATGGCCCTCGCTAAGTAAAACAATTTCCTCATCTTAACCGAGACTCGCACCCTGCCTCAGCCTTGCCGTTTCAATTGTAAAAATGTTGTCTTTTCTTGTGCGCGTGTTGAGTTGACTTCGTGGGGTTGGAATTTGCCAGTTTTAAGAATTCAAGTATTAACTAGTAGGAAGCCTGAGTTGCAGGTTAACTAGCATACCATACTTCTGCACTGCAGCGGGAACTGTACAGAAGAAATCACGAAAATAGCTGCAGTGCAATTTAGAGATACCCGAGCGAGTTTTAAATTAGCTAGTTCAGGTGTTGGTTGTAGTCCAGCCATGGCAGCGCGGAGCTCAGCAAGGGTTAATTCACCTTTTCCTGGGATTGCAGTGTGGCTTTACCCACAGGTCAGCTCTTCTAAGCTTGATCTATATTAATGTGCCAAGACGTGGTTATTCTCCTCTTGAACCCAAGATGGCTATAGTTTTACATTGGCTGAAGTTGCCTCTTTAGAAAATTAATTTATGAGGCAGCCAGCTGAGGTTGCCTCTGCACCTTTACAACTTAAGTCCTAAGAACTATATCTGCAAGTAAGGGTCTTCATGTTTGACAGGAAGCTCCCAGTTTTGTCTCATTTAATAGCTGAACATAATGCTAATCCATAGGCTGCATGGGATATTTCGCTTTATCCTTTAGTATTAGCATTCCTTCTTGGAAATGGCAGGGGTAAAGTACATGTGGAGACTCCGCTGGAAACCTTCACGTAGCTGGCTAACAGGCCCATTAGGGAGCGGTGCAATTCAGTTCTTGATTCTGTACAGATCTATAGCGGGAGCAAAAGGTGGAATATTCTTTTGGCATTATAATTGGCTGCAGTTTGAACTAACAGCTGCAGAAAGTTTGCTGACCATTAGTGACAAGCTGTAGGAATACATGACATATTGAATGCCTTGAAACATATCTGTGCCTTTCTGTAACTTTTTATTGAGCGTTTATGGCCAGTCACCAGCTGACATTCTTCTTTTACAGTGCGAGCATTCTCTTTACTTGGCTCAGCACGTTTAGCTTGTGAACTCTTCAGGACGGAGACAAACTTTTGTTTTGTTTTGTAACCATACAATAGATATTGATAGACAATGAATATTCACATTGTTCTGCCCTGTCTTCAGATTCTTACAGCTCAAGGAAGTGCTCACGGTCTGTATATGTTTGCCAATCAGACATGCTTGAAAATGATGTCTATTTAAAAAAAAGACTAAAAGACTAGATTTTTCCAAGTGAAATCCTTCACAAGAAATTGCTCCATTCAGGAAAAATCCATTTATAAATTAGTATATAAGGTATTGGTTTCATAAAATGAAAATGTTAAACTTCAGTCACTTTTGGAAAACCATGTTTAACTTTTTTCTATTTCGCAACATACAGTATCATTTTTTAACATTTTGTATAATAAAAAGCCTAAAAGCTGAAAATAAAACACACGTTGATTTGCAAGCCATTCAGAATCCCTAGTCACTTTTTTTTTTTAGCTGTGTAAGGAATTGCTGACAGGATTTAGAGAGAGTTTCTGCAGGCAAGGTAGATCACCAAGGTTTCCTTCTGGAATTCCTGCTCAAGTGAATGATACAATATTCTGCAAATATTCTGAGATATATAATCTTATTATAATTCTTTTTATAATAAAGGACTTGACTTTCTTCTGTATACCCCCGGACTAGTGATCTTCTGAAATTTGTAGTGTATCTACATATAGTAATATTGTACGTTGCAATATTTTGTATGATTTATTTTAATAAAAACAGTAAGATGTGAGCTGACTAGTAACTCTTGCATTCCTACATACTTGGTAGGTGGACATTTTCTTAGCTTATATGCTTATAATGGTAGAATGGTTGTTGGCAGACTTTTTTCCCCCCTATTTGAAATTAGATAAGATGTTGCTGCAATTTAAACATTCTTTTACTCTTCAGTTTCTAGATGATACCTTAAAATATTGTTACTGAGAAAATATACACATTTTACTTGAAAGCATAGGGAAGTAGTAAAAAGAGAGAAAGTTGAGCATAGTGTTGTGTATTAGAGCAATTATTTTAAGTGAGATAATTATGTTTTGTTTCCTTGTTAACTGGCTTGGTTTGAATAAGCAATCTAACCGACCAGGGAAGAATATGAGCTCAATAAATAAGAAAAATTCAGACTGTGTATGTATTCTACTTTTTTTGCCAACAAACAAATTAGTTTGAAGCGTGTGACAGAATAAACAAAATAGTCTTGGCTTTCCTGGTATGTTCTGAAAGGGTGACAGAAGTTATGTAGAACTTTCTCAGTCTGTCAATGATCTCTTGTACTTTTATACATAAAAGATATTACCACAGTCAGAGGTTTCTGGAGGATACAGATGTATCTAGCAAATCAATAGCATAGTTGATTATCAACAAACATAACAAGATGGCTTGATTGGATGTCGGTCAATATGTATATCTAGTTTAATATTTTCAAGTTGTCATACACAATGACTATATAAAAATCAATTACTCTTTTCTCCAAGATTTAGCAAAATTGCCAGCTGGTTTGCTGGTAACATCAATAAAATATCACAGGTGCTGTTCCTGAAACAGAATGAAGACGAGTAGCGAGATAATTCCTATAATAACTTCTAGACACATTTTTAGTAGTGAAAAATCAATCTCTAGCAAATGACTTATATCATCCTACTTAATTTAAAGAGTTTACATTCTGAATTTTCAGGTTCTTTGTTAATTATACTGATTTTAAAATCAGTTGTTCCATGAAGAGAAGACTGATGGGTCTGGCCTCCTGTGGATTAGGGAACTGATCTTGAACTACTATGAGTTTTCACTGACATGGGGTGGACTGTGCAGTTCTTTTCTCAGTGACATCTCTGTCCTGCTCACTGCCTATGAAACCCACAGCATCATAAAAACTGTGAGGCGCACAGGCAAATTATCTGATTCATTAGGAAATCAAATCCAGATATGATATATTTAAGCCGTGAATTTGGATATTTTAAATCCTGCTAGGTAGGCAGTATCAGTCTTTGAATCAGTTCAGTTTTTAATGAAGCTATAGACAGATGGTACCCCCTTCATAAATTGTTTTTTGTTGCAACAACGTTTATCTTCCTTATGCTTATTTTAATTTAAAGGGTTAAAAAATGCCAAAGGAAAACCATCTACTTCATTTTTGTTTCCAACACTCTGGAAGTGTAAACTCTGTCTATAACTTAGTCCAGAGCATCCAATATATTGTCACTATGCAGTGTTAAGTAAAGAGGACCCTGTGACCCTTTCTGTGCAGCAATGATATCATTGTTAGGCAGTTGTAATTTCTGTACAGCGGCACGTGCAGAGGCTGCGTATTTACAATGAGCATATATTGGGAGACATCTAAATCCCTATTTAGGTATTCACATGAAGGCTTGTTATAGCACTACCTGCATGGAACAACTGCTGGGTGAGGATTATGATTTTGGGAAAAACTGCACGGCCAAAGTTAGGAGGGGCCAGAATCTATTAAAAGCAGGTATTTTGGTGGCAAAGGGACTGACACCAATAACTTCAGCTCGTCTGAAAATATTTAGCACAATATCTACTTGTGGGAATATCATAGGTGTAGTTATCATCTAAAATGGGTTTATCCCTCTTTGTTAAGCCAGGACATGTGATTGTGGTACATGTGATTGTGGACGTACTTAAAAAATTGTTTATGGTGTCCAAATTCAGTAAGGAAAACATGCTGAAGTAGTGAGAAATAGAATGAAAACCCTACAAAGCTGTGTCGTTGTCCTGGCTAGGGATTTTTTAACGTCAGTAACTAAGGAGCAGGAACTGAAAAAAGTTCAGTTCACCCTATCTTAAAAAAAAAAAAATCCTTTGGTGACACAAATACGTAAGTCTCCGCTAAGAGTGATGGCAAATACCACAAAGGGTGGTACTTATTTCAAAACAATATTTTTTTCTGGTAATTTTTGAACTACTGTTACATGTAAGGGTTTGAAAGACAAGGTTGCAGCAACTGTATGACTCATACAGGTTTCTTTTGCAGTTTAGAACCCAGTCTTCTCCCATAGCACCTAGTGACTGAAGGAGTGCTTCAAGGATCTGCCTTCTCTGAAGTCAGATTTTTTCATTATTTCAAAAAGGGGAAAAAAGTATCTTGAGCCGTTGTGTATTCAAGGATGTCAATAGAAAGAATCATTTGGAACTTGGAAAAATACAATAGTCCAGGCTTTACTGTTAATTACACAATACAGTAGCCAGAATCATACTGTCTTTGCTAAAATAATTGTCAGCGGTAAATAAGCATCAGCATTATCTGTTCTTGAACCTGCATCTCTGCAACTGAGACTAGTATTTGGTTCGATATTTATAAATACCTCTGACAGATCACCAAAAGGCTGAGGCAAACTCCCCTTCTTGATGGTTTAAACCAAACGCCAGGCTGTGGGCTGCAGTTCCTGAGACACAGGTGCATTTTCCATTACATCTATTGGGGAATGGTGATCTTCTCAGAGCAGCAAAAATTCTTACAGCGTGCAAATTCAGAAGACACTTCTACTGAGCTTTTGAGGGGATCCAGAGCTTTCCAAAATTTGGGCACTTTCTTCTTGAGTACAGATTTATTTTTTAATTTAATCATTACCATGATACTTAGAATGCTAACACAGCAGACATCTTAACTTATTAGTCCCCTAACAGATTAAACTTATTATTTATCTCTGAACTTTTGAAAGAAACAAACAATTGCTGATCTTAAACTTTAAAATTGCTTATTTTTGCCAAAACAGTGTACCAAGATTGTGCTGGGGTGCAGCGAGGGCCAGCTGCTCTGCAACAGAAGGTGAGCCAGGAGCCGGGATGCGGAGCGGCAAGTCCAGGTCAGGATCAGGGCCAGAGACAGTGGTTGGGGTCGGCTCAGCCTGGTAATCCTCCAGCAGGGCAGTAGTGATGAGGCAGGTCCGGGGTCAAGCCGGCAAGCTGAGCCCGTAGGTCCAGGTCAGGGACAGACCTGCGACCTCTGGGGGCGAGGAAGGGCAGCCCTTCCCTGTAGCTTGCTTCAGCACAGCGCTTGGTCAGTGAAGGAGCCCCCTGTGGACTCAGACAGCTGAACGCCTTCACTTAGCCCACTAAACACAAGAAGGGCGATGCACTCCCAGCCCCAACAAATTGGACTTTGTGGCAAAATTTGGAGGTGTAACATATGCATGCACGCACGCACGCACGCACGCACACACACACACACACACTGCTTTAATCAGCTCCAAAGAGCAGCAGCTGAATTCCTTCAACTGCTGTGGGCTCTGCTATCAGCGATCATATTTTGTAGTTGTATTCCAAAGAGCAAAAATCAAGCATTTTATAAAAATAGTTAGGCCTATCCGATTATGATTTTTAGCTTACTATAAATGATCAAAAGTACAAACTCTTGAGACTAGTGAGTAAAACATTTTTATATATATTTAAAAACGAATCATACTATCACTTCATTTTTTGAGCTGATAAACCTAATCAATCATTGTGATAGTATCTATTTTTGGTATGCTTACAGGATGCATTGTCAACATTTTATCACGTTACAGTATCACCCTGACTCCCCTGAGAAGTGTGTATGTTGCAAGGGGGAATCAGCCTTACTCAGTTACAAGCTTTTATCTCATTTTATATAGCATCTTTCATGCATATTTTTAAAAGCATGTTGCTTTCCTGGGATGTAGCAGGTTCAAAGCTAGAGCTGTCATTGCTAAAGGAACAGTTTTGCTTTTAGGACATAAATAGTTGACTGCTTCCATTTAAACATGCTATCATTTAGAAACGAGGTACAGGGAGCAATTTCCACAGCTAATCATAAGTGTAAGAAATACCAGAATCTAGGGTGCTGGTAGCCCTTGCCATTCAAACATCTCTTTGAGTGCTTTCCTGACAAAGAATGTTTTCCTGACTCATATTAAGATGAGAAATCTTAAGATTTCTTAAGAAATCATCTTAATCAAAGATTATTTTACAGTCTCAAATTCACAGCACAGATTCATAATCTTTCTTTCTGTAAGTGTTGGGCTGCATTTGTTATTTCTACTGTCATCCTAAATGCTTACATTATCTATATAAACAGCAAAGTATCTTTTGCATCCTGCTGAACTCTTGTTCCTAGCAATACTTATAAATAGTAATACTTAGTAATACTTAGTAATACCTTGCAGCAATGAGTTCCCTGGGCTAAGTTTACAGTCTGTCATAAAAAAGATTTAAACTAGTGTAACAGTTTTGGCCTTCAGTTTATAAAACTGAATGGTTCCTTGTTCTTGAGTGGCAGGAGAGTTTTAGTATGATGGGAATTATGTTAACATTATCTGTGTTTTAAATTGGAACTCACCATACTTTCTTTAGTTTATAGACATCTGAATTTTTTTTTAGATTCTTAATTTGCAGTTCCGTGTTGTTATTTGTGTTTTAATAGCTTGTTTTGTTGTAAATCTAGAGTTTTGGGGAAGCATTGGAGTTATTGTGCTGGAACAAATCAGTTGTAAGTATATGTACAATAGATCTGATGCTTCTAAGAAATGTTAGCTCTGCTCTGAAGTACACGTACGATCCCATCTGCTCAGAAATATACAGAAATCGCCAAACAAATTGCAGATGTGGACATATGTGACATTTCCTAACATATATCATTGGTTCCAATTGAAGTTGCCACTCATGCACACTGCAGGAATACGAAACATCTGGAAAAAAAAGAAAATCCTTGAAAACTCTTGGACAAAACTTATAGACTTGAGAATGGGGTGTATCCAAGAAAACACACAAGCGTGATAGCTTATGGTTTGCAATAGAGTGGTGTTTCAGGAACATCAGTCATTGTATTTTTTCCATCACAGCCTTTCAGTACTGTTTTGTACTTTTCATTGAATTCTTCTGTAAAGGAGGATGGACTTGATGATCATAATATTCCTCTACTGTTATAAAACCTAATAATCTAAAATCAGGAAAAGGGATGACACTCCTAGGTATGTTCTTATGGGGGACAGCCTCAATACATGCAGCTACAGTTTGGCTTCCTGAGAAAAGTTTGATATGAATACTACCAAGATTAAAAATATTAAAAAATAGATTGCAAAACAAAATGTGCATTGTAAATAACTCTCTCTTAAATACTGTTTTAAATACTATATACTGTTCACATGAAAAATCTTTTTATTTACCTATTTATTTGCTGTATTATTTAGTCTTTTGAATGCAATAATAATGATAGTATGCATACTTTGATGTGGCCGTATCTGACCACTTTAAAACTCATCAGAAAGAAACTGTGAGACTTAATAGATTTGTGGATTATGTCTTTAGTAAAATATAAGCAGCAATCAGTAAAGCAAATTTCCAGGAAAAATTCACTCTTGTTCCACAACAGAGGCTACAAACTCTGATGTTGGCACAGTAGTAGTATCCTTCCATTCAGACTGACAGTTTCTGCCAAAAGTCTTCTTATATTTCCATGGAGCACTGGATTGCTGCACCAAGAAGAATATTCACAGAGGCTAATTTTACCTTAGGTAGCTAATTCCTCCTGTTTCCTTTTTTGTTAATGTGTAGGTGGGTGGCAGAACGCTCCTTAGAGGGTAATTTGTAACGTGAGCCTAACCTGAAGGCTGCATCCTCTACTGAGGTACATAAGCGCTACTGAGTGTAGAGGGAATCTATAAACACTAATATATCTTGGTCTTTGTGAATAACTCATATTGTCTCAAAATAATCTGAATTTGGACTGTCTGTCCATCAGTCTGTCTGCCTAAACATCTATCAGCACTCCTTCCTAATACCTTTGAACCTTTAGCTATTTTTAACAAAAAATTGACAGAAGGAGGAAACAGTGCTAATTAGATCTCTGTGAGTTTTGTGAAAATTGGCAGCTATGTAGAAGAGAGAGCAAACAAAAAGCACTTCTGTTGAGCATGAACTCTACAGTTAACTGTTTTATATGGTTTCCTGGCTAGCAGTTGGCAGGCACATACTGGCTAAGCTATTAGCACATATAAAGCTAGTAACCAGCCACAGTATATGTTGTTTCTTGTCTCACTTGAAATGAAGGGAGGGACATTGAAAAGAATTACAGGAAATATGACAGGAAGGGCAGAGGGGCCAAGGAGCGAGAACTGAACTGATACTGTAAGACAGGAGGGGGAAGAGTCATCAGAATACAGATGACCAGGGATTATTGCTGTTGGGTGGCAGTAGAAATGTGGGACACATTCACAGAAACCGAATTTCATCAGGTTGAATGTTCACAGAGGACCTTGTTTTCTTCTTTGGGGCTGAAGTTTATTCTCAAACTTAGGTTTCATATTTCAACTAGTAGAAGTTAGTGCTTGTAAATGATTCATTTCTAACTGTATGTTTTGCCCACATAACATGTACAAAACATGGTGATAAACAGTGGATGAATAAAACACTTTGGTTGTAGTTGGAAACATGCCAGGATACTACCATGGAATACTTTTTATTTCAGTGCTTTTTGTACTTATTCTGTTTATTATTGGAACAGTGTGTAAGGATATTTATGCTGACACAAGTGTTGAATGATATAACTGTGTTAAAATATTCTAGACAAAGTTGATGATGAGACATTTATTTGAGGAATGAAATAATCATAATAAAAAGCAATATTCAAGCTTTATAAAAATAGTAGTTGAACTAAGCTTCGTCGCTTTAGACAAACTCCGGCATGTTTTCTCTGGCCTTGGTATAGCCTTTGCTCCATCGGTATCCAAATTGCTATGCCTTTCTCTTCCCGCTTTCTGTACGCATAGAACATTGTGCTGCGCTTTCTCTATATATTCTTACATAAGGCCATCATTTTCCCTCTCCTTCGCTCTATCCCTGTCGTTGTTTGCTCTGTACAGGATATGTCTTTTTGCTTATCTCCCTCTTTGGTACAACGTATATCAGCCTGTGTTGTGTCTAAATCTTTGTCCTGTATGTCACCCTTTCCCATTTTTTCACAGCGAAATGTAAAATTGCTTTCTGCCTGTCCCTGAGTGGTAAAATTGCCTTTTAAATTGAGATGAAAATTACCAGCCCAGGCATGAACTCACTCCGCATGTGTAAATGATTAAAAGGCTAACAGTAATTTATTCAACAGCAAACAACAAATAAACACCAGAAAATCTAGAAACGTTATTCTAGGTGAGCAGGTAGGTCAGTTCAACTCAGTAGTGGATTATGGTGATAATAAGCATTGGCGAACTAAAAGATGTGTCACTGGGTGACACATCTCAGAGACAGATACAACCTGTTTCTTAAGTTTCTGTTCTTGCATGTACCTGGCAGTGTGAAGTGAGTGGGACTAGCTATACTTCTGCCCTTCAAATTCACCTGAGTCCGTATAGCAACCTTTATGATCTAGTTTTGAGTGATGTGAGGCACTACCAAGCTCTAGCATTTAATAACACCGAGTTAAAAACCGGTAGTGCGATGTGCGCAGGGGAACTAACGAGAGCCGTTCGCTGCAGACCTGGCGCTCCCCGTCCCACGCCTGCCTCCCTCACCGCAGGTCCGCGGCTCCTCGTTGCCCTCTGAATTCCCGTCACCGTTCTCCCTCGCGCTCCCTCTCTCTCTCTTCCCCCCAAACACGCCGCGCCTGAGTCCCCCACCCTAGAGGAGACCTGGGGCAAAGCATAACCTCCCGGGGGCCGCGGCCCGGCCCGCAGCGCCGGCTCAGCCGCCCCGGCCCCAGCCCCGGCCCCGGCCCGGCTCTTCCCTCCGCCCTCTCCAGTGCCGGAGGCGGCGGCCAGGCCGGCCCGTACCTAAAAACCTTGAACGCTGCCGCAGGCCCCCTAAACACAGGGTCGAGCCACGCGCGCTGCAGTACCGCCAACCAGCCCGCCGCCCCCTCGAGCGGGGAAGGAGGGAGGCCCCGGGGCGGGGCGGGCCGGGGCGGGGCGGCCGCAGCGCCCGCCGGGGCCCGCCGGGGAGGATGACGCGCCGCAGCCGCAGCCCCAGCGCGCTTCCGGCGCCCCTCCGCGGGGGAGGGGAGGGCTCCCGTTGCCATGTTCCCGCCCCCAGCCAGCCAGGATTGGTCGTCCCACTTTCACCGTGGCCGAGCATTGGCTGCCGCCCCGTGGCGTAGGGCGACGGGATTGGCTCGGCCGGCGTCCGCGGGGCGGTTGCGGGGAGCCGGGCTGCGGCCGCGGGGAGGCGGACGAGACGGGCTCGGGAGGGGTGAGTGCGGGTCCCGCGCGGGGGGCGCCCGGCCCGGCCCGGGCCCGCACGCCGCCTCCGGCCGCGGGGGGAAGGGGGCAGCAGCCGGAGCCAGGCAGGGCCGGGCCTCGCCTCGCCTCTCGGCGGCCGGCCTCGGCTGCGAGCGGGCCTGGGGCGGTCGCGCGGGCCGCGGAGTGGGGGTCTGCCCTCGGGGACGGGCTGGCGGGGCCCGGCGGCGGCGGGGCGCGGGGCGGGCCCCTGCGGGCCGGGGGAGCCGCCGTGGGATGACGGCCTCGGCCCAGCGCCCCGGGCAGTGAGGGGGAGTGTGGATGAAGGGTTGAGGCCTGGGGTCGAGGCTGTCGGTGGGAGCGGAGGAAGGCAGTGGGCGCGCAGGTGGGGAGCAGGCCCGAAGCGGTGTTAGCCTTGAAATTCAGGGGGATCTTTTATTTGCCGCAGCAACGGGGAGGTGATGCAGGGTCCTGGGAGAACAGGGGGGAGGCCTGCTGCGTGGTGGAGAGCGGCTAGCGTTCCCCTTGTCCTGTGTGCCTACCCAGCTAGGCTTTGAGAGCAGCCCTGTCAGCAGAAGGGATTGGGTTCTTGTTATGCTACTTCGGACAAAATGAGATGGATGTGACTGTACCCACGTTTAAAGTAAGCCAGTTGACCTTGCCTGAACTAGATTAGGAAGGACTCGTGCAGCCCCTTTGCTGGAAAGGAGGTGGCCAGCAAGAGCTGGGAGCAGAACCATCCCCAAACTCGGGGCAGAATGGATCTATCTTTGGCCTCATGAATCAGTTTTCTCTTCCAGAGCTTTTTAAAGACATGTCACCAAAAACATGTAATTTATACACAAAAGTGAGAATGTGTTCAACTGCAGATATAGTGGTCAGAATGGGTTTTACATATTGATGAGATTCACCTTGAGCGTGTTCAGTTTGTGCACTTTAACGCTCCACCTTTTATATGTTTGCTTGAACTGATCGTCTTCAAATGGGCACAGTCCAGTTGAGTTGACTGCAGTGCAACTGAATTCTTTTAAGACAGTGTGCACTGCGGATGTGGTCAAGATACTAGACTGGATGCTGAAAGTGAATTAACATTTTTTTATGAAGAATATATATCTGTTACATAATGTGTGCGTCTTCACAGTGCAGAAAGATATAAAAAGCCTAGTTGGTATCATAACTGTGATACTGAGTACTTTATAGGACATGTCTTGGAGGCTTAGAGACTTGTGTATTTAGGTCTATACTCTATGTTCAGACACTTGTTTCTGCGTGATTCTTGATTTGAACTTATGTATACATACTTACATGATTTAGGGGAACGGTTTTTGATAAAATTATATTACACTGTCTGGGAGAAATAAATAACGTCCTATAGCAATGAAGAGAGCTTTCAGATTCTGTTATTCTCTGCTAGTACACAAGTCGTGAAGAATATGTATCTTATAGAGGTAACTTTCATTTAAGAGAAGTGTACGTATTTACATCTGTATCTGGCATTTGAAGCATATGTATGTAATAAGTATTTATTTGTAGCCAAGTCAGACTGGCACAGAATCGATTTCCCACTTTCTCGTTTATTAAGGAAAGGAAAATGTCTGCAAAAATTGTTTAGAAAAATCATCGAAACATAAGATCAGGAAACTAGTATTTCCTGCAGAATTTTTCTCTGGAAATAATCTTGGAAGCCTTAAATATTAAACTTAACTTCCTGTAAGCATAGACTTGTTTCACTTTTTGAAGTATTTGTCTACTTTTTTTCTTATTTTCATTGCTAGTTCAGTGAATTACAAGGCAATGAAGGCAGTGTGCAAAAGTTCTTGATAGATCAAAGCCTCATCAAAATAAGACGTGTTTATGAATTATTGCCCTGGTAAGTTGGCTGCTGTCATGAAAATATTTACTTCCATAAAAAGCAGTTGAAAAAGCAAATGAAAAATATTGGTACGAGGTACTAGATTGATTCAGGAAGTGCTGTGGTAGATATTAGCAGCAAAAAGTTAAGCTCGCATTGTTACCATTTTTTTAAGTACTTTCTCTTGTATGTAATCCATAGTGCTTACTGGCTTGTGTTTGGTTTGGTTCTTTGTCTCTTACGCCTTTGTAGGCTTGAAGGAAACAAAAATTATTACTGTATTCTACAGCAGTAGAAGCCACAGTCCCATTGTACTGAGCACAATACGTTTATAAGAAAGACAGTCTCTGGCTTATAGTTTGCAGTGTAAGTAGTGTTTGTTTGGCATCTGAGATAATTGGAGCTGCAAATGTAATTGAAGTTATGAGCACAAGATTTACACTTCAATAAAGGTTTATCATAGTATTTCTGAATAATATTTTGAACAAACCAAAAGTATCAGGAATAAATTTGTTCTAATTTGTTTATTCACTGATATGGTAATGATCCTCTGCTCCTTAATGGATAAGGCTGAAAAAGTCTGATACGGTCCACTGCAGTATTATAATGAAGCTTGAGCCAGCCTTGTGTCTAAATATTTAGTAGCATATTTGAACAGGTCCCAGAGATCTACTTTGGATCTACTTCAGTTCGCAAACGTGTCTAAAAAGTTTAGTTAACTTGAAAGTTGTTGCAAGGCATTACAGAAGCAACTTTATCTGAGTAAGTCATAAAAATAGATAGGCCCAAAATGTAGTAGGACGGGAAAGCTAGTTAGCCTTGGCGTTCTCTTCAGAATGTCAGCAGCTATGGGGTATTTCAAGTATCCTGATGTGACGCATTAACCTGAGTACAACTGGACAGTTTCATCCTAAATTTGAAACTTTATCTTCTTTTGATAGCCTGAACTTGAATGAAACACACTTTATGCTGTTTATCACAGGAATATCCTGAAGTGTTTGGAGTAATGGCTTACTCATTTAATATATGGGCACTTACTTGAGCTGCCAAAGAGTGAAATGCAGTAGCTCTTGCGAGAACCTTTATTCCCTTAAAGGCCACATCTGGTTGGTTGTTCTTGTAGTTTTTGTGAAACAAGCTGTTATTTATTTATATTGGAAATTGAGGTAATTGCTAACAAGCTTTTAGTAATGAGTTGAATACTCTGCAAAGATGACTGAGCGTGTGGCTGAATGAATTGTTAAATGCTTATGTGTTACAGTGGAGGGAAGTATTTAGTGGCCCTGCTGCCAATGGTGTTAATCATTCTAAGTAGTTTTAAAATAGCTTTTCAAATTTGATAAATTTCAAGCATGATGTTTTGATACTAGACCCTTATACAGTGTTTAAGGTAGCTAAATGTGTGGCTATGAAGCAGAAAGAATTCCAGTTTGCACATATGTGCAAGTTCTTTTCGTATTTGTGTATAATTAATTATTAGCCCAAAAGTTTTCTAGATGCTTAAAAAAAAAAACCCTGAGTTTTTTAAGTATTGCTGTAACAGCTGCAATCCCTCTGTGCTAGATATTATGCAGAAAAAAACAATACAAGATGATTGGGTATGAAATGGTACATTGGGTATGGAATGGTTGATACTGTAGAAAAGTGGAGTACAGTGAAATGGTATTGATCCTGGTGGTAGTAGTAGTCTTGATTTTTGCTCAGGAGATTAATTCGTAATCAGTTACACCAGAATATTCTTCCCTGTCAGTCAGGTGTCAGAGGTGAAAATTCTGCAGTGATCAAGGGATAAGTTTTCATAACTCAAATGATTTTTAAACGTTAGCAAAAACCCCAGCAAGTCTTCTTTGTTTAGTGGCTTTGTAGTCAACACAGAATCCTAAGTAGCTGAGTCTGCATCACATGCCTGGTAAACAAGGTATTTGTAGCTAGATAACATAGCTTCAAAGAAGTTGTATAACTGATTTTGGAAGATGTGATACTGTAATTTTCTTGGAAAATGTAGAAAGGTGCTTGCTTTAAAAATTGTCTCATATTGATGTGCAATAAGAAGACACCACAGAATAATAGAAAGTAACTTGGGTTTCTTAGTGTGTTCAGCTAGCCATAGCACTGCCTTTGCTGGGGTCTACTGTTAAAACGTTGATGAAGTTAAAATACTCCATTGCTCACGTTGAATGGTAGGTAAACATATACGACACAGCACCTTTTCCTTTAAAACATGTTAAAGCAGCTAAACACACACTAAGTGGTTCTCTGAGTTAGAGATCTACAAGAGTACTTTAGACTGCTAGGTAATAGATCTATGAGGTATTTCCAGATTGGAACAAGTGATTTTTAAATGAAAAATTGTTGTTTTTAAAAAGGAGATGGCAAAAATCCAAGTATCTATTTCCTAGTAAAATTGGTGTGATTTCATGTAGCATTTAGATCATTAATCTTTTAGAAATTTAGAGGAAATATTAGAAAATGCCTAAGAATAATAAATACATAAGTTGATCAATAGAGGAATTGCAATTTATTTTCCCAGTTTGTTGAAAGCAAGCAGATAGTAGTTGGGATCCACCTTGCCTCCCTCAAAATAGCTGAGAATGTTGTGAACCCCATTTCTATAAGCTTGTGATTCCAGGGCGTAGAACCAGAATAAATATCTGAAAGTCCTTTGGGAATGATTAAATCATCAAAAATAGGGCTGGGAGGGACCTCATAAGGTTGTCTGGCTTTTCCCCTCTCCCACTGCAGAGTTGCAGTGACTCTCCCACTAGATGTTTGTTTGAACCCCATTCTGTGGGATGCTTCACTAACTGAGGTTCTTCAGCCTTTCCGGGCAATCTGTGTAAATGATACAGTATTCCTACAGGTAGAAACACTTCTGTAATGCCATTTCCAAATGCCAAGGAAGTCTTCCTTGCTACGATTTAAGACTGATCTTTTCTGAGGGACAGTACTCAAAACTGTATGCAGTATTCTAGATCCAGTTTTAACAATCTCAAACGGAGTAAAAGGGTTGCCTTGCATGTCTTGTAGGCTTTGCTCACTCCGTTGCCTTTTGCCACAATGGAGTGGAAGTATTGACTTGTGTTCAGTTTATGGTCCACTATAATCCTTAACTGCCCTTCTGCAGAGCTATGCATAGCAATTATTCCCCCTTCAGTAATTTGCTCAGTTGTTTATTCCTACCCGTAATAATATCTTGCACGTGTCTTTTGGGAAAGGTCTCATTTTCTTCCCAGGCGTGTTAAAATCGCTTTGCGTTCCATTCCTAAACTTGGAGGCCCAGCTGACTTGGTCCTTAAATACGATAGGTATGCCCTCCAGTCTGTCACTTGGATCAGAGATTGCGTTTTTGTTATCCTTGTATTCAACATCCAGAATAATATTTGCAAAGCAGTGAATTTTTGCAAAGCAGTGTTTAAAGCAGTGAATTTTTGCAAAGCAGTGTTTAAAGCAGTGAATTTTCACTGTTCTTCAGGAAAAAAAAAATCTTAAAAACATGCCCTTTGGTTGGAGTTGAATATGTTAATTACATGTTTTGAGTTAACGTGTGAAGATGAGAGAGATGATAACAGATTACAAAGATAAGTCCTTGGACATGATCTTTTGCTTCGCTGTATCTCTTTCTCATGTAAGAGTTTCAATTACCTGAACTTCCACTTTGGAATTATGTTGTCATCTAGTATTTACTGAATTTATCAAGGGAAAAGCAAGCGACTGTTCTAACATCTTGAAGTAGGCTGAGGTCATTTGCACTGGCAGAAGTAGAATGGAACCTTGTATACTAAACTAAATAAAATGACCGAACTTTTCTGTAGTACCAGCTTCTATTTGACATCTTTAGGCTTTAAAAAGATACGTATTATCTTCTAGAAAGTAATTGGAATTGAAAATGAGAAGCAGAATGTGAAGGTAATAGGTGAAGGAAAAAGAGCAAACAAAAACTTTGGGGTTTTTTGTTTTTATTTCTTTGGTGGAGTAGTAATTTGAGTGGGAGGGAGAGAGGAGGGAGACAGTCTACAAGGGTACCTTTTACTGAAAATAAGGCCTGAATTTCTAGATGTCTTTTAAAAAGTAGTTGCTTTAAAAATTGCTACTTCCATGCCATTAATTTAGTACAAATATTTAGACTATGAAAATTTCTGTTGTTGGGAAAGGAGGGAGAGATGAAGTTTCAGTTGATGATTGTCAACCCTTAGTAGTGTACTTTTATTAGCAGAACACATCACTATAAGGGCCACTGGCAAAGTTATGTTAGGGTTTTTAATCTTAAAACTGTAAGGCTTGTTTTCCGAGGGAGGATGAGGGTGGCAAGGTCTTGTTCTTAATTAGTTAATACAGATGGCATATACACAATACATTAAAGGCTTTTAGTACTTCAGTTATTTAATCTTCTGTCTCTCTTGAAATGAGATTTTATTGTAGAATTTCTATCATAGATATTCCTCAGAATAAAAGCTGGAAGAGCAATTATTATGGTAAGCTGGAGCTGGCAATTTGTAGGACAAACTTTCATGTCCTGTCAAAGTCAAGGCAGAGGAAAGTGATGCATTTAAACAATTTTCAGTTTTGTGAAAGAGAGTAGAGAGACTTGGGAAGAAAAGGCTAAAATCAGATTAATTCAATGCAAAAATAATGCAGAAGCTTAGCATGAGGATGGAGCAGCTAAATGATAGGAGGATGGTGAAAAGTCAGCACCAGAATGCTTACAGATCAGTGCTCAGTGGAGAACGAGTGCATGGTGCAGGGATGCAGGGGCTTTGGCAGCAGAGTTTGTTTAGCGAGTCCTGCCGCTGGCTGCTTACTTCTGGCTCTGTTCCACCACCTCGGTTGTGCTAATGCAGCTATCCATTGAGCTGATCTAGCTTTAGAAAACAAAAATAGGAATTAGCCCCTCAAAGAAGGGGATTTGGTAAAGCTGAGTGAGTTCACTAAGTCTGGTTTACAGCTTGACTGCAACTGTTGTAACCACAGCTAAGGCAGCATCAGAGTAAGCCCACCTAACCCTGGCTCTTTGGCTGAAGTGGACAAGTGGCAAACGGCAACGCAGGTGTTTTCTGTTAACTCATGTTGGTGAGGAGACTCGATGAAGAACAGGGGACTGTGTGGGATCTTGAACTGCAGAGGGATGTCTGAGGATAGAAAGGGACTGTGTAAAGATACTGGTTTGTCCAGCTCACCTGATCAGATACCTCTATATGAGAGATGCTGCCTGGGCTCAACTTGTAAGAAGTTCTGGCCTTGAAGAAAATCTATTTCTCCTTTTCTTCAGGACTTTACTAAATATTAATTGCTCTCTGATTATTTTTTACGTATTTAAATCAAGGCAAGTGTTTTAAGTTCTTTCCTGCATATACTTGAACCGGCAATCATTTGTGTAGTGCCAGCCCATGTTCCCTTTGAAGTTTTTAGCAAATCTCTCATGATTTGGACAAAGTCGTGACTATATGTGCTCATTGTAGTAGGTCATTAATTGAGACTGGGTTATGCAAACGATGCCCAAAATATTAATGGTCGTGCTTCTTTCTAACCCGCATATTGACTAATGCACTAATAAATGTGAAAATTTAGCTTTTTATATTTGTGCCTTAATAGACTGAAATATTTCTGCTCTTCCCCCCCCTGTTTCTTAGAGCTTAGGTTTTATGTTTATGGCACAAAATGCATGCAGAACTGCAAAACTGAGGATAAACACCTACATACATCCAAAATGGAAACTGTGTTTAGTACTGAAGTGAAAGGAAGCTGGTATCAGTTTAAACGTCCCATTGGTGTTTGTACCCTCTTTTTGGTATTTGGGAAGAGATGCAGATCCATATCGGAATATTTTATAGAGATCTTGTTGGGTTTTTTTTGGGGGGGGGGAGGGGGTTCTATGTTAAAATGTACATGTGGGGAGGTGGAGAACCTTTTTCGTTGTTAGTAGTAGTTTTGTTTACATTTGTTTAATACCTTTTCAGGCAGATCCAAGGGGTATCTGCTAAGTTAACACAGTGTCTGGCACTTCCGTATGTTTATGGCCTTGAGCTGTCTAAGACTAATTGTATTCATGAGTAAGGAAAAATAGAAACAAGAAGCCTACTTCAAATTCATCTTCAGACCTCTTCTGATGGCAGAGGAAGCTGCTGCTTTTTATTTATTTATTTATTTATTTTGGTCTGAAGTAGCACGTTAGAATTTCTATCTTCTGAAGTGCTGACTGTTAACTATTGGTATTTTAAGGCACAACTAGTAAATAAATAAATAAATATGGCTTCAGGCACTGTAACGAGGCATTAAAATGCTGTTAAATTTCTGGGAGATGGGATCTGTTTGGAGGTCTCACTTTGCTTTTGTCTCTTCCTCACTCCTCCGGAAGAGCAATCTCTCACTACTCATCTAGGGTTTGAGGTTCTTTGGAGACTGGGACTTCAGCCCATGATCAAAATTGCAGTGGGAGAGTGCGCTGGAACCAAATCCCTCACCTCCCCCTCAGCTCCAGAAATACACAACCGCCTTTTCTATTCCCTTGTTTCCAGCTGTCTGACTGTGTGCTGCAACTGTGGTTTCCAGCCTGGCTGGAGGGAGAGGAACAAGCAAATCCGATTCTAATTCCTTCACCTTCCTGCTACTGGAGCTGAAAGGGAGGTAGTACAGACAGTGTGCCCTTACTGTAGGGAATAGGGCTGGAAGGCGCATGGGGGAGGGGGATGTGTGCAAGGACATCTGACCACCTGGGATCATTACTATATTGTCACTAGCACGGACTCTGGTTATTCACAATTGATAGGGTCCAGGGCAGTAGCGTGTGATAAGTATAAACATGCTGGCACCAAATGTGTATGTATAATTTTAAATTATGAGTTTAGTTTGGAGTGACCTAACTAAGTGTAAAGAGCCCAACAGTGTTTCTCAAGGTCATAAAGTATAAATGTGATGTGACTAGTATTTTTATTAGCTCTCTAAATAACATTAAATACAGAATTACCTTTGTAGTTCAAGCGGGCAAGGTGATAACAAGCATCTTGTTTCTTTGCAAAGACATTCGTATATCTTACATTGTCTATACTGTGCTTCTGACGCTAGGCCCCCAATGGAAAATACATGATTTGTGTTCGCTACAAGCGTACTTAGAGCTACTGAGATTCCAGAGACCTGGATTAGTCAGTCTGCTCTAAGATGCAGCCAGCTGCCGTTTCAGTCATAGTGAAGTAGTCAGCCTCTGTAATCTGGGAGGTGAACAAAAAAAAAAAAAAAAGGAGGGGGGGAGTTATTTTCATTTAAAGTGAATTCAGTGGAAGGCCAGCTGCCAGTTTATTAAGTGTGGAGTACCGGCTACTTTCAGCCTGGAGCAAAGATAAGGAGCTATAGTAAAAACATTGACTTTAAGCATTCATATGCTTAAAGGAGACTACAGAATAACCTGAAAGGTTAACAAAAAGGCAACAATTAAAGCCTGAAAAATAAATCCCTGAAGCATGCGCTATTTGTTAATGTACGTCTGAGCTGATACTGCTTATGGAAAGAACTAATATTTGATTTTCAATTAACCCAGCGAGCAATCTAAAGTCACTGCTCAACCAAAGGCTTTGAAGAAGAAGCTTTCAAATCCATAAATCAGATTTTTTAGAAAATATTTAATTTACTTAATAGTATGATTCTCCAAGGTTTAGATAAATCCCAGTCAATGAAGGTAAGTTCCAACGGAAGATTCATTATTCTTAGTGCAAACAGGCCAGTGTATGTAGTTTGAAGTTTGTGAACATAATAAAACATTTCAAGAATTTTGGTGTTAATCTGCCCATAGCGAGGGAAGGGACAAATGGTGCCAATGGTATGTTGTCTTAAATTACTGAAATATTTATCTTATTTCACACCTTTCTCCTGTCAAACGAAACAGGGAATCTCTCTACCTTCCTGAGCACTGCCGCTTACAAAACTAGAAGTTCTCCATGCTAATTCAAATTTCTTTTTAATTCATCTGCTCTTAGAGGCTTCCAGAAATACCTGCAGGAAAGAGAGAGATTTGGAAGACTGGCTGCAGATGCAGACTATTAGTTAGTATAGTTTAAAAGATAACGTGAAGATTCTTTTACCTGCAACTTTTGTCTGCACTGTTTGGGGTATGGTTTAATGATGACTCAGAACTAGCTGGGTAGAGGAATCAGTATCAAGAACCTGAATTGTTTTTAAGTTTCACCAGTTTGAACAAAATACTTTGTAGTACAAATACATTATTATACTTTTCAGAACACAAGTAAACCTTTTAAGACTATAAGGTGGAAAACAGTAATTGTGTCAATATTACATGCGTTCCCTTTTAAAATCTTGAGCAAGAGTGCCTATTTTTTACATTGTGGCAGAAAATGGCTTCTGTAATTAATAGATATAAAAGAAAAAAGAGCACTGGGTATGAGAGAGGAGATTATTTTTACTTCTTCGTCAAGAGTTGGGGAGATTGAGACCAAATATGCATGTGGTTTTTTTTTGAAGGATGTTGCAAAAATTTGAGAAAGTGTGACAGAGATACGAATTATTGAAGGACTGCAGAAAACACTTCATAGAGACATATTTGTTTTAGATGAGCAAAGTGACCTTCAAACAAAGAAAAACCCATTTAAATACCTTCTGTAGCAGAAAATAGTGGCCATTAAAATGCTCTTGATCTTGTTATTCTGTTTTCCGCTAGATTGAATAGCTAGAATCTGAGGACAAGCAAATTTGAATGTAAAATTAGGCCTGGATTTAGGATATTGGATTTTTTTTTGTTTTGGTTTTATTGTTTTAATAGAGTGAGTAACTATCAGAAAAAACTACTGAGGCAACGGCAGTTATTCCATCTTTTCATGTCCTCAAGTTAAAGCTAGCTTATACTAGGTTTTAGTTCTGTAATTTTGGTAAGACAAAAACACAAGTTAGGTTTTTTGTTGAACTTCAATTACTGTGCTTAATTTAGGGATAACATAGTTGAATTGTGGTGTAAAGGATGGATGATGTTTAGATTGGATACTTCAGTAGTTTCTTTAATTATGAAGTGCTGTAAATCAATGAGAAATCATGTAATCGCTCTTTTGATGCCATATAAATTTGGCTTCCTGCTCTTGGAGGAGATGTGATGTATTTCATGTTGATCAATCATGATGGTCACTTCTGGGAGTTGTCACAGCAACAAATGCTTGGGGATTTTGATGTGAAGAAGGAAGGTTAGGAATAGGGAAAAAAACAGTGAAAAGTAACAATCATTTCTTCTCTGCCTGCCTTTAATATGGTAAAACTGTCAGTGTAGCAGGGCTTTGCATTTTTTCTTTAAATAGAAAAATAGCTATGGTTCCTTTGTGATCTAGTTTTCTCTCTGGCTTGCTTAGTCAGAGAACTCTTCTTTGTTTCTCTTTCTTTTTGAATGCTTTTGGAGAGACTCTCAATATCTTCCCAATTATTAATGGAGCCAAAATTTTCCCCTAAAAACGAACCAGCCGTGGAATGTCTTTCTGAGTATTGCATGGTCACCAATTTGCCAATGTGTTTTGTGTTCTAAACATGCAGCTGACATTAAGCAATCCACAGTCCTGAGCTGCAGATAAGCTTTAATGTCTTTAACAGTTCTACATTTTTGTACTTTTATT
The DNA here is from genome assembly GCF_040807025.1 of Struthio camelus. Lineage (NCBI taxonomy): Eukaryota > Metazoa > Chordata > Aves > Struthioniformes > Struthionidae > Struthio > Struthio camelus. Next base: position 26,876,594 of record NC_090981.1, read on the forward strand.
TATAAAAAAGATACAGGTTTTCATACTGTTGCTCATTGATGTCAGTAATAGGAAGGTAAGTATTAAAGGTCAGTGGGAAGGAAGGTTACAACTTTGAAGTCGGAATCTGTAGCAATTCAAACGTAGGTATGTTTAAACATAAATTTTGTTTATATCAGCCCATTAGAAGAGTGAAGCTAAGTACATTGAACTAATTTGAGTAAGAACTTATATTCTTTATTTTCCTTACTGCATATCTGTGCAACGTACTATAGCCTAAACCAAAAAATTGATGTAGATTCTTTTGGTCAGTACTGTCACATGCCTTGAAAAGCTGGAAGCTACAGCCAACCAAGATTAGACGAAATAACAAAACTATTGAGTTGACAGAGGTAGTGGATGAGAAGTAGTAAGAGGAATTAGATGAAGCCACATAGTTCAGTGATTACAGAGCGCAGGCTTGAATTCAGCACATCTGGATTCTTAGTTGCTCTTTCCATTTAATCCTCAGTGAAATGGTTTTTTAGTGAGAAGATATGGGATGACTTACTAGCCTTTTTTAAACACTTACAGGAAAGAAATTTGTGGGCTGGCCATTATGGGCTTCAATAAATGAGTGTTAGTCTAATTCATAGGCTATTCATATGTGCCATGAGCCAAGGTTATGCATGCGGATGGCTGATTCAGATCAGGTGAATCAACTGCAAGCAACTATCAAGGTGCTACAACCAAGCTAGTTCTGCTCTTCCTCTTGAACCTTTGGAGTTCGAATAGAGAAAAGCCCCCCGGGGTAGGGAAATGGAGAGACTGGATAAGGGAGGGGCTGGTATTGCAAGGCAGTCCCACCTGGGCACCTTCAACTGAGGCATGAAATTGGATGGAAAACACTTGGCACTGGTTCTTCCCTTTCTGTTATGTAGGGTTGCCACTCTTACTCTCTCCCTCCATCTCTACTTCCCTCTCTTCCATTAGATATATGATAGCCCTAGGAGGTGACTGTATATGTGAATGATAACAAGAAACTAAACTGGACGTGATAGGGTGAAAATAAGGTGCAGGCAAATCAGACGGAGTACTTAACAGAAAATGTTCCCTGTGAGGTTTCCAGGAGGTTTTTTTCAGTGGAAGTCATGAAAATCAATTTTCTGCTTAAACTGAAAAAAAATTGCTAGGTGTATAAGGGAAGACTTTCAGTATTTCAGCTCTTGCAAAAAAAGGCAAGATTTTTATTAAAGGTATTCAGAACTGTTTAGATAAACTGGGATTTTTTTAAAATAAAAATGAGTGCCCGGTCTTTAATATTGTATCTGGCCAAAAGTGTTACAAAGAGATCTTTGCCAATCTCTTGTCCATTAACTAGGTAACTAAATGGAACCCTTCAGTATTTTCAAAATCTAGCCTGTAATATGAATACTGATTCTTTGCAGACTTGAGCCTGTGAGGTATAAAAAGTTGCCCTGCCTCCCCCCTCACGCGTTTTCTGTGTTGCTATCCACAATTATATTTTGTAATTGCAGAGAGAACAGTGTGTATAACAGGCTATGTGTAGTTAGTACGTGTTCATTTTATTAATTAAAGTTTGGTAGGTCCATAAGTTATTAAAGAATTCTGTGGCCAGGGTATTGTCATATCATAGAGGAAAAACTAGTAGTTAGCCCTTTTGATATCTCTGTTCCCAGATCTGTCTCTTCCAATTTTGTTGCTTTCTCTGCTCAAACTAATCAAACAAAATGATGCTATCCAAGCAGTTCACAGTAGTTCTGAGAACCACCAGCATGACAAACCTGCCTTCCTCTGTTGCAGTCAAATTGCCCTGTTCAAAAGTCAGGTGTAGGTTGTAATGATATCTTACATTGATGTAGGTGGTGGTTAATCATTTGAATAGTATCGTAGATCTAGGATGTACATTTCTTGATCCCAGAAAGCAGCTTCTCTTCTTTCTAGTTTCTAGAACGTGAAGAAATTGAGAGGACAGAGGAGAATCAAAGATAATGAAGAAAAGAGTAAGTGTGGGTGTCAGGATTTAAATGGATATTGCTTGAGGTTCGGAGTCCTGTCAGAGGACTTACCAGCTACCTGCACAGGAGATTGTAGTTGTCCTAAATGTGGCTCTGTAGATTAAAAGGATTTGAGATTTATACGTAGGATTTTGATTGAATTAACGAATCATTTATGGATGCTGTGCTGTGAACATATGTATGTGTACAACTACAGTTAACCTTTAATGTTAACGTGCTACTTTTAGAAAAATTTTTTGACGGGCAAGGGGACAAGTTGATTATGCAGAGTCAAATGGATTTGAGTCTAAATTCCCAGACTTTAAACGTTACAGCCTATAGGCTGCTGGCTCTAGGGACTGGAATCCATAGTGCAATATTTGTAGAGATAAAGAGGAAGTACAGCGCTATGCACCAGCGATTGTGGCGTTGCCTCAGAAAGGCCAGACCTAGATCTCTCTCTGCTTAACCTATGGTTTATGCTTTATGTCTTTTAGGAGCCATTCCCTCTTGTGTGTGTGTTTTTTTTTTTTTTTTTTTTAAATCTGTGTCTGGTAATCTAAAATACCTTTCTGCTGGGTGACAGCTGCTAAGGAACTTGTGATGGGCTCGGGTGACTGTGGTATCCTTCTAGAAGGATGGAGGTGGGGGTATAAATTAGCCTGAAAAGCGGATAAATAACCTGTTTCCCATACCATACTTAATCACTGGTGTGTTGCATCAAAAGGGAAGCATGTCCTTTCATGTTGGCCTTGCTTTTAAAAAAGGTGTCTCTAAGACTGGTCTGTTTTTTCAGAGCTGTATCCTCTTAGTAGGTATTGGGCATATTTTGAACAGGCCTGCTGAACCGGTTGTCAGATAGAGCAATGCCCGCTTCTCAGGCTGCCTTAGCCAGGGAGAAAGAACTGAGAGAGGATATTCCAGGCTGCGGGAACTTGATTGCCTGAAGGATGGCCTGTAGCTTGGCCTCTGAATTTAGGGGCCAAAACTTTGCTCACTGAAGGCGTGTAGGCAAATAGATTTGTGGCTCCCTCCCTTGAGATTTGTATCTAGATAGAAATTCGAGTCTCCGTTAATCCAAATGTGCTATTTAAACTTTTAGTGAAAGATGAATGTTTTTATTTCCTATCTAATAAATCCCTCTCAGAGCAGAGAAATTCAGAGCTTTTTTAGTGCTCATAGCTGCATAATGTATCTTTTTAAAACAAATACAAGATGGGGTAGTGTATATGTGAAAGAATTATTTGGAACAGAAAGCTGTAGCGTATTGCACCCAGCTTAAAGTCTTTGCATGCTATGAACTTCAATTTGAAAAATAGAAACATTCAAATTTAGTGAGTTTGACTCTCTTGAGTGAACATCTATTATATTTATTTGTGAAGAATACTTGTGTTTTAGAGAACAAACTAAGGATTAAGCAGTTGTATTTTTACCTTTTTTTGTTTCAACAAGTTGTATCAGCATCTTTGAAGGCAAATGGCTCTATTGCTGTGCTGATTTACTAGTCTGAACTGTTGGATTGTGCTCTGTGAGTTGTTTGGATGTGGTTGCTTTATTGTCAGCTGCCTTTGGCAGTCTGCTAACCAACCACGTGACAGTCGGTGAAAAATTAAGAATCATCAGAGCTTGCTTGAAAAAACATGAGTTATTGGTTGATTTAGTAAGAATATTAACTGGATGACTTAAGAAAATTAATCGTCAATCTTTCTCCCGTCTGCCCCTTCTCCCCAACTTTTTTTTTTTTTTTTTTTTTTGGAATTAGTTGCAGAGACTTTCTTGGCAAAGATCATGGGGAGTCTTCACATTTCTAGGGAGCAGCACTTCAAAAAGATTGCAAGAATAGTATAGGTAAAGGTTAGCTTCTGCTGCTTGATATGTGCTGGGCAGGTATGGACAAATATGTGAAAAGATATTAAGCGAAGGTTGTATGTAAATGGCCGCCAACTGCATGAGAGAAGAAGCCCCTGATACCTGCCCTAAGTTTGTGAAAATACACCGCAGAAGCAAACCGCTAGTGACACACATGTTAGGACTCCTGCGGGGTTCATGGAGCTGGGCTGTGCTTGCAGAGATTCCCTGTGTGGGAAGAATCGTGGAAGTAAGAGATGACTGGGATTACGCTCATTAGGGGAGATTTAGAGCATTATATATAATGTGATGAGCTATAAGACAACATACATGTAATAAACAGTTTATTGTAATTTGGCTAATGGTCACAGAAGTGAACCTGGCAATGTTAGATAAGACTACTTGTGTTCTACTTTACCTTAAATATTACAGTTTTAAGAAATTGAATTGTAAATGTTTGAAAGATTTTTACTTTTAAACACAGCAAGTGTCTTCATTGCTGCTGTCAATTCGCCTGGGAATGAAACAGTAATATTTTAGACTCTTTTGCAGTTATTTCATTTTACACATAGTTTTGTTAAGTTTAGTCCAGACTTATTTTTCCACTATTTCTCATTCCGCTGTGCTTTATACCATGTTTTGGCATTGGGAAAAGAGGCAATATATCTGTTTCTTCTCACCATATTCTGAGCACCCTTTGCTCACTTTTGGGTTTGAGACTTGCTTACATTAACGATTTTGTCTATAGGGAAGATCAGGCAGAAGGTATTGAGACTCTCTGTAGAACTTCCACTAAAATGCAGCTTTCTAGCAAACATTTTCAAAATCGCTGTGCCAGGTTCTGTAAGCTTCCTTGTAGGAGGTTTTTATGTACCTGAAGCTGTTAAGACTATAGCTTCTAGAAGTTATACTTTATAAGAGGTGATTTTCTTTTATTTGCTTTAGTTAAAACTTTAAGGGATCATGCAATTTCTGTTGAGCATAGCACCGAGAAAAAACCTTCATTAATTTTTCCCCTTTTTTTTTCTTTTTTTTCTTTTTTTTTCTTTAAGGTTTGTGTTAGACAGGAAGCAGCAAAGTTAGTTTCCTGTGTGTCGGTCCTAGCAAAATGACAGCTTCAGCAGGGATGCTAGTTTTCAAAAATGAACCTAAACTCTCACGGGGTTGGTACATATGCGATCGTGCCTTTGTTGACAGTCTGCATATTGTAAGCACTAACTTTTCAAAGTTGCATAAAGAAACTGCTGATCAGTGGCATCTTTGTATACAAATATTCCCTCTTAAAGAGTAGTGGAAAGATCAGTTTAGCAGCCAGGAAAAATAAAGCTTTCCTCTCATTTTTCAGAAGTTCAGAAAGCTGTGGGTTGATAGTTGCAGACTTTATTTTCTTACCTTTAACTTGTGCCTTTCAAAGTTCAGTGACTTTGGAGAGCAATAAAACTACTATGTTAATTCCATATCTAGTAAAGTTTAAAAGTGACTTAAAGGGACACACAAAAGCCACTGAACATCTGAAACAGTGAGCTGCTAATTGCATTTGCATATGCAACAGCCTTTGGACATGAACTCTTATATTAGCTTATTTATAGTAAATATTAATGCTGGAGTAGAATCTTTCTTCATTACAGTGTTGACAGCTTTCCCCCATTGTTTCTCAAGTTTCCTGTAGTCTTTACTCCATGTTTTCTTGATAAAAGCATTAAGATCCATTAATATGGGATGTTGTTACAGTAGTATGAGCAATACATGGGTTATTACCTTGTCTGAAAATATATACCTGAAAATATCTATATCTATATATATCTATATCTATATCTATCTATCTATCTATCTATATATATATATTCTTTTACCTGAAGGTAAAGAATAAAGCATTCTTCCTTGGGACTTGGGAATATTTGTTTGAGAAAGTATGTTTGCTTAATTGTACTTTTGCTGTCACAGCGATAAGCTAGCTAGGGCCAGCTGACTTGTGTTGCATTACCCTGAGGCTTTTCCCTTATAACGTTTCAAAAGTTTATTGCACGCTGCCGTATGTAGTGTGTCAGACCCACATGCAGAAGTGTATCATGTATTTAAAAAAAAAAAAAAAGTCCTGTGGCATCCATGTTTAAAAATATGTTATACAATGTTCCTGTTACTTACTACAAATATGTTAGGATGAAGACAAGATCAGTGGTTGTCAATATTAATTAACACAGAGGAAAATTTCAGTTATTATGTATTTTTCATGCCGTATAAGCCCAGAGCGCTTCAGGTTCTTAGCAACTGTATGTCAGAGAATCTCCAAACCTCACTGAAGAGAATTGGGAAATTCCGTGCTTTAAAAAAAATTGCATAAAATTGTTGGAAGGAGGGGAATTATAAGGAGATGTTGTTGTCTAATACAGTTTTTTGTCTGTCTGTTTCTTTTTAATCATCTCATGTAGCAATGGGACAAGAAGCTGGCAAACCTGCCTGGCCCAAACCAGCAGGAGGCTATCAAACTATTACGGGTAGAAGATATGGAAGAAGACATGCTTATGTCAGTTTTAGACCATCTTTGACCAGCCAAGACAGAAATGACCTCCACAGCGGAGAATGTGAAGGATTAGAACTGGACGATGTTCAGAAAGAGAAGTCTTTGTGTATGTGCATATCTTCGTGTTATGTGCCATATAATTGCAAACTGAGATGCTTGGTGGTGGGAGGTGCATAGAAAATGGTATAGAAGGGAAGACAGAACAGTCACATAAGTTACTGTGTGCAAACTGCGTTTCAGATGGTTTCATAAAATGAAACTCAACATGAAGGCAAATTAAAGTAGTAACTATTTTAGGCTGTTTAATTTTGCTTAAAGAAGTATATTCCTGAAAGAGTTAATGCCTCCTAACCAACTAGATAATTTTAACATTGTAGAATTCTTTGTAAGTTGTCTGCAAATCAAGTGATTCTTTCATAATCACATTTGGAAGAAAATACCTATTTGAACAGAACTAGGCTACTAAGTATTTTACATATCATGGACCAGGTTTTTCTCTGAGGTACCTTTGTTGACCTTAGTATAGCTAGAGCAGGAATTACTTTAATCCTGTATAACCTCTTAAAGATTCTCTCTCTTTGGTTTGTACCTCTTGGACCGTTTCCCTGTTTTTTTGTGAATGTTGAACATTAACATTTAATTTCAACTGTCTTTTGGGACTTCAGCTTTCAAAGAATGATTTCCTACAGAGGTACAAAATGGCCTATTGGATTATAAACAGTCCAATCTCTTCGTATGAGGTGATTTTCTATTAAAAAGTAATTGTTTATTGATATAGCTTCAGATGTTCCAAAGTAACGTTTTTTTCTCCTTCTCCTATAAACTATTTTGTTACTGCTTTTTCCTTTTTCCTTCTTTTTTGATAATAACGTGGTGTAAATTTAACTTTCTCATATACCATTGTTCTTGGAGACTATTATGTGATGTAGAGCCTTTCTGGGTGGTTTGGTTTCCATTGGTAACTTGAATGTTTTTGTGGTTATCTATGCTTCATATATTTACTACATTTGTGTCTTAGTTAAAGATATGTTACCTGTAAATTGGTGCTTACCCTTGTACAGATTTTCCTATGGTCTCCCTCTGATGCTACCACCATTTTCATGTCAGTAAATCAGAGCTGAGCATACTGTTATTTTAGGGAGTCATAACAAATATACAGGTTAGAGACTGTTGTCTCCTTGTTCTGTAGTGGGGTGGTTTTGTATGTAAAGTGTAAGAGAGTGTTGATTTGTTTTCTATATTAGGTCTGATAACAGGATGCCTCTCTCTTCATGTTTAGTCTCTTTTTTTTTTTTTGCATCACAGCTGTCCAGATTTTGAGAAATGTTTTTGATTGATTATTCCCCTTCCCTCGACTAGCTTACTGTTCCCCCCTCCCGTCAAGTTGATCCTTGTCTTCCACTGGGTGGGTACTGACCAAATTGTTCTGTATGTTTCCCTCCAAATTGACCTAACACCTTTTATGCATGTAAGCAACCACAGAACATAGGTAGAAGAAACTTCATCTCAACGTTTTATCAGATAAAGTGTTTGTAATGTTACAGTACTGTCTCCTACAAGCCAGATCCAAGTGCTGAAAGGCACAGCTTATATTTTTTTATTTATGAAGTTCAATGCCATCAGTTTACCAAGCTAGACATGGATTAGCCGTTTAGATGAGAGTAAAATCTGAATTTGAAGCAAATGTTTGATCTGCAGTAGTTATAAGTATCTGTGTAGCAGCTGTCAGAGTCCTGATGTAAATGTCCTCCGTGCAACCACTGCTTTCCAGATGTACTTGAAGAATCTGTCTTGGATGTTCACTTAGCAAGCTGTTGGGGTTTTTTGTGTGGTGGTGTTTTTTAAACCTGGAACATTCATGTTGTATGGTTCCCTACCTCTGACTGTTCTTTAAAGTGTCTGTTATGGAATGTCTTCATTTAACCATGCATGTCTCAATTTTTCTCTGCTCAGAACTTTTTTTCTCTTGTGATTGAAAGTTTCCCAAATGTCTTAATATCAGCCTACAATTTATAACTACTTGCATGAAGTTATGCAAGCCCTTGTGTTTTCAGAAACGGTTTGAATGTACATTGCTTAGGAGTTTACAGGTGACTTGCAGTAAGCATTAATTTTGCGCAAGGTATACATTTTAAACTTTAGCTCTTGTTGCTGGGTTTGATGTTTATTGTCCCTTTATGCAAGAGGTTCAACTGTAAAATAAGCAAACTGAATTTACAGTGATTGTAACTTGCAACTGTAAATTCTACATCCATCTCTGCTATTATTGTCTCCTTATAAGGAGTCGCATTCATAGCGACACGTACAAAATATAGTGCTATTAGTATGTAATTTATAGTATCAATAAATGGCTTTATCTGACTGTGGCAGGAGGCACAGTTCAGCCAGTTAATGAATGGGTAGTCTGAATTTTATGTTATGGAAAGAAATGTTGCAGCTTTTTAAATCTTCTAGCGTTTTTTTCAAGTTTCCTGTTGTCGTCTTAGAATTCCTTTTCACGTAAACAACTTAAAGATGCTGCTCATGAACATGTTCCTTCTTTAATATATCTTGCTACTGCTATCACAGGCTGAGCTGAATCATTTAATCTGTCTGTATGGGCTTAGTTTATAAAAATGAAAACATAAATATATTAGCAAAGAATCAGTGCATCTCTGCCAAATGTTTCTCTTTATCAAATTGCACTGCAGTCCCAATAAAATACCCTTTTTTCAGGAGCTGATGTTGTAAGTGAGAAAATTGCTATTATGTTTGATTATTCCAATGTATTCTTTCTTACAACTTTCTGTAAAGGTTCCAGTCCATTGGTTCAAGTTTGTTCTGGTTTATCGGATGAGCCTTTGTTAGAAAATGTTGGAACTGGAGCACCTGTTTGTCAAACTGTGTCGAGCCAAACTTTTGAGACGAACGCTTCACCGTTTTCTCTAGTCTCTTACAGTCTGGAAGGCAACCAAATCTCAGGGAGCATTATGAATCCTGATAAAATTTCTGAGGACCTTGCAGAATATGCTTCTGGAGACTGTAATGATTTGAATGGCCAGAATGGAATTGCTTTTGTAAACATTGACTCTTATGAGCCAGATAGCAGTGATGGAGAGGATGATGATGGCCAAGGTAATCTTTCCTTGGTGAAGGAAGAAGCAGGTGTATTTCAGGAAACGCTAGATAACATGCTTTCTGAGTTAGAAAAGGGCGTAGAGTCTTTTTCTGAGTTACAGTCCCGGTTATCCAGTCTTAACCACAGCATTTCTAGGGAACGTTGTGAAGAAGTGGGACCAGTGCCTTTAATAAGATATTCTAACATAGATTCAGACTTGGCCCATCAAAACAACAGGACACTTAAAAAATCTGCTGAAGATCAAGCTATACTGAAAAGTAACTTGAGTAGTGCTAGTTGTGAAACACAACAGACAAAAAATATAGTTGATGTTGGAATCAGGACCCCTATTAGTAATGAGTTAAATGTCAGTGATGGAAAGACTGACCAAGGGAATTCACCTGAACCAGTAGTGAGACCCAAAATTAGAAAACAAAATCCTACAAGCCAGTTGGATAGAAAGAAGCTTCTCCCTAGTGATGATGAAGAGAAGAGCGGTTCTAGGAGGCGAAGTGAAATTGCTGAAGTCCAGCATGGGCATGCAGAGTGCGCCTTGAGGAATGGCAAAGAAAAAGTGAGTTCCAGTATGTTCTTTGACCCAAGAGACTACGAAGGTACTCAGAAGAACACAAAAATAGACCTAAAGAAAAATGCAAATGGTCAAGAAAGAAAAACTGTGTTAGATGATAACACTTTCTGGGATGAGTTTGAAGACTGCAGCAGACGCTTCTCAATGTCCCACAAAGATGAAGACAGGTAAGATTTGACTTTTTTTGTCTGTGTGTTTTATCTGTATCACACATTCTATGTATAAAATAAAATAAAATAATCTGAGTAATTTGTTGGCAAATGGTATGGGACTTAGTAAAAAATTAAGCAATTTCAGAATCTGATCATATAACAAGATGCCAGCTTTTCCTCTCTATTCTTCTCGTTCATCCCTCCCCAAGTCAATTCAAAGAAATTGTACTTTACATTCTTCTGATCTGCTGTCATGATTTTGATGTCTCTCCTCTCTGTACAAAACCACTGAAATTTGGTTCATAGGAAACGGGTAAGGGAAGAACTGGTTTGTTGCTGGAATGCTGATTGTTAATACTTCCATGTAGATGTAATGTTGCTGTCCTGTAGTGTTACTGTATACAGGTGTAGTCATATGAGCATACTGCATTGTCATCATGAACCTTAGCTTTCACTCTGGAGTCTGTTTTGTGTGATGCAACACTCTACTAGTTAATATACAGCATCTGATTTTCAAGAAAATTCATTATAGAAAAATATCTTGGCCCATGAGTGAAACTTTAAAATATATTTATGTGGAAATATTTATGTCCGATTTCACTGCCTTAGACATTTTAATGAGCATTTTTTTAAAAAAGCAGGAACTCATGGAAGTATTTTCTGAAGCTAGACAAAAATGTTGGTATAATACCTGAGGGGAGAGGAAAAAGTAAGTGTTTTCAGGCGGCCATTTGTTGCAAGGCTTTTTTCACTATGTTATTTGCAAATGTTACGTTAGTAGAATACTTACGGTCTGTAATGCTTCCGAGCTGAGTGTGCCAAAGCAGTTTTGTAAAAAATACAGCGCAAACCTAATATTCTGGGAGTCTGCTACCCAGTTGCTAAAAAAAGCTCTCATTTTGTTTGAGGTTAGAGCACACTAATACTCTTTAGGATTTTCATTTAATTTTCATTGAGAGGATGCAGGAGAGAGGGAGAACTTGCTCAGCCTGATGTTTGGCACATTGCAGGTTTTCCTCAAGAGCTATTATTTTTCAGAATTTCTTATTATCCGTTCTCAATATTATGCATGACAGCCTACATAAATTCTTGCCTCTAGACTTTGGAAAAGAAATTATTCTTCCTCATCATTTCTGCAGAATAATCTGATGGGATTACCTATAATCCTGTTTTTAATGAAAACACCTTAGAATAGCAGATGTTTCCAAAGTAACTATGAATGAAAACAGTTTCAGATCTACAGGCTCTGGCTATAGCGTGGGTCCCTGGGGCAGCATTCAGGCTCCTCCTGTTTTGGGCTCTTTATCTGAAAGATAAACTAATTTGTATGAACCTTATGTTGATGAACACTTTTGTTCACGTGCTGGTTAAGTGCTTGTCAGTGAGAGTTAGGGTTTTATAACTGAGCTGTTCTAAGAGAAAAATTATTTTTTAACTTTCCGTTAATATGTGGCAAATGCAGTAGTGTTTGAATTTAGTTTGAGTTTCTGCAATTTTTCTTGTCTCTTCCTTTCATCATCTTTGGTTCTGTTCCCACTGCATTCTTTACAGAACTCATCTTCTGGATGTCAGTGTACTTTTTTTTTTTTTTTTTTTTTTTTTTGCCAGTATGCTTCACCTGCTTAGATTGTTTCCACTGCTTTTGTGGAGTGTACAGCATGAAAATTAATCTGCATAAAATCTTGTCATTAAAATATTGCAGAGTCCCAATTATGGGAGAACAAAATGGGTTTGTAGACTTTTCTTATTATTAAAGATGTAAGTGGACTTTACAAGAATCCTTTCCTTCTTCATAGTCTTTGCTTTTAAAAAATTTTTATTACTGTATAACTTACTTTTTCCACTGAAGTGCTACTGCCAGAAGTTTAAAATACAGTGGAGGAAATATACTATAGTAACCAGAGCATTGGCTCCCATGAAGTGAAGTGATGGATTGTTGTTGAACAATAAAAAAGAGAAACATAGCTTACACATCTGAAAGTGACTGTTCTTCATGATAGGAATTAATGAACCACTAAACAGGAAACATTAAGTGTTCATCAGCTGCAGATTTAACTTTAAAAATGAAATTCATGTTTTAAGTCTTGAAAAGATTTATCCTAGTGAAGTAAATTGTCAATGTTTACTCTATAAAAGGAACTAACATATGCTTTTCTGCTCTCAAAAGGTAAAGTTGTATGTTTGAATGTATAGTCATTATTTGCACATTTAAAAAAAAAAACTATATAGCTGCATAAAGAACAGAATTGGCATAGGTGTCATATGCTGCATCCTGTGACTCTGCTTGCTCCTGTTTCCCACCCAGAGAAAAGTTCAGTTTGCCAGTTGCTGCAGCATGGACCTTCACCACACGTTTTTTGCTTTGAAGAAATGCCCAGCTTTTATGATGCTAGCATGGAATAAGAAGTTGCATGAAAAGTCTTTTAAGACTGTTAGAACCACGTTTGCTCTGAGGTGGTGGGGTCGTGGTTGCTCCCTAGTGTGGGGCGATGGGATGAGGAGCACATCAATTATTGCATAATATAGTGCTAAATGGAAGGAGCTAAGCACAGGCCAAGTCGAGTGGGGAGGGACTGTTCCCAGAAAATCCACGTGCAGATGCTAAGGTAATATGGTGCGCTTTTGGCAAGCGAGAACTCTGTAACTCGCTAACTGTTGCATAAAGTTCTGCATCTCTGCAGAACTGGACCCCCTTAAATCCTACATTTTGAAATATATATCTTCAGTGTTCTTGCTTGTATGGTGTTAATCACTCAAGGCATATCCTCTTTTCTGTTTTGAATCGTGCTATGTATATAAACTTTATTACCAGAACTTTAAAGGCAGAATATTGGAACAAATTTGACTATCAGCATAAGAGTTTTATGATTTCTAATGCAGATTTTAATATAAATAAGTGGACTGTAAGATAGGGAAAACTAAAATGAGAGATGTGAGTCTCAAAGCAAATCTTACAGCATATTTGAATAGCCTTTAAAAAATAATTTTAAAAAAAGTTCTAAAATGGTAGTAATTCAGCTTTAGCTGGTGAAATACAGGATGCTTTGGGTTGCATATATGCGCTAGGCAGTACTGGCTGTCTCATCTATTAAAATATCAAAAGTTCTTTTTTAATGGGTATTATTTCTCTTGTAAAGTAATCCTTTTGAAATGACCCAAGGACAATGAATATTCTTATTTCCGTCACCTTCCCTAGTCCTCAAAATTGTAAGAGAAAAATATATTCCTGCTTCAAATTAAAATATTTCCATATAATCTTTGTCCTTGATCTTCTTTTTTCTTATAAAACTAGAAGTGTGTAATATGCAGTTTTTCAAAAAGTAAATCATTAAACAGCAAGTTCTATTGGCATGTGCTTGTAATACTACACAGGAGGAGAGATTTTTCTTTGAAGTGAGTTTGAAGGTGGGGAGATGAGAACATTGATGCACGCTGACTTATTGGGTTTACTAGATTAAGAATTCTGAGCTGCAGGCATCCTGGATTGCTGGGTTATTATTAAGATGTGCTCTATCAAGCACATTTTCTGTTCACTTATCCATTATGTTTTCCTGTAACTTTGCTGAAGGGACATAGCTGGTTGACTCTACTTTGATTTCAGTAGATGTCTTCTGTCACTCCTAATATCGAATGAGCCTTTTAAGTGCATTACCAAAAGTAGCAATCAATAAGCTTGTCCTTCTTCTGGGGATTCTGCTAGCATCACTGTTGTTTTAAAGCTACCTACAGTTTATTACTTACTGCTCTCTTCTACATGATAGTGGAGCTGAAAAATCAAATTCTTCCTGAAAACCCTTCTGCTATTCGTCTTTTTGGGCTAGTGAATTAAGTGATTTTTCCAGTAATTCATCAGTTGTATCTTTGTATGATTTTAAAAAATTGACTTTGTATATGGCTTAGAAGTTATCAGGGCTCTTGTTTACAAAGTTTTGTTCGTTCAAGAGGGAAGGCCAAAATTTGCCATGTTTGTCAAGCACTTCTTGGGATCACTGCTGCTATTTTCTCTTTGCAGGGTGCTGGGAGAAAGAGGTGTGTATAGTTGGTCTTGGCTTGTACTCCTGAGATGTTTTATGTACTCTGCAAGTGTGGAGGGAGGAGAGCAAAACCCTGTTGCTAAGTAGGATGGGCATGACTCTTTTTTAAGAATGGATTTTGAATCAACTCTTTATTACATACTTACCCTGTAATCAATTTATGATTAGTAAAAAATGAATTTATCCTAGTTGTACTGAGAGCAATGTTCATAGAAGAGTATCAAATCACGTGTTTTCTTGTGTGTGTGTGTGTGCGTGCGTGCGTGGTGGTTTTTTTTTTCTTTCTTTTCTTTCCCTCAAAGAAGTGTTTGAATTCAATCTGCATTGCCTTGTCTAAATTGCAGTTCGGAATGCAGTGATGGAGAGTGGTCTGCATCTCTGCCTGCGTATTTTGCTGCTGCAGATAAAGACCAGTCGTCGAGTGACGAGAGCTGGGAGACTCTCCCAGGCAGGGAGGAACATGAACCTGAAGTGCAGAGCAACAGCAGTGGCCTAGAAGAGGAGAACACAGACTTCTGTTTCCAAGGAGGGTATGATTTTATTTCATTAAATAACTTTATATAAAGTAGTAGCAGCAGCACAGTGTCAATGCAACACTGTAGAGAATAATAACACTTCTAAAAATAATTATTATACCAGCAATAATCATTTGCCTACATCAAAACAATCACACTAGTTTCCTATGTTGAGACTAGGAAAAAAAAGGTTATGTCATGCAAACAATGCTGCAATGCTGGCTATTTTATGAAAGAAGTACAACTACTGGGAGAGTGTTGGCATTCTAATAATAAGAAAAAGCAGCAGGTTAATAGACTGGGTATACTTTCAAAGGCAGGATTAGGTATGATATTGTTTACAGACAGGCTAATTGTAAAGAGCTGTCTTTTTTTTTTTTTTTTTTTTTTAACCACATACATACACTGCTCATGTTCTAATAATGCTTTGTACTCTGTGCAAAGCTATTGTTTTTCTCTTTGCTTCCTTGCTTCTTGTATTCCAGTGAATGGAACTGCTGCTCTTTTTTTATGTACGTATTTCTGCAGCTCTATCAGTGATTACAGTAAACTTGAAGAAGGAATTCTGTGCTGAAAGCTCTTTCCCAGTTTTTCATTATTGCTTTTAATTTATTTTCATTTCATTTTTCCAGTTGTTCATTGTTTTAATTAAAAAAAAAAAAAAAAGCTACCTTTTGTTGCAAGATTTGTATATAGAAGTAGCTAAGGATAAGTTAAAGCTTTTTTGGTTTTTGTTTTTTTTTCCTGAGCATCTAATATAAAACCTGTATTCTTAGTTGGGGTCTTCATTTTGCAACAAATCATGCCTAAATGTTCTGCTCCTTTAACTCTAAGTCAGACGGTATCTAACACCAAGCATTCCAAATCTGTGTCATTATCTTATTCGTATTGCTGTGTCCTTGAGTTTTGAAGAATTAGCATGGCTTTATGAAAACACTGTTTAAAAACTTATCTACTTGAGAAAAACAGCAGGGGCGCTGTCCACTTTTAAGCATTCTTTGGTTTGAACAGGCTGCAAATATATCTATTTCTGACATGGTCCCATTTATTTGCCCTCCATTACGGAAAGTGGGTCTCAGCCCTGTGGTTCGAAACATCCAGGTGACTTGTGCTGCTCTAGAAAATCCAGGAATGAAAAGAATCCTTTTTCTCATGTATGTAGCTTCTCTTACTAATCATGTCTCTTTGAACTGCTTTTTTCAGGCTGTCAGGAGAGCCTTTCTTATTAACAGTTTCAAGAACTTGTAGATGATCTTTAGTACCAAAGTTGCTACTCCTGACAAGCATACTGTCCATGGTAAAGGAGTGCAAAGAAAGCTGTTCCCTGTACTGCTGGTCTTGAGCATTAGACGAACACTTTCGCAACACAGTCATGGATGTTGCAAGGTTCTGGATCTGGATGGGTTAGCTGATACCACTAGGAATTTCTTGGTTTTTTACAGCAAATGCTGAGTTGAGAATCTAGGGCTTTGCAGTCTGAGAAACAGGTGCAACCCTTGTAATAATATGTATAGCTTCTGTTGTTTGCATGTATCTGTAAATTCTTCCAAATTTTTAGTTTTAGCTTTTCATTCATTTATTTATTTATTTGAAGGGAACAAACATCTTTGGAGGAAGGAGAGATTCCTTGGCTACAGTACCATGAAGAAATAGAAAGTAGCAGTGATGAGGAAAATGATCCAGTTGGTCATTTTGTGCATCCTGGCTTCTTTATGTTGGATGGCAACAACAACCTGGAGGATGACTCCAGTATGAGTGAAGATCTGGATGTGGAGTGGAGGTATGTCTGCGATGGTTTCCTGTTTTAATTTTGGAGGGTTTTTTAGTTATTTATCATTTTGTTTTTTGTGTTACCTGTCAGGATATCCACGTTCATCTGTATGCACTTGCTTCAAGGGCTGGTAATGCTATGTTTTATGGTTTAACTTTAAGTGCTGTGTTTCTTCTAACAAGAGAAAAAGGATATGGATTCACTAAGTCAGTCTGTGATCAGAGGAAATATAGGGAGGAATATAGGAACGTTGTCAGAGTATGCAGGGTTGCGACGAGGAAGGCTAAGGCCCCTTTGGAATCAAATCTGGCAAGGAATGTCAAGGACAACAAGAAGGGCTTCTTCAAAATGCATCAGTAGCAAAAGCAAGACTAGGGAAAATGTGGGCCCACTACTGAATGGGAAAGGGGCCCTGGTAATGAATGATACAAAGAAGGCGGAGTTACTGAATGCCTTCTTTGCTTCAGTCTTTTCTGCTAAGGCCAGTCCTGAGGAATTCCAGACCCTGGAGACAAGAGAGGAAGGCTGGAGAAAGAAAAACTTTCCCTTGGTTGAGGAGGATCAGGTTAGAGATCTTTTGTCCAAACTTGACATCCATAAATCCATGGGCCCCGATGGGATACACCCACGAGTGCTGAGGGAGCTGGCGGATGTTATCACTAGGCCACTCTCCATCATCTTGGAAAGGTCCTGGAGATCAGGAGAGGTGCCTGAGGACTGGAAGAAAGCCAATGTCACCCCAGTCTTCAAAAAGGGCAAGAAGGAGGAGCCAGGAAACTACAGGCCTGTCAGCCTCACCTCCATCCCTGGAAAGGTGATGGAACAGCTCCTCCTGAAGGTCATCACTAAGCATGTGGAGGACAAGAAGGTGATCAGGAGTAGTCAGCATGGATTCACCAAAGGGAAATCATGCTTGACCAATCTGATAGCCTTCTATGACGGAATGACTGGCTGGACAGATGAGGGCAGAGCAGTGGATGTTGTCTACCTGGACTTCAGCAAGGCTTTTGACACTGTCTCCCATCACGTCCTCCTAGGTAAACTCAGGAAGTGTGGGCTAGATGAGTGGACGGTGAGGTGGCTTGAGAACTAGCTGGATGGCCGAGCTCAGAGGGTTGTGGTGAATGGCGCAGAGTCAAGTGGGAGGCCTGTGGCTAGCGGTGTCCCCCAGGGGTCAGTCCTGGGTCCAGTCTTGTTCAACGTATTCATCAGTGACCTGGAGGAAGGGATAGAGTGCACTCTCAGCAAGTTTGCTGATGATCCAAAGCTGGGAGGAGTGGCTGACACACCAGAAGGCTGTGCTGCCCTTCAGAGGGACCAGGACAGGCTGGAGAGGTGGGCGGAGAGGAACCTCCTGAAGTTCCACAAAGGCAAGTGCAGGGTCCTGCCCCTGGGGAGCAATAACCCCCTGCACCAGTGCAGGCTGGGGGTTGACCTGCTGGAAAGCAGCTCTGCAGAGAAGGACCTGGGTGTTGTGGACAACAAGTTGACCATGAGCCAGCAAGGTGCCCTTGTGTCCAATTCTGGGCTCCCCAGTACAAGAGAGACACAGTACTACTGGAGAGAGTCCAGCGGAGGGCTACAAAGATGATGAGGGGACTGGAGCATCTGTCTTGTGAGGAAAGGCTGCGAGAGCTGGGCCTGTTTAGCCTGGGGAAGACAAGACTGAGAGGGGATCTCATCAATGTCTACAGAAATCTGAAGGGAGGGTGTCAAGAGGATGCGGGCAGACTGACTCTTCCAAGTGGTGCCCAGTGACAGGACGAGAGGCAATGGGCACAAACTGAAACACAGGCAGTTCCATCTGAACATGAGGAAAAACTTCTTGACTGTGAGGGTGACAGAGCACTGGAGCAGGTTGCCCAGAGAGGTTGTGGAGCCTCCTTCTCTGGAGATATTCAGAGCGTGCCTGGACGTGATCCTGTGCAACGTGCTCTAGAGGACCCTGCTTGAGCAAGGGGGTTGGACTAGATGATCTCTAGAGGTCCCTTCCAACCTCAAGCATTCTGTGGTTCTATGAAATTCTGCTGTACTGAATGGTTAGTTTAGAGATATTAGGTGTATTTTTCAGTTCTTTTTCAGGCTGCTAAATATAATGGAAGTATAATAAAAGTGTAACAGTATGAATGTAATCAGCATTTAAGTTGATATAATTTTGTAACTTTTTCTCCATTGCAACTGGTGTAAGTTAGACGTTATAAAACCTACTTTATTTCCCTTTGTAATGCCAAGTGCGAACTTAATATTACCATAATTTTGTATATTACGCTTGATTTTCTGTCATTAGATTATTGAAAAATATTGTAATATAATTATTAGAAAACTGCTGCAAGTGGCAGGAGAAAAGCAGAGCCACTTCCACAGGATTATTGAACATAATCCTAGAATAGTATAGTGTTTATTTTAAAGAGAATGTTAAAGTGAGCTAGAGATAATGCTTTCCAGTGAGAGACTTAAATCTTAGGCTTATTAAAAGATAATTGAATTGCAGTGTAGAAGTACCTTAATGAGGAGAGTATACCAGTCTCTTTAGTGTATTTACAGAGAGCATAACAGGGAGTAATGCGTGGAAGCTTAAGCTGCAAAAAAGGTACATATTCTTACAGTGCGAGACAATTAACTATTGCAGCAAGCTACCAAGGAAATTGGAGGATTCTTAGTACAGTATGAACAAATGCTGTTTTTCAGTTCTGGAGGCTGGGCTAGGCTCAGCAAGCTTCCTTAGTGATGAAACACAG
The DNA here is from genome assembly GCF_040807025.1 of Struthio camelus. Taxonomy (NCBI): domain Eukaryota; kingdom Metazoa; phylum Chordata; class Aves; order Struthioniformes; family Struthionidae; genus Struthio; species Struthio camelus. Next base: position 26,895,835 of record NC_090981.1, read on the forward strand.
TAGTTAATGTACCCAGCCCTTGTGTTGTTACTATTAACTTTGAAACGAAGACTCTATTACCTAATTCATGTTTTTCAGGCTACTGGATGAATTTGGGGATGGCCTCGGAGTCGCTCAAGCCATTTCATATGTGGACCCTCAATTTCTCACCTATATGGCATTAGAGGAACGCTTAGCACAAGCTATGGAGGTAGTAAAAAAAAAAAAAAAAGTAATTGACGTCTGTGTAAAATAAAACCGAAGCACACTATGTTTTTGGTGTTTTTTTAATAACCAAATATTCAAGTCATTGTGGACTTCAGATTGACTCTTTTTTTTAATTTAGCAGGTAATCTTTTATATGTTAATATTAAATACAAAAGGGCTTAGGTCTTATTCCGGTCAGCTTTGCAACAGTATACAAGAACGGTCTACGTTTTCTCAGTGGTGTTGTATCAATGGTGTTGTGATATAAGTTTTCATTACTGAATCCTTATTCAGGAGTGGACTGAGAATCAGGAAAAATCGACTTTCCTTTTTCAGCTTGAACTTTCAGGTTGGCAAGCTTAAAAATAAATGCTGAAATTCTTTTAAATGATATGGTGCAAGATGTCGTTGATCAGCGCTAGTGCTTTTAGAATACAGTATTTATTTTCTCTTAAAAAAAGAGATATTCATTTCTACCAGCATAAGCATATGCCATTTAAGTTTTCTAAAGAATGTTGCTAAATTCCCTGCATAACAAAAGAATGTTTCTTCATACCTGGATCTGTGTCCAGAGATTATTGTAACTTCTTTTTGTAAAAATATAAATAGATCAGAAGTCTCATCTTTTTATTCTTTAATACAAGACTGGTTTGGATTTAATTATCTTGACTTTTTTATTTTTAGCATTCTCTTTTAACTTAACCTCCGTCTGATGAATCTGATTTCATCTGTCTAACTTCAGATAAATCAACTTTTGTTATTAAGAACCAGCACGGCTACTTTATTGTGTGTGTGCGCGGACTGCCTGATGTTGGCCGCTGGATATGGAGCTAGGTGAAACTCAGTTTGAGACTTGACAATTCCTGCGTTGCCAGAAACTTCCCCTGCAGGGTATTTGCCAAAAAAAGAGTTACGTGGTGTGTAAGCATATAATATGATGTTGCAAAAATTATCTTGAATTGAGTGTTTCATATGTGACATAAGTCAAACGCTGCTTGACTCTTAGCTCTTAGTTAAAGGGGTGAACAGAGCAGACTTATGTCCTAGTGTGCTCGCAGGCACAATACCAGGGCCATCTTAACGTTTTTTCTAAAGCAATTGTAGATCTTTTTCGGTTTTCTCGTGGCTAACTAGGAGGTTAATGATTTGATGGAAAATTGTGAATAAACTTTATGGGGATTTTCCAAGCGGGAAAATGGGTTGTCCCCTGAAGTTGGCAGTGATTCAGTTTCCAGCTGTCCTGCTTCCCCCAAGGTATGTAGGAGGTCAGCATTATTTATGAGCAAGTACTGCAGGGTCTCCAGCTATGTAAGATCTTATCACTGCTCATCTGGAGACACATCAAAACTGCTTCTTAATGTGTAAGAGGTTTATTGATACCCTTATTAATAAAAAAACAGTATTTTGAAGTTGCATAGGGAAAATTCCATGTCCTTTTCATAGCTACGTTTTCTCTCTCCCTGTCAAAAGCGAGAGAACTACAGAAGCAGTTGACCTTCTCCTTAGCACCAGAGCAGGAAGCTCTGTGTAGAAAAGATGGGATTCAATTCCTCTCTCTTTTTTATTCTCTATGTTAGCACTTGAACAGAAGACTCAGGGTGCTAAGGCTCTGAGTTTTTCTTTCTCACTACTGTGTAACAAAATTCTCTAGTTATTCTGTCAGATGAAATGTGCGGACTCTTGTCAGGCTGGCCTGTAAAAGCAATCCTAGGTGACTATATTCATGGCTGACAGAAGCTATTGTAATTATGTTAGTGTCACCAGGAGCTGAGTGTCATTGAACCACTTAGTAAGTAGATAGATGGCTACGAAGGTGTTAGTTATTCTCCGAGTATGGTATAGGTTACATCCAGTCACTGTGGATATTAGACAAGAGGGAAAGCCGATTCTCTTAACCAATATTAGTGTGGAATATAGCATTTTCAGGAAAAAAAAATATTTCTTTTTAAGAAAATATTTTGTTTTGGAATGCAAAGACCAAACTAAACTGAGTCTTTTCAAGTTTGAGTAAGAGACAAATTCCTGAAAATGGCATCTGTGCGTACTAGAAAAATGTAATTTCTGATTATCCATTCATAGGGAGTGTAGAAAATGTATGTAGTATGACAATTTTTGTTCTGTAGTTTGTTGCAACCAAACATGTTCGTATATCAATAGGGAGTTATAGATCACAGCGAAGGGTGTCTCAGTCAGTAAGGTCAAGGTGATCAAGCTTGAGAACTCTTTGAGGGAGGCTAGAACTGAAGTGGGCTCTTTTCTCTCTTCCCCTTCCCCCCCACCCTCCCCTCATAATTGGTATTTTATACTCATCTCCACCTTCCCCCCCCCCCAAAGGGGGTGATTTCATCTGCTGTTCAACTTATTTGGGGGACTAGGTGTTGTTCTGGCTTTGCTAGGCCTTTGCTTATTCTGCAGGATTATTTGATTTCACTAGACATCTCTCCTGTTTGTTCTACATCTTTTGTACTTGCCTTGTGGATTTTATTGCTTTTACGTTTTTTCTTTACCCTATTTGAACAACCATACCATAAGCCTCTTGGCCCCTTTATGGTTTCACATTATTTATACGTTTATGCTTGGCTCCGTTAGAGAATGTGTGTCACTTTATTATGTTATTAGTATATATTACAGTGTTACAAAATGCAGTTGCACTGTATTAGTATTTTGGTTTGGATTTAGGACAAGCAGGTATTAAATCTTGCTTAGTCTGATTCTACTTCATGGGTGCAACAGGCCTCCCCTTTGGCTTCAAGTTTAAAAAGTAACCTGTCTGCTTCCTGCCAATGAGAAATATTTTTGCACCAGAGGTATATTAATGTAGAAGTCTAAACTTTGACTAGCTTTAATAAGTATTATTTTGATTTGAGGTACAGATTGGGTTGAGTTTAATTATGCTGTTAAAGTGACTTTAGTCAGCCTGTAACTGATTTACTTAATCACCTTCCTTGAGTCTCCACAAGTTCTCTTATCTAAAATAGAAGATTCATTAACTAGGTTTTTTCAGCTATGACAACATAACTTATTAGCAAAGTCTATTATAGCTCAGGAATTTTTCAAAAAATTTCTCTGTCCAGCAAAGCCAATTTGCTATAGCTATGAAACTCTTGAAAGGGATGTGACCTAATGCTTCCAAAATTGAGGTGCATCTTCTCTCTGCGGGAGAGAGGCAGACTAATCTGTGACAGTTAACTGTGATAGTTGGAGAGGAGAAGTGGCTATGTTCTGTTAGATGCTGGGAATCCTATTCAAGTAGTTTCTGTCCTGAAAACCTAATAACATCTGTTTGTGACTTTTTTTTTCCTACTTCCATTTGTTTTAAGGATATTACTTCCTGGGAGTGTTCACTTACTTCAGTAGGAGTCTAGATCAGTTTAGGTGCCTCTGGAGCATTAGTGAGTTTGTTTATAAATATTCCCTGTGCTGATTTGCAGATGTGGGGTGCTCAAAGCCTGTTTTTAGTTGTATCCAGCATTCGGTTTATGGTATGTGGAACAATAAGCGGTCACTGCATGTAATAGGATGATGATAAAGGTATCTTGGAAACCTTGATGCTAAAGTTGTGAAATGGACGTTTCTTTGGTCTACTTTAGTTTCAGTGATGTGGTTTCAAGCTTCAGAGTCATTGTGAGGCTTTTTTTTTTCCTGATGTTTCTTTTATGTTGCTTTCAAAAGCAAACAGTACAATGCTTTTGTAAATTATTTTCTGTCTTAGATTATTCATACTGAATATAGACACAGAGGTTTGTAGGTAATTTATAGATTTGTAAGTAATATTGCATCCTTTTGTGTGCCTGGGAGCTTATCTGATACTTCCAGCTGTAGCAACTGATCTAATTAAACATAGTATTTTTACCTACAAATTATTCTCAAGACCATCACAGCTGTAGCAAAATACCATTGTAAATACTAACGTCATCTTAATGTCACTAAGGCAATATTGCCCGTTGTTGGAGACTTGGACGAGCTAAGCTGTTAAATTTGGAAAATGTACCTATTTTGCAGGTAAACTTGTGGACTGCACTGTGGATAACTATCCCTGGGTTACATTTAAAGCAGTTGATTTGTAGATGAGAGTGCTTGCGGTAGGAGTGAGTTTAGCAGGACCTGTAGATATTTGTCTGTTAGCTCGTGCTGATCTCTGTGCTGCTGCAAGTACTGGACCGTAGGTGTAGAGCTGCTGGGTTACAACTGTGGTGGGATGGTGGCCTGAGCTGCCGCACCACTGCAGTAGGAGTGCAGACACATTCTCAGGCTAGCATTCAGAAAACTTTCTCCAAAGACCAAGAGTTAAAAATAGGTGTTGGCATGTAATCTAATGTTTCTCTAGTCTACTTATTTTGTTTTTTAGTTATTAGGTGGTGGAGTGTCCCTTATATTTTCCCCAGAGATTACAAAAATGTCACATTACCTGAAACTTCTCACCAGAAAGTTTTTTGGCTATTAGAATAAATAAATTGCATGCTGATGAGAATAGGAAGTAGTTCATGAGCAGTGTGAATAGTTCATTCAGGATATGAACTCAGTGCTTCTGGGTTTTTTTGGCTCTTCAATTTCATTGTTTATCACTGGTACACAACCAGGTGCATCTCCTTCATTTCTTAGTGTTCAGTTTGGATAGATTTACTGTGTTGCAATTTTCTACTGAAGGTTTTTCTACTTTTAGGTCCTTTACTGTGATCAAACAAATAATCCAGACATCAATTCTGCTTGCTCCGGCATTGGATTCTTAATGATTCTATATAATCAAGATCTTAATTTTAAGTTTCAAACAAGTGGCAGCTTCTTACAGAGCGCTATGCCTGTCTTAGATGTTTCTCGTCTGTATAATGACCTATGTAGACCTAACTTTTGTTTTTTCTGAAGACTTATATTGACAGCGTCGCTCAGGTACTTAATGAAAAATTAAGTATCTAGGTGGTATTGTAGCTGAAGCCAGAAAACACGTTGATGAAGCTTTTATGTTCAGAAAGTGAAACGCAATGACAGTTCACTGTGTGCAAGCTTCATTGGATTGTGACTTGCTGCCTTCTCTAAATACGTTTTTTTTTTTTTTTTTTTTTCCCAGACCAGGTTGTTCAGTTACTTTATAACATGAGCAGGTGTTCGTTAGAGAATAAGTTGCAACTTTGACCTGATATTTTGTTAAGAAAGATTAAAAAACAAGCTGTTACTGTCTTGACCTTCAGTTTCGGTTCATTCATCACAAAAATAAAAATGATGTAATGGCTAGTCTGATGGATGTAACTTGCCTCAGTCTTTTGATGATTAGAACTGGTTTCCTTCCCCTCCCCCCTTCCTTTGCCTCTTTGTTTTTATATGAAATATTTCATTTGTGAGTAACAGAACTTGATATCCCTTTTCAGACTGCTCTGGCACATCTGGAGTCTCTGGCTGTTGATGTTGAACAGGCTCATCCACCAGCTAGTAAAGAAAGCATAGACTGTCTGCCACAGATTATTGTCACAGATGACCACAACGGTATGGAAAAAAATAGTTAACTTATGCAAAGTTTAAAAGAACAAATTCAACTTTCTGTAATGGCATAGATAGGTATTTAAGTATACTTACTGTGCTGCTGACAGTGCTGTTCTTGACATATGTAATAAGCCTCTGCATCTTGAATCAGTCTGTGAATGTAACTTTAGGTCAGTTTGGAAGATTAATCTTTACTGGACTAAGTGTGATTTGTATTTTATCATTAGTGATACTGTTAGTATGCACTGATTTGACTTCAGTAAATTTTAGACATATATAATAAAAATGCTTCTTTTTCTTCGCACTTGTAGGCCAAGACCAGTGTTGTGCTATCTGTTGCAGTGAATATGTAAAAGATGAAATCATAACAGAGCTACCCTGTCATCATTTCTTTCACAAACCTTGTGTAACTCTTTGGTTACAGAAGGTAAGTACTACTAGGCTGACTTTTTTTTTTTTTTGAGTATTTGTTTTTTTCCTGGTAAAAATGGTTTGTAACTTTCTAAAAATGTGGGATGAAATATTATGAAATAACAGGTTAAATTATTTTTATTCTTTGTGGAACCAAAATCTATTTGAAGTGAGGAGAGTAATTTCTGTACTAACCTGAAGTGGAATGACCTGGTCTTGATTATTAAATGTGCATATTATATATAGGTATAAATAAACTGAATAACTGAATGCTAATCATTTGTATAAGGAGAGCTCTGGTTTTAGATAGGAGAGTTATTAGTATCAGTAGTTATTAGTTATATTAGTTATCAGTAGTAATGAGTTATTATTTGACTGGTTGAAAAGACAAATTTTCTTTACTGTACTTGTATCTGAAGTAAAGACAATGATTTGATTTTTCTGCGAGAGAAACCAAGAATCTGTTTCGCCAAAACGTGTGTTAGGCCCATTTATGGTAGAGAACAGGCAGGAGAACAGAAACACCTGCTGGAGTGCTGGTAGAGGAATTTAGAACACTTACCTTTGAGAAATCTATACTGAGTTAGCCTTCACTTTTATCATCTGTAATTACTGTTTCATTCAAAATGTGTTACAAAGGCTTGAATTGAAGCTAGAGTAAAAGACCGGGAACTGATCAACTGGTATTTTTAGCTCCCTCTTACACTCTGCTTTACATATAGTATGAGTCTGGATTTGATAGCTGTTAAATATTTGTTAGAAAACTACTAAGCTTACAGTTTCATGTCGCATTTCTTCCAGAGGCACAGGAAAAAGATTAATTCATTCAGATCAGGGGAGTAAGATGAGATCCCCCTTAGCATGGGTTGTTGGTGGGGGTTTTATTTTATTTTATTTTATTTTTTTAAGTTTCATAGTGTTATTTCCCTGTCTATGTTATTTGCATTGTGTCTTGTATTTTTCTACTCTCATAGTAACTGCTCTTGCTGAAAACTAGGAGAAAGTACTTCCTATTACTGTTGGGCAGTATCTAGTTTATATTTAATCTTTGCTTCAAAAAAAGCTCCCACCTGTAAAGTCTATTCTTTGAAGAGAGCCTATCTCTATGCAGTTTCTTTTATGTAACTGAGGATGAGGATGGTGTAAAAGCTAAATGCAGCTTTCCTTTGAGATGACGTTACGTCTCTTAGCTCTGTTCTAGTAAGCTCCTCCAGTGGATTGTGCCCTTGAGGTAGTGCTGTTCTTAAAATGTGGCAGTATACTTTGTAAATATGAAACTTTATCTTTTGTATTTAGAATTGCATGCAAACTGTGCAAATGACGTGTATTTTCTTTTTCTGCAGTCAGGAACATGCCCTGTTTGTCGTCATGTGCTTGCACCCATGCTTCCTGAAGCAGCTGCTGCCACTGCCTCCTTCCTGTCTGATCATGATTCCTCATCTTCTGTTCACAGTGCAACAGGAACGCCAAACTAGGGTGTGAAATGAAGTCTTGTCCACCAAAATAAAAATGTAAATTTCTCCTCTTTAATAACAATGTGAAAACAGTTATATATAAAATATTATCTGTAAATTATTATATATATATAGTATATATTTTAGTTTAGAAAGAGGATGTAAGGCTTTCTAAACTGTTTAGGTTTACAGTAGTAGCTGAAACTTTCAAATTAGAAGTTGGAAAAACATGCACCCCTTATTTTGCAGTAGAATGTTGCTGTTAACAATATCTAAAGCTTGTATTATGATAAATTTGTCCAAAAAGATAATTGATGTGGCACTTTATATGTTCAAGTTCTTGCAACTGCAGTGCAGTTGGAGCATTATTAAAGTTATGCTTATAAGCTGTTTTACATAACATAACCAAACTATTTGTTTTTGTCGAAGTTAGTGCCACTGAGTGACTTTGTAATTGATCTCTCATGTTTGCATCAAATGTGAAGATGTTCTGTGATCACAGCAGAAGCAGAATTTGGTTTCACTGGAAATAAATTGCATAATGGAACAATATTTCTTACGAGTTTATTCCATAAAAAACTTTTTCCACATGTCAGAAGGGCTATTAAATTGCTGATGACATGACAATCTGTGCTTTTCATAATGGCTAGCACCATTTTTAAGCGTATGTCCTATGTAAGAAGTTGAATCCGTGAGAGCTGAGCACCTGGTTCCTTCAGTTTTTGTTGAAATTCCATTCCACTGATCAGCTCTTTTTAACATTTTTTCTTTGTTTCCTTTTTCTTTATTTTTTATATTGGATTGGGGGTTCTTTCCTACTGAAGATATAGTTAAAATATTTCTTAGGCTCTTGGAGTCTTAAGTCTGAAAACTGTTGTAAGAACTTTGTGCACTTAGTTGAGAAATGCATTGTCACAGTATTCCCCAAGGTCAGCACAGGAGAATGGCAGTGGAATAAACTGGTTATTAGGATAATTATTGTAAACTTATTTCAGAAATATAAAAATGAACATTTCTAATATTTCCACTGGTTGTAATAGGCTGTGCTACATTTAATATTTTAAAGGAAAAAAGACACTAGATTCTGAAATATATTCCTATAAATAATTTCATGTCTCAGAATTTTTGCACATGCTGAAGTTAATCTTATCAGACAGGAATTTAAGATTTGGATGTGTATATGTGTCCCAATGGCTGTTCAATAGGTTGTCTGTGGTCTTTGGATAGATAAGCAATTTCTACAGTGTTGCTGTATGGGAAAAGTTTATGTAGGGTTAAATCCAAACCCTACTCAAACAATTTTTTCCACTGTTTCCAGTAACTAAGAGTTGAATTAAGCTCTTGAAAGGAATTGATTAATAAAATTATCTTCTTGTACCAACTCTTCAGCTACTCAGTTGTGATTATGGCTGCCATTGTAGTCTCTCATTCCTTGACAGATATTAGTGTGTTCTTTTAACAGCAGTAGAAGTTAAACAGTGCTCATTTTTGAGGGGCATATTGAATTGTGTGACTTGTTTTGCAGTGTAACTTGTGGACTGGAGCAGAACAAAGAATTGATGGCAGTTGACATGAGTCTACTCCTGAGGGTTTTCAATTAGGTAATTCCACACTTCGGAGTATAAGGAAGCCAAAACAGTAGGCTACTGGTGAGAAGTGGCAGATGTGGTTAGCACAGCTCCTTATAGGCTTATTTTCTTGTGGGAAAACACTGCATCACATTTCACTGAAATAGGCATCAGTAAGACTTTGGGAAATGTGATGAGAAACATATACTTCTAGGCATATATCTACTCGTTGGTGAAGTTCATGCTAAACCACGGAACCAGTGCTGTGGAGTCATTGAAGTAATTGATCCGTGGCTACCAAATGCTCCGGCCAATAAAATAGTAACGCAGTCTAAACTGATAGTTGATCCAAGGCCTGTGTGGCGCCCTGGGGTGTATGTAGATTTAAGAGAAGGTGGAAATTAAAACATTCATATCCCTTGCAGGAAAAAACACAGAAGGTTGGACTTCATTGTTTGGTAGTATTAAGCTTGTCAATAGGACAGTTGTGTTCTTCAGTAGCTCCCATCTGCAGCAGCAAATGCTGTGACAGATATTTTAACCAGCCATTACTGCTAGAACAGCACAATATGATGGCCTTCATTAATCTCTTAACAGTGTTTTATAAAGGGAATTACTTTAATCTCTGTGGCAAGATTTGGAAACACTCTTGGGCTTTTTCCTTCCTTTGCTGTGTGTTCCTGGCCTCAGCTCTCACTTTTTCCTGTTTCTAAAAAGCTGGTACATAGTTGTGTAAAAGAGGAGTGTTTGGGTTCTTTTTCTTTTTCTTTTTCTTTTTTTTTTTTTTAACTTGAATGTAGAGGTCTTGTTGGCAGATCATCTTTCATGGCTCCTCAACAGAGGAAACAGCAGGTGAAAGATCTCTCTAATGAGGGGTTTGAAAAAGCGTATGCTGGAGCATACCCAGAAGATATTAAATGAAAGCGTATGGCACAGAATAGGAAGAGTCAAATGATAAACCACTGTCCATGTTTGTTGTGATTATTTAATTTTTTGTGGTGAATGACATCATACCAAATTGCCATGCAGATTCTGTGGTTCCTGCTTTGAATCTAAAATGTATTTGGTTAAAATAGTCCTGGTTCTTGAAAAGGCCCTGCAAAGTATTATTTTTTTCTAAAACAATAAGAGCTAATCTTTTTCTTTGTTCAAAGAGAATATTCTAGACATTCTTCAGTAAAAGAGCTTTTAGCTGCAAGGAAAAATCCTTTTCTTCCATGTTGGGTAAAAACAAAACATTCAAGAAGAAAAAAGAAATAAAAGTGGGAGGAAAAAAAAAGGCTTGTTTCTATGAGAGGTTCGTTATCTCTGCATGCACCGGTACATTGGAGGCTTCCAACTTAACAGTCTTTTTTTAAAAAAAAAAAAAAAAAAAGTGGATAGAAAAATAACCTACTTTGATAGTTCAGTAATATAAAATTCATTGTGCAAAAAGTATTTTTGGTAAACTAACTGCAAGATGTAAGCTGAATGCATTTGAACACTTCAATAAAACGCTTTCATTCCAGAGCTAACATGCGATTTCTTTTTTTGTAAGAAAAAAACATAATGTTTTAAATTTGTTTCCTCCTTACCCCTATGTTCAACTCAGGTGTGTTTAGAGATTCTGTCAGGTTTTGAAAGAGACCCTAAAAGGATAAAAGGGCTTTAGCTATTTGATGCAGAGGCAGCAAATTTTCTTACTTAGCCACACTGAAAGCAGCTAACCTAACATGAAAGGAACCTCCCCTTAGGTTAAAAGGGTAGTTCAGTTACTTCTCGGAGCCATTTATATCTTAGGATTTCTGTTAAGGTTACTCAGAAAACTCTCTCTTAACACTCACAGGTCTAGCAGCACCTCCTTTGTTACATAATTTAGAAAGTTCCAATTTTTCCCCATGTTTCCTTATTCTGTATTTGATTGAACACTTGGGAAAAAAATTGTATTTGCTTTTTTATTGATATAAAACAGCTGTAAAATGCTATTTTTCTTTATCTCTACAAAAATAACTCCTTACAAGCCATATAAGCTGTTTATACCAAGAATATTTTTAACAGGATGCTTAAACATTTGAAAACTTTATACTGTCTTTCAGAAGTGTCATGCAATAACTTGAATTCTGCATTCACTGTCACTTGTAGCAGATGCTTATATGAATGCTCAGGAGGCAGATACAAGGTAAGTCCATGCAGCAGAGCAACTGGAAGTGGCTTTCTAAAAAGGGATCAGTACTAGCTGGATTCTAGTCTGGGTTTTTATTCTCTTGCCATGAGATAAAGGGGAGAGCACAAATCCAGTAGCCTTTCGAGGTACTGGTAAGCCAACATGGCTCAATGTGTTGTTCCCTCTGTTTTCTCTTTACACGTTGGATTCAGCTCTCTATTGGCTCTGCCAAGACAAGCAGCAGCCAGTTGGGTCTGAAGTAGTTTATTTCCTCAGCTTATTTCTTCACGTTCTTTTTCTACTAGCTGACATCAGTTACTTTGTTCTTCCTTTGGAGTGGAAGTGTCCAGTTGAAGCTCTTTTGCTGCAGGCAGTTTTTCATATGCTTGAGTTCACTAGTCAAAGCTGTTTCAGAACTGTGGGCCACTGATTTCACTTACCATTTGGCACTTAGTGCGTTATTAGCTCCCATGCTTGTTTGATAGCACCACAGCCTCAGCATGTGGTGCTACTTGGACACTTAACGCTTCCCTTGAATTTTCATACCCTCCACCTAAAGTAAATCTGTCTCTTGTTTTGTGTGTGTGTGATATTGCTATATCATTCCCCCTCAAAGTCCAATTCCAATGCATCCGTGTTCAGACATAGCTTCCAGGCTTTCCAGAAGAACAGTAGAATTCTAGGCTGCAAACTGGGGGGAAAGGCAGTTTCTTTTATAGGTCTCTCCTTCTCCTACCCCTTTCTGCAACTCTTCAGCCAGCTTCCAGCTGTGCTCCAGGTCCAGCAGATGCCCTCTCTTCCTCAGTATAACATCATCCCACCAGATGGCCTTGGGCTGCAGTTACAAACCTGGAAGCAGGTGGCAGGGGAATGGACAAAGATGTGAGAAAAGTCCCAAAAGAAAATAGCAGTTGTCCCGCACTGCTAGAGGTAAAAGTGTAGCGACTGCTTTCAGAGAAGGTGATTACCTTTTTATATACTCTAGCCATGTTATTCTGTGGGGAGAAACTAGGGAGGCTTCTAACTGGACTCTTTCCTCGACATGAGTAGAACAAGCAAGCTGTCTCTTTTTGCCTCCGTTTGAGCTGACCATAGTGCAGTAGTTAGGTAATCATGAAAACAATTCTGCTAAACAAAGAGTTTGTTCAAGCCTTTCAGTGAATTGTAACAGTAATAGCTTGCTTGCTTAATGGCAAATGCATTTCCACAAAATCTAATGAGTATATCACTATTTTCATAGGGAATTCAAAAGTGACAATTCGTATTAAAATAATCACTGGAAACAGTTGTAGAGCTTATGGATGGAATTAGTTTGTAGGCTTTTAGTTGTTGAAGATTTATTTAAGCTCTCGCTCTCCAACAAGACGCAACTATAGTTGCTGAGGGGAGTATGATACTATTTTCGGTAGGTTTATTCTTGCTTAGAAAGCCAGGCAGAAGATCACTCACTCCAGGAAGAGTCTTTCTCTTTTGTTGCACGACTATTCTTTTACCTTGAAAGTACTTCTTTTGCGCTTCTTTTCTTATAGAAGCAAATTTAATGATGCTTCATTGAAAACTCAATGTGTCCAGAGAGTACTTAAAACTGAGGCCTGGTTGTTGGTGGCTGGTGTTTTCTTGGGGAATTTTAGATGAGCTGGCAGATATTAGTGGATAAGGCTCATAGTCCAGTGTTATACAGGAGGACAAACTGGGTGATGATCATCTCCCTATAGGCTTAACATGGATGAATCTAATCTCGAAGATTAAATCAGTGTTCAGGAATCCTAAAGTGCCACCGTCTGTTGCTGAAAATTGTGCTACCTTGCCATTTAAGTCCTGTCCAAACTACTCAAAATTAAGTTTGGTACTTCTTGGAACCAAGGGAGGATAAGGCTTCAATATGAGCTCATGTCAGATTCCTCACATACACTGTATTTCAAACTTCACCTGAAATTTCCGTACAAATATCAACTCATTTACCCATATTCTTTCTGAAGTTGCATATAAATTATATTAAAAAAAAAAAAAAAGTATGCTGACTTTGAGAGTAAAATCTGCCAGGTGATTTTAGGGGGAGGGAGCAGAGGATATTTTGCTGAGAAAATGATGTATTCTGTATGGATTTTATATATATTTTGATATGATATATGATATATATATATATGGATTTTATATATATTTCCGTATATTCTCCCAAAGTGTACTTCCAGATGCATTATCTTTTGCTTTGAACTTGAAAAGGCATCAATCCTGAAAAGGCCCATTGTGTTTAGTGAATTAATTTAAGACTGCTGCCATAAATGATGCATTTTAAAGCAGCAGTATCAGGGTTTCATTTGTACTTTCAAAAAGCCGACGTATGCAACTCTAGCAGTCCATTTCAGGCTCTCCTTTTAACAGAGCAGACTCTCAGTGGTGACAGAGCAACTTGGTGAGTACACGACTGAATTGATGCTGTGATTTGAGTGTTGTTGCTATTGGTATTCTATCCTGGATAATGTCCAAAATAGAAGAAAAAACTAATTGGAGTTTTTGAAAATCTATTTTATCTGCCTTTTTTTTTTTTTTTGGAATCCACACTTTCCTGTGTTTTGTGTTAATGTATGCTTTAGGGCATTCTCAGTGGTAATGAGAAAGGAGAATATGTTGGTCGTGTGCAGTCCTTGAGTATTGTCAAAACTGTGCATGCAGACTGCTAAGGTGCATGATTATTTTGTCAAGAAAAGAAATATCACTATGCGGAGAACATGCTTTTATTCTTCATAGGCAATAAACAAAATCTTTTTACAGATTTTGTTGGTCCAAAAATTCCACATAATTGTCTTTTGTTTTGGCTCGAGCTCTGAGGCATATATTATAAATAATGATAGACAAAACAAGTAAGGATAGTTATCAATAAATAAGTATAAGGGTTTAATAGCATCTTAGGGACGAAATGCAAAGGGTAAAATGTAAAGACTTTCCTTTATATCAAATTCACTTTGCCATTCAGAGGCATAGGGAAAGGCTTTCAAGTGGATATGAACAATTAATAGATAACATAAAGGAGTGGTAATGTTAAAAGATTGCAGTCCAGTGTTTCTTTATCAACCTTTAAACCAAAGTAAAAACAAGTTGTGAAACAGAATTGCCTTCAGCTTGCTAGACAGGAGCTTTCAAAAAGGCCTCAGGGAAGTCAATTCATATGGTGAGAAGGATTACACTTTTTAAGTTTTAAGGTTGGGTGTCTTGTGTCTGTTTTTTTTAATCGAAAGCAATAACAACACTGACTAATAATAGGCGGCAGCTGGTAGTTGATAGCTCTGAGATAGGAAAACTGCTGAATTAAAAAAAAATTATTGAAACAAAATACTCTATTGTAATTTGAGTGACTGTGACCTGCTGATGTGGAAGATGATCTCTGTCAATGGTTAGAGAAGCTTCACTGTGTATGAGTGGAATTCCTTTCTCTTACTGAAAATAGAAATACACAAAATGCTTTTCTAATGTTGCTTTAATGTTACAGTAGGAAGATACTAGCTGCAGAAACACTGACACAGATTTGAAATTATTGTTTGCATATTCCAGTCAGTTTGCTAGTAGGTGAATGTTATTTTAAGGGACTATTTTTTGACTTGCTAGTTAAGGAAGACGCTCTTGTTAGCGGTAAATAGGCTCCTCTTAAGCTGTTGTAGTGAAATGCATTGTGGCATGTATAGAAAAAGCCCTTATCTTTTTTTTTTTTTTACAGTTTTTTACAGGCCTAAATCACAAGTTACATGAGAAAAGCCTAATCTTTAGAGCAAAAATTTATCCTAACAAAATGGTTTAGTCCTGATTAATTATATTAGTTAGTTTGACCCAGGAGACACTGTATTCCAAATGCTGAATTTTAAATTGTTTGGGTGCCAAGTAGTTAAAAATACAGCTTTTTTTTTTTTTTTTCTCTCTCCCCTAGAAAGCTTTGGGAGAAAGTAAAGTTGTATAGAAAAATACCGGTATGGATGGAAACAGAGGAATTCTAGCAAAGAAAGGAAATTCTTATATGGCTAGCATGACTTTGCTTTTTTGAATCTACTCTTGTGACCTCTAGCAGCGATAGAAATTCAGAAATCAAAGTAGTTTCAGAAATGTGAATCTATAAGGTTTGGTGTGATCCACGAAAACAATATCATAATCTTATTAGTCCTTGCTTCTGCATTGTTATTACTTGTCCTCTGTTATGCTTAAGTCTAAATCCTGAAAACATTTGCAGAGGAAAATGCTCTTCAGTATGTTGACTCAACAACATGTAAAGTATAAGCTTATTATGTAAGTGTTCGTAAATTCAGAGTCATATTTTATAATGCCATGCATCTTATTTGTCTGAGAGCAATGAGGGATAAAAATTAGTACTGGTAAGCAATCTAGTTCCAGATAACAGACTTGGTACTGTTTATATGTAGGTTTAGCTCTGCTTATAGTGAGATATATTGTTGTTCTATCTGCCTGTTAACACAGATTTAAATGAAAAAAAAGAAAATAGAGTAAGGTAAATCTGGGGGGGAGGAACATAAATTGATAGCATTTTGGTGTCAAAACTAATCTTAATGGCCTTCCTTTTCCTCTGTTGTTGTTGTCATTTTAACTTTGATTTTTCAGTCTAAGATCAGCTGGTTTTATATCATTCTTGCATCTGCAGTGAAGCATGTAAATCTATATTTAGGTAACACTACTTACCTTTGTTTCTGGAGACACTTGAAGAAAAGGGCTGGTTTCTGTTGGGTTCCTTTTCCTTAATATCTATCTGAGCCCATTTATCTTTTTCTGTTTTCTTGAATTTTTATTTTTCTTCTCTCTTTCTGGACTCTGTGCTAGGGTAATGCAAACTAGATATGCATGAGGAGAAATTCAAAATAAACACATACCAGTTTGAAAAAGGAGACTCACCTCAGTGCACTTTCTATATTTTTAGATATTATAGTGTGTAACTGGGTGCCTCCAGGCATTTCTTCAACTTTATGCACTAAGCAATAGAACATTTTAATTATTTTTTCAAATTCATTCCATCCTTTAACATTGTGCCTTTTTTTCTGACAATATGAAAGATAAGACCATCCTAAAGCAAATATAATATCACATAAAGAGCTTGTTACAAAACTCTGAACGTTTGGGATAAGAATGAATAGCATCACTTAAACAGAAAAGCGATGCAAAAAAAACAGATGATCTTCATCAGTACTTGTCTGTAGCATGGTAGCCCCAGTCCATTTTCAGTTCTGTTTCTCCCTGGGAGACAGAACCCAGCAAGTTTCTTGCTTGGAGCTTTTCTTTACAAGTTTTGAATTCGCCTTTTTTTTTTTTTTTTTCTTCCAGTGAAGAAATGCCTTTCATATCCTTTCACTTCATGCATTTTATTTTATTTTTTTTGAAAGCAGACAGTGGGAAGAGGAGAAACAGGAGCAGAGGAAACATAGCCTTTTCTGTGAATCTAAGCAACCTACCTTACCAAGGAAGACCAAATCGAGTTGTGAACGAGAAGGGGAAGGAGCCCAAAGTGGAGCAGGCTACACAATTGTGCTTCTTACAGTCCTGTCTCACGGCACAAAGCATGCAAGCTCCCTGGGCACTGCTAGCTGGACCATAGCGCTCTCTGAGCTCTCCAGGAAATCTGGCACCTGATTACTGTGACACGTTCAAAACTCTTTAGGTCTAAATCTTATTTGACCTGTAAGAGATGACCTCTAATTTGAGAGGAAGAACTTGTTTGGGGAGGGAGGAAAAAGAAGGATGCCTGTGTGCCCCGAGACATGTTGAAGGCAATCTAATACTGCATATATGAGGCACATGTCATTGGCTGAAGGGTTTCTATCTGGAAATATCACACCCCCTTCAGGCTACTTTCCTGTATACTTTCCAACTCTGAATTAGTTAGTGTAACTAATCAAAAGAATGAAATACCATTTCATTTGTTGAAAAATTATTTTATGATATGTTACAGAAAATGGTTTGATGAATGACAGTATTAAAAGTATTTATAAACACAGGCATATTATTAGGATTTTATTCCATGTGTGTATTAAAGCGAAACTGTCTAAAGATAATACTTGCTCCTTCCATATATTACGGAGGGTTGTTATCTCTGCAAGTAATTCAAGCACAGAGCATCAAGGACAGCCTCTGGATTCAAATAGTAATTAAATTTCTAAACATTTATAAATTCTTTTGTCATCCTTTTTGGGTTTATACGTGGTATGCCGTGGTGGTTTTTTGTTGAGCTAGTCTTCGTATTCGATCCTTTGTTTTGCATGACATTACACTTCTGAGGCAGATGGCTATATTCCTGCCCACTCACCACCTGTATTCTGAAGCTATCAACAAGTTAGTATGATCTGCTAACGTGTACTAATAACACACTGTTTGCCTTGTGATGCTGCAGTTTGGAACATATTAGATGATGCTGGCTAGTCCCAACTCTTCTAGAGTAGCAGAAGATGGCAAATTCAGGGATAGTACTGTAGTGCGAGGTGACAACTCATCAAAGAATTTTAGATGTTCTTTCTAAAAGAAAAAAAAGGGAGGGGGAGCACTTCAATGCAATAATGATTGTTACCAGATTTCCATAGTGTCTGTTGCATAATTTTAACACTCACCACATAATTGTCTGACTACTAAGTGATATGATAATAACACAGGTCCAGATTAAATTACAATGTCTGAATGAAGTTGTTTCCAGTAATAACCTACCTTTAAAATTAGAATTACACTTATGTACAAAGACAATGGAATTTCTAGTTCATCACAAGAGGAGTTAGAAGTCCTTTCAGGATCTGTTATCCAAGTAAAAATGCATCAAATATTGAAGAAGTTTTTGAAAAACTATGAGCTGATGTTACATTAGGTTAACAAAAAAAACTCTTAAAAATGTATTTATATTGCCTTGCAATTAGAAGTGATCTCATGCAATTTTGAGCTTTCATTGATTATTAGCAAAAATTTTGTCTTTTAGTATCACACAAACTAAGCTTTGATGAAGATCTAATTCTTCAAAATCCTTGCCACTCTCTCCATGCATAAAATTAAAATATATTTGCAATCCCCAAATGCAAAAGGCCCTTGCTATTAAGTGACACAGATCCTCATCCAGATAACTGCTATATTTTTTGGAGATGGAGCAGTGAAAGAGCAAAAAAGTTGCTGTGCCTTTGTATAGATCTCTTGTAAGTAAGAGTAAATCTCTTGTTCTTTCTTTGTATGTATGCACTGATGTATGAAGTAATGACTAATTTTGTGGAATATCATAAGAGGACATAAAACGGCAAAACTTGCTGAAAGAGGTTGTGAAAGTTCAGTTTTAAACCCTCAAATGCATATTCATTGCAAAGAGGTGGCTTGTATGCATGCAAGCATTTGCATTTTTTCTGTGCTACCAAGAAAACCAAATGAGGGGTGGACAGTGTTACATGCTTGAGTGTTTGCATTCCAACCTCAGAATGTCTTGATCGTGGGTTATTCAATTTTTTTTGACATGACCAGTGTTTACACCTCTCAGATTAACTTTATGTATTAAAAAGATACAAATCAAACCGCCATAGTCACAGTAGAGATATCATTTAAGTAATTGGTGTCTATTCAATTTCTTATGAACATTACACATGAATATTACTAAACACAATTATCTTTTACATATGTATACATATCTTTTGAGAAATTACATTAATAAATTCAGAATTAAAATTTCAATGCAAACTTTTTCAAGAAAATGTCAGTTTTGCATTAAATTCTTTATTGAAGTTGTGAAAACACTCCCCAGGTCTTTCCACAATAAACACTATTTGTTATGCAGACTTGAATTTGTTGTCCTGAGCACATAAAAGAAAGGTAATCTGTTTGTGATTTTAGTATTTTATTTGCAAATGTGTTATCTTAGCCTTTCAGATGTGATTTTCTGTTAATTTTGCCTATCTGTGTTATCACCTTGTAAGTGCCCCATCCTCTGTAGGAGTTAGGTGGCTTTTTTCATATTGATAGTTTTCGTGTATGCATTTATTATATGTTGAGCATCTTTTCAGGAATACATCTGCAGCATAGGAATCAGTGCGGTGTTATCAGGCCTACCTACAGTCCCATTCACATGCCCGGTCAGATAACCAGCTTCCAGCAGTGCCTGAGGATGATGCAGTCTGGCCAGTTGTTTTGCAGAGTAAAGCAGCGTGCAGCACCCAGCGTTTTCGGCCGCCTAATGAATTGAAGTGGAAGAACAGGGAGATCCTGTAAGCAACAGGAGAGTAAGTAGCTTCTGTTGCTATTGCCTTTTTTGTTTGTTTGTTTTAACTGCTTTTAGGAAACTTCCAATTCATGAGCAAACTTGTCTTTGATTGTGGTAGAGGATGAAGCATCATCAGGCTTCTGTTAATGCATTTTTTCCGCTGTCTCTTGGACAGAGTGCTTTCTTTTGTCATACTCTGATTTTTTGGCTGCTTCACAAGATCTTAATGAATAATGTTAAGTACAAAAAAGGTGATATTTAGTCATTAGATGACTGACTTTTCTAAAGGCAAAACTACTGAAATGATGTCAGTTACTACGACAACATTAAAAAAAAGTTGCTAGATTTAGTATTGGTTGGAAGCTGTTAATTTTTATATGAAAATGTATCTGCTATACTTTGGATAGTGATTTATAGTTCAAATTGGGGAAGCAGAAGGAAATTAAAGGCTTTCTCTCACTAACAAAATGTGAAGACTACAAAGTAGGTTTAAGTCTCAGATGGGGAATCCATATTTCCACTGTGTGTAGTCAACTGGCATTTTCTGTAGAATAGATAAAAGTACTTGTAGATTACTGTATGCCTGGTTTAATGTCAACAGCAACAGTTAGCCTTTTGGTTTTCACAATCTATATTGCATTTGAAGGCGATAATATTGTGGAGCTTGAAAAAATTTTTTCGTACGGTTTTACTGAGAAATGTTTGCATCAGAAGATTATTTAACGACAGGAATTTTTAATTCTTGTACAATTCTGCTTGAACATGGAAGTCAGTGAACTAAAATCTTATTTAATATATTTAAATTTGTCTTCAAATCAGCATTATTCAATGAAGAAATATCTCTTCATTTAAAAGTATCTATGTACCACTAACCTAAGGCATTTCACGTTTGCTTTCTTAAATGATTCATAAAATTAACTTGTAGATTGTGGGTGGCTCATAAAATTTTGATCTGGTGAACACTTGAAAAAGCATTAGGGATCATTGTGAGAAGTACTTTCAGAAAAGAAAAACATTTCCTGTCCTAAATGCTTGTATACTCTAGTGTAGGATTATAGAAAACACGTTAGGCAGCAGAACTGTGTAGGAAGAATAGATGGGCTATGGGAGACTGAAATGCCTGTAAAATAAACATGTTTTGCATAAAAATGGGTTGTCTTTTTTTGCCAGCTGTCTCCTCGTTATCAGATAACAGAGTACTAGAGTCATTTTGGCAGAGTTTTCAGGGAGGATTTGTAAGAGGACAAGGCAGAGGCTTTATGGAATTTGACAGGTAGTTTTACAGAGGCATGTCTGTAGGAGAAGGCATCTTGGTACTTGAGATAGAACTCTCTCTGGCACCGCACACTAGTGGGCTTTACACACGTTTACTGTTGCATTTTATCTTGTAAAAGATTTCCATTAATTTCAAATGTCATACTGTTTTAAGTTAGTAGAAGAGCTGCTTGAGTTGGGGCTTTTGGTTTAGCCCACATAGCGCACATCTTTTCTCTGGTATCCCCTGGAAGCAGATGGCTTGTGCACTTGGGCAAAGAGCCTCAGATGTGGTCTTTATGGCTGCTTGTAGCTACCAGGAACTTGATGTGCATCATTATGGGATAACATGCTCTAGCAGATAATCACAATATACTGTTTTTATACTGTCCAAACCATGGCCCCAGTGTGTGTGAGAATCACTGAACTAGCATTTATCTGAGGAGACAGGAAGGGATTTATGAGCTACAGTGTGGGAGACCATCTGATTGCAGGTACAGCCCTGCTGTGACTTCCCCAAGTCGTTTTACGGGGAGGATATGTACTGAGGTCTTTGTGGCCCTTCTGCCAGTGCCATCCTTCTGCCAAGCACTGCCTGTGTGATAGCACCCTGGGAGTTTGGTCAGAGAGGGCTCATGTGGAGCAATAGTACTTTGCCTCATAGTTAAATGGAAAGAACGAAGGAGCTGATTTTGCTCCCTGATGCTCAAAAAAGGATTTGAGCTGACTGTCAGCTTTGTGACTCTGCTGGCCAAAGCATTTGTGCTCTTTTGAAAGCATTAAAAGTCTCCTAAAAGTTGTTTTTGTCTCAGCACTATGTTGTAATCTCTGAAAGAAATGCGTAAACCTTGATCTATTGTTTCAGAGGTCACTAAACAGATGGATCGGTGTTTAGATTTGCGTATTCAGAAACTGGTGCAATTCTGTGATGGTTGTATAGGCAATATAATTTCAAAACAACTAAATACAATCTATTAATTTTTACAAGTGCAAGTAAGTCACAGTATGCTTGCAGTGTTTATTACTAACATACAGTGTGCATCCATGCGTATGTGTACGTATGAAAGAACAATAAAATGTCAACATTAAGATGAGAAAGCACTGGAAACAGAAGGCTCATTCACTTAAACGTGTACTCTCGTCAACTCCAGTACAAAAAATATTTTTGATACACTTTCATTTTTAACTCTGTGTGTGTGTATGTATAACGATAGTCCTTAGAATATCTGCTGTCTTTGTTATTGACTAGTGTCTTGTCTGTCTTCTCAGCAGTGTGTATATTAAATTTTATTTTTTAAATGAAAAATTAGTACAATACAATTTCAGATAGCAGGTATTTTATTTATGATAGTTGTACTAAAATCCCAGGATACAGTAGTATTTTATGCTTGTTTAAATTTTTTATGGCTAAAATACATACCTAAGTCTCAGTTTACATGAACATGCTTGTAACTTGTATATGTAAATATTTAACTGGCAATTAGAATATATATGTGATATCGTCATCTTGCTGTATTTCTGAAATGTGTTTTACATGTGTTCATTCCACCACATTGTCACTTCCATTTCATGTGGGGCTCCACTCATTTATGATAGCAGCAGGATCCTGAAACCAAAGCTCATGGAGGACAGAGGGTATTGTCTTGAGTTCCATATTTGCTTGATAGTCTTTTTTTCTTTGTATTTTTCTTTATATCAAAACTAATAATAGGCAAGCCATCTCTCTGGGTATCACACAGACTTGGTTTTGCCTGGTCACCCCTGTCTCTGAAATTAGGCTCATTGCCTGCTAGATGTGTCCCAAAGACTGGATTAATCAAAGAGAATTTTTTTTTTCCTCTAAAGGAAATGATTTGGCCCATAACCTTTAAAATATTTTCATCGATATGCTTTGTCAAATCATATAAATTAAGTAGCAAAATCATTTTCCAATTCTCATGAATCTCTGAAAGAATTATCATCTGTGATTTGGAGTCTGTCAGCAAACAGTAACCACGTAACAGCAAACATGTAACTGTATGCATGTATAATACACGTCAAACTTCATTTTTAAAAGGGTTCAAAAACTCAAGCATATGTACAGCATACCCTCTGACGAGCTGCTCTTGCAATCTGCTGGAGACTTTGTGTATATTACCACGGATTGACTGCAAAGCCAGCCAACTAAAGCTACTGCTGAAGTGAATTAACAAGAGGCACCAGAAATTAGTGTTGAATCCCAGTCTGGAAAACACGCAATGGGTGCAGGCCACATCATCATAACTCATAAACATTTGTGAAAGCACAGCATCATCAGAAACAGAGGAAAAGTTCCTCAAATTGTTTCACGCATGAAAAACAACATTTTAAACATGATCATATAACATGAAAATGCTTTGGGGCAGTTGCCTTCTCCTGCGCATCAAACTTTGAAAGGAAATTCCTGTTATCTATTTTGCTATGAAGATATCAGAATAACTTACTGGTGCAAACCCACAAAGTTTCTTACTAATGTTTTGTAATTGGTAAATTATAACTTCTTGCATAAATAGATTGAGAATGTAGCTCATATTAGATATGATATAAGGCATGAATTTATAATTTACTTGAAACAAGAATATAATTGTGTTTGAATGGAGGAAATATTTTAGGAATGATCTAATAGCTCTAATTTGTTCTGTGTGGTTCTGGCATGTTGAGTATGGTATTAAAAATGGAAATATAAAATCTTTGCTTGGTAACCGCTTGGTCCAGCGGAGGGCTACAATGATGAGGGGACTGGAGTCTTGTGAGGAAAGGCTGCGAGAGCTGGGCCTGTTTAGCCTGGGGAAGACAAGACTGAGAGGGGATCTCATCAATGCCTACAGAAATCTGAAGGGAGGGTGTCAAGAGGATGCAGGCAGACTCTTCCAAGTGGTGCCCAGTGACAGGACGAGAGGCAGCGGGCACAAACTGAAACACAGGCAGTTCCATCTGAACATGAGGAAAAACTTCTTGACTGTGAGGGTGACAGAGCACTGGAGCAGGTTGCCCAGAGAGGTTGTGGAGCCTCCTTCTCTGGAGATATTCAGAACGTGCCTGGACGCGATCCTGTGCAACGTGCTCTAGAGGACCCTGCTTGAGCAAGGGGGTTGGACTAGATGATCTCCAGGGGTCCCTTCCAACATCAGCCATTCTGTGAACTAGGTTTGTTGCACAGTGCCAAACAATACTTATTTTTTTTCTCCTCTTCTTTTGCTGACATTGCTAACTAGATACTCACAGAAACATAGTCTACTGGGGACTGTGTGTAGTGCAGTCCCCCAGCTCTCCACTGTTCATGTTGCGGTTTATGCCTCGGCATGCATTCCCATTGCATCTGGCGAGTCTCTTTTCCACTAGCAGGATTGTTCTTGCTTGCAAGAACTCAAGGGCAGTGCTTCTCTCTTAGCCCTTCCTGTCATTAGGATTGCTAACAATGATGGGATTTTTCTATCTCTGCTGTAGTATATTACAATTCTTTCATAACTCAGTCTGGTTTAAATTCATCTGCCGTTAGCTTTCAATTTCAGGATTTACGACAGGGTTAATTTTGGGCCAGTGTTTGTAAATCTGGATCTGCAAGGACACTGGTTCTTTTTTTTTTTTTTCTTTTTCTTTTTCCCCCCTCTAGAAAAACAGCTTGATCTGATTTCATACTGTGGTAATTCTAGTTGACTTTCCCCAGTTTGAGAGCTCATTGTAGTGGTCTATTACTGTCTGACAGTTTGATTCTATTCTAGGTTACAACATATGGGAAGAGGGAGATTAAAATTGATGCTGTAATTTCACTTGCATGATCTTTCCTCTCTTTCCTCTTTCCATTTGGCACGATTGGCAAAGTCAAATTAATACATAAGGGTACGATGTGTGGGCCATAATACAGAAACATTCTAAACAACCTGTTTTCAGTTGTCAGTGCATGAACAATAATTACTTGCCAGTTTTCCTAACCATTTTAGTTGTTACTGAATATAAATGTTTTGAGGAATTTTAACATTAGAAAATCTTCAAACTGTGTCGGAATTACCTTACAAGTTCACATACGCTTAAATGTCCACTGCTTTCCTGAGTCAGAAGTCTGAAACAAATTCTTTCATATAAGTCCTCATCCCACGGACCTGGGAAAGCACAGAACCCCTTCCTGTTCTCCCTATCTGGAACTGATTATCATTATATAATACAGTAACATTGTATTTCATTCTGATTTGTATCATTCAAGTATGAACAGATTGATGCTCTGCATTTTCTGCATTTATGTAAATATACTGTAAATGTCAATTTCTTGAGAGTGCCAGAAGGGAAGAAACTACAGTTCCTCCTTCCTTCCTCTTTCATTTTTACTGTTGAAAATCACATTTATCACTTCTTCGAGCTACTGACAGTCTAGAACTTTGGAGGGCAGGCATGCTGCAGCTGCCTTGGATCCATCACTGCTGCACAGCCATGCAAACTTAAGTCCTTGTCACCCCTTTAGCTCAAGATTACTTTCAGCTGTGATTTCCTGGGTAAATCCCAGTAAAAATGACTTTTGAGATCTGTGACTAACGTTATGACAAATCATGCTACTTGTTTCTGAAAGCCATTTTCAAGTTAACATTATTCGAATTTGTTTTTCATTATTTCTGGAATACTTTTTTTCCAGCAGATGCCTTATATCTATTTTCCTCCTAATTACTTTAAGAACAAAATCATTTCAGGGGCATACATTTAGAGATGCATAAATTAATCACAGAATCACAGAATGGTTGAGGTTGGAAGGGACCTCTGGAGATCATCTAGTCCAACGCCCCTGCTCAAGCAGGGTCCTCTAGAGCATATTGCCCAGGATCACATCCAGACGGGTTCTGAATATCTCCAGCGAAGGAGACTCCACTACCTCTCTGGGCAACCTGTTCCAATGCTCTGTCACCCTCACAGTGAAGAAGTTTTTTCTCAGGTTCAGATGGAACTGCCTGTGGTTCAGTTTCTGCCTGTTGCCTCTTGTCCTGTTGCTGGGCACCACGGAGAAGAGACTGGCCTCATCCTCTTGACACCCTCCCTTCAGATACTTGTACACGTTGATCAGGTCCCCTCTCAATCTTCTCTTCTCCAGGCTGAACAGGCCTAGCTCTTGCAGTCTTTTTTCATAGTCATAATTCTTCAGTGTATTAAGCTCTGCAGCAAGCCTATAAACCTCATCTAAAAGAGAACCACCAGTCTGGGAGAAGGGAGGAGGGGAGGATTGGGATGATCTTTCTAACATTTTCTGGTTTTTAGGCATTTTTTATTCTTTATCTCAAAAGGCAAAGAAATTCTGGCTCAGCTTTGTGGTACTAATTTATGTATCAGCAAGAGGAATTCCTTGGACAAACAGACTTTTTTTTTTGTAATGAACAGAAAAATTCATAAAGAATCAGATCTTCCACTGTTTGTTGACTTAAAACTGCCTAAACTAAGACAGGTAGGCTCCCAAGGCTCCCTGTATGTTCAATGGAGCTCTGCTCTGAAGCACTCCTGGGTAGAACCCTTTTCTCTCCATTGTTTTCTTAGGTGGCCTACAGAGAGGAGCTGCTTCATTTAGACATTTATATTCGGTGCCCAATTTAAGGAGTGCACCCCTCTCTGCCGCTCTCCAAAGGATGAGACTATTTTTGTAGTCCACTGGTTGGTTCAAGGCTGCTTCTGCTGTAGCTGTACATCTCGCCGGGCTGCCAGGAATGCAGCGTTCTGAATGGTCTGTGCTTTGCGTATCTTTGTAGATTGGTTTTAGTAAGTGATGCTGCTGGTGCCAAGAAGCTTTATACATGAGGTTAACATAACGTTAGCCAGAACAAAACCAGACTGAAGAACGTGGTTGTAATAAGGTATGCCTATTTAAAATAAGAGCACTTAAAATAGCTTTAAAACAAACAAAAAAATCCTCTGTTTGGGGGCTTTTCTTGTTTTAAGCCTGTTTTTCCACTGCTCAGAAAAGGACATTTGAAATTAAAAATGGTATATGATGCTTTATCTTGCCCAGAGCTGATCATAGATGAAAGGTGCTTAAGTTCCTGTTCATGAACTTCTTTTTTTTATCTACTGCTCAATATAAAAATTCAATAGCTAGTTTAGAAGTCAGTTTTTCCCTCTGCATTCCATGAGTTTTTACCTCAACCATTCAGTACCTCCTACTACCCTAGAGGAAAGTAAAGGGCTGTGACAGTGGTTGCTACGAGGAAATACCAAGAAGGTTTGGGGGGGGGGGGGGGAATCTCCGAATAAACAGCAATACAATTTCTCCCTGGTACGATGCAGTTTAGAAACATGTTGTGGAATTTAAAAAACTTAAGTGAATACAAGGGCATCCCACACACTGGTTTGTTTCTGAATGTAGCATCCAGTGAGAGATGTATGTATATATAATGATTCACAACGATGTATATCAAATGTAACTAATCTTTAACAAATACATACTAATTTCTCACTTTCTTATTTTGTATATGACTGTAATGTCCTGTTCACTATACCTGTACTCATTTTTGCTGGTTTTACGTGGAAGTGCTTTCCTGCTTAAAATGAAATAATGATTTTTTTTAATAGTGTATATCAGTATGAAAGTTTTGTTGTTTTTTAAGGGTCTTTGTCATTGGTTTGGTTGCTTTTTAAAAAGAAGTTGGATAAATTGTTCTTATATTTGTAATGAAATGAAAAAAATTGAACCAGATTCAGCTGTGCATTAACTGTATTGATTTCAATCTGTTCATTCTTAGTTTATTTTGGCATATTGTGTCCAGGTTGGTAATTCTTCACTGTGTATTTATGTACTTGACAAATAAGTCTCTGCAGGTCTAGAAGAGATATCATAAAGTCCTTATCTGAAACAGTTCTATAAAGAGCACAGTCAAGAAGAGGAAGAAATCATTGTGATAAAGTTTGTAAAATGTTTTTGCTGCAACCACTGAAAATAAAAGATTAACAGTACACATCTGTATTTCATAGGAGAGAGATATGTCTGTTGTAAAAGTGGCAAAAAGTTAAATGCTTTTTATTAACTCTTTGGCTATCATAATGCACTCAGACATGAACAGCGTGAAAGTATTCTTGAAAGCAGGACTGATCTCTCAAGGAAAAACAGAAAACGTAAGGTAGTGGTGGCAGGGGCATATTATCTGCTTTTTACTGACCTCTAATCATCCAATTTACCTTCACTAACCATCTTTCCACTACACTTTACAGTGCATCAGTTGTCAATGTTGCATTTATTTAATTCTGTGAAAATGCATTCAGGAGTTGAAGAGTAGGCCTTACAAGTTTTGGGTGGATATACTTTTTTTTTTTTCGGAAATATTAAAGTGGCTGAGTTGATGCTTCGGGGCAAAATATCCACAAGTGAGGTTGAATTAGGAGTGGGCTGTCATTGGACCAGCACTGCCATAAAAGGCCCAGAGGAAACCACTGCTTTTATCTGTGTTTTTTTAGCACCCGCTGTACTCTATACATATATTTTGGAACTTTCTCCTATAACAAACCAACTTCTGCCTCTACTCTTTATATAGTGTCAAGGTATGAGAATTTTTGGCCTATTTTCTCAGCTTTTCTTTGCTGTTCCCTGAGCTCTTTCCCAAACTGATTTCCCTCCCCTGCTGCCACGCTCTTCTCAGGGCTACCAGGAGCCCTGCCACATGTGTGTGGCCCTGGGGGTGGTGGGGAGTGAAGGCCGGGGCTTGCCTCGCATGCCCGAGTGCTGGAGGAGCTCAGCAGCAGCTCTGAGCTTTTACCTAGACAGTAGTGGCTGCAGGCCTGGTTACATTTCTGGAAATGGCCTTGAGGTGTGGGTTGGGTGGGACAGGTGCTGCCTCAGAATTTCTTTTTTTCTTTCACCAAGGAAATAATGTTGTAACAGCAGTGTTTCAGCTGAGCACTAGGTTATTTTACAGTAAGGGAGTTCAAGGTTAAAGATGTCAAAATGCTCAAGCCACTGCGTGGTAGCTGTATTTTAGTTGACACAGTCTTTACAAGGAACACGGTTAAAATTGCTCTTTCCATTAAATATCCCAGCTCAGGATGGGGCAGGGGTAGGCTAGACTTCTTCAGCTTAGAAAAGGGCTGCAGAGGGGAAGGGATACAAGGGAGGCGTCAGCTGCCTCTCCCATCACCAGAGCTAGTGAGCACCAAGTGCAGCTAGTAAAAGCCAGTTCAAAGCAACCAAAGGGAGACAATTCATCACACAACAAGGAAGACTAATCCTTGTCAGAGGATGCTGTGGATGCATAAGGCTTACATGGGGTTCAGGAGGAGGCTGAACAGATACTTGGAAGCAAGATCCATTGGTGGTCACAGCACAGACCATCCCCCTCGGGTAGAGCTGCCCTGTACTGAAGATGTTTGAACATAGTATTAGGGAGCAGGATCACACAGGCTTGGTCTGTCCATACTCTTCTCGGGCATGCCCAGGGATGCCATCAACCACTTGCTGGCCATTTCTTCCTGGAGGTGGTAGGGATGGGTTTAAACACCTTCGTGGTCCAGCCTCCTGCTAAGCTAATGCACAAACATAGACATTGTTACTCACACCACCATTTTAAAAGAGAAGAGCTGTTTGCCTATTTCTGTTCAAGAACAGCTGTAGGCACTGCTCTTAAAGAGCCAAGGCTGGCGTGGGGAGTGACGCTGGAAGGAGGAACCTGAGACAGGTGCTGGAGGGGAGATTTTGGCCCAGCTTAGTACTTCCTGCTGATTAGCTCTGGGTGGGTCTGTTGATTTGCTTCATTCCACTCTGAAATGCCTAATTAGCCCCAGCAGAGACGAGTGGACCCTACTTCTCTGTCGCTGCAGCCCAGGCATTTGAAAGTTAGGCGTTACGGTGCCTAGCATGTAGGCACGTAAGCTTTTTCTTGATTCTAAAATGGAGGACTCAGCGAGAGTTTGTGCCTGCAAAACTGGCCTGAACAATTTGCCTAATATCCAAGAAAATACAGGACAAAAATGAAAATCTTAGATAAAAAAGACCTGGCCAGCTTTATGACTTTATTTCTGTGATCCTTTAAAGTTGGATTTACTCATTCTAGAGACAGAGGACAGCTCTCTCAGCACGTCCTTTTTAAGCATGTGCTTCAGCCCCGCCTTCCCCCTACTCCTTTCCCCGTGAAGGCGGTTGAGCCTCGCGCCAGGGCGTGACAGGTGTGGCCGTTGGGGCGGGCGCCGTCAACCCCCACAGAGCGCCGAGCCTCGTGACAGGTGCGGCCGTTGGGGTGGGCGCCGTCAGCCCCTACAGAGCGCTGGGCCACGCTGCGAGGAGAGGCCGGCGTGCCCTCGGAGGGTGGGCAGCTGGACTTGGTGAGTCTTTTTGAAAAGTATTTGTGGTTTGGTTTTTGTCTGTTTGTTTTGGCAGAAGTTCTTCAGTATTTTGAATGTTATCGGGAGTCGTCTCTTTTCTGTGCTTGGGTGCTGTTTGGTGGTGCTTCTTAGCTCTTGGAAAATGAATGTAGTTTAGAGTGTGGTAAAACTATTATTTTCTTGTTTGTAAGTTTTTTGTAAAATAATGACTGGTAATAAGGAATGCTTTAAAGTGATAACCTTTTGAAGGAGGAGGAGAGAGATACTGAAGGGATGTATGTCTTTTAAAGATACTTTGGAGCATGTGTACCAATTGCAATTAGTTGCGAAAGTGTCATGTGATGAGGGTAAAACCAAATATAGTTTGGCTTTTAGAAATCTAAAACTTTGTGTAAGAAGTGTTATGTTTCTGGTTTCTGCTGTATGACTTATTTCTGTCTTGCACCAGTTGACCAGGAGAGGGAAGCCTGTTGAGTATCCTACAGGTGAAGAAAGGGGAAATAAAATATTGAAACTACAGGAATTTCTCACTCTGTCTCAAACTGTAACATTTGAGATGATGGGTGTTTTATGCTGGGTTAAATTAAGGTAACTGGTGATTTCAGAGGGGTAGAAGTAAATCTAAATATTCTTCATTGCAGGTTTTCTCCCCCACCTCTCTAAGCCTCAAGGCCTAACACACAGAAACAAAAGCCTTTGTTGAGTACCCTCTTGTGCTTGGGCATCCAAGGCCAGCAGGCTCCAAGAAATTTCTGGGAAATTAAGCTTCTGGAAACTGGGAGTAGAATATGTCAGTAACAAAAAAACCATATTTGAAAATAGCAACAAATCTTAGGGCCTGCCCTGTTTAATGATATCTCGTATGGAAAAACTTTTCCTTTTTGTGGTCAGTACTCTATTCTCAATATTTCTGTTTCCTTTCACGAGTTTCTTAATAGAAAACCATTACTGGAGAAGATCATTTAGGGCAAATCATAGCATAAAACCCTTGCAAACATAATAAAGACTTTAAAAAATATCAGTGGGCCACAAATAAATTCTAGCTGTTGTTTGTTTCCCCAGCACACATGTGTGCACACACATAAACACATCTTAGTGAATTTTATACTGAAATAACAAAATATTTTTCCTTCTTTAAATGGAAATACAATTCAAGTGACTTGCTGAGTTCAAGCAGTTCTATGTCATTACATAATTACAAAATGCTGTACTTCTAAATAACAAAACAAGCCCAGAAACCTTGATATTTTTTCCAGTTATGTTTTTAATAACAGATACTTCAAAATGAATTCTTCTTTTCTTGCAAGGTTGAAGTTACTACTTAATGCTATTTTCTATCATTAATTTAGCTTAAGAAACCCTTTTCTGTTGTAATTACAGAGGCTTTAACCTGCTTAATTAATCTCCAAGGACAGAATAAGACATGGCTATTTAAAAGAAAAAAAAGTCCACTTCTATTTTAATTAAAAAGTTGCTACGTTTGTGATGGAAATTACTTCAACTGTTCTATGTTAAGCGTGAAATTTATTTAATGAAACCCACTAGAAAATTTATATGCATAACTTTTTTAAAAACCAAGTTTTTTTTTTTTAAAAGCCTTGTTGAGGACTTGAACCTATTCTGCTTCCCCTTTTTTCTGTTTTCAGTATGTACTGTGTAGATGTTCTAACACAAGAAAGGAAGGAAAGAATAAAAGAAGAGAAAGCTTTATTGTCTATTCTTTCTGTTAATTGCATGCCATCACCAGCTGGGAATCCTTACTTTTTTTTTAATTTAGTTTGCAGAGGACACTAGGTCTTGTCTCATTTTTCTCCTTTTAAAGAGGCACTCTGGCAAAATATCTAAGTTTTAGGATGCTGCTTATTAACAAAAGGTAGTCAAGCCTTATTTTTCAGAAATGGGTTAGTAGTAAACACCATGGAGGTTATCTCCCTCAGGCCTCTGAGAAAAGCTCAGAAATGACAGCTCTTTTGCCTCAGAAATCAAGCTCCTTAGCAGCTACTGCAATACTTTATTCCCAATGTGAGAATCTTCTAATCCAAAGTTACTCAGTGCAATCACATGAACTATCAGTCTGCTGGACCCTTACAAATTCCAGGAAAGCATCCTCTGTTTGTGAGAGGGCAAGGGAATATCTATGCTGTGTGTATAGTTCAGCCTGGGAAGTGTTATATTTCTTATTGTGATCTTGCAAATTATAGACGTTTATGCCTTTATTTTTGATTTGTGAACCCTGATGTGAAAGCTTGTATTCTTTTATCAGAAGTTAGCATGTTACTACTGGAGAGGTCAGTGGGATGAGTAATCTGTTTTTCTGAGATACTGTTATGCCAGCTTTAGATAAGAGAACTGAATCATGGGAGAAACTCGAAACCCATGTATTGAGTTGGTGACAGAATCAGAATTAAAATATCCTGGCCTTTGTCCTTTCAAGTGTTGCTGCTGCCTTTCATCTGTGCCTTTTATTCTCTCTGTAATGCCATAAATTTTCTTATCTTTGTGTTTCATATGGTTATGGAGATCTTTGTCTTGAAAGTGTATTACTGCAGCTTGTCCCTTCACTTATTACCTCTCCTTTCTCCAGGTCCCCTTGTTTTCCAGCCTGGATCAATTCATTCATTACTTTTTGCAGAGCTAGATTTACAACAATCAAAGATACTTCTTGTACAACTCCCTGTATGTTTTGGGCTGCAGTTGTACACAATAGTAATAATGGCACATCTTGACTGACAGAAAGACCCCAAATGCTTGACAACCTGAAGTAAAACGATTACATCTTAAACGGATCTGCATTTCATCCTACCCAGACCGTGCCCCAGAAAGGAATCTTACTAGATCATATTTTTCTATTTTTTCTTTTACAGATTGGAGCTGCTATTGATGAAAAGGTCCTGGCCTGCTTTGTGGCTTTCTTATTTTTGGGCTTTTTTTTTTTTTTTTATTGTAAGAGACCTTCACTTGAAGGCTAGGCTTTGGCTTTCGTTTGGTGGATGAGCAGGTATTGAAAAGGTTGTAAGACAAAATACTGGCTTTTACACTGCTTACAACTCACGCTCCATCTTCTCTAATGTTCTGTGCTCATGGCAGTTGTAATTAGTACAGAATAAACCTGCAATCCCATAAGTATATTGCCTAGGGATTTTTAACTTCAAAGCAATACAACATTGAAATAATAAGAACCAGAGCAATATGTTTTGTGTTTGAAACATGTATGACTGATCAGCCTCAAAATAGCTTGTTCAATTAACGTTAGTCTAAAATGACACATCTTCCTATAAGTGACTCTGAGCATGTGAGGGTATTTGCTAGAAGACATTTTGATCAAGTACATGAAATGGGTTTCCTACAAAACATTACAACTATAGTTTGTTAAAGGCCCTGGCAGAAGTATACCATGGATCATTGAAGTGTGTTTACATAATTCAGGGTATCAAGCCAGTGACTTAATGCACATCTTATTGGCTACTGCTTTGGATGAAGTAGCCAGACTTGATTAACAAGACTTTCTATGTCTGTAAATTGGTGGCTTTAAATGCTAACTTCCACCTGGGCTGTTGGGTAACTTGGTAGAAGTAGCTTTGGAATGAGATAAAGTGTGTGCAAAAGTTGTAAGGCTGTGAGTTTTTCTAATGTTTTTTAAAAGAAGCTATCTTTAGGTCTAAGAGTAAGATACTGGCCTCAGGAAGTAGGGCTTGCCTTATCGTAAGTGAAACACTTAAATTGTCTTAATTACACTTTGTTTTTTAGTGTGGGGTGGAGGCCTAGATCATGATATGGACCCTCTTTTCTAAGACCTGTAGTATCCTTACTTTACACAACCTCCAGTTTAAGGCCTATGTCTGCCACACTGACACCACCCCTTGTTTTGAGCAGTTAAACAGACACTGGTGCTGCTACTTACCAAAGAAATGCATATTTTATTTAAAAAAAAAAAATTGTGTGTGTGAGGAGTGGAAGTACAAGCTAGTTCTTGAATACATAACAACAACTATTGAATCCTTTCTTCCAGTGAACAACCTTACTATTTTATTTAACAACTTCTCCCTGCCCCCAGCCCTTTCTCCCCTTACTAAAATGTCCCAAAGTTTAAGTCTTGGTTCTGAAGTTTTTGTCCTTTGTTAGGCACAACTCATGTGGTACTAGAGGCTGTTCTTTTCACTTATTTACAGGCATGTTTACTAATTAGATACAAGTCCTGGAATATGCATAAAAAGGAATTTTTTTCCAGAGCAAAGCTCCAAGAATCTCCTCCTACTGGAGAATTATTGTCTTCCCCAGTGTTCCAGTCAGCATCAGAAATTTATAAGTTCACTAATTGAAATTAAAAAACACTTTAGCAGCTGTGATGCTGTCAGTCATTCCAGGCTACCTTGGAATGTGGTGTGTGTGTGTTTGTTTTTTTAACACTAGAAATCCTTCTGTATGCCCTCCCAGTGTGGTGATAAGGTGTAAGGATAAGTTGACAAAGGCAATTTTTAAGATACAAGAAAATAAGCAATTGTATTATTTGAGGCATCAAGTTCCTAAACTGATGTGGCAAATCCTAGGCTACCAATAGTACCTGAAATCCTAATTCAGCACTTAAGATGCATATCATTGACTGATGTAAATGCAGCAGAGAGGCTATTTTACTATTCCTTTACAATCCAGGATCAATGGAAAACAAAAGCAGAGGACATCCATCATAGTCAGAGAAACAAGCAATACTTTATGAGGAGCAGAAAAAGTGTGTGGAAATGATTTCTGTAAACATCCTCTACAATGCAGCTGTAATGTATTTAGAAGAACATTTGTATTCTGTAAGTCTGCAGGTCTTGCCCTCAGACAAATGGGTATTTATATATCTCCTGTCTTAGCTGTACCTCTTGAATGTGCAACTACAACTTTTAAAATAAGACAGTGACCTCTAATGCGAGGGAATGATGCTGTTCTTGATGCTTTTCTCCTGCAGTAACAGTAGTAGCAGTGATATGGGTAGAGGTAGGACAGCAAAGATTGACAGAAACTGCCAGTGTTACGCGTCATTGTGAAGTACAGCTTTACTTCAAAGTGATGTTGGAGCCATTGAAAAGCTGGTATCACAGTATTAAGGATACTTAGTATTTAATATTGGCTAAAGTTAAGAAGCTGTGGTTCTAGACATAGTTGAAGACATGCTATGGTTTTGGACATGAACTCTACCTCTTCTGGCCTGCCACTACTTTCCCTGGCTCTTCTTGTCTTAGTACTTTGCCATACCCAAAGCAAAAACTTTTCTTCTTAGCTGAGCTAGCAGGGCGGTATGCTTTCCTGCCTTCCTTCTTTATTTTGCATTTTAAAATCTTGTTCCTAAATCCTCCATAGGATTGCTCACTGAGTTGCTAAAATTTAAGCTGACTATATTTGGAATGGAATGCATCTGTTTACACAGGAAACATTCAGCAGAGAAATTTATTTTAATCAGAAACTGTGCTGCAGTTGGGTGGACGTTTTGCCTTTGATTCACTTGGTAAGAGAGGTGATGGATTTGGCCAGCTTGCTTCTGTGTCTTTCTGGAAAAGGACTGCTGCATTTATGTGCAGTGTTCAGCAGCTGTGCCCAGAATAAGGGATGCTTTAGCTGTCTGGGACATCCCTTCCTGAAGGAGGAAGGGTTTTTTTGGAACATTGTATTGATAACAAGGGATTGTGCCTCTTGTTTATTTGTTTTGTTTTTCAATCAGCATTTTGCTTAGGAAGAGAAAAGCATCATCTCTTATCTGTTCTGTGCCTGTTAGAAGGTGTGGATTTGGAAATGCATGGCTAGAGAAGAGAATGTGGAGGGTACCAGGCAAGTAGCTCTGTCAACCAGAATGCAAATAATTTGCTGAGCAAAATATTTGCATGGTTAATTTGAAGAAGTGAGGAGAAGAGAGCTGAAGTGTTCCAGGCAGCCAGTTACTTTCACCTGAGGATGCTGCAAGAACAGAGAGGGATGAACTGTGTTCTGAAAAAAACACACAGAAGGCTATGGAGAAAAGCTGGGGATGATTTAACAGTAGCAAGGGATGTTTTTTCCTGGGTTCAAATACAGCAAAACCACACAACAGCTTTATTCCTACATCATATAAAATAGGCCTTTAATAGATCAATTAAGTTGTACTTACTGTAACATCATCAATTTAAGGCCTGCACTTCTTCCTCGAGATATCTTCTCATGCTCTTACAAGGATCATCTCAAATAACTAAGCAAGAGTTGGGTAAAATTAATTTCAACCTACTTGTATTATGCTTTTGACAATTTTTGTATGTAGTTGTCCTTACTACTTCTCATGTACAGAATATTATTTTCTTCCTATTTCTTTCCTCTAGTTATTTTAACTAGAGCTGTTGTCTCATTATTCTGGATATTGTATGGATATGTGTAGATGTAGTCTTCTAAATGAGAAGGTAGACAGTGATGGATAAAACAAGCTGTGGAGTGTCCCAGGCAGAATGTTGAAATGGGAAAAGTTAGTGTGGAAAACCACCCCTCCCCACCAATGTTAGCAGCAAGCAAGTTCTTTTCTGTAACAGCAGAAGGATTACTGTTCACTTATAAGTGCATCATTGCAATTCACCGGGAATTGGAGAATACCTGAGAGTGCTCTCATTTCTCTAAAAATTAACTAGGCTTCAATTGATAGGGTGTAGGTTTTTTGTTTTTTGTTTTCTTCTGAATTTCAACTTCCACTCTGCAGGTTTTTTTGGTCTCTTTCCTGGGTTGCTCAGATATTTCTTAAGGACCTATTGGATTGAAATGTTCTCTGTTTTCTCTCTGCCTAAAGGTGTCTCACAGGATTTTCTTGAAAGCTGTAGTCAAGCTATTTTAATTTCAGTGTTCCTGCCAGGTTCTGTGGGCCTCCGTATTGTGAACTGAATGCCTTCCTTGTAACTTTGACTTTCAGTGGAGATGTTCAGTTCAGCAATGACTAATGACATGCTGCATGTTTCATAGGCAAATATGCAATTATAGGTCCTGTTGCTGTTCTGTAAGCTTAAAATTTTCTACCTTAGTACCTGGAATTCTGACTTTAGATAGTTCAATGCCTTGATCATAATAAAACAAATGTATCCACATGTGTGCATGCGCTAAACTCCAGTAGTTGTATTCACTCCAGTGATAACACTTCTAGCATATACTTGAAGGCAAAAATTGCAATTATAGGAAGTTCCAATTTTATTTATTTTCCCTTTGTTTACTTCTCTTCTTCTGTGCTTGCATGATGCTCACTTGATGTGGCTATCCTTTATGCAAACCTAGCTGTTAGTTTTGTCTCAGTAGTGTAGTGCCTGGGCACAAGCTGTCTTTACAGAGGTTGGGGAGGAAGGACTTTGCAAGCCATAGCAAGGGGTCTGCTATTGTAGCTTAACTGCAAGTTTTACTTGTATCAATCAACTAGGATAATGCTAATAGCTTAGTTATACCTGCATAACAATGGCTGCAGTGCAAACAGCTTTTCCTGCCTCTTTCCCCCTCCTGAATTTTGACAGTTGTTTCCCTCTCTCTTTATTTTTCCCCTTTTGAACTTGAATTTTCTTCTGCTTCCCTTACGCTTGTTTGTCCTGTCTTCAGCGCTTATTTGTCCTGTCTTCAACTTCCCCCTTACTTTCTCCTGGACTAGACGTATTTACTTAGGACTATGTTCCCTTCCCTAATAAAGTGATCGAGGGGGTTTGGCATTGTAGAAATGAGTAGTACATAGTTTTGCATTTGCTGTTACGCACATACAATATTCTCTTCTTCCCAACAGCAGTGAGCAAATCCAGAGCTGTGGTAGCCCCTTCTCCTCCTCTGCGTAAGGTGGTTGATAGGGGCAATCTGTCTTCTGTGGCTTCCCAAATTGCATGGGGGCACTTTCTCCACTGATGCCCCAAGCAAGACCATAAGAACAGTGTGGCTTAAACTGGGGATCTGAATGACAAATCTCTTAGGGTATGCTCTTACTTGATCCTTGCTCCTGTCTCTGTGCTAGGATAAAAGCTATCCCTATTATCTCCAAATAGAAGAAGTAATTAAAAAGGTGTGAATCTAATTGTTCTCTTGAATTAGTGGGAGTTGCTACAGGGGACAAAACTAACCTGGCAGGAATTGGGGTTAGATATAGTGCAAAATCATCATTGTTGTTTTGAGTTCTGGGGAAACTGTCAGTATGTTTTTCTAGAGTCTATGTGTTTCTACAGTTTTGCATACTGATATTTCATAAGTCACTGCTGATTTATGTTATACTTTGAACATTGAAAGGTGGCATTATATGCCAGAACACTTGAATGTTTTTGCCTTTTTCCAAGTTGCTTGTCAGTTGTGGCCATAAATAAGGACTGAGTGGAAGCTGGGTGAACGAGAGTCATGTAATATATTACGGGCAAGTTATTTGTGTTTTACAATGCAATAAACTAGAATTCTCCTCTTCTTTTGCCTTCCTTGCTCGTTTTAGTTGTTATGTTGACTCTTGCGTGCTACAGCAGAAGTCCAATGAAAATGAGTGCTCTGTTTCTGTAGCCAGGTTTTTGGCAGTCAGAAAGTCATGATGTTTCAGAAAGATGTTTAGGTGTAGCTGGTAAAGAAGAACTCGGAATATGCCAGAGATCAGAGGAGGTTTCATTTGTGTCGGTACCTTTGAAGTGCTGCATATGTTTGTAGCAAACCTTCTCCAGTCTTTTGTATGTTTCATAGGTGTGTAGTTTTTGTTTGTTTGTTTCAAAAATGATCTTCTTTCAAAAACTAGATAGTGGATGTTACCAAGTAGGTGTATTGCAGTAATCCAACACCTTGAAATACCATTTCATCTTGCTGTAATTTGTATGTAATAATGACAGGTTAAGGGGCCTGTGTGTTTTTCGTTGTTCTTGCTTTAGTTTTTGTGTAAGTATACACCTGTGTGTAAAATGTTACCACAGTGGAACAGCAGTGTCTTGGCACTGGTCTAAAGAGGAGTAAGGTGAAACATAGCATTGTGAAGGCTTAGCCCTGCTTTATAACGTGCTTGTGTTAAGAGGCATAAACCGGAGGAGGAAGAGAGTTTAATAAGAAACATGACAGGAGAGAGAGACCTTTTTATTTGGAAGTTACTGCTCCATTTCTCTTACTGGGCAGCAATTGCTGTTAGGAAGTAATAGCCTTCTTGCCCTGCAGCTTCAGGAATTCTGTTTCGGTGATCCTGAAAAATTAACTTTTTAATATGTATAAGATCTATCTTTAATCTGTTGTCACATGAAGTATGTTGTATGCAATATTCTGTTTTCAGAAAATATATACCATAAAAGGGAAAAGGCTAGTTATTGCAATGCAAAAGACAGCTGACTGGATGCTTTCAGCTGCTTCATCATCTGTTTTGGTAACTTGTAGAAGGGAAAGTGAGTGGGCTATAGTTCAGTTTGGCATGCAGGAACAGATACTTCAGTTTTATTATGAAGGAAAAGTAGGTGAGGGCCAGACCTCTATCCTGCTTGCCATTTTAGTTCTGATGTTAAAGACCTGGCATAACTTGCAGGGTAGCAGATGTTTGAGATATCAAAGCTGTTTATTCCTATAGTCTGTGCAGTATGTATATTGCAGAAATGTATGACCTATGTGAGAGCTTTATCTAGTATGTAACTACTGTTCTCTGGAAGC
This sequence comes from Struthio camelus, assembly GCF_040807025.1. Lineage (NCBI taxonomy): Eukaryota > Metazoa > Chordata > Aves > Struthioniformes > Struthionidae > Struthio > Struthio camelus. The sequence goes on from NC_090981.1 coordinate 26,935,441, forward strand.
TTTCTATTTGTGATTGACTGTTTAATTCTGCTGGGTCAAACCCTGTTGAAGTAAACCAGCCAAGGTTGGAGAAGAGGCTCTTTCTCAGCTGAAAGACAAAACTAGCACAAGAATAAACAAGGATAAATTGGGGAATAGCTAGGAAATTTCTCCTAATCGGAGCAGCAGGTTCAGTAACAAATTTCCAAGATGAATCGTGAGGTGCTCAAAAGCAATTATTTGTTAAGGCAGATCTTGATCAGCTTATGAACCAAACTAATGTTTTGTGCATAATGCAGTGGGAAACAAAATTGCAGTGGGAAACAAAATTCAGAGTCAGGAATACCTTTTGAGTTTTATTCTTTGTGTGATTTTGGTGCCAAGGTTTCAAGAGTGGTATGTCCTTTAAAAATAGCAAAAATGTGCATATAATAATATATTGCTGGAGGGGATTGTTACAGTATATATCTAGAATTGATTGTAGAGCAGGGGTGTGTTTTATGATGATATTGATGGACGTATCGTAGTTGTGCACGACTGGCAACCATGAATATAAGGACATGACAATTTTCATAATGAATGTACTAAACACTATTAAGCAGTATTTAAAAATTCACAAAAATATTTTTAATACCTAATCCACACAGTTACTGTATTTTAGGTGGTGTTTTGTGTTGTAATGCTGTTTTCTCAATAGAGCCTCTTTAGTCTTGGAACTTGGAACTAGTCTTCTGTGATTCTGTGATTCTGGAACTCTAAATCCACTTCTTCATTTCAGCTGTGTGGGATCTAAGCGCTTTTGGATAGTGCTGAGGCAGGATATTATTGTGCAAAGTACTACTCGGCGATGGTATCAGTAACTTTTTTTTTAATTGAAGTGGAAAGCTTTGTCTTTTGGGTACTGAAGCATGGCACAGATATGGGAAGGAAGGTTCCTATTTAAAAGGAGAATAGGTTGTGGTACCATTGGTAGGTCATACAGAGGGGATGCACGGGGTGTTGTGGGGCAGCAACAAGTGAGCTCTACTGCCACTAAGAGTCTGTACCAAAGTAGGCTCCTGGCTTTTCTTTAAATTCTTATTTGAAGGTGTACAGATCAGTATGATGTAGCTGGCTAAATAAATAGATCTCTGTGGTCACCCAGGTGTAGCTGGGGTAGGCAAGGAAAAGGGATGGGGAATTCCTGAAAATCTTTTTAAAAGCACCTAACAGGAATTACACAAGTTATGTCAATGCTCATGTTGCCTTTATAGCTGGGAATTCAAGCCTGTAAAATACATTGGTGGTATTTTTGCTCTCCTATACATGTTGGTACAATAAAAGTGACTTATTGTATCCGCATTACTCTGAGAAGGAAGGAGGCCTTGGTTAGGATAGGAAGCCTCGGAGAAAGGTGTTTGAGCCAAACTCGCTGGTGCAGTTGCTGCTGAGCGCACGTCCATGTGAATGGGGGGAAAGAGGGTTGGCGTCTGAGCTCTTTCCCATAGCAAAGCCAATTCCAGCAACAGCAAGGGGCAATCCAAGAGACTGGGAGATAGAAGATCGCTGTATTATTTTACTCTTGCAGTAATGAGACAATACAATACTTGAATGTCCTGCAGCTGTGGTTTAGGAGGGAGTCCTGGGTTTCCATGATTGTCTGTCTACTTTAGGGCTTGTAAGGCCAATAATCATGATTGGTGAATTCCTGCCATTGAAGCCACTAAATGTGATAGTAGAAATCCCACAACTTAAGCAAAATGTAATCCAGTTTCACCTACTAGCTGATCTTGCAGGCTTTGCTGGAGATGTCCTTGCATTTAAACACGCTTCAGTTATGAAAACATAGTCCTGCTGTAGGAACAGCTAATGTTTTGAGTGTACCTCCTCTGTCTTTCCTTGTGATTCAGGCAGGTAGTGAGAACCATACCATGGCACTTTCCTTCCTTTAGGCAGCATGTGGTGCAGCCTTTTAGCCCTCAGCAAAGGGCTGCAGTGAGGTATAAAGCCTTATGCAGAATAAACAATGCTGAGACCCAAGTACACCAGCTCTTCCATAAGCTGACTTGTAGTGGCATTTAAGCAGGGGGATGAACATTTGGTTTAGAGTCGCAGCAGATAAATCCATCAGGAGCACTGGAAAACAGTCGGTAACATGAGCAGAAGGCTCTAGCAAATAGGCAACTGCTCCTTTGGAGGGCTATGCTTGCACATTTACTCTGTTGCAATTAGACTTATCCCACAGAATAAACTCATTCTAGATATGCTTTTAACAGCTTGCTCAAGAGAGGCCACATCACTGATTTTCTTTCTGTGTAGTGGATTCAAAACAGATTTCAAGTGTAAATGAGCCCTAAATAATCACTGGCTAGGGCTGTTTCAGTGGTGCTAATGATACACAGTACAGAGTGTCCTAGGTAACGCACCAGAGGCTCAGGTGTCTTAGATAAGAAGCAGTCTGGTTAGTACTCTGTGCTAATGGCATTTATTTTACGTAAGCTATCTAGGTAAGAACATGCTGTGTAGACCTATCCTCAATCTTTTTAGTTCCTTGATGTTACTTTTTTTGAAGATAGCATTAACATTACTCTCCTAAATTCAAAAACAATTCAACTTGAACAGCACTTTTGTGGAAGCAGCATCTTGAACTTGCAATACTACAGAACAAATGTTCTTTCAGATTTGAAACTGCTTCACATTGAAATTAGTTCATATAGACTTGTGGCTATGTCTCCCCTCTCCCCCCTTTTTTTTTTAAATGCATTTCCAAAACTGAGTTGAGTAAGAAATTCAAATTAAGTGCCTTCCTCATTCCTCAGGTGGAACTTTGATCTTTGTGAACAAGAAATTAAAACAAAAAAAGACGCAGAGGACGCTTACTGTAAAACTTCTTCCTGTTTAAGGTTTCTTGTGTGTAAATGTTTCACTACTCTTTGGAAGCCTCATTTTACTGCGGCTAAAGGTGAACATCTGTAAAATCTGTGTCTGCAGAGTTTACTAACAGGCAAGGGATGTGAGATGGAGAATGATGAATGCAGTAGGGAAGTCTTCTGGAGAGCAGCTTACGTAATCATTTCTCTGAGCCAGGATGGTTTTGCTTTAACTTATGCTAGCTAATTATAGCTCTGTAAGAGCTAGCTGCCACATAAGCTCACCTGCTTTGCAAACTGACATCCCCCCTCCAAGTGCTTGGCTGTCTTGCTGAAGGTCCTTGTCAGCACGGGAGGTGCCTCTGAGCTTCCTTGGGACTTTCCCATTGTGGGCTGCGGTTTCACCTAGCTGAAGGCTGGAGAGATCTCTGGGCCAGACTGCCTGAGTGCAAACGAAAGTAAAGGCTCTTCCATCCATTGTGTGGATTTGGTGTGCACTGGTACTCCAGTTTCACTGCAGTTTAATTAGATACCCTAGTAAAAGCAATGTTCATACGTAGCATTTAAGGCAAGAAGTAGGAATCTGTAAGGTGGGTAATTTTTTTTAACTTCCTATTGGTGCCTGTTTTTTCCCACCCACCTTTATTGTCACTGAAGCACGTTCCAATCATCTGAGTTTGATTTTAAATGTTAGAATTTGGACAGGAGGGTGTTAGGAAGCTCTGTCTCCTTTTGTTCACCTCTATTAATCATTTGCTCTATGCCTTTTTTGAAACTGGATGTGGAGCAAGATGACAGCACTGCTCTGTGTGAGTAGGTTTCTCAAACAAATAAGCTGTCACGGAACTCAAGCACTGTCGCAGAGACTGAAAAAGGAGCTTCAGGAAAAGAATTTATATGAAATAAACTTGGAGACTGAAGTGAAATCTCTCTTGTGAGAAGCAGTGCCTGCAATTTGGGAAAGAAGAATAGTGTTACATTTGAAGATCTGAATATTATTTTCTCCTGAGTAATCGTATATTTTATGTAACACTAAAACAAACAAGGAGGCAGTGTAACCAGTTAAAACAAGAGATGGGAGGAATGGAAGCAGGGCGGAATGTCAATGTGACGTTTCAGTAGCGCTTTCAAACCAGTTTTCAGTTCAGAAAAGGACTAATTTAGGCAAGCTGTTGAGCTTTCAGTGCAGAGGGATAAGGGTCAGGAAAGAGGGCTTACTTTCCTTGTATTGTCGGGCTTGCTGGGTGACCATGTGTTGTCCCAAAGAAGGGTTCTTTCACCCGGTGTGCAATGAGCCGAAAACACACAGAGTCGAGATATTTGCTTAATTCATTTCTGTGCAGAGATGGGTGCTAGGTGGTAATTCCACAAAGCTAGCACACCTGATTAGTACACAGCTTACACTTTATACTGTTTAAGCAACCGTTACCAGCATAGTTTACAACTACATTGTCATCCTTACTCTTACTGGTTCTGTTAGGTCTCATCTTCATTTAAAGTCACCGTGTCCTCTTTTTCTACTACACATGCTCTATGGGGAAGGGGTTTTGATCAGCAGGGGGCTTCCCTGCTTGTAGGTGGGTTTTTTATTATGCTAATTAGGATAGTTCACCCGTAGTTGAAGTAGTTCTCTCCTGTTTATCAACTGTTTTTGTTCTCTTCAGGTTTATTTGGGAACTTCCTTATCTGGTTGCCTTATAGTGTTGTCTAGCTCCTTCCTTCAAGGCCTTGTTTTGTTAACTCCCTGTGAAAGACTGAATAATACTCTAATCTCCCTTTTTTCCCATACCTCCAACACGTGGGCGATCAACTAGCATGACTTTGAGTTTTGTTGCGCAAGTACTTGTCATCTCTGTAAAACCAGAAAAAAAAATGCGCTGAGATGTTATATTCTGGGATATGGATTAGCCTAGGCTGTAAAAAGTGCTTTTAGGAACAAGACAGCCATGTAACACAGAGCTGCATGTCCAAGTAAGGGTCTGTCTCACATCATCCTTGTTATTCACTCCAGCCCTCCTACGGTCATGTTTAAGAGCTGCCTTGCTCCAGCTTCAGTGGGCTTTCGTTGTCTGGCAAGACTTTGGGAAGACTCTCTTGGAAGACTTTCTGTACCCAGAAAGGTGAATATGAGCACTTGGGGATTTTTAAACATGCAATTGCTTCTCTACTGATATCCTAGACCTTGCTGGTCCCCCACTGTGATGTTGTCCTTGATGTTTTTTTTGCAGGCTCTCAGAAGGGTTGAGCTTGTGATGATGATCACCCCTCCAACCCCATGAAACTTGATTGCCATTCTTTTCAGTTCCAGTGGTTACTAGTGCTCCTGGCTCACAGATAGCAAGGAAAAGGCTTGGATGTATTACCTATTTTATGTGATCAATAACTGGATCATTCAACCTGCATGGGGTCAGGGGGAAAAGAGTTGCAGGAGGAGGGGAAGGAAGGAAGGGTGATAGCTGTAGCATCCCATGACTCTTTGCCTATCCTGGCTCTATTTGTCTGCAGCACGCCCGTAAAAGAAAAATGCCTGATTGAATAATGTTTGCACAGAAACCAACTGTAAATCCCTTGCATGGTTAGGATGCAGTTTGTCAAGTGTATCTTTCATGATTGTATTTCTAACAAGAACTCTGCTGACTTGTTTTTTATCTAGAAAAATTACATTCTCTTGTATTTGTCCTCTGTTTGAAGACTGAGGATTGCAATGAATAGTGGAATAATCTTTGGTAACACATAATTAATGCACACTGACTTAATTTGACAGTTGGTCTTATTTTTACAGAAAGAGATTTATATTTAGGAAAAATAAACTGTTAGAAAAGACTCTGAAATGCATTACAGGACTTCACTTGCATTTTGTTGCCTTATTTCGTGCTGTGATGGTGTAGGTTGGTGAATGCACCAGAAAGCTCTGTTTTCCTAGTGTTAGGTTAGACCTCTTGCTAATTAGTGAGGAAAAGATTTGGTTGTGGATACACGTAGACTTTTGAGAAGAGCTAAAAATTAACAAAATCATCAGTTTTTGATACCTATCTTGAAGGGATAGGGAGTGGGGTGGTTATTGCAATGCTCTGTTTTCTCATATTGCTGGAATAAGTACTGTGTGCCATATGTATGTGCCGTGTGCATGCTTCCCTCCTCTTTGCCCTGCTACCCCTAAAACAGAAGCTAGCTGTGCTGGTAGAAATTTGGTTTTAGGATACTTTATCAGAACTGTTGCTATGGCTCACGGTCCTGCACTCCTGTGTGGAGCTCAACTTGCCTATGTGCTGTAGATGACTGCCCCTGCTGGTTCTTTAAAGCTGTATTTATGCCTGAGCTGCCTGTCTATAGGCTGTCTCACTTTAAAAAAAAAAAAAAAACTATTTTAAAACTGTCCACACTTTTAAAGGTTGGTGGCTGTTTTTTGCTCCCCAGAATTTGCACAGATGGGCAACTACTGCAGGCATGTACTGGATCCTTCTTCAAAATAAAATGAGTAAAATCAGAAAAATGTCTCAAATGTCAGGAAATTTTAAGTCTCTCTTTCTTTTCTTTTTTTTTTTTTTAAACTGGTTGTAATTACATATTCAGGAAAGAATATGGGAAGACCACAAACCCTTTTCTTCATGACCCTGACTGCTGTGAGAGAGAATGATGAAAGAGCTGGTGTTTTCAGATTTTGCGGGGAGGATGAGGCTGGTGTTACGTTTTATGCCCTGTACAATGCCTTTCACTAGTTTGCATTGTTTTCCTTCCTAAATAATTACTAAGGATTATTGCTGACCATTCAGTCTCATTATTAAGGATAGGAATAAAAAAGAAGTTCAGGAACTACTTTGGGCCCCAAATATCCTTTGTCCCAGATGCATTCTGTGCTTTCTTTTGAGGGCTCAATCTCCTCCCTCTAGCTCGGCAAGGCCCTGGCTTTGCTAGCAAGCCTTTTCCTTTGGCAGCGTTGCCATAACTAAGTCACTGTTATATGACCTGATCTGAATGGCACATCATGTCAGCCTTGTGTAATTTTTCCACTGGACATGCTGCAGTGTATTGTCTGTTCTCAGAAACAACAGCAAAAGAAGATGACTAGGAGGTGTGTTTTCTGAAATACAAATTGGTCTCCCTTGGGAAAAAATCTTGCTCTCAAAAAAGAGAGGATGCAAATAACTGTCTGCTCACCGCATATAGAACGTCACTACCAACTAAATACCACAATGCTTTCCTCAGATTATGTAGCATCTCTTCAGAGGCTCAGCAGAAAACACGGCAAGAACAATCTCTTTTCCTAGGGAGACTGTGGTATTATTTTTGGGGGGAAAGAAAGCTTACAAAATGAAGAAAAACATTTATGCTTTAACAACAGATAGATTCTTGTCTACAACTCCGTTTTAAAATGAATTTTAAGACCGATAACTTGTAGGCATGAAATGAACTTGTTTAGATACTCAGAAATGAAGTACTTGATTTTTTTTGTGAACAGTAGATATTACAAATTTGTAAGTTATCTGAGAGCACAAGGCAACGGGGTGAATAATGAAGAGGTTACTGTTTTAAGTAGCCAGAGCAAGCTATACAAAGCAAATACACTGGGAAAGAAAAAGCTTAGGTTAGGGCATTTCAGTTGCTGCCTAACTGTGGGAAACTGGGTTTGAAATAATGCAGAGGCAGCCTCTGCCCTTTACAGAAGCAAAGGGGCTTTCTGGTGCTTTTCCGTTTTCTTTTTGGTACTTTCAGTATAATGAGGCAATAAACTTTAAACATTGTCTAGAATGTACAGAGTTGATCTCTGGCTGCCTTCTGAAAAGAGCAATTGCTAAACTCCACGTTAGGCTACTGCGTTCTTTGGCTTTGCATCTAAGGCAGCAAGAGGAAGAGAAGGGATGCTTAGAGCTAAAAACACAGGAGCTTTTATCTGTATTTGACCACGTCATCTGGGATAGTTGCCAGCTGGTGGGCAAGATTTCAGCTATAATTACTGATTTGTGTACTACCACTACGACAGCTGCCATACTTGCTTGATGTTACTGCAGTAGGTATGTCAGTAGTGTAAAGCTCTATTTCCCAACAGGGTCTTTCAAGCTTTTGGCAAAGACCTTGATCCTTAACTACCTTACTAGATGACTGCTGAAGCGCTGGGGAAACCTGAAAAAGGCAATCTTGTTCCACATGATATTGCAATCTATGGCCTGGGCTCTGGAAACAGAACTACATGCCAAGATCTCTATATGGATTTCTCTGGTTTATATAGAGATGTGACACTCCCAATATCTCTATTGATTTTATTACTTTCCATCTAGCAAAAAGAGAGAGAAGCCATAATAGTAGTAATGCTAATCCAATAGGATTGTTGGGTGCTGCCTTTAATTTTGTATCTCTCTAATATCAGACGCTTGAGGTGTCAGGACGTGGTTGTGAGCTAAATCCTGTGCAGAGAGGATTATCTGTGTTTTGCTGAACTCATTAAAAAGTGAAGGGACACAGCTGGCCTACCGCAGTGTCATGAGGCTTGGGACTGTGCTGAATTCCTGTAGCACACACTGAGCCTAAAGTCTACTGATATTTCTATATGCTTCCACAGGTACACTTTTTCTCCTAGCTCATGTTGCTGCTGAATATAGCCTGCGCAGCCTATGTCATTATTGGCAAAACTGTCTCGTAAATGAAACCAATGCTATCATAAAAACTAAAAACCACACGCTTCTTGCGGCAGTTCTAAGTAACGATGCTGTGCTTATTCCCTTCCTACTGTCTCCTAAGCGTGTCTGGTAGTAAGAGATCCAGATGTAAATGTCATTAAAATTGATCAGACACACCTAGGAACCTCAGGTGAGAAATGCTTCATGGCATTTGGTGAGGGAATGACATTTCCTAGGGGAAAGAGGAGGGCAGCTGAAGTAAGATTTATTCAGTCATTATGTTGTCAGAAGAAAATTTGCTTCTGAGTGTGATTATGTGTGTTCAAAAAGAGTGCTCTCTTTCTTAGTTTCCATATTTTTTTCCTTTCCTCTCTGCTTGCTCTCTTTGCAAGGAACCACAAGAAATGTAGATATGATGTGCCTGCCTGTCTGATGCATTATGGTAGCCTTTCTGACCTCAAAAGACCTGTCGCAGAGCAGGTTTCTCTGGAGGCAATATAATGGATGGGTCATTCTCAATGGGAATATGAGAGTCACAAATCATTTCAACAGAGAGGCCTAAGAAATCACATTATAGTCTGAAAGGCCAGTGGAAAGTCAACAAAACGCCGTTGGGCCTGAACAAACTTTTGTCCTGGATCAGAGAGATCACTAAGCTTAAGAGAAAGAGAAGTGGCATGGGAATTTGTTTTTCTGCTTCTGTAGTGAAGTACTTTGTTCAATATAAATATAAATACATGCTCTCTTGCTGGGAATATCAATTTGTTGGGCCAGTAAAGACAAAACTTCAGCCTCTGACCTAGTCACAGATGTAACCACTGAAACTTTGGACAGACTGAAGTTCACAAGCTGCTTCTGACTCTGATGCCCGGCCATGGCGAGTGTCTGAAGACTGCTGCTGTTCATATTCGGAGTGAGGGTACTGCGTTGACAAAACCCTTGCCTGGAAGATGAGTACATGAAGTAGCAGCCAGGTGCTAGTTTCTCTTCAATGTGTAAAAGTAATCAGACTTAATTCTGAACAGTTTATAAGATGAATGCCAATCTTCTTAATGCACAACATATGCAATTTATTATTCATTTTGGTGAATTGCAGAGTTCATCTTGCTGTGCAGGCCAGCTGCTCATTTATAAAAATGATTACACATACTCTGAAGCGATCTATAGGCAGCATCTAAATTGCATCCATTGCCACCAGAGACTTCAATATCCCTAGGCTTAAACAACATGAATAATAACTAAGAGTATATTTAAAAAAAAAAAAAAAAGCAGCCTATATTCTCATTCTTGATGTTGGTCAAATTTTGGTTGATCGGGAAAGTTGTAGGGAGATGTGTTTGAAGCATGTAAACTGTTTTTAACCTGCAAGGAAGAACAAAGCAAGATGTGTTGGAGAGTTCAGGCGAACTTCATTGCAAAAGACTATAGACGATTAAGCTATTGAAAATAAATACATAAACATGCCTATCAAAATCAGCTGCTTAGCTGAAGTAACAAAATATAGGCTCTTAGATTGTGTTCCTTCATTCACACTACATGAACCACCCAGTGAAGTGAAAAAAGGAGATGGAGGAAAGTGTGTATTAACCTTCATGGGTGTAAGTAACTTACTAAAGCAGTGAAGTGCATGAGGAGGATGAAATGTCAAAGAGGGGAATGCGAAACCTTAACCCTACCAAAGAAATATTTGTGCACCCATTGTGGGAGAAAGCGCGCCCGTGTGGTCGAGACGAGAAAGTGGTGCGAGGGCAGGTGTGTTGGCAGGGCTGCCCTTGCCTTGGCAGCCCCTTTGCAGAGCCCCTGCAATGGCGCCTCCAGGCTGTCCCTATTTCTCAAGCCTAACCCTAACCCTAGAGGATTTCCGGGACCCGATGGTGGGAATAAGTGCCCCGAGGTGGTGGAAAAGAGAAAGTGGTGCGAGGGCAGGTGTGTTGGCAGGGCCGCCCTTGCCTTGGCAGCCCCTTTGCAGAGCCCCTGCAATGGCGCCTCCAGGCTGTCCCTATTTCTCCAGCCTAACCCTAAGCCTAACCCTAACCCTAGAGGATTTCGAGGACCCGATGGTGGGAGTAAGCGCCCCCGGGTGGTCGAGACGAGAAAGTGGTGCGAGGGCAGGTGTGTTGGCAGGGCCGCCCTTGCCTTGGCAGCCCCTTTGCAGAGCCCCTGCAATGGCGCCTCCAGGCTGTCCATATTTCTCAAGCCTAACCCTAACCCTAGAGGATTTGTGGGGCCCGATGGTGGGAGTAAGCGCCCCCGGGTGGTCGAGACGAGAAAGTGGTGCGAGGGCAGGTGTGTTGGCAGGGCCGCCCTTGCCTTGGCAGCTCCTTTGCAGAGCCCCTGCAATGGCGCCTCCAGGCTGTCCCTGTTTCTCAAGCCTAACCCTAGAGGATTTTCCGGGGCACGGTGGTGGGAATAAGTGCCCCGAGGTGGTGGAAAAGAGAAAGTGGTGCGAGGGCAGGTGTGTTGGCAGGGCCGCCCTTGCCTTGGCAGCCCCTTTGCAGAGCCCCTGCAATGGCGCCTCCAGGCTGTCCCGATTTCTCCAGCCTAACCCTAAGCCTAACCCTAACCCTAGAGGATTTTCCGGGGCCCGATGGTGGGAGTAAGCGCCCCCGGGTGGTCGAGACGAGAAAGTGGTGCGAGGGCAGGTGTGTTGGCAGGGCCGCCCTTGCCTTGGCAGCCCCTTTGCAGAGCCCCTGCAATGGCGCCTCCAGGCTGTCCCGATTTCTCAAGCCTAACCCTAACCCTAACCCTAGAGGATTTCTGGGGCCCAATGGTGGGAGTAAGCGCCCCCGGGTGGTCGAGACGAGAAAGTGGTGCGAGGGCAGGTGTGTTGGCAGGGCCGCCCTTGCCTTGGCAGCCCCTTTGCAGAGCCCCTGCAATGGCGCCTCCAGGCTGTCCCGATTTCTCAAGCCTAACCCTAACCCTAACCCTAGAAGACTTTCCAGGGCTCGATGGTGGGAGTAAGTGCCCCCGGGTGGTCGAGACGAGAAAGTGGTGCGAGGGCAGGTGTGTTGGCAGGGCCGCCCTTGCCTTGGCAGCCCCTTTGCAGAGCCCCTGCAATGGCGCCTCCAGGCTGTCCCGATTTCTCCAGCCTAACCTTAACCCTAACCCTAACCCTAGAGGTTTTCCTGGACCCGATGGTGGGAGTAAGTGCCCCCGGGTGGTCGAGACGAGAAAGTGGTGCGAGGGCAGGTGTGTTGGCAGGGCCGCCCTTGCCTTGGCAGCTCCTTTGCAGAGCCCCTGCAATGGCGCCTCCAGGCTGTCCCTATTTCTCAAGCCTAAACCTAGAGGATTTTCCGCGGCACGGTGGTGGGAATAAGTGCCCCGAGGTGGTGGAAAAGAGAAAGTGGTGCGAGGGCAGGTGTGTTGGCAGGGCCGCCCTTGCCTTGGCAGCCCCTTTGCAGAGCCCCTGCAATGGCGCCTCCAGGCTGTCCCTATTTCTCCAGCCTAACCCTAACCCTAACCCTAGAGGATTTCTGGGGCCCGATGGTGGGAGTAAGCGCCCCCGGGTGGTCGAGACGAGAAAGTGGTGCGAGGGCAGGTGTGTTGGCAGGGCCGCCCTTGCCTTGGCAGCCCCTTTGCAGAGCCCCTGCAATGGCGCCTCCAGGCTATCCCTATTTCTCCAGCCTAACCCTAACCCTAACCCTAGAGGATTTCTGGGGCCCAATGGTGGGAGTAAGCGCCCCCGGGTGGTCGAGACGAGAAAGTGGTGCGAGGGCAGGTGTGTTGGCAGGGCCGCCCTTGCCTTGGCAGCCCCTTTGCAGAGCCCCTGCAATGGCGCCTCCAGGCTGTCCCGATTTCTCCAGCCTAACCCTAACCCTAACCCTAACCCTAGAGGGTTTTCTGGGGCCCGATGGTGGGAGTAAGTGCCCCCGGGTGGTCGAGACGAGAAAGTGGTGCGAGGGCAGGTGTGTTGGCAGGGCCGCCCTTGCCTTGGCAGCCCCTTTGCAGAGCCCCTGCAATGGCGCCTCCAGGCTGTCCCGATTTCTCAAGCCTAACCCTAAGCCTAAGCCTAACCCTAGAGGATTTTCTGGGGCCCGATGGTGGGAGTAAGCGCCCCCGGGTGGTCGAGACGAGAAAGTGGTGCGAGGGCAGGTGTGTTGGCAGGGCCGCCCTTGCCTTGGCAGCCCCTTTGCAGAGCCCCTGCAATGGCGCCTCCAGGCTGTCCCAATTTCTCAAGCCTAACCCTAAGCCTAACCCTAACCCTAGAGGATTTCTGGGGCCCGATGGTGGGAGCAAGTGCCCCCAGGTGGTCGAGACGAGAAAGTGGTGCGAGGGCAGGTGTGTTGGCAGGGCCGCCCTTGCCTTGGCAGCCCCTTTGCAGAGCCCCTGCAATGGCGCCTCCAGGCTGTCCCTATTTCTCCAGCCTAACCTTAACCCTAACCCTAACCCTAGAGGTTTTCCGGGACCCGATGGTGGGAGTAAGTGCCCCCGGGTGGTCGAGACGAGAAAGTGGTGCGAGGGCAGGTGTGTTGGCAGGGCCACCCTTGCCTTGGCAGCCCCTTTGCAGAGCCCCTGCAATGGTGCCTCCAGGCTGTCCCGATTTCTCAAGCCTAACCCTAAGCCTAACCCTAACCCTAGAGGATTTTTCGGGACCCGATGGTGGGAGTAAGTGCCCCCGGGTGGTCGAGACGAGAAAGTGGTGCGAGGGCAGGTGTGTTGGCAGGGCCGCCCTTGCCTTGGCAGCCCCTTTGCAGAGCCCCAGCAATGGCGCCTCCAGGCTGTCCCGATTTCTCCAGCCTAACCCTAACCCTAACCCTAGAGGATTTCTGGGGCCCGATGGTGGGAGTAAGTGCCCCCGGGTGGTCGAGACGAGAAAGTGGTGCGAGGGCAGGTGTGTTGGCAGGGCCGCCCTTGCCTTGGCAGCCCCTTTGCAGAGCCCCTGCAATGGCGCCTCCAGGCTGTCCCTATTTCTCAAGCCTAACCCTAAGCCTAACCCTAACCCTAGAGGATTTCCGGGGCCCAATGATGGGAGTAAGCGCCCCCGGGTGGTCGAGACGAGAAAGTGGTGCGAGGGCAGGTGTGTTGGCAGGGCCGCCCTTGCCTTGGCAGCCCCTTTGCAGAGCCCCTGCAATGGTGCCTCCAGGCTGTCCCTATTTCTCCAGCCTAACCCTAAGCCTAACCCTAACCCTAGAGGTTTTCCGGGACCCGATGGTGGGAGTAAGCGCCCCCGGGTGGTCGAGACGAGAAAGTGGTGCGAGGGCAGGTGTGTTGGCAGGGCCGCCCTTGCCTTGGCAGCCCCTTTGCAGAGCCCCTGCAATGGCGCCTCCAGGCTGTCCCGATTTCTCAAGCCTAACCCTAAGCCTAACCCTAACCCTAGAGGATTTTCTGGGGCGCGATGGTGGGAGTAAGCGCCCCCGGGGGGTCGAGACGAGAAAGTGGTGCGAGGGCAGGTGTGTTGGCAGGGCCGCCCTTGCCTTGGCAGCCCCTTTGCAGAGCCCCTGCAATGGCGCCTCCAGGCTGTCCCGATTTCTCAAGCCTAACCCTAACCCTAGAGGATTTCCGGGGCCCAATGGTGGGAGTAAGCGCCCCCGGGTGGTCGAGACGAGAAAGTGGTGCGAGGGCAGGTGTGTTGGCAGGGCTGCCCTTGCCTTGGCAGCCCCTTTGCAGAGCCCCTGCAATGGCGCCTCCAGGCTGTCCCTATTTCTCCAGCCTAACCCTAAGCCTAACCCTAACCCTAGAGGATTTTCCGGGACCCGATGGTGGGAGTAAGCGCCCCCGGGTGGTCGAGACGAGAAAGTGGTGCGAGGGCAGGTGTGTTGGCAGGGCCGCCCTTGCCTTGGCAGCCCCTTTGCAGAGCCCCTGCAATGGCGCCTCCAGGCTGTCCCTATTTCTCCAGCCTAACCCTAAGCCTAACCCTAACCCTAGAGGATTTCCGGGGCCTGATGGCGGGAGTAAGTGCCCCCGGGTGGTCGAGACGAGAAAGTGGTGCGAGGGCAGGTGTGTTGGCAGGGCCGCCCTTGCCTTGGCAGCCCCTTTGCAGAGCCCCTGCAATGGCGCCTCCAGGCTGTCCCGATTTCTCCAGCCTAACCCTAACCCTAAACCTAGAGGATTTTCCAGGGCTCGATGGTGGGAGTAAGTGCCCCCGGGTGGTCGAGACGAGAAAGTGGTGCGAGGGCAGGTGTGTTGGCAGGGCCGCCCTTGCCTTGGCAGCCCCTTTGCAGAGCCCCTGCAATGGCGCCTCCAGGCTGTCCCGATTTCTCAAGCCTAACCCTAACCCTAGAGGATTTGTGGGGCCCGATGGTGGGAGTAAGCGCCCCCGGGTGGTCGAGACGAGAAAGTGGTGCGAGGGCAGGTGTGTTGGCAGGGCCGCCCTTGCCTTGGCAGCTCCTTTGCAGAGCCCCTGCAATGGCGCCTCCAGGCTGTCCCTGTTTCTCAAGCCTAACCCTAGAGGATTTTCCGGGGCACGGTGGTGGGAATAAGTGCCCCGAGGTGGTGGAAAAGAGAAAGTGGTGCGAGGGCAGGTGTGTTGGCAGGGCCGCCCTTGCCTTGGCAGCCCCTTTGCAGAGCCCCTGCAATGGCGCCTCCAGGCTGTCCCGATTTCTCCAGCCTAACCCTAACCCTAACCCTAGAGGATTTCTGGGGCCCAATGGTGGGAGTAAGCGCCCCCGGGTGGTCGAGACGAGAAAGTGGTGCGAGGGCAGGTGTGTTGGCAGGGCCGCCCTTGCCTTGGCAGCCCCTTTGCAGAGCCCCTGCAATGGCGCCTCCAGGCTGTCCCGATTTCTCAAGCCTAACCCTAAGCCTAACCCTAACCCTAGAGGATTTTCTGGGGCCCGATGGTGGGAGTAAGCGCCCCCGGGTGGTCGAGACGAGAAAGTGGTGCGAGGGCAGGTGTGTTGGCAGGGCCGCCCTTGCCTTGGCAGCCCCTTTGCAGAGCCCCTGCAATGGCGCCTCCAGGCTGTCCCGATTTCTCCAGCCTAACCCTAAGCCTAACCCTAACCCTAGAGGATTTTCTGGGGCCCGATGGTGGGAGTAAGCGCCCCCGGGTGGTCGAGACGAGAAAGTGGTGCGAGGGCAGGTGTGTTGGCAGGGCCGCCCTTGCCTTGGCAGCCCCTTTGCAGAGCCCCTGCAATGGCGCCTCCAGGCTGTCCCAATTTCTCAAGCCTAACCCTAAGCCTAACCCTAACCCTAGAGGATTTTCTGGGGCCCAATGGTGGGAGTAAGCGCCCCCGGGTGGTCGAGACGAGAAAGTGGTGCGAGGGCAGGTGTGTTGGCAGGGCCGCCCTTGCCTTGGCAGCCCCTTTGCAGAGCCCCTGCAATGGTGCCTCCAGGCTGTCCCTATTTCTCCAGCTTAACCCTAATCCGAACCCTAACCCTAGAGGATTTCTGGGGCCCAATGATGGGAGTAAGTGCCCCCGGGTGGTCGAGACGAGAAAGTGGTGCGAGGGCAGGTGTGTTGGCAGGGCCGCCCTTGCCTTGGCAGCCCCTTTGCAGAGCCCCTGCAATGGCGCCTCCAGGCTGTCCCGATTTCTCCAGCCTAACCTTAACCCTAACCCTAACCCTAGAGGTTTTCCGGGACCCGATGGTGGGAGTAAGTGCCCCCGGGTGGTCGAGACGAGAAAGTGGTGCGAGGGCAGGTGTGTTGGCAGGGCCGCCCTTGCCTTGGCAGCCCCTTTGCAGAGCCCCTGCAATGGTGCCTCCAGGCTGTCCCGATTTCTCCAGCCTAACCCTAACCCTAAGCCTAACCCTAGAGGATTTCCGGGACCCGATGGTGGGAGTAAGTGCCCCCAGGTGGTCGAGACGAGAAAGTGGTGCGAGGGCAGGTGTGTTGGCAGGGCCGCCCTTGCCTTGGCAGCCCCTTTGCAGAGCCCCTGCAATGGCGCCTCCAGGCTGTCCCTATTTCTCAAGCCTAACCCTAACCCTAACCCTAACCCTAGAGGATTTTTCGGGACCCGATGGTGGGAGTAAGCGCCCCCGGGTGGTCGAGACGAGAAAGTGGTGCGAGGGCAGGTGTGTTGGCAGGGCCGCCCTTGCCTTGGCAGCCCCTTTGCAGAGCCCCAGCAATGGCGCCTCCAGGCTGTCCCGATTTCTCCAGCCTAACCCTAAGCCTAACCCTAACCCTAGAGGATTTCCGGGACCCGATGGTGGGAGTAAGCGCCCCCGGGTGGTCGAGACGAGAAAGTGGTGCGAGGGCAGGTGTGTTGGCAGGGCCGCCCTTGCCTTGGCAGCCCCTTTGCAGAGCCCCAGCAATGGCGCCTCCAGGCTGTCCCGATTTCTCCAGCCTAACCCTAACCCTAACCCTAGAGGATTTCTGGGGCCCGATGGTGGGAGTAAGTGCCCCCGGGTGGTCGAGACGAGAAAGTGGTGCGAGGGCAGGTGTGTTGGCAGGGCCGCCCTTGCCTTGGCAGCCCCTTTGCAGAGCCCCTGCAATGGCGCCTCCAGGCTGTCCCGATTTCTCCAGCCTAACCCTAAGCCTAACCCTAACCCTAGAGGATTTCCGGGACCCGATGGTGGGAGTAAGTGCCCCCGGGTGGTCGAGACGAGAAAGTGGTGCGAGGGCAGGTGTGTTGGCAGGGCCGCCCTTGCCTTGGCAGCCCCTTTGCAGAGCCCCTGCAATGGCGCCTCCAGGCTGTCCCGATTTCTCAAGCCTAACCCTAAGCCTAACCCTAACCCTAGAGGTTTTCCGGGACCCGATGGTGGGAGTAAGTGCCCCCGGGTGGTCGAGACGAGAAAGTGGTGCGAGGGCAGGTGTGTTGGCAGGGCCGCCCTTGCCTTGGCAGCCCCTTTGCAGAGCCCCTGCAATGGCGCCTCCAGGCTGTCCCTATTTCTCAAGCCTAACCCTAAGCCTAACCCTAACCCTAGAGGATTTTCTGGGGCCCGATGGTGGGAGTAAGCGCCCCCGGGTTGTCGAGACGAGAAAGTGGTGCGAGGGCAGGTGTGTTGGCAGGGCCGCCCTTGCCTTGGCAGCCCCTTTGCAGAGCCCCTGCAATGGCGCCTCCAGGCTGTCCTGATTTCTCAAGCCTAACCTTAACCCTAACCCTAACCCTAGAGGTTTTCCGGGACCCGATGGTGGGAGTAAGTGCCCCCGGGTGGTCGAGACGAGAAAGTGGTGCGAGGGCAGGTGTGTTGGCAGGGCCGCCCTTGCCTTGGCAGCCCCTTTGCAGAGCCCCTGCAATGGCGCCTCCAGGCTGTCCCTATTTCTCCAGCCTAACCTTAACCCTAACCCTAACCCTAGAGGTTTTCCGGGACCCGATGGTGGGAGTAAGTGCCCCCGGGTGGTCGAGACGAGAAAGTGGTGCGAGGGCAGGTGTGTTGGCAGGGCCGCCCTTGCCTTGGCAGCCCCTTTGCAGAGCCCCTGCAATGGTGCCTCCAGGCTGTCCCGATTTCTCCAGCCTAACCCTAAACCTAAGCCTAACCCTAGAGGATTTCCGGGACCTGATGGTGGGAGTAAGTGCCCCCGGGTGGTCGAGACGAGAAAGTGGTGCGAGGGCAGGTGTGTTGGCAGGGCCGCCCTTGCCTTGGCAGCCCCTTTGCAGGGCCCCTGCAATGGTGCCTCCAGGCTGTCCGTATTTCTCAAGCCTAACCCTAAGCCTAACCCTAACCCTAGAGGATTTTTCGGGACCTGATGGTGGGAGTAAGCGCCCCCGGGTGGTCGAGACGAGAAAGTGGTGCGAGGGCAGGTGTGTTGGCAGGGCCGCCCTTGCCTTGGCAGCCCCTTTGCAGAGCCCCTGCAATGGCGCCTCCAGGCTGTCCCTATTTCTCCAGCCTAACCCTAAGCCTAACCCTAACCCTAGAGGATTTTCTGGGGCCCAATGGTGGGAGTAAGCGCCCCCGGGTGGTCGAGACGAGAAAGTGGTGCGAGGGCAGGTGTGTTGGCAGGGCCGCCCTTGCCTTGGCAGCCCCTTTGCAGAGCCCCAGCAATGGCGCCTCCAGGCTGTCCCGATTTCTCCAGCCTAACCCTAACCCTAACCCTAACCCTAGAGGATTTCTGGGGCCCGATGGTGGGAGTAAGTGCCCCCGGGTGGTCGAGACGAGAAAGTGGTGCGAGGGCAGGTGTGTTGGCAGGGCCGCCCTTGCCTTGGCAGCCCCTTTGCAGAGCCCCTGCAATGGCGCCTCCAGGCTGTCCCGATTTCTCCAGCCTAACCCTAAGCCTAACCCTAACCCTAGAGGATTTCTGGGGCCCGATGGTGGGAGTAAGTGCCCCCGGGTGGTCGAGACGAGAAAGTGGTGCGAGGGCAGGTGTGTTGGCAGGGCCGCCCTTGCCTTGGCAGCCCCTTTGCAGAGCCCCTGCAATGGCGCCTCCAGGCTGTCCCGATTTCTCAAGCCTAACCCTAAGCCTAACCCTAACCCTAGAGGTTTTCCGGGACCCGATGGTGGGAGTAAGTGCCCCCGGGTGGTCGAGACGAGAAAGTGGTGCGAGGGCAGGTGTGTTGGCAGGGCCGCCCTTGCCTTGGCAGCCCCTTTGCAGAGCCCCTGCAATGGCGCCTCCAGGCTGTCCCTATTTCTCAAGCCTAACCCTAAGCCTAACCCTAACCCTAGAGGATTTTCTGGGGCCCGATGGTGGGAGTAAGCGCCCCCGGGTGGTCGAGACGAGAAAGTGGTGCGAGGGCAGGTGTGTTGGCAGGGCCGCCCTTGCCTTGGCAGCCCCTTTGCAGAGCCCCTGCAATGGCGCCTCCAGGCTGTCCCGATTTCTCAAGCCTAACCCTAACCCTAGAGGATTTGTGGGGCCTGATGGTGGGAGTAAGCGCCCCCGGGTGGTCGAGACGAGAAAGTGGTGCGAGGGCAGGTGTGTTGGCAGGGCCGCCCTTGCCTTGGCAGCCCCTTTGCAGAGCCCCTGCAATGGCGCCTCCAGGCTGTCCCTATTTCTCCAGCCTAACCCTAAGCCTAACCCTAACCCTAGAGGATTTTCCGGGACCCGATGGTGGGAGTAAGCGCCCCCGGGTGGTCGAGACGAGAAAGTGGTGCGAGGGCAGGTGTGTTGGCAGGGCCGCCCTTGCCTTGGCAGCCCCTTTGCAGAGCCCCTGCAATGGCGCCTCCAGGCTGTCCCTATTTCTCCAGCCTAACCCTAACCCTAACCCTAACCCTAGAGGATTTGTGGGGCCCGATGGTGGGAGTAAGCGCCCCCGGGTGGTCGAGACGAGAAAGTGGTGCGAGGGCAGGTGTGTTGGCAGGGCCGCCCTTGCCTTGGCAGCCCCTTTGCAGAGCCCCTGCAATGGCGCCTCCAGGCTGTCCCGATTTCTCCAGCCTAACCCTAACCCTAACCCTAGAGGATTTTCCAGGGCTCGATGGTGGGAGTAAGTGCCCCCGGGTGGTCGAGACGAGAAAGTGGTGCGAGGGCAGGTGTGTTGGCAGGGCCGCCCTTGCCTTGGCAGCCCCTTTGCAGAGCCCCTGCAATGGCGCCTCCAGGCTGTCCCGATTTCTCAAGCCTAACCCTAACCCTAGAGGATTTGTGGGGCCCGATGGTGGGAGTAAGCGCCCCCGGGTGGTCGAGACGAGAAAGTGGTGCGAGGGCAGGTGTGTTGGCAGGGCCGCCCTTGCCTTGGCAGCCCCTTTGCAGAGCCCCTGCAATGGCGCCTCCAGGCTGTCCCGATTTCTCCAGCCTAACCCTAACCCTAACCCTAGAGGATTTTCCAGGGCTCGATGGTGGGAGTAAGTGCCCCCGGGTGGTCGAGACGAGAAAGTGGTGCGAGGGCAGGTGTGTTGGCAGGGCCGCCCTTGCCTTGGCAGCCCCTTTGCAGAGCCCCTGCAATGGCGCCTCCAGGCTGTCCCGATTTCTCAAGCCTAACCCTAACCCTAGAGGATTTGTGGGGCCCGATGGTGGGAGTAAGCGCCCCCGGGTGGTCGAGACGAGAAAGTGGTGCGAGGGCAGGTGTGTTGGCAGGGCCGCCCTTGCCTTGGCAGCTCCTTTGCAGAGCCCCTGCAATGGCGCCTCCAGGCTGTCCCTGTTTCTCAAGCCTAACCCTAGAGGATTTTCCGGGGCACGGTGGTGGGAATAAGTGCCCCGAGGTGGTGGAAAAGAGAAAGTGGTGCGAGGGCAGGTGTGTTGGCAGGGCCGCCCTTGCCTTGGCAGCCCCTTTGCAGAGCCCCTGCAATGGCGCCTCCAGGCTGTCCCGATTTCTCCAGCCTAACCCTAACCCTAACCCTAGAGGATTTCTGGGGCCCGATGGTGGGAGTAAGCGCCCCCGGGTGGTCGAGACGAGAAAGTGGTGCGAGGGCAGGTGTGTTGGCAGGGCCGCCCTTGCCTTGGCAGCCCCTTTGCAGAGCCCCTGCAATGGCGCCTCCAGGCTGTCCCTATTTCTCCAGCCTAACCCTAAGCCTAACCCTAACCCTAGAGGATTTTCTGGGGCCCGATGGTGGGAGTAAGCGCCCCCGGGTGGTCGAGACGAGAAAGTGGTGCGAGGGCAGGTGTGTTGGCAGGGCCGCCCTTGCCTTGGCAGCCCCTTTGCAGAGCCCCTGCAATGGCGCCTCCAGGCTGTCCCGATTTCTCCAGCCTAACCCTAAGCCTAACCCTAACCCTAGAGGATTTTCTGGGGCCCGATGGTGGGAGTAAGCGCCCCCGGGTGGTCGAGACGAGAAAGTGGTGCGAGGGCAGGTGTGTTGGCAGGGCCGCCCTTGCCTTGGCAGCCCCTTTGCAGAGCCCCTGCAATGGCGCCTCCAGGCTGTCCCGATTTCTCAAGCCTAACCCTAAGCCTAACCCTAACCCTAGAGGATTTTCTGGGGCCCAATGGTGGGAGTAAGCGCCCCCGGGTGGTCGAGACGAGAAAGTGGTGCGAGGGCAGGTGTGTTGGCAGGGCCGCCCTTGCCTTGGCAGCCCCTTTGCAGAGCCCCTGCAATGGTGCCTCCAGGCTGTCCCTATTTCTCCAGCCTAACCCTAATCCGAACCCTAACCCTAGAGGATTTCTGGGGCCCAATGATGGGAGTAAGTGCCCCCGGGTGGTCGAGACGAGAAAGTGGTGCGAGGGCAGGTGTGTTGGCAGGGCCGCCCTTGCCTTGGCAGCCCCTTTGCAGAG
This sequence comes from Struthio camelus, assembly GCF_040807025.1. Taxonomy (NCBI): domain Eukaryota; kingdom Metazoa; phylum Chordata; class Aves; order Struthioniformes; family Struthionidae; genus Struthio; species Struthio camelus. The sequence continues at coordinate 26,956,831 of NC_090981.1, forward strand.
CCCCTGCAATGGCGCCTCCAGGCTGTCCCGATTTCTCCAGCCTAACCTTAACCCTAACCCTAACCCTAGAGGTTTTCCGGGACCCGATGGTGGGAGTAAGTGCCCCCGGGTGGTCGAGACGAGAAAGTGGTGCGAGGGCAGGTGTGTTGGCAGGGCCGCCCTTGCCTTGGCAGCCCCTTTGCAGAGCCCCTGCAATGGTGCCTCCAGGCTGTCCCGATTTCTCCAGCCTAACCCTAACCCTAAGCCTAACCCTAGAGGATTTCCGGGACCCGATGGTGGGAGTAAGTGCCCCCAGGTGGTCGAGACGAGAAAGTGGTGCGAGGGCAGGTGTGTTGGCAGGGCCGCCCTTGCCTTGGCAGCCCCTTTGCAGAGCCCCTGCAATGGCGCCTCCAGGCTGTCCCTATTTCTCAAGCCTAACCCTAACCCTAACCCTAACCCTAGAGGATTTTTCGGGACCCGATGGTGGGAGTAAGCGCCCCCGGGTGGTCGAGACGAGAAAGTGGTGCGAGGGCAGGTGTGTTGGCAGGGCCGCCCTTGCCTTGGCAGCCCCTTTGCAGAGCCCCAGCAATGGCGCCTCCAGGCTGTCCCTATTTCTCAAGCCTAACCCTAAGCCTAACCCTAACCCTAGAGGATTTCCGGGACCCGATGGTGGGAGTAAGCGCCCCCGGGTGGTCGAGACGAGAAAGTGGTGCGAGGGCAGGTGTGTTGGCAGGGCCGCCCTTGCCTTGGCAGCCCCTTTGCAGAGCCCCAGCAATGGCGCCTCCAGGCTGTCCCGATTTCTCCAGCCTAACCCTAACCCTAACCCTAGAGGATTTCTGGGGCCCGATGGTGGGAGTAAGTGCCCCCGGGTGGTCGAGACGAGAAAGTGGTGCGAGGGCAGGTGTGTTGGCAGGGCCGCCCTTGCCTTGGCAGCCCCTTTGCAGAGCCCCTGCAATGGCGCCTCCAGGCTGTCCCGATTTCTCCAGCCTAACCCTAAGCCTAACCCTAACCCTAGAGGATTTCCGGGGCCCAATGATGGGAGTAAGTGCCCCCGGGTGGTCGAGACGAGAAAGTGGTGCGAGGGCAGGTGTGTTGGCAGGGCCGCCCTTGCCTTGGCAGCCCCTTTGCAGAGCCCCTGCAATGGCGCCTCCAGGCTGTCCCGATTTCTCAAGCCTAACCCTAAGCCTAACCCTAACCCTAGAGGTTTTCCGGGACCCGATGGTGGGAGTAAGTGCCCCCGGGTGGTCGAGACGAGAAAGTGGTGCGAGGGCAGGTGTGTTGGCAGGGCCGCCCTTGCCTTGGCAGCCCCTTTGCAGAGCCCCTGCAATGGCGCCTCCAGGCTGTCCCTATTTCTCAAGCCTAACCCTAAGCCTAACCCTAACCCTAGAGGATTTTCTGGGGCCCGATGGTGGGAGTAAGCGCCCCCGGGTGGTCGAGACGAGAAAGTGGTGCGAGGGCAGGTGTGTTGGCAGGGCCGCCCTTGCCTTGGCAGCCCCTTTGCAGAGCCCCTGCAATGGCGCCTCCAGGCTGTCCTGATTTCTCAAGCCTAACCTTAACCCTAACCCTAACCCTAGAGGTTTTCCGGGACCCGATGGTGGGAGTAAGTGCCCCCGGGTGGTCGAGACGAGAAAGTGGTGCGAGGGCAGGTGTGTTGGCAGGGCCGCCCTTGCCTTGGCAGCCCCTTTGCAGAGCCCCTGCAATGGCGCCTCCAGGCTGTCCCTATTTCTCCAGCCTAACCTTAACCCTAACCCTAACCCTAGAGGTTTTCCGGGACCCGATGGTGGGAGTAAGTGCCCCCGGGTGGTCGAGACGAGAAAGTGGTGCGAGGGCAGGTGTGTTGGCAGGGCCGCCCTTGCCTTGGCAGCCCCTTTGCAGAGCCCCTGCAATGGTGCCTCCAGGCTGTCCCGATTTCTCCAGCCTAACCCTAACCCTAACCCTAACCCTAGAGGATTTCCGGGACCCGATGGTGGGAGTAAGTGCCCCCGGGTGGTCGAGACGAGAAAGTGGTGCGAGGGCAGGTGTGTTGGCAGGGCCGCCCTTGCCTTGGCAGCCCCTTTGCAGAGCCCCTGCAATGGTGCCTCCAGGCTGTCCGTATTTCTCAAGCCTAACCCTAACCCTAACCCTAACCCTAGAGGATTTTTCGGGACCTGATGGTGGGAGTAAGCGCCCCCGGGTGGTCGAGACGAGAAAGTGGTGCAAGGGCAGGTGTGTTGGCAGGGCCGCCCTTGCCTTGGCAGCCCCTTTGCAGAGCCCCTGCAATGGCGCCTCCAGGCTGTCCCTATTTCTCCAGCCTAACCCTAAGCCTAACCCTAACCCTAGAGGATTTTCTGGGGCCCAATGGTGGGAGTAAGCGCCCCCGGGTGGTCGAGACGAGAAAGTGGTGCGAGGGCAGGTGTGTTGGCAGGGCCGCCCTTGCCTTGGCAGCCCCTTTGCAGAGCCCCAGCAATGGCGCCTCCAGGCTGTCCCGATTTCTCCAGCCTAACCCTAACCCTAACCCTAACCCTAGAGGATTTCTGGGGCCCGATGGTGGGAGTAAGTGCCCCCGGGTGGTCGAGACGAGAAAGTGGTGCGAGGGCAGGTGTGTTGGCAGGGCCGCCCTTGCCTTGGCAGCCCCTTTGCAGAGCCCCTGCAATGGCGCCTCCAGGCTGTCCCGATTTCTCCAGCCTAACCCTAAGCCTAACCCTAACCCTAGAGGATTTCTGGGGCCCGATGGTGGGAGTAAGTGCCCCCGGGTGGTCGAGACGAGAAAGTGGTGCGAGGGCAGGTGTGTTGGCAGGGCCGCCCTTGCCTTGGCAGCCCCTTTGCAGAGCCCCTGCAATGGCGCCTCCAGGCTGTCCCGATTTCTCCAGCCTAACCCTAAGCCTAACCCTAACCCTAGAGGTTTTCCGGGACCCGATGGTGGGAGTAAGTGCCCCCGGGTGGTCGAGACGAGAAAGTGGTGCGAGGGCAGGTGTGTTGGCAGGGCCGCCCTTGCCTTGGCAGCCCCTTTGCAGAGCCCCTGCAATGGCGCCTCCAGGCTGTCCCGATTTCTCAAGCCTAACCCTAAGCCTAACCCTAACCCTAGAGGATTTTCTGGGGCCCGATGGTGGGAGTAAGCGCCCCCGGGTGGTCGAGACGAGAAAGTGGTGCGAGGGCAGGTGTGTTGGCAGGGCCGCCCTTGCCTTGGCAGCCCCTTTGCAGAGCCCCTGCAATGGCGCCTCCAGGCTGTCCCGATTTCTCCAGCCTAACCCTAACCCTAGAGGATTTGTGGGGCCTGATGGTGGGAGTAAGCGCCCCCGGGTGGTCGAGACGAGAAAGTGGTGCGAGGGCAGGTGTGTTGGCAGGGCCGCCCTTGCCTTGGCAGCCCCTTTGCAGAGCCCCTGCAATGGCGCCTCCAGGCTGTCCCTATTTCTCCAGCCTAACCCTAAGCCTAACCCTAACCCTAGAGGATTTTCCGGGACCCGATGGTGGGAGTAAGCGCCCCCGGGTGGTCGAGACGAGAAAGTGGTGCGAGGGCAGGTGTGTTGGCAGGGCCGCCCTTGCCTTGGCAGCCCCTTTGCAGAGCCCCTGCAATGGCGCCTCCAGGCTGTCCCTATTTCTCCAGCCTAACCCTAAGCCTAACCCTAACCCTAGAGGATTTCCGGGGCCTGATGGCGGGAGTAAGTGCCCCCGGGTGGTCGAGACGAGAAAGTGGTGCGAGGGCAGGTGTGTTGGCAGGGCCGCCCTTGCCTTGGCAGCCCCTTTGCAGAGCCCCTGCAATGGCGCCTCCAGGCTGTCCCGATTTCTCCAGCCTAACCCTAACCCTAACCCTAGAGGATTTTCCAGGGCTCGATGGTGGGAGTAAGTGCCCCCGGGTGGTCGAGACGAGAAAGTGGTGCGAGGGCAGGTGTGTTGGCAGGGCCGCCCTTGCCTTGGCAGCCCCTTTGCAGAGCCCCTGCAATGGCGCCTCCAGGCTGTCCCGATTTCTCAAGCCTAACCCTAACCCTAGAGGATTTGTGGGGCCCGATGGTGGGAGTAAGCGCCCCCGGGTGGTCGAGACGAGAAAGTGGTGCGAGGGCAGGTGTGTTGGCAGGGCCGCCCTTGCCTTGGCAGCTCCTTTGCAGAGCCCCTGCAATGGCGCCTCCAGGCTGTCCCTGTTTCTCAAGCCTAACCCTAGAGGATTTTCCGGGTCACGGTGGTGGGAATAAGTGCCCCGAGGTGGTGGAAAAGAGAAAGTGGTGCGAGGGCAGGTGTGTTGGCAGGGCCGCCCTTGCCTTGGCAGCCCCTTTGCAGAGCCCCTGCAATGGCGCCTCCAGGCTGTCCCTATTTCTCCAGCCTAACCCTAAGCCTAACCCTAACCCTAGAGGATTTTCTGGGGCCCGATGGTGGGAGTAAGTGCCCCCGGGTGGTCGAGACGAGAAAGTGGTGCGAGGGCAGGTGTGTTGGCAGGGCCGCCCTTGCCTTGGCAGCCCCTTTGCAGAGCCCCTGCAATGGCGCCTCCAGGCTGTCCCGATTTCTCCAGCCTAACCCTAACCCTAACCCTAGAGGATTTTCCAGGGCTCGATGGTGGGAGTAAGTGCCCCCGGGTGGTCGAGACGAGAAAGTGGTGCGAGGGCAGGTGTGTTGGCAGGGCCGCCCTTGCCTTGGCAGCCCCTTTGCAGAGCCCCTGCAATGGCGCCTCCAGGCTGTCCCGATTTCTCAAGCCTAACCCTAACCCTAGAGGATTTGTGGGGCCCGATGGTGGGAGTAAGTGCCCCCGGGTGGTCGAGACGAGAAAGTGGTGCGAGGGCAGGTGTGTTGGCAGGGCCGCCCTTGCCTTGGCAGCCCCTTTGCAGAGCCCCTGCAATGGTGCCTCCAGGCTGTCCCGATTTCTCCAGCCTAACCCTAAGCCTAAGCCTAACCCTAGAGGATTTCCGGGACCCGATGGTGGGAGTAAGTGCCCCCGGGTGGTCGAGACGAGAAAGTGGTGCGAGGGCAGGTGTGTTGGCAGGGCCGCCCTTGCCTTGGCAGCCCCTTTGCAGAGCCCCTGCAATGGTGCCTCCAGGCTGTCCGTATTTCTCAAGCCTAACCCTAACCCTAACCCTAACCCTAGAGGATTTTTCGGGACCTGATGGTGGGAGTAAGCGCCCCCGGGTGGTCGAGACGAGAAAGTGGTGCAAGGGCAGGTGTGTTGGCAGGGCCGCCCTTGCCTTGGCAGCCCCTTTGCAGAGCCCCTGCAATGGCGCCTCCAGGCTGTCCCTATTTCTCCAGCCTAACCCTAAGCCTAACCCTAACCCTAGAGGATTTTCTGGGGCCCAATGGTGGGAGTAAGCGCCCCCGGGTGGTCGAGACGAGAAAGTGGTGCGAGGGCAGGTGTGTTGGCAGGGCCGCCCTTGCCTTGGCAGCCCCTTTGCAGAGCCCCAGCAATGGCGCCTCCAGGCTGTCCCGATTTCTCCAGCCTAACCCTAACCCTAACCCTAACCCTAGAGGATTTCTGGGGCCCGATGGTGGGAGTAAGTGCCCCCGGGTGGTCGAGACGAGAAAGTGGTGCGAGGGCAGGTGTGTTGGCAGGGCCGCCCTTGCCTTGGCAGCCCCTTTGCAGAGCCCCTGCAATGGCGCCTCCAGGCTGTCCCGATTTCTCCAGCCTAACCCTAACCCTAACCCTAACCCTAGAGGATTTCTGGGGCCCGATGGTGGGAGTAAGTGCCCCCGGGTGGTCGAGACGAGAAAGTGGTGCGAGGGCAGGTGTGTTGGCAGGGCCGCCCTTGCCTTGGCAGCCCCTTTGCAGAGCCCCTGCAATGGCGCCTCCAGGCTGTCCCGATTTCTCAAGCCTAACCCTAAGCCTAACCCTAACCCTAGAGGTTTTCCGGGACCCGATGGTGGGAGTAAGTGCCCCCGGGTGGTCGAGACGAGAAAGTGGTGCGAGGGCAGGTGTGTTGGCAGGGCCGCCCTTGCCTTGGCAGCCCCTTTGCAGAGCCCCTGCAATGGTGCCTCCAGGCTGTCCCGATTTCTCAAGCCTAACCCTAAGCCTAACCCTAACCCTAGAGGATTTTCTGGGGCCCGATGGTGGGAGTAAGCGCCCCCGGGTGGTCGAGACGAGAAAGTGGTGCGAGGGCAGGTGTGTTGGCAGGGCCGCCCTTGCCTTGGCAGCCCCTTTGCAGAGCCCCTGCAATGGCGCCTCCAGGCTGTCCCGATTTCTCCAGCCTAACCCTAACCCTAGAGGATTTGTGGGGCCTGATGGTGGGAGTAAGCGCCCCCGGGTGGTCGAGACGAGAAAGTGGTGCGAGGGCAGGTGTGTTGGCAGGGCCGCCCTTGCCTTGGCAGCCCCTTTGCAGAGCCCCTGCAATGGCGCCTCCAGGCTGTCCCTATTTCTCCAGCCTAACCCTAAGCCTAACCCTAACCCTAGAGGATTTTCCGGGACCCGATGGTGGGAGTAAGCGCCCCCGGGTGGTCGAGACGAGAAAGTGGTGCGAGGGCAGGTGTGTTGGCAGGGCCGCCCTTGCCTTGGCAGCCCCTTTGCAGAGCCCCTGCAATGGCGCCTCCAGGCTGTCCCTATTTCTCCAGCCTAACCCTAAGCCTAACCCTAACCCTAGAGGATTTCCGGGGCCTGATGGCGGGAGTAAGTGCCCCCGGGTGGTCGAGACGAGAAAGTGGTGCGAGGGCAGGTGTGTTGGCAGGGCCGCCCTTGCCTTGGCAGCCCCTTTGCAGAGCCCCTGCAATGGCGCCTCCAGGCTGTCCCGATTTCTCCAGCCTAACCCTAACCCTAACCCTAGAGGATTTTCCAGGGCTCGATGGTGGGAGTAAGTGCCCCCGGGTGGTCGAGACGAGAAAGTGGTGCGAGGGCAGGTGTGTTGGCAGGGCCGCCCTTGCCTTGGCAGCCCCTTTGCAGAGCCCCTGCAATGGCGCCTCCAGGCTGTCCCGATTTCTCAAGCCTAACCCTAACCCTAGAGGATTTGTGGGGCCCGATGGTGGGAGTAAGCGCCCCCGGGTGGTCGAGACGAGAAAGTGGTGCGAGGGCAGGTGTGTTGGCAGGGCCGCCCTTGCCTTGGCAGCTCCTTTGCAGAGCCCCTGCAATGGCGCCTCCAGGCTGTCCCTGTTTCTCAAGCCTAACCCTAGAGGATTTTCCGGGTCACGGTGGTGGGAATAAGTGCCCCGAGGTGGTGGAAAAGAGAAAGTGGTGCGAGGGCAGGTGTGTTGGCAGGGCCGCCCTTGCCTTGGCAGCCCCTTTGCAGAGCCCCTGCAATGGCGCCTCCAGGCTGTCCCTATTTCTCCAGCCTAACCCTAAGCCTAACCCTAACCCTAGAGGATTTTCTGGGGCCCGATGGTGGGAGTAAGTGCCCCCGGGTGGTCGAGACGAGAAAGTGGTGCGAGGGCAGGTGTGTTGGCAGGGCCGCCCTTGCCTTGGCAGCCCCTTTGCAGAGCCCCTGCAATGGCGCCTCCAGGCTGTCCCGATTTCTCCAGCCTAACCCTAACCCTAACCCTAGAGGATTTTCCAGGGCTCGATGGTGGGAGTAAGTGCCCCCGGGTGGTCGAGACGAGAAAGTGGTGCGAGGGCAGGTGTGTTGGCAGGGCCGCCCTTGCCTTGGCAGCCCCTTTGCAGAGCCCCTGCAATGGCGCCTCCAGGCTGTCCCGATTTCTCAAGCCTAACCCTAACCCTAGAGGATTTGTGGGGCCCGATGGTGGGAGTAAGCGCCCCCGGGTGGTCGAGACGAGAAAGTGGTGCGAGGGCAGGTGTGTTGGCAGGGCCGCCCTTGCCTTGGCAGCTCCTTTGCAGAGCCCCTGCAATGGCGCCTCCAGGCTGTCCCTGTTTCTCAAGCCTAACCCTAGAGGATTTTCCGGGGCACGGTGGTGGGAATAAGTGCCCCGAGGTGGTGGAAAAGAGAAAGTGGTGCGAGGGCAGGTGTGTTGGCAGGGCCGCCCTTGCCTTGGCAGCCCCTTTGCAGAGCCCCTGCAATGGCGCCTCCAGGCTGTCCCGATTTCTCCAGCCTAACCCTAACCCTAACTGTAGAGGATTTCCAGGGCTCGATGGTGGGAGTAAGCGCCCCCGGGTGGTCGAGACGAGAAAGTGGTGCGAGGGCAGGTGTGTTGGCAGGGCCGCCCTTGCCTTGGCAGCCCCTTTGCAGAGCCCCTGCAATGGCGCCTCCAGGCTGTCCCTATTTCTCAAGCCTAACCCTAAGCCTAACCCTAACCCTAGAGGATTTCTGGGGCCCGATGGTTGGAGTAAGTGCCCCCAGGTGGTCGAGACGAGAAAGTGGTGCGAGGGCAGGTGTGTTGGCAGGGCCGCCCTTGCCTTGGCAGCCCCTTTGCAGAGCCCCTGCAATGGCGCCTCCAGGCTGTCCCTATTTCTCCAGCCTAACCTTAACCCTAACCCTAACCCTAGAGGTTTTCCGGGACCCGATGGTGGGAGTAAGTGCCCCCGGGTGGTCGAGACGAGAAAGTGGTGCGAGGGCAGGTGTGTTGGCAGGGCCGCCCTTGCCTTGGCAGCCCCTTTGCAGAGCCCCTGCAATGGCGCCTCCAGGCTGTCCCGATTTCTCAAGCCTAACCCTAACCCTAGAGGATTTCCGGGGCCCGATGGTGGGAGTAAGCGCCCCCGGGTGGTCGAGACGAGAAAGTGGTGCGAGGGCAGGTGTGTTGGCAGGGCCGCCCTTGCCTTGGCAGCTCCTTTGCAGAGCCCCTGCAATGGCGCCTCCAGGCTGTCCCTGTTTCTCAAGCCTAACCCTAGAGGATTTTCCGGGTCACGGTGGTGGGAATAAGTGCCCCGAGGTGGTGGAAAAGAGAAAGTGGTGCGAGGGCAGGTGTGTTGGCAGGGCCGCCCTTGCCTTGGCAGCCCCTTTGCAGAGCCCCTGCAATGGCGCCTCCAGGCTGTCCCTATTTCTCCAGCCTAACCCTAAGCCTAACCCTAGAGGATTTTTTGGGACCCGATGGTGGGAGTAAGTGCCCCCGGGTGGTCGAGACGAGAAAGTGGTGCGAGGGCAGGTGTGTTGGCAGGGCCGCCCTTGCCTTGGCAGCCCCTTTGCAGAGCCCCTGCAATGGCGCCTCCAGGCTGTCCCGATTTCTCCAGCCTAACCCTAACCCTAACCCTAGAGGATTTTCCAGGGCTCGATGGTGGGAGTAAGTGCCCCCGGGTGGTCGAGACGAGAAAGTGGTGCGAGGGCAGGTGTGTTGGCAGGGCCGCCCTTGCCTTGGCAGCCCCTTTGCAGAGCCCCTGCAATGGCGCCTCCAGGCTGTCCCGATTTCTCAAGCCTAACCCTAACCCTAGAGGATTTGTGGGGCCCGATGGTGGGAGTAAGCGCCCCCGGGTGGTCGAGACGAGAAAGTGGTGCGAGGGCAGGTGTGTTGGCAGGGCCGCCCTTGCCTTGGCAGCTCCTTTGCAGAGCCCCTGCAATGGCGCCTCCAGGCTGTCCCTGTTTCTCAAGCCTAACCCTAGAGGATTTTCCGGGGCACGGTGGTGGGAATAAGTGCCCCGAGGTGGTGGAAAAGAGAAAGTGGTGCGAGGGCAGGTGTGTTGGCAGGGCCGCCCTTGCCTTGGCAGCCCCTTTGCAGAGCCCCTGCAATGGCGCCTCCAGGCTGTCCCTATTTCTCCAGCCTAACCCTAACCCTAACTGTAGAGGATTTCCAGGGCTCGATGGTGGGAGTAAGCGCCCCCGGGTGGTCGAGACGAGAAAGTGGTGCGAGGGCAGGTGTGTTGGCAGGGCCGCCCTTGCCTTGGCAGCCCCTTTGCAGAGCCCCTGCAATGGCGCCTCCAGGCTGTCCCTATTTCTCAAGCCTAACCCTAAGCCTAACCCTAACCCTAGAGGATTTCTGGGGCCCGATGGTTGGAGTAAGTGCCCCCAGGTGGTCGAGACGAGAAAGTGGTGCGAGGGCAGGTGTGTTGGCAGGGCCGCCCTTGCCTTGGCAGCCCCTTTGCAGAGCCCCTGCAATGGCGCCTCCAGGCTGTCCCTATTTCTCCAGCCTAACCCTAATCCGAACCCTAACCCTAGAGGATTTCTGGGGCCCAATGATGGGAGTAAGTGCCCCCGGGTGGTCGAGACGAGAAAGTGGTGCGAGGGCAGGTGTGTTGGCAGGGCCGCCCTTGCCTTGGCAGCCCCTTTGCAGAGCCCCTGCAATGGCGCCTCCAGGCTGTCCCGATTTCTCCAGCCTAACCTTAACCCTAACCCTAACCCTAGAGGTTTTCCGGGACCCGATGGTGGGAGTAAGTGCCCCCGGGTGGTCGAGACGAGAAAGTGGTGCGAGGGCAGGTGTGTTGGCAGGGCCGCCCTTGCCTTGGCAGCCCCTTTGCAGAGCCCCTGCAATGGTGCCTCCAGGCTGTCCCGATTTCTCCAGCCTAACCCTAACCCTAAGCCTAACCCTAGAGGATTTCCGGGACCCGATGGTGGGAGTAAGTGCCCCCAGGTGGTCGAGACGAGAAAGTGGTGCGAGGGCAGGTGTGTTGGCAGGGCCGCCCTTGCCTTGGCAGCCCCTTTGCAGAGCCCCTGCAATGGCGCCTCCAGGCTGTCCCTATTTCTCAAGCCTAACCCTAAGCCTAACCCTAACCCTAGAGGATTTTTCGGGACCCGATGGTGGGAGTAAGCGCCCCCGGGTGGTCGAGACGAGAAAGTGGTGCGAGGGCAGGTGTGTTGGCAGGGCCGCCCTTGCCTTGGCAGCCCCTTTGCAGAGCCCCAGCAATGGCGCCTCCAGGCTGTCCCGATTTCTCCAGCCTAACCCTAAGCCTAACCCTAACCCTAGAGGATTTCCGGGACCCGATGGTGGGAGTAAGCGCCCCCGGGTGGTCGAGACGAGAAAGTGGTGCGAGGGCAGGTGTGTTGGCAGGGCCGCCCTTGCCTTGGCAGCCCCTTTGCAGAGCCCCAGCAATGGCGCCTCCAGGCTGTCCCGATTTCTCCAGCCTAACCCTAACCCTAACCCTAGAGGATTTCTGGGGCCCGATGGTGGGAGTAAGTGCCCCCGGGTGGTCGAGACGAGAAAGTGGTGCGAGGGCAGGTGTGTTGGCAGGGCCGCCCTTGCCTTGGCAGCCCCTTTGCAGAGCCCCTGCAATGGCGCCTCCAGGCTGTCCCGATTTCTCCAGCCTAACCCTAAGCCTAACCCTAACCCTAGAGGATTTCCGGGGCCCAATGATGGGAGTAAGTGCCCCCGGGTGGTCGAGACGAGAAAGTGGTGCGAGGGCAGGTGTGTTGGCAGGGCCGCCCTTGCCTTGGCAGCCCCTTTGCAGAGCCCCTGCAATGGCGCCTCCAGGCTGTCCCGATTTCTCAAGCCTAACCCTAAGCCTAACCCTAACCCTAGAGGTTTTCCGGGACCCGATGGTGGGAGTAAGTGCCCCCGGGTGGTCGAGACGAGAAAGTGGTGCGAGGGCAGGTGTGTTGGCAGGGCCGCCCTTGCCTTGGCAGCCCCTTTGCAGAGCCCCTGCAATGGCGCCTCCAGGCTGTCCCTATTTCTCAAGCCTAACCCTAAGCCTAACCCTAACCCTAGAGGATTTTCTGGGGCCCGATGGTGGGAGTAAGCGCCCCCGGGTTGTCGAGACGAGAAAGTGGTGCGAGGGCAGGTGTGTTGGCAGGGCCGCCCTTGCCTTGGCAGCCCCTTTGCAGAGCCCCTGCAATGGCGCCTCCAGGCTGTCCTGATTTCTCAAGCCTAACCTTAACCCTAACCCTAACCCTAGAGGTTTTCCGGGACCCGATGGTGGGAGTAAGTGCCCCCGGGTGGTCGAGACGAGAAAGTGGTGCGAGGGCAGGTGTGTTGGCAGGGCCGCCCTTGCCTTGGCAGCCCCTTTGCAGAGCCCCTGCAATGGCGCCTCCAGGCTGTCCCTATTTCTCCAGCCTAACCTTAACCCTAACCCTAACCCTAGAGGTTTTCCGGGACCCGATGGTGGGAGTAAGTGCCCCCGGGTGGTCGAGACGAGAAAGTGGTGCGAGGGCAGGTGTGTTGGCAGGGCCGCCCTTGCCTTGGCAGCCCCTTTGCAGAGCCCCTGCAATGGTGCCTCCAGGCTGTCCCGATTTCTCCAGCCTAACCCTAAACCTAAGCCTAACCCTAGAGGATTTCCGGGACCTGATGGTGGGAGTAAGTGCCCCCGGGTGGTCGAGACGAGAAAGTGGTGCGAGGGCAGGTGTGTTGGCAGGGCCGCCCTTGCCTTGGCAGCCCCTTTGCAGGGCCCCTGCAATGGTGCCTCCAGGCTGTCCCGATTTCTCAAGCCTAACCCTAAGCCTAACCCTAACCCTAGAGGATTTTTCGGGACCTGATGGTGGGAGTAAGCGCCCCCGGGTGGTCGAGACGAGAAAGTGGTGCGAGGGCAGGTGTGTTGGCAGGGCCGCCCTTGCCTTGGCAGCCCCTTTGCAGAGCCCCTGCAATGGCGCCTCCAGGCTGTCCCTATTTCTCCAGCCTAACCCTAAGCCTAACCCTAACCCTAGAGGATTTTCTGGGGCCCAATGGTGGGAGTAAGCGCCCCCGGGTGGTCGAGACGAGAAAGTGGTGCGAGGGCAGGTGTGTTGGCAGGGCCGCCCTTGCCTTGGCAGCCCCTTTGCAGAGCCCCAGCAATGGCGCCTCCAGGCTGTCCCGATTTCTCCAGCCTAACCCTAACCCTAACCCTAACCCTAGAGGATTTCTGGGGCCCGATGGTGGGAGTAAGTGCCCCCGGGTGGTCGAGACGAGAAAGTGGTGCGAGGGCAGGTGTGTTGGCAGGGCCGCCCTTGCCTTGGCAGCCCCTTTGCAGAGCCCCTGCAATGGCGCCTCCAGGCTGTCCCGATTTCTCCAGCCTAACCCTAAGCCTAACCCTAACCCTAGAGGATTTCTGGGGCCCGATGGTGGGAGTAAGTGCCCCCGGGTGGTCGAGACGAGAAAGTGGTGCGAGGGCAGGTGTGTTGGCAGGGCCGCCCTTGCCTTGGCAGCCCCTTTGCAGAGCCCCTGCAATGGCGCCTCCAGGCTGTCCCGATTTCTCAAGCCTAACCCTAAGCCTAACCCTAACCCTAGAGGTTTTCCGGGACCCGATGGTGGGAGTAAGTGCCCCCGGGTGGTCGAGACGAGAAAGTGGTGCGAGGGCAGGTGTGTTGGCAGGGCCGCCCTTGCCTTGGCAGCCCCTTTGCAGAGCCCCTGCAATGGCGCCTCCAGGCTGTCCCTATTTCTCAAGCCTAACCCTAAGCCTAACCCTAACCCTAGAGGATTTTCTGGGGCCCGATGGTGGGAGTAAGCGCCCCCGGGTGGTCGAGACGAGAAAGTGGTGCGAGGGCAGGTGTGTTGGCAGGGCCGCCCTTGCCTTGGCAGCCCCTTTGCAGAGCCCCTGCAATGGCGCCTCCAGGCTGTCCCGATTTCTCAAGCCTAACCCTAACCCTAGAGGATTTGTGGGGCCTGATGGTGGGAGTAAGCGCCCCCGGGTGGTCGAGACGAGAAAGTGGTGCGAGGGCAGGTGTGTTGGCAGGGCCGCCCTTGCCTTGGCAGCCCCTTTGCAGAGCCCCTGCAATGGCGCCTCCAGGCTGTCCCTATTTCTCCAGCCTAACCCTAAGCCTAACCCTAACCCTAGAGGATTTTCCGGGACCCGATGGTGGGAGTAAGCGCCCCCGGGTGGTCGAGACGAGAAAGTGGTGCGAGGGCAGGTGTGTTGGCAGGGCCGCCCTTGCCTTGGCAGCCCCTTTGCAGAGCCCCTGCAATGGCGCCTCCAGGCTGTCCCTATTTCTCCAGCCTAACCCTAAGCCTAACCCTAACCCTAGAGGATTTCCGGGGCCTGATGGCGGGAGTAAGTGCCCCCGGGTGGTCGAGACGAGAAAGTGGTGCGAGGGCAGGTGTGTTGGCAGGGCCGCCCTTGCCTTGGCAGCCCCTTTGCAGAGCCCCTGCAATGGCGCCTCCAGGCTGTCCCGATTTCTCCAGCCTAACCCTAACCCTAACCCTAGAGGATTTTCCAGGGCTCGATGGTGGGAGTAAGTGCCCCCGGGTGGTCGAGACGAGAAAGTGGTGCGAGGGCAGGTGTGTTGGCAGGGCCGCCCTTGCCTTGGCAGCCCCTTTGCAGAGCCCCTGCAATGGCGCCTCCAGGCTGTCCCGATTTCTCAAGCCTAACCCTAACCCTAGAGGATTTGTGGGGCCCGATGGTGGGAGTAAGCGCCCCCGGGTGGTCGAGACGAGAAAGTGGTGCGAGGGCAGGTGTGTTGGCAGGGCCGCCCTTGCCTTGGCAGCCCCTTTGCAGAGCCCCTGCAATGGCGCCTCCAGGCTGTCCCGATTTCTCCAGCCTAACCCTAACCCTAACCCTAGAGGATTTTCCAGGGCTCGATGGTGGGAGTAAGTGCCCCCGGGTGGTCGAGACGAGAAAGTGGTGCGAGGGCAGGTGTGTTGGCAGGGCCGCCCTTGCCTTGGCAGCCCCTTTGCAGAGCCCCTGCAATGGCGCCTCCAGGCTGTCCCGATTTCTCAAGCCTAACCCTAACCCTAGAGGATTTGTGGGGCCCGATGGTGGGAGTAAGCGCCCCCGGGTGGTCGAGACGAGAAAGTGGTGCGAGGGCAGGTGTGTTGGCAGGGCCGCCCTTGCCTTGGCAGCTCCTTTGCAGAGCCCCTGCAATGGCGCCTCCAGGCTGTCCCTGTTTCTCAAGCCTAACCCTAGAGGATTTTCCGGGTCACGGTGGTGGGAATAAGTGCCCCGAGGTGGTGGAAAAGAGAAAGTGGTGCGAGGGCAGGTGTGTTGGCAGGGCCGCCCTTGCCTTGGCAGCCCCTTTGCAGAGCCCCTGCAATGGCGCCTCCAGGCTGTCCCGATTTCTCCAGCCTAACCCTAACCCTAACCCTAGAGGATTTCTGGGGCCCGATGGTGGGAGTAAGCGCCCCCGGGTGGTCGAGACGAGAAAGTGGTGCGAGGGCAGGTGTGTTGGCAGGGCCGCCCTTGCCTTGGCAGCCCCTTTGCAGAGCCCCTGCAATGGCGCCTCCAGGCTGTCCCGATTTCTCAAGCCTAACCCTAAGCCTAACCCTAACCCTAGAGGATTTTCTGGGGCCCGATGGTGGGAGTAAGCGCCCCCGGGTGGTCGAGACGAGAAAGTGGTGCGAGGGCAGGTGTGTTGGCAGGGCCGCCCTTGCCTTGGCAGCCCCTTTGCAGAGCCCCTGCAATGGCGCCTCCAGGCTGTCCCGATTTCTCCAGCCTAACCCTAAGCCTAACCCTAACCCTAGAGGATTTTCTGGGGCCCGATGGTGGGAGTAAGCGCCCCCGGGTGGTCGAGACGAGAAAGTGGTGCGAGGGCAGGTGTGTTGGCAGGGCCGCCCTTGCCTTGGCAGCCCCTTTGCAGAGCCCCTGCAATGGCGCCTCCAGGCTGTCCCGATTTCTCAAGCCTAACCCTAAGCCTAACCCTAACCCTAGAGGATTTTCTGGGGCCCAATGGTGGGAGTAAGCGCCCCCGGGTGGTCGAGACGAGAAAGTGGTGCGAGGGCAGGTGTGTTGGCAGGGCCGCCCTTGCCTTGGCAGCCCCTTTGCAGAGCCCCTGCAATGGTGCCTCCAGGCTGTCCCTATTTCTCCAGCCTAACCCTAATCCGAACCCTAACCCTAGAGGATTTCTGGGGCCCAATGATGGGAGTAAGTGCCCCCGGGTGGTCGAGACGAGAAAGTGGTGCGAGGGCAGGTGTGTTGGCAGGGCCGCCCTTGCCTTGGCAGCCCCTTTGCAGAGCCCCTGCAATGGCGCCTCCAGGCTGTCCCGATTTCTCCAGCCTAACCTTAACCCTAACCCTAACCCTAGAGGTTTTCCGGGACCCGATGGTGGGAGTAAGTGCCCCCGGGTGGTCGAGACGAGAAAGTGGTGCGAGGGCAGGTGTGTTGGCAGGGCCGCCCTTGCCTTGGCAGCCCCTTTGCAGAGCCCCTGCAATGGTGCCTCCAGGCTGTCCCGATTTCTCCAGCCTAACCCTAACCCTAAGCCTAACCCTAGAGGATTTCCGGGACCCGATGGTGGGAGTAAGTGCCCCCAGGTGGTCGAGACGAGAAAGTGGTGCGAGGGCAGGTGTGTTGGCAGGGCCGCCCTTGCCTTGGCAGCCCCTTTGCAGAGCCCCTGCAATGGCGCCTCCAGGCTGTCCCTATTTCTCAAGCCTAACCCTAACCCTAACCCTAACCCTAGAGGATTTTTCGGGACCCGATGGTGGGAGTAAGCGCCCCCGGGTGGTCGAGACGAGAAAGTGGTGCGAGGGCAGGTGTGTTGGCAGGGCCGCCCTTGCCTTGGCAGCCCCTTTGCAGAGCCCCAGCAATGGCGCCTCCAGGCTGTCCCTATTTCTCAAGCCTAACCCTAAGCCTAACCCTAACCCTAGAGGATTTCCGGGACCCGATGGTGGGAGTAAGCGCCCCCGGGTGGTCGAGACGAGAAAGTGGTGCGAGGGCAGGTGTGTTGGCAGGGCCGCCCTTGCCTTGGCAGCCCCTTTGCAGAGCCCCAGCAATGGCGCCTCCAGGCTGTCCCGATTTCTCCAGCCTAACCCTAACCCTAACCCTAGAGGATTTCTGGGGCCCGATGGTGGGAGTAAGTGCCCCCGGGTGGTCGAGACGAGAAAGTGGTGCGAGGGCAGGTGTGTTGGCAGGGCCGCCCTTGCCTTGGCAGCCCCTTTGCAGAGCCCCTGCAATGGCGCCTCCAGGCTGTCCCGATTTCTCCAGCCTAACCCTAAGCCTAACCCTAACCCTAGAGGATTTCCGGGGCCCAATGATGGGAGTAAGTGCCCCCGGGTGGTCGAGACGAGAAAGTGGTGCGAGGGCAGGTGTGTTGGCAGGGCCGCCCTTGCCTTGGCAGCCCCTTTGCAGAGCCCCTGCAATGGCGCCTCCAGGCTGTCCCGATTTCTCAAGCCTAACCCTAAGCCTAACCCTAACCCTAGAGGTTTTCCGGGACCCGATGGTGGGAGTAAGTGCCCCCGGGTGGTCGAGACGAGAAAGTGGTGCGAGGGCAGGTGTGTTGGCAGGGCCGCCCTTGCCTTGGCAGCCCCTTTGCAGAGCCCCTGCAATGGCGCCTCCAGGCTGTCCCTATTTCTCAAGCCTAACCCTAAGCCTAACCCTAACCCTAGAGGATTTTCTGGGGCCCGATGGTGGGAGTAAGCGCCCCCGGGTGGTCGAGACGAGAAAGTGGTGCGAGGGCAGGTGTGTTGGCAGGGCCGCCCTTGCCTTGGCAGCCCCTTTGCAGAGCCCCTGCAATGGCGCCTCCAGGCTGTCCTGATTTCTCAAGCCTAACCTTAACCCTAACCCTAACCCTAGAGGTTTTCCGGGACCCGATGGTGGGAGTAAGTGCCCCCGGGTGGTCGAGACGAGAAAGTGGTGCGAGGGCAGGTGTGTTGGCAGGGCCGCCCTTGCCTTGGCAGCCCCTTTGCAGAGCCCCTGCAATGGCGCCTCCAGGCTGTCCCTATTTCTCCAGCCTAACCTTAACCCTAACCCTAACCCTAGAGGTTTTCCGGGACCCGATGGTGGGAGTAAGTGCCCCCGGGTGGTCGAGACGAGAAAGTGGTGCGAGGGCAGGTGTGTTGGCAGGGCCGCCCTTGCCTTGGCAGCCCC
Organism: Struthio camelus; assembly: GCF_040807025.1. Lineage (NCBI taxonomy): Eukaryota > Metazoa > Chordata > Aves > Struthioniformes > Struthionidae > Struthio > Struthio camelus. Next base: position 26,974,205 of record NC_090981.1, read on the forward strand.
TTTGCAGAGCCCCTGCAATGGTGCCTCCAGGCTGTCCCGATTTCTCCAGCCTAACCCTAACCCTAACCCTAACCCTAGAGGATTTCCGGGACCCGATGGTGGGAGTAAGTGCCCCCGGGTGGTCGAGACGAGAAAGTGGTGCGAGGGCAGGTGTGTTGGCAGGGCCGCCCTTGCCTTGGCAGCCCCTTTGCAGAGCCCCTGCAATGGTGCCTCCAGGCTGTCCGTATTTCTCAAGCCTAACCCTAACCCTAACCCTAACCCTAGAGGATTTTTCGGGACCTGATGGTGGGAGTAAGCGCCCCCGGGTGGTCGAGACGAGAAAGTGGTGCAAGGGCAGGTGTGTTGGCAGGGCCGCCCTTGCCTTGGCAGCCCCTTTGCAGAGCCCCTGCAATGGCGCCTCCAGGCTGTCCCTATTTCTCCAGCCTAACCCTAAGCCTAACCCTAACCCTAGAGGATTTTCTGGGGCCCAATGGTGGGAGTAAGCGCCCCCGGGTGGTCGAGACGAGAAAGTGGTGCGAGGGCAGGTGTGTTGGCAGGGCCGCCCTTGCCTTGGCAGCCCCTTTGCAGAGCCCCAGCAATGGCGCCTCCAGGCTGTCCCGATTTCTCCAGCCTAACCCTAACCCTAACCCTAACCCTAGAGGATTTCTGGGGCCCGATGGTGGGAGTAAGTGCCCCCGGGTGGTCGAGACGAGAAAGTGGTGCGAGGGCAGGTGTGTTGGCAGGGCCGCCCTTGCCTTGGCAGCCCCTTTGCAGAGCCCCTGCAATGGCGCCTCCAGGCTGTCCCGATTTCTCCAGCCTAACCCTAAGCCTAACCCTAACCCTAGAGGATTTCTGGGGCCCGATGGTGGGAGTAAGTGCCCCCGGGTGGTCGAGACGAGAAAGTGGTGCGAGGGCAGGTGTGTTGGCAGGGCCGCCCTTGCCTTGGCAGCCCCTTTGCAGAGCCCCTGCAATGGCGCCTCCAGGCTGTCCCGATTTCTCCAGCCTAACCCTAAGCCTAACCCTAACCCTAGAGGTTTTCCGGGACCCGATGGTGGGAGTAAGTGCCCCCGGGTGGTCGAGACGAGAAAGTGGTGCGAGGGCAGGTGTGTTGGCAGGGCCGCCCTTGCCTTGGCAGCCCCTTTGCAGAGCCCCTGCAATGGCGCCTCCAGGCTGTCCCGATTTCTCAAGCCTAACCCTAAGCCTAACCCTAACCCTAGAGGATTTTCTGGGGCCCGATGGTGGGAGTAAGCGCCCCCGGGTGGTCGAGACGAGAAAGTGGTGCGAGGGCAGGTGTGTTGGCAGGGCCGCCCTTGCCTTGGCAGCCCCTTTGCAGAGCCCCTGCAATGGCGCCTCCAGGCTGTCCCGATTTCTCCAGCCTAACCCTAACCCTAGAGGATTTGTGGGGCCTGATGGTGGGAGTAAGCGCCCCCGGGTGGTCGAGACGAGAAAGTGGTGCGAGGGCAGGTGTGTTGGCAGGGCCGCCCTTGCCTTGGCAGCCCCTTTGCAGAGCCCCTGCAATGGCGCCTCCAGGCTGTCCCTATTTCTCCAGCCTAACCCTAAGCCTAACCCTAACCCTAGAGGATTTTCCGGGACCCGATGGTGGGAGTAAGCGCCCCCGGGTGGTCGAGACGAGAAAGTGGTGCGAGGGCAGGTGTGTTGGCAGGGCCGCCCTTGCCTTGGCAGCCCCTTTGCAGAGCCCCTGCAATGGCGCCTCCAGGCTGTCCCTATTTCTCCAGCCTAACCCTAAGCCTAACCCTAACCCTAGAGGATTTCCGGGGCCTGATGGCGGGAGTAAGTGCCCCCGGGTGGTCGAGACGAGAAAGTGGTGCGAGGGCAGGTGTGTTGGCAGGGCCGCCCTTGCCTTGGCAGCCCCTTTGCAGAGCCCCTGCAATGGCGCCTCCAGGCTGTCCCGATTTCTCCAGCCTAACCCTAACCCTAACCCTAGAGGATTTTCCAGGGCTCGATGGTGGGAGTAAGTGCCCCCGGGTGGTCGAGACGAGAAAGTGGTGCGAGGGCAGGTGTGTTGGCAGGGCCGCCCTTGCCTTGGCAGCCCCTTTGCAGAGCCCCTGCAATGGCGCCTCCAGGCTGTCCCGATTTCTCAAGCCTAACCCTAACCCTAGAGGATTTGTGGGGCCCGATGGTGGGAGTAAGCGCCCCCGGGTGGTCGAGACGAGAAAGTGGTGCGAGGGCAGGTGTGTTGGCAGGGCCGCCCTTGCCTTGGCAGCTCCTTTGCAGAGCCCCTGCAATGGCGCCTCCAGGCTGTCCCTGTTTCTCAAGCCTAACCCTAGAGGATTTTCCGGGTCACGGTGGTGGGAATAAGTGCCCCGAGGTGGTGGAAAAGAGAAAGTGGTGCGAGGGCAGGTGTGTTGGCAGGGCCGCCCTTGCCTTGGCAGCCCCTTTGCAGAGCCCCTGCAATGGCGCCTCCAGGCTGTCCCTATTTCTCCAGCCTAACCCTAAGCCTAACCCTAACCCTAGAGGATTTTCTGGGGCCCGATGGTGGGAGTAAGTGCCCCCGGGTGGTCGAGACGAGAAAGTGGTGCGAGGGCAGGTGTGTTGGCAGGGCCGCCCTTGCCTTGGCAGCCCCTTTGCAGAGCCCCTGCAATGGCGCCTCCAGGCTGTCCCGATTTCTCCAGCCTAACCCTAACCCTAACCCTAGAGGATTTTCCAGGGCTCGATGGTGGGAGTAAGTGCCCCCGGGTGGTCGAGACGAGAAAGTGGTGCGAGGGCAGGTGTGTTGGCAGGGCCGCCCTTGCCTTGGCAGCCCCTTTGCAGAGCCCCTGCAATGGCGCCTCCAGGCTGTCCCGATTTCTCAAGCCTAACCCTAACCCTAGAGGATTTGTGGGGCCCGATGGTGGGAGTAAGTGCCCCCGGGTGGTCGAGACGAGAAAGTGGTGCGAGGGCAGGTGTGTTGGCAGGGCCGCCCTTGCCTTGGCAGCCCCTTTGCAGAGCCCCTGCAATGGTGCCTCCAGGCTGTCCCGATTTCTCCAGCCTAACCCTAAGCCTAAGCCTAACCCTAGAGGATTTCCGGGACCCGATGGTGGGAGTAAGTGCCCCCGGGTGGTCGAGACGAGAAAGTGGTGCGAGGGCAGGTGTGTTGGCAGGGCCGCCCTTGCCTTGGCAGCCCCTTTGCAGAGCCCCTGCAATGGTGCCTCCAGGCTGTCCGTATTTCTCAAGCCTAACCCTAACCCTAACCCTAACCCTAGAGGATTTTTCGGGACCTGATGGTGGGAGTAAGCGCCCCCGGGTGGTCGAGACGAGAAAGTGGTGCAAGGGCAGGTGTGTTGGCAGGGCCGCCCTTGCCTTGGCAGCCCCTTTGCAGAGCCCCTGCAATGGCGCCTCCAGGCTGTCCCTATTTCTCCAGCCTAACCCTAAGCCTAACCCTAACCCTAGAGGATTTTCTGGGGCCCAATGGTGGGAGTAAGCGCCCCCGGGTGGTCGAGACGAGAAAGTGGTGCGAGGGCAGGTGTGTTGGCAGGGCCGCCCTTGCCTTGGCAGCCCCTTTGCAGAGCCCCAGCAATGGCGCCTCCAGGCTGTCCCGATTTCTCCAGCCTAACCCTAACCCTAACCCTAACCCTAGAGGATTTCTGGGGCCCGATGGTGGGAGTAAGTGCCCCCGGGTGGTCGAGACGAGAAAGTGGTGCGAGGGCAGGTGTGTTGGCAGGGCCGCCCTTGCCTTGGCAGCCCCTTTGCAGAGCCCCTGCAATGGCGCCTCCAGGCTGTCCCGATTTCTCCAGCCTAACCCTAACCCTAACCCTAACCCTAGAGGATTTCTGGGGCCCGATGGTGGGAGTAAGTGCCCCCGGGTGGTCGAGACGAGAAAGTGGTGCGAGGGCAGGTGTGTTGGCAGGGCCGCCCTTGCCTTGGCAGCCCCTTTGCAGAGCCCCTGCAATGGCGCCTCCAGGCTGTCCCGATTTCTCAAGCCTAACCCTAAGCCTAACCCTAACCCTAGAGGTTTTCCGGGACCCGATGGTGGGAGTAAGTGCCCCCGGGTGGTCGAGACGAGAAAGTGGTGCGAGGGCAGGTGTGTTGGCAGGGCCGCCCTTGCCTTGGCAGCCCCTTTGCAGAGCCCCTGCAATGGCGCCTCCAGGCTGTCCCGATTTCTCAAGCCTAACCCTAAGCCTAACCCTAACCCTAGAGGATTTTCTGGGGCCCGATGGTGGGAGTAAGCGCCCCCGGGTGGTCGAGACGAGAAAGTGGTGCGAGGGCAGGTGTGTTGGCAGGGCCGCCCTTGCCTTGGCAGCCCCTTTGCAGAGCCCCTGCAATGGCGCCTCCAGGCTGTCCCGATTTCTCCAGCCTAACCCTAACCCTAGAGGATTTGTGGGGCCTGATGGTGGGAGTAAGCGCCCCCGGGTGGTCGAGACGAGAAAGTGGTGCGAGGGCAGGTGTGTTGGCAGGGCCGCCCTTGCCTTGGCAGCCCCTTTGCAGAGCCCCTGCAATGGCGCCTCCAGGCTGTCCCTATTTCTCCAGCCTAACCCTAAGCCTAACCCTAACCCTAGAGGATTTTCCGGGACCCGATGGTGGGAGTAAGCGCCCCCGGGTGGTCGAGACGAGAAAGTGGTGCGAGGGCAGGTGTGTTGGCAGGGCCGCCCTTGCCTTGGCAGCCCCTTTGCAGAGCCCCTGCAATGGCGCCTCCAGGCTGTCCCTATTTCTCCAGCCTAACCCTAAGCCTAACCCTAACCCTAGAGGATTTCCGGGGCCTGATGGCGGGAGTAAGTGCCCCCGGGTGGTCGAGACGAGAAAGTGGTGCGAGGGCAGGTGTGTTGGCAGGGCCGCCCTTGCCTTGGCAGCCCCTTTGCAGAGCCCCTGCAATGGCGCCTCCAGGCTGTCCCGATTTCTCCAGCCTAACCCTAACCCTAACCCTAGAGGATTTTCCAGGGCTCGATGGTGGGAGTAAGTGCCCCCGGGTGGTCGAGACGAGAAAGTGGTGCGAGGGCAGGTGTGTTGGCAGGGCCGCCCTTGCCTTGGCAGCCCCTTTGCAGAGCCCCTGCAATGGCGCCTCCAGGCTGTCCCGATTTCTCAAGCCTAACCCTAACCCTAGAGGATTTGTGGGGCCCGATGGTGGGAGTAAGCGCCCCCGGGTGGTCGAGACGAGAAAGTGGTGCGAGGGCAGGTGTGTTGGCAGGGCCGCCCTTGCCTTGGCAGCTCCTTTGCAGAGCCCCTGCAATGGCGCCTCCAGGCTGTCCCTGTTTCTCAAGCCTAACCCTAGAGGATTTTCCGGGTCACGGTGGTGGGAATAAGTGCCCCGAGGTGGTGGAAAAGAGAAAGTGGTGCGAGGGCAGGTGTGTTGGCAGGGCCGCCCTTGCCTTGGCAGCCCCTTTGCAGAGCCCCTGCAATGGCGCCTCCAGGCTGTCCCTATTTCTCCAGCCTAACCCTAAGCCTAACCCTAACCCTAGAGGATTTTCTGGGGCCCGATGGTGGGAGTAAGTGCCCCCGGGTGGTCGAGACGAGAAAGTGGTGCGAGGGCAGGTGTGTTGGCAGGGCCGCCCTTGCCTTGGCAGCCCCTTTGCAGAGCCCCTGCAATGGCGCCTCCAGGCTGTCCCGATTTCTCCAGCCTAACCCTAACCCTAACCCTAGAGGATTTTCCAGGGCTCGATGGTGGGAGTAAGTGCCCCCGGGTGGTCGAGACGAGAAAGTGGTGCGAGGGCAGGTGTGTTGGCAGGGCCGCCCTTGCCTTGGCAGCCCCTTTGCAGAGCCCCTGCAATGGCGCCTCCAGGCTGTCCCGATTTCTCAAGCCTAACCCTAACCCTAGAGGATTTGTGGGGCCCGATGGTGGGAGTAAGCGCCCCCGGGTGGTCGAGACGAGAAAGTGGTGCGAGGGCAGGTGTGTTGGCAGGGCCGCCCTTGCCTTGGCAGCTCCTTTGCAGAGCCCCTGCAATGGCGCCTCCAGGCTGTCCCTGTTTCTCAAGCCTAACCCTAGAGGATTTTCCGGGGCACGGTGGTGGGAATAAGTGCCCCGAGGTGGTGGAAAAGAGAAAGTGGTGCGAGGGCAGGTGTGTTGGCAGGGCCGCCCTTGCCTTGGCAGCCCCTTTGCAGAGCCCCTGCAATGGCGCCTCCAGGCTGTCCCGATTTCTCCAGCCTAACCCTAACCCTAACTGTAGAGGATTTCCAGGGCTCGATGGTGGGAGTAAGCGCCCCCGGGTGGTCGAGACGAGAAAGTGGTGCGAGGGCAGGTGTGTTGGCAGGGCCGCCCTTGCCTTGGCAGCCCCTTTGCAGAGCCCCTGCAATGGCGCCTCCAGGCTGTCCCTATTTCTCAAGCCTAACCCTAAGCCTAACCCTAACCCTAGAGGATTTCTGGGGCCCGATGGTTGGAGTAAGTGCCCCCAGGTGGTCGAGACGAGAAAGTGGTGCGAGGGCAGGTGTGTTGGCAGGGCCGCCCTTGCCTTGGCAGCCCCTTTGCAGAGCCCCTGCAATGGCGCCTCCAGGCTGTCCCTATTTCTCCAGCCTAACCTTAACCCTAACCCTAACCCTAGAGGTTTTCCGGGACCCGATGGTGGGAGTAAGCGCCCCCGGGTGGTCGAGACGAGAAAGTGGTGCGAGGGCAGGTGTGTTGGCAGGGCCGCCCTTGCCTTGGCAGCCCCTTTGCAGAGCCCCTGCAATGGCGCCTCCAGGCTGTCCCGATTTCTCAAGCCTAACCCTAACCCTAGAGGATTTCCGGGGCCCGATGGTGGGAGTAAGCGCCCCCGGGTGGTCGAGACGAGAAAGTGGTGCGAGGGCAGGTGTGTTGGCAGGGCCGCCCTTGCCTTGGCAGCTCCTTTGCAGAGCCCCTGCAATGGCGCCTCCAGGCTGTCCCTGTTTCTCAAGCCTAACCCTAGAGGATTTTCCGGGTCACGGTGGTGGGAATAAGTGCCCCCGGGTGGTCGAGACGAGAAAGTGGTGCGAGGGCAGGTGTGTTGGCAGGGCCGCCCTTGCCTTGGCAGCCCCTTTGCAGAGCCCCTGCAATGGCGCCTCCAGGCTGTCCCTATTTCTCCAGCCTAACCCTAAGCCTAACCCTAGAGGATTTTTTGGGACCCGATGGTGGGAGTAAGTGCCCCCGGGTGGTCGAGACGAGAAAGTGGTGCGAGGGCAGGTGTGTTGGCAGGGCCGCCCTTGCCTTGGCAGCCCCTTTGCAGAGCCCCTGCAATGGCGCCTCCAGGCTGTCCCGATTTCTCCAGCCTAACCCTAACCCTAACCCTAGAGGATTTTCCAGGGCTCGATGGTGGGAGTAAGTGCCCCCGGGTGGTCGAGATGAGAAAGTGGTGCGAGGGCAGGTGTGTTGGCAGGGCCGCCCTTGCCTTGGCAGCCCCTTTGCAGAGCCCCTGCAATGGCGCCTCCAGGCTGTCCCGATTTCTCAAGCCTAACCCTAACCCTAGAGGATTTGTGGGGCCCGATGGTGGGAGTAAGCGCCCCCGGGTGGTCGAGACGAGAAAGTGGTGCGAGGGCAGGTGTGTTGGCAGGGCCGCCCTTGCCTTGGCAGCTCCTTTGCAGAGCCCCTGCAATGGCGCCTCCAGGCTGTCCCTGTTTCTCAAGCCTAACCCTAGAGGATTTTCCGGGGCACGGTGGTGGGAATAAGTGCCCCGAGGTGGTGGAAAAGAGAAAGTGGTGCGAGGGCAGGTGTGTTGGCAGGGCCGCCCTTGCCTTGGCAGCCCCTTTGCAGAGCCCCTGCAATGGCGCCTCCAGGCTGTCCCTATTTCTCCAGCCTAACCCTAACCCTAACTGTAGAGGATTTCCAGGGCTCGATGGTGGGAGTAAGCGCCCCCGGGTGGTCGAGACGAGAAAGTGGTGCGAGGGCAGGTGTGTTGGCAGGGCCGCCCTTGCCTTGGCAGCCCCTTTGCAGAGCCCCTGCAATGGCGCCTCCAGGCTGTCCCTATTTCTCAAGCCTAACCCTAAGCCTAACCCTAACCCTAGAGGATTTCTGGGGCCCGATGGTTGGAGTAAGTGCCCCCAGGTGGTCGAGACGAGAAAGTGGTGCGAGGGCAGGTGTGTTGGCAGGGCCGCCCTTGCCTTGGCAGCCCCTTTGCAGAGCCCCTGCAATGGCGCCTCCAGGCTGTCCCTATTTCTCCAGCCTAACCTTAACCCTAACCCTAACCCTAGAGGTTTTCCGGGACCCGATGGTGGGAGTAAGTGCCCCCGGGTGGTCGAGACGAGAAAGTGGTGCGAGGGCAGGTGTGTTGGCAGGGCCGCCCTTGCCTTGGCAGCCCCTTTGCAGAGCCCCTGCAATGGCGCCTCCAGGCTGTCCCGATTTCTCCAGCCTAACCCTAACCCTAACCCTAACCCTAGAGGATTTCTGGGGCCCGATGGTGGGAGTAAGTGCCCCCGGGTGGTCGAGACGAGAAAGTGGTGCGAGGGCAGGTGTGTTGGCAGGGCCGCCCTTGCCTTGGCAGCCCCTTTGCAGAGCCCCTGCAATGGCGCCTCCAGGCTGTCCCTATTTCTCCAGCCTAACCCTAAGCCTAACCCTAACCCTAGAGGATTTCCGGGGCCCAATGATGGGAGTAAGTGCCCCCGGGTGGTCGAGACGAGAAAGTGGTGCGAGGGCAGGTGTGTTGGCAGGGCCGCCCTTGCCTTGGCAGCCCCTTTGCAGAGCCCCTGCAATGGCGCCTCCAGGCTGTCCCGATTTCTCCAGCCTAACCCTAAGCCTAACCCTAACCCTAGAGGTTTTCCGGGACCCGATGGTGGGAGTAAGTGCCCCCGGGTGGTCGAGACGAGAAAGTGGTGCGAGGGCAGGTGTGTTGGCAGGGCCGCCCTTGCCTTGGCAGCCCCTTTGCAGAGCCCCTGCAATGGCGCCTCCAGGCTGTCCCGATTTCTCAAGCCTAACCCTAAGCCTAACCCTAACCCTAGAGGATTTTCTGGGGCGCGATGGTGGGAGTAAGCGCCCCCGGGTGGTCGAGACGAGAAAGTGGTGCGAGGGCAGGTGTGTTGGCAGGGCCGCCCTTGCCTTGGCAGCCCCTTTGCAGAGCCCCTGCAATGGCGCCTCCAGGCTGTCCCGATTTCTCAAGCCTAACCATAACCCTAGAGGATTTCCGGGGCCCAATGGTGGGAGTAAGCGCCCCCGGGTGGTCGAGACGAGAAAGTGGTGCGAGGGCAGGTGTGTTGGCAGGGCTGCCCTTGCCTTGGCAGCCCCTTTGCAGAGCCCCTGCAATGGCGCCTCCAGGCTGTCCCTATTTCTCCAGCCTAACCCTAAGCCTAACCCTAACCCTAGAGGATTTTCCGGGACCCGATGGTGGGAGTAAGCGCCCCCGGGTGGTCGAGACGAGAAAGTGGTGCGAGGGCAGGTGTGTTGGCAGGGCCGCCCTTGCCTTGGCAGCCCCTTTGCAGAGCCCCTGCAATGGCGCCTCCAGGCTGTCCCTATTTCTCCAGCCTAACCCTAAGCCTAACCCTAACCCTAGAGGATTTCCGGGGCCTGATGGCGGGAGTAAGTGCCCCCGGGTGGTCGAGACGAGAAAGTGGTGCGAGGGCAGGTGTGTTGGCAGGGCCGCCCTTGCCTTGGCAGCCCCTTTGCAGAGCCCCTGCAATGGCGCCTCCAGGCTGTCCCGATTTCTCCAGCCTAACCCTAACCCTAACCCTAGAGGATTTTCCAGGGCTCGATGGTGGGAGTAAGTGCCCCCGGGTGGTCGAGACGAGAAAGTGGTGCGAGGGCAGGTGTGTTGGCAGGGCCGCCCTTGCCTTGGCAGCCCCTTTGCAGAGCCCCTGCAATGGCGCCTCCAGGCTGTCCCGATTTCTCAAGCCTAACCCTAACCCTAGAGGATTTGTGGGGCCCGATGGTGGGAGTAAGCGCCCCCGGGTGGTCGAGACGAGAAAGTGGTGCGAGGGCAGGTGTGTTGGCAGGGCCGCCCTTGCCTTGGCAGCTCCTTTGCAGAGCCCCTGCAATGGCGCCTCCAGGCTGTCCCTGTTTCTCAAGCCTAACCCTAGAGGATTTTCCGGGGCACGGTGGTGGGAATAAGTGCCCCGAGGTGGTGGAAAAGAGAAAGTGGTGCGAGGGCAGGTGTGTTGGCAGGGCCGCCCTTGCCTTGGCAGCCCCTTTGCAGAGCCCCTGCAATGGCGCCTCCAGGCTGTCCCTATTTCTCCAGCCTAACCCTAACCCTAACTGTAGAGGATTTCCAGGGCTCGATGGTGGGAGTAAGCGCCCCCGGGTGGTCGAGACGAGAAAGTGGTGCGAGGGCAGGTGTGTTGGCAGGGCCGCCCTTGCCTTGGCAGCCCCTTTGCAGAGCCCCTGCAATGGCGCCTCCAGGCAGTCCCTATTTCTCCAGCCTAACCCTAACCCTAACCCTAGAGGATTTCTGGGGCCCAATGGTGGGAGTAAGCGCCCCCGGGTGGTCGAGACGAGAAAGTGGTGCGAGGGCAGGTGTGTTGGCAGGGCTGCCCTTGCCTTGGCAGCCCCTTTGCAGAGCCCCTGCAATGGCGCCTCCAGGCTGTCCCGATTTCTCCAGCCTAACCCTAACCCTAAGCCTAACCCTAGAGGATTTTCTGGGGCCCGATGGTGGGAGTAAGCGCCCCCGGGTGGTCGAGACGAGAAAGTGGTGCGAGGGCAGGTGTGTTGGCAGGGCCGCCCTTGCCTTGGCAGCCCCTTTGCAGAGCCCCTGCAATGGCGCCTCCAGGCTGTCCCGATTTCTCCAGCCTAACCCTAACCCTAACCCTAACCCTAGAGGATTTTCTGGGGCGCGATGGTGGGAGTAAGCGCCCCCGGGTGGTCGAGACGAGAAAGTGGTGCGAGGGCAGGTGTGTTGGCAGGGCCGCCCTTGCCTTGGCAGCCCCTTTGCAGAGCCCCTGCAATGGCGCCTCCAGGCTGTCCCGATTTCTCAAGCCTAACCCTAACCCTAACCCTAACCCTAGAGGATTTTCTGGGGCCCAATGGTGGGAGTAAGCGCCCCCGGGTGGTCGAGACGAGAAAGTGGTGCGAGGGCAGGTGTGTTGGCAGGGCCGCCCTTGCCTTGGCAGCCCCTTTGCAGAGCCCCTGCAATGGTGCCTCCAGGCTGTCCCTATTTCTCCAGCCTAACCCTAATCCGAACCCTAACCCTAGAGGATTTCTGGGGCCCAATGATGGGAGTAAGTGCCCCCGGGTGGTCGAGACGAGAAAGTGGTGCGAGGGCAGGTGTGTTGGCAGGGCCGCCCTTGCCTTGGCAGCCCCTTTGCAGAGCCCCTGCAATGGCGCCTCCAGGCTGTCCCTATTTCTCCAGCCTAACCTTAACCCTAACCCTAACCCTAGAGGTTTTCCGGGACCCGATGGTGGGAGTAAGTGCCCCCGGGTGGTCGAGACGAGAAAGTGGTGCGAGGGCAGGTGTGTTGGCAGGGCCGCCCTTGCCTTGGCAGCCCCTTTGCAGAGCCCCTGCAATGGTGCCTCCAGGCTGTCCCGATTTCTCCAGCCTAACCCTAACCCTAAGCCTAACCCTGGAGGATTTCCGGGACCCGATGGTGGGAGTAAGTGCCCCCAGGTGGTCGAGACGAGAAAGTGGTGCGAGGGCAGGTGTGTTGGCAGGGCCGCCCTTGCCTTGGCAGCCCCTTTGCAGAGCCCCTGCAATGGTGCCTCCAGGCTGTCCGTATTTCTCAAGCCTAACCCTAACCCTAACCCTAACCCTAGAGGATTTTTCGGGACCCGATGGTGGGAGTAAGCGCCCCCGGGTGGTCGAGACGAGAAAGTGGTGCGAGGGCAGGTGTGTTGGCAGGGCCGCCCTTGCCTTGGCAGCCCCTTTGCAGAGCCCCAGCAATGGCGCCTCCAGGCTGTCCCTATTTCTCCAGCCTAACCCTAAGCCTAACCCTAACCCTAGAGGATTTTCTGGGGCCCAATGGTGGGAGTAAGCGCCCCCGGGTGGTCGAGACGAGAAAGTGGTGCGAGGGCAGGTGTGTTGGCAGGGCCGCCCTTGCCTTGGCAGCCCCTTTGCAGAGCCCCAGCAATGGCGCCTCCAGGCTGTCCCGATTTCTCCAGCCTAACCCTAACCCTAACCCTAACCCTAGAGGATTTCTGGGGCCCAATGATGGGAGTAAGTGCCCCCGGGTGGTCGAGACGAGAAAGTGGTGCGAGGGCAGGTGTGTTGGCAGGGCCGCCCTTGCCTTGGCAGCCCCTTTGCAGAGCCCCTGCAATGGCGCCTCCAGGCTGTCCCGATTTCTCCAGCCTAACCCTAACCCTAACCCTAGAGGATTTTTCGGGACCCGATGGTGGGAGTAAGTGCCCCCGGGTGGTCGAGACGAGAAAGTGGTGCGAGGGCAGGTGTGTTGGCAGGGCCGCCCTTGCCTTGGCAGCCCCTTTGCAGAGCCCCTGCAATGGTGCCTCCAGGCTGTCCCTATTTCTCCAGCCTAACCCTAACGCTAACCCTAACCCTAGAGGATTTCTGGGGCCCATTGATGGGAGTAAGCGCCCCCGGGTGGTCGAGACGAGAAAGTGGTGCGAGGGCAGGTGTGTTGGCAGGGCCGCCCTTGCCTTGGCAGCCCCTTTGCAGAGCCCCTGCAATGGCGCCTCCAGGCTGTCCCGATTTCTCAAGCCTAACCCTAAGCCTAACCCTAACCCTAGAGGTTTTCCGGGACCCGATGGTGGGAGTAAGTGCCCCCGGGTGGTCGAGACGAGAAAGTGGTGCGAGGGCAGGTGTGTTGGCAGGGCCGCCCTTGCCTTGGCAGCCCCTTTGCAGAGCCCCTGCAATGGCGCCTCCAGGCTGTCCCTATTTCTCAAGCCTAACCCTAAGCCTAACCCTAACCCTAGAGGATTTTCTGGGGCCCAATGGTGGGAGTAAGCGCCCCCGGGTGGTCGAGACGAGAAAGTGGTGCGAGGGCAGGTGTGTTGGCAGGGCCGCCCTTGCCTTGGCAGCCCCTTTGCAGAGCCCCTGCAATGGCGCCTCCAGGCTGTCCCGATTTCTCAAGCCTAACCTTAACCCTAACCCTAACCCTAGAGGTTTTCCGGGACCCGATGGTGGGAGTAAGTGCCCCCGGGTGGTCGAGACGAGAAAGTGGTGCGAGGGCAGGTGTGTTGGCAGGGCCGCCCTTGCCTTGGCAGCCCCTTTGCAGAGCCCCTGCAATGGCGCCTCCAGGCTGTCCCTATTTCTCCAGCCTAACCTTAACCCTAACCCTAACCCTAGAGGTTTTCCGGGACCCGATGGTGGGAGTAAGTGCCCCCGGGTGGTCGAGACGAGAAAGTGGTGCGAGGGCAGGTGTGTTGGCAGGGCCGCCCTTGCCTTGGCAGCCCCTTTGCAGAGCCCCTGCAATGGTGCCTCCAGGCTGTCCCGATTTCTCCAGCCTAACCGTAAGCCTAAGCCTAACCCTAGAGGATTTCCGGGACCCGATGGTGGGAGTAAGTGCCCCCGGGTGGTCGAGACGAGAAAGTGGTGCGAGGGCAGGTGTGTTGGCAGGGCCGCCCTTGCCTTGGCAGCCCCTTTGCAGAGCCCCTGCAATGGTGCCTCCAGGCTGTCCCGATTTCTCCAGCCTAACCCTAACCCTAACCCTAACCCTAGAGGATTTCTGGGGCCCGATGGTGGGAGTAAGTGCCCCCGGGTGGTCGAGACGAGAAAGTGGTGCGAGGGCAGGTGTGTTGGCAGGGCCGCCCTTGCCTTGGCAGCCCCTTTGCAGAGCCCCTGCAATGGCGCCTCCAGGCTGTCCCTATTTCTCCAGCCTAACCCTAAGCCTAACCCTAACCCTAGAGGATTTCCGGGGCCCAATGATGGGAGTAAGTGCCCCCGGGTGGTCGAGACGAGAAAGTGGTGCGAGGGCAGGTGTGTTGGCAGGGCCGCCCTTGCCTTGGCAGCCCCTTTGCAGAGCCCCTGCAATGGCGCCTCCAGGCTGTCCCGATTTCTCAAGCCTAACCCTAAGCCTAACCCTAACCCTAGAGGTTTTCCGGGACCCGATGGTGGGAGTAAGTGCCCCCGGGTGGTCGAGACGAGAAAGTGGTGCGAGGGCAGGTGTGTTGGCAGGGCCGCCCTTGCCTTGGCAGCCCCTTTGCAGAGCCCCTGCAATGGCGCCTCCAGGCTGTCCCTATTTCTCAAGCCTAACCCTAAGCCTAACCCTAACCCTAGAGGATTTTCTGGGGCCCGATGGTGGGAGTAAGCGCCCCCGGGTGGTCGAGACGAGAAAGTGGTGCGAGGGCAGGTGTGTTGGCAGGGCCGCCCTTGCCTTGGCAGCCCCTTTGCAGAGCCCCTGCAATGGCGCCTCCAGGCTGTCCCGATTTCTCAAGCCTAACCCTAACCCTAGAGGATTTGTGGGGCCTGATGGTGGGAGTAAGCGCCCCCGGGTGGTCGAGACGAGAAAGTGGTGCGAGGGCAGGTGTGTTGGCAGGGCTGCCCTTGCCTTGGCAGCCCCTTTGCAGAGCCCCTGCAATGGCGCCTCCAGGCTGTCCCTATTTCTCCAGCCTAACCCTAAGCCTAACCCTAACCCTAGAGGATTTTCCGGGACCCGATGGTGGGAGTAAGCGCCCCCGGGTGGTCGAGACGAGAAAGTGGTGCGAGGGCAGGTGTGTTGGCAGGGCCGCCCTTGCCTTGGCAGCCCCTTTGCAGAGCCCCTGCAATGGCGCCTCCAGGCTGTCCCTATTTCTCCAGCCTAACCCTAAGCCTAAGCCTAACCCTAGAGGATTTCCGGGGCCTGATGGCGGGAGTAAGTGCCCCCGGGTGGTCGAGACGAGAAAGTGGTGCGAGGGCAGGTGTGTTGGCAGGGCCGCCCTTGCCTTGGCAGCCCCTTTGCAGAGCCCCTGCAATGGCGCCTCCAGGCTGTCCCGATTTCTCAAGCCTAACCCTAACCCTAGAGGATTTGTGGGGCCCGATGGTGGGAGTAAGCGCCCCCGGGTGGTCGAGACGAGAAAGTGGTGCGAGGGCAGGTGTGTTGGCAGGGCCGCCCTTGCCTTGGCAGCTCCTTTGCAGAGCCCCTGCAATGGCGCCTCCAGGCTGTCCCTGTTTCTCAAGCCTAACCCTAGAGGATTTTCCGGGTCACGGTGGTGGGAATAAGTGCCCCGAGGTGGTGGAAAAGAGAAAGTGGTGCGAGGGCAGGTGTGTTGGCAGGGCCGCCCTTGCCTTGGCAGCCCCTTTGCAGAGCCCCTGCAATGGCGCCTCCAGGCTGTCCCTATTTCTCCAGCCTAACCCTAAGCCTAACCCTAGAGAATTTTTTGGGACCCGATGGTGGGAGTAAGTGCCCCCGGGTGGTCGAGACGAGAAAGTGGTGCGAGGGCAGGTGTGTTGGCAGGGCCGCCCTTGCCTTGGCAGCCCCTTTGCAGAGCCCCTGCAATGGCGCCTCCAGGCTGTCCCGATTTCTCCAGCCTAACCCTAACCCTAACCCTAGAGGATTTTCCAGGGCTCGATGGTGGGAGTAAGTGCCCCCGGGTGGTCGAGACGAGAAAGTGGTGCGAGGGCAGGTGTGTTGGCAGGGCCGCCCTTGCCTTGGCAGCCCCTTTGCAGAGCCCCTGCAATGGCGCCTCCAGGCTGTCCCGATTTCTCAAGCCTAACCCTAACCCTAGAGGATTTGTGGGGCCCGATGGTGGGAGTAAGCGCCCCCGGGTGGTCGAGACGAGAAAGTGGTGCGAGGGCAGGTGTGTTGGCAGGGCCGCCCTTGCCTTGGCAGCTCCTTTGCAGAGCCCCTGCAATGGCGCCTCCAGGCTGTCCCTGTTTCTCAAGCCTAACCCTAGAGGATTTTCCGGGGCACGGTGGTGGGAATAAGTGCCCCGAGGTGGTGGAAAAGAGAAAGTGGTGCGAGGGCAGGTGTGTTGGCAGGGCCGCCCTTGCCTTGGCAGCCCCTTTGCAGAGCCCCTGCAATGGCGCCTCCAGGCTGTCCCTATTTCTCCAGCCTAACCCTAACCCTAACTGTAGAGGATTTCCAGGGCTCGATGGTGGGAGTAAGCGCCCCCGGGTGGTCGAGACGAGAAAGTGGTGCGAGGGCAGGTGTGTTGGCAGGGCCGCCCTTGCCTTGGCAGCCCCTTTGCAGAGCCCCTGCAATGGCGCCTCCAGGCTGTCCCTATTTCTCCAGCCTAACCCTAACCCTAACCCTAGAGGATTTCTGGGGCCCAATGGTGGGAGTAAGCGCCCCCGGGTGGTCGAGACGAGAAAGTGGTGCGAGGGCAGGTGTGTTGGCAGGGCCGCCCTTGCCTTGGCAGCCCCTTTGCAGAGCCCCTGCAATGGCGCCTCCAGGCTGTCCCGATTTCTCAAGCCTAACCCTAAGCCTAAGCCTAACCCTAGAGGATTTTCTGGGGCCCGATGGTGGGAGTAAGCGCCCCCGGGTGGTCGAGACGAGAAAGTGGTGCGAGGGCAGGTGTGTTGGCAGGGCCGCCCTTGCCTTGGCAGCCCCTTTGCAGAGCCCCTGCAATGGCGCCTCCAGGCTGTCCCGATTTCTCAAGCCTAACCCTAACCCTAACCCTAACCCTAGAGGATTTTCCGGGGCCCGATGGTGGGAGTAAGCGCCCCCGGGTGGTCGAGACGAGAAAGTGGTGCGAGGGCAGGTGTGTTGGCAGGGCCGCCCTTGCCTTGGCAGCCCCTTTGCAGAGCCCCTGCAATGGCGCCTCCAGGCTGTCCCGATTTCTCAAGCCTAACCCTAAGCCTAACCCTAACCCTAGAGGATTTTCTGGGGCCCAATGGTGGGAGTAAGCGCCCCCGGGTGGTCGAGACGAGAAAGTGGTGCGAGGGCAGGTGTGTTGGCAGGGCCGCCCTTGCCTTGGCAGCCCCTTTGCAGAGCCCCTGCAATGGTGCCTCCAGGCTGTCCCTATTTCTCCAGCCTAACCCTAATCCGAACCCTAACCCTAGAGGATTTCTGGGGCCCAATGATGGGAGTAAGTGCCCCCGGGTGGTCGAGACGAGAAAGTGGTGCGAGGGCAGGTGTGTTGGCAGGGCCGCCCTTGCCTTGGCAGCCCCTTTGCAGAGCCCCTGCAATGGCGCCTCCAGGCTGTCCCTATTTCTCCAGCCTAACCTTAACCCTAACCCTAACCCTAGAGGTTTTCCGGGACCCGATGGTGGGAGTAAGTGCCCCCGGGTGGTCGAGACGAGAAAGTGGTGCGAGGGCAGGTGTGTTGGCAGGGCCGCCCTTGCCTTGGCAGCCCCTTTGCAGAGCCCCTGCAATGGTGCCTCCAGGCTGTCCCGATTTCTCCAGCCTAACCGTAAGCCTAAGCCTAACCCTAGAGGATTTCCGGGACCCGATGGTGGGAGTAAGTGCCCCCGGGTGGTCGAGACGAGAAAGTGGTGCGAGGGCAGGTGTGTTGGCAGGGCCGCCCTTGCCTTGGCAGCCCCTTTGCAGAGCCCCTGCAATGGTGCCTCCAGGCTGTCCGTATTTCTCAAGCCTAACCCTAAGCCTAACCCTAACCCTAGAGGATTTTTCGGGACCTGATGGTGGGAGTAAGCGCCCCCGGGTGGTCGAGACGAGAAAGTGGTGCGAGGGCAGGTGTGTTGGCAGGGCCGCCCTTGCCTTGGCAGCCCCTTTGCAGAGCCCCAGCAATGGCGCCTCCAGGCTGTCCCTATTTCTCCAGCCTAACCCTAAGCCTAACCCTAACCCTAGAGGATTTTCTGGGGCCCAATGGTGGGAGTAAGCGCCCCCGGGTGGTCGAGACGAGAAAGTGGTACGAGGGCAGGTGTGTTGGCAGGGCCGCCCTTGCCTTGGCAGCCCCTTTGCAGAGCCCCAGCAATGGCGCCTCCAGGCTGTCCCGATTTCTCCAGCCTAACCCTAACCCTAACCCTAGAGGATTTCTGGGGCCCGATGGTGGGAGTAAGTGCCCCCGGGTGGTCGAGACGAGAAAGTGGTGCGAGGGCAGGTGTGTTGGCAGGGCCGCCCTTGCCTTGGCAGCCCCTTTGCAGAGCCCCTGCAATGGCGCCTCCAG
Source organism: Struthio camelus (assembly GCF_040807025.1). Lineage (NCBI taxonomy): Eukaryota > Metazoa > Chordata > Aves > Struthioniformes > Struthionidae > Struthio > Struthio camelus. The sequence continues at coordinate 26,991,918 of NC_090981.1, forward strand.
GCTGTCCCGATTTCTCCAGCCTAACCCTAAGCCTAACCCTAACCCTAGAGGATTTCCGGGGCCCAATGATGGGAGTAAGTGCCCCCGGGTGGTCGAGACGAGAAAGTGGTGCGAGGGCAGGTGTGTTGGCAGGGCCGCCCTTGCCTTGGCAGCCCCTTTGCAGAGCCCCTGCAATGGCGCCTCCAGGCTGTCCCGATTTCTCAAGCCTAACCCTAAGCCTAACCCTAACCCTAGAGGTTTTCCGGGACCCGATGGTGGGAGTAAGTGCCCCCGGGTGGTCGAGACGAGAAAGTGGTGCGAGGGCAGGTGTGTTGGCAGGGCCGCCCTTGCCTTGGCAGCCCCTTTGCAGAGCCCCTGCAATGGCGCCTCCAGGCTGTCCCGATTTCTCCAGCCTAACCCTAACCCTAACCCTAACCCTAGAGGATTTTCTGGGGCCCGATGGTGGGAGTAAGCGCCCCCGGGTGGTCGAGACGAGAAAGTGGTGCGAGGGCAGGTGTGTTGGCAGGGCCGCCCTTGCCTTGGCAGCCCCTTTGCAGAGCCCCTGCAATGGCGCCTCCAGGCTGTCCCGATTTCTCAAGCCTAACCCTAACCCTAGAGGATTTCTGGGGCCCAATGGTGGGAGTAAGCGCCCCCGGGTGGTCGAGACGAGAAAGTGGTGCGAGGGCAGGTGTGTTGGCAGGGCTGCCCTTGCCTTGGCAGCCCCTTTGCAGAGCCCCTGCAATGGCGCCTCCAGGCTGTCCCTATTTCTCCAGCCTAACCCTAAGCCTAACCCTAACCCTAGAGGATTTTCCGGGACCCGATGGTGGGAGTAAGCGCCCCCGGGTGGTCGAGACGAGAAAGTGGTGCGAGGGCAGGTGTGTTGGCAGGGCCGCCCTTGCCTTGGCAGCCCCTTTGCAGAGCCCCTGCAATGGCGCCTCCAGGCTGTCCCTATTTCTCCAGCCTAACCCTAAGCCTAACCCTAACCCTAGAGGATTTCCGGGGCCCAATGATGGGAGTAAGTGCCCCCGGGTGGTCGAGACGAGAAAGTGGTGCGAGGGCAGGTGTGTTGGCAGGGCCGCCCTTGCCTTGGCAGCCCCTTTGCAGAGCCCCTGCAATGGCGCCTCCAGGCTGTCCCGATTTCTCAAGCCTAACCCTAACCCTAGAGGATTTGTGGGGCCCGATGGTGGGAGTAAGCGCCCCCGGGTGGTCGAGACGAGAAAGTGGTGCGAGGGCAGGTGTGTTGGCAGGGCCGCCCTTGCCTTGGCAGCTCCTTTGCAGAGCCCCTGCAATGGCGCCTCCAGGCTGTCCCTGTTTCTCAAGCCTAACCCTAGAGGATTTTCCGGGTCACGGTGGTGGGAATAAGTGCCCCGAGGTGGTGGAAAAGAGAAAGTGGTGCGAGGGCAGGTGTGTTGGCAGGGCCGCCCTTGCCTTGGCAGCCCCTTTGCAGAGCCCCTGCAATGGCGCCTCCAGGCTGTCCCTATTTCTCCAGCCTAACCCTAAGCCTAACCCTAGAGGATTTTTTGGGACCCGATGGTGGGAGTAAGTGCCCCCGGGTGGTCGAGACGAGAAAGTGGTGCGAGGGCAGGTGTGTTGGCAGGGCCGCCCTTGCCTTGGCAGCCCCTTTGCAGAGCCCCTGCAATGGTGCCTCCAGGCAGTCCCTATTTCTCCAGCCTAACCCTAACCCTAACCCTAGAGGATTTCCGGGGCCCAATGGTGGGAGTAAGCGCCCCCGGGTGGTCGAGACGAGAAAGTGGTGCGAGGGCAGGTGTGTTGGCAGGGCCGCCCTTGCCTTGGCAGCCCCTTTGCAGAGCCCCTGCAATGGCGCCTCCAGGCTGTCCCGATTTCTCAAGCCTAACCCTAACCCTAACCCTAGAGGATTTTCTGGGGCCCGATGGTGGGAGTAAGCGCCCCCGGGTGGTCGAGACGAGAAAGTGGTGCGAGGGCAGGTGTGTTGGCAGGGCCGCCCTTGCCTTGGCAGCCCCTTTGCAGAGCCCCTGCAATGGCGCCTCCAGGCTGTCCCTATTTCTCCAGCCTAACCCTAACCCTAACCCTAACCCTAGAGGATTTTCTGGGGCGCGATGGTGGGAGTAAGCGCCCCCGGGTGGTCGAGACGAGAAAGTGGTGCGAGGGCAGGTGTGTTGGCAGGGCCGCCCTTGCCTTGGCAGCCCCTTTGCAGAGCCCCTGCAATGGTGCCTCCAGGCTGTCCCGATTTCTCCAGCCTAACCTTAACCCTAACCCTAACCCTAGAGGTTTTCCGGGGCCCGATGGTGGGAGTAAGTGCCCCCGGGTGGTCGAGACGAGAAAGTGGTGCGAGGGCAGGTGTGTTGGCAGGGCCGCCCTTGCCTTGGCAGCCCCTTTGCAGAGCCCCTGCAATGGCGCCTCCAGGCTGTCCCGATTTCTCCAGCCTAACCCTAAGCCTAAGCCTAACCCTAGAGGATTTCCGGGACCCGATGGTGGGAGTAAGTGCCCCCGGGTGGTCGAGACGAGAAAGTGGTGCGAGGGCAGGTGTGTTGGCAGGGCTGCCCTTGCCTTGGCAGCCCCTTTGCAGAGCCCCTGCAATGGTGCCTCCAGGCTGTCCCGATTTCTCAAGCCTAACCCTAAGCCTAACCCTAACCCTAGAGGATTTTCCGGGACCCGATGGTGGGAGTAAGCGCCCCCGGGTGGTCGAGACGAGAAAGTGGTGCGAGGGCAGGTGTGTTGGCAGGGCCGCCCTTGCCTTGGCAGCCCCTTTGCAGAGCCCCTGCAATGGCGCCTCCAGGCTGTCCCTATTTCTCCAGCCTAACCCTAAGCCTAACCCTAACCCTAGAGGATTTCCGGGGCCTGATGGCGGGAGTAAGTGCCCCCGGGTGGTCGAGACGAGAAAGTGGTGCGAGGGCAGGTGTGTTGGCAGGGCCGCCCTTGCCTTGGCAGCCCCTTTGCAGAGCCCCTGCAATGGCGCCTCCAGGCTGTCCCGATTTCTCCAGCCTAACCCTAACCCTAACCCTAGAGGATTTCTGGGGCCCGATGGTGGGAGTAAGCGCCCCCGGGTGGTCGAGACGAGAAAGTGGTGCGAGGGCAGGTGTGTTGGCAGGGCCGCCCTTGCCTTGGCAGCCCCTTTGCAGAGCCCCTGCAATGGCGCCTCCAGGCTGTCCCTATTTCTCCAGCCTAACCCTAACCCTAACCCTAACCCTAGAGGATTTTCTGGGGCGCGATGGTGGGAGTAAGTGCCCCCGGGTGGTCGAGACGAGAAAGTGGTGCGAGGGCAGGTGTGTTGGCAGGGCCGCCCTTGCTTTGGCAGCCCCTTTGCAGAGCCCCTGCAATGGCGCCTCCAGGCTGTCCCTATTTCTCAAGCCTAACCCTAACCCTAAGCCTAACCCTAGAGGATTTTTCGGGACCCGATGGTGGGAGTAAGTGCCCCCGGGTGGTCGAGACGAGAAAGTGGTGCGAGGGCAGGTGTGTTGGCAGGGCCGCCCTTGCCTTGGCAGCCCCTTTGCAGAGCCCCTGCAATGGCGCCTCCAGGCTGTCCCTATTTCTCCAGCCTAACCCTAACCCTAACCCTAGAGGATTTTTTGGGGCCCAATGGTGGGAGTAAGCGCCCCCGGGTGGTCGAGACGAGAAAGTGGTGCGAGGGCAGGTGTGTTGGCAGGGCCGCCCTTGCCTTGGCAGCCCCTTTGCAGAGCCCCTGCAATGGCGCCTCCAGGCTGTCCCGATTTCTCTAGCCTAACCCTAAGCCTAACCCTAGAGGATTTTCTGGGGCCCGATGGTGGGAGTAAGCGCCCCCGGGTGGTCGAGACGAGAAAGTGGTGCGAGGGCAGGTGTGTTGGCAGGGCCGCCCTTGCCTTGGCAGCCCCTTTGCAGAGCCCCAGCAATGGCGCCTCCAGGCTGTCCCTATTTCTCAAGCCTAACCCTAAGCCTAACCCTAACCCTAGAGGATTTTCTGGGGCCCAATGGTGGGAGTAAGCGCCCCCGGGTGGTCGAGACGAGAAAGTGGTGCGAGGGCAGGTGTGTTGGCAGGGCCGCCCTTGCCTTGGCAGCTCCTTTGCAGAGCCCCTGCAATGGCGCCTCCAGGCTGTCCCTGTTTCTCAAGCCTAACCCTAGAGGATTTTCCGGGTCACGGTGGTGGGAATAAGTGCCCCGAGGTGGTGGAAAAGAGAAAGTGGTGCGAGGGCAGGTGTGTTGGCAGGGCCGCCCTTGCCTTGGCAGCCCCTTTGCAGAGCCCCTGCAATGGCGCCTCCAGGCTGTCCCTATTTCTCCAGCCTAACCCTAAGCCTAACCCTAGAGGATTTTTTGGGACCCGATGGTGGGAGTAAGTGCCCCCGGGTGGTCGAGACGAGAAAGTGGTGCGAGGGCAGGTGTGTTGGCAGGGCCGCCCTTGCCTTGGCAGCCCCTTTGCAGAGCCCCTGCAATGGCGCCTCCAGGCAGTCCCTATTTCTCCAGCCTAACCCTAACCCTAACCCTAGAGGATTTCCGGGGCACAATGGTGGGAGTAAGCGCCCCCGGGTGGTCGAGACGAGAAAGTGGTGCGAGGGCAGGTGTGTTGGCAGGGCCGCCCTTGCCTTGGCAGCCCCTTTGCAGAGCCCCTGCAATGGTGCCTCCAGGCTGTCCCGATTTCTCAAGCCTAACCCTAACCCTAACCCTAGAGGATTTTCTGGGGCCCGATGGTGGGAGTAAGCGCCCCCGGGTGGTCGAGACGAGAAAGTGGTGCGAGGGCAGGTGTGTTGGCAGGGCCGCCCTTGCCTTGGCAGCCCCTTTGCAGAGCCCCTGCAATGGCGCCTCCAGGCTGTCCCTATTTCTCCAGCCTAACCCTAACCCTAACCCTAACCCTAGAGGATTTTCTGGGGCCCGATGGTGGGAGTAAGCGCCCCCGGGTGGTCGAGACGAGAAAGTGGTGCGAGGGCAGGTGTGTTGGCAGGGCCGCCCTTGCCTTGGCAGCCCCTTTGCAGAGCCCCTGCAATGGTGCCTCCAGGCTGTCCCGATTTCTCCAGCCTAACCTTAACCCTAACCCTAACCCTAGAGGTTTTCCGGGACCCGATGGTGGGAGTAAGTGCCCCCGGGTGGTCGAGACGAGAAAGTGGTGCGAGGGCAGGTGTGTTGGCAGGGCCGCCCTTGCCTTGGCAGCCCCTTTGCAGAGCCCCTGCAATGGCGCCTCCAGGCTGTCCCGATTTCTCCAGCCTAACCCTAAGCCTAACCCTAACCCTAGAGGATTTCCGGGGCCCAATGGTGGGAGTAAGTGCCCCCGGGTGGTCGAGACGAGAAAGTGGTGCGAGGGCAGGTGTGTTGGCAGGGCTGCCCTTGCCTTGGCAGCCCCTTTGCAGAGCCCCTGCAATGGTGCCTCCAGGCTGTCCCGATTTCTCAAGCCTAACCCTAAGCCTAACCCTAACCCTAGAGGATTTTCCGGGACCCGATGGTGGGAGTAAGCGCCCCTGGGTGGTCGAGACGAGAAAGTGGTGCGAGGGCAGGTGTGTTGGCAGGGCCGCCCTTGCCTTGGCAGCCCCTTTGCAGAGCCCCTGCAATGGCGCCTCCAGGCTGTCCCTATTTCTCCAGCCTAACCCTAACCCTAACCCTAACCCTAGAGGATTTCTGGTACCCAATGGTGGGAGTAAGTGCCCCTGGGTGGTCGAGACGAGAAAGTGGTGCGAGGGCAGGTGTGTTGGCAGGGCCGCCCTTGCCTTGGCAGCCCCTTTGCAGAGCCCCTGCAATGGCGCCTCCAGGCTGTCCCTATTTCTCCAGCCTAACCCTAAGCCTAACCCTAACCCTAGAGGATTTCCGGGACCCGATGGTGGGAGTAAGTGCCCCCGGGTGGTCGAGACGAGAAAGTGGTGCGAGGGCAGGTGTGTTGGCAGGGCCGCCCTTGCCTTGGCAGCCCCTTTGCAGAGCCCCTGCAATGGTGCCTCCAGGCTGTCCCGATTTCTCCAGCCTAACCTTAACCCTAACCCTAACCCTAGAGGTTTTCCGGGACCCGATGGCGGGAGTAAGTGCCCCCGGGTGGTCGAGACGAGAAAGTGGTGCGAGGGCAGGTGTGTTGGCAGGGCCGCCCTTGCCTTGGCAGCCCCTTTGCAGAGCCCCTGCAATGGCGCCTCCAGGCTGTCCCGATTTCTCCAGCCTAACCCTAACCCTAACCCTAGAGGATTTCTGGGGCCCGATGGTGGGAGTAAGCGCCCCCGGGTGGTCGAGACGAGAAAGTGGTGCGAGGGCAGGTGTGTTGGCAGGGCCGCCCTTGCCTTGGCAGCCCCTTTGCAGAGCCCCTGCAATGGCGCCTCCAGGCTGTCCCTATTTCTCCAGCCTAACCCTAACCCTAACCCTAACCCTAGAGGATTTTCTGGGGCGCGATGGTGGGAGTAAGTGCCCCCGGGTGGTCGAGACGAGAAAGTGGTGCGAGGGCAGGTGTGTTGGCAGGGCCGCCCTTGCTTTGGCAGCCCCTTTGCAGAGCCCCTGCAATGGCGCCTCCAGGCTGTCCCTATTTCTCAAGCCTAACCCTAAGCCTAACCCTAACCCTAGAGGTTTTCCGGGACCCGATGGTGGGAGTAAGTGCCCCCGGGTGGTCGAGACGAGAAAGTGGTGCGAGGGCAGGTGTGTTGGCAGGGCCGCCCTTGCCTTGGCAGCCCCTTTGCAGAGCCCCTGCAATGGCGCCTCCAGGCTGTCCCTATTTCTCCAGCCTAACCCTAACCCTAACCCTAGAGGATTTTTCGGGACCCGATGGTGGGAGTAAGTGCCCCCGGGTGGTCGAGACGAGAAAGTGGTGCGAGGGCAGGTGTGTTGGCAGGGCTGCCCTTGCCTTGGCAGCCCCTTTGCAGAGCCCCTGCAATGGCGCCTCCAGGCTGTCCCTATTTCTCCAGCCTAACCCTAACCCTAACCCTAGAGGATTTTTTGGGGCCCAATGGTGGGAGTAAGCGCCCCCGGGTGGTCGAGACGAGAAAGTGGTGCGAGGGCAGGTGTGTTGGCAGGGCCGCCCTTGCCTTGGCAGCCCCTTTGCAGAGCCCCTGCAATGGCGCCTCCAGGCTGTCCCGATTTCTCTAGCCTAACCCTAAGCCTAACCCTAGAGGATTTTCTGGGGCCCGATGGTGGGAGTAAGCGCCCCCGGGTGGTCGAGACGAGAAAGTGGTGCGAGGGCAGGTGTGTTGGCAGGGCCGCCCTTGCCTTGGCAGCCCCTTTGCAGAGCCCCTGTAATGGCGCCTCCAGGCTGTCCCTATTTCTCAAGCCTAACCCTAAGCCTAACCCTAACCCTAGAGGATTTTCTGGGGCCAAATGGTGGGAGTAAGCGCCCCCGGGTGGTCGAGACGAGAAAGTGGTGCGAGGGCAGGTGTGTTGGCAGGGCCGCCCTTGCCTTGGCAGCTCCTTTGCAGAGCCCCTGCAATGGCGCCTCCAGGCTGTCCCTGTTTCTCAAGCCTAACCCTAGAGGATTTTCCGGGTCACGGTGGTGGGAATAAGTGCCCCGAGGTGGTGGAAAAGAGAAAGTGGTGCGAGGGCAGGTGTGTTGGCAGGGCCGCCCTTGCCTTGGCAGCCCCTTTGCAGAGCCCCTGCAATGGCGCCTCCAGGCTGTCCCTATTTCTCCAGCCTAACCCTAAGCCTAACCCTAGAGGATTTTTTGGGACCCGATGGTGGGAGTAAGTGCCCCCGGGTGGTCGAGACGAGAAAGTGGTGCGAGGGCAGGTGTGTTGGCAGGGCCGCCCTTGCCTTGGCAGCCCCTTTGCAGAGCCCCTGCAATGGCGCCTCCAGGCAGTCCCTATTTCTCCAGCCTAACCCTAACCCTAACCCTAGAGGATTTCCGGGGCACAATGGTGGGAGTAAGCGCCCCCGGGTGGTCGAGACGAGAAAGTGGTGCGAGGGCAGGTGTGTTGGCAGGGCCGCCCTTGCCTTGGCAGCCCCTTTGCAGAGCCCCTGCAATGGCGCCTCCAGGCTGTCCCGATTTCTCAAGCCTAACCCTAACCCTAACCCTAGAGGATTTTCTGGGGCCCAATGGTGGGAGTAAGCGCCCCCGGGTGGTCGAGACGAGAAAGTGGTGCGAGGGCAGGTGTGTTGGCAGGGCCGCCCTTGCCTTGGCAGCCCCTTTGCAGAGCCCCTGCAATGGCGCCTCCAGGCTGTCCCTATTTCTCCAGCCTAACCCTAACCCTAACCCTAACCCTAGAGGATTTTCTGGGGCGCGATGGTGGGAGTAAGCGCCCCCGGGTGGTCGAGACGAGAAAGTGGTGCGAGGGCAGGTGTGTTGGCAGGGCCGCCCTTGCCTTGGCAGCCCCTTTGCAGAGCCCCTGCAATGGTGCCTCCAGGCTGTCCCGATTTCTCCAGCCTAACCTTAACCCTAACCCTAACCCTAGAGGTTTTCCGGGACCCGATGGTGGGAGTAAGTGCCCCCGGGTGGTCGAGACGAGAAAGTGGTGCGAGGGCAGGTGTGTTGGCAGGGCCGCCCATGCCTTGGCAGCCCCTTTGCAGAGCCCCTGCAATGGCGCCTCCAGGCTGTCCCGATTTCTCCAGCCTAACCCTAAGCCTAACCCTAACCCTAGAGGATTTCCGGGACCCGATGGTGGGAGTAAGTGCCCCCGGGTGGTCGAGACGAGAAAGTGGTGCGAGGGCAGGTGTGTTGGCAGGGCTGCCCTTGCCTTGGCAGCCCCTTTGCAGAGCCCCTGCAATGGTGCCTCCAGGCTGTCCCGATTTCTCAAGCCTAACCCTAAGCCTAACCCTAACCCTAGAGGATTTTCCGGGACCCGATGGTGGGAGTAAGCGCCCCCGGGTGGTCGAGACGAGAAAGTGGTGCGAGGGCAGGTGTGTTGGCAGGGCCGCCCTTGCCTTGGCAGCCCCTTTGCAGAGCCCCTGCAATGGCGCCTCCAGGCTGTCCCTATTTCTCCAGCCTAACCCTAAGCCTAACCCTAACCCTAGAGGATTTTCTGGGGCCCAATGGTGGGAGTAAGTGCCCCCGGGTGGTCGAGACGAGAAAGTGGTGCGAGGGCAGGTGTGTTGGCAGGGCCGCCCTTGCCTTGGCAGCCCCTTTGCAGAGCCCCTGCAATGGCGCCTCCAGGCTGTCCCGATTTCTCCAGCCTAACCCTAACCCTAACCCTAGAGGATTTCTGGGGCCCGATGGTGGGAGTAAGCGCCCCCGGGTGGTCGAGACGAGAAAGTGGTGCGAGGGCAGGTGTGTTGGCAGGGCCGCCCTTGCCTTGGCAGCCCCTTTGCAGAGCCCCTGCAATGGCGCCTCCAGGCTGTCCCGATTTCTCAAGCCTAACCCTAAGCCTAACCCTAACCCTAGAGGTTTTCCGGGGCCCAATGATGGGAGTAAGTGCCCCCGGGTGGTCGAGACGAGAAAGTGGTGCGAGGGCAGGTGTGTTGGCAGGGCCGCCCTTGCTTTGGCAGCCCCTTTGCAGAGCCCCTGCAATGGCGCCTCCAGGCAGTCCCTATTTCTCAAGCCTAACCCTAAGCCTAACCCTAACCCTAGAGGATTTTCCGGGACTCGATGGTGGGAGTAAGTGCCCCCGGGTGGTCGAGACGAGAAAGTGGTGCGAGGGCAGGTGTGTTGGCAGGGCCGCCCTTGCCTTGGCAGCCCCTTTGCAGAGCCCCTGCAATGGCGCCTCCAGGCTGTCCCTATTTCTCAAGCCTAACCCTAACCCTAACCCTAGAGGATTTTTCGGGACCCGATGGTGGGAGTAAGTGCCCCCGGGTGGTCGAGACGAGAAAGTGGTGCGAGGGCAGGTGTGTTGGCAGGGCTGCCCTTGCCTTGGCAGCCCCTTTGCAGAGCCCCTGCAATGGCGCCTCCAGGCTGTCCCTATTTCTCCAGCCTAACCCTAACCCTAACCCTAGAGGATTTTTTGGGGCCCAATGGTGGGAGTAAGCGCCCCCGGGTGGTCGAGACGAGAAAGTGGTGCGAGGGCAGGTGTGTTGGCAGGGCTGCCCTTGCCTTGGCAGCCCCTTTGCAGAGCCCCTGCAATGGCGCCTCCAGGCTGTCCCGATTTCTCCAGCCTAACCCTAAGCCTAACCCTAGAGGATTTTCTGGGGCCCGATGGTGGGAGTAAGCGCCCCCGGGTGGTCGAGACGAGAAAGTGGTGCGAGGGCAGGTGTGTTGGCAGGGCCGCCCTTGCCTTGGCAGCCCCTTTGCAGAGCCCCTGCAATGGCGCCTCCAGGCTGTCCCTATTTCTCAAGCCTAACCCTAACCCTAACCCTAACCCTAGAGGATTTTCTGGGGCCCAATGGTGGGAGTAAGCGCCCCCGGGTGGTCGAGACGAGAAAGTGGTGCGAGGGCAGGTGTGTTGGCAGGGCCGCCCTTGCCTTGGCAGCCCCTTTGCAGAGCCCCTGCAATGGCGCCTCCAGGCTGTCCCTATTTCTCCAGCCTAACCTTAACCCTAACCCTAACCCTAGAGGTTTTCCGGGGCCCGATGGTGGGAGTAAGTGCCCCCGGGTGGTCGAGACGAGAAAGTGGTGCGAGGGCAGGTGTGTTGGCAGGGCCGCCCTTGCCTTGGCAGCCCCTTTGCAGAGCCCCTGCAATGGTGCCTCCAGGCTGTCCCGATTTCTCCAGCCTAACCCTAAGCCTAACCCTAGAGGATTTCCGGGACCCGATGGTGGGAGTAAGTGCCCCCGGGTGGTCGAAACGAGAAAGTGGTGCGAGGGCAGGTGTGTTGGCAGGGCTGCCCTTGCCTTGGCAGCCCCTTTGCAGAGCCCCTGCAATGGTGCCTCCAGGCTGTCCCTATTTCTCCAGCCTAACCCTAAGCCTAACCCTAACCCTAGAGGATTTTCCGGGACCCGATGGTGGGAGTAAGCGCCCCCGGGTGGTCGAGACGAGAAAGTGGTGCGAGGGCAGGTGTGTTGGCAGGGCCGCCCTTGCCTTGGCAGCCCCTTTGCAGAGCCCCAGCAATGGCGCCTCCAGGCTGTCCCTATTTCTCCAGCCTAACCCTAAGCCTAACCCTAACCCTAGAGGATTTTCTGGGGCCCAATGGTGGGAGTAAGCGCCCCCGGGTGGTCGAGACGAGAAAGTGGTGCGAGGGCAGGTGTGTTGGCAGGGCCGCCCTTGCCTTGGCAGCCCCTTTGCAGAGCCCCTGCAATGGCGCCTCCAGGCTGTCCCGATTTCTCCAGCCTAACCCTAACCCTAACCCTAACCCTAGAGGATTTCTGGGGCCCGATGGTGGCAGTAAGTGCCCCCGGGTGGTCGAGACGAGAAAGTGGTGCGAGGGCAGGTGTGTTGGCAGGGCCGCCCTTGCCTTGGCAGCCCCTTTGCAGAGCCCCTGCAATGGCGCCTCCAGGCTGTCCCTATTTCTCAAGCCTAACCCTAACCCTAACCCTAACCCTAGAGGATTTTCTGGGGCGCGATGGTGGGAGTAAGCGCCCCCGGGTGGTCGAGACGAGAAAGTGGTGCGAGGGCAGGTGTGTTGGCAGGGCCGCCCTTGCCTTGGCAGCCCCTTTGCAGAGCCCCTGCAATGGTGCCTCCAGGCTGTCCCGATTTCTCAAGCCTAACCCTAACCCTAGAGGATTTGTGGGGCCTGATGGTGGGAGTAAGCGCCCCCGGGTGGTCGAGACGAGAAAGTGGTGCGAGGGCAGGTGTGTTGGCAGGGCTGCCCTTGCCTTGGCAGCCCCTTTGCAGAGCCCCTGCAATGGCGCCTCCAGGCTGTCCCTATTTCTCCAGCCTAACCCTAAGCCTAACCCTAACCCTAGAGGATTTTCCGGGACCCGATGGTGGGAGTAAGCGCCCCCGGGTGGTCGAGACGAGAAAGTGGTGCGAGGGCAGGTGTGTTGGCAGGGCCGCCCTTGCCTTGGCAGCCCCTTTGCAGAGCCCCTGCAATGGCGCCTCCAGGCTGTCCCTATTTCTCCAGCCTAACCCTAAGCCTAACCCTAACCCTAGAGGATTTCCGGGACCCGATGGTGGGAGTAAGTGCCCCCGGGTGGTCGAGACGAGAAAGTGGTGCGAGGGCAGGTGTGTTGGCAGGGCCGCCCTTGCCTTGGCAGCCCCTTTGCAGAGCCCCTGCAATGGTGCCTCCAGGCTGTCCCGATTTCTCAAGCCTAACCCTAAGCCTAACCCTAACCCTAGAGGATTTTTCGGGACCCGATGGTGGGAGTAAGCGCCCCCGGGTGGTCGAGACGAGCAAGTGGTGCGAGGGCAGGTGTGTTGGCAGGGCCGCCCTTGCCTTGGCAGCCCCTTTGCAGAGCCCCAGCAATGGCGCCTCCAGGCTGTCCCGATTTCTCCAGCCTAACCCTAACCCTAAGCCTAACCCTAGAGGATTTCCGGGACCCGATGGTGGGAGTAAGTGCCCCCGGGTGGTCGAGACGAGAAAGTGGTGCGAGGGCAGGTGTGTTGGCAGGGCCACCCTTGCCTTGGCAGCCCCTTTGCAGAGCCCCTGCAATGGCGCCTCCAGGCTGTCCCGATTTCTCCAGCCTAACCCTAACCCTAACCCTAGAGGATTTCTGGGGCCCGATGGTGGGAGTAAGCGCCCCCGGGTGGTCGAGACGAGAAAGTGGTGCGAGGGCAGGTGTGTTGGCAGGGCCGCCCTTGCCTTGGCAGCCCCTTTGCAGAGCCCCTGCAATGGCGCCTCCAGGCTGTCCCGATTTCTCAAGCCTAACCCTAAGCCTAACCCTAACCCTAGAGGTTTTCCGGGGCCCAATGATGGGAGTAAGTGCCCCCGGGTGGTCGAGACGAGAAAGTGGTGCGAGGGCAGGTGTGTTGGCAGGGCCGCCCTTGCTTTGGCAGCCCCTTTGCAGAGCCCCTGCAATGGCGCCTCCAGGCTGTCCCTATTTCTCAAGCCTAACCCTAAGCCTAACCCTAACCCTAGAGGTTTTCCGGGACCCGATGGTGGGAGTAAGTGCCCCCGGGTGGTCGAGACGAGAAAGTGGTGCGAGGGCAGGTGTGTTGGCAGGGCCGCCCTTGCCTTGGCAGCCCCTTTGCAGAGCCCCTGCAATGGCGCCTCCAGGCTGTCCCTATTTCTCCAGCCTAACCCTAACCCTAACCCTAGAGGATTTTTCGGGACCCGATGGTGGGAGTAAGTGCCCCCGGGTGGTCGAGACGAGAAAGTGGTGCGAGGGCAGGTGTGTTGGCAGGGCTGCCCTTGCCTTGGCAGCCCCTTTGCAGAGCCCCTGCAATGGCGCCTCCAGGCTGTCCCTATTTCTCCAGCCTAACCCTAACCCTAACCCTAGAGGATTTTTTGGGGCCCAATGGTGGGAGTAAGCGCCCCCGGGTGGTCGAGACGAGAAAGTGGTGCGAGGGCAGGTGTGTTGGCAGGGCCGCCCTTGCCTTGGCAGCCCCTTTGCAGAGCCCCTGCAATGGCGCCTCCAGGCTGTCCCGATTTCTCCAGCCTAACCCTAAGCCTAACCCTAACCCTAGAGGATTTTCTGGGGCCCGATGGTGGGAGTAAGCGCCCCCGGGTGGTCGAGACGAGAAAGTGGTGCGAGGGCAGGTGTGTTGGCAGGGCCGCCCTTGCCTTGGCAGCCCCTTTGCAGAGCCCCTGCAATGGCGCCTCCAGGCTGTCCCTATTTCTCAAGCCTAACCCTAAGCCTAACCCTAACCCTAGAGGATTTTCTGGGGCCCAATGGTGGGAGTAAGCGCCCCCGGGTGGTCGAGACGAGAAAGTGGTGCGAGGGCAGGTGTGTTGGCAGGGCCGCCCTTGCCTTGGCAGCCCCTTTGCAGAGCCCCTGCAATGGCGCCTCCAGGCTGTCCCTATTTCTCCAGCCTAACCTTAACCCTAACCCTAACCCTAGAGGTTTTCCGGGGCCCGATGGTGGGAGTAAGTGCCCCCGGGTGGTCGAGACGAGAAAGTGGTGCGAGGGCAGGTGTGTTGGCAGGGCCGCCCTTGCCTTGGCAGCCCCTTTGCAGAGCCCCTGCAATGGTGCCTCCAGGCTGTCCCGATTTCTCCAGCCTAACCCTAACCCTAAGCCTAACCCTAGAGGATTTCCGGGACCCGATGGTGGGAGTAAGTGCCCCCGGGTGGTCGAAACGAGAAAGTGGTGCGAGGGCAGGTGTGTTGGCAGGGCTGCCCTTGCCTTGGCAGCCCCTTTGCAGAGCCCCTGCAATGGTGCCTCCAGGCTGTCCCTATTTCTCCAGCCTAACCCTAAGCCTAACCCTAACCCTAGAGGATTTTCCGGGACCCGATGGTGGGAGTAAGCGCCCCCGGGTGGTCGAGACGAGAAAGTGGTGCGAGGGCAGGTGTGTTGGCAGGGCCGCCCTTGCCTTGGCAGCCCCTTTGCAGAGCCCCTGCAATGGCGCCTCCAGGCTGTCCCGATTTCTCCAGCCTAACCCTAACCCTAACCCTAGAGGATTTCTGGGGCCCGATGGTGGGAGTAAGCGCCCCCGGGTGGTCGAGACGAGAAAGTGGTGCGAGGGCAGGTGTGTTGGCAGGGCCGCCCTTGCCTTGGCAGCCCCTTTGCAGAGCCCCTGCAATGGCGCCTCCAGGCTGTCCCGATTTCTCAAGCCTAACCCTAAGCCTAACCCTAACCCTAGAGGTTTTCCGGGGCCCAATGATGGGAGTAAGTGCCCCCGGGTGGTCGAGACGAGAAAGTGGTGCGAGGGCAGGTGTGTTGGCAGGGCCGCCCTTGCTTTGGCAGCCCCTTTGCAGAGCCCCTGCAATGGCGCCTCCAGGCTGTCCCTATTTCTCAAGCCTAACCCTAAGCCTAACCCTAACCCTAGAGGTTTTCCGGGACCCGATGGTGGGAGTAAGTGCCCCCGGGTGGTCGAGACGAGAAAGTGGTGCGAGGGCAGGTGTGTTGGCAGGGCCGCCCTTGCCTTGGCAGCCCCTTTGCAGAGCCCCTGCAATGGCGCCTCCAGGCTGTCCCGATTTCTCCAGCCTAACCCTAAGCCTAACCCTAACCCTAGAGGATTTTTCGGGACCCGATGGTGGGAGTAAGTGCCCCCGGGTGGTCGAGACGAGAAAGTGGTGCGAGGGCAGGTGTGTTGGCAGGGCTGCCCTTGCCTTGGCAGCCCCTTTGCAGAGCCCCTGCAATGGCGCCTCCAGGCTGTCCCTATTTCTCCAGCCTAACCCTAACCCTAACCCTAGAGGATTTTTTGGGGCCCAATGGTGGGAGTAAGCGCCCCCGGGTGGTCGAGACGAGAAAGTGGTGCGAGGGCAGGTGTGTTGGCAGGGCCGCCCTTGCCTTGGCAGCCCCTTTGCAGAGCCCCTGCAATGGCGCCTCCAGGCTGTCCCGATTTCTCCAGCCTAACCCTAAGCCTAACCCTAGAGGATTTTCTGGGGCCCGATGGTGGGAGTAAGCGCCCCCGGGTGGTCGAGACGAGAAAGTGGTGCGAGGGCAGGTGTGTTGGCAGGGCCGCCCTTGCCTTGGCAGCCCCTTTGCAGAGCCCCTGCAATGGCGCCTCCAGGCTGTCCCTATTTCTCAAGCCTAACCCTAAGCCTAACCCTAACCCTAGAGGATTTTCTGGGGCCCAATGGTGGGAGTAAGCGCCCCCGGGTGGTCGAGACGAGAAAGTGGTGCGAGGGCAGGTGTGTTGGCAGGGCCGCCCTTGCCTTGGCAGCCCCTTTGCAGAGCCCCTGCAATGGCGCCTCCAGGCTGTCCCTATTTCTCCAGCCTAACCTTAACCCTAACCCTAACCCTAGAGGTTTTCCGGGGCCCGATGGTGGGAGTAAGTGCCCCCGGGTGGTCGAGACGAGAAAGTGGTGCGAGGGCAGGTGTGTTGGCAGGGCCGCCCTTGCCTTGGCAGCCCCTTTGCAGAGCCCCTGCAATGGTGCCTCCAGGCTGTCCCGATTTCTCCAGCCTAACCCTAACCCTAAGCCTAACCCTAGAGGATTTCCGGGACCCGATGGTGGGAGTAAGTGCCCCCGGGTGGTCGAAACGAGAAAGTGGTGCGAGGGCAGGTGTGTTGGCAGGGCTGCCCTTGCCTTGGCAGCCCCTTTGCAGAGCCCCTGCAATGGTGCCTCCAGGCTGTCCCTATTTCTCCAGCCTAACCCTAAGCCTAACCCTAACCCTAGAGGATTTTCCGGGACCCGATGGTGGGAGTAAGCGCCCCCGGGTGGTCGAGACGAGAAAGTGGTGCGAGGGCAGGTGTGTTGGCAGGGCCGCCCTTGCCTTGGCAGCCCCTTTGCAGAGCCCCAGCAATGGCGCCTCCAGGCTGTCCCTATTTCTCCAGCCTAACCCTAAGCCTAACCCTAACCCTAGAGGATTTTCTGGGGCCCAATGGTGGGAGTAAGCGCCCCCGGGTGGTCGAGACGAGAAAGTGGTGCGAGGGCAGGTGTGTTGGCAGGGCCGCCCTTGCCTTGGCAGCCCCTTTGCAGAGCCCCTGCAATGGCGCCTCCAGGCTGTCCCGATTTCTCCAGCCTAACCCTAACCCTAACCCTAACCCTAGAGGATTTCTGGGGCCCGATGGTGGCAGTAAGTGCCCCCGGGTGGTCGAGACGAGAAAGTGGTGCGAGGGCAGGTGTGTTGGCAGGGCTGCCCTTGCCTTGGCAGCCCCTTTGCAGAGCCCCTGCAATGGCGCCTCCAGGCTGTCCCTATTTCTCCAGCCTAACCCTAACCCTAACCCTAACCCTAGAGGATTTTCTGGGGCGCGATGGTGGGAGTAAGCGCCCCCGGGTGGTCGAGACGAGAAAGTGGTGCGAGGGCAGGTGTGTTGGCAGGGCCGCCCTTGCCTTGGCAGCCCCTTTGCAGAGCCCCTGCAATGGTGCCTCCAGGCTGTCCCGATTTCTCAAGCCTAACCCTAACCCTAGAGGATTTGTGGGGCCCAATGGTGGGAGTAAGCGCCCCCGGGTGGTCGAGACGAGAAAGTGGTGCGAGGGCAGGTGTGTTGGCAGGGCTGCCCTTGCCTTGGCAGCCCCTTTGCAGAGCCCCTGCAATGGCGCCTCCAGGCTGTCCCTATTTCTCCAGCCTAACCCTAAGCCTAACCCTAACCCTAGAGGATTTTCCGGGACTCGATGGTGGGAGTAAGCGCCCCCGGGTGGTCGAGACGAGAAAGTGGTGCGAGGGCAGGTGTGTTGGCAGGGCCGCCCTTGCCTTGGCAGCCCCTTTGCAGAGCCCCTGCAATGGCGCCTCCAGGCTGTCCCTATTTCTCCAGCCTAACCCTAACCCTAACCCTAACCCTAGAGGATTTCTGGGGCCCGATGGTGGGAGTAAGTGCCCCCGGGTGGTCGAGACGAGAAAGTGGTGCGAGGGCAGGTGTGTTGGCAGGGCCGCCCTTGCCTTGGCAGCCCCTTTGCAGAGCCCCTGCAATGGCGCCTCCAGGCTGTCCCGATTTCTCAAGCCTAACCCTAAGCCTAACCCTAACCCTAGAGGATTTCCGGGGCCCAATGATGGGAGTAAGTGCCCCCGGGTGGTCGAGACGAGAAAGTGGTGCGAGGGCAGGTGTGTTGGCAGGGCCGCCCTTGCCTTGGCAGCCCCTTTGCAGAGCCCCTGCAATGGCGCCTCCAGGCTGTCCCGATTTCTCAAGCCTAACCCTAAGCCTAACCCTAACCCTAGAGGTTTTCCGGGACCCGATGGTGGGAGTAAGTGCCCCCGGGTGGTCGAGACGAGAAAGTGGTGCGAGGGCAGGTGTGTTGGCAGGGCCGCCCTTGCCTTGGCAGCCCCTTTGCAGAGCCCCTGCAATGGCGCCTCCAGGCTGTCCCTATTTCTCAAGCCTAACCCTAAGCCTAACCCTAACCCTAGAGGATTTTCTGGGGCCCGATGGTGGGAGTAAGCGCCCCCGGGTGGTCGAGACGAGAAAGTGGTGCGAGGGCAGGTGTGTTGGCAGGGCCGCCCTTGCCTTGGCAGCCCCTTTGCAGAGCCCCTGCAATGGCGCCTCCAGGCTGTCCCGATTTCTCAAGCCTAACCCTAACCCTAGAGGATTTGTGGGGCCTGATGGTGGGAGTAAGCGCCCCCGGGTGGTCGAGACGAGAAAGTGGTGCGAGGGCAGGTGTGTTGGCAGGGCTGCCCTTGCCTTGGCAGCCCCTTTGCAGAGCCCCTGCAATGGCGCCTCCAGGCTGTCCCTATTTCTCAAGCCTAACCCTAAGCCTAACCCTAACCCTAGAGGATTTTCCGGGACCCGATGGTGGGAGTAAGCGCCCCCGGGTGGTTGAGACGAGAAAGTGGTGCGAGGGCAGGTGTGTTGGCAGGGCCGCCCTTGCCTTGGCAGCCCCTTTGCAGAGCCCCTGCAATGGCGCCTCCAGGCTGTCCCTATTTCTCCAGCCTAACCCTAACCCTAACCCTAACCCTAGAGGATTTCCGGGGCCTGATGGCGGGAGTAAGTGCCCCCGGGTGGTCGAGACGAGAAAGTGGTGCGAGGGCAGGTGTGTTGGCAGGGCCGCCCTTGCCTTGGCAGCCCCTTTGCAGAGCCCCTGCAATGGCGCCTCCAGGCTGTCCCGATTTCTCAAGCCTAACCCTAACCCTAACCCTAGAGGATTTTCCAGGGCTCGATGGTGGGAGTAAGTGCCCCCGGGTGGTCGAGACGAGAAAGTGGTGCGAGGGCAGGTGTGTTGGCAGGGCCGCCCTTGCCTTGGCAGCCCCTTTGCAGAGCCCCTGCAATGGCGCCTCCAGGCTGTCCCGATTTCTCAAGCCTAACCCTAACCCTAGAGGATTTTCCGGGACTCGATGGTGGGAGTAAGCGCCCCCGGGTGGTCGAGACGAGAAAGTGGTGCGAGGGCAGGTGTGTTGGCAGGGCCGCCCTTGCCTTGGCAGCCCCTTTGCAGAGCCCCTGCAATGGCGCCTCCAGGCTGTCCCTGTTTCTCAAGCCTAACCCTAGAGGATTTTCCGGGGCACGGTGGTGGGAATAAGTGCCCCGAGGTGGTGGAAAAGAGAAAGTGGTGCGAGGGCAGGTGTGTTGGCAGGGCCGCCCTTGCCTTGGCAGCCCCTTTGCAGAGCCCCTGCAATGGCGCCTCCAGGCTGTCCCTATTTCTCCAGCCTAACCCTAACCCTAACTGTAGAGGATTTCCAGGGCTCGATGGTGGGAGTAAGTGCCCCCGGGTGGTCGAGACGAGAAAGTGGTGCGAGGGCAGGTGTGTTGGCAGGGCCGCCCTTGCCTTGGCAGCCCCTTTGCAGAGCCCCTGCAATGGCGCCTCCAGGCTGTCCCTATTTCTCCAGCCTAACCCTAACCCTAACCCTAGAGGATTTCTGGGGCCCAATGGTGGGAGTAAGCGCCCCCGGGTGGTCGAGACGAGAAAGTGGTGCGAGGGCAGGTGTGTTGGCAGGGCCGCCCTTGCCTTGGCAGCCCCTTTGCAGAGCCCCTGCAATGGCGCCTCCAGGCTGTCCCGATTTCTCAAGCCTAACCCTAAGCCTAAGCCTAACCCTAGAGGATTTTCTGGGGCCCGATGGTGGGAGTAAGCGCCCCCGGGTGGTCGAGACGAGCAAGTGGTGCGAGGGCAGGTGTGTTGGCAGGGCCGCCCTTGCCTTGGCAGCCCCTTTGCAGAGCCCCTGCAATGGCGCCTCCAGGCTGTCCCGATTTCTCCAGCCTAACCCTAAGCCTAACCCTAACCCTAGAGGATTTTCTGGGGCCCGATGGTGGGAGTAAGCGCCCCCGGGTGGTCGAGACGAGAAAGTGGTGCGAGGGCAGGTGTGTTGGCAGGGCCGCCCTTGCCTTGGCAGCCCCTTTGCAGAGCCCCTGCAATGGTGCCTCCAGGCTGTCCCTATTTCTCAAGCCTAACGCTAATCCGAACCCTAACCCTAGAGGATTTCTGGGGCCCAATGATGGGAGTAAGTGCCCCCGGGTGGTCGAGACGAGAAAGTGGTGCAAGGGCAGGTGTGTTGGCAGGGCCGCCCTTGCCTTGGCAGCCCCTTTGCAGAGCCCCTGCAATGGCGCCTCCAGGCTGTCCCGATTTCTCAAGCCTAACCCTAAGCCTAACCCTAACCCTAGAGGTTTTCCGGGACCCGATGGTGGGAGTAAGTGCCCCCGGGTGGTCGAGACGAGAAAGTGGTGCGAGGGCAGGTGTGTTGGCAGGGCCGCCCTTGCCTTGGCAGCCCCTTTGCAGAGCCCCTGCAATGGCGCCTCCAGGCTGTCCCTATTTCTCAAGCCTAACCCTAAGCCTAACCCTAACCCCAGAGGATTTTCTGGGGCCCGATGGTGGGAGTAAGCGCCCCCGGGTGGTCGAGACGAGAAAGTGGTGCGAGGGCAGGTGTGTTGGCAGGGCCGCCCTTGCCTTGGCAGCCCCTTTGCAGAGCCCCTGCAATGGCGCCTCCAGGCTGTCCCGATTTCTCAAGCCTAACCCTAACCCTAGAGGATTTGTGGGGCCTGATGGTGGGAGTAAGCGCCCCCGGGTGGTCGAGACGAGAAAGTGGTGCGAGGGCAGGTGTGTTGGCAGGGCTGCCCTTGCCTTGGCAGCCCCTTTGCAGAGCCCCTGCAATGGCGCCTCCAGGCTGTCCCTATTTCTCAAGCCTAACCCTAACCCTAACCCTAACCCTAGAGGATTTTCCGGGACCCGATGGTGGGAGTAAGCGCCCCCGGGTGGTCGAGACGAGAAAGTGGTGCGAGGGCAGGTGTGTTGGCAGGGCCGCCCTTGCCTTGGCAGCCCCTTTGCAGAGCCCCTGCAATGGCGCCTCCAGGCTGTCCCGATTTCTCCAGCCTAACCCTAACCCTAACCCTAGAGGATTTTCCAGGGCTCGATGGTGGGAGTAAGTGCCCCCGGGTGGTCGAGACGAGAAAGTGGTGCGAGGGCAGGTGTGTTGGCAGGGCCGCCCTTGCCTTGGCAGCCCCTTTGCAGAGCCCCTGCAATGGCGCCTCCAGGCTGTCCCGATTTCTCAAGCCTAACCCTAACCCTAGAGGATTTGTGGGGCCTGATGGTGGGAGTAAGCGCCCCCGGGTGGTCGAGACGAGAAAGTGGTGCGAGGGCAGGTGTGTTGGCAGGGCCGCCCTTGCCTTGGCAGCCCCTTTGCAGAGCCCCTGCAATGGCGCCTCCAGGCTGTCCCTATTTCTCCAGCCTAACCCTAACCCTAACCCTAGAGGATTTTTCGGGACCCGATGGTGGGAGTAAGTGCCCCCGGGTGGTCGAGACGAGAAAGTGGTGCGAGGGCAGGTGTGTTGGCAGGGCCGCCCTTGCCTTGGCAGCCCCTTTGCAGAGCCCCTGCAATGGCGCCTCCAGGCTGTCCCTATTTCTCCAGCCTAACCCTAACCCTAACCCTAGAGGATTTTTTGGGGCCCAATGGTGGGAGTAAGCGCCCCCGGGTGGTCGAGACGAGAAAGTGGTGCGAGGGCAGGTGTGTTGGCAGGGCCGCCCTTGCCTTGGCAGCCCCTTTGCAGAGCCCCTGCAATGGCGCCTCCAGGCTGTCCCGATTTCTCCAGCCTAACCCTAAGCCTAACCCTAACCCTAGAGGATTTTCTGGGGCCCGATGGTGGGAGTAAGCGCCCCCGGGTGGTCGAGACGAGAAAGTGGTGCGAGGGCAGGTGTGTTGGCAGGGCCGCCCTTGCCTTGGCAGCCCCTTTGCAGAGCCCCTGCAATGGCGCCTCCAGGCTGTCCCTATTTCTCAAGCCTAACCCTAAGCCTAACCCTAACCCTAGAGGATTTTCTGGGGCCCAATGGTGGGAGTAAGCGCCCCCGGGTGGTCGAGACGAGAAAGTGGTGCGAGGGCAGGTGTGTTGGCAGGGCCGCCCTTGCCTTGGCAGCCCCTTTGCAGAGCCCCTGCAATGGCGCCTCCAGGCTGTCCCTATTTCTCCAGCCTAACCTTAACCCTAACCCTAACCCTAGAGGTTTTCCGGGGCCCGATGGTGGGAGTAAGTGCCCCCGGGTGGTCGAGACGAGAAAGTGGTGCGAGGGCAGGTGTGTTGGCAGGGCCGCCCTTGCCTTGGCAGCCCCTTTGCAGAGCCCCTGCAATGGTGCCTCCAGGCTGTCCCGATTTCTCCAGCCTAACCCTAACCCTAAGCCTAACCCTAGAGGATTTCCGGGACCCGATGGTGGGAGTAAGTGCCCCCGGGTGGTCGAAACGAGAAAGTGGTGCGAGGGCAGGTGTGTTGGCAGGGCTGCCCTTGCCTTGGCAGCCCCTTTGCAGAGCCCCTGCAATGGTGCCTCCAGGCTGTCCCTATTTCTCCAGCCTAACCCTAAGCCTAACCCTAACCCTAGAGGATTTTCCGGGACCCGATGGTGGGAGTAAGCGCCCCCGGGTGGTGGAGACGAGAAAGTGGTGCGAGGGCAGGTGTGTTGGCAGGGCCGCCCTTGCCTTGGCAGCCCCTTTGCAGAGCCCCTGCAATGGCGCCTCCAGGCTGTCCCGATTTCTCCAGCCTAACCCTAACCCTAACCCTAGAGGATTTCTGGGGCCCGATGGTGGGAGTAAGCGCCCCCGGGTGGTCGAGACGAGAAAGTGGTGCGAGGGCAGGTGTGTTGGCAGGGCCGCCCTTGCCTTGGCAGCCCCTTTGCAGAGCCCCTGCAATGGCGCCTCCAGGCTGTCCCGATTTCTCAAGCCTAACCCTAAGCCTAACCCTAACCCTAGAGGTTTTCCGGGGCCCAATGATGGGAGTAAGTGCCCCCGGGTGGTCGAGACGAGAAAGTGGTGCGAGGGCAGGTGTGTTGGCAGGGCCGCCCTTGCTTTGGCAGCCCCTTTGCAGAGCCCCTGCAATGGCGCCTCCAGGCTGTCCCTATTTCTCAAGCCTAACCCTAAGCCTAACCCTAACCCTAGAGGTTTTCCGGGACCCGATGGTGGGAGTAAGTGCCCCCGGGTGGTCGAGACGAGAAAGTGGTGCGAGGGCAGGTGTGTTGGCAGGGCCGCCCTTGCCTTGGCAGCCCCTTTGCAGAGCCCCTGCAATGGCGCCTCCAGGCTGTCCCGATTTCTCCAGCCTAACCCTAAGCCTAACCCTAACCCTAGAGGATTTTTCGGGACCCGATGGTGGGAGTAAGTGCCCCCGGGTGGTCGAGACGAGAAAGTGGTGCGAGGGCAGGTGTGTTGGCAGGGCTGCCCTTGCCTTGGCAGCCCCTTTGCAGAGCCCCTGCAATGGCGCCTCCAGGCTGTCCCTATTTCTCCAGCCTAACCCTAACCCTAACCCTAGAGGATTTTTTGGGGCCCAATGGTGGGAGTAAGCGCCCCCGGGTGGTCGAGACGAGAAAGTGGTGCGAGGGCAGGTGTGTTGGCAGGGCCGCCCTTGCCTTGGCAGCCCCTTTGCAGAGCCCCTGCAATGGCGCCTCCAGGCTGTCCCGATTTCTCCAGCCTAACCCTAAGCCTAACCCTAGAGGATTTTCTGGGGCCCGATGGTGGGAGTAAGCGCCCCCGGGTGGTCGAGACGAGAAAGTGGTGCGAGGGCAGGTGTGTTGGCAGGGCCGCCCTTGCCTTGGCAGCCCCTTTGCAGAGCCCCTGCAATGGCGCCTCCAGGCTGTCCCTATTTCTCAAGCCTAACCCTAAGCCTAACCCTAACCCTAGAGGATTTTCTGGGGCCCAATGGTGGGAGTAAGCGCCCCCGGGTGGTCGAGACGAGAAAGTGGTGCGAGGGCAGGTGTGTTGGCAGGGCCGCCCTTGCCTTGGCAGCCCCTTTGCAGAGCCCCTGCAATGGCGCCTCCAGGCTGTCCCTATTTCTCCAGCCTAACCTTAACCCTAACCCTAACCCTAGAGGTTTTCCGGGGCCCGATGGTGGGAGTAAGTGCCCCCGGGTGGTCGAGACGAGAAAGTGGTGCGAGGGCAGGTGTGTTGGCAGGGCCGCCCTTGCCTTGGCAGCCCCTTTGCAGAGCCCCTGCAATGGTGCCTCCAGGCTGTCCCGATTTCTCCAGCCTAACCCTAACCCTAAGCCTAACCCTAGAGGATTTCCGGGACCCGATGGTGGGAGTAAGTGCCCCCGGGTGGTCGAAACGAGAAAGTGGTGCGAGGGCAGGTGTGTTGGCAGGGCTGCCCTTGCCTTGGCAGCCCCTTTGCAGAGCCCCTGCAATGGTGCCTCCAGGCTGTCCCTATTTCTCCAGCCTAACCCTAAGCCTAACCCTAACCCTAGAGGATTTTCCGGGACCCGATGGTGGGAGTAAGCGCCCCCGGGTGGTCGAGACGAGAAAGTGGTGCGAGGGCAGGTGTGTTGGCAGGGCCGCCCTTGCCTTGGCAGCCCCTTTGCAGAGCCCCAGCAATGGCGCCTCCAGGCTGTCCCTATTTCTCCAGCCTAACCCTAAGCCTAACCCTAACCCTAGAGGATTTTCTGGGGCCCAATGGTGGGAGTAAGCGCCCCCGGGTGGTCGAGACGAGAAAGTGGTGCGAGGGCAGGTGTGTTGGCAGGGCCGCCCTTGCCTTGGCAGCCCCTTTGCAGAGCCCCTGCAATGGCGCCTCCAGGCTGTCCCGATTTCTCCAGCCTAACCCTAACCCTAACCCTAACCCTAGAGGATTTCTGGGGCCCGATGGTGGCAGTAAGTGCCCCCGGGTGGTCGAGACGAGAAAGTGGTGCGAGGGCAGGTGTGTTGGCAGGGCTGCCCTTGCCTTGGCAGCCCCTTTGCAGAGCCCCTGCAATGGCGCCTCCAGGCTGTCCCTATTTCTCCAGCCTAACCCTAACCCTAACCCTAACCCTAGAGGATTTTCTGGGGCGCGATGGTGGGAGTAAGCGCCCCCGGGTGGTCGAGACGAGAAAGTGGTGCGAGGGCAGGTGTGTTGGCAGGGCCGCCCTTGCCTTGGCAGCCCCTTTGCAGAGCCCCTGCAATGGTGCCTCCAGGCTGTCCCGATTTCTCAAGCCTAACCCTAACCCTAGAGGATTTGTGGGGCCCAATGGTGGGAGTAAGCGCCCCCGGGTGGTCGAGACGAGAAAGTGGTGCGAGGGCAGGTGTGTTGGCAGGGCTGCCCTTGCCTTGGCAGCCCCTTTGCAGAGCCCCTGCAATGGCGCCTCCAGGCTGTCCCTATTTCTCCAGCCTAACCCTAAGCCTAACCCTAACCCTAGAGGATTTTCCGGGACTCGATGGTGGGAGTAAGCGCCCCCGGGTGGTCGAGACGAGAAAGTGGTGCGAGGGCAGGTGTGTTGGCAGGGCCGCCCTTGCCTTGGCAGCCCCTTTGCAGAGCCCCTGCAATGGCGCCTCCAGGCTGTCCCTATTTCTCCAGCCTAACCCTAACCCTAACCCTAACCCTAGAGGATTTCTGGGGCCCGATGGTGGGAGTAAGTGCCCCCGGGTGGTCGAGACGAGAAAGTGGTGCGAGGGCAGGTGTGTTGGCAGGGCCGCCCTTGCCTTGGCAGCCCCTTTGCAGAGCCCCTGCAATGGCGCCTCCAGGCTGTCCCGATTTCTCAAGCCTAACCCTAAGCCTAACCCTAACCCTAGAGGATTTCCGGGGCCCAATGATGGGAGTAAGTGCCCCCGGGTGGTCGAGACGAGAAAGTGGTGCGAGGGCAGGTGTGTTGGCAGGGCCGCCCTTGCCTTGGCAGCCCCTTTGCAGAGCCCCTGCAATGGCGCCTCCAGGCTGTCCCGATTTCTCAAGCCTAACCCTAAGCCTAACCCTAACCCTAGAGGTTTTCCGGGACCCGATGGTGGGAGTAAGTGCCCCCGGGTGGTCGAGACGAGAAAGTGGTGCGAGGGCAGGTGTGTTGGCAGGGCCGCCCTTGCCTTGGCAGCCCCTTTGCAGAGCCCCTGCAATGGCGCCTCCAGGCTGTCCCTATTTCTCAAGCCTAACCCTAAGCCTAACCCTAACCCTAGAGGATTTTCTGGGGCCCGATGGTGGGAGTAAGCGCCCCCGGGTGGTCGAGACGAGAAAGTGGTGCGAGGGCAGGTGTGTTGGCAGGGCCGCCCTTGCCTTGGCAGCCCCTTTGCAGAGCCCCTGCAATGGCGCCTCCAGGCTGTCCCGATTTCTCAAGCCTAACCCTAACCCTAGAGGATTTGTGGGGCCTGATGGTGGGAGTAAGCGCCCCCGGGTGGTCGAGACGAGAAAGTGGTGCGAGGGCAGGTGTGTTGGCAGGGCTGCCCTTGCCTTGGCAGCCCCTTTGCAGAGCCCCTGCAATGGCGCCTCCAGGCTGTCCCTATTTCTCAAGCCTAACCCTAAGCCTAACCCTAACCCTAGAGGATTTTCCGGGACCCGATGGTGGGAGTAAGCGCCCCCGGGTGGTTGAGACGAGAAAGTGGTGCGAGGGCAGGTGTGTTGGCAGGGCCGCCCTTGCCTTGGCAGCCCCTTTGCAGAGCCCCTGCAATGGCGCCTCCAGGCTGTCCCTATTTCTCCAGCCTAACCCTAACCCTAACCCTAACCCTAGAGGATTTCCGGGGCCTGATGGCGGGAGTAAGTGCCCCCGGGTGGTCGAGACGAGAAAGTGGTGCGAGGGCAGGTGTGTTGGCAGGGCCGCCCTTGCCTTGGCAGCCCCTTTGCAGAGCCCCTGCAATGGCGCCTCCAGGCTGTCCCGATTTCTCAAGCCTAACCCTAACCCTAACCCTAGAGGATTTTCCAGGGCTCGATGGTGGGAGTAAGTGCCCCCGGGTGGTCGAGACGAGAAAGTGGTGCGAGGGCAGGTGTGTTGGCAGGGCCGCCCTTGCCTTGGCAGCCCCTTTGCAGAGCCCCTGCAATGGCGCCTCCAGGCTGTCCCGATTTCTCAAGCCTAACCCTAACCCTAGAGGATTTTCCGGGACTCGATGGTGGGAGTAAGCGCCCCCGGGTGGTCGAGACGAGAAAGTGGTGCGAGGGCAGGTGTGTTGGCAGGGCCGCCCTTGCCTTGGCAGCCCCTTTGCAGAGCCCCTGCAATGGCGCCTCCAGGCTGTCCCTGTTTCTCAAGCCTAACCCTAGAGGATTTTCCGGGGCACGGTGGTGGGAATAAGTGCCCCGAGGTGGTGGAAAAGAGAAAGTGGTGCGAGGGCAGGTGTGTTGGCAGGGCCGCCCTTGCCTTGGCAGCCCCTTTGCAGAGCCCCTGCAATGGCGCCTCCAGGCTGTCCCTATTTCTCCAGCCTAACCCTAACCCTAACTGTAGAGGATTTCCAGGGCTCGATGGTGGGAGTAAGTGCCCCCGGGTGGTCGAGACGAGAAAGTGGTGCGAGGGCAGGTGTGTTGGCAGGGCCGCCCTTGCCTTGGCAGCCCCTTTGCAGAGCCCCTGCAATGGCGCCTCCAGGCTGTCCCTATTTCTCCAGCCTAACCCTAACCCTAACCCTAGAGGATTTCTGGGGCCCAATGGTGGGAGTAAGCGCCCCCGGGTGGTCGAGACGAGAAAGTGGTGCGAGGGCAGGTGTGTTGGCAGGGCCGCCCTTGCCTTGGCAGCCCCTTTGCAGAGCCCCTGCAATGGCGCCTCCAGGCTGTCCCGATTTCTCAAGCCTAACCCTAAGCCTAAGCCTAACCCTAGAGGATTTTCTGGGGCCCGATGGTGGGAGTAAGCGCCCCCGGGTGGTCGAGACGAGCAAGTGGTGCGAGGGCAGGTGTGTTGGCAGGGCCGCCCTTGCCTTGGCAGCCCCTTTGCAGAGCCCCTGCAATGGCGCCTCCAGGCTGTCCCGATTTCTCCAGCCTAACCCTAAGCCTAACCCTAACCCTAGAGGATTTTCTGGGGCCCGATGGTGGGAGTAAGCGCCCCCGGGTGGTCGAGACGAGAAAGTGGTGCGAGGGCAGGTGTGTTGGCAGGGCCGCCCTTGCCTTGGCAGCCCCTTTGCAGAGCCCCTGCAATGGTGCCTCCAGGCTGTCCCTATTTCTCAAGCCTAACGCTAATCCGAACCCTAACCCTAGAGGATTTCTGGGGCCCAATGATGGGAGTAAGTGCCCCCGGGTGGTCGAGACGAGAAAGTGGTGCAAGGGCAGGTGTGTTGGCAGGGCCGCCCTTGCCTTGGCAGCCCCTTTGCAGAGCCCCTGCAATGGCGCCTCCAGGCTGTCCCGATTTCTCAAGCCTAACCCTAAGCCTAACCCTAACCCTAGAGGTTTTCCGGGACCCGATGGTGGGAGTAAGTGCCCCCGGGTGGTCGAGACGAGAAAGTGGTGCGAGGGCAGGTGTGTTGGCAGGGCCGCCCTTGCCTTGGCAGCCCCTTTGCAGAGCCCCTGCAATGGCGCCTCCAGGCTGTCCCTATTTCTCAAGCCTAACCCTAAGCCTAACCCTAACCCCAGAGGATTTTCTGGGGCCCGATGGTGGGAGTAAGCGCCCCCGGGTGGTCGAGACGAGAAAGTGGTGCGAGGGCAGGTGTGTTGGCAGGGCCGCCCTTGCCTTGGCAGCCCCTTTGCAGAGCCCCTGCAATGGCGCCTCCAGGCTGTCCCGATTTCTCAAGCCTAACCCTAACCCTAGAGGATTTGTGGGGCCTGATGGTGGGAGTAAGCGCCCCCGGGTGGTCGAGACGAGAAAGTGGTGCGAGGGCAGGTGTGTTGGCAGGGCTGCCCTTGCCTTGGCAGCCCCTTTGCAGAGCCCCTGCAATGGCGCCTCCAGGCTGTCCCTATTTCTCCAGCCTAACCCTAACCCTAACCCTAGAGGATTTTTTGGGGCCCAATGGTGGGAGTAAGCGCCCCCGGGTGGTCGAGACGAGAAAGTGGTGCGAGGGCAGGTGTGTTGGCAGGGCCGCCCTTGCCTTGGCAGCCCCTTTGCAGAGCCCCTGCAATGGCGCCTCCAGGCTGTCCCGATTTCTCCAGCCTAACCCTAAGCCTAACCCTAGAGGATTTTCTGGGGCCCGATGGTGGGAGTAAGCGCCCCCGGGTGGTCGAGACGAGAAAGTGGTGCGAGGGCAGGTGTGTTGGCAGGGCCGCCCTTGCCTTGGCAGCCCCTTTGCAGAGCCCCTGCAATGGCGCCTCCAGGCTGTCCCTATTTCTCAAGCCTAACCCTAAGCCTAACCCTAACCCTAGAGGATTTTCTGGGGCCCAATGGTGGGAGTAAGCGCCCCCGGGTGGTCGAGACGAGAAAGTGGTGCGAGGGCAGGTGTGTTGGCAGGGCCGCCCTTGCCTTGGCAGCCCCTTTGCAGAGCCCCTGCAATGGCGCCTCCAGGCTGTCCCTATTTCTCCAGCCTAACCTTAACCCTAACCCTAACCCTAGAGGTTTTCCGGGGCCCGATGGTGGGAGTAAGTGCCCCCGGGTGGTCGAGACGAGAAAGTGGTGCGAGGGCAGGTGTGTTGGCAGGGCCGCCCTTGCCTTGGCAGCCCCTTTGCAGAGCCCCTGCAATGGTGCCTCCAGGCTGTCCCGATTTCTCCAGCCTAACCCTAACCCTAAGCCTAACCCTAGAGGATTTCCGGGACCCGATGGTGGGAGTAAGTGCCCCCGGGTGGTCGAAACGAGAAAGTGGTGCGAGGGCAGGTGTGTTGGCAGGGCTGCCCTTGCCTTGGCAGCCCCTTTGCAGAGCCCCTGCAATGGTGCCTCCAGGCTGTCCCTATTTCTCCAGCCTAACCCTAAGCCTAACCCTAACCCTAGAGGATTTTCCGGGACCCGATGGTGGGAGTAAGCGCCCCCGGGTGGTCGAGACGAGAAAGTGGTGCGAGGGCAGGTGTGTTGGCAGGGCCGCCCTTGCCTTGGCAGCCCCTTTGCAGAGCCCCAGCAATGGCGCCTCCAGGCTGTCCCTATTTCTCCAGCCTAACCCTAAGCCTAACCCTAACCCTAGAGGATTTTCTGGGGCCCAATGGTGGGAGTAAGCGCCCCCGGGTGGTCGAGACGAGAAAGTGGTGCGAGGGCAGGTGTGTTGGCAGGGCCGCCCTTGCCTTGGCAGCCCCTTTGCAGAGCCCCTGCAATGGCGCCTCCAGGCTGTCCCGATTTCTCCAGCCTAACCCTAACCCTAACCCTAACCCTAGAGGATTTCTGGGGCCCGATGGTGGCAGTAAGTGCCCCCGGGTGGTCGAGACGAGAAAGTGGTGCGAGGGCAGGTGTGTTGGCAGGGCTGCCCTTGCCTTGGCAGCCCCTTTGCAGAGCCCCTGCAATGGCGCCTCCAGGCTGTCCCTATTTCTCCAGCCTAACCCTAACCCTAACCCTAACCCTAGAGGATTTTCTGGGGCGCGATGGTGGGAGTAAGCGCCCCCGGGTGGTCGAGACGAGAAAGTGGTGCGAGGGCAGGTGTGTTGGCAGGGCCGCCCTTGCCTTGGCAGCCCCTTTGCAGAGCCCCTGCAATGGTGCCTCCAGGCTGTCCCGATTTCTCAAGCCTAACCCTAACCCTAGAGGATTTGTGGGGCCCAATGGTGGGAGTAAGCGCCCCCGGGTGGTCGAGACGAGAAAGTGGTGCGAGGGCAGGTGTGTTGGCAGGGCTGCCCTTGCCTTGGCAGCCCCTTTGCAGAGCCCCTGCAATGGCGCCTCCAGGCTGTCCCTATTTCTCCAGCCTAACCCTAAGCCTAACCCTAACCCTAGAGGATTTTCCGGGACTCGATGGTGGGAGTAAGCGCCCCCGGGTGGTCGAGACGAGAAAGTGGTGCGAGGGCAGGTGTGTTGGCAGGGCCGCCCTTGCCTTGGCAGCCCCTTTGCAGAGCCCCTGCAATGGCGCCTCCAGGCTGTCCCTATTTCTCCAGCCTAACCCTAACCCTAACCCTAACCCTAGAGGATTTCTGGGGCCCGATGGTGGGAGTAAGTGCCCCCGGGTGGTCGAGACGAGAAAGTGGTGCGAGGGCAGGTGTGTTGGCAGGGCCGCCCTTGCCTTGGCAGCCCCTTTGCAGAGCCCCTGCAATGGCGCCTCCAGGCTGTCCCGATTTCTCAAGCCTAACCCTAAGCCTAACCCTAACCCTAGAGGATTTCCGGGGCCCAATGATGGGAGTAAGTGCCCCCGGGTGGTCGAGACGAGAAAGTGGTGCGAGGGCAGGTGTGTTGGCAGGGCCGCCCTTGCCTTGGCAGCCCCTTTGCAGAGCCCCTGCAATGGCGCCTCCAGGCTGTCCCGATTTCTCAAGCCTAACCCTAAGCCTAACCCTAACCCTAGAGGTTTTCCGGGACCCGATGGTGGGAGTAAGTGCCCCCGGGTGGTCGAGACGAGAAAGTGGTGCGAGGGCAGGTGTGTTGGCAGGGCCGCCCTTGCCTTGGCAGCCCCTTTGCAGAGCCCCTGCAATGGCGCCTCCAGGCTGTCCCTATTTCTCAAGCCTAACCCTAAGCCTAACCCTAACCCTAGAGGATTTTCTGGGGCCCGATGGTGGGAGTAAGCGCCCCCGGGTGGTCGAGACGAGAAAGTGGTGCGAGGGCAGGTGTGTTGGCAGGGCCGCCCTTGCCTTGGCAGCCCCTTTGCAGAGCCCCTGCAATGGCGCCTCCAGGCTGTCCCGATTTCTCAAGCCTAACCCTAACCCTAGAGGATTTGTGGGGCCTGATGGTGGGAGTAAGCGCCCCCGGGTGGTCGAGACGAGAAAGTGGTGCGAGGGCAGGTGTGTTGGCAGGGCTGCCCTTGCCTTGGCAGCCCCTTTGCAGAGCCCCTGCAATGGCGCCTCCAGGCTGTCCCTATTTCTCAAGCCTAACCCTAAGCCTAACCCTAACCCTAGAGGATTTTCCGGGACCCGATGGTGGGAGTAAGCGCCCCCGGGTGGTTGAGACGAGAAAGTGGTGCGAGGGCAGGTGTGTTGGCAGGGCCGCCCTTGCCTTGGCAGCCCCTTTGCAGAGCCCCTGCAATGGCGCCTCCAGGCTGTCCCTATTTCTCCAGCCTAACCCTAACCCTAACCCTAACCCTAGAGGATTTCCGGGGCCTGATGGCGGGAGTAAGTGCCCCCGGGTGGTCGAGACGAGAAAGTGGTGCGAGGGCAGGTGTGTTGGCAGGGCCGCCCTTGCCTTGGCAGCCCCTTTGCAGAGCCCCTGCAATGGCGCCTCCAGGCTGTCCCGATTTCTCAAGCCTAACCCTAACCCTAACCCTAGAGGATTTTCCAGGGCTCGATGGTGGGAGTAAGTGCCCCCGGGTGGTCGAGACGAGAAAGTGGTGCGAGGGCAGGTGTGTTGGCAGGGCCGCCCTTGCCTTGGCAGCCCCTTTGCAGAGCCCCTGCAATGGCGCCTCCAGGCTGTCCCGATTTCTCAAGCCTAACCCTAACCCTAGAGGATTTTCCGGGACTCGATGGTGGGAGTAAGCGCCCCCGGGTGGTCGAGACGAGAAAGTGGTGCGAGGGCAGGTGTGTTGGCAGGGCCGCCCTTGCCTTGGCAGCCCCTTTGCAGAGCCCCTGCAATGGCGCCTCCAGGCTGTCCCTGTTTCTCAAGCCTAACCCTAGAGGATTTTCCGGGGCACGGTGGTGGGAATAAGTGCCCCGAGGTGGTGGAAAAGAGAAAGTGGTGCGAGGGCAGGTGTGTTGGCAGGGCCGCCCTTGCCTTGGCAGCCCCTTTGCAGAGCCCCTGCAATGGCGCCTCCAGGCTGTCCCTATTTCTCCAGCCTAACCCTAACCCTAACTGTAGAGGATTTCCAGGGCTCGATGGTGGGAGTAAGTGCCCCCGGGTGGTCGAGACGAGAAAGTGGTGCGAGGGCAGGTGTGTTGGCAGGGCCGCCCTTGCCTTGGCAGCCCCTTTGCAGAGCCCCTGCAATGGCGCCTCCAGGCTGTCCCTATTTCTCCAGCCTAACCCTAACCCTAACCCTAGAGGATTTCTGGGGCCCAATGGTGGGAGTAAGCGCCCCCGGGTGGTCGAGACGAGAAAGTGGTGCGAGGGCAGGTGTGTTGGCAGGGCCGCCCTTGCCTTGGCAGCCCCTTTGCAGAGCCCCTGCAATGGCGCCTCCAGGCTGTCCCGATTTCTCAAGCCTAACCCTAAGCCTAAGCCTAACCCTAGAGGATTTTCTGGGGCCCGATGGTGGGAGTAAGCGCCCCCGGGTGGTCGAGACGAGCAAGTGGTGCGAGGGCAGGTGTGTTGGCAGGGCCGCCCTTGCCTTGGCAGCCCCTTTGCAGAGCCCCTGCAATGGCGCCTCCAGGCTGTCCCGATTTCTCCAGCCTAACCCTAAGCCTAACCCTAACCCTAGAGGATTTTCTGGGGCCCGATGGTGGGAGTAAGCGCCCCCGGGTGGTCGAGACGAGAAAGTGGTGCGAGGGCAGGTGTGTTGGCAGGGCCGCCCTTGCCTTGGCAGCCCCTTTGCAGAGCCCCTGCAATGGTGCCTCCAGGCTGTCCCTATTTCTCAAGCCTAACGCTAATCCGAACCCTAACCCTAGAGGATTTCTGGGGCCCAATGATGGGAGTAAGTGCCCCCGGGTGGTCGAGACGAGAAAGTGGTGCAAGGGCAGGTGTGTTGGCAGGGCCGCCCTTGCCTTGGCAGCCCCTTTGCAGAGCCCCTGCAATGGCGCCTCCAGGCTGTCCCGATTTCTCAAGCCTAACCCTAAGCCTAACCCTAACCCTAGAGGTTTTCCGGGACCCGATGGTGGGAGTAAGTGCCCCCGGGTGGTCGAGACGAGAAAGTGGTGCGAGGGCAGGTGTGTTGGCAGGGCCGCCCTTGCCTTGGCAGCCCCTTTGCAGAGCCCCTGCAATGGCGCCTCCAGGCTGTCCCTATTTCTCAAGCCTAACCCTAAGCCTAACCCTAACCCCAGAGGATTTTCTGGGGCCCGATGGTGGGAGTAAGCGCCCCCGGGTGGTCGAGACGAGAAAGTGGTGCGAGGGCAGGTGTGTTGGCAGGGCCGCCCTTGCCTTGGCAGCCCCTTTGCAGAGCCCCTGCAATGGCGCCTCCAGGCTGTCCCGATTTCTCAAGCCTAACCCTAACCCTAGAGGATTTGTGGGGCCTGATGGTGGGAGTAAGCGCCCCCGGGTGGTCGAGACGAGAAAGTGGTGCGAGGGCAGGTGTGTTGGCAGGGCTGCCCTTGCCTTGGCAGCCCCTTTGCAGAGCCCCTGCAATGGCGCCTCCAGGCTGTCCCTATTTCTCAAGCCTAACCCTAACCCTAACCCTAACCCTAGAGGATTTTCCGGGACCCGATGGTGGGAGTAAGCGCCCCCGGGTGGTCGAGACGAGAAAGTGGTGCGAGGGCAGGTGTGTTGGCAGGGCCGCCCTTGCCTTGGCAGCCCCTTTGCAGAGCCCCTGCAATGGCGCCTCCAGGCTGTCCCGATTTCTCCAGCCTAACCCTAACCCTAACCCTAGAGGATTTTCCAGGGCTCGATGGTGGGAGTAAGTGCCCCCGGGTGGTCGAGACGAGAAAGTGGTGCGAGGGCAGGTGTGTTGGCAGGGCCGCCCTTGCCTTGGCAGCCCCTTTGCAGAGCCCCTGCAATGGCGCCTCCAGGCTGTCCCGATTTCTCAAGCCTAACCCTAACCCTAGAGGATTTGTGGGGCCTGATGGTGGGAGTAAGCGCCCCCGGGTGGTCGAGACGAGAAAGTGGTGCGAGGGCAGGTGTGTTGGCAGGGCTGCCCTTGCCTTGGCAGCCCCTTTGCAGAGCCCCTGCAATGGCGCCTCCAGGCTGTCCCTATTTCTCAAGCCTAACCCTAAGCCTAACCCTAACCCTAGAGGATTTTCCGGGACCCGATGGTGGGAGTAAGCGCCCCCGGGTGGTCGAGACGAGAAAGTGGTGCGAGGGCAGGTGTGTTGGCAGGGCCGCCCTTGCCTTGGCAGCCCCTTTGCAGAGCCCCTGCAATGGCGCCTCCAGGCTGTCCCGATTTCTCCAGCCTAACCCTAACCCTAACCCTAGAGGATTTTCCAGGGCTCGATGGTGGGAGTAAGTGCCCCCGGGTGGTCGAGACGAGAAAGTGGTGCGAGGGCAGGTGTGTTGGCAGGGCCGCCCTTGCCTTGGCAGCCCCTTTGCAGAGCCCCTGCAATGGCGCCTCCAGGCTGTCCCGATTTCTCAAGCCTAACCCTAACCCTAGAGGATTTTCCGGGACTCGATGGTGGGAGTAAGTGCCCCCGGGTGGTCGAGACGAGAAAGTGGTGCGAGGGCAGGTGTGTTGGCAGGGCCGCCCTTGCCTTGGCAGCTCCTTTGCAGAGCCCCTGCAATGGCGCCTCCAGGCTGTCCCTGTTTCTCAAGCCTAACCCTAGAGGATTTTCCGGGGCACGGTGGTGGGAATAAGTGCCCCGAGGTGGTGGAAAAGAGAAAGTGGTGCGAGGGCAGGTGTGTTGGCAGGGCCGCCCTTGCCTTGGCAGCCCCTTTGCAGAGCCCCTGCAATGGCGCCTCCAGGCTGTCCCTATTTCTCCAGCCTAACCCTAACCCTA
This sequence comes from Struthio camelus, assembly GCF_040807025.1. Lineage (NCBI taxonomy): Eukaryota > Metazoa > Chordata > Aves > Struthioniformes > Struthionidae > Struthio > Struthio camelus. Next base: position 27,026,592 of record NC_090981.1, read on the forward strand.
ACTGTAGAGGATTTCCAGGGCTCGATGGTGGGAGTAAGTGCCCCCGGGTGGTCGAGACGAGAAAGTGGTGCGAGGGCAGGTGTGTTGGCAGGGCCGCCCTTGCCTTGGCAGCCCCTTTGCAGAGCCCCTGCAATGGCGCCTCCAGGCAGTCCCTATTTCTCCAGCCTAACCGTAACCCTAACCCTAGAGGATTTCTGGGGCCCAATGGTGGGAGTAAGCGCCCCCGGGTGGTCGAGACGAGAAAGTGGTGCGAGGGCAGGTGTGTTGGCAGGGCCGCCCTTGCCTTGGCAGCCCCTTTGCAGAGCCCCTGCAATGGCGCCTCCAGGCTGTCCCGATTTCTCAAGCCTAACCCTAAGCCTAAGCCTAACCCTAGAGGATTTTCTGGGGCCCGATGGTGGGAGTAAGCGCCCCCGGGTGGTCGAGACGAGCAAGTGGTGCGAGGGCAGGTGTGTTGGCAGGGCCGCCCTTGCCTTGGCAGCCCCTTTGCAGAGCCCCTGCAATGGCGCCTCCAGGCTGTCCCGATTTCTCAAGCCTAACCCTAACCCTAACCCTAACCCTAGAGGATTTTCCGGGGCCCGATGGTGGGAGTAAGCGCCCCCGGGTGGTCGAGACGAGAAAGTGGTGCGAGGGCAGGTGTGTTGGCAGGGCCGCCCTTGCCTTGGCAGCCCCTTTGCAGAGCCCCTGCAATGGTGCCTCCAGGCTGTCCCTATTTCTCCAGCCTAACCCTAATCCGAACCCTAACCCTAGAGGATTTCTGGGGCCCAATGATGGGAGTAAGTGCCCCCGGGTGGTCGAGACGAGAAAGTGGTGCGAGGGCAGGTGTGTTGGCAGGGCCGCCCTTGCCTTGGCAGCCCCTTTGCAGAGCCCCTGCAATGGCGCCTCCAGGCTGTCCCTATTTCTCCAGCCTAACCTTAACCCTAACCCTAACCCTAGCGGTTTTCCGGGACCCGATGGTGGGAGTAAGTGCCCCCGGGTGGTCGAGACGAGAAAGTGGTGCGAGGGCAGGTGTGTTGGCAGGGCCGCCCTTGCCTTGGCAGCCCCTTTGCAGAGCCCCTGCAATGGTGCCTCCAGGCTGTCCCTATTTCTCCAGCCTAACCCTAACCCTAACCCTAACCCTAGAGGATTTTCTGGGGCCCGATGGTGGGAGTAAGTGCCCCCGGGTGGTCGAGACGAGAAAGTGGTGCGAGGGCAGGTGTGTTGGCAGGGCCGCCCTTGCCTTGGCAGCCCCTTTGCAGAGCCCCTGCAATGGTGCCTCCAGGCTGTCCCGATTTCTCAAGCCTAACCCTAAGCCTAACCCTAACCCTAGAGGATTTTTCGGGACCCGATGGTGGGAGTAAGCGCCCCCGGGTGGTCGAGACGAGAAAGTGGTGCGAGGGCAGGTGTGTTGGCAGGGCCGCCCTTGCCTTGGCAGCCCCTTTGCAGAGCCCCTGCAATGGCGCCTCCAGGCTGTCCCTATTTCTCCAGCCTAACCCTAAGCCTAACCCTAACCCTAGAGGATTTTCTGGGGCCCAATGGTGGGAGTAAGCGCCCCCGGGTGGTCGAGACGAGAAAGTGGTGCGAGGGCAGGTGTGTTGGCAGGGCCGCCCTTGCCTTGGCAGCCCCTTTGCAGAGCCCCAGCAATGGCGCCTCCAGGCTGTCCCGATTTCTCCAGCCTAACCCTAACCCTAACCCTAACCCTAGAGGATTTCTGGGGCCCGATGGTGGGAGTAAGTGCCCCCGGGTGGTCGAGACGAGAAAGTGGTGCGAGGGCAGGTGTGTTGGCAGGGCCGCCCTTGCCTTGGCAGCCCCTTTGCAGAGCCCCTGCAATGGCGCCTCCAGGCTGTCCCGATTTCTCAAGCCTAACCCTAACCCTAACCCTAACCCTAGAGGATTTCCGGGGCCCAATGATGGGAGTAAGTGCCCCCGGGTGGTCGAGACGAGAAAGTGGTGCGAGGGCAGGTGTGTTGGCAGGGCCGCCCTTGCCTTGGCAGCCCCTTTGCAGAGCCCCTGCAATGGCGCCTCCAGGCTGTCCCGATTTCTCAAGCCTAACCCTAAGCCTAACCCTAACCCTAGAGGTTTTCCGGGACCCGATGGTGGGAGTAAGTGCCCCCGGGTGGTCGAGACGAGAAAGTGGTGCGAGGGCAGGTGTGTTGGCAGGGCCGCCCTTGCTTTGGCAGCCCCTTTGCAGAGCCCCTGCAATGGCGCCTCCAGGCTGTCCCTATTTCTCAAGCCTAACCCTAAGCCTAACCCTAACCCTAGAGGATTTTCTGGGGCCCGATGGTGGGAGTAAGCGCCCCCGGGTGGTCGAGACGAGAAAGTGGTGCGAGGGCAGGTGTGTTGGCAGGGCCGCCCTTGCCTTGGCAGCCCCTTTGCAGAGCCCCTGCAATGGCGCCTCCAGGCTGTCCCGATTTCTCCAGCCTAACCCTAACCCTAGAGGATTTGTGGGGCCTGATGGTGGGAGTAAGCGCCCCCGGGTGGTCGAGACGAGAAAGTGGTGCGAGGGCAGGTGTGTTGGCAGGGCTGCCCTTGCCTTGGCAGCCCCTTTGCAGAGCCCCTGCAATGGCGCCTCCAGGCTGTCCCTATTTCTCAAGCCTAACCCTAAGCCTAACCCTAACCCTAGAGGATTTTCCGGGACCCGATGGTGGGAGTAAGCGCCCCCGGGTGGTCGAGACGAGAAAGTGGTGCGAGGGCAGGTGTGTTGGCAGGGCCGCCCTTGCCTTGGCAGCCCCTTTGCAGAGCCCCTGCAATGGCGCCTCCAGGCTGTCCCTATTTCTCCAGCCTAACCCTAAGCCTAACCCTAACCCTAGAGGATTTCCGGGGCCTGATGGCGGGAGTAAGTGCCCCCGGGTGGTCGAGACGAGAAAGTGGTGCGAGGGCAGGTGTGTTGGCAGGGCCGCCCTTGCCTTGGCAGCCCCTTTGCAGAGCCCCTGCAATGGCGCCTCCAGGCTGTCCCGATTTCTCCAGCCTAACCCTAACCCTAACCCTAGAGGATTTTCCAGGGCTCGATGGTGGGAGTAAGTGCCCCCGGGTGGTCGAGACGAGAAAGTGGTGCGAGGGCAGGTGTGTTGGCAGGGCCGCCCTTGCCTTGGCAGCCCCTTTGCAGAGCCCCTGCAATGGCGCCTCCAGGCTGTCCCTATTTCTCAAGCCTAACCCTAACCCTAGAGGATTTGTGGGGCCCGATGGTGGGAGTAAGCGCCCCCGGGTGGTCGAGACGAGAAAGTGGTGCGAGGGCAGGTGTGTTGGCAGGGCCGCCCTTGCCTTGGCAGCTCCTTTGCAGAGCCCCTGCAATGGCGCCTCCAGGCTGTCCCTGTTTCTCAAGCCTAACCCTAGAGGATTTTCCGGGGCACGGTGGTGGGAATAAGTGCCCCGAGGTGGTGGAAAAGAGAAAGTGGTGCGAGGGCAGGTGTGTTGGCAGGGCCGCCCTTGCCTTGGCAGCCCCTTTGCAGAGCCCCTGCAATGGCGCCTCCAGGCTGTCCCGATTTCTCCAGCCTAACCCTAACCCTAACTGTAGAGGATTTCCAGGGCTCGATGGTGGGAGTAAGCGCCCCCGGGTGGTCGAGACGAGAAAGTGGTGCGAGGGCAGGTGTGTTGGCAGGGCCGCCCTTGCCTTGGCAGCCCCTTTGCAGAGCCCCTGCAATGGCGCCTCCAGGCAGTCCCTATTTCTCCAGCCTAACCCTAACCCTAACCCTAGAGGATTTCCGGGGCCCAATGGTGGGAGTAAGCGCCCCCGGGTGGTCGAGACGAGAAAGTGGTGCGAGGGCAGGTGTGTTGGCAGGGCCGCCCTTGCCTTGGCAGCCCCTTTGCAGAGCCCCTGCAATGGCGCCTCCAGGCTGTCCCGATTTCTCAAGCCTAACCCTAAGCCTAAGCCTAACCCTAGAGGATTTTCTGGGGCCCGATGGTGGGAGTAAGCGCCCCCGGGTGGTCGAGACGAGAAAGTGGTGCGAGGGCAGGTGTGTTGGCAGGGCCGCCCTTGCCTTGGCAGCCCCTTTGCAGAGCCCCTGCAATGGCGCCTCCAGGCTGTCCCTATTTCTCAAGCCTAACCCTAAGCCTAACCCTAACCCTAGAGGATTTTCTGGGGCGCGATGGTGGGAGTAAGCGCCCCCGGGTGGTCGAGACGAGAAAGTGGTGCGAGGGCAGGTGTGTTGGCAGGGCCGCCCTTGCCTTGGCAGCCCCTTTGCAGAGCCCCTGCAATGGCGCCTCCAGGCAGTCCCGATTTCTCCAGCCTAACCCTAAGCCTAACCCTAACCCTAGAGGTTTTCCGGGACCCGATGGTGGGAGTAAGTGCCCCCGGGTGGTCGAGACGAGCAAGTGGTGCGAGGGCAGGTGTGTTGGCAGGGCTGCCCTTGCCTTGGCAGCCCCTTTGCAGAGCCCCTGCAATGGTGCCTCCAGGCTGTCCCGATTTCTCAAGCCTAACCCTAAGCCTAACCCTAACCCTAGAGGATTTTCCGGGACCCAATGGTGGGAGTAAGCGCCCCTGGGTGGTCGAGACGAGAAAGTGGTGCGAGGGCAGGTGTGTTGGCAGGGCCGCCCTTGCCTTGGCAGCCCCTTTGCAGAGCCCCTGCAATGGCGCCTCCAGGCTGTCCCGATTTCTCAAGCCTAACCCTAAGCCTAACCCTAACCCTAGAGGATTTTCTGGGGCCCAATGGTGGGAGTAAGTGCCCCCGGGTGGTCGAGACGAGAAAGTGGTGCGAGGGCAGGTGTGTTGGCAGGGCCGCCCTTGCCTTGGCAGCCCCTTTGCAGAGCCCCTGCAATGGTGCCTCCAGGCTGTCCCGATTTCTCAAGCCTAACCCTAAGCCTAACCCTAACCCTAGAGGATTTTCTGGGGCCCAATGGTGGGAGTAAGTGCCCCCGGGTGGTCGAGACGAGAAAGTGGTGCGAGGGCAGGTGTGTTGGCAGGGCCGCCCTTGCCTTGGCAGCCCCTTTGCAGAGCCCCTGCAATGGCGCCTCCAGGCTGTCCCGATTTCTCAAGCCTAACCCTAACCCTAACCCTAGAGGATTTCTGGGGCCCGATGGTGGGAGTAAGCGCCCCCGGGTGGTCGAGACGAGAAAGTGGTGCGAGGGCAGGTGTGTTGGCAGGGCCGCCCTTGCCTTGGCAGCCCCTTTGCAGAGCCCCTGCAATGGCGCCTCCAGGCTGTCCCGATTTCTCAAGCCTAACCCTAAGCCTAACCCTAACCCTAGAGGTTTTCCGGGGCCCAATGATGGGACTAAGTGCCCCCGGGTGGTCGAGACGAGAAAGTGGTGCGAGGGCAGGTGTGTTGGCAGGGCCGCCCTTGCCTTGGCAGCCCCTTTGCAGAGCCCCTGCAATGGCGCCTCCAGGCTGTCCCGATTTCTCAAGCCTAACCCTAAGCCTAACCCTAACCCTAGAGGTTTTCCGGGACCCGATGGTGGGAGTAAGTGCCCCCGGGTGGTCGAGACGAGAAAGTGGTGCGAGGGCAGGTGTGTTGGCAGGGCCGCCCTTGCCTTGGCAGCCCCTTTGCAGAGCCCCTGCAATGGCGCCTCCAGGCTGTCCCTATTTCTCCAGCCTAACCCTAACCCTAACCCTAGAGGATTTTTCGGGACCCGATGGTGGGAGTAAGTGCCCCCGGGTGGTCGAGACGAGAAAGTGGTGCGAGGGCAGGTGTGTTGGCAGGGCCGCCCTTGCCTTGGCAGCCCCTTTGCAGAGCCCCTGCAATGGCGCCTCCAGGCTGTCCCTATTTCTCCAGCCTAACCCTAACCCTAACCCTAGAGGATTTTCTGGGGCCCAATGGTGGGAGTAAGCGCCCCCGGGTGGTCGAGACGAGAAAGTGGTGCGAGGGCAGGTGTGTTGGCAGGGCCGCCCTTGCCTTGGCAGCCCCTTTGCAGAGCCCCTGCAATGGCGCCTCCAGGCTGTCCCGATTTCTCAAGCCTAACCCTAACCCTAACCCTAACCCTAGAGGATTTCCGGGACCCGATGGTGGGAGTAAGCGCCCCCGGGTGGTCGAGACGAGAAAGTGGTGCGAGGGCAGGTGTGTTGGCAGGGCCGCCCTTGCCTTGGCAGCCCCTTTGCAGAGCCCCTACAATGGCGCCTCCAGGCTGTCCCGATTTCTCAAGCCTAACCCTAACCCTAACCCTAGAGGACTTTCCAGGGCTCGATGGTGGGAGTAAGCGCCCCCGGGTGGTCGAGACGAGAAAGTGGTGCGAGGGCAGGTGTGTTGGCAGGGCCACCCTTGCCTTGGCAGCCCCTTTGCAGAGCCCCTGCAATGGCGCCTCCAGGCTGTCCCTATTTCTCAAGCCTAACCCTAACCCTAGAGGATTTGTGGGGCCCGATGGTGGGAGTAAGCGCCCCCGGGTGGTCGAGACGAGAAAGTGGTGCGAGGGCAGGTGTGTTGGCAGGGCCACCCTTGCCTTGGCAGCTCCTTTGCAGAGCCCCTGCAATGGCGCCTCCAGGCTGTCCCTATTTCTCAAGCCTAAACCTAGAGGATTTTCCGGGGCACGGTGGTGGGAATAAGTGCCCCGAGGTGGTGGAAAAGAGAAAGTGGTGCGAGGGCAGGTGTGTTGGCAGGGCCGCCCTTGCCTTGGCAGCCCCTTTGCAGAGCCCCTGCAATGGCGCCTCCAGGCTGTCCCTATTTCTCAAGCCTAACCCTAACCCTAACCCTAACCCTAGAGGTTTTCCGGGACCCGATGGTGGGAGTAAGTGCCCCCGGGTGGTCGAGACGAGAAAGTGGTGCGAGGGCAGGTGTGTTGGCAGGGCCGCCCTTGCCTTGGCAGCCCCTTTGCAGAGCCCCTGCAATGGCGCCTCCAGGCTGTCCCGATTTCTCCAGCCTAACCCTAACCCTAACCCTAGAGGATTTTTCGGGACCCGATTGTGGGAGTAAGTGCCCCCGGGTGGTCGAGACGAGAAAGTGGTGCGAGGGCAGGTGTGTTGGCAGGGCCGCCCTTGCCTTGGCAGCCCCTTTGCAGAGCCCCTGCAATGGCGCCTCCAGGCTGTCCCTATTTCTCCAGCCTAACCCTAACCCTAACCCTAGAGGATTTTCTGGGGCCCAATGGTGGGAGTAAGCGCCCCCGGGTGGTCGAGACGAGAAAGTGGTGCGAGGGCAGGTGTGTTGGCAGGGCCGCCCTTGCCTTGGCAGCCCCTTTGCAGAGCCCCTGCAATGGCGCCTCCAGGCTGTCCCGATTTCTCCAGCCTAACCCTAACCCTAACCCTAACCCTAGAGGATTTCCGGGACCCGATGGTGGGAGTAAGCGCCCCCGGGTGGTCGAGACGAGAAAGTGGTGCGAGGGCAGGTGTGTTGGCAGGGCCGCCCTTGCCTTGGCAGCCCCTTTGCAGAGCCCCTGCAATGGCGCCTCCAGGCTGTCCCGATTTCTCAAGCCTAACCCTAACTCTAACCCTAGAGGACTTTCCAGGGCTCGATGGTGGGAGTAAGCGCCCCCGGGTGGTCGAGACGAGAAAGTGGTGCGAGGGCAGGTGTGTTGGCAGGGCCGCCCTTGCCTTGGCAGCCCCTTTGCAGAGCCCCTGCAATGGCGCCTCCAGGCTGTCCCTATTTCTCCAGCCTAACCCTAACCCTAGAGGATTTGTGGGGCCCGATGGTGGGAGTAAGCGCCCCCGGGTGGTCGAGACGAGAAAGTGGTGCGAGGGCAGGTGTGTTGGCAGGGCCACCCTTGCCTTGGCAGCTCCTTTGCAGAGCCCCTGCAATGGCGCCTCCAGGCTGTCCCTATTTCTCAAGCCTAAACCTAGAGGATTTTCCGGGGCACGGTGGTGGGAATAAGTGCCCCGAGGTGGTGGAAAAGAGAAAGTGGTGCGAGGGCAGGTGTGTTGGCAGGGCCGCCCTTGCCTTGGCAGCCCCTTTGCAGAGCCCCTGCAATGGCGCCTCCAGGCTGTCCCGATTTCTCCAGCCTAACCCTAACCCTAACCGTAGAGGATTTCCAGGGCTCGATGGTGGGAGTAAGCGCCCCCGGGTGGTCGAGACGAGAAAGTGGTGCGAGGGCAGGTGTGTTGGCAGGGCCGCCCTTGCCTTGGCAGCCCCTTTGCAGAGCCCCTGCAATGGCGCCTCCAGGCTGTCCCTATTTCTCCAGCCTAACCCTAAGCCTAACCCTAACCCTAGAGGATTTTCCGGGGCCCAATGGTGGGAGTAAGCGCCCCCGGGTGGTCGAGACGAGAAAGTGGTGCGAGGGCAGGTGTGTTGGCAGGGCCGCCCTTGCCTTGGCAGCCCCTTTGCAGAGCCCCTGCAATGGTGCCTCCAGGCTGTCCCGATTTCTCCAGCCTAACCCTAACCCTAAGCCTAGAGGATTTCTGGGGCCCAATGGTGGGAGTAAGCGCCCCCGGGTGGTCGAGACGAGAAAGTGGTGCGAGGGCAGGTGTGTTGGCAGGGCCGCCCTTGCCTTGGCAGCCCCTTTGCAGAGCCCCTGCAATGGCACCTCCAGGCTGTCCCGATTTCTCAAGCCTAACCCTAAGCCTAACCCTAACCCTAGAGGATTTTCTGGGGCCCGATGGTGGGAGTAAGCGCCCCCGGGTGGTCGAGACGAGAAAGTGGTGCGAGGGCAGGTGTGTTGGCAGGGCCGCCCTTGCCTTGGCAGCCCCTTTGCAGAGCCCCTGCAATGGCGCCTCCAGGCTGTCCCTATTTCTCAAGCCTAACCCTAAGCCTAACCCTAACCCTAGAGGATTTTCTGGGGCCCAATGATGGGAGTAAGCGCCCCCGGGTGGTCGAGACGAGAAAGTGGTGCGAGGGCAGGTGTGTTGGCAGGGCCGCCCTTGCCTTGGCAGCCCCTTTGCAGAGCCCCTGCAATGGCGCCTCCAGGCTGTCCCTATTTCTCCAGACTAACCTTAACCCTAACCCTAACCCTAGAGGTTTTCCGGGGCCCGATGGTGGGAGTAAGTGCCCCCGGGTGGTCGAGACGAGAAAGTGGTGCGAGGGCAGGTGTGTTGGCAGGGCCGCCCTTGCCTTGGCAGCCCCTTTGCAGAGCCCCTGCAATGGTGCCTCCAGGCTGTCCCTATTTCTCCAGCCTAACCCTAACCCTAAGCCTAACCCTAGAGGATTTCCGGGACCCGATGGTGGGAGTAAGTGCCCCCGGGTGGTCGAAACGAGAAAGTGGTGCGAGGGCAGGTGTGTTGGCAGGGCCGCCCTTGCCTTGGCAGCCCCTTTGCAGAGCCCCTGCAATGGTGCCTCCAGGCTGTCCGTATTTCTCCAGCCTAACCCTAAGCCTAACCCTAACCCTAGAGGATTTTCCGGGACCCGATGGTGGGAGTAAGCGCCCCCGGGTGGTCGAGACGAGAAAGTGGTGCGAGGGCAGGTGTGTTGGCAGGGCCGCCCTTGCCTTGGCAGCCCCTTTGCAGAGCCCCAGCAATGGCGCCTCCAGGCTGTCCCTATTTCTCCAGCCTAACCCTAAGCCTAACCCTAACCCTAGAGGATTTTCTGGGGCCCAATGGTGGGAGTAAGCGCCCCCGGGTGGTCGAGACGAGAAAGTGGTGCGAGGGCAGGTGTGTTGGCAGGGCCGCCCTTGCCTTGGCAGCCCCTTTGCAGAGCCCCTGCAATGGCGCCTCCAGGCTGTCCCGATTTCTCCAGCCTAACCCTAAGCCTAACCCTAACCCTAGAGGATTTCCGGGGCCCGATGGTGGGAGTAAGTGCCCCCGGGTGGTCGAGACGAGAAAGTGGTGCGAGGGCAGGTGTGTTGGCAGGGCCGCCCTTGCCTTGGCAGCCCCTTTGCAGAGCCCCTGCAATGGCGCCTCCAGGCTGTCCCTATTTCTCAAGCCTAACCCTAACCCTAACCCTAACCCTAGAGGATTTCCGGGACCCGATGGTGGGAGTAAGCGCCCCCGGGTGGTCGAGACGAGAAAGTGGTGCGAGGGCAGGTGTGTTGGCAGGGCCGCCCTTGCCTTGGCAGCCCCTTTGCAGAGCCCCTGCAATGGTGCCTCCAGGCTGTCCCGATTTCTCCAGCCTAACCCTAACCCTAGAGGATTTGTGGGGCCTGATGGTGGGAGTAAGCGCCCCCGGGTGGTCGAGACGAGAAAGTGGTGCGAGGGCAGGTGTGTTGGCAGGGCCGCCCTTGCCTTGGCAGCCCCTTTGCAGAGCCCCTGCAATGGCGCCTCCAGGCTGTCCCAATTTCTCCAGCCTAACCCTAACCCTAAGCCTAACCCTAGAGGATTTCCGGGACCCGATGGTGGGAGTAAGTGCCCCCGGGTGGTCGAGACGAGAAAGTGGTGCGAGGGCAGGTGTGTTGGCAGGGCTGCCCTTGCCTTGGCAGCCCCTTTGCAGAGCCCCTGCAATGGTGCGTCCAGGCTGTCCCGATTTCTCCAGCCTAACCCTAACCCTAACCCTAACCCTAGAGGATTTTCCGGGACCCGATGGTGGGAGTAAGCGCCCCCGGGTGGTCGAGACGAGAAAGTGGTGCGAGGGCAGGTGTGTTGGCAGGGCCGCCCTTGCCTTGGCAGCCCCTTTGCAGAGCCCCTGCAATGGCGCCTCCAGGCTGTCCCTATTTCTCCAGCCTAACCGTAAGCCTAACCCTAACCCTAGAGGATTTTCTGGGGCCCAATGGTGGGAGTAAGTGCCCCCGGGTGGTCGAGACGAGAAAGTGGTGCGAGGGCAGGTGTGTTGGCAGGGCCGCCCTTGCCTTGGCAGCCCCTTTGCAGAGCCCCTGCAATGGCGCCTCCAGGCTGTCCCTATTTCTCCAGCCTAACCCTAACCCTAACCCTAGAGGATTTCTGGGGCCCGATGGTGGGAGTAAGTGCCCCCGGGTGGTCGAGACGAGAAAGTGGTGCGAGGGCAGGTGTGTTGGCAGGGCCGCCCTTGCCTTGGCAGCCCCTTTGCAGAGCCCCTGCAATGGCGCCTCCAGGCTGTCCCTATTTCTCCAGCCTAACCCTAACCCTAACCCTAACCCTAGAGGTTTTCCGGGGCCCAATGATGGGAGTAAGTGCCCCCGGGTGGTCGAGACGAGAAAGTGGTGCGAGGGCAGGTGTGTTGGCAGGGCCGCCCTTGCCTTGGCAGCCCCTTTGCAGAGCCCCTGCAATGGCGCCTCCAGGCTGTCCCTATTTCTCAAGCCTAACCCTAACCCTAACCCTAACCCTAGAGGTTTTCCGGGACCCGATGGTGGGAGTAAGTGCCCCCGGGTGGTCGAGACGAGAAAGTGGTGCGAGGGCAGGTGTGTTGGCAGGGCCGCCCTTGCCTTGGCAGCCCCTTTGCAGAGCCCCTGCAATGGCGCCTCCAGGCTGTCCCTATTTCTCCAGCCTAACCCTAACCCTAACCCTAGAGGATTTTTCGGGACCCGATGGTGGGAGTAAGTGCCCCCGGGTGGTCGAGACGAGAAAGTGGTGCGAGGGCAGGTGTGTTGGCAGGGCCGCCCTTGCCTTGGCAGCCCCTTTGCAGAGCCCCTGCAATGGCGCCTCCAGGCTGTCCCTATTTCTCCAGCCTAACCCTAACCCTAACCCTAGAGGATTTTTTGGGGCCCAATGGTGGGAGTAAGTGCCCCCGGGTGGTCGAGACGAGAAAGTGGTGCGAGGGCAGGTGTGTTGGCAGGGCCGCCCTTGCCTTGGCAGCCCCTTTGCAGAGCCCCTGCAATGGCGCCTCCAGGCTGTCCCGATTTCTCCAGCCTAACCCTAAGCCTAACCCTAACCCTAGAGGATTTTACGGGACTCGATGGTGGGAGTAAGCGCTCCCGGGTGGTCGAGACGAGAAAGTGGTGCGAGGGCAGGTGTGTTGGCAGGGCCGCCCTTGCCTTGGCAGCCCCTTTGCAGAGCCCCTGCAATGGCGCCTCCAGGCTGTCCCTATTTCTCCAGCCTAACCCTAAGCCTAACCCTAACCCTAGAGGATTTCCGGGACACGATGGTGGGAGTAAGCGCCCCCGGGTGGTCGAGACGAGAAAGTGGTGCGAGGGCAGGTGTGTTGGCAGGGCCGCCCTTGCCTTGGCAGCCCCTTTGCAGAGCCCCTGCAATGGCGCCTCCAGGCTGTCCCTATTTCTCAAGCCTAACCCTAACCCTAACCCTAGAGGATTTCCGGGGCCCAATGGTGGGAGTAAGCGCCCCCGGGTGGTCGAGACGAGAAAGTGGTGCGAGGGCAGGTGTGTTGGCAGGGCCGCCCTTGCCTTGGCAGCCCCTTTGCAGAGCCCCTGCAATGGTGCCTCCAGGCTGTCCCTATTTCTCCAGCCTAACCCTAAGCCTAACCCTAACCCTAGAGGATTTTCTGGGGCCCAATGGTGGGAGTAAGCGCCCCCGGGTGGTCGAGACGAGAAAGTGGTGCGAGGGCAGGTGTGTTGGCAGGGCCACCCTTGCCTTGGCAGCCCCTTTGCAGAGCCCCTGCAATGGCGCCTCCAGGCTGTCCCGATTTCTCCAGCCTAACCCTAACCCTAACCCTAACCCTAGAGGATTTCTGGGGCCCGATGGTGGGAGTAAGTGCCCCCGGGTGGTCGAGACGAGAAAGTGGTGCGAGGGCAGGTGTGTTGGCAGGGCCGCCCTTGCCTTGGCAGCCCCTTTGCAGAGCCCCTGCAATGGCGCCTCCAGGCTGTCCCTATTTCTCCAGCCTAACCCTAACCCTAACCCTAGAGGATTTTCCGGGACCCGATGGTGGGAGTAAGTGCCCCCGGGTGGTCGAGACGAGAAAGTGGTGCGAGGGCAGGTGTGTTGGCAGGGCCGCCCTTGCCTTGGCAGCCCCTTTGCAGAGCCCCAGCAATGGCGCCTCCAGGCTGTCCCTATTTCTCCAGCCTAACCCTAAGCCTAACCCTAACCCTAGAGGATTTTCTGGGGCCCAATGGTGGGAGTAAGCGCCCCCGGGTGGTCGAGACGAGAAAGTGGTGCGAGGGCAGGTGTGTTGGCAGGGCCGCCCTTGCCTTGGCAGCCCCTTTGCAGAGCCCCTGCAATGGCGCCTCCAGGCTGTCCCTATTTCTCCAGCCTAACCCTAACCCTAACCCTAACCCTAGAGGATTTTCTGGGGCCCAATGGTGGGAGTAAGCGCCCCCGGGTGGTCGAGACGAGAAAGTGGTGCGAGGGCAGGTGTGTTGGCAGGGCCGCCCTTGCCTTGGCAGCCCCTTTGCAGAGCCCCTGCAATGGCGCCTCCAGGCTGTCCCGATTTCTCCAGCCTAACCCTAACCCTAACCCTAACCCTAGAGGATTTCTGGGGCCCGATGGTGGGAGTAAGTGCCCCCGGGTGGTCGAGACGAGAAAGTGGTGCGAGGGCAGGTGTGTTGGCAGGGCCGCCCTTGCCTTGGCAGCCCCTTTGTAGAGCCCCTGCAATGGCGCCTCCAGGCTGTCCCTATTTCTCCAGCCTAACCCTAACCCTAACCCTAGAGGATTTTTCGGGACCCGATGGTGGGAGTAAGTGCCCCCGGGTGGTCGAGACGAGAAAGTGGTGCGAGGGCAGGTGTGTTGGCAGGGCCGCCCTTGCCTTGGCAGCCCCTTTGCAGAGCCCCAGCAATGGCGCCTCCAGGCTGTCCCTATTTCTCCAGCCTAACCCTAAGCCTAACCCTAACCCTAGAGGATTTTCTGGGGCCCAATGGTGGGAGTAAGCGCCCCCGGGTGGTCGAGACGAGAAAGTGGTGCGAGGGCAGGTGTGTTGGCAGGGCCGCCCTTGCCTTGGCAGCCCCTTTGCAGAGCCCCTGCAATGGCGCCTCCAGGCTGTCCCTATTTCTCCAGCCTAACCCTAAGCCTAACCCTAACCCTAGAGGATTTCCGGGACATGATGGTGGGAGTAAGCGCCCCCGGGTGGTCGAGACGAGAAAGTGGTGCGAGGGCAGGTGTGTTGGCAGGGCCGCCCTTGCCTTGGCAGCCCCTTTGCAGAGCCCCTGCAATGGCGCCTCCAGGCTGTCCCTATTTCTCAAGCCTAACCCTAAGCCTAACCCTAACCCTAGAGGATTTCCGGGGCCCAATGATGGGAGTAAGTGCCCCCGGGTGGTCGAGACGAGAAAGTGGTGCGAGGGCAGGTGTGTTGGCAGGGTCGCCCTTGCCTTGGCAGCCCCTTTGCAGAGCCCCTGCAATGGCGCCTCCAGGCTGTCCCGATTTCTCCAGCCTAACCCTAAGCCTAACCCTAGAGAATTTTTCGGGACCCGATGGTGGGAGTAAGCACCCCCGGGTGGTCGAGACGAGAAAGTGGTGCGAGGGCAGGTGTGTTGGCAGGGCCGCCCTTGCCTTGGCAGCCCCTTTGCAGAGCCCCTGCAATGGCGCCTCCAGGCTGTCCCGATTTCTCAAGCCTAACCCTAACCCTAACCCTAACCCTAGAGGATTTCTGGGGCCCATTGATGGGAGTAAGCGCCCCCGGGTGGTCGAGACGAGAAAGTGGTGCGAGGGCAGGTGTGTTGGCAGGGCCGCCCTTGCCTTGGCAGCCCCTTTGCAGAGCCCCTGCAATGGCGCCTCCAGGCTGTCCCTATTTCTCCAGCCTAACCCTAACCCTAACCCTAGAGGATTTTCCGGGACCCGATGGTGGGAGTAAGTGCCCCCGGGTGGTCGAGACGAGAAAGTGGTGCGAGGGCAGGTGTGTTGGCAGGGCCGCCCTTGCCTTGGCAGCCCCTTTGCAGAGCCCCAGCAATGGCGCCTCCAGGCTGTCCCTATTTCTCCAGCCTAACCCTAAGCCTAACCCTAACCCTAGAGGATTTTCTGGGGCCCAATGGTGGGAGTAAGCGCCCCCGGGTGGTCGAGACGAGAAAGTGGTGCGAGGGCAGGTGTGTTGGCAGGGCCGCCCTTGCCTTGGCAGCCCCTTTGCAGAGCCCCTGCAATGGCGCCTCCAGGCTGTCCCTATTTCTCCAGCCTAACCCTAACCCTAACCCTAACCCTAGAGGATTTTCTGGGGCCCAATGGTGGGAGTAAGCGCCCCCGGGTGGTCGAGACGAGAAAGTGGTGCGAGGGCAGGTGTGTTGGCAGGGCCGCCCTTGCCTTGGCAGCCCCTTTGCAGAGCCCCTGCAATGGCGCCTCCAGGCTGTCCCTATTTCTCCAGCCTAACCCTAAACCTAACCCTAACCCTAGAGGATTTCTGGGGCCCAATGGTGGGAGTAAGTGCCCCCGGGTGGTCGAGACGAGAAAGTGGTGCGAGGGCAGGTGTGTTGGCAGGGCCGCCCTTGCCTTGGCAGCCCCTTTGCAGAGCCCCTGCAATGGCGCCTCCAGGCTGTCCCTATTTCTCAAGCCTAACCCTAACCCTAACCCTAGAGGATTTTTCGGGACCCGATGGTGGGAGTAAGTGCCCCCGGGTGGTCGAGACGAGAAAGTGGTGCGAGGGCAGGTGTGTTGGCAGGGCCGCCCTTGCCTTGGCAGCCCCTTTGCAGAGCCCCAGCAATGGCGCCTCCAGGCTGTCCCTATTTCTCCAGCCTAACCCTAAGCCTAACCCTAACCCTAGAGGATTTTCTGGGGCCCAATGGTGGGAGTAAGCGCCCCCGGGTGGTCGAGACGAGAAAGTGGTGCGAGGGCAGGTGTGTTGGCAGGGCCGCCCTTGCCTTGGCAGCCCCTTTGCAGAGCCCCTGCAATGGTGCCTCCAGGCTGTCCCTATTTCTCCAGCCTAACCCTAACCCTAACCCTAGAGGATTTTTCGGGACCCGATGGTGGGAGTAAGTGCCCCCGGGTGGTCGAGACGAGAAAGTGGTGCGAGGGCAGGTGTGTTGGCAGGGCCGCCCTTGCCTTGGCAGCCCCTTTGCAGAGCCCCAGCAATGGCGCCTCCAGGCTGTCCCTATTTCTCCAGCCTAACCCTAAGCCTAACCCTAACCCTAGAGGATTTTCTGGGGCCCAATGGTGGGAGTAAGCGCCCCCGGGTGGTCGAGACGAGAAAGTGGTGCGAGGGCAGGTGTGTTGGCAGGGCCGCCCTTGCCTTGGCAGCCCCTTTGCAGAGCCCCTGCAATGGCGCCTCCAGGCTGTCCCTATTTCTCCAGCCTAACCCTAAGCCTAACCCTAACCCTAGAGGATTTCCGGGACATGATGGTGGGAGTAAGCGCCCCCGGGTGGTCGAGACGAGAAAGTGGTGCGAGGGCAGGTGTGTTGGCAGGGCCGCCCTTGCCTTGGCAGCCCCTTTGCAGAGCCCCTGCAATGGCGCCTCCAGGCTGTCCCTATTTCTCAAGCCTAACCCTAAGCCTAACCCTAACCCTAGAGGATTTCCGGGGCCCAATGATGGGAGTAAGTGCCCCCGGGTGGTCGAGACGAGAAAGTGGTGCGAGGGCAGGTGTGTTGGCAGGGTCGCCCTTGCCTTGGCAGCCCCTTTGCAGAGCCCCTGCAATGGCGCCTCCAGGCTGTCCCGATTTCTCCAGCCTAACCCTAAGCCTAACCCTAGAGAATTTTTCGGGACCCGATGGTGGGAGTAAGCACCCCCGGGTGGTCGAGACGAGAAAGTGGTGCGAGGGCAGGTGTGTTGGCAGGGCCGCCCTTGCCTTGGCAGCCCCTTTGCAGAGCCCCTGCAATGGCGCCTCCAGGCTGTCCCGATTTCTCAAGCCTAACCCTAACCCTAACCCTAACCCTAGAGGATTTCTGGGGCCCATTGATGGGAGTAAGCGCCCCCGGGTGGTCGAGACGAGAAAGTGGTGCGAGGGCAGGTGTGTTGGCAGGGCCGCCCTTGCCTTGGCAGCCCCTTTGCAGAGCCCCTGCAATGGCGCCTCCAGGCTGTCCCTATTTCTCCAGCCTAACCCTAACCCTAACCCTAGAGGATTTTCCGGGACCCGATGGTGGGAGTAAGTGCCCCCGGGTGGTCGAGACGAGAAAGTGGTGCGAGGGCAGGTGTGTTGGCAGGGCCGCCCTTGCCTTGGCAGCCCCTTTGCAGAGCCCCAGCAATGGCGCCTCCAGGCTGTCCCTATTTCTCCAGCCTAACCCTAAGCCTAACCCTAACCCTAGAGGATTTTCTGGGGCCCAATGGTGGGAGTAAGCGCCCCCGGGTGGTCGAGACGAGAAAGTGGTGCGAGGGCAGGTGTGTTGGCAGGGCCGCCCTTGCCTTGGCAGCCCCTTTGCAGAGCCCCTGCAATGGCGCCTCCAGGCTGTCCCTATTTCTCCAGCCTAACCCTAACCCTAACCCTAACCCTAGAGGATTTTCTGGGGCCCAATGGTGGGAGTAAGCGCCCCCGGGTGGTCGAGACGAGAAAGTGGTGCGAGGGCAGGTGTGTTGGCAGGGCCGCCCTTGCCTTGGCAGCCCCTTTGCAGAGCCCCTGCAATGGCGCCTCCAGGCTGTCCCTATTTCTCCAGCCTAACCCTAAACCTAACCCTAACCCTAGAGGATTTCTGGGGCCCAATGGTGGGAGTAAGTGCCCCCGGGTGGTCGAGACGAGAAAGTGGTGCGAGGGCAGGTGTGTTGGCAGGGCCGCCCTTGCCTTGGCAGCCCCTTTGCAGAGCCCCTGCAATGGCGCCTCCAGGCTGTCCCTATTTCTCAAGCCTAACCCTAACCCTAACCCTAGAGGATTTTTCGGGACCCGATGGTGGGAGTAAGTGCCCCCGGGTGGTCGAGACGAGAAAGTGGTGCGAGGGCAGGTGTGTTGGCAGGGCCGCCCTTGCCTTGGCAGCCCCTTTGCAGAGCCCCAGCAATGGCGCCTCCAGGCTGTCCCTATTTCTCCAGCCTAACCCTAAGCCTAACCCTAACCCTAGAGGATTTTCTGGGGCCCAATGGTGGGAGTAAGCGCCCCCGGGTGGTCGAGACGAGAAAGTGGTGCGAGGGCAGGTGTGTTGGCAGGGCCGCCCTTGCCTTGGCAGCCCCTTTGCAGAGCCCCTGCAATGGTGCCTCCAGGCTGTCCCTATTTCTCCAGCCTAACCCTAAGCCTAACCCTAACCCTAGAGGATTTCTGGTACCCAATGGTGGGAGTAAGTGCCCCTGGGTGGTCGAGACGAGAAAGTGGTGCGAGGGCAGGTGTGTTGGCAGGGCCGCCCTTGCCTTGGCAGCCCCTTTGCAGAGCCCCTGCAATGGCGCCTCCAGGCTGTCCCTATTTCTCAAGCCTAACCCTAAGCCTAACCCTAACCCTAGAGGATTTCCGGGGCCCAATGATGGGAGTAAGTGCCCCCGGGTGGTCGAGACGAGAAAGTGGTGCGAGGGCAGGTGTGTTGGCAGGGTCGCCCTTGCCTTGGCAGCCCCTTTGCAGAGCCCCTGCAATGGCGCCTCCAGGCTGTCCCTATTTCTCCAGCCTAACCCTAAGCCTAACCCTAGAGAATTTTTCGGGACCCGATGGTGGGAGTAAGCGCCCCCGGGTGGTCGAGACGAGAAAGTGGTGCGAGGGCAGGTGTGTTGGCAGGGCCGCCCTTGCCTTGGCAGCCCCTTTGCAGAGCCCCTGCAATGGCGCCTCCAGGCTGTCCCTATTTCTCCAGCCTAACCCTAACCCTAACCCTAACCCTAGAGGATTTCTGGGGCCCATTGATGGGAGTAAGCGCCCCTGGGTGGTCGAGACGAGAAAGTGGTGCGAGGGCAGGTGTGTTGGCAGGGCCGCCCTTGCCTTGGCAGCCCCTTTGCAGAGCCCCTGCAATGGCGCCTCCAGGCTGTCCCTATTTCTCAAGCCTAACCCTAAGCCTAACCCTAACCCTAGAGGATTTCCGGGGCCCAATGATGGGAGTAAGTGCCCCCGGGTGGTCGAGACGAGAAAGTGGTGCGAGGGCAGGTGTGTTGGCAGGGCCGCCCTTGCCTTGGCAGCCCCTTTGCAGAGCCCCTGCAATGGCGCCTCCAGGCTGTCCCGATTTCTCCATCCTAACCCTAAGCCTAACCCTAACCCTAGAGGATTTCCGGGACCCGATGGTGGGAGTAAGTGCCCCCGGGTGGTCGAGACGAGAAAGTGGTGCGAGGGCAGGTGTGTTGGCAGGGCTGCCCTTGCCTTGGCAGCCCCTTTGCAGAGCCCCTGCAATGGTGCCTCCAGGCTGTCCCTATTTCTCCAGCCTAACCTTAACCCTAACCCTAACCCTAGAAGATTTTCTGGGACCCGATGGTGGGAGTAAGTGCCCCCGGGTGGTCGAGACGAGAAAGTGGTGCGAGGGCAGGTGTGTTGGCAGGGCCGCCCTTGCCTTGGCAGCCCCTTTGCAGAGCCCCTGCAATGGCGCCTCCAGGCTGTCCCGATTTCTCCAGCCTAACCCTAAGCCTAACCCTAACCCTAGAGGATTTCCGGGACCCGATGGTGGGAGTAAGTGCCCCCGGGTGGTCGAGACGAGAAAGTGGTGCGAGGGCAGGTGTGTTGGCAGGGCTGCCCTTGCCTTGGCAGCCCCTTTGCAGAGCCCCTGCAATGGTGCCTCCAGGCTGTCCCGATTTCTCAAGCCTAACCCTAAGCCTAACCCTAACCCTAGAGGATTTTCCGGGACCCAATGGTGGGAGTAAGCGCCCCCGGGTGGTCGAGACGAGAAAGTGGTGCGAGGGCAGGTGTGTTGGCAGGGCCGCCCTTGCCTTGGCAGCCCCTTTGCAGAGCCCCTGCAATGGCGCCTCCAGGCTGTCCCGATTTCTCCAGCCTAACCCTAACCCTAACCCTAACCCTAGAGGATTTTCTGGGGCCCAATGGTGGGAGTAAGTGCCCCCGGGTGGTCGAGACGAGAAAGTGGTGCGAGGGCAGGTGTGTTGGCAGGGCCGCCCTTGCCTTGGCAGCCCCTTTGCAGAGCCCCTGCAATGGCGCCTCCAGGCTGTCCCTATTTCTCCAGCCTAACCCTAAGCCTAACCCTAACCCTAGAGGATTTCTGGGGCCCGATGGTGGGAGTAAGTGCCCCCGGGTGGTCGAGACGAGAAAGTGGTGCGAGGGCAGGTGTGTTGGCAGGGCCGCCCTTGCCTTGGCAGCCCCTTTGCAGAGCCCCTGCAATGGCGCCTCCAGGCTGTCCCTATTTCTCCAGCCTAACCCTAACCCTAACCCTAGAGGATTTTTCGGGACCCGATGGTGGGAGTAAGTGCCCCCGGGTGGTCGAGACGAGAAAGTGGTGCGAGGGCAGGTGTGTTGGCAGGGCCGCCCTTGCCTTGGCAGCCCCTTTGCAGAGCCCCTGCAATGGCGCCTCCAGGCTGTCCCTATTTCTCCAGCCTAACCCTAACCCTAACCCTAGAGGATTTTTTGGGGCCCAATGGTGGGAGTAAGCGCCCCCGGGTGGTCGAGACGAGAAAGTGGTGCGAGGGCAGGTGTGTTGGCAGGGCCGCCCTTGCCTTGGCAGCCCCTTTGCAGAGCCCCTGCAATGGTGCCTCCAGGCAGTCCCTATTTCTCCAGCCTAACCCTAACCCTAACCCTAGAGGATTTCTGGGGCCCAATGGTGGGAGTAAGCGCCCCCGGGTGGTCGAGACGAGAAAGTGGTGCGAGGGCAGGTGTGTTGGCAGGGCCGCCCTTGCCTTGGCAGCCCCTTTGCAGAGCCCCTGCAATGGCGCCTCCAGGCTGTCCCGATTTCTCAAGCCTCACCCTAACCCTAGAGGATTTCCGGGACCCGATGGTGGGAGTAAGCGCCCCCGGGTGGTCGAGACGAGAAAGTGGTGCGAGGGCAGGTGTGTTGGCAGGGCCACTCTTGCCTTGGCAGCTCCTTTGCAGAGCCCCTGCAATGGCGCCTCCAGGCTGTCCCTATTTCTCAAGCCTAAACCTAGAGGATTTTCCGGGGCACGGTGGTGGGAATAAGTGCCCCGAGGTGGTGGAAAAGAGAAAGTGGTGCGAGGGCAGGTGTGTTGGCAGGGCCGCCCTTGCCTTGGCAGCCCCTTTGCAGAGCCCCTGCAATGGCGCCTCCAGGCTGTCCCTATTTCTCCAGCCTAACCCTAACCCTAACCCTAGAGGATTTTCTGGGGCTCGATGGTGGGAGTAAGCGCCCCCGGGTGGTCGAGACGAGAAAGTGGTGCGAGGGCAGGTGTGTTGGCAGGGCCGCCCTTGCCTTGGCAGCCCCTTTGCAGAGCCCCTGCAATGGCGCCTCCAGGCAGTCCCTATTTCTCCAGCCTAACCGTAACCCTAACCCTAGAGGATTTCTGGGGCCCAATGGTGGGAGTAAGCGCCCCCGGGTGGTCGAGACGAGAAAGTGGTGCGAGGGCAGGTGTGTTGGCAGGGCCGCCCTTGCCTTGGCAGCCCCTTTGCAGAGCCCCTGCAATGGCGCCTCCAGGCTGTCCCGATTTCTCAAGCCTAACCCTAAGCCTAACCCTAACCCTAGAGGATTTTCTGGGGCCCGATGGTGGGAGTAAGCGCCCCCGGGTGGTCGAGACGAGAAAGTGGTGCGAGGGCAGGTGTGTTGGCAGGGCCGCCCTTGCCTTGGCAGCCCCTTTGCAGAGCCCCTGCAATGGCGCCTCCAGGCTGTCCCTATTTCTCAAGCCTAACCCTAAGCCTAACCCTAACCCTAGAGGATTTTCTGGGGCCCAATGGTGGGAGTAAGCGCCCCCGGGTGGTCGAGACGAGAAAGTGGTGCGAGGGCAGGTGTGTTGGCAGGGCCGCCCTTGCCTTGGCAGCCCCTTTGCAGAGCCCCTGCAATGGCGCCTCCAGGCTGTCCCTATTTCTCCAGACTAACCTTAACCCTAACCCTAACCCTAGAGGTTTTCCGGGGCCCGATGGTGGGAGTAAGTGCCCCCGGGTGGTCGAGACGAGAAAGTGGTGCGAGGGCAGGTGTGTTGGCAGGGCCGCCCTTGCCTTGGCAGCCCCTTTGCAGAGCCCCTGCAATGGTGCCTCCAGGCTGTCCCGATTTCTCCAGCCTAACCCTAACCCTAAGCCTAACCCTAGAGGATTTCCGGGACCCGATGGTGGGAGTAAGTGCCCCCGGGTGGTCGAAACGAGAAAGTGGTGCGAGGGCAGGTGTGTTGGCAGGGCTGCCCTTGCCTTGGCAGCCCCTTTGCAGAGCCCCTGCAATGGTGCCTCCAGGCTGTCCGTATTTCTCCAGCCTAACCCTAAGCCTAACCCTAACCCTAGAGGATTTTCCGGGACCCGATGGTGGGAGTAAGCGCCCCCGGGTGGTCGAGACGAGAAAGTGGTGCGAGGGCAGGTGTGTTGGCAGGGCCGCCCTTGCCTTGGCAGCCCCTTTGCAGAGCCCCAGCAATGGCGCCTCCAGGCTGTCCCTATTTCTCCAGCCTAACCCTAAGCCTAACCCTAACCCTAGAGGATTTTCTGGGGCCCAATGGTGGGAGTAAGCGCCCCCGGGTGGTCGAGACGAGAAAGTGGTGCGAGGGCAGGTGTGTTGGCAGGGCCGCCCTTGCCTTGGCAGCCCCTTTGCAGAGCCCCTGCAATGGCGCCTCCAGGCTGTCCCTATTTCTCCAGCCTAACCCTAACCCTAACCCTAACCCTAGAGGATTTCTGGGGCCCGATGGTGGGAGTAAGTGCCCCCGGGTGGTCGAGACGAGAAAGTGGTGCGAGGGCAGGTGTGTTGGCAGGGCCGCCCTTGCCTTGGCAGCCCCTTTGCAGAGCCCCTGCAATGGCGCCTCCAGGCTGTCCCTATTTCTCAAGCCTAACCCTAACCCTAACCCTAACCCTAGAGGATTTCCGGGACCCGATGGTGGGAGTAAGCGCCCGCGGGTGGTCGAGACGAGAAAGTGGTGCGAGGGCAGGTGTGTTGGCAGGGCCGCCCTTGCCTTGGCAGCCCCTTTGCAGAGCCCCTGCAATGGCGCCTCCAGGCTGTCCCGATTTCTCCAGCCTAACCCTAACCCTAGAGGATTTGTGGGGCCTGATGGTGGGAGTAAGCGCCCCCGGGTGGTCGAGACGAGAAAGTGGTGCGAGGGCAGGTGTGTTGGCAGGGCCGCCCTTGCCTTGGCAGCCCCTTTGCAGAGCCCCTGCAATGGCGCCTCCAGGCTGTCCCGATTTCTCCAGCCTAACCCTAACCCTAAGCCTAACCCTAGAGGATTTCGGGGACCCGATGGTGGGAGTAAGTGCCCCCGGGTGGTCGAGACGAGAAAGTGGTGCGAGGGCAGGTGTGTTGGCAGGGCCGCCCTTGCCTTGGCAGCCCCTTTGCAGAGCCCCTGCAATGGTGCCTCCAGGCTGTCCCGATTTCTCCAGCCTAACCCTAACCCTAACCCTAACCCTAGAGGATTTTCCGGGACCCGATGGTGGGAGTAAGCGCCCCCGGGTGGTCGAGACGAGCAAGTGGTGCGAGGGCAGGTGTGTTGGCAGGGCCGCCCTTGCCTTGGCAGCCCCTTTGCAGAGCCCCTGCAATGGCGCCTCCAGGCTGTCCCTATTTCTCCAGCCTAACCCTAACCCTAACCCTAACCCTAGAGGATTTTCTGGGGCCCAATGGTGGGAGTAAGTGCCCCCGGGTGGTCGAGACGAGAAAGTGGTGCGAGGGCAGGTGTGTTGGCAGGGCCGCCCTTGCCTTGGCAGCCCCTTTGCAGAGCCCCTGCAATGGCGCCTCCAGGCTGTCCCTATTTCTCCAGCCTAACCCTAACCCTAACCCTAGAGGATTTCTGGGGCCCGATGGTGGGAGTAAGTGCCCCCGGGTGGTCGAGACGAGAAAGTGGTGCGAGGGCAGGTGTGTTGGCAGGGCCGCCCTTGCCTTGGCAGCCCCTTTGCAGAGCCCCTGCAATGGCGCCTCCAGGCTGTCCCTATTTCTCCAGCCTAACCCTAACCCTAAGCCTAACCCTAGAGGATTTTTCGGGACCCGATGGTGGGAGTAAGTGCCCCCGGGTGGTCGAGACAAGAAAGTGGTGCGAGGGCAGGTGTGTTGGCAGGGCCGCCCTTGCCTTGGCAGCCCCTTTGCAGAGCCCCTGCAATGGCGCCTCCAGGCTGTCCCTATTTCTCAAGCCTAACCCTAAGCCTAACCCTAACCCTAGAGGATTTCCGGGACCCGATGGTGGGAGTAAGTGCCCCCGGGTGGTCGAGACGAGAAAGTGGTGCGAGGGCAGGTGTGTTGGCAGGGCCGCCCTTGCCTTGGCAGCCCCTTTGCAGAGCCCCTGCAATGGCGCCTCCAGGCTGTCCCTATTTCTCCAGCCTAACCCTAAGCCTAACCCTAGAGGATTTTTCGGGACCCGATGGTGGGAGTAAGTGCCCCCGGGTGGTCGAGACGAGAAAGTGGTGCGAGGGCAGGTGTGTTGGCAGGGCCGCCCTTGCCTTGGCAGCCCCTTTGCAGAGCCCCTGCAATGGCGCCTCCAGGCTGTCCCTATTTCTCCAGCCTAACCCTAACCCTAACCCTAGAGGATTTTTTGGGGCCCAATGGTGGGAGTAAGCGCCCCCGGGTGGTCGAGACGAGAAAGTGGTGCGAGGGCAGGTGTGTTGGCAGAGCCGCCCTTGCCTTGGCAGCCCCTTTGCAGAGCCCCTGCAATGGCGCCTCCAGGCTGTCCCGATTTCTCCAGCCTAACCCTAACCCTAACCCTAACCCTAGAGGATTTTCCGGGACTCGATGGTGGGAGTAAGCGCTCCCGGGTGGTCGAGACGAGAAAGTGGTGCGAGGGCAGGTGTGTTGGCAGGGCCGCCCTTGCCTTGGCAGCCCCTTTGCAGAGCCCCTGCAATGGCGCCTCCAGGCTGTCCCTATTTCTCCAGCCTAACCCTAAGCCTAACCCTAACCCTAGAGGATTTCCGGGACACGATGGTGGGAGTAAGCGCCCCCGGGTGGTCGAGACGAGAAAGTGGTGCGAGGGCAGGTGTGTTGGCAGGGCCGCCCTTGCCTTGGCAGCCCCTTTGCAGAGCCCCTGCAATGGCGCCTCCAGGCTGTCCCTATTTCTCCAGCCTAACCCTAACCCTAACCCTAGAGGATTTCCGGGGCCCAATGGTGGGAGTAAGCGCCCCCGGGTGGTCGAGACGAGAAAGTGGTGCGAGGGCAGGTGTGTTGGCAGGGCCGCCCTTGCCTTGGCAGCCCCTTTGCAGAGCCCCTGCAATGGTGCCTCCAGGCTGTCCCGATTTCTCAAGCCTAAGCCTAACCCTAACCCTAGAGGATTTTCCGGGGCCCGATGGTGGGAGTAAGTGCCCCCGGGTGGTCGAGACAAGAAAGTGGTGCGAGGGCAGGTGTGTTGGCAGGGCCGCCCTTGCCTTGGCAGCCCCTTTGCAGAGCCCCTGCAATGGCGCCTCCAGGCTGTCCCGATTTCTCCAGCCTAACCCTAACCCTAGAGGATTTTTCGGGACCCGATGGTGGGAGTAAGTGCCCCCGGGTGGTCGAGACGAGAAAGTGGTGCGAGGGCAGGTGTGTTGGCAGGGCCGCCCTTGCCTTGGCAGCCCCTTTGCAGAGCCCCTGCAATGGTGCCTCCAGGCTGTCCCTATTTCTCCAGCCTAACCCTAACCCTAACCCTAACCCTAGAGGATTTTCTGGGGCCCAATGGTGGGAGTAAGCGCCCCCGGGTGGTCGAGACGAGAAAGTGGTGCGAGGGCAGGTGTGTTGGCAGGGCCGCCCTTGCCTTGGCAGCCCCTTTGCAGAGCCCCTGCAATGGCGCCTCCAGGCTGTCCCGATTTCTCCAGCCTAACCCTAACCCTAACCCTAACCCTAGAGGATTTCTGGGGCCCGATGGTGGGAGTAAGTGCCCCCGGGTGGTCGAGACGAGAAAGTGGTGCGAGGGCAGGTGTGTTGGCAGGGCCGCCCTTGCCTTGGCAGCCCCTTTGCAGAGCCCCTGCAATGGCGCCTCCAGGCTGTCCCTATTTCTCCAGCCTAACCCTAACCCTAACCCTAGAGGATTTTTCGGGACCCGATGGTGGGAGTAAGTGCCCCCGGGTGGTCGAGACGAGAAAGTGGTGCGAGGGCAGGTGTGTTGGCAGGGCCGCCCTTGCCTTGGCAGCCCCTTTGCAGAGCCCCTGCAATGGCGCCTCCAGGCTGTCCCTATTTCTCCAGCCTAACCCTAAGCCTAACCCTAACCCTAGAGGATTTTCTGGGGCCCAATGGTGGGAGTAAGCGCCCCCGGGTGGTCGAGACGAGAAAGTGGTGCGAGGGCAGGTGTGTTGGCAGGGCCGCCCTTGCCTTGGCAGCCCCTTTGCAGAGCCCCTGCAATGGCGCCTCCAGGCTGTCCCTATTTCTCCAGCCTAACCCTAACCCTAACCCTAACCCTAGAGGATTTCTGGTACCCAATGGTGGGAGTAAGTGCCCCTGGGTGGTCGAGACGAGAAAGTGGTGCGAGGGCAGGTGTGTTGGCAGGGCCGCCCTTGCCTTGGCAGCCCCTTTGCAGAGCCCCTGCAATGGCGCCTCCAGGCTGTCCCTATTTCTCAAGCCTAACCCTAAGCCTAACCCTAACCCTAGAGGATTTCCGGGGCCCAATGATGGGAGTAAGTGCCCCCGGGTGGTCGAGACGAGAAAGTGGTGCGAGGGCAGGTGTGTTGGCAGGGCCGCCCTTGCCTTGGCAGCCCCTTTGCAGAGCCCCTGCAATGGCGCCTCCAGGCTGTCCCGATTTCTCCAGCCTAACCCTAAGCCTAACCCTAGAGAATTTTTCGGGACCCGATGGTGGGAGTAAGCGCCCCCGGGTGGTCGAGACGAGAAAGTGGTGCGAGGGCAGGTGTGTTGGCAGGGCCGCCCTTGCCTTGGCAGCCCCTTTGCAGAGCCCCTGCAATGGCGCCTCCAGGCTGTCCCTATTTCTCCAGCCTAACCCTAACCCTAACCCTAACCCTAGAGGATTTCTGGGGCCCATTGATGGGAGTAAGCGCCCCCGGGTGGTCGAGACGAGAAAGTGGTGCGAGGGCAGGTGTGTTGGCAGGGCCGCCCTTGCCTTGGCAGCCCCTTTGCAGAGCCCCTGCAATGGCGCCTCCAGGCTGTCCCTATTTCTCCAGCCTAACCCTAACCCTAACCCTAACCCTAGAGGATTTTCCGGGACCCGATGGTGGGAGTAAGTGCCCCCGGGTGGTTGAGACGAGAAAGTGGTGTGAGGGCAGGTGTGTTGGCAGGGCCGCCCTTGCCTTGGCAGCCCCTTTGCAGAGCCCCTGCAATGGCGCCTCCAGGCTGTCCCTATTTCTCAAGCCTAACCCTAAGCCTAACCCTAACCCTAGAGGATTTCCGGGGCCCAATGATGGGAGTAAGTGCCCCCGGGTGGTCGAGACGAGCAAGTGGTGCGAGGGCAGGTGTGTTGGCAGGGCCGCCCTTGCCTTGGCAGCCCCTTTGCAGAGCCCCTGCAATGGTGCCTCCAGGCTGTCCCGATTTCTCCAGCCTAACCCTAACCCTAACCCTAGAGGATTTCTGGGGCCCAATGGTGGGAGTAAGCGCCCCCGGGTGGTCGAGACGAGAAAGTGGTGCGAGGGCAGGTGTGTTGGCAGGGCCGCCCTTGCCTTGGCAGCCCCTTTGCAGAGCCCCTGCAATGGTGCCTCCAGGCTGTCCCTATTTCTCCAGCCTAACCCTAACCCTAACCCTAACCCTAGAGGATTTTCTGGGGCGCGATGGTGGGAGTAAGTGCCCCCGGGTGGTCGAGACGAGAAAGTGGTGCGAGGGCAGGTGTGTTGGCAGGGCCGCCCTTGCCTTGGCAGCCCCTTTGCAGAGCCCCTGCAATGGCGCCTCCAGGCTGTCCCGATTTCTCCAGCCTAACCCTAACCCTAACCCTAACCCTAGAGGATTTCTGGGGCCCGATGGTGGGAGTAAGTGCCCCCGGGTGGTCGAGACGAGAAAGTGGTGCGAGGGCAGGTGTGTTGGCAGGGCCGCCCTTGCCTTGGCAGCCCCTTTGCAGAGCCCCTGCAATGGCGCCTCCAGGCTGTCCCTATTTCTCCAGCCTAACCCTAACCCTAACCCTAGAGGATTTTTCGGGACCCGATGGTGGGAGTAAGTGCCCCCGGGTGGTCGAGACGAGAAAGTGGTGCGAGGGCAGGTGTGTTGGCAGGGCCGCCCTTGCCTTGGCAGCCCCTTTGCAGAGCCCCTGCAATGGCGCCTCCAGGCTGTCCCTATTTCTCCAGCCTAACCCTAAGCCTAACCCTAACCCTAGAGGATTTTCTGGGGCCCAATGGTGGGAGTAAGCGCCCCCGGGTGGTCGAGACGAGAAAGTGGTGCGAGGGCAGGTGTGTTGGCAGGGCCGCCCTTGCCTTGGCAGCCCCTTTGCAGAGCCCCTGCAATGGCGCCTCCAGGCTGTCCCTATTTCTCCAGCCTAACCCTAACCCTAACCCTAACCCTAGAGGATTTCTGGTACCCAATGGTGGGAGTAAGTGCCCCTGGGTGGTCGAGACGAGAAAGTGGTGCGAGGGCAGGTGTGTTGGCAGGGCCGCCCTTGCCTTGGCAGCCCCTTTGCAGAGCCCCTGCAATGGCGCCTCCAGGCTGTCCCTATTTCTCAAGCCTAACCCTAAGCCTAACCCTAACCCTAGAGGATTTCCGGGGCCCAATGATGGGAGTAAGTGCCCCCGGGTGGTCGAGACGAGAAAGTGGTGCGAGGGCAGGTGTGTTGGCAGGGTCGCCCTTGCCTTGGCAGCCCCTTTGCAGAGCCCCTGCAATGGCGCCTCCAGGCTGTCCCTATTTCTCCAGCCTAACCCTAAGCCTAACCCTAGAGAATTTTTCGGGACCCGATGGTGGGAGTAAGCGCCCCCGGGTGGTCGAGACGAGCAAGTGGTGCGAGGGCAGGTGTGTTGGCAGGGCCGCCCTTGCCTTGGCAGCCCCTTTGCAGAGCCCCTGCAATGGCGCCTCCAGGCTGTCCCTATTTCTCCAGCCTAACCCTAACCCTAACCCTAACCCTAGAGGATTTCTGGGGCCCATTGATGGGAGTAAGCGCCCCCGGGTGGTCGAGACGAGAAAGTGGTGCGAGGGCAGGTGTGTTGGCAGGGCCGCCCTTGCCTTGGCAGCCCCTTTGCAGAGCCCCTGCAATGGCGCCTCCAGGCTGTCCCTATTTCTCCAGCCTAACCCTAAGCCTAACCCTAACCCTAGAGGATTTTCCGGGGCCCGATGGTGGGAGTAAGTGCCCCCGGGTGGTCGAGACGAGAAAGTGGTGCGAGGGCAGGTGTGTTGGCAGGGCCGCCCTTGCCTTGGCAGCCCCTTTGCAGAGCCCCTGCAATGGCGCCTCCAGGCTGTCCCTATTTCTCAAGCCTAACCCTAAGCCTAACCCTAACCCTAGAGGATTTTCTGGGGCCCGATGGTGGGAGTAAGTGCCCCCGGGTGGTCGAGACGAGAAAGTGGTGCGAGGGCAGGTGTGTTGGCAGGGCCGCCCTTGCCTTGGCAGCCCCTTTGCAGAGCCCCTGCAATGGCGCCTCCAGGCTGTCCCGATTTCTCCAGCCTAACCCTAAGCCTAACCCTAACCCTAGAGGATTTTTCGGGACCCGATGGTGGGAGTAAGTGCCCCCGGGTGGTCGAGACGAGAAAGTGGTGCGAGGGCAGGTGTGTTGGCAGGGCCGCCCTTGCCTTGGCAGCCCCTTTGCAGAGCCCCTGCAATGGCGGCTCCAGGCTGTCCCGATTTCTCCAGCCTAACCCTAACCCTAACCCTAACCCTAGAGGATTTTTTGGGGCCCAATGGTGGGAGTAAGCGCCCCCGGGTGGTCGAGACGAGAAAGTGGTGCGAGGGCAGGTGTGTTGGCAGGGCCGCCCTTGCCTTGGCAGCCCCTTTGCAGAGCCCCTGCAATGGCGCCTCCAGGCTGTCCCTATTTCTCCAGCCTAACCCTAAGCCTAACCCTAACCCTAGAGGATTTCCGGGGCCCAATGATGGGAGTAAGTGCCCCCGGGTGGTCGAGACGAGAAAGTGGTGTGAGGGCAGGTGTGTTGGCAGGGCCGCCCTTGCCTTGGCAGCCCCTTTGCAGAGCCCCTGCAATGGCGCCTCCAGGCTGTCCCTATTTCTCCAGCCTAACCCTAAGCCTAACCCTAACCCTAGAGGATTTTCCGGGGCCCGATGGTGGGAGTAAGTGCCCCCGGGTGGTCGAGACGAGCAAGTGGTGCGAGGGCAGGTGTGTTGGCAGGGCCGCCCTTGCCTTGGCAGCCCCTTTGCAGAGCCCCTGCAATGGCGCCTCCAGGCTGTCCCTATTTCTCCAGCCTAACCCTAACCCTAACCCTAACCCTAGAGGATTTTCCGGAACACGATGGTGGGAGTAAGTGCCCCCGGGTGGTCGAGACGAGAAAGTGGTGCGAGGGCAGGTGTGTTGGCAGGGCCGCCCTTGCCTTGGCAGCCCCTTTGCAGAGCCCCTGCAATGGCGCCTCCAGGCTGTCCCTATTTCTCAAGCCTAACCCTAAGCCTAAGCCTAACCCTAGAGGATTTTCTGGGGCCCGATGGTGGGAGTAAGCGCCCCTGGGTGGTCGAGACGAGAAAGTGGTGCGAGGGCAGGTGTGTTGGCAGGGCCGCCCTTGCCTTGGCAGCCCCTTTGCAGAGCCCCTGCAATGGTGCCTCCAGGCTGCCCCGATTTCTCCAGCCTAACCCTAAGCCTAACCCTAACCCTAGAGGATTTCCGGGACCCGATGGTGGGAGTAAGTGCCCCCGGGTGGTCGAGACGAGAAAGTGGTGCGAGGGCAGGTGTGTTGGCAGGGCCGCCCTTGCCTTGGCAGCCCCTTTGCAGAGCCCCTGCAATGGTGCCTCCAGGCTGTCCCGATTTCTCCAGCCTAACCCTAACCCTAACCCTAGAGGATTTTCCGGGACTCGATGGTGGGAGTAAGCGCTCCCGGGTGGTCGAGATGAGAAAGTGGTGCGAGGGCAGGTGTGTTGGCAGGGCCGCCCTTGCCTTGGCAGCCCCTTTGCAGAGCCCCTGCAATGGTGCCTCCAGGCTGTCCCTATTTCTCAAGCCTAACCCTAACCCTAACCCTAACCCTAGAGGATTTTCTGGGGCGCGATGGTGGGAGTAAGCGCCCCCGGGTGGTCGAGACGAGAAAGTGGTGCGAGGGCAGGTGTGTTGGCAGGGCCGCCCTTGCCTTGGCAGCCCCTTTGCAGAGCCCCTGCAATGGCGCCTCCAGGCTGTCCCTATTTCTCCAGCCTAACCCTAAGCCTAACCCTAACCCTAGAGGATTTTCTGGGGACCAATGGTGGGAGTAAGCGCCCCCGGGTGGTCGAGACGAGAAAGTGGTGCGAGGGCAGGTGTGTTGGCAGGGCCGCCCTTGCCTTGGCAGCCCCTTTGCAGAGCCCCTGCAATGGCGCCTCCAGGCTGTCCCTATTTCTCCAGCCTAACCCTAACCCTAACCCTAGAGGATTTTTCGGGACCCGATGGTGGGAGTAAGTGCCCCCGGGTGGTCGAGACGAGAAAGTGGTGCGAGGGCAGGTGTGTTGGCAGGGCCGCCCTTGCCTTGGCAGCCCCTTTGCAGAGCCCCTGCAATGGCGCCTCCAGGCTGTCCCTATTTCTCCAGCCTAACCCTAAGCCTAACCCTAACCCTAGAGGATTTTTTGGGGCCCAATGGTGGGAGTAAGCGCCCCCGGGTGGTCGAGACGAGAAAGTGGTGCGAGGGCAGGTGTGTTGGCAGGGCCGCCCTTGCCTTGGCAGCCCCTTTGCAGAGCCCCTGCAATGGCGCCTCCAGGCTGTCCCTATTTCTCCAGCCTAACCCTAACCCTAACCCTAACCCTAGAGGATTTCTGGTACCCAATGGTGGGAGTAAGTGCCCCTGGGTGGTCGAGACGAGAAAGTGGTGCGAGGGCAGGTGTGTTGGCAGGGCCGCCCTTGCCTTGGCAGCCCCTTTGCAGAGCCCCTGCAATGGCGCCTCCAGGCTGTCCCTATTTCTCAAGCCTAACCCTAAGCCTAACCCTAACCCTAGAGGATTTCCGGGGCCCAATGATGGGAGTAAGTGCCCCCGGGTGGTCGAGACGAGAAAGTGGTGCGAGGGCAGGTGTGTTGGCAGGGTCGCCCTTGCCTTGGCAGCCCCTTTGCAGAGCCCCTGCAATGGCGCCTCCAGGCTGTCCCGATTTCTCCAGCCTAACCCTAAGCCTAACCCTAGAGAATTTTTCGGGACCCGATGGTGGGAGTAAGCGCCCCCGGGTGGTCGAGACGAGAAAGTGGTGCGAGGGCAGGTGTGTTGGCAGGGCCGCCCTTGCCTTGGCAGCCCCTTTGCAGAGCCCCTGCAATGGCGCCTCCAGGCTGTCCCTATTTCTCCAGCCTAACCCTAACCCTAACCCTAACCCTAGAGGATTTCTGGGGCCCATTGATGGGAGTAAGCGCCCCCGGGTGGTCGAGACGAGAAAGTGGTGCGAGGGCAGGTGTGTTGGCAGGGCCGCCCTTGCCTTGGCAGCCCCTTTGCAGAGCCCCTGCAATGGCGCCTCCAGGCTGTCCCTATTTCTCCAGCCTAACCCTAACCCTAACCCTAACCCTAGAGGATTTTCCGGGACCCGATGGTGGGAGTAAGTGCCCCCGGGTGGTTGAGACGAGAAAGTGGTGTGAGGGCAGG
Source organism: Struthio camelus (assembly GCF_040807025.1). Taxonomy (NCBI): domain Eukaryota; kingdom Metazoa; phylum Chordata; class Aves; order Struthioniformes; family Struthionidae; genus Struthio; species Struthio camelus. The sequence continues at coordinate 27,058,507 of NC_090981.1, forward strand.
TGTGTTGGCAGGGCCGCCCTTGCCTTGGCAGCCCCTTTGCAGAGCCCCTGCAATGGCGCCTCCAGGCTGTCCCTATTTCTCAAGCCTAACCCTAAGCCTAACCCTAACCCTAGAGGATTTCCGGGGCCCAATGATGGGAGTAAGTGCCCCCGGGTGGTCGAGACGAGCAAGTGGTGCGAGGGCAGGTGTGTTGGCAGGGCCGCCCTTGCCTTGGCAGCCCCTTTGCAGAGCCCCTGCAATGGTGCCTCCAGGCTGTCCCGATTTCTCCAGCCTAACCCTAACCCTAACCCTAGAGGATTTTCTGGGGCCCGATGGTGGGAGTAAGTGCCCCTGGGTGGTCGAGACGAGAAAGTGGTGCGAGGGCAGGTGTGTTGGCAGGGCCGCCCTTGCCTTGGCAGCCCCTTTGCAGAGCCCCTGCAATGGCGGCTCCAGGCTGTCCCGATTTCTCCAGCCTAACCCTAACCCTAACCCTAACCCTAGAGGATTTTTTGGGGCCCAATGGTGGGAGTAAGCGCCCCCGGGTGGTCGAGACGAGAAAGTGGTGCGAGGGCAGGTGTGTTGGCAGGGCCGCCCTTGCCTTGGCAGCCCCTTTGCAGAGCCCCTGCAATGGCGCCTCCAGGCTGTCCCTATTTCTCCAGCCTAACCCTAAGCCTAACCCTAACCCTAGAGGATTTCCGGGGCCCAATGATGGGAGTAAGTGCCCCCGGGTGGTCGAGACGAGAAAGTGGTGTGAGGGCAGGTGTGTTGGCAGGGCCGCCCTTGCCTTGGCAGCCCCTTTGCAGAGCCCCTGCAATGGCGCCTCCAGGCTGTCCCTATTTCTCCAGCCTAACCCTAAGCCTAACCCTAACCCTAGAGGATTTTCCGGGGCCCGATGGTGGGAGTAAGTGCCCCCGGGTGGTCGAGACGAGCAAGTGGTGCGAGGGCAGGTGTGTTGGCAGGGCCGCCCTTGCCTTGGCAGCCCCTTTGCAGAGCCCCTGCAATGGCGCCTCCAGGCTGTCCCTATTTCTCCAGCCTAACCCTAACCCTAACCCTAACCCTAGAGGATTTTCCGGAACACGATGGTGGGAGTAAGTGCCCCCGGGTGGTCGAGACGAGAAAGTGGTGCGAGGGCAGGTGTGTTGGCAGGGCCGCCCTTGCCTTGGCAGCCCCTTTGCAGAGCCCCTGCAATGGCGCCTCCAGGCTGTCCCTATTTCTCAAGCCTAACCCTAAGCCTAAGCCTAACCCTAGAGGATTTTCTGGGGCCCGATGGTGGGAGTAAGCGCCCCTGGGTGGTCGAGACGAGAAAGTGGTGCGAGGGCAGGTGTGTTGGCAGGGCCGCCCTTGCCTTGGCAGCCCCTTTGCAGAGCCCCTGCAATGGTGCCTCCAGGCTGCCCCGATTTCTCCAGCCTAACCCTAAGCCTAACCCTAACCCTAGAGGATTTCCGGGACCCGATGGTGGGAGTAAGTGCCCCCGGGTGGTCGAGACGAGAAAGTGGTGCGAGGGCAGGTGTGTTGGCAGGGCCGCCCTTGCCTTGGCAGCCCCTTTGCAGAGCCCCTGCAATGGTGCCTCCAGGCTGTCCCGATTTCTCCAGCCTAACCCTAACCCTAACCCTAGAGGATTTTCCGGGACTCGATGGTGGGAGTAAGCGCTCCCGGGTGGTCGAGATGAGAAAGTGGTGCGAGGGCAGGTGTGTTGGCAGGGCCGCCCTTGCCTTGGCAGCCCCTTTGCAGAGCCCCTGCAATGGTGCCTCCAGGCTGTCCCTATTTCTCAAGCCTAACCCTAACCCTAACCCTAACCCTAGAGGATTTTCTGGGGCGCGATGGTGGGAGTAAGCGCCCCCGGGTGGTCGAGACGAGAAAGTGGTGCGAGGGCAGGTGTGTTGGCAGGGCCGCCCTTGCCTTGGCAGCCCCTTTGCAGAGCCCCTGCAATGGCGCCTCCAGGCTGTCCCTATTTCTCCAGCCTAACCCTAAGCCTAACCCTAACCCTAGAGGATTTTCTGGGGACCAATGGTGGGAGTAAGCGCCCCCGGGTGGTCGAGACGAGAAAGTGGTGCGAGGGCAGGTGTGTTGGCAGGGCCGCCCTTGCCTTGGCAGCCCCTTTGCAGAGCCCCTGCAATGGCGCCTCCAGGCTGTCCCTATTTCTCCAGCCTAACCCTAACCCTAACCCTAGAGGATTTTTCGGGACCCGATGGTGGGAGTAAGTGCCCCCGGGTGGTCGAGACGAGAAAGTGGTGCGAGGGCAGGTGTGTTGGCAGGGCCGCCCTTGCCTTGGCAGCCCCTTTGCAGAGCCCCTGCAATGGCGCCTCCAGGCTGTCCCTATTTCTCCAGCCTAACCCTAAGCCTAACCCTAACCCTAGAGGATTTTTTGGGGCCCAATGGTGGGAGTAAGCGCCCCCGGGTGGTCGAGACGAGAAAGTGGTGCGAGGGCAGGTGTGTTGGCAGGGCCGCCCTTGCCTTGGCAGCCCCTTTGCAGAGCCCCTGCAATGGCGCCTCCAGGCTGTCCCTATTTCTCCAGCCTAACCCTAACCCTAACCCTAACCCTAGAGGATTTCTGGTACCCAATGGTGGGAGTAAGTGCCCCTGGGTGGTCGAGACGAGAAAGTGGTGCGAGGGCAGGTGTGTTGGCAGGGCCGCCCTTGCCTTGGCAGCCCCTTTGCAGAGCCCCTGCAATGGCGCCTCCAGGCTGTCCCTATTTCTCAAGCCTAACCCTAAGCCTAACCCTAACCCTAGAGGATTTCCGGGGCCCAATGATGGGAGTAAGTGCCCCCGGGTGGTCGAGACGAGAAAGTGGTGCGAGGGCAGGTGTGTTGGCAGGGTCGCCCTTGCCTTGGCAGCCCCTTTGCAGAGCCCCTGCAATGGCGCCTCCAGGCTGTCCCGATTTCTCCAGCCTAACCCTAAGCCTAACCCTAGAGAATTTTTCGGGACCCGATGGTGGGAGTAAGCGCCCCCGGGTGGTCGAGACGAGAAAGTGGTGCGAGGGCAGGTGTGTTGGCAGGGCCGCCCTTGCCTTGGCAGCCCCTTTGCAGAGCCCCTGCAATGGCGCCTCCAGGCTGTCCCTATTTCTCCAGCCTAACCCTAACCCTAACCCTAACCCTAGAGGATTTCTGGGGCCCATTGATGGGAGTAAGCGCCCCCGGGTGGTCGAGACGAGAAAGTGGTGCGAGGGCAGGTGTGTTGGCAGGGCCGCCCTTGCCTTGGCAGCCCCTTTGCAGAGCCCCTGCAATGGCGCCTCCAGGCTGTCCCTATTTCTCCAGCCTAACCCTAACCCTAACCCTAACCCTAGAGGATTTTCCGGGACCCGATGGTGGGAGTAAGTGCCCCCGGGTGGTTGAGACGAGAAAGTGGTGTGAGGGCAGGTGTGTTGGCAGGGCCGCCCTTGCCTTGGCAGCCCCTTTGCAGAGCCCCTGCAATGGCGCCTCCAGGCTGTCCCTATTTCTCAAGCCTAACCCTAAGCCTAACCCTAACCCTAGAGGATTTCCGGGGCCCAATGATGGGAGTAAGTGCCCCCGGGTGGTCGAGACGAGCAAGTGGTGCGAGGGCAGGTGTGTTGGCAGGGCCGCCCTTGCCTTGGCAGCCCCTTTGCAGAGCCCCTGCAATGGTGCCTCCAGGCTGTCCCGATTTCTCCAGCCTAACCCTAACCCTAACCCTAGAGGATTTCTGGGGCCCAATGGTGGGAGTAAGCGCCCCCGGGTGGTCGAGACGAGAAAGTGGTGCGAGGGCAGGTGTGTTGGCAGGGCCGCCCTTGCCTTGGCAGCCCCTTTGCAGAGCCCCTGCAATGGTGCCTCCAGGCTGTCCCTATTTCTCCAGCCTAACCCTAACCCTAACCCTAACCCTAGAGGATTTTCTGGGGCGCGATGGTGGGAGTAAGTGCCCCCGGGTGGTCGAGACGAGAAAGTGGTGCGAGGGCAGGTGTGTTGGCAGGGCCGCCCTTGCCTTGGCAGCCCCTTTGCAGAGCCCCTGCAATGGCGCCTCCAGGCTGTCCCGATTTCTCCAGCCTAACCCTAACCCTAACCCTAACCCTAGAGGATTTCTGGGGCCCGATGGTGGGAGTAAGTGCCCCCGGGTGGTCGAGACGAGAAAGTGGTGCGAGGGCAGGTGTGTTGGCAGGGCCGCCCTTGCCTTGGCAGCCCCTTTGCAGAGCCCCTGCAATGGCGCCTCCAGGCTGTCCCTATTTCTCCAGCCTAACCCTAACCCTAACCCTAGAGGATTTTTCGGGACCCGATGGTGGGAGTAAGTGCCCCCGGGTGGTCGAGACGAGCAAGTGGTGCGAGGGCAGGTGTGTTGGCAGGGCCGCCCTTGCCTTGGCAGCCCCTTTGCAGAGCCCCTGCAATGGCGCCTCCAGGCTGTCCCTATTTCTCCAGCCTAACCCTAAGCCTAACCCTAACCCTAGAGGATTTTCTGGGGCCCAATGGTGGGAGTAAGCGCCCCCGGGTGGTCGAGACGAGAAAGTGGTGCGAGGGCAGGTGTGTTGGCAGGGCCGCCCTTGCCTTGGCAGCCCCTTTGCAGAGCCCCTGCAATGGCGCCTCCAGGCTGTCCCTATTTCTCCAGCCTAACCCTAACCCTAACCCTAACCCTAGAGGATTTCTGGTACCCAATGGTGGGAGTAAGTGCCCCTGGGTGGTCGAGACGAGAAAGTGGTGCGAGGGCAGGTGTGTTGGCAGGGCCGCCCTTGCCTTGGCAGCCCCTTTGCAGAGCCCCTGCAATGGCGCCTCCAGGCTGTCCCTATTTCTCAAGCCTAACCCTAAGCCTAACCCTAACCCTAGAGGATTTCCGGGGCCCAATGATGGGAGTAAGTGCCCCCGGGTGGTCGAGACGAGAAAGTGGTGCGAGGGCAGGTGTGTTGGCAGGGTCGCCCTTGCCTTGGCAGCCCCTTTGCAGAGCCCCTGCAATGGCGCCTCCAGGCTGTCCCTATTTCTCCAGCCTAACCCTAAGCCTAACCCTAGAGAATTTTTCGGGACCCGATGGTGGGAGTAAGCGCCCCCGGGTGGTCGAGACGAGAAAGTGGTGCGAGGGCAGGTGTGTTGGCAGGGCCGCCCTTGCCTTGGCAGCCCCTTTGCAGAGCCCCTGCAATGGCGCCTCCAGGCTGTCCCGATTTCTCCAGCCTAACCCTAACCCTAACCCTAACCCTAGAGGATTTCTGGGGCCCATTGATGGGAGTAAGCGCCCCCGGGTGGTCGAGACGAGAAAGTGGTGCGAGGGCAGGTGTGTTGGCAGGGCCGCCCTTGCCTTGGCAGCCCCTTTGCAGAGCCCCTGCAATGGCGCCTCCAGGCTGTCCCTATTTCTCCAGCCTAACCCTAACCCTAACCCTAACCCTAGAGGATTTTCCGGGACCCGATGGTGGGAGTAAGTGCCCCCGGGTGGTTGAGACGAGAAAGTGGTGCGAGGGCAGGTGTGTTGGCAGGGCCGCCCTTGCCTTGGCAGCCCCTTTGCAGAGCCCCTGCAATGGCGCCTCCAGGCTGTCCCTATTTCTCAAGCCTAACCCTAAGCCTAACCCTAACCCTAGAGGATTTCCGGGGCCCAATGATGGGAGTAAGTGCCCCCGGGTGGTCGAGACGAGCAAGTGGTGCGAGGGCAGGTGTGTTGGCAGGGCCGCCCTTGCCTTGGCAGCCCCTTTGCAGAGCCCCTGCAATGGTGCCTCCAGGCTGTCCCGATTTCTCCAGCCTAACCCTAACCCTAACCCTAGAGGATTTCTGGGGCCCGATGGTGGGAGTAAGCGCCCCCGGGTGGTCGAGACGAGAAAGTGGTGCGAGGGCAGGTGTGTTGGCAGGGCCGCCCTTGCCTTGGCAGCCCCTTTGCAGAGCCCCTGCAATGGCGCCTCCAGGCTGTCCCTATTTCTCCAGCCTAACCCTAAGCCTAACCCTAACCCTAGAGGATTTTCCGGGGCCCGATGGTGGGAGTAAGTGCCCCCGGGTGGTCGAGACGAGAAAGTGGTGCGAGGGCAGGTGTGTTGGCAGGGCCGCCCTTGCCTTGGCAGCCCCTTTGCAGAGCCCCTGCAATGGCGCCTCCAGGCTGTCCCTATTTCTCAAGCCTAACCCTAAGCCTAACCCTAACCCTAGAGGATTTTCTGGGGCCCGATGGTGGGAGTAAGTGCCCCCGGGTGGTCGAGACGAGAAAGTGGTGCGAGGGCAGGTGTGTTGGCAGGGCCGCCCTTGCCTTGGCAGCCCCTTTGCAGAGCCCCTGCAATGGCGCCTCCAGGCTGTCCCGATTTCTCCAGCCTAACCCTAAGCCTAACCCTAACCCTAGAGGATTTTTCGGGACCCGATGGTGGGAGTAAGTGCCCCCGGGTGGTCGAGACGAGAAAGTGGTGCGAGGGCAGGTGTGTTGGCAGGGCCGCCCTTGCCTTGGCAGCCCCTTTGCAGAGCCCCTGCAATGGCGGCTCCAGGCTGTCCCGATTTCTCCAGCCTAACCCTAACCCTAACCCTAACCCTAGAGGATTTTTTGGGGCCCAATGGTGGGAGTAAGCGCCCCCGGGTGGTCGAGACGAGAAAGTGGTGCGAGGGCAGGTGTGTTGGCAGGGCCGCCCTTGCCTTGGCAGCCCCTTTGCAGAGCCCCTGCAATGGCGCCTCCAGGCTGTCCCTATTTCTCCAGCCTAACCCTAAGCCTAACCCTAACCCTAGAGGATTTCCGGGGCCCAATGATGGGAGTAAGTGCCCCCGGGTGGTCGAGACGAGAAAGTGGTGTGAGGGCAGGTGTGTTGGCAGGGCCGCCCTTGCCTTGGCAGCCCCTTTGCAGAGCCCCTGCAATGGCGCCTCCAGGCTGTCCCTATTTCTCCAGCCTAACCCTAAGCCTAACCCTAACCCTAGAGGATTTTCCGGGGCCCGATGGTGGGAGTAAGTGCCCCCGGGTGGTCGAGACGAGAAAGTGGTGCGAGGGCAGGTGTGTTGGCAGGGCCGCCCTTGCCTTGGCAGCCCCTTTGCAGAGCCCCTGCAATGGCGCCTCCAGGCTGTCCCTATTTCTCCAGCCTAACCCTAACCCTAACCCTAACCCTAGAGGATTTTCCGGAACACGATGGTGGGAGTAAGTGCCCCCGGGTGGTCGAGACGAGAAAGTGGTGCGAGGGCAGGTGTGTTGGCAGGGCCGCCCTTGCCTTGGCAGCCCCTTTGCAGAGCCCCTGCAATGGCGCCTCCAGGCTGTCCCTATTTCTCAAGCCTAACCCTAAGCCTAAGCCTAACCCTAGAGGATTTTCTGGGGCCCGATGGTGGGAGTAAGCGCCCCTGGGTGGTCGAGACGAGAAAGTGGTGCGAGGGCAGGTGTGTTGGCAGGGCCGCCCTTGCCTTGGCAGCCCCTTTGCAGAGCCCCTGCAATGGTGCCTCCAGGCTGTCCCGATTTCTCCAGCCTAACCCTAAGCCTAACCCTAACCCTAGAGGATTTCCGGGACCCGATGGTGGGAGTAAGTGCCCCCGGGTGGTCGAGACGAGAAAGTGGTGCGAGGGCAGGTGTGTTGGCAGGGCCGCCCTTGCCTTGGCAGCCCCTTTGCAGAGCCCCTGCAATGGTGCCTCCAGGCTGTCCCGATTTCTCCAGCCTAACCCTAACCCTAACCCTAGAGGATTTTCCGGGACTCGATGGTGGGAGTAAGCGCTCCCGGGTGGTCGAGATGAGAAAGTGGTGCGAGGGCAGGTGTGTTGGCAGGGCCGCCCTTGCCTTGGCAGCCCCTTTGCAGAGCCCCTGCAATGGTGCCTCCAGGCTGTCCCTATTTCTCAAGCCTAACCCTAACCCTAACCCTAACCCTAGAGGATTTTCTGGGGCGCGATGGTGGGAGTAAGCGCCCCCGGGTGGTCGAGACGAGAAAGTGGTGCGAGGGCAGGTGTGTTGGCAGGGCCGCCCTTGCCTTGGCAGCCCCTTTGCAGAGCCCCTGCAATGGCGCCTCCAGGCTGTCCCTATTTCTCCAGCCTAACCCTAAGCCTAACCCTAACCCTAGAGGATTTTCTGGGGACCAATGGTGGGAGTAAGCGCCCCCGGGTGGTCGAGACGAGAAAGTGGTGCGAGGGCAGGTGTGTTGGCAGGGCCGCCCTTGCCTTGGCAGCCCCTTTGCAGAGCCCCTGCAATGGCGCCTCCAGGCTGTCCCTATTTCTCCAGCCTAACCCTAACCCTAACCCTAGAGGATTTCTGGGGCCCGATGGTGGGAGTAAGTACCCCCGGGTGGTCGAGACGAGAAAGTGGTGCGAGGGCAGGTGTGTTGGCAGGGCCGCCCTTGCCTTGGCAGCCCCTTTGCAGAGCCCCTGCAATGGCGCCTCCAGGCTGTCCCTATTTCTCCAGCCTAACCCTAACCCTAACCCTAACCCTAGAGGATTTCTGGGGCCCAATGGTGGGAGTAAGTGCCCCCGGGTGGTCGAGACGAGAAAGTGGTGCGAGGGCAGGTGTGTTGGCAGGGCCGCCCTTGCCTTGGCAGCCCCTTTGCAGAGCCCCTGCAATGGCGCCTCCAGGCTGTCCCGATTTCTCCAGCCTAACTCTAACCCTAACCCTAACCCTAGAGGATTTTCCGGGACCTGATGGTGGGAGTAAGTGCCCCCGGGTGGTCGAGACGAGAAAGTGGTGCGAGGGCAGGTGTGTTGGCAGGGCCGCCCTTGCCTTGGCAGCCCCTTTGCAGAGCCCCTGCAATGGCGCCTCCAGGCTGTCCCGATTTCTCCAGCCTAACCCTAACCCTAACCTTAACCCTAGAGGATTTCCGGGGCCCAATGATGGGAGTAAGTGCCCCCGGGTGGTCGAGACGAGAAAGTGGTGCGAGGGCAGGTGTGTTGGCAGGGCCGCCCTTGCCTTGGCAGCCCCTTTGCAGAGCCCCTGCAATGGCGCCTCCAGGCTGTCCCTATTTCTCCAGCCTAACCCTAACCCTAACCCTAACCCTAGAGGATTTTTCGGGACCCGATGGTGGGAGTAAGTGCCCCCGGGTGGTCGAGACGAGAAAGTGGTGCGAGGGCAGGTGTGTTGGCAGGGCCGCCCTTGCCTTGGCAGCCCCTTTGCAGAGCCCCTGCAATGGCGCCTCCAGGCTGTCCCTATTTCTCCAGCCTAACCCTAAGCCTAACCCTAACCCTAGAGGATTTTCCGGGGACCGATGGTGGGAGTAAGTGCCCCTGGGTGGTCGAGACGAGAAAGTGGTGCGAGGGCAGGTGTGTTGGCAGGGCCGCCCTTGCCTTGGCAGCCCCTTTGCAGAGCCCCTGCAATGGCGCCTCCAGGCTGTCCCTATTTCTCCAGCCTAACCCTAAGCCTAACCCTAACCCTAGAGGATTTCTGGGGCCCGATGGTGGGAGTAAGCGCCCCCGGGTGGTTGAGACGAGAAAGTGGTGCGAGTGCAGGTGTGTTGGCAGGGCCGCCCTTGCCTTGGCAGCCCCTTTGCAGAGCCCCTGCAATGGCGCCTCCAGGCTGTCCCTATTTCTCCAGCCTAACCCTAACCCTAACCCTAGAGGATTTTTCGGGACCCGATGGTGGGAGTAAGTGCCCCCGGGTGGTCGAGACGAGAAAGTGGTGCGAGGGCAGGTGTGTTGGCAGGGCCGCCCTTGCCTTGGCAGCCCCTTTGCAGAGCCCCTGCAATGGCGCCTCCAGGCTGTCCCGATTTCTCCAGCCTAACCCTAAGCCTAACCCTAACCCTAGAGGATTTTCTGGGGCCCGATGGTGGGAGTAAGTGCCCCCGGGTGGTCGAGACGAGAAAGTGGTGCGAGGGCAGGTGTGTTGGCAGGGCCGCCCTTGCCTTGGCAGCCCCTTTGCAGAGCCCCTGCAATGGCGCCTCCAGGCTGTCCCTATTTCTCAAGCCTAACCCTAAGCCTAACCCTAACCCTAGAGGATTTTCTGGGGCGCGATGGTGGGAGTAAGCGCCCCCGGGTGGTCGAGACGAGAAAGTGGTGCGAGGGCAGGTGTGTTGGCAGGGCCGCCCTTGCCTTGGCAGCCCCTTTGCAGAGCCCCTGCAATGGCGCCTCCAGGCTGTCCCGATTTCTCCAGCCTAACCCTAACCCTAACCCTAACCCTAACCCTAGAGGATTTCCGGGACCCGATGGTGGGAGTAAGTGCCCCCGGGTGGTCGAGACGAGAAAGTGGTGCGAGGGCAGGTGTGTTGGCAGGGCCGCCCTTGCCTTGGCAGCCCCTTTGCAGAGCCCCTGCAATGGCGCCTCCAGGCTGTCCCGATTTCTCCAGCCTAACCCTAACCATAACCCTAACCCTAGAGGATTTTCCGGGACTCGATGGTGGGAGTAAGCGCTCCCGGGTGGTCGAGACGAGAAAGTGGTGCGAGTGCAGGTGTGTTGGCAGGGCCGCCCTTGCCTTGGCAGCCCCTTTGCAGAGCCCCTGCAATGGTGCCTCCAGGCTGTCCCGATTTCTCCAGCCTAACCCTAACCCTAACCCTAACCCTAGAGGATTTTCCGGGACCCGTTGGTGGGAGTAAGCGCCCCCGGGTGGTCGAGACGAGAAAGTGGTGCGAGGGCAGGTGTGTTGGCAGGGCCGCCCTTGCCTTGGCAGCCCCTTTGCAGAGCCCCTGCAATGGCGCCTCCAGGCTGTCCCTATTTCTCAAGCCTAACCCTAAGCCTAACCCTAACCCTAGAGGATTTTCTGGGGCCCAATGGTGGGAGTAAGCGCCCCCGGGTGGTCGAGACGAGAAAGTGGTGCGAGGGCAGGTGTGTTGGCAGGGCCGCCCTTGCCTTGGCAGCCCCTTTGCAGAGCCCCTGCAATGGCGCCTCCAGGCTGTCCCGATTTCTCCAGCCTAACCCTAACCCTAACCCTAGAGGATTTCTGGGGCCCGATGGTGGGAGTAAGTACCCCCGGGTGGTCGAGACGAGAAAGTGGTGCGAGGGCAGGTGTGTTGGCAGGGCCGCCCTTGCCTTGGCAGCCCCTTTGCAGAGCCCCTGCAATGGTGCCTCCAGGCAGTCCGGATTTCTCCAGCCTAACTCTAACCCTAACCCTAACCCTAGAGGATTTCCGGGACCCGATGGTGGGAGTAAGTGCCCCCGGGTGGTCGAGACGAGAAAGTGGTGCGAGGGCAGGTGTGTTGGCAGGGCCGCCCTTGCCTTGGCAGCCCCTTTGCAGAGCCCCTGCAATGGCGCCTCCAGGCTGTCCCGATTTCTCCAGCCTAACCCTAAGCCTAACCTTAACCCTAGAGGATTTTCCGGGGCCCGATGGTGGGAGTAAGTGCCCCCGGGTGGTCGAGACGAGAAAGTGGTGCGAGGGCAGGTGTGTTGGCAGGGCCGCCCTTGCCTTGGCAGCCCCTTTGCAGAGCCCCTGCAATGGCGCCTCCAGGCTGTCCCTATTTCTCAAGCCTAACCCTAAGCCTAACCCTAACCCTAGAGGATTTTTCGGGACCCGATGGTGGGAGCAAGTGCCCCCGGGTTGTCGAGACGAGAAAGTGGTGCGAGGGCAGGTGTGTTGGCAGGGCCGCCCTTGCCTTGGCAGCCCCTTTGCAGAGCCCCTGCAATGGCGCCTCCAGGCTGTCCCTATTTCTCCAGCCTAACCCTAAGCCTAACCCTAACCCTAGAGGATTTTCTGGGGCCCGATGGTGGGAGTAAGTGCCCCCGGGTGGTCGAGACGAGAAAGTGGTGCGAGGGCAGGTGTGTTGGCAGGGCCGCCCTTGCCTTGGCAGCCCCTTTGCAGAGCCCCTGCAATGGCGCCTCCAGGCTGTCCCTATTTCTCCAGCCTAACCCTAACCCTAACCCTAACCCTAGAGGATTTCTGGGGCCCAATGGTGGGAGTAAGTGCCCCCGGGTGGTCGAGACGAGAAAGTGGTGCGAGGGCAGGTGTGTTGGCAGGGCCGCCCTTGCCTTGGCAGCCCCTTTGCAGAGCCCCTGCAATGGCGCCTCCAGGCTGTCCCTATTTCTCCAGCCTAACCCTAACCCTAACCCTAACCCTAGAGGATTTCCGGGGCCCAATGATGATAGTAAGTGCCCCCGGGTGGTCGAGACGAGAAAGTGGTGCGAGGGCAGGTGTGTTGGCAGGGCCGCCCTTGCCTTGGCAGCCCCTTTGCAGAGCCCCTGCATGGCGCCTCCAGGCTGTCCCGATTTCTCAAGCCTAACCCTAACCCTAACCCTAACCCTAACCCTAGAGGTTTTCCTGGACCCGATGGTGGGAGTAAGTGCCCCTGGGTGGTCGAGACGAGAAAGTGGTGCGAGGGCAGGTGTGTTGGCAGGGCCGCCCTTGCCTTGGCAGCCCCTTTGCAGAGCCCCTGCAATGGCGCCTCCAGGCTGTCCCGATTTCTCCAGCCTAACCCTAACCCTAACCCTAACCCTAGAGGATTTCTGGGGCCCGATGGTTGCAGTAAGCGCCCCCGGGTGGTCGAGACGAGAAAGTGGTGCGAGGGCAGGTGTGTTGGCAGGGCCGCCCTTGCCTTGGCAGCCCCTTTGCAGAGCCCCTGCAATGGCGCCTCCAGGCTGTCCCGATTTCTCCAGCCTAACCCTAACCCTAACCCTAGAGGATTTTTCGGGACCCGATGGTGGGAGTAAGTGCCCCCGGGTGGTCGAGACGAGAAAGTGGTGCGAGGGCAGGTGTGTTGGCAGGGCCGCCCTTGCCTTGGCAGCCCCTTTGCAGAGCCCCTGCAATGGCGCCTCCAGGCTGTCCCTATTTCTCCAGCCTAACCCTAAGCCTAACCCTAACCCTAGAGGATTTCTGGGGCCCATTGATGGGAGTAAGCGCCCCCGGGTGGTCGAGACGAGAAAGTGGTGCGAGGGCAGGTGTGTTGGCAGGGCCGCCCTTGCCTTGGCAGCCCCTTTGCAGAGCCCCTGCAATGGCGCCTCCAGGCTGTCCCGATTTCTCCAGCCTAACCCTAACCCCAACCCTAACCCTAGAGGATTTCCGGGGCCCGATGGTGGGAGTAAGCGCCCCCGGGTGGTCGAGACGAGAAAGTGGTGCGAGGGCAGGTGTGTTGGCAGGGCCGCCCTTGCCTTGGCAGCCCCTTTGCAGAGCCCCTGCAATGGCGCCTCCAGGCAGTCCCTATTTCTCCAGCCTAACCCTAAGCCTAACCCTAGAGGATTTCCGGGGCCCAATGGTGGGAGTAAGCGCCCCCGGGTGGTCGAGACGAGAAAGTGGTGCGAGGGCAGGTGTGTTGGCAGGGCCGCCCTTGCCTTGGCAGCCCCTTTGCAGAGCCCCTGCAATGGCGCCTCCAGGCTGTCCCTATTTCTCAAGCCTAACCCTAAGCCTAACCCTAACCCTAGAGGATTTTCTGGGGCCCGATGGTGGGAGTAAGTGCCCCCGGGTGGTCGAGACGAGAAAGTGGTGCGAGGGCAGGTGTGTTGGCAGGGCCGCCCTTGCCTTGGCAGCCCCTTTGCAGAGCCCCTGCAATGGCGCCTCCAGGCTGTCCCGATTTCTCCAGCCTAACCCTAAGCCTAACCCTAACCCTAGAGGATTTTTCGGGACCCGATGGTGGGAGTAAGTGCCCCCGGGTGGTCGAGACGAGAAAGTGGTGCGAGGGCAGGTGTGTTGGCAGGGCTGCCCTTGCCTTGGCAGCCCCTTTGCAGAGCCCCTGCAATGGCGCCTCCAGGCTGTCCCGATTTCTCCAGCCTAACCCTAACCCTAACCCTAACCCTAGAGGATTTCTGGTACCCAATGGTGGGAGTAAGTGCCCCCGGGTGGTCGAGACGAGAAAGTGGTGCGAGGGCAGGTGTGTTGGCAGGGCCGCCCTTGCCTTGGCAGCCCCTTTGCAGAGCCCCTGCAATGGCGCCTCCAGGCTGTCCCTATTTCTCCAGCCTAACCCTAACCCTAACCCTAACCCTAGAGGATTTTTCGGGACCCGATGGTGGGAGCAAGTGCCCCCGGGTGGTCGAGACGAGCAAGTGGTGCGAGGGCAGGTGTGTTGGCAGGGCCGCCCTTGCCTTGGCAGCCCCTTTGCAGAGCCCCTGCAATGGCGCCTCCAGGCTGTCCCGATTTCTCCAGCCTAACCCTAACCCTAACCCTAACCCTAGAGGATTTCCGGGGCCCGATGCTGGGAGTAAGCGCCCCCGGGTGGTCGAGACGAGAAAGTGGTGCGAGGGCAGGTGTGTTGGCAGGGCCGCCCTTGCCTTGGCAGCCCCTTTGCAGAGCCCCTGCAATGGCGCCTCCAGGCAGTCCCTATTTCTCCAGCCTAACCCTAACCCTAACCCTAACCCTAGAGGATTTCCGGGGCCCAATGGTGGGAGTAAGCGCCCCCGGGTGGTCGAGACGAGAAAGTGGTGCGAGGGCAGGTGTGTTGGCAGGGCCGCCCTTGCCTTGGCAGCCCCTTTGCAGAGCCCCTGCAATGGCGCCTCCAGGCTGTCCCTATTTCTCCAGCCTAACCCTAAGCCTAACCCTAACCCTAGAGGATTTTCTGGGGCCCGATGGTGGGAGTAAGTGCCCCCGGGTGGTCGAGACGAGAAAGTGGTGCGAGGGCAGGTGTGTTGGCAGGGCCGCCCTTGCCTTGGCAGCCCCTTTGCAGAGCCCCTGCAATGGCGCCTCCAGGCTGTCCCGATTTCTCCAGCCTAACCCTAACCCTAACCCTAACCCTAGAGGATTTTTCGGGACCCGATGGTGGGAGTAAGTGCCCCCGGGTGGTCGAGACGAGAAAGTGGTGCGAGGGCAGGTGTGTTGGCAGGGCCGCCCTTGCCTTGGCAGCCCCTTTGCAGAGCCCCTGCAATGGCGCCTCCAGGATGTCCCGATTTCTCCAGCCTAACCCTAACCCTAACCCTAACCCTAGAGGATTTTCCGGGACCCGTTGGTGGGAGTAAGCGCCCCCGGGTGGTCGAGACGAGAAAGTGGTGCGAGGGCAGGTGTGTTGGCAGGGCCGCCCTTGCCTTGGCAGCCCCTTTGCAGAGCCCCTGCAATGGCGCCTCCAGGCTGTCCCTATTTCTCCAGCCTAACCCTAAGCCTAACCCTAACCCTAGAGGATTTCCGGGGCCCAATGGTGGGAGTAAGCGCCCCCGGGTGGTCAAGACGAGAAAGTGGTGCGAGGGCAGGTGTGTTGGCAGGGCCGCCCTTGCCTTGGCAGCCCCTTTGCAGAGCCCCTGCAATGGCGCCTCCAGGCAGTCCCGATTTCTCCAGCCTAACCCTAAGCCTAACCCTAACCCTAGAGGATTTTCTGGGGCCCGATGGTGGGAGTAAGTGCCCCCGGGTGGTCGAGACGAGAAAGTGGTGCGAGGGCAGGTGTGTTGGCAGGGCCGCCCTTGCCTTGGCAGCCCCTTTGCAGAGCCCCTGCAATGGCGCCTCCAGGCTGTCCCGATTTCTCCAGCCTAACCCTAACCCTAACCCTAACCCTAGAGGATTTTTCGGGACCCGATGGTGGGAGTAAGTGCCCCCGGGTGGTCGAGACGAGAAAGTGGTGCGAGGGCAGGTGTGTTGGCAGGGCCGCCCTTGCCTTGGCAGCCCCTTTGCAGAGCCCCTGCAATGGCGCCTCCAGGCTGTCCCGATTTCTCCAGCCTAACCCTAACCCTAACCCTAACCCTAACCCTAGAGGATTTTCTGGGGCGCGATGGTGGGAGTAAGCGCCCCTGGGTGGTCGAGACGAGAAAGTGGTGCGAGGGCAGGTGTGTTGGCAGGGCCGCCCTTGCCTTGGCAGCCCCTTTGCAGAGCCCCTGCAATGGCGCCTCCAGGCTGTCCCTATTTCTCCAGCCTAACCCTAAGCCTAACCCTAACCCTAGAGGATTTTTCGGGACCCGATGGTGGGAGTAAGTGCCCCCGGGTGGTCGAGACGAGAAAGTGGTGCGAGGGCAGGTGTGTTGGCAGGGCCGCCCTTGCCTTGGCAGCCCCTTTGCAGAGCCCCTGCAATGGCGCCTCCAGGCTGTCCCGATTTCTCCAGCCTAACCCTAAGCCTAACCCTAACCCTAGAGGATTTCTGGGGCCCAATGGTGGGAGTAAGTGCCCCCGGGTGGACGAGACGAGAAAGTGGTGCGAAGGCAGGTGTGTTGGCAGGGCCGCCCTTGCCTTGGCAGCCCCTTTGCAGAGCCCCTGCAATGGCGCCTCCAGGCTGTCCCGATTTCTCCAGCCTAACCCTAACCCTAACCCTAACCCTAGAGGATTTTCTGGGGCGCGATGGTGGGAGTAAGTGCCCCCGGGTGGTCGAGACGAGAAAGTGGTGCGAGGGCAGGTGTGTTGGCAGGGCCGCCCTTGCCTTGGCAGCCCCTTTGCAGAGCCCCTGCAATGGCGCCTCCAGGCTGTCCCTATTTCTCCAGCCTAACCCTAACCCTAACCCTAACCCTAGAGGATTTCCGGGGCCCAATGATGGGAGTAAGTGCCCCCGGGTGGTCGAGACGAGAAAGTGGTGCGAGGGCAGGTGTGTTGGCAGGGCCGCCCTTGCCTTGGCAGCCCCTTTGCAGAGCCCCTGCAATGGCGCCTCCAGGCTGTCCCTATTTCTCAAGCCTAACCCTAACCCTAACGCTAACCCTAACCCTAGAGGTTTTCCGGGACCCGATGGTGGGAGTAAGTGCCCCTGGGTGGTCGAGACGAGAAAGTGGTGCGAGGGCAGGTGTGTTGGCAGGGCCGCCCTTGCCTTGGCAGCCCCTTTGCAGAGCCCCTGCAATGGCGCCTCCAGGCTGTCCCTATTTCTCCAGCCTAACCCTAAGCCTAACCCTAACCCTAGAGGATTTTTCGGGACCCGATGGTGGGAGCAAGTGCCCCCGGGTTGTCGAGACGAGAAAGTGGTGCGAGGGCAGGTGTGTTGGCAGAGCCGCCCTTGCCTTGGCAGCCCCTTTGCAGAGCCCCTGCAATGGCGCCTCCAGGCTGTCCCTATTTCTCCAGCCTAACCCTAAGCCTAACCCTAACCCTAGAGGATTTTCCGGGGCCCGATGGTGGGAGTAAGTGCCCCCGGGTGGTCGAGACGAGAAAGTGGTGCGAGGGCAGGTGTGTTGGCAGGGCCGCCCTTGCCTTGGCAGCCCCTTTGCAGAGCCCCTGCAATGGCGCCTCCAGGCTGTCCCGATTTCTCCAGCCTAACCCTAAGCCTAACCCTAACCCTAGAGGATTTCTGGGGCCCAATGATGGGAGTAAGTGCCCCCGGGTGGTCGAGACGAGAAAGTGGTGCGAGGGCAGGTGTGTTGGCAGGGCCGCCCTTGCCTTGGCAGCCCCTTTGCAGAGCCCCTGCAATGGCGCCTCCAGGCTGTCCCTATTTCTCCAGCCTAACCCTAACCCTAACCCTAACCCTAGAGGATTTCCGGGGCCCAATGATGGGAGTAAGTGCCCCCGGGTGGTCGAGACGAGAAAGTGGTGCGAGGGCAGGTGTGTTGGCAGGGCCGCCCTTGCCTTGGCAGCCCCTTTGCAGAGCCCCTGCATGGCGCCTCCAGGCTGTCCCTATTTCTCAAGCCTAACCCTAACCCTAACGCTAACCCTAACCCTAGAGGTTTTCCTGGACCCGATGGTGGGAGTAAGTGCCCCTGGGTGGTCGAGACGAGAAAGTGGTGCGAGGGCAGGTGTGTTGGCAGGGCCGCCCTTGCCTTGGCAGCCCCTTTGCAGAGCCCCTGCAATGGCGCCTCCAGGCTGTCCCGATTTCTCCAGCCTAACCCTAAGCCTAACCCTAACCCTAACCCTAGAGGATTTCTGGGGCCCGATGGTTGCAGTAAGCGCCCCCGGGTGGTCGAGACGAGAAAGTGGTGCGAGGGCAGGTGTGTTGGCAGGGCCGCCCTTGCCTTGGCAGCCCCTTTGCAGAGCCCCTGCAATGGCGCCTCCAGGCTGTCCCGATTTCTCCAGCCTAACCCTAACCCTAACCCTAGAGGATTTTTCGGGACCCGATGGTGGGAGTAAGTGCCCCCGGGTGGTCGAGACGAGAAAGTGGTGCGAGGGCAGGTGTGTTGGCAGGGCCGCCCTTGCCTTGGCAGCCCCTTTGCAGAGCCCCTGCAATGGCGCCTCCAGGCTGTCCCTATTTCTCCAGCCTAACCCTAACGCTAACCCTAACCCTAGAGGATTTCTGGGGCCCATTGATGGGAGTAAGCGCCCCCGGGTGGTCGAGACGAGAAAGTGGTGCGAGGGCAGGTGTGTTGGCAGGGCCGCCCTTGCCTTGGCAGCCCCTTTGCAGAGCCCCTGCAATGGCGCCTCCAGGCTGTCCCGATTTCTCCAGCCTAACCCTAACCCTAACCCTAACCCTAGAGGATTTCCGGGGCCCGATGGTGGGAGTAAGCGCCCCCGGGTGGTCGAGACGAGAAAGTGGTGCGAGGGCAGGTGTGTTGGCAGGGCCGCTCTTGCCTTGGCAGCCCCTTTGCAGAGCCCCTGCAATGGCGCCTCCAGGCAGTCCCTATTTCTCCAGCCTAACCCTAACCCTAACCCTAGAGGATTTCCGGGGCCCAATGGTGGGAGTAAGCGCCCCCGGGTGGTCGAGACGAGAAAGTGGTGCGAGGGCAGGTGTGTTGGCAGGGCCGCCCTTGCCTTGGCAGCCCCTTTGCAGAGCCCCTGCAATGGCGCCTCCAGGCTGTCCCTATTTCTCAAGCCTAACCCTAAGCCTAACCCTAACCCTAGAGGATTTTCTGGGGCCCAATGGTGGGAGTAAGTGCCCCCGGGTGGTCGAGACGAGAAAGTGGTGCGAGGGCAGGTGTGTTGGCAGGGCCGCCCTTGCCTTGGCAGCCCCTTTGCAGAGCCCCTGCAATGGCGCCTCCAGGCTGTCCCGATTTCTCCAGCCTAACCCTAAGCCTAACCCTAACCCTAGAGGATTTTTCGGGACCCGATGGTGGGAGTAAGTGCCCCCGGGTGGTCGAGACGAGAAAGTGGTGCGAGGGCAGGTGTGTTGGCAGGGCTGCCCTTGCCTTGGCAGCCCCTTTGCAGAGCCCCTGCAATGGCGCCTCCAGGCTGTCCCTATTTCTCCAGCCTAACCCTAACGCTAACCCTAACCCTAGAGGATTTCTGGGGCCCATTGATGGGAGTAAGCGCCCCCGGGTGGTCGAGACAAGAAAGTGGTGCGAGGGCAGGTGTGTTGGCAGGGCCGCCCTTGCCTTGGCAGCCCCTTTGCAGAGCCCCTGCAATGGCGCCTCCAGGCTGTCCCGATTTCTCCAGCCTAACCCTAACCCTAACCCTAACCCTAGAGGATTTCCGGGGCCCGATGGTGGGAGTAAGCGCCCCCGGGTGGTCGAGACGAGAAAGTGGTGCGAGGGCAGGTGTGTTGGCAGGGCCGCCCTTGCCTTGGCAGCCCCTTTGCAGAGCCCCTGCAATGGCGCCTCCAGGCTGTCCCTATTTCTCCAGCCTAACCCTAACCCTAACCCTAACCCTAGAGGATTTCCGGGGCCCAATGATGGGAGTAAGTGCCCCCGGGTGGTCGAGACGAGAAAGTGGTGCGAGGGCAGGTGTGTTGGCAGGGCCGCCCTTGCCTTGGCAGCCCCTTTGCAGAGCCCCTGCATGGCGCCTCCAGGCTGTCCCTATTTCTCAAGCCTAACCCTAACCCTAACGCTAACCCTAACCCTAGAGGTTTTCCGGGACCCGATGGTGGGAGTAAGTGCCCCTGGGTGGTCGAGACGAGAAAGTGGTGCGAGGGCAGGTGTGTTGGCAGGGCCGCCCTTGCCTTGGCAGCCCCTTTGCAGAGCCCCTGCAATGGCGCCTCCAGGCTGTCCCTATTTCTCCAGCCTAACCCTAAGCCTAACCCTAACCCTAGAGGATTTTTCGGGACCCGATGGTGGGAGCAAGTGCCCCCGGGTTGTCGAGACGAGAAAGTGGTGCGAGGGCAGGTGTGTTGGCAGAGCCGCCCTTGCCTTGGCAGCCCCTTTGCAGAGCCCCTGCAATGGCGCCTCCAGGCTGTCCCTATTTCTCCAGCCTAACCCTAAGCCTAACCCTAACCCTAGAGGATTTTCCGGGGCCCGATGGTGGGAGTAAGCGCCCCCGGGTGGTCGAGACGAGAAAGTGGTGCGAGGGCAGGTGTGTTGGCAGGGCCGCCCTTGCCTTGGCAGCCCCTTTGCAGAGCCCCTGCAATGGCGCCTCCAGGCTGTCCCGATTTCTCCAGCCTAACCCTAACCCTAACCCTAACCCTAGAGGATTTCTGGGGCCCAATGATGGGAGTAAGTGCCCCCGGGTGGTCGAGACGAGAAAGTGGTGCGAGGGCAGGTGTGTTGGCAGGGCCGCCCTTGCCTTGGCAGCCCCTTTGCAGAGCCCCTGCAATGGCGCCTCCAGGCTGTCCCTATTTCTCCAGCCTAACCCTAACCCTAACCCTAACCCTAGAGGATTTCCGGGGCCCAATGATGGGAGTAAGTGCCCCCGGGTGGTCGAGACGAGCAAGTGGTGCGAGGGCAGGTGTGTTGGCAGGGCCGCCCTTGCCTTGGCAGCCCCTTTGCAGAGCCCCTGCATGGCGCCTCCAGGCTGTCCCTATTTCTCAAGCCTAACCCTAACCCTAACCCTAACCCTAACCCTAGAGGTTTTCCTGGACCCGATGGTGGGAGTAAGTGCCCCTGGGTGGTCGAGACGAGAAAGTGGTGCGAGGGCAGGTGTGTTGGCAGGGCCGCCCTTGCCTTGGCAGCCCCTTTGCAGAGCCCCTGCAATGGCGCCTCCAGGCTGTCCCGATTTCTCCAGCCTAACCCTAACCCTAACCCTAACCCTAACCCTAGAGGATTTCTGGGGCCCGATGGTTGCAGTAAGCGCCCCCGGGTGGTCGAGACGAGAAAGTGGTGCGAGGGCAGGTGTGTTGGCAGGGCCGCCCTTGCCTTGGCAGCCCCTTTGCAGAGCCCCTGCAATGGCGCCTCCAGGCTGTCCCGATTTCTCAAGCCTAACCCTAACCCTAACCCTAGAGGATTTTTCGGGACCCGATGGTGGGAGTAAGTGCCCCCGGGTGGTCGAGACGAGAAAGTGGTGCGAGGGCAGGTGTGTTGGCAGGGCCGCCCTTGCCTTGGCAGCCCCTTTGCAGAGCCCCTGCAATGGCGCCTCCAGGCTGTCCCTATTTCTCCAGCCTAACCCTAACGCTAACCCTAACCCTAGAGGATTTCTGGGGCCCATTGATGGGAGTAAGCGCCCCCGGGTGGTCGAGACGAGAAAGTGGTGCGAGGGCAGGTGTGTTGGCAGGGCCGCCCTTGCCTTGGCAGCCCCTTTGCAGAGCCCCTGCAATGGCGCCTCCAGGCTGTCCCGATTTCTCCAGCCTAACCCTAACCCTAACCCTAACCCTAGAGGATTTCCGGGGCCCGATGGTGGGAGTAAGCGCCCCCGGGTGGTCGAGACGAGAAAGTGGTGCGAGGGCAGGTGTGTTGGCAGGGCCGCCCTTGCCTTGGCAGCCCCTTTGCAGAGCCCCTGCAATGGCGCCTCCAGGCAGTCCCTATTTCTCCAGCCTAACCCTAACCCTAACCCTAGAGGATTTCCGGGGCCCAATGGTGGGAGTAAGCGCCCCCGGGTGGTCAAGACGAGAAAGTGGTGCGAGGGCAGGTGTGTTGGCAGGGCCGCCCTTGCCTTGGCAGCCCCTTTGCAGAGCCCCTGCAATGGCGCCTCCAGGCTGTCCCTATTTCTCAAGCCTAACCCTAAGCCTAACCCTAACCCTAGAGGATTTTCTGGGGCCCAATGGTGGGAGTAAGTGCCCCCGGGTGGTCGAGACGAGAAAGTGGTGCGAGGGCAGGTGTGTTGGCAGGGCCGCCCTTGCCTTGGCAGCCCCTTTGCAGAGCCCCTGCAATGGCGCCTCCAGGCTGTCCCGATTTCTCCAGCCTAACCCTAAGCCTAACCCTAACCCTAGAGGATTTTTCGGGACCCGATGGTGGGAGTAAGTGCCCCCGGGTGGTCGAGACGAGAAAGTGGTGCGAGGGCAGGTGTGTTGGCAGGGCTGCCCTTGCCTTGGCAGCCCCTTTGCAGAGCCCCTGCAATGGCGCCTCCAGGCTGTCCCTATTTCTCCAGCCTAACCCTAACGCTAACCCTAACCCTAGAGGATTTCTGGGGCCCATTGATGGGAGTAAGCGCCCCCGGGTGGTCGAGACGAGAAAGTGGTGCGAGGGCAGGTGTGTTGGCAGGGCCGCCCTTGCCTTGGCAGCCCCTTTGCAGAGCCCCTGCAATGGCGCCTCCAGGCTGTCCCGATTTCTCCAGCCTAACCCTAACCCTAACCCTAACCCTAGAGGATTTCCGGGGCCCGATGGTGGGAGTAAGCGCCCCCGGGTGGTCGAGACGAGAAAGTGGTGCGAGGGCAGGTGTGTTGGCAGGGCCGCCCTTGCCTTGGCAGCCCCTTTGCAGAGCCCCTGCAATGGCGCCTCCAGGCAGTCCCTATTTCTCCAGCCTAACCCTAACCCTAACCCTAGAGGATTTCCGGGGCCCAATGGTGGGAGTAAGCGCCCCCGGGTGGTCGAGACGAGAAAGTGGTGCGAGGGCAGGTGTGTTGGCAGGGCTGCCCTTGCCTTGGCAGCCCCTTTGCAGAGCCCCTGCAATGGCGCCTCCAGGCAGTCCCGATTTCTCCAGCCTAACCCTAACCCTAACCCTAACCCTAGAGGATTTCTGGGGCCCGATGGTGGGAGTAAGTGCCCCCGGGTGGTCGAGACGAGAAAGTGGTGCGAGGGCAGGTGTGTTGGCAGGGCCGCCCTTGCCTTGGCAGCCCCTTTGCAGAGCCCCTGCAATGGCGCCTCCAGGCTGTCCCTATTTCTCCAGCCTAACCCTAACCCTAACCCTAACCCTAGAGGATTTTCCGGGGCGCGATGGTGGGAGCAAGTGCCCCCGGGTGGTCGAGACGAGCAAGTGGTGCGAGGGCAGGTGTGTTGGCAGGGCCGCCCTTGCCTTGGCAGCCCCTTTGCAGAGCCCCTGCAATGGCGCCTCCAGGCTGTCCCGATTTCTCCAGCCTAACCCTAACCCTAACCCTAACCCTAGAGGATTTCCGGGGCCCGATGGTGGGAGTAAGCGCCCCCGGGTGGTCGAGACGAGAAAGTGGTGCGAGGGCAGGTGTGTTGGCAGGGCCGCCCTTGCCTTGGCAGCCCCTTTGCAGAGCCCCTGCAATGGCGCCTCCAGGCAGTCCCTATTTCTCCAGCCTAACCCTAACCCTAACCCTAACCCTAGAGGATTTCCGGGGCCCAATGGTGGGAGTAAGCGCCCCCGGGTGGTCGAGACGAGAAAGTGGTGCGAGGGCAGGTGTGTTGGCAGGGCCGCCCTTGCCTTGGCAGCCCCTTTGCAGAGCCCCTGCAATGGCGCCTCCAGGCTGTCCCTATTTCTCCAGCGTAACCCTAACCCTAACCCTAACCCTAGAGGATTTTCTGGGGCCCGATGGTGGGAGTAAGTGCCCCCGGGTGGTCGAGACGAGAAAGTGGTGCGAGGGCAGGTGTGTTGGCAGGGCCGCCCTTGCCTTGGCAGCCCCTTTGCAGAGCCCCTGCAATGGCGCCTCCAGGCTGTCCCGATTTCTCCAGCCTAACCCTAACCCTAACCCTAACCCTAGAGGATTTTTCGGGACCCGATGGTGGGAGTAAGTGCCCCCGGGTGGTCGAGACGAGAAAGTGGTGCGAGGGCAGGTGTGTTGGCAGGGCCGCCCTTGCCTTGGCAGCCCCTTTGCAGAGCCCCTGCAATGGCGCCTCCAGGCTGTCCCGATTTCTCCAGCCTAACCCTAACCCTAACCCTAACCCTAGAGGATTTTTTGGGGCCCAATGGTGGGAGTAAGCGCCCCCGGGTGGTCGAGACGAGAAAGTGGTGCGAGGGCAGGTGTGTTGGCAGGGCCGCCCTTGCCTTGGCAGCCCCTTTGCAGAGCCCCTGCAATGGCGCCTCCAGGCTGTCCCTATTTCTCCAGCCTAACCCTAACCCTAACCCTAACCCTAGAGGATTTCCGGGGCCCAATGGTGGGAGTAAGCGCCCCCGGGTGGTCGAGACGAGAAAGTGGTGCGAGGGCAGGTGTGTTGGCAGGGCCGCCCTTGCCTTGGCAGCCCCTTTGCAGAGCCCCTGCAATGGCGCCTCCAGGCAGTCCCGATTTCTCCAGCCTAACCCTAAGCCTAACCCTAACCCTAGAGGATTTTCTGGGGCGCGATGGTGGGAGTAAGTGCCCCCGGGTGGTCGAGACGAGAAAGTGGTGCGAGGGCAGGTGTGTTGGCAGGGCCGCCCTTGCCTTGGCAGCCCCTTTGCAGAGCCCCTGCAATGGCGCCTCCAGGCTGTCCCTATTTCTCCAGCCTAACCCTAACCCTAACCCTAACCCTAGAGGATTTCCGGGGCCCAATGATGGGAGTAAGTGCCCCCGGGTGGTCGAGACGAGAAAGTGGTGCGAGGGCAGGTGTGTTGGCAGGGCCGCCCTTGCCTTGGCAGCCCCTTTGCAGAGCCCCTGCATGGCGCCTCCAGGCTGTCCCTATTTCTCAAGCCTAACCCTAACCCTAACGCTAACCCTAACCCTAGAGGTTTTCCCGGACCCGATGGTGGGAGTAAGTGCCCCTGGGTGGTCGAGACGAGAAAGTGGTGCGAGGGCAGGTGTGTTGGCAGGGCCGCCCTTGCCTTGGCAGCCCCTTTGCAGAGCCCCTGCAATGGCGCCTCCAGGCTGTCCCTATTTCTCCAGCCTAACCCTAAGCCTAACCCTAACCCTAGAGGATTTTTCGGGACCCGATGGTGGGAGCAAGTGCCCCCGGGTTGTCGAGACGAGAAAGTGGTGCGAGGGCAGGTGTGTTGGCAGAGCCGCCCTTGCCTTGGCAGCCCCTTTGCAGAGCCCCTGCAATGGCGCCTCCAGGCTGTCCCTATTTCTCCAGCCTAACCCTAAGCCTAACCCTAACCCTAGAGGATTTTCCGGGGCCCGATGGTGGGAGTAAGTGCCCCCGGGTGGTCGAGACGAGAAAGTGGTGCGAGGGCAGGTGTGTTGGCAGGGCCGCCCTTGCCTTGGCAGCCCCTTTGCAGAGCCCCTGCAATGGCGCCTCCAGGCTGTCCCGATTTCTCCAGCCTAACCCTAACCCTAACCCTAACCCTAGAGGATTTCTGGGGCCCGATGGTGGGAGTAAGTGCCCCCGGGTGGTCGAGACGAGAAAGTGGTGCGAGGGCAGGTGTGTTGGCAGGGCCGCCCTTGCCTTGGCAGCCCCTTTGCAGAGCCCCTGCAATGGCGCCTCCAGGCTGTCCCTATTTCTCCAGCCTAACCCTAACCCTAACCCTAACCCTAGAGGATTTCCGGGGCCCAATGATGGGAGTAAGTGCCCCCGGGTGGTCGAGACGAGAAAGTGGTGCGAGGGCAGGTGTGTTGGCAGGGCCGCCCTTGCCTTGGCAGCCCCTTTGCAGAGCCCCTGCAATGGCGCCTCCAGGCTGTCCCGATTTCTCCAGCCTAACCCTAACCCTAACCCTAACCCTAGAGGATTTCCGGGGCCCGATGGTGGGAGTAAGCGCCCCCGGGTGGTCGAGACGAGAAAGTGGTGCGAGGGCAGGTGTGTTGGCAGGGCCGCCCTTGCCTTGGCAGCCCCTTTGCAGAGCCCCTGCAATGGCGCCTCCAGGCAGTCCCTATTTCTCCAGCCTAACCCTAACCCTAACCCTAGAGGATTTCCGGGGCCCAATGGTGGGAGTAAGCGCCCCCGGGTGGTCGAGACGAGAAAGTGGTGCGAGGGCAGGTGTGTTGGCAGGGCCGCCCTTGCCTTGGCAGCCCCTTTGCAGAGCCCCTGCAATGGCGCCTCCAGGCTGTCCCGATTTCTCCAGCCTAACCCTAACCCTAACCCTAACCCTAGAGGATTTCTGGGGCCCGATGGTGGGAGTAAGTGCCCCCGGGTGGTCGAGACGAGAAAGTGGTGCGAGGGCAGGTGTGTTGGCAGGGCCGCCCTTGCCTTGGCAGCCCCTTTGCAGAGCCCCTGCAATGGCGCCTCCAGGCTGTCCCTATTTCTCCAGCCTAACCCTAACCCTAACCCTAACCCTAGAGGATTTTCCGGGGCGCGATGGTGGGAGCAAGTGCCCCCGGGTGGTCGAGACGAGCAAGTGGTGCGAGGGCAGGTGTGTTGGCAGGGCCGCCCTTGCCTTGGCAGCCCCTTTGCAGAGCCCCTGCAATGGCGCCTCCAGGCTGTCCCGATTTCTCCAGCCTAACCCTAACCCTAACCCTAACCCTAGAGGATTTCCGGGGCCCGATGGTGGGAGTAAGCGCCCCCGGGTGGTCGAGACGAGAAAGTGGTGCGAGGGCAGGTGTGTTGGCAGGGCCGCCCTTGCCTTGGCAGCCCCTTTGCAGAGCCCCTGCAATGGCGCCTCCAGGCAGTCCCTATTTCTCCAGCCTAACCCTAACCCTAACCCTAACCCTAGAGGATTTCCGGGGCCCAATGGTGGGAGTAAGCGCCCCCGGGTGGTCGAGACGAGAAAGTGGTGCGAGGGCAGGTGTGTTGGCAGGGCCGCCCTTGCCTTGGCAGCCCCTTTGCAGAGCCCCTGCAATGGCGCCTCCAGGCTGTCCCTATTTCTCCAGCGTAACCCTAACCCTAACCCTAACCCTAGAGGATTTTCTGGGGCCCGATGGTGGGAGTAAGTGCCCCCGGGTGGTCGAGACGAGAAAGTGGTGCGAGGGCAGGTGTGTTGGCAGGGCCGCCCTTGCCTTGGCAGCCCCTTTGCAGAGCCCCTGCAATGGCGCCTCCAGGCTGTCCCGATTTCTCCAGCCTAACCCTAACCCTAACCCTAACCCTAGAGGATTTTTCGGGACCCGATGGTGGGAGTAAGTGCCCCCGGGTGGTCGAGACGAGAAAGTGGTGCGAGGGCAGGTGTGTTGGCAGGGCCGCCGTTGCCTTGGCAGCCCCTTTGCAGAGCCCCTGCAATGGCGCCTCCAGGCTGTCCCGATTTCTCCAGCCTAACCCTAACCCTAACCCTAACCCTAGAGGATTTTTTGGGGCCCAATGGTGGGAGTAAGCGCCCCCGGGTGGTCGAGACGAGAAAGTGGTGCGAGGGCAGGTGTGTTGGCAGGGCCGCCCTTGCCTTGGCAGCCCCTTTGCAGAGCCCCTGCAATGGCGCCTCCAGGCTGTCCCTATTTCTCCAGCCTAACCCTAACCCTAACCCTAACCCTAGAGGATTTCCGGGGCCCAATGGTGGGAGTAAGCGCCCCCGGGTGGTCGAGACGAGAAAGTGGTGCGAGGGCAGGTGTGTTGGCAGGGCCGCCCTTGCCTTGGCAGCCCCTTTGCAGAGCCCCTGCAATGGCGCCTCCAGGCAGTCCCGATTTCTCCAGCCTAACCCTAAGCCTAACCCTAACCCTAGAGGATTTTCTGGGGCGCGATGGTGGGAGTAAGTGCCCCCGGGTGGTCGAGACGAGAAAGTGGTGCGAGGGCAGGTGTGTTGGCAGGGCCGCCCTTGCCTTGGCAGCCCCTTTGCAGAGCCCCTGCAATGGCGCCTCCAGGCTGTCCCTATTTCTCCAGCCTAACCCTAACCCTAACCCTAACCCTAGAGGATTTCCGGGGCCCAATGATGGGAGTAAGTGCCCCCGGGTGGTCGAGACGAGAAAGTGGTGCGAGGGCAGGTGTGTTGGCAGGGCCGCCCTTGCCTTGGCAGCCCCTTTGCAGAGCCCCTGCATGGCGCCTCCAGGCTGTCCCTATTTCTCAAGCCTAACCCTAACCCTAACGCTAACCCTAACCCTAGAGGTTTTCCCGGACCCGATGGTGGGAGTAAGTGCCCCTGGGTGGTCGAGACGAGAAAGTGGTGCGAGGGCAGGTGTGTTGGCAGGGCCGCCCTTGCCTTGGCAGCCCCTTTGCAGAGCCCCTGCAATGGCGCCTCCAGGCTGTCCCTATTTCTCCAGCCTAACCCTAAGCCTAACCCTAACCCTAGAGGATTTTTCGGGACCCGATGGTGGGAGCAAGTGCCCCCGGGTTGTCGAGACGAGAAAGTGGTGCGAGGGCAGGTGTGTTGGCAGAGCCGCCCTTGCCTTGGCAGCCCCTTTGCAGAGCCCCTGCAATGGCGCCTCCAGGCTGTCCCTATTTCTCCAGCCTAACCCTAAGCCTAACCCTAACCCTAGAGGATTTTCCGGGGCCCGATGGTGGGAGTAAGTGCCCCCGGGTGGTCGAGACGAGAAAGTGGTGCGAGGGCAGGTGTGTTGGCAGGGCCGCCCTTGCCTTGGCAGCCCCTTTGCAGAGCCCCTGCAATGGCGCCTCCAGGCTGTCCCGATTTCTCCAGCCTAACCCTAACCCTAACCCTAACCCTAGAGGATTTCTGGGGCCCAATGATGGGAGTAAGTGCCCCCGGGTGGTCGAGACGAGAAAGTGGTGCGAGGGCAGGTGTGTTGGCAGGGCCGCCCTTGCCTTGGCAGCCCCTTTGCAGAGCCCCTGCAATGGCGCCTCCAGGCTGTCCCTATTTCTCCAGCCTAACCCTAACCCTAACCCTAACCCTAGAGGATTTCCGGGGCCCAATGATGGGAGTAAGTGCCCCCGGGTGGTCGAGACGAGAAAGTGGTGCGAGGGCAGGTGTGTTGGCAGGGCCGCCCTTGCCTTGGCAGCCCCTTTGCAGAGCCCCTGCATGGCGCCTCCAGGCTGTCCCTATTTCTCAAGCCTAACCCTAACCCTAACGCTAACCCTAACCCTAGAGGTTTTCCTGGACCCGATGGTGGGAGTAAGTGCCCCTGGGTGGTCGAGACGAGAAAGTGGTGCGAGGGCAGGTGTGTTGGCAGGGCCGCCCTTGCCTTGGCAGCCCCTTTGCAGAGCCCCTGCAATGGCGCCTCCAGGCTGTCCCGATTTCTCCAGCCTAACCCTAACCCTAACCCTAACCCTAACCCTAGAGGATTTCTGGGGCCCGATGGTTGCAGTAAGCGCCCCCGGGTGGTCGAGACGAGAAAGTGGTGCGAGGGCAGGTGTGTTGGCAGGGCCGCCCTTGCCTTGGCAGCCCCTTTGCAGAGCCCCTGCAATGGCGCCTCCAGGCTGTCCCGATTTCTCCAGCCTAACCCTAACCCTAACCCTAACCCTAGAGGATTTTTCGGGACCCGATGGTGGGAGTAAGTGCCCCCGGGTGGTCGAGACGAGAAAGTGGTGCGAGGGCAGGTGTGTTGGCAGGGCCGCCCTTGCCTTGGCAGCCCCTTTGCAGAGCCCCTGCAATGGCGCCTCCAGGCTGTCCCGATTTCTCCAGCCTAACCCTAACCCTAACCCTAACCCTAGAGGATTTCTGGGGCCCATTGATGGGAGTAAGCGCCCCCGGGTGGTCGAGACGAGCAAGTGGTGCGAGGGCAGGTGTGTTGGCAGGGCCGCCCTTGCCTTGGCAGCCCCTTTGCAGAGCCCCTGCAATGGCGCCTCCAGGCTGTCCCGATTTCTCCAGCCTAACCCTAACCCTAACCCTAACCCTAGAGGATTTCCGGGGCCCGATGGTGGGAGTAAGCGCCCCCGGGTGGTCGAGACGAGAAAGTGGTGCGAGGGCAGGTGTGTTGGCAGGGCCGCCCTTGCCTTGGCAGCCCCTTTGCAGAGCCCCTGCAATGGCGCCTCCAGGCAGTCCCTATTTCTCCAGCCTAACCCTAACCCTAACCCTAGAGGATTTCCGGGGCCCAATGGTGGGAGTAAGCGCCCCCGGGTGGTCGAGACGAGAAAGTGGTGCGAGGGCAGGTGTGTTGGCAGGGCCGCCCTTGCCTTGGCAGCCCCTTTGCAGAGCCCCTGCAATGGCGCCTCCAGGCTGTCCCGATTTCTCCAGCCTAACCCTAACCCTAACCCTAACCCTAGAGGATTTCCGGGGCCCGATGGTGGGAGTAAGCGCCCCCGGGTGGTCGAGACGAGAAAGTGGTGCGAGGGCAGGTGTGTTGGCAGGGCCGCCCTTGCCTTGGCAGCCCCTTTGCAGAGCCCCTGCAATGGCGCCTCCAGGCAGTCCCTATTTCTCCAGCCTAACCCTAACCCTAACCCTAACCCTAGAGGATTTCCGGGGCCCAATGGTGGGAGTAAGCGCCCCCGGGTGGTCGAGACGAGAAAGTGGTGCGAGGGCAGGTGTGTTGGCAGGGCCGCCCTTGCCTTGGCAGCCCCTTTGCAGAGCCCCTGCAATGGCGCCTCCAGGCTGTCCCTATTTCTCCAGCGTAACCCTAACCCTAACCCTAACCCTAGAGGATTTTCTGGGGCCCGATGGTGGGAGTAAGTGCCCCCGGGTGGTCGAGACGAGAAAGTGGTGCGAGGGCAGGTGTGTTGGCAGGGCCGCCCTTGCCTTGGCAGCCCCTTTGCAGAGCCCCTGCAATGGCGCCTCCAGGCTGTCCCGATTTCTCCAGCCTAACCCTAACCCTAACCCTAACCCTAGAGGATTTTTCGGGACCCGATGGTGGGAGTAAGTGCCCCCGGGTGGTCGAGACGAGAAAGTGGTGCGAGGGCAGGTGTGTTGGCAGGGCCGCCGTTGCCTTGGCAGCCCCTTTGCAGAGCCCCTGCAATGGCGCCTCCAGGCTGTCCCGATTTCTCCAGCCTAACCCTAACCCTAACCCTAACCCTAGAGGATTTTTTGGGGCCCAATGGTGGGAGTAAGCGCCCCCGGGTGGTCGAGACGAGAAAGTGGTGCGAGGGCAGGTGTGTTGGCAGGGCCGCCCTTGCCTTGGCAGCCCCTTTGCAGAGCCCCTGCAATGGCGCCTCCAGGCTGTCCCTATTTCTCCAGCCTAACCCTAACCCTAACCCTAACCCTAGAGGATTTCCGGGGCCCAATGGTGGGAGTAAGCGCCCCCGGGTGGTCGAGACGAGAAAGTGGTGCGAGGGCAGGTGTGTTGGCAGGGCCGCCCTTGCCTTGGCAGCCCCTTTGCAGAGCCCCTGCAATGGCGCCTCCAGGCAGTCCCGATTTCTCCAGCCTAACCCTAAGCCTAACCCTAACCCTAGAGGATTTTCTGGGGCGCGATGGTGGGAGTAAGTGCCCCCGGGTGGTCGAGACGAGAAAGTGGTGCGAGGGCAGGTGTGTTGGCAGGGCCGCCCTTGCCTTGGCAGCCCCTTTGCAGAGCCCCTGCAATGGCGCCTCCAGGCTGTCCCTATTTCTCCAGCCTAACCCTAACCCTAACCCTAACCCTAGAGGATTTCCGGGGCCCAATGATGGGAGTAAGTGCCCCCGGGTGGTCGAGACGAGAAAGTGGTGCGAGGGCAGGTGTGTTGGCAGGGCCGCCCTTGCCTTGGCAGCCCCTTTGCAGAGCCCCTGCATGGCGCCTCCAGGCTGTCCCTATTTCTCAAGCCTAACCCTAACCCTAACGCTAACCCTAACCCTAGAGGTTTTCCCGGACCCGATGGTGGGAGTAAGTGCCCCTGGGTGGTCGAGACGAGAAAGTGGTGCGAGGGCAGGTGTGTTGGCAGGGCCGCCCTTGCCTTGGCAGCCCCTTTGCAGAGCCCCTGCAATGGCGCCTCCAGGCTGTCCCTATTTCTCCAGCCTAACCCTAAGCCTAACCCTAACCCTAGAGGATTTTTCGGGACCCGATGGTGGGAGCAAGTGCCCCCGGGTTGTCGAGACGAGAAAGTGGTGCGAGGGCAGGTGTGTTGGCAGAGCCGCCCTTGCCTTGGCAGCCCCTTTGCAGAGCCCCTGCAATGGCGCCTCCAGGCTGTCCCTATTTCTCCAGCCTAACCCTAAGCCTAACCCTAACCCTAGAGGATTTTCCGGGGCCCGATGGTGGGAGTAAGTGCCCCCGGGTGGTCGAGACGAGAAAGTGGTGCGAGGGCAGGTGTGTTGGCAGGGCCGCCCTTGCCTTGGCAGCCCCTTTGCAGAGCCCCTGCAATGGCGCCTCCAGGCTGTCCCGATTTCTCCAGCCTAACCCTAACCCTAACCCTAACCCTAGAGGATTTCTGGGGCCCAATGATGGGAGTAAGTGCCCCCGGGTGGTCGAGACGAGAAAGTGGTGCGAGGGCAGGTGTGTTGGCAGGGCCGCCCTTGCCTTGGCAGCCCCTTTGCAGAGCCCCTGCAATGGCGCCTCCAGGCTGTCCCTATTTCTCCAGCCTAACCCTAACCCTAACCCTAACCCTAGAGGATTTCCGGGGCCCAATGATGGGAGTAAGTGCCCCCGGGTGGTCGAGACGAGAAAGTGGTGCGAGGGCAGGTGTGTTGGCAGGGCCGCCCTTGCCTTGGCAGCCCCTTTGCAGAGCCCCTGCATGGCGCCTCCAGGCTGTCCCTATTTCTCAAGCCTAACCCTAACCCTAACGCTAACCCTAACCCTAGAGGTTTTCCTGGACCCGATGGTGGGAGTAAGTGCCCCTGGGTGGTCGAGACGAGAAAGTGGTGCGAGGGCAGGTGTGTTGGCAGGGCCGCCCTTGCCTTGGCAGCCCCTTTGCAGAGCCCCTGCAATGGCGCCTCCAGGCTGTCCCGATTTCTCCAGCCTAACCCTAACCCTAACCCTAACCCTAACCCTAGAGGATTTCTGGGGCCCGATGGTTGCAGTAAGCGCCCCCGGGTGGTCGAGACGAGAAAGTGGTGCGAGGGCAGGTGTGTTGGCAGGGCCGCCCTTGCCTTGGCAGCCCCTTTGCAGAGCCCCTGCAATGGCGCCTCCAGGCTGTCCCGATTTCTCCAGCCTAACCCTAACCCTAACCCTAACCCTAGAGGATTTTTCGGGACCCGATGGTGGGAGTAAGTGCCCCCGGGTGGTCGAGACGAGAAAGTGGTGCGAGGGCAGGTGTGTTGGCAGGGCCGCCCTTGCCTTGGCAGCCCCTTTGCAGAGCCCCTGCAATGGCGCCTCCAGGCTGTCCCGATTTCTCCAGCCTAACCCTAACCCTAACCCTAACCCTAGAGGATTTCTGGGGCCCATTGATGGGAGTAAGCGCCCCCGGGTGGTCGAGACGAGCAAGTGGTGCGAGGGCAGGTGTGTTGGCAGGGCCGCCCTTGCCTTGGCAGCCCCTTTGCAGAGCCCCTGCAATGGCGCCTCCAGGCTGTCCCGATTTCTCCAGCCTAACCCTAACCCTAACCCTAACCCTAGAGGATTTCCGGGGCCCGATGGTGGGAGTAAGCGCCCCCGGGTGGTCGAGACGAGAAAGTGGTGCGAGGGCAGGTGTGTTGGCAGGGCCGCCCTTGCCTTGGCAGCCCCTTTGCAGAGCCCCTGCAATGGCGCCTCCAGGCAGTCCCTATTTCTCCAGCCTAACCCTAACCCTAACCCTAGAGGATTTCCGGGGCCCAATGGTGGGAGTAAGCGCCCCCGGGTGGTCGAGACGAGAAAGTGGTGCGAGGGCAGGTGTGTTGGCAGGGCCGCCCTTGCCTTGGCAGCCCCTTTGCAGAGCCCCTGCAATGGCGCCTCCAGGCTGTCCCGATTTCTCCAGCCTAACCCTAAGCCTAACCCTAACCCTAGAGGATTTTTCGGGACCCGATGGTGGGAGTAAGTGCCCCCGGGTGGTCGAGACGAGAAAGTGGTGCGAGGGCAGGTGTGTTGGCAGGGCTGCCCTTGCCTTGGCAGCCCCTTTGCAGAGCCCCTGCAATGGCGCCTCCAGGCTGTCCCTATTTCTCCAGCCTAACCCTAACGCTAACCCTAACCCTAGAGGATTTCTGGGGCCCATTGATGGGAGTAAGCGCCCCCGGGTGGTCGAGACGAGAAAGTGGTGCGAGGGCAGGTGTGTTGGCAGGGCCGCCCTTGCCTTGGCAGCCCCTTTGCAGAGCCCCTGCAATGGCGCCTCCAGGCTGTCCCGATTTCTCCAGCCTAACCCTAACCCTAACCCTAACCCTAGAGGATTTCCGGGGCCCAATGGTGGGAGTAAGCGCCCCCGGGTGGTCGAGACGAGAAAGTGGTGCGAGGGCAGGTGTGTTGGCAGGGCCGCCCTTGCCTTGGCAGCCCCTTTGCAGAGCCCCTGCAATGGCGCCTCCAGGCAGTCCCTATTTCTCCAGCCTAACCCTAACCCTAACCCTAGAGGATTTCCGGGGCCCAATGGTGGGAGTAAGCGCCCCCGGGTGGTCGAGACGAGAAAGTGGTGCGAGGGCAGGTGTGTTGGCAGGGCTGCCCTTGCCTTGGCAGCCCCTTTGCAGAGCCCCTGCAATGGCGCCTCCAGGCTGTCCCGATTTCTCCAGCCTAACCCTAACCCTAACCCTAACCCTAGAGGATTTCTGGGGCCCGATGGTGGGAGTAAGTGCCCCCGGGTGGTCGAGACGAGAAAGTGGTGCGAGGGCAGGTGTGTTGGCAGGGCCGCCCTTGCCTTGGCAGCCCCTTTGCAGAGCCCCTGCAATGGCGCCTCCAGGCTGTCCCTATTTCTCCAGCCTAACCCTAACCCTAACCCTAACCCTAGAGGATTTTCCGGGGCGCGATGGTGGGAGCAAGTGCCCCCGGGTGGTCGAGACGAGCAAGTGGTGCGAGGGCAGGTGTGTTGGCAGGGCCGCCCTTGCCTTGGCAGCCCCTTTGCAGAGCCCCTGCAATGGCGCCTCCAGGCTGTCCCGATTTCTCCAGCCTAACCCTAACCCTAACCCTAACCCTAGAGGATTTCCGGGGCCCGATGGTGGGAGTAAGCGCCCCCGGGTGGTCGAGACGAGAAAGTGGTGCGAGGGCAGGTGTGTTGGCAGGGCCGCCCTTGCCTTGGCAGCCCCTTTGCAGAGCCCCTGCAATGGCGCCTCCAGGCAGTCCCTATTTCTCCAGCCTAACCCTAACCCTAACCCTAACCCTAGAGGATTTCCGGGGCCCAATGGTGGGAGTAAGCGCCCCCGGGTGGTCGAGACGAGAAAGTGGTGCGAGGGCAGGTGTGTTGGCAGGGCCGCCCTTGCCTTGGCAGCCCCTTTGCAGAGCCCCTGCAATGGCGCCTCCAGGCTGTCCCTATTTCTCCAGCGTAACCCTAACCCTAACCCTAACCCTAGAGGATTTTCTGGGGCCCGATGGTGGGAGTAAGTGCCCCCGGGTGGTCGAGACGAGAAAGTGGTGCGAGGGCAGGTGTGTTGGCAGGGCCGCCCTTGCCTTGGCAGCCCCTTTGCAGAGCCCCTGCAATGGCGCCTCCAGGCTGTCCCGATTTCTCCAGCCTAACCCTAACCCTAACCCTAACCCTAGAGGATTTTTCGGGACCCGATGGTGGGAGTAAGTGCCCCCGGGTGGTCGAGACGAGAAAGTGGTGCGAGGGCAGGTGTGTTGGCAGGGCCGCCCTTGCCTTGGCAGCCCCTTTGCAGAGCCCCTGCAATGGCGCCTCCAGGCTGTCCCGATTTCTCCAGCCTAACCCTAACCCTAACCCTAACCCTAGAGGATTTTTTGGGGCCCGATGGTGGGAGTAAGCGCCCCCGGGTGGTCGAGACGAGAAAGTGGTGCGAGGGCAGGTGTGTTGGCAGGGCCGCCCTTGCCTTGGCAGCCCCTTTGCAGAGCCCCTGCAATGGCGCCTCCAGGCTGTCCCTATTTCTCCAGCCTAACCCTAACCCTAACCCTAACCCTAGAGGATTTCCGGGGCCCAATGGTGGGAGTAAGCGCCCCCGGGTGGTCGAGACGAGAAAGTGGTGCGAGGGCAGGTGTGTTGGCAGGGCCGCCCTTGCCTTGGCAGCCCCTTTGCAGAGCCCCTGCAATGGCACCTCCAGGCTGTCCCGATTTCTCCAGCCTAACCCTAAGCCTAACCCTAACCCTAGAGGATTTTCTGGGGCCCGATGGTGGGAGTAAGTGCCCCCGGGTGGTCGAGACGAGAAAGTGGTGCGAGGGCAGGTGTGTTGGCAGGGCCGCCCTTGCCTTGGCAGCCCCTTTGCAGAGCCCCTGCAATGGCGCCTCCAGGCTGTCCCGATTTCTCCAGCCTAACCCTAACCCTAACCCTAACCCTAGAGGATTTTTCGGGACCCGATGGTGGGAGTAAGTGCCCCCGGGTGGTCGAGACGAGAAAGTGGTGCGAGGGCAGGTGTGTTGGCAGGGCCGCCCTTGCCTTGGCAGCCCCTTTGCAGAGCCCCTGCAATGGCGCCTCCAGGCTGTCCCGATTTCTCCAGCCTAACCCTAACCCTAACCCTAACCCTAGAGGATTTTCTGGGGCCCAATGGTGGGAGTAAGCGCCCCCGGGTGGTCGAGACGAGAAAGTGGTGCGAGGGCAGGTGTGTTGGCAGGGCCGCCCTTGCCTTGGCAGCCCCTTTGCAGAGCCCCTGCAATGGCGCCTCCAGGCTGTCCCTATTTCTCCAGCCTAACCCTAAGCCTAACCCTAACCCTAGAGGATTTTTCGGGACCCGATGGTGGGAGCAAGTGCCCCCGGGTGGTCGAGACGAGAAAGTGGTGCGAGGGCAGGTGTGTTGGCAGGGCCGCCCTTGCCTTGGCAGCCCCTTTGCAGAGCCCCTGCAATGGCGCCTCCAGGCTGTCCCGATTTCTCCAGCCTAACCCTAACCCTAACCCTAACCCTAGAGGATTTTCTGGGGCCCAATGGTGGGAGTAAGTGCCCCCGGGTGGACGAGACGAGAAAGTGGTGCGAGGGCAGGTGTGTTGGCAGGGCCGCCCTTGCCTTGGCAGCCCCTTTGCAGAGCCCCTGCAATGGCGCCTCCAGGCTGTCCCGATTTCTCCAGCCTAACCCTAACCCTAACCCTAACCCTAGAGGATTTCTGGGGCCCGATGGTGGGAGTAAGTGCCCCCGGGTGGTCGAGACGAGAAAGTGGTGCGAGGGCAGGTGTGTTGGCAGGGCCGCCCTTGCCTTGGCAGCCCCTTTGCAGAGCCCCTGCAATGGCGCCTCCAGGCTGTCCCTATTTCTCCAGCCTAACCCTAACCCTAACCCTAACCCTAGAGGATTTCCGGGGCCCAATGATGGGAGTAAGTGCCCCCGGGTGGTCGAGACGAGAAAGTGGTGCGAGGGCAGGTGTGTTGGCAGGGCCGCCCTTGCCTTGGCAGCCCCTTTGCAGAGCCCCTGCATGGCGCCTCCAGGCAGTCCCGATTTCTCCAGCCTAACCCTAAGCCTAACCCTAACCCTAGAGGATTTTCTGGGGCCCGATGGTGGGAGTAAGTGCCCCCGGGTGGTCGAGACGAGAAAGTGGTGCGAGGGCAGGTGTGTTGGCAGGGCCGCCCTTGCCTTGGCAGCCCCTTTGCAGAGCCCCTGCAATGGCGCCTCCAGGCTGTCCCGATTTCTCCAGCCTAACCCTAACCCTAACCCTAACCCTAGAGGATTTTTCGGGACCCGATGGTGGGAGTAAGTGCCCCCGGGTGGTCGAGACGAGAAAGTGGTGCGAGGGCAGGTGTGTTGGCAGGGCCGCCCTTGCCTTGGCAGCCCCTTTGCAGAGCCCCTGCAATGGCGCCTCCAGGCTGTCCCGATTTCTCCAGCCTAACCCTAAGCCTAACCCTAACCCTAGAGGATTTTCTGGGGCCCAATGGTGGGAGTAAGCGCCCCCGGGTGGTCGAGACGAGAAAGTGGTGCGAGGGCAGGTGTGTTGGCAGGGCCGCCCTTGCCTTGGCAGCCCCTTTGCAGAGCCCCTGCAATGGCGCCTCCAGGCTGTCCCTATTTCTCCAGCCTAACCCTAAGCCTAACCCTAACCCTAGAGGATTTTCTGGGGCCCAATGGTGGGAGCAAGTGCCCCCGGGTGGTCGAGACGAGCAAGTGGTGCGAGGGCAGGTGTGTTGGCAGGGCCGCCCTTGCCTTGGCAGCCCCTTTGCAGAGCCCCTGCAATGGCGCCTCCAGGCTGTCCCGATTTCTCCAGCCTAACCCTAACCCTAACCCTAGAGGATTTCCGGGGCCCAATGGTGGGAGTAAGCGCCCCCGGGTGGTCGAGACGAGAAAGTGGTGCGAGGGCAGGTGTGTTGGCAGGGCCGCCCTTGCCTTGGCAGCCCCTTTGCAGAGCCCCTGCAATGGCGCCTCCAGGCTGTCCCGATTTCTCCAGCCTAACCCTAAGCCTAACCCTAACCCTAGAGGATTTTTCGGGACCCGATGGTGGGAGTAAGTGCCCCCGGGTGGTCGAGACGAGAAAGTGGTGGGAGGGCAGGTGTGTTGGCAGGGCTGCCCTTGCCTTGGCAGCCCCTTTGCAGAGCCCCTGCAATGGCGCCTCCAGGCTGTCCCTATTTCTCCAGCCTAACCCTAACGCTAACCCTAACCCTAGAGGATTTCTGGGGCCCATTGATGGGAGTAAGCGCCCCCGGGTGGTCGAGACGAGCAAGTGGTGCGAGGGCAGGTGTGTTGGCAGGGCCGCCCTTGCCTTGGCAGCCCCTTTGCAGAGCCCCTGCAATGGCGCCTCCAGGCAGTCCCTATTTCTCCAGCCTAACCCTAACCCTAACCCTAGAGGATTTCCGGGGCCCAATGGTGGGAGTAAGCGCCCCCGGGTGGTCGAGACGAGAAAGTGGTGCGAGGGCAGGTGTGTTGGCAGGGCCGCCCTTGCCTTGGCAGCCCCTTTGCAGAGCCCCTGCAATGGCGCCTCCAGGCTGTCCCGATTTCTCCAGCCTAACCCTAAGCCTAACCCTAACCCTAGAGGATTTTTCGGGACCCGATGGTGGGAGTAAGTGCCCCCGGGTGGTCGAGACGAGAAAGTGGTGCGAGGGCAGGTGTGTTGGCAGGGCTGCCCTTGCCTTGGCAGCCCCTTTGCAGAGCCCCTGCAATGGCGCCTCCAGGCTGTCCCTATTTCTCCAGCCTAACCCTAACGCTAACCCTAACCCTAGAGGATTTCTGGGGCCCATTGATGGGAGTAAGCGCCCCCGGGTGGTCGAGACGAGAAAGTGGTGCGAGGGCAGGTGTGTTGGCAGGGCCGCCCTTGCCTTGGCAGCCCCTTTGCAGAGCCCCTGCAATGGCGCCTCCAGGCTGTCCCGATTTCTCCAGCCTAACCCTAACCCTAACCCTAACCCTAGAGGATTTCCGGGGCCCGATGGTGGGAGTAAGCGCCCCCGGGTGGTCGAGACGAGAAAGTGGTGCGAGGGCAGGTGTGTTGGCAGGGCCGCCCTTGCCTTGGCAGCCCCTTTGCAGAGCCCCTGCAATGGCGCCTCCAGGCAGTCCCTATTTCTCCAGCCTAACCCTAACCCTAACCCTAGAGGATTTCCGGGGCCCAATGGTGGGAGTAAGCGCCCCCGGGTGGTCGAGACGAGAAAGTGGTGCGAGGGCAGGTGTGTTGGCAGGGCTGCCCTTGCCTTGGCAGCCCCTTTGCAGAGCCCCTGCAATGGCGCCTCCAGGCTGTCCCGATTTCTCCAGCCTAACCCTAACCCTAACCCTAACCCTAGAGGATTTCTGGGGCCCGATGGTGGGAGTAAGTGCCCCCGGGTGGTCGAGACGAGAAAGTGGTGCGAGGGCAGGTGTGTTGGCAGGGCCGCCCTTGCCTTGGCAGCCCCTTTGCAGAGCCCCTGCAATGGCGCCTCCAGGCTGTCCCTATTTCTCCAGCCTAACCCTAACCCTAACCCTAACCCTAGAGGATTTTCCGGGGCGCGATGGTGGGAGCAAGTGCCCCCGGGTGGTCGAGACGAGCAAGTGGTGCGAGGGCAGGTGTGTTGGCAGGGCCGCCCTTGCCTTGGCAGCCCCTTTGCAGAGCCCCTGCAATGGCGCCTCCAGGCTGTCCCGATTTCTCCAGCCTAACCCTAACCCTAACCCTAACCCTAGAGGATTTCCGGGGCCCGATGGTGGGAGTAAGCGCCCCCGGGTGGTCGAGACGAGAAAGTGGTGCGAGGGCAGGTGTGTTGGCAGGGCCGCCCTTGCCTTGGCAGCCCCTTTGCAGAGCCCCTGCAATGGCGCCTCCAGGCAGTCCCTATTTCTCCAGCCTAACCCTAACCCTAACCCTAACCCTAGAGGATTTCCGGGGCCCAATGGTGGGAGTAAGCGCCCCCGGGTGGTCGAGACGAGAAAGTGGTGCGAGGGCAGGTGTGTTGGCAGGGCCGCCCTTGCCTTGGCAGCCCCTTTGCAGAGCCCCTGCAATGGCGCCTCCAGGCTGTCCCTATTTCTCCAGCGTAACCCTAACCCTAACCCTAACCCTAGAGGATTTTCTGGGGCCCGATGGTGGGAGTAAGTGCCCCCGGGTGGTCGAGACGAGAAAGTGGTGCGAGGGCAGGTGTGTTGGCAGGGCCGCCCTTGCCTTGGCAGCCCCTTTGCAGAGCCCCTGCAATGGCGCCTCCAGGCTGTCCCGATTTCTCCAGCCTAACCCTAACCCTAACCCTAACCCTAGAGGATTTTTCGGGACCCGATGGTGGGAGTAAGTGCCCCCGGGTGGTCGAGACGAGAAAGTGGTGCGAGGGCAGGTGTGTTGGCAGGGCCGCCCTTGCCTTGGCAGCCCCTTTGCAGAGCCCCTGCAATGGCGCCTCCAGGCTGTCCCGATTTCTCCAGCCTAACCCTAACCCTAACCCTAACCCTAGAGGATTTTTTGGGGCCCAATGGTGGGAGTAAGCGCCCCCGGGTGGTCGAGACGAGAAAGTGGTGCGAGGGCAGGTGTGTTGGCAGGGCCGCCCTTGCCTTGGCAGCCCCTTTGCAGAGCCCCTGCAATGGCGCCTCCAGGCTGTCCCTATTTCTCCAGCCTAACCCTAACCCTAACCCTAACCCTAGAGGATTTCCGGGGCCCAATGGTGGGAGTAAGCGCCCCCGGGTGGTCGAGACGAGAAAGTGGTGCGAGGGCAGGTGTGTTGGCAGGGCCGCCCTTGCCTTGGCAGCCCCTTTGCAGAGCCCCTGCAATGGCACCTCCAGGCTGTCCCGATTTCTCCAGCCTAACCCTAAGCCTAACCCTAACCCTAGAGGATTTTCTGGGGCCCGATGGTGGGAGTAAGCGCCCCCGGGTGGTCGAGACGAGAAAGTGGTGCGAGGGCAGGTGTGTTGGCAGGGCCGCCCTTGCCTTGGCAGCCCCTTTGCAGAGCCCCTGCAATGGCGCCTCCAGGCTGTCCCGATTTCTCCAGCCTAACCCTAACCCTAACCCTAACCCTAGAGGATTTTTCGGGACCCGATGGTGGGAGTAAGTGCCCCCGGGTGGTCGAGACGAGAAAGTGGTGCGAGGGCAGGTGTGTTGGCAGGGCCGCCCTTGCCTTGGCAGCCCCTTTGCAGAGCCCCTGCAATGGCGCCTCCAGGCTGTCCCGATTTCTCCAGCCTAACCCTAACCCTAACCCTAACCCTAGAGGATTTTCTGGGGCCCAATGGTGGGAGTAAGCGCCCCCGGGTGGTCGAGACGAGAAAGTGGTGCGAGGGCAGGTGTGTTGGCAGGGCCGCCCTTGCCTTGGCAGCCCCTTTGCAGAGCCCCTGCAATGGCGCCTCCAGGCTGTCCCTATTTCTCCAGCCTAACCCTAAGCCTAACCCTAACCCTAGAGGATTTTTCGGGACCCGATGGTGGGAGCAAGTGCCCCCGGGTGGTCGAGACGAGAAAGTGGTGCGAGGGCAGGTGTGTTGGCAGGGCCGCCCTTGCCTTGGCAGCCCCTTTGCAGAGCCCCTGCAATGGCGCCTCCAGGCTGTCCCGATTTCTCCAGCCTAACCCTAACCCTAACCCTAACCCTAGAGGATTTCTGGGGCCCAATGGTGGGAGTAAGTGCCCCCGGGTGGACGAGACGAGAAAGTGGTGCGAGGGCAGGTGTGTTGGCAGGGCCGCCCTTGCCTTGGCAGCCCCTTTGCAGAGCCCCTGCAATGGCGCCTCCAGGCTGTCCCGATTTCTCCAGCCTAACCCTAACCCTAACCCTAACCCTAGAGGATTTCTGGGGCCCGATGGTGGGAGTAAGTGCCCCCGGGTGGTCGAGACGAGAAAGTGGTGCGAGGGCAGGTGTGTTGGCAGGGCCGCCCTTGCCTTGGCAGCCCCTTTGCAGAGCCCCTGCAATGGCGCCTCCAGGCTGTCCCTATTTCTCCAGCCTAACCCTAACCCTAACCCTAACCCTAGAGGATTTCCGGGGCCCAATGATGGGAGTAAGTGCCCCCGGGTGGTCGAGACGAGAAAGTGGTGCGAGGGCAGGTGTGTTGGCAGGGCCGCCCTTGCCTTGGCAGCCCCTTTGCAGAGCCCCTGCATGGCGCCTCCAGGCTGTCCCTATTTCTCCAGCCTAACCCTAACCCTAACCCTAACCCTAGAGGATTTCCGGGGCCCAATGGTGGGAGTAAGCGCCCCCGGGTGGTCGAGACGAGAAAGTGGTGCGAGGGCAGGTGTGTTGGCAGGGCCGCCCTTGCCTTGGCAGCCCCTTTGCAGAGCCCCTGCAATGGCGCCTCCAGGCAGTCCCGATTTCTCCAGCCTAACCCTAAGCCTAACCCTAACCCTAGAGGATTTTCTGGGGCCCGATGGTGGGAGTAAGTGCCCCCGGGTGGTCGAGACGAGAAAGTGGTGCGAGGGCAGGTGTGTTGGCAGGGCCGCCCTTGCCTTGGCAGCCCCTTTGCAGAGCCCCTGCAATGGCGCCTCCAGGCTGTCCCGATTTCTCCAGCCTAACCCTAACCCTAACCCTAACCCTAGAGGATTTTTCGGGACCCGATGGTGGGAGTAAGTGCCCCCGGGTGGTCGAGACGAGAAAGTGGTGCGAGGGCAGGTGTGTTGGCAGGGCCGCCCTTGCCTTGGCAGCCCCTTTGCAGAGCCCCTGCAATGGCGCCTCCAGGCTGTCCCGATTTCTCCAGCCTAACCCTAAGCCTAACCCTAACCCTAGAGGATTTTCTGGGGCCCAATGGTGGGAGTAAGCGCCCCCGGGTGGTCGAGACGAGAAAGTGGTGCGAGGGCAGGTGTGTTGGCAGGGCCGCCCTTGCCTTGGCAGCCCCTTTGCAGAGCCCCTGCAATGGCGCCTCCAGGCTGTCCCTATTTCTCCAGCCTAACCCTAAGCCTAACCCTAACCCTAGAGGATTTTCTGGGGCCCGATGGTGGGAGCAAGTGCCCCCGGGTGGTCGAGACGAGCAAGTGGTGCGAGGGCAGGTGTGTTGGCAGGGCCGCCCTTGCCTTGGCAGCCCCTTTGCAGAGCCCCTGCAATGGCGCCTCCAGGCTGTCCCGATTTCTCCAGCCTAACCCTAACCCTAACCCTAACCCTAGAGGATTTCTGGGGCCCAATGGTGGGAGTAAGCGCCCCCGGGTGGACGAGACGAGAAAGTGGTGCGAGGGCAGGTGTGTTGGCAGGGCCGCCCTTGCCTTGGCAGCCCCTTTGCAGAGCCCCTGCAATGGCGCCTCCAGGCTGTCCCGATTTCTCCAGCCTAACCCTAACCCTAACCCTAACCCTAGAGGATTTCTGGGGCCCGATGGTGGGAGTAAGTGCCCCCGGGTGGTCGAGACGAGAAAGTGGTGCGAGGGCAGGTGTGTTGGCAGGGCCGCCCTTGCCTTGGCAGCCCCTTTGCAGAGCCCCTGCAATGGCGCCTCCAGGCTGTCCCTATTTCTCCAGCCTAACCCTAACCCTAACCCTAACCCTAGAGGATTTCCGGGGCCCAATGATGGGAGTAAGTGCCCCCGGGTGGTCGAGACGAGAAAGTGGTGCGAGGGCAGGTGTGTTGGCAGGGCCGCCCTTGCCTTGGCAGCCCCTTTGCAGAGCCCCTGCATGGCGCCTCCAGGCTGTCCCGATTTCTCAAGCCTAACCCTAACCCTAACGCTAACCCTAACCCTAGAGGTTTTCCGGGACCCGATGGTGGGAGTAAGTGCCCCTGGGTGGTCGAGACGAGAAAGTGGTGCGAGGGCAGGTGTGTTGGCAGGGCCGCCCTTGCCTTGGCAGCCCCTTTGCAGAGCCCCTGCAATGGCGCCTCCAGGCTGTCCCTATTTCTCAAGCCTAACCCTAACCCTAACCCTAACCCTAACCCTAGAGGATTTCTGGGGCCCGATGGTGGGAGTAAGCGCCCCCGGGTGGTCGAGACGAGAAAGTGGTGCGAGGGCAGGTGTGTTGGCAGGGCCGCCCTTGCCTTGGCAGCCCCTTTGCAGAGCCCCTGCAATGGCGCCTCCAGGCTGTCCCTA
Source organism: Struthio camelus (assembly GCF_040807025.1). Classification (NCBI taxonomy): domain Eukaryota; kingdom Metazoa; phylum Chordata; class Aves; order Struthioniformes; family Struthionidae; genus Struthio; species Struthio camelus. The sequence continues at coordinate 27,101,785 of NC_090981.1, forward strand.
TTTCTCCAGCCTAACCCTAACCCTAACCCTAGAGGATTTTTCGGGACCCGATGGTGGGAGTAAGTGCCCCCGGGTGGTCGAGACGAGAAAGTGGTGCGAGGGCAGGTGTGTTGGCAGGGCCGCCCTTGCCTTGGCAGCCCCTTTGCAGAGCCCCTGCAATGGCGCCTCCAGGCTGTCCCTATTTCTCCAGCCTAACCCTAAGCCTAACCCTAACCCTAGAGGATTTCTGGGGCCTGATGGCGGGAGTAAGTGCCCCCGGGTGGTCGAGACGAGAAAGTGGTGCGAGGGCAGGTGTGTTGGCAGGGCCGCCCTTGCCTTGGCAGCCCCTTTGCAGAGCCCCTGCAATGGCGCCTCCAGGCTGTCCCTATTTCTCAAGCCTAACCCTAAGCCTAACCCTAACCCTAGAGGATTTCCGGGGCCCAATGATGGGAGTAAGTGCCCCCGGGTGGTCGAGACGAGCAAGTGGTGCGAGGGCAGGTGTGTTGGCAGGGCCGCCCTTGCCTTGGCAGCCCCTTTGCAGAGCCCCTGCAATGGCGCCTCCAGGCTGTCCCAATTTCTCCAGCCTAACCCTAACCCTAACCCTAGAGGATTTCCGGGGCCCGATGGTGGGAGTAAGCGCCCCCGGGTGGTCGAGACGAGAAAGTGGTGCGAGGGCAGGTGTGTTGGCAGGGCCGCCCTTGCCTTGGCAGCCCCTTTGCAGAGCCCCTGCAATGGCGCCTCCAGGCAGTCCCTATTTCTCCAGCCTAACCCTAACCCTAACCCTAACCCTAGAGGATTTCCGGGGCCCAATGGTGGGAGTAAGCGCCCCCGGGTGGTCGAGACGAGAAAGTGGTGCGAGGGCAGGTGTGTTGGCAGGGCCGCCCTTGCCTTGGCAGCCCCTTTGCAGAGCCCCTGCAATGGCGCCTCCAGGCTGTCCCGATTTCTCAAGCCTAACCCTAAGCCTAACCCTAACCCTAGAGGATTTTCTGGGGCCCGATGGTGGGAGTAAGTGCCCCCGGGTGGTCGAGACGAGAAAGTGGTGCGAGGGCAGGTGTGTTGGCAGGGCCGCCCTTGCCTTGGCAGCCCCTTTGCAGAGCCCCTGCAATGGCGCCTCCAGGCTGTCCCGATTTCTCCAGCCTAACCCTAACCCTAACCCTAACCCTAGAGGATTTTTCGGGACCCGATGGTGGGAGTAAGTGCCCCCGGGTGGTCGAGACGAGAAAGTGGTGCGAGGGCAGGTGTGTTGGCAGGGCCGCCCTTGCCTTGGCAGCCCCTTTGCAGAGCCCCTGCAATGGCGCCTCCAGGCTGTCCCTATTTCTCCAGCCTAACCCTAACCCTAACCCTAACCCTAGAGGATTTCTGGTACCCAATGGTGGGAGTAAGTGCCCCCGGGTGGTCGAGACGAGAAAGTGGTGCGAGGGCAGGTGTGTTGGCAGGGCCGCCCTTGCCTTGGCAGCCCCTTTGCAGAGCCCCTGCAATGGCGCCTCCAGGCTGTCCCTATTTCTCCAGCCTAACCCTAACCCTAACCCGAACCCTAGAGGATTTTTCGGGACCCGATGGTGGGAGCAAGTGCCCCCGGGTGGTCGAGACGAGAAAGTGGTGCGAGGGCAGGTGTGTTGGCAGGGCCGCCCTTGCCTTGGCAGCCCCTTTGCAGAGCCCCTGCAATGGCGCCTCCAGGCTGTCCCGATTTCTCCAGCCTAACCCTAACCCTAACCCTAACCCTAGAGGATTTCCGGGGCCCGATGGTGGGAGTAAGCGCCCCCGGGTGGTCGAGACGAGAAAGTGGTGCGAGGGCAGGTGTGTTGGCAGGGCCGCCCTTGCCTTGGCAGCCCCTTTGCAGAGCCCCTGCAATGGCGCCTCCAGGCAGTCCCTATTTCTCCAGCCTAACCCTAACCCTAACCCTAACCCTAGAGGATTTCCGGGGCCCAATGGTGGGAGTAAGCGCCCCCGGGTGGTCGAGACGAGCAAGTGGTGCGAGGGCAGGTGTGTTGGCAGGGCCGCCCTTGCCTTGGCAGCCCCTTTGCAGAGCCCCTGCAATGGCGCCTCCAGGCTGTCCCTATTTCTCAAGCCTAACCCTAAGCCTAACCCTAACCCTAGAGGATTTTTCGGGACCCGATGGTGGGAGTAAGTGCCCCCGGGTGGTCGAGACGAGAAAGTGGTGCGAGGGCAGGTGTGTTGGCAGGGCCGCCCTTGCCTTGGCAGCCCCTTTGCAGAGCCCCTGCAATGGCGCCTCCAGGCTGTCCCTATTTCTCCAGCCTAACCCTAACCCTAACCCTAACCCTAGAGGATTTCTGGTACCCAATGGTGGGAGTAAGTGCCCCCGGGTGGTCGAGACGAGAAAGTGGTGCGAGGGCAGGTGTGTTGGCAGGGCCGCCCTTGCCTTGGCAGCCCCTTTGCAGAGCCCCTGCAATGGCGCCTCCAGGCTGTCCCTATTTCTCCAGCCTAACCCTAACCCTAACCCGAACCCTAGAGGATTTTTCGGGACCCGATGGTGGGAGCAAGTGCCCCCGGGTGGTCGAGACGAGAAAGTGGTGCGAGGGCAGGTGTGTTGGCAGGGCCGCCCTTGCCTTGGCAGCCCCTTTGCAGAGCCCCTGCAATGGCGCCTCCAGGCTGTCCCGATTTCTCCAGCCTAACCCTAACCCTAACCCTAACCCTAGAGGATTTCCGGGGCCCGATGGTGGGAGTAAGCGCCCCCGGGTGGTCGAGACGAGAAAGTGGTGCGAGGGCAGGTGTGTTGGCAGGGCCGCCCTTGCCTTGGCAGCCCCTTTGCAGAGCCCCTGCAATGGCGCCTCCAGGCAGTCCCTATTTCTCCAGCCTAACCCTAACCCTAACCCTAACCCTAGAGGATTTCCGGGGCCCAATGGTGGGAGTAAGCGCCCCCGGGTGGTCGAGACGAGCAAGTGGTGCGAGGGCAGGTGTGTTGGCAGGGCCGCCCTTGCCTTGGCAGCCCCTTTGCAGAGCCCCTGCAATGGCGCCTCCAGGCTGTCCCTATTTCTCAAGCCTAACCCTAAGCCTAACCCTAACCCTAGAGGATTTTCTGGGGCCCGATGGTGGGAGTAAGCGCCCCCGGGTGGTCGAGACGAGAAAGTGGTGCGAGGGCAGGTGTGTTGGCAGGGCCGCCCTTGCCTTGGCAGCCCCTTTGCAGAGCCCCTGCAATGGCGCCTCCAGGCTGTCCCGATTTCTCCAGCCTAACCCTAACCCTAACCCTAACCCTAGAGGATTTTTCGGGACCCGATGGTGGGAGTAAGTGCCCCCGGGTGGTCGAGACGAGAAAGTGGTGCGAGGGCAGGTGTGTTGGCAGGGCCGCCCTTGCCTTGGCAGCCCCTTTGCAGAGCCCCTGCAATGGCGCCTCCAGGCTGTCCCGATTTCTCCAGCCTAACCCTAACCCTAACCCTAACCCTAGAGGATTTTTTGGGGCCCAATGGTGGGAGTAAGCGCCCCCGGGTGGTCGAGACGAGAAAGTGGTGCGAGGGCAGGTGTGTTGGCAGGGCCGCCCTTGCCTTGGCAGCCCCTTTGCAGAGCCCCTGCAATGGCGCCTCCAGGCTGTCCCTATTTCTCCAGCCTAACCCTAACCCTAACCCTAACCCTAGAGGATTTCCGGGGCCCAATGGTGGGAGTAAGCGCCCCCGGGTGTTCGAGACGAGAAAGTGGTGCGAGGGCAGGTGTGTTGGCAGGGCCGCCCTTGCCTTGGCAGCCCCTTTGCAGAGCCCCTGCAATGGCGCCTCCAGGCTGTCCCGATTTCTCCAGCCTAACCCTAAGCCTAACCCTAACCCTAGAGGATTTTCTGGGGCCCGATGGTGGGAGTAAGTGCCCCCGGGTGGTCGAGACGAGAAAGTGGTGCGAGGGCAGGTGTGTTGGCAGGGCCGCCCTTGCCTTGGCAGCCCCTTTGCAGAGCCCCTGCAATGGCGCCTCCAGGCTGTCCCGATTTCTCCAGCCTAACCCTAACCCTAACCCTAACCCTAGAGGATTTTTCGGGACCCGATGGTGGGAGTAAGTGCCCCCGGGTGGTCGAGACGAGAAAGTGGTGCGAGGGCAGGTGTGTTGGCAGGGCCGCCCTTGCCTTGGCAGCCCCTTTGCAGAGCCCCTGCAATGGCGCCTCCAGGCTGTCCCTATTTCTCCAGCCTAACCCTAACCCTAACCCTAACCCTAGAGGATTTCCGGGGCCCGATGGTGGCAGTAAGCGCCCCCGGGTGGTCGAGACGAGAAAGTGGTGCGAGGGCAGGTGTGTTGGCAGGGCCGCCCTTGCCTTGGCAGCCCCTTTGCAGAGCCCCTGCAATGGCGCCTCCAGGCTGTCCCTATTTCTCCAGCCTAACCCTAACCCTAACCCTAACCCTAGAGGATTTCTGGGGCCCAATGGTGGGAGTAAGTGCCCCCGGGTGGTCGAGACGAGAAAGTGGTGCGAGGGCAGGTGTGTTGGCAGGGCCGCCCTTGCCTTGGCAGCCCCTTTGCAGAGCCCCTGCAATGGCGCCTCCAGGCTGTCCCTATTTCTCAAGCCTAACCCTAACCCTAACCCTAACCCTAGAGGATTTCCGGGGCCCGATGATGGGAGTAAGTGCCCCCGGGTGGTCGAGACGAGAAAGTGGTGCGAGGGCAGGTGTGTTGGCAGGGCCGCCCTTGCCTTGGCAGCCCCTTTGCAGAGCCCCTGCAATGGCGCCTCCAGGCTGTCCCGATTTCTCCAGCCTAACCCTAAGCCTAACCCTAACCCTAGAGGATTTTCCAGGACCCGATGGTGGGAGTAAGTGCCCCCGGGTGGTCGAGACGAGAAAGTGGTGCGAGGGCAGGTGTGTTGGCAGGGCCGCCCTTGCCTTGGCAGCCCCTTTGCAGAGCCCCTGCAATGGCGCCTCCAGGCTGTCCCGATTTCTCCAGCCTAACCCTAACCCTAACCCTAACCCTAGAGGATTTTTTGGGGCCCAATGGTGGGAGTAAGCGCCCCCGGGTGGTCGAGACGAGAAAGTGGTGCGAGGGCAGGTGTGTTGGCAGGGCCGCCCTTGCCTTGGCAGCCCCTTTGCAGAGCCCCTGCAATGGCGCCTCCAGGCTGTCCCTATTTCTCCAGCCTAACCCTAACCCTAACCCTAACCCTAACCCTAGAGGATTTCCGGGGCCCAATGGTGGGAGTAAGCGCCCCCGGGTGGTCGAGACGAGAAAGTGGTGCGAGGGCAGGTGTGTTGGCAGGGCCGCCCTTGCCTTGGCAGCCCCTTTGCAGAGCCCCTGCAATGGCGCCTCCAGGCTGTCCCGATTTCTCCAGCCTAACCCTAAGCCTAACCCTAACCCTAGAGGATTTTCTGGGGCCCGATGGTGGGAGTAAGTGCCCCCGGGTGGTCGAGACGAGAAAGTGGTGCGAGGGCAGGTGTGTTGGCAGGGCCGCCCTTGCCTTGGCAGCCCCTTTGCAGAGCCCCTGCAATGGCGCCTCCAGGCTGTCCCGATTTCTCCAGCCTAACCCTAACCCTAACCCTAACCCTAGAGGATTTTCTGGGGCCCATTGATGGGAGTAAGCGCCCCCGGGTGGTCGAGACGAGAAAGTGGTGCGAGGGCAGGTGTGTTGGCAGGGCCGCCCTTGCCTTGGCAGCCCCTTTGCAGAGCCCCTGCAATGGCGCCTCCAGGCTGTCCCTATTTCTCCAGCCTAACCCTAACCCTAACCCTAACCCTAGAGGATTTCTGGGGCCCAATGGTGGGAGTAAGTGCCCCCGGGTGGTCGAGACGAGAAAGTGGTGCGAGGGCAGGTGTGTTGGCAGGGCCGCCCTTGCCTTGGCAGCCCCTTTGCAGAGCCCCTGCAATGGCGCCTCCAGGCAGTCCCGATTTCTCCAGCCTAACCCTAAGCCTAACCCTAACCCTAGAGGATTTTCTGGGGCCCGATGGTGGGAGTAAGTGCCCCCGGGTGGTCGAGACGAGAAAGTGGTGCGAGGGCAGGTGTGTTGGCAGGGCCGCCCTTGCCTTGGCAGCCCCTTTGCAGAGCCCCTGCAATGGCGCCTCCAGGCTGTCCCGATTTCTCCAGCCTAACCCTAACCCTAACCCTAACCCTAGAGGATTTTTCGGGACCCGATGGTGGGAGTAAGTGCCCCCGGGTGGTCGAGACGAGAAAGTGGTGCGAGGGCAGGTGTGTTGGCAGGGCCGCCCTTGCCTTGGCAGCCCCTTTGCAGAGCCCCTGCAATGGCGCCTCCAGGCTGTCCCGATTTCTCCAGCCTAACCCTAAGCCTAACCCTAACCCTAGAGGATTTTCTGGGGCCCAATGGTGGGAGTAAGCGCCCCCGGGTGGTCGAGACGAGAAAGTGGTGCGAGGGCAGGTGTGTTGGCAGGGCCGCCCTTGCCTTGGCAGCCCCTTTGCAGAGCCCCTGCAATGGCGCCTCCAGGCTGTCCCTATTTCTCCAGCCTAACCCTAAGCCTAACCCTAACCCTAGAGGATTTTCTGGGGCCCGATGGTGGGAGCAAGTGCCCCCGGGTGGTCGAGACGAGCAAGTGGTGCGAGGGCAGGTGTGTTGGCAGGGCCGCCCTTGCCTTGGCAGCCCCTTTGCAGAGCCCCTGCAATGGCGCCTCCAGGCTGTCCCGATTTCTCCAGCCTAACCCTAACCCTAACCCTAACCCTAGAGGATTTCTGGGGCCCAATGGTGGGAGTAAGCGCCCCCGGGTGGACGAGACGAGAAAGTGGTGCGAGGGCAGGTGTGTTGGCAGGGCCGCCCTTGCCTTGGCAGCCCCTTTGCAGAGCCCCTGCAATGGCGCCTCCAGGCTGTCCCGATTTCTCCAGCCTAACCCTAACCCTAACCCTAACCCTAGAGGATTTCTGGGGCCCGATGGTGGGAGTAAGTGCCCCCGGGTGGTCGAGACGAGAAAGTGGTGCGAGGGCAGGTGTGTTGGCAGGGCCGCCCTTGCCTTGGCAGCCCCTTTGCAGAGCCCCTGCAATGGCGCCTCCAGGCTGTCCCTATTTCTCCAGCCTAACCCTAACCCTAACCCTAACCCTAGAGGATTTCCGGGGCCCAATGATGGGAGTAAGTGCCCCCGGGTGGTCGAGACGAGAAAGTGGTGCGAGGGCAGGTGTGTTGGCAGGGCCGCCCTTGCCTTGGCAGCCCCTTTGCAGAGCCCCTGCATGGCGCCTCCAGGCTGTCCCGATTTCTCAAGCCTAACCCTAACCCTAACGCTAACCCTAACCCTAGAGGTTTTCCGGGACCCGATGGTGGGAGTAAGTGCCCCTGGGTGGTCGAGACGAGAAAGTGGTGCGAGGGCAGGTGTGTTGGCAGGGCCGCCCTTGCCTTGGCAGCCCCTTTGCAGAGCCCCTGCAATGGCGCCTCCAGGCTGTCCCTATTTCTCAAGCCTAACCCTAACCCTAACCCTAACCCTAACCCTAGAGGATTTCTGGGGCCCGATGGTGGGAGTAAGCGCCCCCGGGTGGTCGAGACGAGAAAGTGGTGCGAGGGCAGGTGTGTTGGCAGGGCCGCCCTTGCCTTGGCAGCCCCTTTGCAGAGCCCCTGCAATGGCGCCTCCAGGCTGTCCCGATTTCTCCAGCCTAACCCTAACCCTAACCCTAGAGGATTTTTCGGGACCCGATGGTGGGAGTAAGTGCCCCCGGGTGGTCGAGACGAGAAAGTGGTGGGAGGGCAGGTGTGTTGGCAGGGCCGCCCTTGCCTTGGCAGCCCCTTTGCAGAGCCCCTGCAATGGCGCCTCCAGGCTGTCCCTATTTCTCCAGCCTAACCCTAAGCCTAACCCTAACCCTAGAGGATTTCTGGGGCCTGATGGCGGGAGTAAGTGCCCCCGGGTGGTCGAGACGAGAAAGTGGTGCGAGGGCAGGTGTGTTGGCAGGGCCGCCCTTGCCTTGGCAGCCCCTTTGCAGAGCCCCTGCAATGGCGCCTCCAGGCTGTCCCTATTTCTCAAGCCTAACCCTAAGCCTAACCCTAACCCTAGAGGATTTCCGGGGCCCAATGATGGGAGTAAGTGCCCCCGGGTGGTCGAGACGAGCAAGTGGTGCGAGGGCAGGTGTGTTGGCAGGGCCGCCCTTGCCTTGGCAGCCCCTTTGCAGAGCCCCTGCAATGGCGCCTCCAGGCTGTCCCAATTTCTCCAGCCTAACCCTAACCCTAACCCTAGAGGATTTCCGGGGCCCGATGGTGGGAGTAAGCGCCCCCGGGTGGTCGAGACGAGAAAGTGGTGCGAGGGCAGGTGTGTTGGCAGGGCCGCCCTTGCCTTGGCAGCCCCTTTGCAGAGCCCCTGCAATGGCGCCTCCAGGCAGTCCCTATTTCTCCAGCCTAACCCTAACCCTAACCCTAACCCTAGAGGATTTCCGGGGCCCAATGGTGGGAGTAAGCGCCCCCGGGTGGTCGAGACGAGAAAGTGGTGCGAGGGCAGGTGTGTTGGCAGGGCCGCCCTTGCCTTGGCAGCCCCTTTGCAGAGCCCCTGCAATGGCGCCTCCAGGCTGTCCCGATTTCTCAAGCCTAACCCTAAGCCTAACCCTAACCCTAGAGGATTTTCTGGGGCCCGATGGTGGGAGTAAGTGCCCCCGGGTGGTCGAGACGAGAAAGTGGTGCGAGGGCAGGTGTGTTGGCAGGGCCGCCCTTGCCTTGGCAGCCCCTTTGCAGAGCCCCTGCAATGGCGCCTCCAGGCTGTCCCGATTTCTCCAGCCTAACCCTAACCCTAACCCTAACCCTAGAGGATTTTTCGGGACCCGATGGTGGGAGTAAGTGCCCCCGGGTGGTCGAGACGAGAAAGTGGTGCGAGGGCAGGTGTGTTGGCAGGGCCGCCCTTGCCTTGGCAGCCCCTTTGCAGAGCCCCTGCAATGGCGCCTCCAGGCTGTCCCTATTTCTCCAGCCTAACCCTAACCCTAACCCTAACCCTAGAGGATTTCTGGTACCCAATGGTGGGAGTAAGTGCCCCCGGGTGGTCGAGACGAGAAAGTGGTGCGAGGGCAGGTGTGTTGGCAGGGCCGCCCTTGCCTTGGCAGCCCCTTTGCAGAGCCCCTGCAATGGCGCCTCCAGGCTGTCCCTATTTCTCCAGCCTAACCCTAACCCTAACCCGAACCCTAGAGGATTTTTCGGGACCCGATGGTGGGAGCAAGTGCCCCCGGGTGGTCGAGACGAGAAAGTGGTGCGAGGGCAGGTGTGTTGGCAGGGCCGCCCTTGCCTTGGCAGCCCCTTTGCAGAGCCCCTGCAATGGCGCCTCCAGGCTGTCCCGATTTCTCCAGCCTAACCCTAACCCTAACCCTAACCCTAGAGGATTTCCGGGGCCCGATGGTGGGAGTAAGCGCCCCCGGGTGGTCGAGACGAGAAAGTGGTGCGAGGGCAGGTGTGTTGGCAGGGCCGCCCTTGCCTTGGCAGCCCCTTTGCAGAGCCCCTGCAATGGCGCCTCCAGGCAGTCCCTATTTCTCCAGCCTAACCCTAACCCTAACCCTAACCCTAGAGGATTTCCGGGGCCCAATGGTGGGAGTAAGCGCCCCCGGGTGGTCGAGACGAGCAAGTGGTGCGAGGGCAGGTGTGTTGGCAGGGCCGCCCTTGCCTTGGCAGCCCCTTTGCAGAGCCCCTGCAATGGCGCCTCCAGGCTGTCCCTATTTCTCAAGCCTAACCCTAAGCCTAACCCTAACCCTAGAGGATTTTTCGGGACCCGATGGTGGGAGTAAGTGCCCCCGGGTGGTCGAGACGAGAAAGTGGTGCGAGGGCAGGTGTGTTGGCAGGGCCGCCCTTGCCTTGGCAGCCCCTTTGCAGAGCCCCTGCAATGGCGCCTCCAGGCTGTCCCTATTTCTCCAGCCTAACCCTAACCCTAACCCTAACCCTAGAGGATTTCTGGTACCCAATGGTGGGAGTAAGTGCCCCCGGGTGGTCGAGACGAGAAAGTGGTGCGAGGGCAGGTGTGTTGGCAGGGCCGCCCTTGCCTTGGCAGCCCCTTTGCAGAGCCCCTGCAATGGCGCCTCCAGGCTGTCCCTATTTCTCCAGCCTAACCCTAACCCTAACCCGAACCCTAGAGGATTTTTCGGGACCCGATGGTGGGAGCAAGTGCCCCCGGGTGGTCGAGACGAGAAAGTGGTGCGAGGGCAGGTGTGTTGGCAGGGCCGCCCTTGCCTTGGCAGCCCCTTTGCAGAGCCCCTGCAATGGCGCCTCCAGGCTGTCCCGATTTCTCCAGCCTAACCCTAACCCTAACCCTAACCCTAGAGGATTTCCGGGGCCCGATGGTGGGAGTAAGCGCCCCCGGGTGGTCGAGACGAGAAAGTGGTGCGAGGGCAGGTGTGTTGGCAGGGCCGCCCTTGCCTTGGCAGCCCCTTTGCAGAGCCCCTGCAATGGCGCCTCCAGGCAGTCCCTATTTCTCCAGCCTAACCCTAACCCTAACCCTAACCCTAGAGGATTTCCGGGGCCCAATGGTGGGAGTAAGCGCCCCCGGGTGGTCGAGACGAGCAAGTGGTGCGAGGGCAGGTGTGTTGGCAGGGCCGCCCTTGCCTTGGCAGCCCCTTTGCAGAGCCCCTGCAATGGCGCCTCCAGGCTGTCCCTATTTCTCAAGCCTAACCCTAAGCCTAACCCTAACCCTAGAGGATTTTCTGGGGCCCGATGGTGGGAGTAAGCGCCCCCGGGTGGTCGAGACGAGAAAGTGGTGCGAGGGCAGGTGTGTTGGCAGGGCCGCCCTTGCCTTGGCAGCCCCTTTGCAGAGCCCCTGCAATGGCGCCTCCAGGCTGTCCCGATTTCTCCAGCCTAACCCTAACCCTAACCCTAACCCTAGAGGATTTTTCGGGACCCGATGGTGGGAGTAAGTGCCCCCGGGTGGTCGAGACGAGAAAGTGGTGCGAGGGCAGGTGTGTTGGCAGGGCCGCCCTTGCCTTGGCAGCCCCTTTGCAGAGCCCCTGCAATGGCGCCTCCAGGCTGTCCCGATTTCTCCAGCCTAACCCTAACCCTAACCCTAACCCTAGAGGATTTTTTGGGGCCCAATGGTGGGAGTAAGCGCCCCCGGGTGGTCGAGACGAGAAAGTGGTGCGAGGGCAGGTGTGTTGGCAGGGCCGCCCTTGCCTTGGCAGCCCCTTTGCAGAGCCCCTGCAATGGCGCCTCCAGGCTGTCCCTATTTCTCCAGCCTAACCCTAACCCTAACCCTAACCCTAGAGGATTTCCGGGGCCCAATGGTGGGAGTAAGCGCCCCCGGGTGTTCGAGACGAGAAAGTGGTGCGAGGGCAGGTGTGTTGGCAGGGCCGCCCTTGCCTTGGCAGCCCCTTTGCAGAGCCCCTGCAATGGCGCCTCCAGGCTGTCCCGATTTCTCCAGCCTAACCCTAAGCCTAACCCTAACCCTAGAGGATTTTCTGGGGCCCGATGGTGGGAGTAAGTGCCCCCGGGTGGTCGAGACGAGAAAGTGGTGCGAGGGCAGGTGTGTTGGCAGGGCCGCCCTTGCCTTGGCAGCCCCTTTGCAGAGCCCCTGCAATGGCGCCTCCAGGCTGTCCCGATTTCTCCAGCCTAACCCTAACCCTAACCCTAACCCTAGAGGATTTTTCGGGACCCGATGGTGGGAGTAAGTGCCCCCGGGTGGTCGAGACGAGAAAGTGGTGCGAGGGCAGGTGTGTTGGCAGGGCCGCCCTTGCCTTGGCAGCCCCTTTGCAGAGCCCCTGCAATGGCGCCTCCAGGCTGTCCCTATTTCTCCAGCCTAACCCTAAGCCTAACCCTAACCCTAGAGGATTTCCGGGGCCCGATGGTGGCAGTAAGCGCCCCCGGGTGGTCGAGACGAGAAAGTGGTGCGAGGGCAGGTGTGTTGGCAGGGCCGCCCTTGCCTTGGCAGCCCCTTTGCAGAGCCCCTGCAATGGCGCCTCCAGGCTGTCCCTATTTCTCCAGCCTAACCCTAACCCTAACCCTAACCCTAGAGGATTTCTGGGGCCCAATGGTGGGAGTAAGTGCCCCCGGGTGGTCGAGACGAGAAAGTGGTGCGAGGGCAGGTGTGTTGGCAGGGCCGCCCTTGCCTTGGCAGCCCCTTTGCAGAGCCCCTGCAATGGCGCCTCCAGGCTGTCCCTATTTCTCAAGCCTAACCCTAACCCTAACCCTAACCCTAGAGGATTTCCGGGGCCCGATGATGGGAGTAAGTGCCCCCGGGTGGTCGAGACGAGAAAGTGGTGCGAGGGCAGGTGTGTTGGCAGGGCCGCCCTTGCCTTGGCAGCCCCTTTGCAGAGCCCCTGCAATGGCGCCTCCAGGCTGTCCCGATTTCTCCAGCCTAACCCTAAGCCTAACCCTAACCCTAGAGGATTTTCCAGGACCCGATGGTGGGAGTAAGTGCCCCCGGGTGGTCGAGACGAGAAAGTGGTGCGAGGGCAGGTGTGTTGGCAGGGCCGCCCTTGCCTTGGCAGCCCCTTTGCAGAGCCCCTGCAATGGCGCCTCCAGGCTGTCCCGATTTCTCCAGCCTAACCCTAACCCTAACCCTAACCCTAGAGGATTTTTTGGGGCCCAATGGTGGGAGTAAGCGCCCCCGGGTGGTCGAGACGAGAAAGTGGTGCGAGGGCAGGTGTGTTGGCAGGGCCGCCCTTGCCTTGGCAGCCCCTTTGCAGAGCCCCTGCAATGGCGCCTCCAGGCTGTCCCTATTTCTCCAGCCTAACCCTAACCCTAACCCTAACCCTAACCCTAGAGGATTTCCGGGGCCCAATGGTGGGAGTAAGCGCCCCCGGGTGGTCGAGACGAGAAAGTGGTGCGAGGGCAGGTGTGTTGGCAGGGCCGCCCTTGCCTTGGCAGCCCCTTTGCAGAGCCCCTGCAATGGCGCCTCCAGGCTGTCCCGATTTCTCCAGCCTAACCCTAAGCCTAACCCTAACCCTAGAGGATTTTCTGGGGCCCGATGGTGGGAGTAAGTGCCCCCGGGTGGTCGAGACGAGAAAGTGGTGCGAGGGCAGGTGTGTTGGCAGGGCCGCCCTTGCCTTGGCAGCCCCTTTGCAGAGCCCCTGCAATGGCGCCTCCAGGCTGTCCCGATTTCTCCAGCCTAACCCTAACCCTAACCCTAACCCTAGAGGATTTTCTGGGGCCCATTGATGGGAGTAAGCGCCCCCGGGTGGTCGAGACGAGAAAGTGGTGCGAGGGCAGGTGTGTTGGCAGGGCCGCCCTTGCCTTGGCAGCCCCTTTGCAGAGCCCCTGCAATGGCGCCTCCAGGCTGTCCCTATTTCTCCAGCCTAACCCTAACCCTAACCCTAACCCTAGAGGATTTCTGGGGCCCAATGGTGGGAGTAAGTGCCCCCGGGTGGTCGAGACGAGAAAGTGGTGCGAGGGCAGGTGTGTTGGCAGGGCCGCCCTTGCCTTGGCAGCCCCTTTGCAGAGCCCCTGCAATGGCGCCTCCAGGCTGTCCCGATTTCTCAAGCCTAACCCTAACGCTAGCCCTAACCCTAGAGGATTTCCGGGGCCCGATGGTGGGAGTAAGTGCCCCCGGGTGGTCGAGACGAGAAAGTGGTGCGAGGGCAGGTGTGTTGGCAGGGCCGCCCTTGCCTTGGCAGCCCCTTTGCAGAGCCCCTGCAATGGCGCCTCCAGGCTGTCCCGATTTCTCAAGCCTAACCCTAACCCTAACCCTAACCCTAGAGGATTTTCCGGGGCCCGATGGTGGGAGTAAGTGCCCCCGGGTGGTCGAGACGAGAAAGTGGTGCGAGGGCAGGTGTGTTGGCAGGGCCGCCCTTGCCTTGGCAGCCCCTTTGCAGAGCCCCTGCAATGGCGCCTCCAGGCTGTCCCTATTTCTCCAGCCTAACCCTAAGCCTAACCCTAACCCTAGAGGATTTTCCGGGGCCCGATGGTGGGAGTAAGTGCCCCCGGGTGGTCGAGACGAGAAAGTGGTGCGAGGGCAGGTGTGTTGGCAGGGCCGCCCTTGCCTTGGCAGCCCCTTTGCAGAGCCCCTGCAATGGCGCCTCCAGGCTGTCCCGATTTCTCCAGCCTAACCCTAAGCCTAACCCTAACCCTAGAGGATTTTCCGGGGCCCGATGGTGGGAGTAAGTGCCCCCGGGTGGTCGAGACGAGAAAGTGGTGCGAGGGCAGGTGTGTTGGCAGGGCCGCCCTTGCCTTGGCAGCCCCTTTGCAGAGCCCCTGCAATGGCGCCTCCAGGCTGTCCCTATTTCTCCAGCCTAACCCTAACCCTAACCCTAACCCTAGAGGATTTCTGGGGCCCATTGATGGGAGTAAGCGCCCCCGGGTGGTCGAGACGAGAAAGTGGTGCGAGGGCAGGTGTGTTGGCAGGGCCGCCCTTGCCTTGGCAGCCCCTTTGCAGAGCCCCTGCAATGGCGCCTCCAGGCTGTCCCGATTTCTCCAGCCTAACCCTAACCCTAACCCTAACCCTAGAGGATTTCTGGTACCCAATGGTGGGAGTAAGTGCCCCCGGGTGTTCGAGACGAGAAAGTGGTGCGAGGGCAGGTGTGTTGGCAGGGCCGCCCTTGCCTTGGCAGCCCCTTTGCAGAGCACCTGCAATGGCGCCTCCAGGCTGTCCCTATTTCTCAAGCCTAACCCTAAGCCTAACCCTAACCCTAGAGGATTTCCGGGGCCCAATGATGGGAGTAAGCGCCCCCGGGTGGTCGAGACGAGAAAGTGGTGCGAGGGCAGGTGTGTTGGCAGGGCCGCCCTTGCCTTGGCAGCCCCTTTGCAGAGCCCCTGCAATGGCGCCTCCAGGCTGTCCCGATTTCTCCAGCCTAACCCTAACCCTAACCCTAACCCTAGAGGATTTCCGGGGCCCGATGGTGGGAGTAAGCGCCCCCGGGTGGTCGAGACGAGAAAGTGGTGCGAGGGCAGGTGTGTTGGCAGGGCCGCCCTTGCCTTGGCAGCCCCTTTGCAGAGCCCCTGCAATGGCGCCTCCAGGCTGTCCCTATTTCTCAAGCCTAACCCTAAGCCTAACCCTAACCCTAGAGGATTTCCGGGGCCCAATGATGGGAGTAAGTGCCCCCGGGTGGTCGAGACGAGAAAGTGGTGCGAGGGCAGGTGTGTTGGCAGGGTCGCCCTTGCCTTGGCAGCCCCTTTGCAGAGCCCCTGCAATGGCGCCTCCAGGCTGTCCCGATTTCTCAAGCCTAACCCTAAGCCTAACCCTAACCCTAGAGGATTTTTCGGGGCCCAATGGTGGGAGTAAGCGCCCCCGGGTGGTCGAGACGAGAAAGTGGTGCGAGGGCAGGTGTGTTGGCAGGGCCGCCCTTGCCTTGGCAGCCCCTTTGCAGAGCCCCTGCAATGGCGCCTCCAGGCAGTCCCGATTTCTCCAGCCTAACCCTAAGCCTAACCCTAACCCTAGAGGATTTTCTGGGGCCCGATGGTGGGAGTAAGTGCCCCCGGGTGGTCGAGACGAGAAAGTGGTGCGAGGGCAGGTGTGTTGGCAGGGCCGCCCTTGCCTTGGCAGCCCCTTTGCAGAGCCCCTGCAATGGCGCCTCCAGGCTGTCCCGATTTCTCCAGCCTAACCCTAACCCTAACCCTAACCCTAGAGGATTCCTGGGGCCCAATGGTGGGAGTAAGTGCCCCCGGGTGGTCGAGACGAGAAAGTGGTGCGAGGGCAGGTGTGTTGGCAGGGCCGCCCTTGCCTTGGCAGCCCCTTTGCAGAGCCCCTGCAATGGCGCCTCCAGGCAGTCCCGATTTCTCCAGCCTAACTCTAACCCTAACCCTAACCCTAGAGGATTTTCCGGGACCTGATGGTGGGAGTAAGTGCCCCCGGGTGGTCGAGACGAGAAAGTGGTGCGAGGGCAGGTGTGTTGGCAGGGCCGCCCTTGCCTTGGCAGCCCCTTTGCAGAGCCCCTGCAATGGCGCCTCCAGGCTGTCCCGATTTCTCCAGCCTAACCCTAACCCTAACCTTAACCCTAGAGGATTTTCCGGGGCCCGATGGTGGGAGTAAGTGCCCCTGGGTGGTCGAGATGAGAAAGTGGTGCGAGGGCAGGTGTGTTGGCAGGGCCGCCCTTGCCTTGGCAGCCCCTTTGCAGAGCCCCTGCAATGGCGCCTCCAGGCTGTCCCGATTTCTCCAGCCTAACCCTAAGCCTAACCCTAACCCTAGAGGATTTTTCGGGACCCGATGGTGGGAGCAAGTGCCCCCGGGTGGTCGAGACGAGAAAGTGGTGCGAGGGCAGGTGTGTTGGCAGGGCCGCCCTTGCCTTGGCAGCCCCTTTGCAGAGCCCCTGCAATGGCGCCTCCAGGCTGTCCCGATTTCTCCAGCCTAACCCTAACCCTAACCCTAACCCTAGAGGATTTTCCGGGGCCCGATGGTGGGAGTAAGTGCCCCCGGGTGGTCGAGACGAGAAAGTGGTGCGAGGGCAGGTGTGTTGGCAGGGCCGCCCTTGCCTTGGCAGCCCCTTTGCAGAGCCCCTGCAATGGCGCCTCCAGGCTGTCCCGATTTCTCCAGCCTAACCCTAACCCTAACCCTAACCCTAGAGGATTTCTGGGGCCCAATGATGGGAGTAAGTGCCCCCGGGTGGTCGAGACGAGAAAGTGGTGCGAGGGCAGGTGTGTTGGCAGGGCCGCCCTTGCCTTGGCAGCCCCTTTGCAGAGCCCCTGCAATGGCGCCTCCAGGCTGTCCCTATTTCTCCAGCCTAACCCTAACCCTAACCCTAACCCTAGAGGATTTCCGGGACCCGATGGTGGGAGTAAGTGCCCCCGGGTGGTCGAGACGAGAAAGTGGTGCGAGGGCAGGTGTGTTGGCAGGGCCGCCCTTGCCTTGGCAGCCCCTTTGCAGAGCCCCTGCATGGCGCCTCCAGGCTGTCCCTATTTCTCCAGCCTAACCCTAACCCTAATGCTAACCCTAACCATAGAGGTTTTCCGGGACCCGATGGTGGGAGTAAGTGCCCCCGGGTGGTCGAGACGAGAAAGTGGTGCGAGGGCAGGTGTGTTGGCAGGGCCGCCCTTGCCTTGGCAGCCCCTTTGCAGAGCCCCTGCAATGGCGCCTCCAGGCAGTCCCGATTTCTCCAGCCTAACTCTAACCCTAACCCTAACCCTAGAGGATTTTCCAGGACCCGATGGTGGGAGTAAGTGCCCCCGGGTGGTCGAGACGAGCAAGTGGTGCGAGGGCAGGTGTGTTGGCAGGGCCGCCCTTGCCTTGGCAGCCCCTTTGCAGAGCCCCTGCAATGGCGCCTCCAGGCTGTCCCTATTTCTCCAGCCTAACCCTAAGCCTAACCCTAACCCTAGAGGATTTTCCGGGGCCCGATGGTGGGAGTAAGTGCCCCCGGGTGGTCGAGACGAGAAAGTGGTGCGAGGGCAGGTGTGTTGGCAGGGCCGCCCTTGCCTTGGCAGCCCCTTTGCAGAGCCCCTGCAATGGCGCCTCCAGGCTGTCCCTATTTCTCCAGCCTAACCCTAAGCCTAACCCTAACCCTAGAGGATTTCCGGGGCCCAATGATGGGAGTAAGTGCCCCCGGGTGGTCGAGACGAGAAAGTGGTGCGAGGGCAGGTGTGTTGGCAGGGCCGCCCTTGCCTTGGCAGCCCCTTTGCAGAGCCCCTGCAATGGCGCCTCCAGGCTGTCCCTATTTCTCCAGCCTAACCCTAACCCTAACCCTAACCCTAGAGGTTTTCCGGGACCCGATGGTGGGAGTAAGTGCCCCTGGGTGGTCGAGACGAGAAAGTGGTGCGAGGGCAGGTGTGTTGGCAGGGCCGCCCTTGCCTTGGCAGCCCCTTTGCAGAGCCCCTGCAATGGCGCCTCCAGGCTGTCCCGATTTCTCCAGCCTAACCCTAACCCTAACCCTAACCCTAGAGGATTTCTGGGGCCCGATGGTGGGAGTAAGCGCCCCCGGGTGGTCGAGACGAGAAAGTGGTGCGAGGGCAGGTGTGTTGGCAGGGCCGCCCTTGCCTTGGCAGCCCCTTTGCAGAGCCCCTGCAATGGCGCCTCCAGGCTGTCCCGATTTCTCCAGCCTAACCCTAACCCTAACCCTAACCCTAGAGGATTTCTGGGGCCCAATGATGGGAGTAAGTGCCCCCGGGTGGTCGAGACGAGAAAGTGGTGCGAGGGCAGGTGTGTTGGCAGGGCCGCCCTTGCCTTGGCAGCCCCTTTGCAGAGCCCCTGCAATGGCGCCTCCAGGCTGTCCCTATTTCTCCAGCCTAACCCTAACGCTAACCCTAACCCTAGAGGTTTTCCGGGACCCGATGGTGGGAGTAAGCGCCCCCGGGTGGTCGAGACGAGAAAGTGGTGCGAGGGCAGGTGTGTTGGCAGGGCCGCCCTTGCCTTGGCAGCCCCTTTGCAGAGCCCCTGCAATGGCGCCTCCAGGCTGTCCCTATTTCTCCAGCCTAACCCTAAGCCTAACCCTAACCCTAGAGGATTTTCCGGGGCCCGATGGTGGGAGTAAGTGCCCCCGGGTGGTCGAGACGAGAAAGTGGTGCGAGGGCAGGTGTGTTGGCAGGGCCGCCCTTGCCTTGGCAGCCCCTTTGCAGAGCCCCTGCAATGGCGCCTCCAGGCTGTCCCTATTTCTCCAGCCTAACCCTAAGCCTAACCCTAACCCTAGAGGATTTCCGGGGCCCAATGATGGGAGTAAGTGCCCCCGGGTGGTCGAGACGAGAAAGTGGTGCGAGGGCAGGTGTGTTGGCAGGGCCGCCCTTGCCTTGGCAGCCCCTTTGCAGAGCCCCTGCAATGGCGCCTCCAGGCTGTCCCTATTTCTCCAGCCTAACCCTAACCCTAACGCTAACCCTAACCCTAGAGGTTTTCCGGGACCCGATGGTGGGAGTAAGTGCCCCCGGGTGGTCGAGACGAGAAAGTGGTGCGAGGGCAGGTGTGTTGGCAGGGCCGCCCTTGCCTTGGCAGCCCCTTTGCAGAGCCCCTGCAATGGCGCCTCCAGGCTGTCCCGATTTCTCCAGCCTAACCCTAAACCTAACCCTAACCCTAGAGGATTTCTGGGGCCCAATGGTGGGAGTAAGCGCCCCCGGGTGGTCGAGACGAGAAAGTGGTGCGAGGGCAGGTGTGTTGGCAGGGCCGCCCTTGCCTTGGCAGCCCCTTTGCAGAGCCCCTGCAATGGCGCCTCCAGGCTGTCCCTATTTCTCCAGCCTAACCCTAACCCTAACCCTAGAGGATTTTTCGGGACCCGATGGTGGGAGTAAGTGCCCCCGGGTGGTCGAGATGAGAAAGTGGTGCGAGGGCAGGTGTGTTGGCAGGGCCGCCCTTGCCTTGGCAGCCCCTTTGCAGAGCCCCTGCAATGGCGCCTCCAGGCTGTCCCGATTTCTCCAGCCTAACCCTAACCCTAACCCTAACCCTAGAGGATTTTCTGGGGCACGATGGTGGGAGTAAGTGCCCCCGGGTGGTCGAGACGAGAAAGTGGTGCGAGGGCAGGTGTGTTGGCAGGGCCGCCCTTGCCTTGGCAGCCCCTTTGCAGAGCCCCTGCAATGGCGCCTCCAGGCTGTCCCTATTTCTCCAGCCTAACCCTAACCCTAACCCTAACCCTAGAGGATTTCCGGGGCCCAATGGTGGGAGTAAGCGCCCCCGGGTGGTCGAGACGAGAAAGTGGTGCGAGGGCAGGTGTGTTGGCAGGGCCGCCCTTGCCTTGGCAGCCCCTTTGCAGAGCCCCTGCAATGGCGCCTCCAGGCTGTCCCGATTTCTCCAGCCTAACCCTAACCCTAACCCTAACCCTAGAGGATTTCTGGGGCCCAATGGTGGGAGTAAGTGCCCCCGGGTGGTCGAGACGAGAAAGTGGTGCGAGGGCAGGTGTGTTGGCAGGGCCGCCCTTGCCTTGGCAGCCCCTTTGCAGAGCCCCTGCAATGGTGCCTCCAGGCAGTCCCGATTTCTCCAGCCTAACTCTAACCCTAACCCTAACCCTAGAGGATTTTCCGGGACCTGATGGTGGGAGTAAGTGCCCCCGGGTGGTCGAGACGAGAAAGTGGTGCGAGGGCAGGTGTGTTGGCAGGTCCGCCCTTGCCTTGGCAGCCCCTTTGCAGAGCCCCTGCAATGGCGCCTCCAGGCTGTCCCGATTTCTCCAGCCTAACCCTAAGCCTAACCTTAACCCTAGAGGATTTTCCAGGACCCGATGGTGGGAGTAAGTGCCCCTGGGTGGTCGAGACGAGAAAGTGGTGCGAGGGCAGGTGTGTTGGCAGGGCCGCCCTTGCCTTGGCAGCCCCTTTGCAGAGCCCCTGCAATGGCGCCTCCAGGCTGTCCCGATTTCTCCAGCCTAACCCTAAGCCTAACCCTAACCCTAGAGGATTTTTCGGGACCCGATGGTGGGAGCAAGTGCCCCCGGGTGGTCGAGACGAGAAAGTGGTGCGAGGGCAGGTGTGTTGGCAGGGCCGCCCTTGCCTTGGCAGCCCCTTTGCAGAGCCCCTGCAATGGCGCCTCCAGGCTGTCCCGATTTCTCCAGCCTAACCCTAACCCTAACCCTAACCCTAGAGGATTTTCCGGGGCCCGATGGTGGGAGTAAGTGCCCCCGGGTGGTCGAGACGAGAAAGTGGTGCGAGGGCAGGTGTGTTGGCAGGGCCGCCCTTGCCTTGGCAGCCCCTTTGCAGAGCCCCTGCAATGGCGCCTCCAGGCTGTCCCGATTTCTCCAGCCTAACCCTAACCCTAACCCTAACCGTAGAGGATTTCTGGGGCCCAATGATGGGAGTAAGTGCCCCCGGGTGGTCGAGACGAGAAAGTGGTGCGAGGGCAGGTGTGTTGGCAGGGCCGCCCTTGCCTTGGCAGCCCCTTTGCAGAGCCCCTGCAATGGCGCCTCCAGGCTGTCCCTATTTCTCCAGCCTAACCCTAACCCTAACCCTAACCCTAGAGGATTTCCGGGACCCGATGGTGGGAGTAAGTGCCCCCGGGTGGTCGAGACGAGAAAGTGGTGCGAGGGCAGGTGTGTTGGCAGGGCCGCCCTTGCCTTGGCAGCCCCTTTGCAGAGCCCCTGCATGGCGCCTCCAGGCTGTCCCTATTTCTCCAGCCTAACCCTAACCCTAACGCTAACCCTAACCATAGAGGTTTTCCGGGACCCGATGGTGGGAGTAAGTGCCCCCGGGTGGTCGAGACGAGAAAGTGGTGCGAGGGCAGGTGTGTTGGCAGGGCCGCCCTTGCCTTGGCAGCCCCTTTGCAGAGCCCCTGCAATGGCGCCTCCAGGCAGTCCCGATTTCTCCAGCCTAACTCTAACCCTAACCCTAACCCTAGAGGATTTTCCGGGACCCGATGGTGGGAATAAGTGCCCCCGGGTGGTCGAGATGAGCAAGTGGTGCGAGGGCAGGTGTGTTGGCAGGGCCGCCCTTGCCTTGGCAGCCCCTTTGCAGAGCCCCTGCAATGGCGCCTCCAGGCTGTCCCTATTTCTCCAGCCTAACCCTAAGCCTAACCCTAACCCTAGAGGATTTTCCGGGGCGCGATGGTGGGAGTAAGTGCCCCCGGGTGGTCGAGACGAGAAAGTGGTGCGAGGGCAGGTGTGTTGGCAGGGCCGCCCTTGCCTTGGCAGCCCCTTTGCAGAGCCCCTGCAATGGCGCCTCCAGGCTGTCCCTATTTCTCCAGCCTAACCCTAAGCCTAACCCTAACCCTAGAGGATTTCCGGGGCCCAATGATGGGAGTAAGTGCCCCCGGGTGGTCGAGACGAGAAAGTGGTGCGAGGGCAGGTGTGTTGGCAGGGCCGCCCTTGCCTTGGCAGCCCCTTTGCAGAGCCCCTGCAATGGCGCCTCCAGGCTGTCCCTATTTCTCCAGCCTAACCCTAACCCTAACGCTAACCCTAACCCTAGAGGTTTTCCGGGACCCGATGGTGGGAGTAAGTGCCCCTGGGTGGTCGAGACGAGAAAGTGGTGCGAGGGCAGGTGTGTTGGCAGGGCCGCCCTTGCCTTGGCAGCCCCTTTGCAGAGCCCCTGCAATGGCGCCTCCAGGCTGTCCCGATTTCTCCAGCCTAACCCTAAGCCTAACCTTAACCCTAGAGGATTTTCTGGGGCCCGATGGTGGGAGTAAGTGCCCCTGGGTGGTCGAGACGAGAAAGTGGTGCGAGGGCAGGTGTGTTGGCAGGGCCGCCCTTGCCTTGGCAGCCCCTTTGCAGAGCCCCTGCAATGGCGCCTCCAGGCTGTCCCGATTTCTCCAGCCTAACCCTAAGCCTAACCCTAACCCTAGAGGATTTTTCGGGACCCGATGGTGGGAGCAAGTGCCCCCGGGTGGTCGAGACGAGAAAGTGGTGCGAGGGCAGGTGTGTTGGCAGGGCCGCCCTTGCCTTGGCAGCCCCTTTGCAGAGCCCCTGCAATGGCGCCTCCAGGCTGTCCCGATTTCTCCAGCCTAACCCTAACCCTAACCCTAACCCTAGAGGATTTTCCGGGGCCCGATGGTGGGAGTAAGTGCCCCCGGGTGGTCGAGACGAGAAAGTGGTGCGAGGGCAGGTGTGTTGGCAGGGCCGCCCTTGCCTTGGCAGCCCCTTTGCAGAGCCCCTGCAATGGCGCCTCCAGGCTGTCCCGATTTCTCCAGCCTAACCCTAACCCTAACCCTAACCCTAGAGGATTTCTGGGGCCCAATGATGGGAGTAAGTGCCCCCGGGTGGTCGAGACGAGAAAGTGGTGCGAGGGCAGGTGTGTTGGCAGGGCCGCCCTTGCCTTGGCAGCCCCTTTGCAGAGCCCCTGCAATGGCGCCTCCAGGCTGTCCCTATTTCTCCAGCCTAACCCTAACCCTAACCCTAACCCTAGAGGATTTCCGGGACCCGATGGTGGGAGTAAGTGCCCCCGGGTGGTCGAGACGAGAAAGTGGTGCGAGGGCAGGTGTGTTGGCAGGGCCGCCCTTGCCTTGGCAGCCCCTTTGCAGAGCCCCTGCATGGCGCCTCCAGGCTGTCCCTATTTCTCCAGCCTAACCCTAACCCTAACGCTAACCCTAACCATAGAGGTTTTCCGGGACCCGATGGTGGGAGTAAGTGCCCCCGGGTGGTCGAGACGAGAAAGTGGTGCGAGGGCAGGTGTGTTGGCAGGGCCGCCCTTGCCTTGGCAGCCCCTTTGCAGAGCCCCTGCAATGGCGCCTCCAGGCAGTCCCGATTTCTCCAGCCTAACTCTAACCCTAACCCTAACCCTAGAGGATTTTCCGGGACCCGATGGTGGGAGTAAGTGCCCCCGGGTGGTCGAGATGAGCAAGTGGTGCGAGGGCAGGTGTGTTGGCAGGGCCGCCCTTGCCTTGGCAGCCCCTTTGCAGAGCCCCTGCAATGGCGCCTCCAGGCTGTCCCTATTTCTCCAGCCTAACCCTAAGCCTAACCCTAACCCTAGAGGATTTTCCGGGGCCCGATGGTGGGAGTAAGTGCCCCCGGGTGGTCGAGACGAGAAAGTGGTGCGAGGGCAGGTGTGTTGGCAGGGCCGCCCTTGCCTTGGCAGCCCCTTTGCAGAGCCCCTGCAATGGCGCCTCCAGGCTGTCCCTATTTCTCCAGCCTAACCCTAAGCCTAACCCTAACCCTAGAGGATTTCCGGGGCCCAATGATGGGAGTAAGTGCCCCCGGGTGGTCGAGACGAGAAAGTGGTGCGAGGGCAGGTGTGTTGGCAGGGCCGCCCTTGCCTTGGCAGCCCCTTTGCAGAGCCCCTGCAATGGCGCCTCCAGGCTGTCCCTATTTCTCCAGCCTAACCCTAACCCTAACGCTAACCCTAACCCTAGAGGTTTTCCGGGACCCGATGGTGGGAGTAAGTGCCCCTGGGTGGTCGAGACGAGAAAGTGGTGCGAGGGCAGGTGTGTTGGCAGGGCCGCCCTTGCCTTGGCAGCCCCTTTGCAGAGCCCCTGCAATGGCGCCTCCAGGCTGTCCCGATTTCTCCAGCCTAACCCTAACCCTAACCCTAACCCTAGAGGATTTCTGGGGCCCGATGGTGGGAGTAAGCGCCCCCGGGTGGTCGAGACGAGAAAGTGGTGCGAGGGCAGGTGTGTTGGCAGGGCCGCCCTTGCCTTGGCAGCCCCTTTGCAGAGCCCCTGCAATGGCGCCTCCAGGCTGTCCCGATTTCTCCAGCCTAACCCTAACCCTAACCCTAACCCTAGAGGATTTCTGGGGCCCAATGATGGGAGTAAGTGCCCCCGGGTGGTCGAGACGAGAAAGTGGTGCGAGGGCAGGTGTGTTGGCAGGGCCGCCCTTGCCTTGGCAGCCCCTTTGCAGAGCCCCTGCAATGGCGCCTCCAGGCTGTCCCTATTTCTCCAGCCTAACCCTAACGCTAACCCTAACCCTAGAGGTTTTCCGGGACCCGATGGTGGGAGTAAGTGCCCCCGGGTGGTCGAGACGAGAAAGTGGTGCGAGGGCAGGTGTGTTGGCAGGGCCGCCCTTGCCTTGGCAGCCCCTTTGCAGAGCCCCTGCAATGGCGCCTCCAGGCTGTCCCGATTTCTCCAGCCTAACCCTAAGCCTAACCCTAACCCTAGAGGATTTTCCGGGGCCCGATGGTGGGAGTAAGTGCCCCCGGGTGGTCGAGACGAGAAAGTGGTGCGAGGGCAGGTGTGTTGGCAGGGCCGCCCTTGCCTTGGCAGCCCCTTTGCAGAGCCCCTGCAATGGCGCCTCCAGGCTGTCCCGATTTCTCCAGCCTAACCCTAAGCCTAACCCTAACCCTAGAGGATTTCCGGGGCCCAATGATGGGAGTAAGTGCCCCCGGGTGGTCGAGACGAGAAAGTGGTGCGAGGGCAGGTGTGTTGGCAGGGCCGCCCTTGCCTTGGCAGCCCCTTTGCAGAGCCCCTGCAATGGCGCCTCCAGGCTGTCCCTATTTCTCCAGCCTAACCCTAACCCTAACGCTAACCCTAACCCTAGAGGTTTTCCGGGACCCGATGGTGGGAGTAAGTGCCCCCGGGTGGTCGAGACGAGAAAGTGGTGCGAGGGCAGGTGTGTTGGCAGGGCCGCCCTTGCCTTGGCAGCCCCTTTGCAGAGCCCCTGCAATGGCGCCTCCAGGCTGTCCCGATTTCTCCAGCCTAACCCTAACCCTAACCCTAACCCTAGAGGATTTCTGGGGCCCAATGGTGGGAGTAAGCGCCCCCGGGTGGTCGAGACGAGAAAGTGGTGCGAGGGCAGGTGTGTTGGCAGGGCCGCCCTTGCCTTGGCAGCCCCTTTGCAGAGCCCCTGCAATGGCGCCTCCAGGCAGTCCCTATTTCTCCAGCCTAACCCTAACCCTAACCCTAACCCTAGAGGATTTTTCGGGACCCGATGGTGGGAGTAAGTGCCCCCGGGTGGTCGAGACGAGAAAGTGGTGCGAGGGCAGGTGTGTTGGCAGGGCCGCCCTTGCCTTGGCAGCCCCTTTGCAGAGCCCCTGCAATGGCGCCTCCAGGCTGTCCCGATTTCTCCAGCCTAACCCTAACCCTAACCCTAACCCTAGAGGATTTTCTGGGGCACGATGGTGGGAGTAAGTGCCCCCGGGTGGTCGAGACGAGAAAGTGGTGCGAGGGCAGGTGTGTTGGCAGGGCCGCCCTTGCCTTGGCAGCCCCTTTGCAGAGCCCCTGCAATGGCGCCTCCAGGCTGTCCCTATTTCTCCAGCCTAACCCTAAGCCTAACCCTAACCCTAGAGGATTTTCTGGGGCCCGATGGTGGGAGTAAGCGCCCCCGGGTGTTCGAGACGAGAAAGTGGTGCGAGGGCAGGTGTGTTGGCAGGGCCGCCCTTGCCTTGGCAGCCCCTTTGCAGAGCCCCTGCAATGGTGCCTCCAGGCTGTCCCGATTTCTCCAGCCTAACCCTAACCCTAACCCTAGAGGATTTCCGGGACCCGATGGTGGGAGTAAGTGCCCCCGGGTGGTCGAGACGAGAAAGTGGTGCGAGGGCAGGTGTGTTGGCAGGGCCGCCCTTGCCTTGGCAGCCCCTTTGCAGAGCCCCTGCAATGGCGCCTCCAGGCTGTCCCGATTTCTCCAGCCTAACCCTAACCCTAACCCTAACCCTAGAGGATTTTCTGGGGCCCGATGGTTGCAGTAAGCGCCCCCGGGTGGTCGAGACGAGAAAGTGGTGCGAGGGCAGGTGTGTTGGCAGGGCCACCCTTGCCTTGGCAGCCCCTTTGCAGAGCCCCTGCAATGGCGCCTCCAGGCTGTCCCGATTTCTCCAGCCTAACCCTAACCCTAACCCTAACCCTAGAGGATTTCTGGGGCCCAATGGTGGGAGTAAGTGCCCCCGGGTGGTCGAGACGAGAAAGTGGTGCGAGGGCAGGTGTGTTGGCAGGGCCGCCCTTGCCTTGGCAGCCCCTTTGCAGAGCCCCTGCAATGGTGCCTCCAGGCAGTCCCGATTTCTCCAGCCTAACTCTAACCCTAACCCTAACCCTAGAGTATTTTCCGGGACCTGATGGTGGGAGTAAGTGCCCCCGGGTGGTCGAGACGAGAAAGTGGTGCGAGGGCAGGTGTGTTGGCAGGGCTGCCCTTGCCTTGGCAGCCCCTTTGCAGAGCCCCTGCAATGGCGCCTCCAGGCTGTCCCGATTTCTCCAGCCTAACCCTAACCCTAACCTTAACCCTAGAGGATTTTCCGGGGCCCGATGGTGGGAGTAAGTGCCCCCGGGTGGTCGAGACGAGAAAGTGGTGCGAGGGCAGGTGTGTTGGCAGGGCCGCCCTTGCCTTGGCAGCCCCTTTGCAGAGCCCCTGCAATGGCGCCTCCAGGCTGTCCCTATTTCTCAAGCCTAACCCTAAGCCTAACCCTAACCCTAGAGGATTTTCCGGGACCCGATGGTGGGAGCAAGTGCCCCCGGGTGGTCGAGACGAGAAAGTGGTGCGAGGGCAGGTGTGTTGGCAGGGCCGCCCTTGCCTTGGCAGCCCCTTTGCAGAGCCCCTGCAATGGCGCCTCCAGGCTGTCCCTATTTCTCCAGCCTAACCCTAAGCCTAACCCTAACCCTAGAGGATTTTCCGGGGCCCGATGGTGGGAGTAAGTGCCCCCGGGTGGTCGAGACGAGAAAGTGGTGCGAGGGCAGGTGTGTTGGCAGGGCCGCCCTTGCCTTGGCAGCCCCTTTGCAGAGCCCCTGCAATGGCGCCTCCAGGCTGTCCCGATTTCTCCAGCCTAACCCTAACCCTAACCCTAACCCTAACCCTAGAGGATTTCTGGGGCCCAATGGTGGGAGTAAGTGCCCCCGGGTGGTCGAGACGAGAAAGTGGTGCGAGGGCAGGTGTGTTGGCAGGGCCGCCCTTGCCTTGGCAGCCCCTTTGCAGAGCCCCTGCAATGGCGCCTCCAGGCTGTCCCGATTTCTCCAGCCTAACCCTAAGCCTAACCCTAACCCTAGAGGATTTTTCGGGACCCGATGGTGGGAGTAAGTGCCCCCGGGTGGTCGAGACGAGAAAGTGGTGCGAGGGCAGGTGTGTTGGCAGGGCCGCCCTTGCCTTGGCAGCCCCTTTGCAGAGCCCCTGCAATGGCGCCTCCAGGCTGTCCCGATTTCTCCAGCCTAACCCTAAGCCTAACCCTAACCCTAGAGGATTTCCGGGGCCCAATGATGGGAGTAAGTGCCCCCGGGTGGTCGAGACGAGAAAGTGGTGCGAGGGCAGGTGTGTTGGCAGGGCCGCCCTTGCCTTGGCAGCCCCTTTGCAGAGCCCCTGCAATGGCGCCTCCAGGCTGTCCCGATTTCTCCAGCCTAACCCTAACCCTAACCCTAACCCTAGAGGATTTCCGGGGCCCGATGGTGGGAGTAAGCGCCCCCGGGTGGTCGAGACGAGAAAGTGGTGCGAGGGCAGGTGTGTTGGCAGGGCCGCCCTTGCCTTGGCAGCCCCTTTGCAGAGCCCCTGCAATGGCGCCTCCAGGCAGTCCCTATTTCTCCAGCCTAACCCTAACCCTAACCCTAGAGGATTTCCGGGGCCCAATGGTGGGAGTAAGTGCCCCCGGGTGGTCGAGACGAGAAAGTGGTGCGAGGGCAGGTGTGTTGGCAGGGCCGCCCTTGCCTTGGCAGCCCCTTTGCAGAGCCCCTGCAATGGCGCCTCCAGGCTGTCCCGATTTCTCCAGCCTAACCCTAAGCCTAACCCTAACCCTAGAGGATTTTTCGGGACCCGATGGTGGGAGTAAGTGCCCCCGGGTGGTCGAGACGAGAAAGTGGTGCGAGGGCAGGTGTGTTGGCAGGGCTGCCCTTGCCTTGGCAGCCCCTTTGCAGAGCCCCTGCAATGGCGCCTCCAGGCTGTCCCGATTTCTCCAGCCTAACCCTAACCCTAACCCTAACCCTAGAGGATTTCTGGTACCCAATGGTGGGAGTAAGTGCCCCCGGGTGGTCGAGACGAGAAAGTGGTGCGAGGGCAGGTGTGTTGGCAGGGCCGCCCTTGCCTTGGCAGCCCCTTTGCAGAGCCCCTGCAATGGCGCCTCCAGGCTGTCCCTATTTCTCCAGCCTAACCCTAACCCTAACCCTAACCCTAGAGGATTTTTCGGGACCCGATGGTGGGAGCAAGTGCCCCCGGGTGGTCGAGACGAGAAAGTGGTGCGAGGGCAGGTGTGTTGGCAGGGCCGCCCTTGCCTTGGCAGCCCCTTTGCAGAGCCCCTGCAATGGCGCCTCCAGGCTGTCCCGATTTCTCCAGCCTAACCCTAACCCTAACCCTAACCCTAGAGGATTTTCCGGGGCCCGATGGTGGGAGTAAGCGCCCCCGGGTGGTCGAGACGAGAAAGTGGTGCGAGGGCAGGTGTGTTGGCAGGGCCGCCCTTGCCTTGGCAGCCCCTTTGCAGAGCCCCTGCAATGGCGCCTCCAGGCTGTCCCTATTTCTCCAGCGTAACCCTAACCCTAACCCTAACCCTAGAGGATTTTCTGGGGCCCGATGGTGGGAGTAAGTGCCCCCGGGTGGTCGAGACGAGAAAGTGGTGCGAGGGCAGGTGTGTTGGCAGGGCCGCCCTTGCCTTGGCAGCCCCTTTGCAGAGCCCCTGCAATGGCGCCTCCAGGCTGTCCCGATTTCTCCAGCCTAACCCTAACCCTAACCCTAACCCTAGAGGATTTTTCGGGACCCGATGGTGGGAGTAAGTGCCCCCGGGTGGTCGAGACGAGAAAGTGGTGCGAGGGCAGGTGTGTTGGCAGGGCCGCCCTTGCCTTGGCAGCCCCTTTGCAGAGCCCCTGCAATGGCGCCTCCAGGCTGTCCCGATTTCTCCAGCCTAACCCTAAGCCTAACCCTAACCCTAGAGGATTTTCTGGGGCCCAATGGTGGGAGTAAGCGCCCCCGGGTGGTCGAGACGAGAAAGTGGTGCGAGGGCAGGTGTGTTGGCAGGGCCGCCCTTGCCTTGGCAGCCCCTTTGCAGAGCCCCTGCAATGGCGCCTCCAGGCTGTCCCTATTTCTCCAGCCTAACCCTAAGCCTAACCCTAACCCTAGAGGATTTCCGGGACCCGATGGTGGGAGTAAGTGCCCCCGGGTGGTCGAGACGAGAAAGTGGTGCGAGGGCAGGTGTGTTGGCAGGGCCGCCCTTGCCTTGGCAGCCCCTTTGCAGAGCCCCTGCAATGGCGCCTCCAGGCTGTCCCTATTTCTCCAGCCTAACCCTAAGCCTAACCCTAACCCTAGAGGATTTTCTGGGGCCCGATGGTGGGAGTAAGCGCCCCCGGGTGTTCGAGACGAGAAAGTGGTGCGAGGGCAGGTGTGTTGGCAGGGCCGCCCTTGCCTTGGCAGCCCCTTTGCAGAGCCCCTGCAATGGCGCCTCCAGGCTGTCCCAATTTCTCCAGCCTAACTCTAACCCTAACCCTAACCCTAGAGGATTTTCCGGGACCTGATGGTGGGAGTAAGTGCCCCCGGGTGGTCGAGACGAGAAAGTGGTGCGAGGGCAGGTGTGTTGGCAGGGCCGCCCTTGCCTTGGCAGCCCCTTTGCAGAGCCCCTGCAATGGCGCCTCCAGGCTGTCCCAATTTCTCCAGCCTAACCCTAACCCTAACCTTAACCCTAGAGGATTTTCCGGGGCCCGATGGTGGGAGTAAGTGCCCCCGGGTGGTCGAGACGAGAAAGTGGTGCGAGGGCAGGTGTGTTGGCAGGGCCGCCCTTGCCTTGGCAGCCCCTTTGCAGAGCCCCTGCAATGGTGCCTCCAGGCTGTCCCGATTTCTCCAGCCTAACCCTAACCCTAACCCTAACCCTAGAGGATTTCCGGGACCCGATGGTGGGAGTAAGTGCCCCCGGGTGGTCGAGACGAGAAAGTGGTGCGAGGGCAGGTGTGTTGGCAGGGCCGCCCTTGCCTTGGCAGCCCCTTTGCAGAGCCCCTGCAATGGCGCCTCCAGGCTGTCCCGATTTCTCCAGCCTAACCCTAACCCTAACCCTAACCCTAGAGGATTTTCCGGGACTTGATGGTGGGAGTAAGCGCTCCCGGGTGGTCGAGACGAGAAAGTGGTGCGAGGGCAGGTGTGTTGGCAGGGCCGCCCTTGCCTTGGCAGCCCCTTTGCAGAGCCCCTGCAATGGCGCCTCCAGGCTGTCCCGATTTCTCCAGCCTAACTCTAACCCTAACCCTAACCCTAGAGGATTTTCCGGGACCTGATGGCGGGAGTAAGTGCCCCCGGGTGGTCGAGACGAGAAAGTGGTGCGAGGGCAGGTGTGTTGGCAGGGCCGCCCTTGCCTTGGCAGCCCCTTTGCAGAGCCCCTGCAATGGCGCCTCCAGGCTGTCCCGATTTCTCCAGCCTAACCCTAACCCTAACCTTAACCCTAGAGGATTTTCCGGGGCCCGATGGTGGGAGTAAGTGCCCCCGGGTGGTCGAGACGAGAAAGTGGTGCGAGGGCAGGTGTGTTGGCAGGGCCGCCCTTGCCTTGGCAGCCCCTTTGCAGAGCCCCTGCAATGGCGCCTCCAGGCTGTCCCGATTTCTCCAGCCTAACCCTAAGCCTAACCCTAACCCTAGAGGATTTCTGGGGCCCAATGGTGGGAGTAAGTGCCCCCGGGTGGTCGAGATGAGAAAGTGGTGCGAGGGCAGGTGTGTTGGCAGGGCCGCCCTTGCCTTGGCAGCCCCTTTGCAGAGCCCCTGCAATGGCGCCTCCAGGCTGTCCCTATTTCTCCAGCCTAACCCTAACGCTAACCCTAACCCTAGAGGATTTCTGGGGCCCATTGATGGGAGTAAGTGCCCCCGGGTGGTCGAGACGAGAAAGTGGTGCGAGGGCAGGTGTGTTGGCAGGGCCGCCCTTGCCTTGGCAGCCCCTTTGCAGAGCCCCTGCAATGGCGCCTCCAGGCTGTCCCGATTTCTCCAGCCTAACCCTAAGCCTAACCCTAACCCTAGAGGATTTCCGGGGCCCAATGATGGGAGTAAGTGCCCCCGGGTGGTCGAGACGAGCAAGTGGTGCGAGGGCAGGTGTGTTGGCAGGGCCGCCCTTGCCTTGGCAGCCCCTTTGCAGAGCCCCTGCAATGGCGCCTCCAGGCTGTCCCGATTTCTCCAGCCTAACCCTAACCCTAACCCTAACCCTAGAGGATTTCCGGGGCCCGATGGTGGGAGTAAGCGCCCCCGGGTGGTCGAGACGAGAAAGTGGTGCGAGGGCAGGTGTGTTGGCAGGGCCGCCCTTGCCTTGGCAGCCCCTTTGCAGAGCCCCTGCAATGGCGCCTCCAGGCAGTCCCTATTTCTCCAGCCTAACCCTAACCCTAACCCTAGAGGATTTCTGGGGCCCATTGATGGGAGTAAGCGCCCCCAGGTGGTCGAGACGAGAAAGTGGTGCGAGGGCAGGTGTGTTGGCAGGGCCGCCCTTGCCTTGGCAGCCCCTTTGCAGAGCCCCTGCAATGGCGCCTCCAGGCTGTCCCTATTTCTCCAGCCTAACCCTAACCCTAACCCTAACCCTAGAGGATTTCTGGGGCCCAATGGTGGGAGTAAGTGCCCCCGGGTGGTCGAGACGAGAAAGTGGTGCGAGGGCAGGTGTGTTGGCAGGGCCGCCCTTGCCTTGGCAGCCCCTTTGCAGAGCCCCTGCAATGGCGCCTCCAGGCTGTCCCTATTTCTCCAGCCTAACCCTAAGCCTAACCCTAACCCTAGAGGATTTCCGGGGCCCAATGATGGGAGTAAGCGCCCCCGGGTGGTCGAGACGAGAAAGTGGTGCGAGGGCAGGTGTGTTGGCAGGGCCGCCCTTGCCTTGGCAGCCCCTTTGCAGAGCCCCTGCAATGGCGCCTCCAGGCTGTCCCGATTTCTCCAGCCTAACCCTAACCCTAACCCTAACCCTAGAGGATTTCCGGGGCCCAATGATGGCAGTAAGTGCCCCCGGGTGGTCGAGACGAGAAAGTGGTGCGAGGGCAGGTGTGTTGGCAGGGTCGCCCTTGCCTTGGCAGCCCCTTTGCAGAGCCCCTGCAATGGCGCCTCCAGGCTGTCCCGATTTCTCCAGCCTAACCCTAACCCTAACCCTAACCCTAGAGGATTTCCGGGGCCCAATGGTGGGAGTAAGCGCCCCTGGGTGGTCGAGACGAGAAAGTGGTGCGAGGGCAGGTGTGTTGGCAGGGCCGCCCTTGCCTTGGCAGCCCCTTTGCAGAGCCCCTGCAATGGCGCCTCCAGGCTGTCCCGATTTCTCCAGCCTAACCCTAAGCCTAACCCTAACCCTAGAGGATTTTCTGGGGCCCGATGGTGGGAGTAAGTGCCCCCGGGTGGTCGAGACGAGAAAGTGGTGCGAGGGCAGGTGTGTTGGCAGGGCCGCCCTTGCCTTGGCAGCCCCTTTGCAGAGCCCCTGCAATGGCGCCTCCAGGCTGTCCCGATTTCTCCAGCCTAACCCTAAGCCTAACCCTAACCCTAGAGGATTTCTGGGGCCCAATGGTGGGAGTAAGTGCCCCCGGGTGGTCGAGACGAGAAAGTGGTGCGAGGGCAGGTGTGTTGGCAGGGCCGCCCTTGCCTTGGCAGCCCCTTTGCAGAGCCCCTGCAATGGTGCCTCCAGGCAGTCCCGATTTCTCCAGCCTAACTCTAACCCTAACCCTAACCCTAGAGGATTTTCCGGGACCTGATGGTGGGAGTAAGTGCCCCCGGGTGGTCGAGACGAGAAAGTGGTGCGAGGGCAGGTGTGTTGGCAGGGCCGCCCTTGCCTTGGCAGCCCCTTTGCAGAGCCCCTGCAATGGCGCCTCCAGGCTGTCCCGATTTCTCCAGCCTAACCCTAACCCTAACCCTAACCCTAGAGGATTTTCTGGGGCCCGATGGTGGGAGTAAGTGCCCCCGGGTGGTCGAGACGAGAAAGTGGTGCGAGGGCAGGTGTGTTGGCAGGGCCGCCCTTGCCTTGGCAGCCCCTTTGCAGAGCCCCTGCAATGGCGCCTCCAGGCTGTCCCGATTTCTCCAGCCTAACCCTAAGCCTAACCCTAACCCTAGAGGATTTCTGGGGCCCAATGGTGGGAGTAAGTGCCCCCGGGTGGTCGAGACGAGAAAGTGGTGCGAGGGCAGGTGTGTTGGCAGGGCCGCCCTTGCCTTGGCAGCCCCTTTGCAGAGCCCCTGCAATGGTGCCTCCAGGCAGTCCCGATTTCTCCAGCCTAACTCTAACCCTAACCCTAACCCTAGAGGATTTTCCGGGACCTGATGGTGGGAGTAAGTGCCCCCGGGTGGTCGAGACGAGAAAGTGGTGCGAGGGCAGGTGTGTTGGCAGGGCCGCCCTTGCCTTGGCAGCCCCTTTGCAGAGCCCCTGCAATGGCGCCTCCAGGCTGTCCCGATTTCTCCAGCCTAACCCTAACCCTAACCTTAACCCTAGAGGATTTTCCGGGGCCCGATGGTGGGAGTAAGTGCCCCTGGGTGGTCGAGACGAGAAAGTGGTGCGAGGGCAGGTGTGTTGGCAGGGCCGCCCTTGCCTTGGCAGCCCCTTTGCAGAGCCCCTGCAATGGCGCCTCCAGGCTGTCCCGATTTCTCCAGCCTAACCCTAAGCCTAACCCTAACCCTAGAGGATTTTCTGGGGCGCGATGGTGGGAGCAAGTGCCCCCGGGTGGTCGAGACGAGAAAGTGGTGCGAGGGCAGGTGTGTTGGCAGGGCCGCCCTTGCCTTGGCAGCCCCTTTGCAGAGCCCCTGCAATGGCGCCTCCAGGCTGTCCCGATTTCTCCAGCCTAACCCTAACCCTAACCTTAACCCTAGAGGATTTCCGGGGCCCAATGGTGGGAGTAAGTGCCCCCGGGTGGTCGAGACGAGAAAGTGGTGCGAGGGCAGGTGTGTTGGCAGGGCCGCCCTTGCCTTGGCAGCCCCTTTGCAGAGCCCCTGCAATGGCGCCTCCAGGCTGTCCCGATTTCTCCAGCCTAACCCTAACCCTAACCCTAACCCTAGAGGATTTCTGGTACCCAATGGTGGGAGTAAGTGCCCCCGGGTGGTCGAGACGAGAAAGTGGTGCGAGGGCAGGTGTGTTGGCAGGGCCGCCCTTGCCTTGGCAGCCCCTTTGCAGAGCCCCTGCAATGGCGCCTCCAGGCTGTCCCTATTTCTCCAGCCTAACCCTAACCCTAACCCTAACCCTAGAGGATTTTCCGGGA
This sequence comes from Struthio camelus, assembly GCF_040807025.1. Classification (NCBI taxonomy): domain Eukaryota; kingdom Metazoa; phylum Chordata; class Aves; order Struthioniformes; family Struthionidae; genus Struthio; species Struthio camelus. Next base: position 27,135,796 of record NC_090981.1, read on the forward strand.
CCCGATGGTGGGAGCAAGTGCCCCCGGGTGGTCGAGACGAGCAAGTGGTGCGAGGGCAGGTGTGTTGGCAGGGCCGCCCTTGCCTTGGCAGCCCCTTTGCAGAGCCCCTGCAATGGCGCCTCCAGGCTGTCCCGATTTCTCCAGCCTAACCCTAACCCTAACCCTAACCCTAGAGGATTTCCGGGGCCCAATGGTGGGAGTAAGCGCCCCCGGGTGGTCGAGACGAGAAAGTGGTGCGAGGGCAGGTGTGTTGGCAGGGCCGCCCTTGCCTTGGCAGCCCCTTTGCAGAGCCCCTGCAATGGCGCCTCCAGGCTGTCCCTATTTCTCCAGCCTAACCCTAACCCTAACCCTAACCCTAGAGGATTTTCTGGGGCGCGATGGTGGGAGTAAGCGCCCCCGGGTGGTCGAGACGAGAAAGTGGTGCGAGGGCAGGTGTGTTGGCAGGGCCGCCCTTGCCTTGGCAGCCCCTTTGCAGAGCCCCTGCAATGGCGCCTCCAGGCTGTCCCTATTTCTCCAGCGTAACCCTAACCCTAACCCTAACCCTAGAGGATTTTCTGGGGCCCGATGGTGGGAGTAAGTGCCCCCGGGTGGTCGAGACGAGAAAGTGGTGCGAGGGCAGGTGTGTTGGCAGGGCCGCCCTTGCCTTGGCAGCCCCTTTGCAGAGCCCCTGCAATGGCGCCTCCAGGCTGTCCCGATTTCTCCAGCCTAACCCTAACCCTAACCCTAACCCTAGAGGATTTTTCGGGACCCGATGGTGGGAGTCAGTGCCCCCGGGTGGTCGAGACGAGAAAGTGGTGCGAGGGCAGGTGTGTTGGCAGGGCCGCCCTTGCCTTGGCAGCCCCTTTGCAGAGCCCCTGCAATGGCGCCTCCAGGCTGTCCCTATTTCTCCAGCCTAACCCTAAGCCTAACCCTAACCCTAGAGGATTTTTTGGGGCCCAATGGTGGGAGTAAGCGCCCCCGGGTGGTCGAGACGAGAAAGTGGTGCGAGGGCAGGTGTGTTGGCAGGGCCGCCCTTGCCTTGGCAGCCCCTTTGCAGAGCCCCTGCAATGGCGCCTCCAGGCTGTCCCTATTTCTCCAGCCTAACCCTAACCCTAACCCTAACCCTAGAGGATTTCCGGGGCCCAATGGTGGGAGTAAGCGCCCCCGGGTGGTCGAGACGAGAAAGTGGTGCGAGGGCAGGTGTGTTGGCAGGGCCGCCCTTGCCTTGGCAGCCCCTTTGCAGAGCCCCTGCAATGGCGCCTCCAGGCAGTCCCGATTTCTCCAGCCTAACCCTAAGCCTAACCCTAACCCTAGAGGATTTCCGGGACCCGATGGTGGGAGTAAGTGCCCCCGGCTGGTCGAGACGAGAAAGTGGTGCGAGGGCAGGTGTGTTGGCAGGGCCGCCCTTGCCTTGGCAGCCCCTTTGCAGAGCCCCTGCAATGGCGCCTCCAGGCTGTCCTGATTTCTCCAGCCTAACCCTAACCCTAACCCTAACCCTAGAGGATTTTCCGGGACTCGATGGTGGGAGTAAGCGCTCCCGGGTGGTCGAGACGAGAAAGTGGTGCGAGGGCAGGTGTGTTGGCAGGGCCGCCCTTGCCTTGGCAGCCCCTTTGCAGAGCCCCTGCAATGGCGCCTCCAGGCTGTCCCGATTTCTCCAGCCTAACCCTAACCCTAACCCTAGAGGATTTTCTGGGGCCCGATGGTGGGAGTAAGTACCCCCGGGTGGTCGAGACGAGAAAGTGGTGCGAGGGCAGGTGTGTTGGCAGGGCCGCCCTTGCCTTGGCAGCCCCTTTGCAGAGCCCCTGCAATGGCGCCTCCAGGCTGTCCCTATTTCTCAAGCCTAACCCTAACCCTAACCCTAACCCTAGAGGATTTCTGGGGCCCAATGGTGGGAGTAAGTGCCCCCGGGTGGTCGAGACGAGAAAGTGGTGCGAGGGCAGGTGTGTTGGCAGGGCCGCCCTTGCCTTGGCAGCCCCTTTGCAGAGCCCCTGCAATGGTGCCTCCAGGCAGTCCCGATTTCTCCAGCCTAACTCTAACCCTAACCCTAACCCTAGAGGATTTTCCGGGACCTGATGGTGGGAGTAAGTGCCCCCGGGTGGTCGAGACGAGAAAGTGGTGCGAGGGCAGGTGTGTTGGCAGGGCCGCCCTTGCCTTGGCAGCCCCTTTGCAGAGCCCCTGCAATGGTGCCTCCAGGCAGTCCCGATTTCTCCAGCCTAACTCTAACCCTAACCCTAACCCTAGAGGATTTTCCGGGACCTGATGGTGGGAGTAAGTGCCCCCGGGTGGTCGAGACGAGAAAGTGGTGCGAGGGCAGGTGTGTTGGCAGGGCCGCCCTTGCCTTGGCAGCCCCTTTGCAGAGCCCCTGCAATGGCGCCTCCAGGCAGTCCCGATTTCTCCAGCCTAACCCTAACCCTAACCCTAACCCTAACCCTAGAGGATTTTTCGGGACCCGATGGTGGGAGTAAGCGCCCCCGGGTGGTCGAGACGAGAAAGTGGTGCGAGGGCAGGTGTGTTGGCAGGGCCGCCCTTGCCTTGGCAGCCCCTTTGCAGAGCCCCTGCAATGGCGCCTCCAGGCTGTCCCGATTTCTCCAGCCTAACCCTAAGCCTAACCCTAACCCTAGAGGATTTTTCGGGACCCGATGGTGGGAGTAAGTGCCCCCGGGTGGTCGAGACGAGAAAGTGGTGCGAGGGCAGGTGTGTTGGCAGGGCCGCCCTTGCCTTGGCAGCCCCTTTGCAGAGCCCCTGCAATGGCGCCTCCAGGCTGTCCCTATTTCTCCAGCCTAACCCTAAGCCTAACCCTAACCCTAGAGGATTTTCCGGGGCTCGATGGTGGGAGTAAGTGCCCCCGGGTGGTCGAGACGAGAAAGTGGTGCGAGGGCAGGTGTGTTGGCAGGGCCGCCCTTGCCTTGGCAGCCCCTTTGCAGAGCCCCTGCAATGGCGCCTCCAGGCAGTCCCGATTTCTCCAGCCTAACCCTAAGCCTAACCCTAACCCTAGAGGATTTCCGGGGCCCAATGATGGGAGTAAGTGCCCCCGGGTGGTCGAGACGAGCAAGTGGTGCGAGGGCAGGTGTGTTGGCAGGGCCGCCCTTGCCTTGGCAGCCCCTTTGCAGAGCCCCTGCAATGGCGCCTCCAGGCTGTCCCTATTTCTCAAGCCTAACCCTAAGCCTAACCCTAACCCTAGAGGATTTCCGGGACCCGATGGTGGGAGTAAGCGCCCCCGGGTGGTGGAGACGAGAAAGTGGTGCGAGGGCAGGTGTGTTGGCAGGGCCGCCCTTGCCTTGGCAGCCCCTTTGCAGAGCCCCTGCAATGGCGCCTCCAGGCAGTCCCTATTTCTCCAGCCTAACCCTAACCCTAACCCTAGAGGATTTCCGGGGCCCAATGGTGGGAGTAAGCGCCCCCGGGTGGTCGAGACGAGAAAGTGGTGCGAGGGCAGGTGTGTTGGCAGGGCCGCCCTTGCCTTGGCAGCCCCTTTGCAGAGCCCCTGCAATGGCGCCTCCAGGCTTTCCCTATTTCTCAAGCCTAACCCTAAGCCTAACCCTAACCCTAGAGGATTTTCCGGGGCCCGATGGTGGGAGTAAGTGCCCCCGGGTGGTCGAGACGAGAAAGTGGTGCGAGGGCAGGTGTGTTGGCAGGGCCGCCCTTGCCTTGGCAGCCCCTTTGCAGAGCCCCTGCAATGGCGCCTCCAGGCTGTCCCGATTTCTCCAGCCTAACCCTAAGCCTAACCCTAACCCTAGAGGATTTTTCGGGACCCGATGGTGGGAGTAAGTGCCCCCGGGTGGTCGAGACGAGAAAGTGGTGCGAGGGCAGGTGTGTTGGCAGGGCCGCCCTTGCCTTGGCAGCCCCTTTGCAGAGCCCCTGCAATGGCGCTTCCAGGCTGTCCCGATTTCTCCAGCCTAACCCTAACCCTAACCCTAACCCTAGAGGATTTCTGGTACCCAATGGTGGGAGTAAGTGCCCCCGGGTGGTCGAGACGAGCAAGTGGTGCGAGGGCAGGTGTGTTGGCAGGGCCGCCCTTGCCTTGGCAGCCCCTTTGCAGAGCCCCTGCAATGGCGCCTCCAGGCTGTCCCTATTTCTCCAGCCTAACCCTAACCCTAACCCTAACCCTAGAGGATTTTTCGGGACCCGATGGTGGGAGCAAGTGCCCCCGGGTGGTCGAGACGAGAAAGTGGTGCGAGGGCAGGTGTGTTGGCAGGGCCGCCCTTGCCTTGGCAGCCCCTTTGCAGAGCCCCTGCAATGGCGCCTCCAGGCTGTCCCGATTTCTCCAGCCTAACCCTAACCCTAACCCTAACCCTAGAGGATTTCCGGGGCCCGATGGTGGGAGTAAGCGCCCCCGGGTGGTCGAGACGAGAAAGTGGTGCGAGGGCAGGTGTGTTGGCAGGGCCGCCCTTGCCTTGGCAGCCCCTTTGCAGAGCCCCTGCAATGGCGCCTCCAGGCAGTCCCTATTTCTCCAGCCTAACCCTAACCCTAACCCTAACCCTAGAGGATTTTCTGGGGCGCGATGGTGGGAGTAAGCGCCCCCGGGTGGTCGAGACGAGAAAGTGGTGCGAGGGCAGGTGTGTTGGCAGGGCCGCCCTTGCCTTGGCAGCCCCTTTGCAGAGCCCCTGCAATGGCGCCTCCAGGCTGTCCCTATTTCTCCAGCGTAACCCTAACCCTAACCCTAACCCTAGAGGATTTTCTGGGGCCCGATGGTGGGAGTAAGTGCCCCCGGGTGGTCGAGACGAGCAAGTGGTGCGAGGGCAGGTGTGTTGGCAGGGCCGCCCTTGCCTTGGCAGCCCCTTTGCAGAGCCCCTGCAATGGCGCCTCCAGGCTGTCCCGATTTCTCAAGCCTAACCCTAACCCTAACCCTAACCCTAGAGGATTTTTCGGGATCCGATGGTGGGAGTAAGTGCCCCCGGGTGGTCGAGACGAGAAAGTGGTGCGAGGGCAGGTGTGTTGGCAGGGCCGCCCTTGCCTTGGCAGCCCCTTTGCAGAGCCCCTGCAATGGCGCCTCCAGGCTGTCCCTATTTCTCAAGCCTAACCCTAACCCTAGAGGATTTGTGGGGCCTGATGGTGGGAGTAAGCGCCCCCGGGTGGTCGAGACGAGAAAGTGGTGCGAGGGCAGGTGTGTTGGCAGGGCTGCCCTTGCCTTGGCAGCCCCTTTGCAGAGCCCCTGCAATGGCGCCTCCAGGCTGTCCCTATTTCTCAAGCCTAACCCTAAGCCTAACCCTAACCCTAGAGGATTTCCGGGACCCGATGGTGGGAGTAAGCGCCCCCGGGTGGTCGAGACGAGAAAGTGGTGCGAGGGCAGGTGTGTTGGCAGGGCCGCCCTTGCCTTGGCAGCCCCTTTACAGAGCCCCTGCAATGGCGCCTCCAGGCTGTCCCGATTTCTCAAGCCTAACCCTAACGCTAACCCTAACCCTAGAGGATTTCTGGGGCCCAATGATGGGAGTAAGTGCCCCCGGGTGGTCGAGACGAGAAAGTGGTGCGAGGGCAGGTGTGTTGGCAGGGCCGCCCTTGCCTTGGCAGCCCCTTTGCAGAGCCCCTGCAATGGCGCCTCCAGGCTGTCCCTATTTCTCCAGCCTAACCCTAACCCTAACCCTGGAGGATTTTCCGGGACCCGATGGTGGGAGTAAGTGCCCCCGGGTGGTCGAGACGAGAAAGTGGTGCGAGGGCAGGTGTGTTGGCAGGGCCGCCCTTGCCTTGGCAGCCCCTTTGCAGAGCCCCTGCAATGGCGCCTCCAGGCTGTCCCGATTTCTCCAGCCTAACCCTAACCCTAACCCTAACCCTAACCCTAGAGGATTTCCGGGAACCGATGGTGGGAGTAAGCGCCGCCGGGTGGTTAAGACGAGAAAGTGGTGCGAGGGCAGGTGTGTTGGCAGGGCCGCCCTTGCCTTGGCAGCCCCTTTACAGAGCCCCTGCAATGGCGCCTCCAGGCTGTCCCAATTTCTCAAGCCTAACCCTAACCCTAACCCTAACCCTAGAGGATTTTCCGGGGCGCGATGGTGGGAGTAAGCGCCCCCGGGTGGTCGAGACGAGAAAGTGGTGCGAGGGCAGGTGTGTTGGCAGGGCCGCCCTTGCCTTGGCAGCCCCTTTGCAGAGCCCCTGCAATGGCGCCTCCAGGCTGTCCCTATTTCTCAAGCCTAACCCTAACCCTAACCCTAACCCTAGAGGATTTTCTGGGGCCCGATGGTTGCAGTAAGCGCCCCCGGGTGGTCGAGACGAGAAAGTGGTGCGAGGGCAGGTGTGTTGGCAGGGCCACCCTTGCCTTGGCAGCCCCTTTGCAGAGCCCCTGCAATGGCGCCTCCAGGCTGTCCCTATTTCTCAAGCCTAACCCTAAGCCTAACCCTAACCCTAGAGGATTTCCGGGACCCGATGGTGGGAGTAAGTGCCCCCGGGTGGTCGAGACGAGAAAGTGGTGCGAGGGCAGGTGTGTTGGCAGGGCCGCCCTTGCCTTGGCAGCCCCTTTGCAGAGCCCCTGCAATGGCGCCTCCAGGCTGTCCTGATTTCTCAAGCCTAACCCTAACCCTAACCCTAACCCTAGAGGATTTTCCGGGGCCCGATGGTGGGAGTAAGCGCCCCCGGGTGGTCGAGACGAGAAAGTGGTGCGAGGGCAGGTGTGTTGGCAGGGCCACCCTTGCCTTGGCAGCCCCTTTGCAGAGCCCCTGCAATGGCGCCTCCAGGCTGTCCCGATTTCTCCAGCCTAACCCTAACCCTAACCCTAGAGGATTTCCGGGGCCCGATGGTGGGAGTAAGTGCCCCCGGGTGGTCGAGACGAGAAAGTGGTGCGAGGGCAGGTGTGTTGGCAGGGCCGCCCTTGCCTTGGCAGCCCCTTTGCAGAGCCCCTGCAATGGCGCCTCCAGGCTGTCCCTATTTCTCCAGCCTAACCCTAAGCCTAACCCTAACCCTAGAGGATTTTCCGGGACCCGATGGTGGGAGTAAGTGCCCCCGGGTGGTCGAGACGAGAAAGTGGTGCGAGGGCAGGTGTGTTGGCAGGGCCGCCCTTGCCTTGGCAGCCCCTTTGCAGAGCCCCTGCAATGGCGCCTCCAGGCTGTCCCGATTTCTCCAGCCTAACCCTAAGCCTAACCCTAACCCTAGAGGATTTCCGGGGCCCAATGATGGGAGTAAGTGCCCCCGGGTGGTCGAGACGAGCAAGTGGTGCGAGGGCAGGTGTGTTGGCAGGGCCGCCCTTGCCTTGGCAGCCCCTTTGCAGAGCCCCTGCAATGGCGCCTCCAGGCTGTCCCGATTTCTCCAGCCTAACCCTAACCCTAACCCTAACCCTAGAGGATTTCCGGGGCCCGATGGTGGGAGTAAGCGCCCCCGGGTGGTCGAGACGAGAAAGTGGTGCGAGGGCAGGTGTGTTGGCAGGGCCACCCTTGCCTTGGCAGCCCCTTTGCAGAGCCCCTGCAATGGCGCCTCCAGGCTGTCCCTATTTCTCAAGCCTAACCCTAAGCCTAACCCTAACCCTAGAGGATTTCCGGGACCCGATGGTGGGAGTAAGCGCCCCCGGGTGGTCGAGACGAGAAAGTGGTGCGAGGGCAGGTGTGTTGGCAGGGCCGCCCTTGCCTTGGCAGCCCCTTTGCAGAGCCCCTGCAATGGCGCCTCCAGGCTGTCCCTATTTCTCAAGCCTAACCCTAAGCCTAACCCTAACCCTAGAGGATTTTCTGGGGCCCGATGGTGGGAGTAAGTGCCCCCGGGTGGTCGAGACGAGAAAGTGGTGCGAGGGCAGGTGTGTTGGCAGGGCCGCCCTTGCCTTGGCAGCCCCTTTGCAGAGCCCCTGCAATGGCGCCTCCAGGCTGTCCCGATTTCTCCAGCCTAACCCTAACCCTAACCCTAACCCTAGAGGATTTTTCGGGACCCGATGGTGGGAGCAAGTGCCCCCGGGTGGTCGAGACGAGAAAGTGGTGCGAGGGCAGGTGTGTTGGCAGGGCCGCCCTTGCCTTGGCAGCCCCTTTGCAGAGCCCCTGCAATGGCGCCTCCAGGCTGTCCCGATTTCTCCAGCCTAACCCTAACCCTAACCCTAACCCTAGAGGATTTCTGGTACCCAATGGTGGGAGTAAGTGCCCCCGGGTGGTCGAGACGAGAAAGTGGTGCGAGGGCAGGTGTGTTGGCAGGGCCGCCCTTGCCTTGGCAGCCCCTTTGCAGAGCCCCTGCAATGGCGCCTCCAGGCTGTCCCTATTTCTCCAGCCTAACCCTAACCCTAACCCTAACCCTAGAGGATTTTTCGGGACCCGATGGTGGGAGCAAGTGCCCCCGGGTGGTCGAGACGAGCAAGTGGTGCGAGGGCAGGTGTGTTGGCAGGGCCGCCCTTGCCTTGGCAGCCCCTTTGCAGAGCCCCTGCAATGGCGCCTCCAGGCTGTCCCGATTTCTCCAGCCTAACCCTAAGCCTAACCCTAACCCTAGAGGATTTCCGGGGCGCGATGGTGGGAGTAAGCGCCCCCGGGTGGTCGAGACGAGAAAGTGGTGCGAGGGCAGGTGTGTTGGCAGGGCCGCCCTTGCCTTGGCAGCCCCTTTGCAGAGCCCCTGCAATGGCGCCTCCAGGCAGTCCCTATTTCTCCAGCCTAACCCTAACCCTAACCCTAACCCTAGAGGATTTTCTGGGGCGCGATGGTGGGAGTAAGCGCCCCCGGGTGGTCGAGACGAGAAAGTGGTGCGAGGGCAGGTGTGTTGGCAGGGCCGCCCTTGCCTTGGCAGCCCCTTTGCAGAGCCCCTGCAATGGCGCCTCCAGGCTGTCCCTATTTCTCCAGCGTAACCCTAACCCTAACCCTAACCCTAGAGGATTTTCTGGGGCCCGATGGTGGGAGTAAGTGCCCCCGGGTGGTCGAGACGAGAAAGTGGTGCGAGGGCAGGTGTGTTGGCAGGGCCGCCCTTGCCTTGGCAGCCCCTTTGCAGAGCCCCTGCAATGGCGCCTCCAGGCTGTCCCGATTTCTCCAGCCTAACCCTAACCCTAACCCTAACCCTAGAGGATTTTTCGGGACCCGATGGTGGGAGTAAGTGCCCCCGGGTGGTCGAGACGAGAAAGTGGTGCGAGGGCAGGTGTGTTGGCAGGGCCGCCCTTGCCTTGGCAGCCCCTTTGCAGAGCCCCTGCAATGGTGCCTCCAGGCTGTCCTATTTCTCCAGCCTAACCCTAACCCTAACCCTAACCCTAGAGGATTTTTCGGGACCCGATGGTGGGAGCAAGTGCCCCCGGGTGGTCGAGACGAGCAAGTGGTGCGAGGGCAGGTGTGTTGGCAGGGCCGCCCTTGCCTTGGCAGCCCCTTTGCAGAGCCCCTGCAATGGCGCCTCCAGGCTGTCCCGATTTCTCCAGCCTAACCCTAACCCTAACCCTAACCCTAGAGGATTTCTGGGGCCCAATGGTGGGAGTAAGTGCCCCCGGGTGGTCGAGACGAGAAAGTGGTGCGAGGGCAGGTGTGTTGGCAGGGCCGCCCTTGCCTTGGCAGCCCCTTTGCAGAGCCCCTGCAATGGCGCCTCCAGGCTGTCCCTATTTCTCCAGCCTAACCCTAACCCTAACCCTAACCCTAGAGGATTTCCGGGGCCCGATGGTGGGAGTAAGCGCCCCCGGGTGGTCGAGACGAGAAAGTGGTGCGAGGGCAGGTGTGTTGGCAGGGCCGCCCTTGCCTTGGCAGCCCCTTTGCAGAGCCCCTGCAATGGCGCCTCCAGGCAGTCCCTATTTCTCCAGCCTAACCCTAACCCTAACCCTAACCCTAGAGGATTTTCTGGGGCGCGATGGTGGGAGTAAGCGCCCCCGGGTGGTCGAGACGAGAAAGTGGTGCGAGGGCAGGTGTGTTGGCAGGGCCGCCCTTGCCTTGGCAGCCCCTTTGCAGAGCCCCTGCAATGGCGCCTCCAGGCTGTCCCTATTTCTCCAGCGTAACCCTAACCCTAACCCTAACCCTAGAGGATTTTCTGGGGCCCGATGGTGGGAGTAAGTGCCCCCGGGTGGTCGAGACGAGAAAGTGGTGCGAGGGCAGGTGTGTTGGCAGGGCCGCCCTTGCCTTGGCAGCCCCTTTGCAGAGCCCCTGCAATGGCGCCTCCAGGCTGTCCCGATTTCTCCAGCCTAACCCTAACCCTAACCCTAACCCTAGAGGATTTTTCGGGACCCGATGGTGGGAGTAAGTGCCCCCGGGTGGTCGAGACGAGAAAGTGGTGCGAGGGCAGGTGTGTTGGCAGGGCCGCCCTTGCCTTGGCAGCCCCTTTGCAGAGCCCCTGCAATGGCGCCTCCAGGCTGTCCCGATTTCTCCAGCCTAACCCTAACCCTAACCCTAACCCTAGAGGATTTTCTGGGGCCCAATGGTGGGAGTAAGTGCCCCCGGGTGGTCGAGACGAGAAAGTGGTGCGAGGGCAGGTGTGTTGGCAGGGCCGCCCTTGCCTTGGCAGCCCCTTTGCAGAGCCCCTGCAATGGCGCCTCCAGGCTGTCCCTATTTCTCCAGCGTAACCCTAAGCCTAACCCTAACCCTAGAGGATTTTTCGGGACCCGATGGTGGGAGCAAGTGCCCCCGGGTGGTCGAGACGAGCAAGTGGTGCGAGGGCAGGTGTGTTGGCAGGGCCGCCCTTGCCTTGGCAGCCCCTTTGCAGAGCCCCTGCAATGGCGCCTCCAGGCTGTCCCGATTTCTCCAGCCTAACCCTAACCCTAACCCTAACCCTAGAGGATTTCCGGGGCCCGATGGTGGGAGTAAGCGCCCCCGGGTGGTCGAGACGAGAAAGTGGTGCGAGGGCAGGTGTGTTGGCAGGGCCGCCCTTGCCTTGGCAGCCCCTTTGCAGAGCCCCTGCAATGGCGCCTCCAGGCAGTCCCTATTTCTCCAGCCTAACCCTAACCCTAACCCTAACCCTAGAGGATTTTCTGGGGCGCGATGGTGGGAGTAAGCGCCCCCGGGTGGTCGAGACGAGAAAGTGGTGCGAGGGCAGGTGTGTTGGCAGGGCCGCCCTTGCCTTGGCAGCCCCTTTGCAGAGCCCCTGCAATGGCGCCTCCAGGCTGTCCCTATTTCTCCAGCGTAACCCTAACCCTAACCCTAACCCTAGAGGATTTTCTGGGGCCCGATGGTGGGAGTAAGCGCCCCCGGGTGGTCGAGACGAGAAAGTGGTGCGAGGGCAGGTGTGTTGGCAGGGCCGCCCTTGCCTTGGCAGCCCCTTTGCAGAGCCCCTGCAATGGCGCCTCCAGGCTGTCCCGATTTCTCCAGCCTAACCCTAACCCTAACCCTAACCCTAGAGGATTTCCGGGACCCGATGGTGGGAGTAAGCGCCCCCGGGTGGTCGAGACGAGAAAGTGGTGCGAGGGCAGGTGTGTTGGCAGGGCCGCCCTTGCCTTGGCAGCCCCTTTGCAGAGCCCCTGCAATGGCGCCTCCAGGCTGTCCCTATTTCTCAAGCCTAACCCTAAGCCTAACCCTAACCCTAGAGGATTTTCCGGGGCCCGATGGTGGGAGTAAGTGCCCCCGGGTGGTCGAGACGAGAAAGTGGTGCGAGGGCAGGTGTGTTGGCAGGGCCGCCCTTGCCTTGGCAGCCCCTTTGCAGAGCCCCTGCAATGGCGCCTCCAGGCTGTCCCGATTTCTCCAGCCTAACCCTAAGCCTAACCCTAACCCTAGAGGATTTTTCGGGACCCGATGGTGGGAGCAAGTGCCCCCGGGTGGTCGAGACGAGAAAGTGGTGCGAGGGCAGGTGTGTTGGCAGGGCCGCCCTTGCCTTGGCAGCCCCTTTGCAGAGCCCCTGCAATGGCGCCTCCAGGCTGTCCCGATTTCTCCAGCCTAACCCTAACCCTAACCCTAACCCTAGAGGATTTCTGGTACCCAATGATGGGAGTAAGTGCCCCCGGGTGGTCGAGACGAGAAAGTGGTGCGAGGGCAGGTGTGTTGGCAGGGCCGCCCTTGCCTTGGCAGCCCCTTTGCAGAGCCCCTGCAATGGCGCCTCCAGGCAGTCCCTATTTCTCCAGCCTAACCCTAACCCTAACCCTAACCCTAGAGGATTTTTCGGGACCCGATGGTGGGAGCAAGTGCCCCCGGGTGGTCGAGACGAGCAAGTGGTGCGAGGGCAGGTGTGTTGGCAGGGCCGCCCTTGCCTTGGCAGCCCCTTTGCAGAGCCCCTGCAATGGCGCCTCCAGGCTGTCCCGATTTCTCCAGCCTAACCCTAACCCTAACCCTAACCCTAGAGGATTTCCGGGGCCCGATGGTGGGAGTAAGCGCCCCCGGGTGGTCGAGACGAGAAAGTGGTGCGAGGGCAGGTGTGTTGGCAGGGCCGCCCTTGCCTTGGCAGCCCCTTTGCAGAGCCCCTGCAATGGCGCCTCCAGGCAGTCCCTATTTCTCCAGCCTAACCCTAACCCTAACCCTAACCCTAGAGGATTTTCTGGGGCGCGATGGTGGGAGTAAGCGCCCCCGGGTGGTCGAGACGAGAAAGTGGTGCGAGGGCAGGTGTGTTGGCAGGGCCGCCCTTGCCTTGGCAGCCCCTTTGCAGAGCCCCTGCAATGGCGCCTCCAGGCTGTCCCTATTTCTCCAGCGTAACCCTAACCCTAACCCTAACCCTAGAGGATTTTCTGGGGCCCGATGGTGGGAGTAAGTGCCCCCGGGTGGTCGAGACGAGAAAGTGGTGCGAGGGCAGGTGTGTTGGCAGGGCCGCCCTTGCCTTGGCAGCCCCTTTGCAGAGCCCCTGCAATGGCGCCTCCAGGCTGTCCCGATTTCTCCAGCCTAACCCTAACCCTAACCCTAACCCTAGAGGATTTTTCGGGACCCGATGGTGGGAGTAAGTGCCCCCGGGTGGTCGAGACGAGAAAGTGGTGCGAGGGCAGGTGTGTTGGCAGGGCCGCCCTTGCCTTGGCAGCCCCTTTGCAGAGCCCCTGCAATGGCGCCTCCAGGCTGTCCCTATTTCTCCAGCCTAACCCTAACCCTAACCCTAACCCTAGAGGATTTTTCGGGACCCGATGGTGGGAGCAAGTGCCCCCGGGTGGTCGAGACGAGCAAGTGGTGCGAGGGCAGGTGTGTTGGCAGGGCCGCCCTTGCCTTGGCAGCCCCTTTGCAGAGCCCCTGCAATGGCGCCTCCAGGCTGTCCCGATTTCTCCAGCCTAACCCTAACCCTAACCCTAACCCTAGAGGATTTCTGGTACCCAATGGTGGGAGTAAGTGCCCCCGGGTGGTCGAGACGAGAAAGTGGTGCGAGGGCAGGTGTGTTGGCAGGGCCGCCCTTGCCTTGGCAGCCCCTTTGCAGAGCCCCTGCAATGGCGCCTCCAGGCTGTCCCTATTTCTCCAGCCTAACCCTAACCCTAACCCTAACCCTAGAGGATTTGTGGGGCCCGATGGTGGGAGTAAGCGCCCCCGGGTGGTCGAGACGAGAAAGTGGTGCGAGGGCAGGTGTGTTGGCAGGGCCGCCCTTGCCTTGGCAGCCCCTTTGCAGAGCCCCTGCAATGGCGCCTCCAGGCAGTCCCTATTTCTCCAGCCTAACCCTAACCCTAACCCTAACCCTAGAGGATTTTCTGGGGCGCGATGGTGGGAGTAAGCGCCCCCGGGTGGTCGAGACGAGAAAGTGGTGCGAGGGCAGGTGTGTTGGCAGGGCCGCCCTTGCCTTGGCAGCCCCTTTGCAGAGCCCCTGCAATGGCGCCTCCAGGCTGTCCCTATTTCTCCAGCGTAACCCTAACCCTAACCCTAACCCTAGAGGATTTTCTGGGGCCCGATGGTGGGAGTAAGTGCCCCCGGGTGGTCGAGACGAGAAAGTGGTGCGAGGGCAGGTGTGTTGGCAGGGCCGCCCTTGCCTTGGCAGCCCCTTTGCAGAGCCCCTGCAATGGCGCCTCCAGGCTGTCCCGATTTCTCCAGCCTAACCCTAACCCTAACCCTAACCCTAGAGGATTTTTCGGGACCCGATGGTGGGAGTAAGTGCCCCCGGGTGGTCGAGACGAGAAAGTGGTGCGAGGGCAGGTGTGTTGGCAGGGCCGCCCTTGCCTTGGCAGCCCCTTTGCAGAGCCCCTGCAATGGCGCCTCCAGGCTGTCCCTATTTCTCCAGCCTAACCCTAACCCTAACCCTAACCCTAGAGGATTTTTTGGGGCCCAATGGTGGGAGTAAGCGCCCCCGGGTGGTCGAGACGAGAAAGTGGTGCGAGGGCAGGTGTGTTGGCAGGGCCGCCCTTGCCTTGGCAGCCCCTTTGCAGAGCCCCTGCAATGGCGCCTCCAGGCTGTCCCTATTTCTCCAGCCTAACCCTAACCCTAACCCTAACCCTAGAGGATTTTCTGGGGCCCAATGGTGGGAGTAAGCGCCCCCGGGTGGTCGAGACGAGAAAGTGGTGCGAGGGCAGGTGTGTTGGCAGGGCTGCCCTTGCCTTGGCAGCCCCTTTGCAGAGCCCCTGCAATGGCGCCTCCAGGCTGTCCCTATTTCTCCAGCGTAACCCTAACCCTAACCCTAACCCTAGAGGATTTTTCGGGACCCGATGGTGGGAGCAAGTGCCCCCGGGTGGTCGAGACGAGCAAGTGGTGCGAGGGCAGGTGTGTTGGCAGGGCCGCCCTTGCCTTGGCAGCCCCTTTGCAGAGCCCCTGCAATGGCGCCTCCAGGCTGTCCCGATTTCTCCAGCCTAACCCTAACCCTAACCCTAACCCTAGAGGATTTCCGGGGCCCGATGGTGGGAGTAAGCGCCCCCGGGTGGTCGAGACGAGAAAGTGGTGCGAGGGCAGGTGTGTTGGCAGGGCCGCCCTTGCCTTGGCAGCCCCTTTGCAGAGCCCCTGCAATGGCGCCTCCAGGCAGTCCCTATTTCTCCAGCCTAACCCTAACCCTAACCCTAACCCTAGAGGATTTTCTGGGGCGCGATGGTGGGAGTAAGCGCCCCCGGGTGGTCGAGACGAGAAAGTGGTGCGAGGGCAGGTGTGTTGGCAGGGCCGCCCTTGCCTTGGCAGCCCCTTTGCAGAGCCCCTGCAATGGCGCCTCCAGGCTGTCCCTATTTCTCCAGCGTAACCCTAACCCTAACCCTAACCCTAGAGGATTTTCTGGGGCCCGATGGTGGGAGTAAGTGCCCCCGGGTGGTCGAGACGAGAAAGTGGTGCGAGGGCAGGTGTGTTGGCAGGGCCGCCCTTGCCTTGGCAGCCCCTTTGCAGAGCCCCTGCAATGGCGCCTCCAGGCTGTCCCGATTTCTCCAGCCTAACCCTAACCCTAACCCTAACCCTAGAGGATTTTTCGGGACCCGATGGTGGGAGTAAGTGCCCCCGGGTGGTCGAGACGAGAAAGTGGTGCGAGGGCAGGTGTGTTGGCAGGGCCGCCCTTGCCTTGGCAGCCCCTTTGCAGAGCCCCTGCAATGGCGCCTCCAGGCTGTCCCTATTTCTCCAGCCTAACCCTAACCCTAACCCTAACCCTAGAGGATTTTTCGGGACCCGATGGTGGGAGCAAGTGCCCCCGGGTGGTCGAGACGAGCAAGTGGTGCGAGGGCAGGTGTGTTGGCAGGGCCGCCCTTGCCTTGGCAGCCCCTTTGCAGAGCCCCTGCAATGGCGCCTCCAGGCTGTCCCGATTTCTCCAGCCTAACCCTAACCCTAACCCTAACCCTAGAGGATTTCTGGTACCCAATGGTGGGAGTAAGTGCCCCCGGGTGGTCGAGACGAGAAAGTGGTGCGAGGGCAGGTGTGTTGGCAGGGCCGCCCTTGCCTTGGCAGCCCCTTTGCAGAGCCCCTGCAATGGCGCCTCCAGGCTGTCCCGATTTCTCCAGCCTAACCCTAACCCTAACCCTAACCCTAGAGGATTTCCGGGGCCCGATGGTGGGAGTAAGCGCCCCCGGGTGGTCGAGACGAGAAAGTGGTGCGAGGGCAGGTGTGTTGGCAGGGCCGCCCTTGCCTTGGCAGCCCCTTTGCAGAGCCCCTGCAATGGCGCCTCCAGGCAGTCCCTATTTCTCCAGCCTAACCCTAACCCTAACCCTAACCCTAGAGGATTTTCTGGGGCGCGATGGTGGGAGTAAGCGCCCCCGGGTGGTCGAGATGAGAAAGTGGTGCGAGGGCAGGTGTGTTGGCAGGGCCGCCCTTGCCTTGGCAGCCCCTTTGCAGAGCCCCTGCAATGGCGCCTCCAGGCTGTCCCTATTTCTCCAGCGTAACCCTAACCCTAACCCTAACCCTAGAGGATTTTCTGGGGCCCGATGGTGGGAGTAAGTGCCCCCGGGTGGTCGAGACGAGAAAGTGGTGCGAGGGCAGGTGTGTTGGCAGGGCCGCCCTTGCCTTGGCAGCCCCTTTGCAGAGCCCCTGCAATGGCGCCTCCAGGCTGTCCCGATTTCTCCAGCCTAACCCTAACCCTAACCCTAACCCTAGAGGATTTTTCGGGACCCGATGGTGGGAGTAAGTGCCCCCGGGTGGTCGAGACGAGAAAGTGGTGCGAGGGCAGGTGTGTTGGCAGGGCCGCCCTTGCCTTGGCAGCCCCTTTGCAGAGCCCCTGCAATGGCGCCTCCAGGCTGTCCCTATTTCTCCAGCCTAACCCTAAGCCTAACCCTAACCCTAGAGGATTTTTTGGGGCCCAATGGTGGGAGTAAGCGCCCCCGGGTGGTCGAGACGAGAAAGTGGTGCGAGGGCAGGTGTGTTGGCAGGGCCGCCCTTGCCTTGGCAGCCCCTTTGCAGAGCCCCTGCAATGGCGCCTCCAGGCTGTCCCTATTTCTCCAGCCTAACCCTAACCCTAACCCTAACCCTAGAGGATTTCCGGGGCCCAATGGTGGGAGTAAGCGCCCTCGGGTGGTCGAGACGAGAAAGTGGTGCGAGGGCAGGTGTGTTGGCAGGGCCGCCCTTGCCTTGGCAGCCCCTTTGCAGAGCCCCTGCAATGGCGCCTCCAGGCAGTCCCGATTTCTCCAGCCTAACCCTAAGCCTAACCCTAACCCTAGAGGATTTTCTGGGGCCCGATGGTGGGAGTAAGTGCCCCCGGGTGGTCGAGACGAGCAAGTGGTGCGAGGGCAGGTGTGTTGGCAGGGCCGCCCTTGCCTTGGCAGCCCCTTTGCAGAGCCCCTGCAATGGCGCCTCCAGGCTGTCCCGATTTCTCCAGCCTAACCCTAACCCTAACCCTAACCCTAGAGGATTTTTTGGGGCCCAATGGTGGGAGTAAGCGCCCCCGGGTGGTCGAGACGAGGAAGTGGTGCGAGGGCAGGTGTGTTGGCAGGGCCGCCCTTGCCTTGGCAGCCCCTTTGCAGAGCCCCTGCAATGGCGCCTCCAGGCTGTCCCTATTTCTCCAGCCTAACCCTAACCCTAACCCTAACCCTAGAGGATTTTCTGGGGCCCAATGGTGGGAGTAAGCGCCCCCGGGTGGTCGAGACGAGAAAGTGGTGCGAGGGCAGGTGTGTTGGCAGGGCCGCCCTTGCCTTGGCAGCCCCTTTGCAGAGCCCCTGCAATGGCGCCTCCAGGCAGTCCCGATTTCTCCAGCCTAACCCTAAGCCTAACCCTAACCCTAGAGGATTTTCTGGGGCCCGATGGTGGGAGTAAGTGCCCCCGGGTGGTCGAGACGAGAAAGTGGTGCGAGGGCAGGTGTGTTGGCAGGGCCGCCCTTGCCTTGGCAGCCCCTTTGCAGAGCCCCTGCAATGGCGCCTCCAGGCTGTCCCGATTTCTCCAGCCTAACCCTAACCCTAACCCTAACCCTAGAGGATTTTTTGGGGCCCAATGGTGGGAGTAAGCGCCCCCGGGTGGTCGAGACGAGAAAGTGGTGCGAGGGCAGGTGTGTTGGCAGGGCCGCCCTTGCCTTGGCAGCCCCTTTGCAGAGCCCCTGCAATGGCGCCTCCAGGCTGTCCCTATTTCTCCAGCCTAACCCTAACCCTAACCCTAACCCTAGAGGATTTTCTGGGGCCCAATGGTGGGAGTAAGCGCCCCCGGGTGGTCGAGACGAGAAAGTGGTGCGAGGGCAGGTGTGTTGGCAGGGCCGCCCTTGCCTTGGCAGCCCCTTTGCAGAGCCCCTGCAATGGCGCCTCCAGGCTGTCCCTATTTCTCCAGCGTAACCCTAACCCTAACCCTAACCCTAGAGGATTTTCTGGGGCCCGATGGTGGGAGTAAGTGCCCCCGGGTGGTCGAGACGAGAAAGTGGTGCGAGGGCAGGTGTGTTGGCAGGGCCGCCCTTGCCTTGGCAGCCCCTTTGCAGAGCCCCTGCAATGGCGCCTCCAGGCTGTCCCGATTTCTCCAGCCTAACCCTAACCCTAACCCTAACCCTAGAGGATTTTTCGGGACCCGATGGTGGGAGTAAGTGCCCCCGGGTGGTCGAGACGAGAAAGTGGTGCGAGGGCAGGTGTGTTGGCAGGGCCGCCCTTGCCTTGGCAGCCCCTTTGCAGAGCCCCTGCAATGGCGCCTCCAGGCTGTCCCTATTTCTCCAGCCTAACCCTAAGCCTAACCCTAACCCTAGAGGATTTTTTGGGGCCCAATGGTGGGAGTAAGCGCCCCCGGGTGGTCGAGACGAGAAAGTGGTGCGAGGGCAGGTGTGTTGGCAGGGCCGCCCTTGCCTTGGCAGCCCCTTTGCAGAGCCCCTGCAATGGCGCCTCCAGGCTGTCCCGATTTCTCCAGCCTAACCCTAACCCTAACCCTAACCCTAGAGGATTTCCGGGGCCCAATGGTGGGAGTAAGCGCCCTCGGGTGGTCGAGACGAGAAAGTGGTGCGAGGGCAGGTGTGTTGGCAGGGCCGCCCTTGCCTTGGCAGCCCCTTTGCAGAGCCCCTGCAATGGCGCCTCCAGGCAGTCCCGATTTCTCCAGCCTAACCCTAAGCCTAACCCTAACCCTAGAGGATTTTCTGGGGCCCGATGGTGGGAGTAAGCGCCCCCGGGTGGTCGAGACGAGCAAGTGGTGCGAGGGCAGGTGTGTTGGCAGGGCCGCCCTTGCCTTGGCAGCCCCTTTGCAGAGCCCCTGCAATGGCGCCTCCAGGCTGTCCCGATTTCTCCAGCCTAACCCTAACCCTAACCCTAACCCTAGAGGATTTTTTGGGGCCCAATGGTGGGAGTAAGCGCCCCCGGGTGGTCGAGACGAGAAAGTGGTGCGAGGGCAGGTGTGTTGGCAGGGCCGCCCTTGCCTTGGCAGCCCCTTTGCAGAGCCCCTGCAATGGCGCCTCCAGGCTGTCCCTATTTCTCCAGCCTAACCCTAACCCTAACCCTAACCCTAGAGGATTTTCTGGGGCCCAATGGTGGGAGTAAGCGCCCCCGGGTGGTCGAGACGAGAAAGTGGTGCGAGGGCAGGTGTGTTGGCAGGGCCGCCCTTGCCTTGGCAGCCCCTTTGCAGAGCCCCTGCAATGGCGCCTCCAGGCAGTCCCGATTTCTCCAGCCTAACCCTAAGCCTAACCCTAACCCTAGAGGATTTTCTGGGGCCCGATGGTGGGAGTAAGTGCCCCCGGGTGGTCGAGACGAGAAAGTGGTGCGAGGGCAGGTGTGTTGGCAGGGCCGCCCTTGCCTTGGCAGCCCCTTTGCAGAGCCCCTGCAATGGCGCCTCCAGGCTGTCCCGATTTCTCCAGCCTAACCCTAACCCTAACCCTAACCCTAGAGGATTTTTTGGGGCCCAATGGTGGGAGTAAGCGCCCCCGGGTGGTCGAGACGAGAAAGTGGTGCGAGGGCAGGTGTGTTGGCAGGGCCGCCCTTGCCTTGGCAGCCCCTTTGCAGAGCCCCTGCAATGGCGCCTCCAGGCAGTCCCGATTTCTCCAGCCTAACCCTAACCCTAACCCTAACCCTAGAGGATTTTCTGGGGCGCGATGGTGGGAGTAAGCGCCCCCGGGTGGTCGAGACGAGAAAGTGGTGCGAGGGCAGGTGTGTTGGCAGGGCCGCCCTTGCCTTGGCAGCCCCTTTGCAGAGCCCCTGCAATGGCGCCTCCAGGCTGTCCCTATTTCTCCAGCGTAACCCTAACCCTAACCCTAACCCTAGAGGATTTTCTGGGGCCCGATGGTGGGAGTAAGTGCCCCCGGGTGGTCGAGACGAGAAAGTGGTGCGAGGGCAGGTGTGTTGGCAGGGCCGCCCTTGCCTTGGCAGCCCCTTTGCAGAGCCCCTGCAATGGCGCCTCCAGGCTGTCCCGATTTCTCCAGCCTAACCCTAACCCTAACCCTAACCCTAGAGGATTTTTCGGGACCCGATGGTGGGAGTAAGTGCCCCCGGGTGGTCGAGACGAGAAAGTGGTGCGAGGGCAGGTGTGTTGGCAGGGCCGCCCTTGCCTTGGCAGCCCCTTTGCAGAGCCCCTGCAATGGCGCCTCCAGGCTGTCCCTATTTCTCCAGCCTAACCCTAACCCTAACCCTAACCCTAGAGGATTTTTCGGGACCCGATGGTGGGAGCAAGTGCCCCCGGGTGGTCGAGACGAGCAAGTGGTGCGAGGGCAGGTGTGTTGGCAGGGCCGCCCTTGCCTTGGCAGCCCCTTTGCAGAGCCCCTGCAATGGCGCCTCCAGGCTGTCCCGATTTCTCCAGCCTAACCCTAACCCTAACCCTAACCCTAGAGGATTTCTGGTACCCAATGGTGGGAGTAAGTGCCCCCGGGTGGTCGAGACGAGAAAGTGGTGCGAGGGCAGGTGTGTTGGCAGGGCCGCCCTTGCCTTGGCAGCCCCTTTGCAGAGCCCCTGCAATGGCGCCTCCAGGCTGTCCCTATTTCTCCAGCCTAACCCTAACCCTAACCCTAACCCTAGAGGATTTCCGGGGCCCGATGGTGGGAGTAAGCGCCCCCGGGTGGTCGAGACGAGAAAGTGGTGCGAGGGCAGGTGTGTTGGCAGGGCCGCCCTTGCCTTGGCAGCCCCTTTGCAGAGCCCCTGCAATGGCGCCTCCAGGCAGTCCCTATTTCTCCAGCCTAACCCTAACCCTAACCCTAACCCTAGAGGATTTTCTGGGGCGCGATGGTGGGAGTAAGCGCCCCCGGGTGGTCGAGATGAGAAAGTGGTGCGAGGGCAGGTGTGTTGGCAGGGCCGCCCTTGCCTTGGCAGCCCCTTTGCAGAGCCCCTGCAATGGCGCCTCCAGGCTGTCCCTATTTCTCCAGCGTAACCCTAACCCTAACCCTAACCCTAGAGGATTTTCTGGGGCCCGATGGTGGGAGTAAGCGCCCCCGGGTGGTCGAGACGAGAAAGTGGTGCGAGGGCAGGTGTGTTGGCAGGGCCGCCCTTGCCTTGGCAGCCCCTTTGCAGAGCCCCTGCAATGGCGCCTCCAGGCTGTCCCGATTTCTCCAGCCTAACCCTAACCCTAACCCTAACCCTAGAGGATTTTTCGGGACCCGATGGTGGGAGTAAGTGCCCCCGGGTGGTCGAGACGAGAAAGTGGTGCGAGGGCAGGTGTGTTGGCAGGGCCGCCCTTGCCTTGGCAGCCCCTTTGCAGAGCCCCTGCAATGGCGCCTCCAGGCTGTCCCTATTTCTCCAGCCTAACCCTAAGCCTAACCCTAACCCTAGAGGATTTTTTGGGGCCCAATGGTGGGAGTAAGCGCCCCCGGGTGGTCGAGACGAGAAAGTGGTGCGAGGGCAGGTGTGTTGGCAGGGCCGCCCTTGCCTTGGCAGCCCCTTTGCAGAGCCCCTGCAATGGCGCCTCCAGGCTGTCCCTATTTCTCAAGCCTAACCCTAAGCCTAACCCTAACCCTAGAGGATTTCCGGGGCCCAATGGTGGGAGTAAGTGCCCCCGGGTGGTCGAGACGAGAAAGTGGTGCGAGGGCAGGTGTGTTGGCAGGGCCGCCCTTGCCTTGGCAGCCCCTTTGCAGAGCCCCTGCAATGGCGCCTCCAGGCTGTCCCTATTTCTCCAGCCTAACCCTAAGCCTAACCCTAACCCTAGAGGATTTTTTGGGGCCCAATGGTGGGAGTAAGCGCCCCCGGGTGGTCGAGACGAGAAAGTGGTGCGAGGGCAGGTGTGTTGGCAGGGCCGCCCTTGCCTTGGCAGCCCCTTTGCAGAGCCCCTGCAATGGCGCCTCCAGGCAGTCCCGATTTCTCCAGCCTAACCCTAAGCCTAACCCTAACCCTAGAGGATTTTCTGGGGCCCGATGGTGGGAGTAAGTGCCCCCGGGTGGTCGAGACGAGCAAGTGGTGCGAGGGCAGGTGTGTTGGCAGGGCCGCCCTTGCCTTGGCAGCCCCTTTGCAGAGCCCCTGCAATGGCGCCTCCAGGCTGTCCCGATTTCTCAAGCCTAACCCTAAGCCTAACCCTAACCCTAGAGGATTTTCCGGGGCGCGATGGTTGCAGTAAGCGCCCCCGGGTGGTCGAGACGAGAAAGTGGTGCGAGGGCAGGTGTGTTGGCAGGGCCGCCCTTGCCTTGGCAGCCCCTTTGCAGAGCCCCTGCAATGGCGCCTCCAGGCTGTCCCGATTTCTCCAGCCTAACCCTAACCCTAACCCTAACCCTAGAGGATTTCTGGGGCCCAATGATGGGAGTAAGTGCCCCCGGGTGGTCGAGACGAGAAAGTGGTGCGAGGGCAGGTGTGTTGGCAGGGCCGCCCTTGCCTTGGCAGCCCCTTTGCAGAGCCCCTGCAATGGCGCCTCCAGGCTGTCCCGATTTCTCCAGCCTAACCCTAACCCTAACCCTAACCCTAACCCTAGAGGATTTCCGGGAACCGATGGTGGGAGTAAGCGCCCCTGGGTGGTCGAGACGAGAAAGTGGTGCGAGGGCAGGTGTGTTGGCAGGGCCGCCCTTGCCTTGGCAGCCCCTTTACAGAGCCCCTGCAATGGCGCCTCCAGGCTGTCCCAATTTCTCAAGCCTAACCCTAAGCCTAACCCTAACCCTAGAGGATTTTCCGGGGCGCGATGGTGGGAGTAAGCGCCCCCGGGTGGTCGAGACGAGCAAGTGGTGCGAGGGCAGGTGTGTTGGCAGGGCCGCCCTTGCCTTGGCAGCCCCTTTGCAGAGCCCCTGCAATGGCGCCTCCAGGCTGTCCCTATTTCTCCAGCCTAACCCTAACCCTAACCCTAACCCTAGAGGATTTCCGGGACCCGATGGTGGGAGTAAGCGCCCCCGGGTGGTCGAGACGAGAAAGTGGTGCGAGGGCAGGTGTGTTGGCAGGGCCGCCCTTGCCTTGGCAGCCCCTTTGCAGAGCCCCTGCAATGGCGCCTCCAGGCTGTCCTGATTTCTCAAGCCTAACCCTAAGCCTAACCCTAACCCTAGAGGATTTTCTGGGGCCCGATGGTGGGAGTAAGCGCCCCCGGGTGGTCGAGACGAGAAAGTGGTGCGAGGGCAGGTGTGTTGGCAGGGCCGCCCTTGCCTTGGCAGCCCCTTTGCAGAGCCCCTGCAATGGCGCCTCCAGGCTGTCCCGATTTCTCAAGCCTAACCCTAACCCTAACCCTAGAGGATTTCCGGGGTCCAATGGTGGGAGTAAGTGCCCCCGGGTGGTCGAGACGAGAAAGTGGTGCGAGGGCAGGTGTGTTGGCAGGGCCGCCCTTGCCTTGGCAGCCCCTTTGCAGAGCCCCTGCAATGGCGCCTCCAGGCTGTCCCGATTTCTCCAGCCTAACCCTAACCCTAACCCTAACCCTAGAGGATTTCCGGGGCCCGATGGTGGGAGTAAGCGCCCCCGGGTGGTCGAGACGAGAAAGTGGTGCGAGGGCAGGTGTGTTGGCAGGGCCACCCTTGCCTTGGCAGCCCCTTTGCAGAGCCCCTGCAATGGCGCCTCCAGGCTGTCCCGATTTCTCCAGCCTAACCCTAACGCTAACCCTAACCCTAGAGGATTTCCGGGACCCGATGGTGGGAGTAAGCGCCCCCGGGTGGTCGAGACGAGAAAGTGGTGCGAGGGCAGGTGTGTTGGCAGGGCCGCCCTTGCCTTGGCAGCCCCTTTGCAGAGCCCCTGCAATGGCGCCTCCAGGCTGTCCCTATTTCTCAAGCCTAACCCTAAGCCTAACCCTAACCCTAGAGGATTTTCCGGGGCCCGATGGTGGGAGTAAGTGCCCCCGGGTGATCGAGACGAGAAAGTGGTGCGAGGGCAGGTGTGTTGGCAGGGCCGCCCTTGCCTTGGCAGCCCCTTTGCAGAGCCCCTGCAATGGCGCCTCCAGGCTGTCCCGATTTCTCCAGCCTAACCCTAAGCCTAACCCTAACCCTAGAGGATTTTTCGGGACCCGATGGTGGGAGTAAGTGCCCCCGGGTGGTCGAGACGAGAAAGTGGTGCGAGGGCAGGTGTGTTGGCAGGGCTGCCCTTGCCTTGGCAGCCCCTTTGCAGAGCCCCTGCAATGGCGCCTCCAGGCTGTCCCGATTTCTCCAGCCTAACCCTAACCCTAACCCTAACCCTAGAGGATTTCTGGTACCCAATGGTGGGAGTAAGTGCCCCCGGGTGGTCGAGACGAGAAAGTGGTGCGAGGGCAGGTGTGTTGGCAGGGCCGCCCTTGCCTTGGCAGCCCCTTTGCAGAGCCCCTGCAATGGCGCCTCCAGGCTGTCCCTATTTCTCCAGCCTAACCCTAACCCTAACCCTAACCCTAGAGGATTTTTCGGGACCCGATGGTGGGAGCAAGTGCCCCCGGGTGGTCGAGACGAGCAAGTGGTGCGAGGGCAGGTGTGTTGGCAGGGCCGCCCTTGCCTTGGCAGCCCCTTTGCAGAGCCCCTGCAATGGCGCCTCCAGGCAGTCCCTATTTCTCCAGCCTAACCCTAACCCTAACCCTAACCCTAGAGGATTTTCTGGGGCGCGATGGTGGGAGTAAGCGCCCCCGGGTGGTCGAGATGAGAAAGTGGTGCGAGGGCAGGTGTGTTGGCAGGGCCGCCCTTGCCTTGGCAGCCCCTTTGCAGAGCCCCTGCAATGGCGCCTCCAGGCTGTCCCTATTTCTCCAGCGTAACCCTAAGCCTAACCCTAACCCTAGAGGATTTTCTGGGGCCCGATGGTGGGAGTAAGCGCCCCCGGGTGGTCGAGACGAGAAAGTGGTGCGAGGGCAGGTGTGTTGGCAGGGCCGCCCTTGCCTTGGCAGCCCCTTTGCAGAGCCCCTGCAATGGCGCCTCCAGGCTGTCCCTATTTCTCCAGCCTAACCCTAACCCTAACCCTAACCCTAGAGGATTTCCGGGACCCGATGGTGGGAGTAAGCGCCCCCGGGTGGTCGAGACGAGAAAGTGGTGCGAGGGCAGGTGTGTTGGCAGGGCCGCCCTTGCCTTGGCAGCCCCTTTGCAGAGCCCCTGCAATGGCGCCTCCAGGCTGTCCTGATTTCTCAAGCCTAACCCTAAGCCTAACCCTAACCCTAGAGGATTTTCTGGGGCCCGATGGTGGGAGTAAGTGCCCCCGGGTGGTCGAGACGAGAAAGTGGTGCGAGGGCAGGTGTGTTGGCAGGGCCGCCCTTGCCTTGGCAGCCCCTTTGCAGAGCCCCTGCAATGGCGCCTCCAGGCTGTCCCGATTTCTCAAGCCTAACCCTAACCCTAACCCTAGAGGATTTCCGGGGTCCAATGGTGGGAGTAAGTGCCCCCGGGTGGTCGAGACGAGAAAGTGGTGCGAGGGCAGGTGTGTTGGCAGGGCCGCCCTTGCCTTGGCAGCCCCTTTGCAGAGCCCCTGCAATGGCGCCTCCAGGCTGTCCCTATTTCTCCAGCCTAACCCTAACCCTAACCCTAACCCTAGAGGATTTTCCGGGACCCGATGGTGGGAGTAAGTGCCCCCGGGTGGTCGAGACGAGAAAGTGGTGCGAGGGCAGGTGTGTTGGCAGGGCCGCCCTTGCCTTGGCAGCCCCTTTACAGAGCCCCTGCAATGGCGCCTCCAGGCTGTCCCGATTTCTCCAGCCTAACCCTAACCCTAACCCTAACCCTAGAGGATTTCCGGGGCCCAATGATGGGAGTAAGTGCCCCCGGGTGGTCGAGACGAGCAAGTGGTGCGAGGGCAGGTGTGTTGGCAGGGCCGCCCTTGCCTTGGCAGCCCCTTTGCAGAGCCCCTGCAATGGCGCCTCCAGGCTGTCCCGATTTCTCCAGCCTAACCCTAACCCTAACCCTAACCCTAGAGGATTTCCGGGACCCGATGGTGGGAGTAAGCGCCCCCGGGTGGTCGAGACGAGAAAGTGGTGCGAGGGCAGGTGTGTTGGCAGGGCCACCCTTGCCTTGGCAGCCCCTTTGCAGAGCCCCTGCAATGGCGCCTCCAGGCTGTCCCTATTTCTCCAGCCTAACCCTAACCCTAACCCTAACCCTAGAGGATTTCCGGGACCCGATGGTGGGAGTAAGCGCCCCCGGGTGGTCGAGACGAGAAAGTGGTGCGAGGGCAGGTGTGTTGGCAGGGCCGCCCTTGCCTTGGCAGCCCCTTTGCAGAGCCCCTGCAATGGCGCCTCCAGGCTGTCCCTATTTCTCCAGCCTAACCCTAACCCTAACCCTAACCCTAGAGGATTTTCCGGGGCCCGATGGTGGGAGTAAGTGCCCCCGGGTGATCGAGACGAGAAAGTGGTGCGAGGGCAGGTGTGTTGGCAGGGCCGCCCTTGCCTTGGCAGCCCCTTTGCAGAGCCCCTGCAATGGCGCCTCCAGGCTGTCCCGATTTCTCCAGCCTAACCCTAACCCTAACCCTAACCCTAGAGGATTTTTCGGGACCCGATGGTGGGAGTAAGTGCCCCCGGGTGGTCGAGACGAGAAAGTGGTGCGAGGGCAGGTGTGTTGGCAGGGCTGCCCTTGCCTTGGCAGCCCCTTTGCAGAGCCCCTGCAATGGCGCCTCCAGGCTGTCCCGATTTCTCCAGCCTAACCCTAACCCTAACCCTAACCCTAGAGGATTTCTGGTACCCAATGGTGGGAGTAAGTGCCCCCAGGTGGTCGAGACGAGAAAGTGGTGCGAGGGCAGGTGTGTTGGCAGGGCCGCCCTTGCCTTGGCAGCCCCTTTGCAGAGCCCCTGCAATGGCGCCTCCAGGCTGTCCCTATTTCTCAAGCCTAACCCTAACCCTAACCCTAACCCTAGAGGATTTTTCGGGACCCGATGGTGGGAGCAAGTGCCCCCGGGTGGTCGAGACGAGAAAGTGGTGCGAGGGCAGGTGTGTTGGCAGGGCCGCCCTTGCCTTGGCAGCCCCTTTGCAGAGCCCCTGCAATGGCGCCTCCAGGCTGTCCCGATTTCTCCAGCCTAACCCTAACCCTAACCCTAACCCTAGAGGATTTCTGGTACCCAATGGTGGGAGTAAGTGCCCCCGGGTGGTCGAGACGAGAAAGTGGTGCGAGGGCAGGTGTGTTGGCAGGGCCGCCCTTGCCTTGGCAGCCCCTTTGCAGAGCCCCTGCAATGGCGCCTCCAGGCTGTCCCTATTTCTCCAGCCTAACCCTAACCCTAACCCTAACCCTAGAGGATTTCCGGGGCGCGATGGTGGGAGTAAGCGCCCCCGGGTGGTCGAGACGAGAAAGTGGTGCGAGGGCAGGTGTGTTGGCAGGGCCGCCCTTGCCTTGGCAGCCCCTTTGCAGAGCCCCTGCAATGGCGCCTCCAGGCAGTCCCTATTTCTCCAGCCTAACCCTAACCCTAACCCTAACCCTAGAGGATTTTCTGGGGCGCGATGGTGGGAGTAAGCGCCCCCGGGTGGTCGAGATGAGAAAGTGGTGCGAGGGCAGGTGTGTTGGCAGGGCCGCCCTTGCCTTGGCAGCCCCTTTGCAGAGCCCCTGCAATGGCGCCTCCAGGCTGTCCCTATTTCTCCAGCGTAACCCTAAGCCTAACCCTAACCCTAGAGGATTTTCTGGGGCCCGATGGTGGGAGTAAGTGCCCCCTGGTGGTCGAGACGAGAAAGTGGTGCGAGGGCAGGTGTGTTGGCAGGGCCGCCCTTGCCTTGGCAGCCCCTTTGCAGAGCCCCTGCAATGGCGCCTCCAGGCTGTCCCGATTTCTCCAGCCTAACCCTAACCCTAACCCTAACCCTAGAGGATTTTTCGGGACCCGATGGTGGGAGTAAGTGCCCCCGGGTGGTCGAGACGAGAAAGTGGTGCGAGGGCAGGTGTGTTGGCAGGGCCGCCCTTGCCTTGGCAGCCCCTTTGCAGAGCCCCTGCAATGGCGCCTCCAGGCTGTCCCTATTTCTCCAGCCTAACCCTAACCCTAACCCTAACCCTAGAGGATTTTTTGGGGCCCAATGGTGGGAGTAAGCGCCCCCGGGTGGTCGAGACGAGAAAGTGGTGCGAGGGCAGGTGTGTTGGCAGGGCCGCCCTTGCCTTGGCAGCCCCTTTGCAGAGCCCCTGCAATGGCGCCTCCAGGCTGTCCCTATTTCTCCAGCCTAACCCTAACCCTAACCCTAACCCTAGAGGATTTCCGGGGCCCAATGGTGGGAGTAAGCGCCCCCGGGTGGTCGAGACGAGAAAGTGGTGCGAGGGCAGGTGTGTTGGCAGGGCCGCCCTTGCCTTGGCAGCCCCTTTGCAGAGCCCCTGCAATGGCGCCTCCAGGCAGTCCCGATTTCTCCAGCCTAACCCTAAGCCTAACCCTAACCCTAGAGGATTTTCTGGGGCCCGATGGTGGGAGTAAGTGCCCCCGGGTGGTCGAGACGAGAAAGTGGTGCGAGGGCAGGTGTGTTGGCAGGGCCGCCCTTGCCTTGGCAGCCCCTTTACAGAGCCCCTGCAATGGCGCCTCCAGGCTGTCCCGATTTCTCAAGCCTAACCCTAAGCCTAACCCTAACCCTAGAGGATTTTCCGGGGCGCGATGGTGGGAGTAAGCGCCCCCGGGTGGTCGAGACGAGAAAGTGGTGCGAGGGCAGGTGTGTTGGCAGGGCCGCCCTTGCCTTGGCAGCCCCTTTGCAGAGCCCCTGCAATGGCGCCTCCAGGCTGTCCCGATTTCTCAAGCCTAACCCTAACCCTAACCCTAACCCTAGAGGATTTTCTGGGGCCCGATGGTGGGAGTAAGCGCCCCCGGGTTGTCGAGACGAGAAAGTGGTGCGAGGGCAGGTGTGTTGGCAGGGCCACCCTTGCCTTGGCAGCCCCTTTGCAGAGCCCCTGCAATGGCGCCTCCAGGCTGTCCCTATTTCTCAAGCCTAACCCTAAGCCTAACCCTAACCCTAGAGGATTTCCGGGACCCGATGGTGGGAGTAAGCGCCCCCGGGTGGTCGAGACGAGAAAGTGGTGCGAGGGCAGGTGTGTTGGCAGGGCCGCCCTTGCCTTGGCAGCCCCTTTGCAGAGCCCCTGCAATGGCGCCTCCAGGCTGTCCCGATTTCTCCAGCCTAACCCTAACCCTAACCCTAACCCTAACCCTAGAGGATTTCCGGGAACCGATGGTGGGAGTAAGCGTCCCTGGGTGGTCGAGACGAGAAAGTGGTGCGAGGGCAGGTGTGTTGGCAGGGCCGCCCTTGCCTTGGCAGCCCCTTTACAGAGCCCCTGCAATGGCGCCTCCAGGCTGTCCCAATTTCTCAAGCCTAACCCTAACCCTAACCCTAACCCTAGAGGATTTTCCGGGGCGCGATGGTGGGAGTAAGCGCCCCCGGGTGGTCGAGACGAGAAAGTGGTGCGAGGGCAGGTGTGTTGGCAGGGCCGCCCTTGCCTTGGCAGCCCCTTTGCAGAGCCCCTGCAATGGCGCCTCCAGGCTGTCCCTATTTCTCCAGCCTAACCCTAACCCTAACCCTAACCCTAGAGGATTTTCCGGGGCCCGATGGTGGGAGTAAGCGCCCCCGGGTGGTCGAGACGAGAAAGTGGTGCGAGGGCAGGTGTGTTGGCAGGGCCGCCCTTGCCTTGGCAGCCCCTTTGCAGAGCCCCTGCAATGGCGCCTCCAGGCTGTCCTGATTTCTCAAGCCTAACCCTAAGCCTAACCCTAACCCTAGAGGATTTTCTGGGGCCCGATGGTGGGAGTAAGCGCCCCCGGGTGGTCGAGACGAGAAAGTGGTGCGAGGGCAGGTGTGTTGGCAGGGCCGCCCTTGCCTTGGCAGCCCCTTTGCAGAGCCCCTGCAATGGCGCCTCCAGGCTGTCCCGATTTCTCAAGCCTAACCCTAACCCTAACCCTAGAGGATTTCCGGGGTCCAATGGTGGGAGTAAGTGCCCCCGGGTGGTCGAGACGAGAAAGTGGTGCGAGGGCAGGTGTGTTGGCAGGGCCGCCCTTGCCTTGGCAGCCCCTTTGCAGAGCCCCTGCAATGGCGCCTCCAGGCTGTCCCTATTTCTCCAGCCTAACCCTAACCCTAACCCTAACCCTAGAGGATTTTCCGGGACCCGATGGTGGGAGTAAGTGCCCCCGGGTGGTCGAGACGAGAAAGTGGTGCGAGGGCAGGTGTGTTGGCAGGGCCGCCCTTGCCTTGGCAGCCCCTTTGCAGAGCCCCTGCAATGGCGCCTCCAGGCTGTCCCGATTTCTCCAGCCTAACCCTAACCCTAACCCTAACCCTAGAGGATTTCCGGGGCCCAATGATGGGAGTAAGTGCCCCCGGGTGGTCGAGACGAGCAAGTGGTGCGAGGGCAGGTGTGTTGGCAGGGCCGCCCTTGCCTTGGCAGCCCCTTTGCAGAGCCCCTGCAATGGCGCCTCCAGGCTGTCCCGATTTCTCCAGCCTAACCCTAACCCTAACCCTAACCCTAGAGGATTTTTCGGGACCCGATGGTGGGAGTAAGCGCCCCCGGGTGGTCGAGACGAGAAAGTGGTGCGAGGGCAGGTGTGTTGGCAGGGCCACCCTTGCCTTGGCAGCCCCTTTGCAGAGCCCCTGCAATGGCGCCTCCAGGCTGTCCCTATTTCTCCAGCCTAACCCTAACGCTAACCCTAACCCTAGAGGATTTCCGGGACCCGATGGTGGGAGTAAGCGCCCCCGGGTGGTCGAGACGAGAAAGTGGTGCGAGGGCAGGTGTGTTGGCAGGGCCGCCCTTGCCTTGGCAGCCCCTTTGCAGAGCCCCTGCAATGGCGCCTCCAGGCTGTCCCTATTTCTCAAGCCTAACCCTAAGCCTAACCCTAACCCTAGAGGATTTTCCGGGGCCCGATGGTGGGAGTAAGTGCCCCCGGGTGGTCGAGACGAGAAAGTGGTGCGAGGGCAGGTGTGTTGGCAGGGCCGCCCTTGCCTTGGCAGCCCCTTTGCAGAGCCCCTGCAATGGCGCCTCCAGGCTGTCCCGATTTCTCCAGCCTAACCCTAACCCTAACCCTAACCCTAGAGGATTTTTCGGGACCCGATGGTGGGAGTAAGTGCCCCCGGGTGGTCGAGACGAGAAAGTGGTGCGAGGGCAGGTGTGTTGGCAGGGCTGCCCTTGCCTTGGCAGCCCCTTTGCAGAGCCCCTGCAATGGCGCCTCCAGGCTGTCCCGATTTCTCCAGCCTAACCCTAACCCTAACCCTAACCCTAGAGGATTTCCGGGGTCCAATGGTGGGAGTAAGTGCCCCCGGGTGGTCGAGACGAGAAAGTGGTGCGAGGGCAGGTGTGTTGGCAGGGCCGCCCTTGCCTTGGCAGCCCCTTTGCAGAGCCCCTGCAATGGCGCCTCCAGGCTGTCCCGATTTCTCCAGCCTAACCCTAAGCCTAACCCTAACCCTAGAGGATTTTCCGGGGCGCGATGGTGGGAGTAAGCGCCCCCGGGTGGTCGAGACGAGAAAGTGGTGCGAGGGCAGGTGTGTTGGCAGGGCCGCCCTTGCCTTGGCAGCCCCTTTGCAGAGCCCCTGCAATGGCGCCTCCAGGCTGTCCCTATTTCTCAAGCCTAACCCTAAGCCTAACCCTAACCCTAGAGGATTTTCCGGGGCCCGATGGTGGGAGTAAGTGCCCCCGGGTGGTCGAGACGAGAAAGTGGTGCGAGGGCAGGTGTGTTGGCAGGGCCGCCCTTGCCTTGGCAGCCCCTTTGCAGAGCCCCTGCAATGGCGCCTCCAGGCTGTCCCTATTTCTCCAGCCTAACCCTAACCCTAACCCTAACCCTAGAGGATTTTCTGGGGCGCGATGGTGGGAGTAAGTGCCCCCGGGTGGTCGAGACGAGAAAGTGGTGCGAGGGCAGGTGTGTTGGCAGGGCTGCCCTTGCCTTGGCAGCCCCTTTGCAGAGCCCCTGCAATGGCGCCTCCAGGCTGTCCCGATTTCTCCAGCCTAACCCTAACCCTAACCCTAACCCTAGAGGATTTCCGGGGTCCAATGGTGGGAGTAAGTGCCCCCGGGTGGTCGAGACGAGAAAGTGGTGCGAGGGCAGGTGTGTTGGCAGGGCCGCCCTTGCCTTGGCAGCCCCTTTGCAGAGCCCCTGCAATGGCGCCTCCAGGCTGTCCCTATTTCTCCAGCCTAACCCTAACCCTAACCCTAACCCTAGAGGATTTTTCGGGACCCGATGGTGGGAGCAAGTGCCCCCGGGTGGTCGAGACGAGCAAGTGGTGCGAGGGCAGGTGTGTTGGCAGGGCCGCCCTTGCCTTGGCAGCCCCTTTGCAGAGCCCCTGCAATGGCGCCTCCAGGCTGTCCCGATTTCTCCAGCCTAACCCTAACCCTAACCCTAACCCTAGAGGATTTCCGGGGCCCGATGGTGGGAGTAAGTGCCCCCGGGTGGTCGAGACGAGAAAGTGGTGCGAGGGCAGGTGTGTTGGCAGGGCCGCCCTTGCCTTGGCAGCCCCTTTGCAGAGCCCCTGCAATGGCGCCTCCAGGCTGTCCCTATTTCTCCAGCCTAACCCTAACCCTAACCCTAACCCTAGAGGATTTCCGGGACCCGATGGTGGGAGTAAGCGCCCCCGGGTGGTCGAGACGAGAAAGTGGTGCGAGGGCAGGTGTGTTGGCAGGGCCGCCCTTGCCTTGGCAGCCCCTTTGCAGAGCCCCTGCAATGGCGCCTCCAGGCTGTCCCTATTTCTCCAGCCTAACCCTAACCCTAACCCTAACCCTAGAGGATTTTCTGGGGCCCGATGGTGGGAGTAAGCGCCCCCGGGTGGTCGAGACGAGAAAGTGGTGCGAGGGCAGGTGTGTTGGCAGGGCCGCCCTTGCCTTGGCAGCCCCTTTGCAGAGCCCCTGCAATGGCGCCTCCAGGCTGTCCCGATTTCTCAAGCCTAACCCTAACCCTAACCCTAGAGGATTTCCGGGGTCCAATGGTGGGAGTAAGTGCCCCCGGGTGGTCGAGACGAGAAAGTGGTGCGAGGGCAGGTGTGTTGGCAGGGCCGCCCTTGCCTTGGCAGCCCCTTTGCAGAGCCCCTGCAATGGCGCCTCCAGGCTGTCCCTATTTCTCCAGCCTAACCCTAACCCTAACCCTAACCCTAGAGGATTTTCCGGGACCCGATGGTGGGAGTAAGTGCCCCCGGGTGGTCGAGACGAGAAAGTGGTGCGAGGGCAGGTGTGTTGGCAGGGCCGCCCTTGCCTTGGCAGCCCCTTTGCAGAGCCCCTGCAATGGCGCCTCCAGGCTGTCCCGATTTCTCCAGCCTAACCCTAAGCCTAACCCTAACCCTAGAGGATTTCCGGGGCCCAATGATGGGAGTAAGTGCCCCCGGGTGGTCGAGACGAGAAAGTGGTGCGAGGGCAGGTGTGTTGGCAGGGCCGCCCTTGCCTTGGCAGCCCCTTTGCAGAGCCCCTGCAATGGCGCCTCCAGGCTGTCCCGATTTCTCCAGCCTAACCCTAACCCTAACCCTAGAGGATTTCCGGGGCCCGATGGTGGGAGTAAGCGCCCCCGGGTGGTCGAGACGAGAAAGTGGTGCGAGGGCAGGTGTGTTGGCAGGGCCACCCTTGCCTTGGCAGCCCCTTTGCAGAGCCCCTGCAATGGCGCCTCCAGGCTGTCCCTATTTCTCAAGCCTAACCCTAACGCTAACCCTAACCCTAGAGGATTTCCGGGACCCGATGGTGGGAGTAAGCGCCCCCGGGTGGTCGAGACGAGAAAGTGGTGCGAGGGCAGGTGTGTTGGCAGGGCCGCCCTTGCCTTGGCAGCCCCTTTGCAGAGCCCCTGCAATGGCGCCTCCAGGCTGTCCCTATTTCTCAAGCCTAACCCTAAGCCTAACCCTAACCCTAGAGGATTTTCCGGGGCCCGATGGTGGGAGTAAGTGCCCCCGGGTGGTCGAGACGAGAAAGTGGTGCGAGGGCAGGTGTGTTGGCAGGGCCGCCCTTGCCTTGGCAGCCCCTTTGCAGAGCCCCTGCAATGGCGCCTCCAGGCTGTCCCGATTTCTCCAGCCTAACCCTAAGCCTAACCCTAACCCTAGAGGATTTTTCGGGACCCGATGGTGGGAGTAAGTGCCCCCGGGTGGTCGAGACGAGAAAGTGGTGCGAGGGCAGGTGTGTTGGCAGGGCCGCCCTTGCCTTGGCAGCCCCTTTGCAGAGCCCCTGCAATGGCGCCTCCAGGCTGTCCCGATTTCTCCAGCCTAACCCTAACCCTAACCCTAACCCTAGAGGATTTCTGGTACCCAATGGTGGGAGTAAGTGCCCCCGGGTGGTCGAGACGAGAAAGTGGTGCGAGGGCAGGTGTGTTGGCAGGGCCGCCCTTGCCTTGGCAGCCGCTTTGCAGAGCCCCTGCAATGGCGCCTCCAGGCTGTCCCGATTTCTCCAGCCTAACCCTAACCCTAACCCTAACCCTAGAGGATTTTTCGGGACCCGATGGTGGGAGCAAGTGCCCCCGGGTGGTCGAGACGAGAAAGTGGTGCGAGGGCAGGTGTGTTGGCAGGGCCGCCCTTGCCTTGGCAGCCCCTTTGCAGAGCCCCTGCAATGGCGCCTCCAGGCTGTCCCGATTTCTCCAGCCTAACCCTAACCCTAACCCTAACCCTAACCCTAGAGGATTTCCGGGGCCCGATGGTGGGAGTAAGTGCCCCCGGGTGGTCGAGACGAGAAAGTGGTGCGAGGGCAGGTGTGTTGGCAGGGCCGCCCTTGCCTTGGCAGCCCCTTTGCAGAGCCCCTGCAATGGCGCCTCCAGGCAGTCCCTATTTCTCCAGCCTAACCCTAACCCTAACCCTAACCCTAGAGGATTTTCTGGGGCGCGATGGTGGGAGTAAGCGCCCCCGGGTGGTCGAGACGAGAAAGTGGTGCGAGGGCAGGTGTGTTGGCAGGGCCGCCCTTGCCTTGGCAGCCCCTTTGCAGAGCCCCTGCAATGGCGCCTCCAGGCTGTCCCTATTTCTCCAGCGTAACCCTAACCCTAACCCTAACCCTAGAGGATTTTCTGGGGCCCGATGGTGGGAGTAAGTGCCCCCGGGTGGTCGAGACGAGAAAGTGGTGCGAGGGCAGGTGTGTTGGCAGGGCCGCCCTTGCCTTGGCAGCCCCTTTGCAGAGCCCCTGCAATGGCGCCTCCAGGCTGTCCCGATTTCTCCAGCCTAACCCTAACCCTAACCCTAACCCTAGAGGATTTTTCGGGACCCGATGGTGGGAGTAAGTGCCCCCGGGTGGTCGAGACGAGAAAGTGGTGCGAGGGCAGGTGTGTTGGCAGGGCCGCCCTTGCCTTGGCAGCCCCTTTGCAGAGCCCCTGCAATGGCGCCTCCAGGCTGTCCCTATTTCTCCAGCCTAACCCTAAGCCTAACCCTAACCCTAGAGGATTTTTTGGGGCCCAATGGTGGGAGTAAGCGCCCCCGGGTGGTCGAGACGAGAAAGTGGTGCGAGGGCAGGTGTGTTGGCAGGGCCGCCCTTGCCTTGGCAGCCCCTTTGCAGAGCCCCTGCAATGGCGCCTCCAGGCTGTCCCGATTTCTCCAGCCTAACCCTAAGCCTAACCCTAACCCTAGAGGATTTTTCGGGACCCGATGGTGGGAGTAAGTGCCCCCGGGTGGTCGAGACGAGAAAGTGGTGCGAGGGCAGGTGTGTTGGCAGGGCTGCCCTTGCCTTGGCAGCCCCTTTGCAGAGCCCCTGCAATGGCGCCTCCAGGCTGTCCCGATTTCTCCAGCCTAACCCTAACCCTAACCCTAACCCTAGAGGATTTCTGGTACCCAATGGTGGGAGTAAGTGCCCCCGGGTGGTCGAGACGAGAAAGTGGTGCGAGGGCAGGTGTGTTGGCAGGGCCGCCCTTGCCTTGGCAGCCCCTTTGCAGAGCCCCTGCAATGGCGCCTCCAGGCTGTCCCGATTTCTCAAGCCTAACCCTAACCCTAACCCTAACCCTAGAGGATTTTTCGGGACCCGATGGTGGGAGCAAGTGCCCCCGGGTGGTCGAGACGAGCAAGTGGTGCGAGGGCAGGTGTGTTGGCAGGGCCGCCCTTGCCTTGGCAGCCCCTTTGCAGAGCCCCTGCAATGGCGCCTCCAGGCTGTCCCGATTTCTCCAGCCTAACCCTAACCCTAACCCTAACCCTAACCCTAGAGGATTTCCGGGGCCCGATGGTGGGAGTAAGCGCCCCCGGGTGGTCGAGACGAGAAAGTGGTGCGAGGGCAGGTGTGTTGGCAGGGCCGCCCTTGCCTTGGCAGCCCCTTTGCAGAGCCCCTGCAATGGCGCCTCCAGGCAGTCCCTATTTCTCCAGCCTAACCCTAAGCCTAACCCTAACCCTAGAGGATTTTCTGGGGCGCGATGGTGGGAGTAAGTGCCCCCGGGTGGTCGAGACGAGAAAGTGGTGCGAGGGCAGGTGTGTTGGCAGGGCCGCCCTTGCCTTGGCAGCCCCTTTGCAGAGCCCCTGCAATGGCGCCTCCAGGCTGTCCCTATTTCTCCAGCGTAACCCTAACCCTAACCCTAACCCTAGAGGATTTTCTGGGGCCCGATGGTGGGAGTAAGTGCCCCCGGGTGGTCGAGACGAGAAAGTGGTGCGAGGGCAGGTGTGTTGGCAGGGCCGCCCTTGCCTTGGCAGCCCCTTTGCAGAGCCCCTGCAATGGCGCCTCCAGGCTGTCCCGATTTCTCCAGCCTAACCCTAACCCTAACCCTAACCCTAGAGGATTTTTCGGGACCCGATGGTGGGAGTAAGTGCCCCCGGGTGGTCGAGACGAGAAAGTGGTGCGAGGGCAGGTGTGTTGGCAGGGCCGCCCTTGCCTTGGCAGCCCCTTTGCAGAGCCCCTGCAATGGCACCTCCAGGCTGTCCCTATTTCTCCAGCCTAACCCTAAGCCTAACCCTAACCCTAGAGGATTTTTTGGGGCCCAATGGTGGGAGTAAGCGCCCCCGGGTGGTCGAGACGAGAAAGTGGTGCGAGGGCAGGTGTGTTGGCAGGGCCGCCCTTGCCTTGGCAGCCCCTTTGCAGAGCCCCTGCAATGGCGCCTCCAGGCTGTCCCTATTTCTCCAGCCTAACCCTAACCCTAACCCTAACCCTAGAGGATTTCCGGGGCCCAATGGTGGGAGTAAGCGCCCCCGGGTGGTCGAGACGAGAAAGTGGTGCGAGGGCAGGTGTGTTGGCAGGGCCGCCCTTGCCTTGGCAGCCCCTTTGCAGAGCCCCTGCAATGGCGCCTCCAGGCAGTCCCGATTTCTCCAGCCTAACCCTAAGCCTAACCCTAACCCTAGAGGATTTTCTGGGGCCCGATGGTGGGAGTAAGTGCCCCCGGGTGGTCGAGACGAGCAAGTGGTGCGAGGGCAGGTGTGTTGGCAGGGCCGCCCTTGCCTTGGCAGCCCCTTTACAGAGCCCCTGCAATGGCGCCTCCAGGCTGTCCCGATTTCTCCAGCCTAACCCTAAGCCTAACCCTAACCCTAGAGGATTTTCCGGGGCGCGATGGTGGGAGTAAGCGCCCCCGGGTGGTCGAGACGAGAAAGTGGTGCGAGGGCAGGTGTGTTGGCAGGGCCGCCCTTGCCTTGGCAGCCCCTTTGCAGAGCCCCTGCAATGGCGCCTCCAGGCTGTCCCTATTTCTCAAGCCTAACCCTAACCCTAACCCTAACCCTAGAGGATTTTCTGGGGCCCGATGGTGGGAGTAAGCGCCCCCGGGTGGTCGAGACGAGAAAGTGGTGCGAGGGCAGGTGTGTTGGCAGGGCCACCCTTGCCTTGGCAGCCCCTTTGCAGAGCCCCTGCAATGGCGCCTCCAGGCTGTCCCTATTTCTCAAGCCTAACCCTAAGCCTAACCCTAACCCTAGAGGATTTCCGGGACCCGATGGTGGGAGTAAGCGCCCCCGGGTGGTCGAGACGAGAAAGTGGTGCGAGGGCAGGTGTGTTGGCAGGGCCGCCCTTGCCTTGGCAGCCCCTTTGCAGAGCCCCTGCAATGGTGCCTCCAGGCTGTCCCGATTTCTCCAGCCTAACCCTAACCCTAACCCTAACCCTAGAGGATTTCTGGGGCCCAATGATGGGAGTAAGTGCCCCCGGGTGGTCGAGACGAGAAAGTGGTGCGAGGGCAGGTGTGTTGGCAGGGCCGCCCTTGCCTTGGCAGCCCCTTTGCAGAGCCCCTGCAATGGCGCCTCCAGGCTGTCCCTATTTCTCCAGCCTAACCCTAACCCTAACCCTAGAGGATTTTCCGGGGCCCGATGGTGGCAGTAAGTGCCCCCGGGTGGTCGAGACGAGAAAGTGGTTCGAGGGCAGGTGTGTTGGCAGGGCCACCCTTGCCTTGGCAGCCCCTTTGCAGAGCCCCTGCAATGGCGCCTCCAGGCTGTCCCGATTTCTCCAGCCTAACCCTAACCCTAACCCTAACCCTAACCCTAGAGGATTTCCGGGAACCGATGGTGGGAGTAAGCGCCCCCGGGTGGTTAAGACGAGAAAGTGGTGCGAGGGCAGGTGTGTTGGCAGGGCCGCCCTTGCCTTGGCAGCCCCTTTGCAGAGCCCCTGCAATGGCGCCTCCAGGCTGTCCCAATTTCTCAAGCCTAACCCTAACCCTAACCCTAACCCTAGAGGATTTTCCGGGGCCCGATGGTGGGAGTAAGCGCCCCCGGGTGGTCGAGACGAGAAAGTGGTGCGAGGGCAGGTGTGTTGGCAGGGCCGCCCTTGCCTTGGCAGCCCCTTTGCAGAGCCCCTGCAATGGCGCCTCCAGGCTGTCCCTATTTCTCAAGCCTAACCCTAACCCTAACCCTAACCCTAGAGGATTTTCTGGGGCGCGATGGTTGCAGTAAGCGCCCCCGGGTGGTCGAGACGAGAAAGTGGTGCGAGGGCAGGTGTGTTGGCAGGGCCACCCTTGCCTTGGCAGCCCCTTTGCAGAGCCCCTGCAATGGCGCCTCCAGGCTGTCCCTATTTCTCAAGCCTAACCCTAAGCCTAACCCTAACCCTAGAGGATTTCCGGGACCCGATGGTGGGAGTAAGCGCCCCCGGGTGGTCGAGACGAGAAAGTGGTGCGAGGGCAGGTGTGTTGGCAGGGCCGCCCTTGCCTTGGCAGCCCCTTTGCAGAGCCCCTGCAATGGCGCCTCCAGGCTGTCCTGATTTCTCAAGCCTAACCCTAAGCCTAACCCTAACCCTAGAGGATTTTCTGGGGCCCGATGGTGGGAGTAAGCGCCCCCGGGTGGTCGAGACGAGAAAGTGGTGCGAGGGCAGGTGTGTTGGCAGGGCCACCCTTGCCTTGGCAGCCCCTTTGCAGAGCCCCTGCAATGGCGCCTCCAGGCTGTCCCGATTTCTCCAGCCTAACCCTAACCCTAACCCTAGAGGATTTCCGGGGTCCAATGGTGGGAGTAAGTGCCCCCGGGTGGTCGAGACGAGAAAGTGGTGCGAGGGCAGGTGTGTTGGCAGGGCCGCCCTTGCCTTGGCAGCCCCTTTGCAGAGCCCCTGCAATGGCGCCTCCAGGCTGTCCCGATTTCTCCAGCCTAACCCTAACCCTAACCCTAACCCTAGAGGATTTTCCGGGACCCGATGGTGGGAGTAAGTGCCCCCGGGTGGTCGAGACGAGAAAGTGGTGCGAGGGCAGGTGTGTTGGCAGGGCCGCCCTTGCCTTGGCAGCCCCTTTGCAGAGCCCCTGCAATGGCGCCTCCAGGCTGTCCCAATTTCTCAAGCCTAACCCTAACCCTAACCCTAACCCTAGAGGATTTCCGGGACCCGATGGTGGGAGTAAGCGCCCCCGGGTGGTCGAGACGAGAAAGTGGTGCGAGGGCAGGTGTGTTGGCAGGTCCGCCCTTGCCTTGGCAGCCCCTTTGCAGAGCCCCTGCAATGGCGCCTCCAGGCTGTCCCTATTTCTCAAGCCTAACCCTAACCCTAACCCTAACCCTAGAGGATTTTCTGGGGCGCGATGGTTGCAGTAAGCGCCCCCGGGTGGTCGAGACGAGAAAGTGGTGCGAGGGCAGGTGTGTTGGCAGGGCCACCCTTGCCTTGGCAGCCCCTTTGCAGAGCCCCTGCAATGGCGCCTCCAGGCTGTCCCTATTTCTCAAGCCTAACCCTAAGCCTAACCCTAACCCTAGAGGATTTCCGGGACCCGATGGTGGGAGTAAGCGCCCCCGGGTGGTCGAGGCGAGAAAGTGGTGCGAGGGCAGGTGTGTTGGCAGGGCCGCCCTTGCCTTGGCAGCCCCTTTGCAGAGCCCCTGCAATGGCGCCTCCAGGCTGTCCCGATTTCTCCAGCCTAACCCTAAGCCTAACCCTAACCCTAGAGGATTTTCTGGGGCGCGATGGTGGGAGTAAGCGCCCCCGGGTGGTCGAGACGAGAAAGTGGTGCGAGGGCAGGTGTGTTGGCAGGGCCGCCCTTGCCTTGGCAGCCCCTTTGCAGAGCCCCTGCAATGGCGCCTCCAGGCTGTCCCGATTTCTCCAGCCTAACCCTAACCCTAACCCTAACCCTAGAGGATTTTCCGGGGCCCGATGGTGGGAGTAAGCGCCCCTGGGTGGTCGAGACGAGAAAGTGGTGCGAGGGCAGGTGTGTTGGCAGGGCCGCCCTTGCCTTGGCAGCCCCTTTGCAGAGCCCCTGCAATGGCGCCTCCAGGCTGTCCCAATTTCTCAAGCCTAACCCTAAGCCTAACCCTAACCCTAGAGGATTTCCGGGGCCCAATGGTGGGAGTAAGTGCCCCCGGGTGGTCGAGACGAGAAAGTGGTGCGAGGGCAGGTGTGTTGGCAGGGCCGCCCTTGCCTTGGCAGCCCCTTTGCAGAGCCCCTGCAATGGCGCCTCCAGGCTGTCCCTATTTCTCCAGCCTAACCCTAACCCTAACCCTAGAGGATTTTCCGGGACCCGATGGTGGGAGTAAGTGCCCCCGGGTGGTCGAGACGAGAAAGTGGTGCGAGGGCAGGTGTGTTGGCAGGGCCGCCCTTGCCTTGGCAGCCCCTTTGCAGAGCCCCTGCAATGGCGCCTCCAGGCTGTCCCGATTTCTCCAGCCTAACCCTAACCCTAACCCTAACCCTAACCCTAGAGGATTTCCGGGAACCGATGGTGGGAGTAAGCGCCCCCGGGTGGTTGAGACGAGAAAGTGGTGCGAGGGCAGGTGTGTTGGCAGGGCCGCCCTTGCCTTGGCAGCCCCTTTACAGAGCCCCTGCAATGGCGCCTCCAGGCTGTCCCGATTTCTCAAGCCTAACCCTAACCCTAACCCTAACCCTAGAGGATTTTCCGGGGCGCGATGGTGGGAGTAAGCGCCCCCGGGTGGTCGAGACGAGAAAGTGGTGCGAGGGCAGGTGTGTTGGCAGGGCCGCCCTTGCCTTGGCAGCCCCTTTGCAGAGCCCCTGCAATGGCGCCTCCAGGCTGTCCCTATTTCTCCAGCCTAACCCTAACCCTAACCCTAACCCTAGAGGATTTTCTGGGGCCCGATGGTTGCAGTAAGCGCCCCCGGGTGGTCGAGACGAGAAAGTGGTGCGAGGGCAGGTGTGTTGGCAGGGCCACCCTTGCCTTGGCAGCCCCTTTGCAGAGCCCCTGCAATGGCGCCTCCAGGCTGTCCCTATTTCTCAAGCCTAACCCTAAGCCTAACCCTAACCCTAGA
The DNA here is from genome assembly GCF_040807025.1 of Struthio camelus. Lineage (NCBI taxonomy): Eukaryota > Metazoa > Chordata > Aves > Struthioniformes > Struthionidae > Struthio > Struthio camelus. The sequence continues at coordinate 27,176,994 of NC_090981.1, forward strand.
GGATTTCCGGGACCCGATGGTGGGAGTAAGCGCCCCCGGGTGGTCGAGACGAGAAAGTGGTGCGAGGGCAGGTGTGTTGGCAGGGCCGCCCTTGCCTTGGCAGCCCCTTTGCAGAGCCCCTGCAATGGCGCCTCCAGGCTGTCCCTATTTCTCAAGCCTAACCCTAAGCCTAACCCTAACCCTAGAGGATTTTCTGGGGCCCGATGGTAGGAGTAAGCGCCCCCGGGTGGTCGAGACGAGAAAGTGGTGCGAGGGCAGGTGTGTTGGCAGGGCCGCCCTTGCCTTGGCAGCCCCTTTGCAGAGCCCCTGCAATGGCGCCTCCAGGCTGTCCCTATTTCTCAAGCCTAACCCTAACCCTAACCCTAACCCTAGAGGATTTTCTGGGGCGCGATGGTGGGAGTAAGCACCCCCGGGTGGTCGAGACGAGAAAGTGGTGCGAGGGCAGGTGTGTTGGCAGGGCCGCCCTTGCCTTGGCAGCCCCTTTACAGAGCCCCTGCAATGGCGCCTCCAGGCTGTCCCTATTTCTCCAGCCTAACCCTAACCCTAACCCTAACCCTAGAGGATTTCCGGGGCCCGATGGTTGCAGTAAGCGCCCCCGGGTGGTCGAGACGAGAAAGTGGTGCGAGGGCAGGTGTGTTGGCAGGGCCACCCTTGCCTTGGCAGCCCCTTTGCAGAGCCCCTGCAATGGCGCCTCCAGGCTGTCCCGATTTCTCCAGCCTAACCCTAACCCTAACCCTAACCCTAGAGGATTTTCCGGGGCGCGATGGTGGGAGTAAGCGCCCCCGGGTGGTCGAGACGAGAAAGTGGTGCGAGGGCAGGTGTGTTGGCAGGGCCGCCCTTGCCTTGGCAGCCCCTTTGCAGAGCCCCTGCAATGGCGCCTCCAGGCTGTCCCTATTTCTCAAGCCTAACCCTAACCCTAACCCTAACCCTAGAGGATTTTCTGGGGCGCGATGGTGGGAGTAAGCGCCCCCGGGTGGTCGAGACGAGAAAGTGGTGCGAGGGCAGGTGTGTTGGCAGGGCCGCCCTTGCCTTGGCAGCCCCTTTGCAGAGCCCCTGCAATGGCGCCTCCAGGCTGTCCCGATTTCTCAAGCCTAACCCTAACCCTAACCCTAGAGGATTTTCCGGGACCCGATGGTGGGAGTAAGTGCCCCCGGGTGGTCGAGACGAGAAAGTGGTGCGAGGGCAGGTGTGTTGGCAGGGCCGCCCTTGCCTTGGCAGCCCCTTTGCAGAGCCCCTGCAATGGCGCCTCCAGGCTGTCCCGATTTCTCCAGCCTAACCCTAACCCTAACCCTAACCCTAACCCTAGAGGATTTCCGGGAACCGATGGTGGGAGTAAGCGCCCCCGGGTGGTTGAGACGAGAAAGTGGTGCGAGGGCAGGTGTGTTGGCAGGGCCGCCCTTGCCTTGGCAGCCCCTTTACAGAGCCCCTGCAATGGCGCCTCCAGGCTGTCCCGATTTCTCAAGCCTAACCCTAACCCTAACCCTAACCCTAGAGGATTTTCCGGGACCCGATGGTGGGAGTAAGTGCCCCCGGGTGGTCGAGACGAGAAAGTGGTGCGAGGGCAGGTGTGTTGGCAGGGCCGCCCTTGCCTTGGCAGCCCCTTTGCAGAGCCCCTGCAATGGCGCCTCCAGGCTGTCCCTATTTCTCCAGCCTAACCCTAACCCTAACCCTAACCCTAGAGGATTTTCTGGGGCGCGATGGTTGCAGTAAGCGCCCCCGGGTGGTCGAGACGAGAAAGTGGTGCGAGGGCAGGTGTGTTGGCAGGGCCACCCTTGCCTTGGCAGCCCCTTTGCAGAGCCCCTGCAATGGCGCCTCCAGGCTGTCCCTATTTCTCAAGCCTAACCCTAAGCCTAACCCTAACCCTAGAGGATTTCCGGGAACCGATGGTGGGAGTAAGCGCCCCCGGGTGGTCGAGGCGAGAAAGTGGTGCGAGGGCAGGTGTGTTGGCAGGGCCGCCCTTGCCTTGGCAGCCCCTTTGCAGAGCCCCTGCAATGGCGCCTCCAGGCTGTCCCGATTTCTCCAGCCTAACCCTAAGCCTAACCCTAACCCTAGAGGATTTTCTGGGGCGCGATGGTGGGAGTAAGCGCCCCCGGGTGGTCGAGACGAGAAAGTGGTGCGAGGGCAGGTGTGTTGGCAGGGCCACCCTTGCCTTGGCAGCCCCTTTGCAGAGCCCCTGCAATGGCGCCTCCAGGCTGTCCCGATTTCTCCAGCCTAACCCTAACCCTAACCCTAACCCTAGAGGATTTTCCGGGGCCCGATGGTGGGAGTAAGCGCCCCTGGGTGGTCGAGACGAGAAAGTGGTGCGAGGGCAGGTGTGTTGGCAGGGCCGCCCTTGCCTTGGCAGCCCCTTTGCAGAGCCCCTGCAATGGCGCCTCCAGGCTGTCCCAATTTCTCCAGCCTAACCCTAAGCCTAACCCTAACCCTAGAGGATTTCCGGGGCCCAATGGTGGGAGTAAGTGCCCCCGGGTGGTCGAGACGAGAAAGTGGTGCGAGGGCAGGTGTGTTGGCAGGGCCGCCCTTGCCTTGGCAGCCCCTTTGCAGAGCCCCTGCAATGGCGCCTCCAGGCTGTCCCTATTTCTCCAGCCTAACCCTAACCCTAACCCTAGAGGATTTTCCGGGACCCGATGGTGGGAGTAAGTGCCCCCGGGTGGTCGAGACGAGAAAGTGGTGCGAGGGCAGGTGTGTTGGCAGGGCCGCCCTTGCCTTGGCAGCCCCTTTGCAGAGCCCCTGCAATGGCGCCTCCAGGCTGTCCCGATTTCTCCAGCCTAACCCTAAGCCTAACCCTAACCCTAACCCTAGAGGATTTCCGGGAACCGATGGTGGGAGTAAGCGCCCCCGGGTGGTTGAGACGAGAAAGTGGTGCGAGGGCAGGTGTGTTGGCAGGGCCGCCCTTGCCTTGGCAGCCCCTTTACAGAGCCCCTGCAATGGCGCCTCCAGGCTGTCCCGATTTCTCAAGCCTAACCCTAACCCTAACCCTAACCCTAGAGGATTTTCCGGGGCGCGATGGTGGGAGTAAGCGCCCCCGGGTGGTCGAGACGAGAAAGTGGTGCGAGGGCAGGTGTGTTGGCAGGGCCGCCCTTGCCTTGGCAGCCCCTTTGCAGAGCCCCTGCAATGGCGCCTCCAGGCTGTCCCTATTTCTCCAGCCTAACCCTAACCCTAACCCTAACCCTAGAGGATTTTCTGGGGCCCGATGGTTGCAGTAAGCGCCCCCGGGTGGTCGAGACGAGAAAGTGGTGCGAGGGCAGGTGTGTTGGCAGGGCCACCCTTGCCTTGGCAGCCCCTTTGCAGAGCCCCTGCAATGGCGCCTCCAGGCTGTCCCTATTTCTCAAGCCTAACCCTAAGCCTAACCCTAACCCTAGAGGATTTCCGGGACCCGATGGTGGGAGTAAGCGCCCCCGGGTGGTCGAGACGAGAAAGTGGTGCGAGGGCAGGTGTGTTGGCAGGGCCGCCCTTGCCTTGGCAGCCCCTTTGCAGAGCCCCTGCAATGGCGCCTCCAGGCTGTCCCTATTTCTCAAGCCTAACCCTAAGCCTAACCCTAACCCTAGAGGATTTTCTGGGGCCCGATGGTAGGAGTAAGCGCCCCCGGGTGGTCGAGACGAGAAAGTGGTGCGAGGGCAGGTGTGTTGGCAGGGCCGCCCTTGCCTTGGCAGCCCCTTTGCAGAGCCCCTGCAATGGCGCCTCCAGGCTGTCCCAATTTCTCAAGCCTAACCCTAACCCTAACCCTAACCCTAGAGGATTTTCTGGGGCGCGATGGTGGGAGTAAGCACCCCCGGGTGGTCGAGACGAGAAAGTGGTGCGAGGGCAGGTGTGTTGGCAGGGCCGCCCTTGCCTTGGCAGCCCCTTTACAGAGCCCCTGCAATGGCGCCTCCAGGCTGTCCCTATTTCTCCAGCCTAACCCTAACCCTAACCCTAACCCTAGAGGATTTCCGGGGCCCGATGGTTGCAGTAAGCGCCCCCGGGTGGTCGAGACGAGAAAGTGGTGCGAGGGCAGGTGTGTTGGCAGGGCCGCCCTTGCCTTGGCAGCCCCTTTGCAGAGCCCCTGCAATGGCGCCTCCAGGCTGTCCCGATTTCTCCAGCCTAACCCTAACCCTAACCCTAACCCTAGAGGATTTTCCGGGGCGCGATGGTGGGAGTAAGCGCCCCCGGGTGGTCGAGACGAGAAAGTGGTGCGAGGGCAGGTGTGTTGGCAGGGCCGCCCTTGCCTTGGCAGCCCCTTTGCAGAGCCCCTGCAATGGCGCCTCCAGGCTGTCCCTATTTCTCAAGCCTAACCCTAACCCTAACCCTAACCCTAGAGGATTTTCTGGGGCGCGATGGTGGGAGTAAGCGCCCCCGGGTGGTCGAGACGAGAAAGTGGTGCGAGGGCAGGTGTGTTGGCAGGGCCGCCCTTGCCTTGGCAGCCCCTTTGCAGAGCCCCTGCAATGGCGCCTCCAGGCTGTCCCGATTTCTCAAGCCTAACCCTAACCCTAACCCTAGAGGATTTTCCGGGACCCGATGGTGGGAGTAAGTGCCCCCGGGTGGTCGAGACGAGAAAGTGGTGCGAGGGCAGGTGTGTTGGCAGGGCCGCCCTTGCCTTGGCAGCCCCTTTGCAGAGCCCCTGCAATGGCGCCTCCAGGCTGTCCCGATTTCTCCAGCCTAACCCTAACCCTAACCCTAACCCTAACCCTAGAGGATTTCCGGGAACCGATGGTGGGAGTAAGCGCCCCCGGGTGGTTGAGACGAGAAAGTGGTGCGAGGGCAGGTGTGTTGGCAGGGCCGCCCTTGCCTTGGCAGCCCCTTTACAGAGCCCCTGCAATGGCGCCTCCAGGCTGTCCCGATTTCTCCAGCCTAACCCTAAGCCTAACCCTAACCCTAGAGGATTTTCCGGGGCGCGATGGTGGGAGTAAGCGCCCCCGGGTGGTCGAGACGAGAAAGTGGTGCGAGGGCAGGTGTGTTGGCAGGGCCGCCCTTGCCTTGGCAGCCCCTTTGCAGAGCCCCTGCAATGGCGCCTCCAGGCTGTCCCTATTTCTCCAGCCTAACCCTAACCCTAACCCTAACCCTAGAGGATTTTCTGGGGCCCGATGGTTGCAGTAAGCGCCCCCGGGTGGTCGAGACGAGAAAGTGGTGCGAGGGCAGGTGTGTTGGCAGGGCCACCCTTGCCTTGGCAGCCCCTTTGCAGAGCCCCTGCAATGGCGCCTCCAGGCTGTCCCTATTTCTCAAGCCTAACCCTAAGCCTAACCCTAACCCTAGAGGATTTCCGGGACCCGATGGTGGGAGTAAGCGCCCCCGGGTGGTCGAGACGAGAAAGTGGTGCGAGGGCAGGTGTGTTGGCAGGGCCGCCCTTGCCTTGGCAGCCCCTTTGCAGAGCCCCTGCAATGGCGCCTCCAGGCTGTCCCTATTTCTCAAGACTAACCCTAAGCCTAACCCTAACCCTAGAGGATTTTCTGGGGCCCGATGGTAGGAGTAAGCGCCCCCGGGTGGTCGAGACGAGAAAGTGGTGCGAGGGCAGGTGTGTTGGCAGGGCCACCCTTGCCTTGGCAGCCCCTTTGCAGAGCCCCTGCAATGGCGCCTCCAGGCTGTCCCAATTTCTCAAGCCTAACCCTAACCCTAACCCTAACCCTAGAGGATTTTCTGGGGCGCGATGGTGGGAGTAAGCACCCCCGGGTGGTCGAGACGAGAAAGTGGTGCGAGGGCAGGTGTGTTGGCAGGGCCGCCCTTGCCTTGGCAGCCCCTTTGCAGAGCCCCTGCAATGGCGCCTCCAGGCTGTCCCGATTTCTCAAGCCTAACCCTAACCATAACCCTAACCCTAGAGGATTTTCCGGGGCCCGATGGTGGGAGTAAGTGCCCCCGGGTGGTCGAGACGAGAAAGTGGTGCGAGGGCAGGTGTGTTGGCAGGGCCGCCCTTGCCTTGGCAGCCCCTTTACAGAGCCCCTGCAATGGCGCCTCCAGGCTGTCCCTATTTCTCCAGCCTAACCCTAACCCTAACCCTAACCCTAGAGGATTTCCGGGGCCCGATGGTTGCAGTAAGCGCCCCCGGGTGGTCGAGACGAGAAAGTGGTGCGAGGGCAGGTGTGTTGGCAGGGCCGCCCTTGCCTTGGCAGCCCCTTTGCAGAGCCCCTGCAATGGCGCCTCCAGGCTGTCCCGATTTCTCCAGCCTAACCCTAACCCTAACCCTAACCCTAGAGGATTTTCCGGGGCGCGATGGTGGGAGTAAGCGCCCCCGGGTGGTCGAGACGAGAAAGTGGTGCGAGGGCAGGTGTGTTGGCAGGGCCGCCCTTGCCTTGGCAGCCCCTTTGCAGAGCCCCTGCAATGGCGCCTCCAGGCTGTCCCTATTTCTCAAGCCTAACCCTAACCCTAACCCTAACCCTAGAGGATTTTCTGGGGCGCGATGGTGGGAGTAAGCGCCCCCGGGTGGTCGAGACGAGAAAGTGGTGCGAGGGCAGGTGTGTTGGCAGGGCCGCCCTTGCCTTGGCAGCCCCTTTGCAGAGCCCCTGCAATGGCGCCTCCAGGCTGTCCCGATTTCTCAAGCCTAACCCTAACCCTAACCCTAGAGGATTTCCGGGGTCCAATGGTGGGAGTAAGTGCCCCCGGGTGGTCGAGACGAGAAAGTGGTGCGAGGGCAGGTGTGTTGGCAGGGCCGCCCTTGCCTTGGCAGCCCCTTTGCAGAGCCCCTGCAATGGCGCCTCCAGGCTGTCCCTATTTCTCCAGCCTAACCCTAACCCTAACCCTAACCCTAGAGGATTTTCCGGGACCCGATGGTGGGAGTAAGTGCCCCCGGGTGGTCGAGACGAGAAAGTGGTGCGAGGGCAGGTGTGTTGGCAGGGCCGCCCTTGCCTTGGCAGCCCCTTTGCAGAGCCCCTGCAATGGCGCCTCCAGGCTGTCCCAATTTCTCAAGCCTAACCCTAACCCTAACCCTAACCCTAGAGGATTTCCGGGACCCGATGGTGGGAGTAAGCGCCCCCGGGTGGTCGAGACGAGAAAGTGGTGCGAGGGCAGGTGTGTTGGCAGGGCCGCCCTTGCCTTGGCAGCCCCTTTGCAGAGCCCCTGCAATGGCGCCTCCAGGCTGTCCCTATTTCTCAAGCCTAACCCTAACCCTAACCCTAACCCTAGAGGATTTTCTGGGGCGCGATGGTTGCAGTAAGCGCCCCCGGGTGGTCGAGACGAGAAAGTGGTGCGAGGGCAGGTGTGTTGGCAGGGCCACCCTTGCCTTGGCAGCCCCTTTGCAGAGCCCCTGCAATGGCGCCTCCAGGCTGTCCCTATTTCTCAAGCCTAACCCTAAGCCTAACCCTAACCCTAGAGGATTTCCGGGACCCGATGGTGGGAGTAAGCGCCCCCGGGTGGTCGAGACGAGAAAGTGGTGCGAGGGCAGGTGTGTTGGCAGGGCCGCCCTTGCCTTGGCAGCCCCTTTGCAGAGCCCCTGCAATGGCGCCTCCAGGCTGTCCCGATTTCTCCAGCCTAACCCTAAGCCTAACCCTAACCCTAGAGGATTTTCCGGGGCCCGATGGTGGGAGTAAGCGCCCCCGGGTGGTCGAGACGAGAAAGTGGTGCGAGGGCAGGTGTGTTGGCAGGGCCACCCTTGCCTTGGCAGCCCCTTTGCAGAGCCCCTGCAATGGCGCCTCCAGGCTGTCCCGATTTCTCCAGCCTAACCCTAACCCTAACCCTAACCCTAGAGGATTTTCCGGGGCCCGATGGTGGGAGTAAGCGCCCCTGGGTGGTCGAGACGAGAAAGTGGTGCGAGGGCAGGTGTGTTGGCAGGGCCGCCCTTGCCTTGGCAGCCCCTTTGCAGAGCCCCTGCAATGGCGCCTCCAGGCTGTCCCAATTTCTCAAGCCTAACCCTAACCCTAACCCTAACCCTAGAGGATTTCCGGGGCCCAATGGTGGGAGTAAGCGCCCCCGGGTGGTCGAGACGAGAAAGTGGTGCGAGGGCAGGTGTGTTGGCAGGGCCGCCCTTGCCTTGGCAGCCCCTTTGCAGAGCCCCTGCAATGGCGCCTCCAGGCTGTCCCTATTTCTCCAGCCTAACCCTAACCCTAACCCTAGAGGATTTTCCGGGACCCGATGGTGGGAGTAAGCGCCCCCGGGTGGTCGAGACGAGAAAGTGGTGCGAGGGCAGGTGTGTTGGCAGGGCCGCCCTTGCCTTGGCAGCCCCTTTGCAGAGCCCCTGCAATGGCGCCTCCAGGCTGTCCCGATTTCTCCAGCCTAACCCTAACCCTAACCCTAACCCTAACCCTAGAGGATTTCCGGGAACCGATGGTGGGAGTAAGCGCCCCCGGGTGTTTGAGACGAGAAAGTGGTGCGAGGGCAGGTGTGTTGGCAGGGCCGCCCTTGCCTTGGCAGCCCCTTTACAGAGCCCCTGCAATGGCGCCTCCAGGCTGTCCCGATTTCTCAAGCCTAACCCTAACCCTAACCCTAACCCTAGAGGATTTTCCGGGGCGCGATGGTGGGAGTAAGCGCCCCCGGGTGGTCGAGACGAGAAAGTGGTGCGAGGGCAGGTGTGTTGGCAGGGCCGCCCTTGCCTTGGCAGCCCCTTTGCAGAGCCCCTGCAATGGCGCCTCCAGGCTGTCCCTATTTCTCAAGCCTAACCCTAACCCTAACCCTAACCCTAGAGGATTTTCTGGGGCGCGATGGTTGCAGTAAGCGCCCCCGGGTGGTCGAGACGAGAAAGTGGTGCGAGGGCAGGTGTGTTGGCAGGGCCACCCTTGCCTTGGCAGCCCCTTTGCAGAGCCCCTGCAATGGCGCCTCCAGGCTGTCCCGATTTCTCAAGCCTAACCCTAACCCTAACCCTAACCCTAGAGGATTTTCCGGGGCGCGATGGTGGGAGTAAGTGCCCCCGGGTGGTCGAGACGAGAAAGTGGTGCGAGGGCAGGTGTGTTGGCAGGGCCGCCCTTGCCTTGGCAGCCCCTTTGCAGAGCCCCTGCAATGGCGCCTCCAGGCTGTCCCTATTTCTCCAGCCTAACCCTAACCCTAACCCTAACCCTAGAGGATTTTCTGGGGCCCGATGGTTGCAGTAAGCGCCCCCGGGTGGTCGAGACGAGAAAGTGGTGCGAGGGCAGGTGTGTTGGCAGGGCCACCCTTGCCTTGGCAGCCCCTTTGCAGAGCCCCTGCAATGGCGCCTCCAGGCTGTCCCTATTTCTCAAGCCTAACCCTAAGCCTAACCCTAACCCTAGAGGATTTCCGGGACCCGATGGTGGGAGTAAGCGCCCCCGGGTGGTCGAGACGAGAAAGTGGTGCGAGGGCAGGTGTGTTGGCAGGGCCGCCCTTGCCTTGGCAGCCCCTTTGCAGAGCCCCTGCAATGGCGCCTCCAGGCTGTCCCTATTTCTCAAGCCTAACCCTAAGCCTAACCCTAACCCTAGAGGATTTTCTGGGGCCCGATGGTAGGAGTAAGCGCCCCCGGGTGGTCGAGACGAGAAAGTGGTGCGAGGGCAGGTGTGTTGGCAGGGCCGCCCTTGCCTTGGCAGCCCCTTTGCAGAGCCCCTGCAATGGCGCCTCCAGGCTGTCCCAATTTCTCAAGCCTAACCCTAACCCTAACCCTAACCCTAGAGGATTTTCTGGGGCGCGATGGTGGGAGTAAGCACCCCCGGGTGGTCGAGACGAGAAAGTGGTGCGAGGGCAGGTGTGTTGGCAGGGCCGCCCTTGCCTTGGCAGCCCCTTTACAGAGCCCCTGCAATGGCGCCTCCAGGCTGTCCCTATTTCTCCAGCCTAACCCTAACCCTAACCCTAACCCTAGAGGATTTCCGGGGCCCGATGGTTGCAGTAAGCGCCCCCGGGTGGTCGAGACGAGAAAGTGGTGCGAGGGCAGGTGTGTTGGCAGGGCCGCCCTTGCCTTGGCAGCCCCTTTGCAGAGCCCCTGCAATGGCGCCTCCAGGCTGTCCCGATTTCTCCAGCCTAACCCTAACCCTAACCCTAACCCTAGAGGATTTTCCGGGGCGCGATGGTGGGAGTAAGCGCCCCCGGGTGGTCGAGACGAGAAAGTGGTGCGAGGGCAGGTGTGTTGGCAGGGCCGCCCTTGCCTTGGCAGCCCCTTTGCAGAGCCCCTGCAATGGCGCCTCCAGGCTGTCCCTATTTCTCAAGCCTAACCCTAACCCTAACCCTAACCCTAGAGGATTTTCTGGGGCGCGATGGTGGGAGTAAGCGCCCCCGGGTGGTCGAGACGAGAAAGTGGTGCGAGGGCAGGTGTGTTGGCAGGGCCGCCCTTGCCTTGGCAGCCCCTTTGCAGAGCCCCTGCAATGGCGCCTCCAGGCTGTCCCGATTTCTCAAGCCTAACCCTAACCCTAACCCTAGAGGATTTTCCGGGACCCGATGGTGGGAGTAAGTGCCCCCGGGTGGTCGAGACGAGAAAGTGGTGCGAGGGCAGGTGTGTTGGCAGGGCCGCCCTTGCCTTGGCAGCCCCTTTGCAGAGCCCCTGCAATGGCGCCTCCAGGCTGTCCCGATTTCTCCAGCCTAACCCTAACCCTAACCCTAACCCTAACCCTAGAGGATTTCCGGGAACCGATGGTGGGAGTAAGCGCCCCCGGGTGGTTGAGACGAGAAAGTGGTGCGAGGGCAGGTGTGTTGGCAGGGCCGCCCTTGCCTTGGCAGCCCCTTTACAGAGCCCCTGCAATGGCGCCTCCAGGCTGTCCCGATTTCTCAAGCCTAACCCTAACCCTAACCCTAACCCTAGAGGATTTTCCGGGGCGCGATGGTGGGAGTAAGCGCCCCCGGGTGGTCGAGACGAGAAAGTGGTGCGAGGGCAGGTGTGTTGGCAGGGCCGCCCTTGCCTTGGCAGCCCCTTTGCAGAGCCCCTGCAATGGCGCCTCCAGGCTGTCCCTATTTCTCCAGCCTAACCCTAACCCTAACCCTAACCCTAGAGGATTTTCTGGGGCCCGATGGTTGCAGTAAGCGCCCCCGGGTGGTCGAGACGAGAAAGTGGTGCGAGGGCAGGTGTGTTGGCAGGGCCACCCTTGCCTTGGCAGCCCCTTTGCAGAGCCCCTGCAATGGCGCCTCCAGGCTGTCCCTATTTCTCAAGCCTAACCCTAAGCCTAACCCTAACCCTAGAGGATTTCCGGGACCCGATGGTGGGAGTAAGCGCCCCCGGGTGGTCGAGACGAGAAAGTGGTGCGAGGGCAGGTGTGTTGGCAGGGCCGCCCTTGCCTTGGCAGCCCCTTTGCAGAGCCCCTGCAATGGCGCCTCCAGGCTGTCCCTATTTCTCAAGACTAACCCTAAGCCTAACCCTAACCCTAGAGGATTTTCTGGGGCCCGATGGTAGGAGTAAGCGCCCCCGGGTGGTCGAGACGAGAAAGTGGTGCGAGGGCAGGTGTGTTGGCAGGGCCACCCTTGCCTTGGCAGCCCCTTTGCAGAGCCCCTGCAATGGCGCCTCCAGGCTGTCCCAATTTCTCAAGCCTAACCCTAACCCTAACCCTAACCCTAGAGGATTTTCTGGGGCGCGATGGTGGGAGTAAGCACCCCCGGGTGGTCGAGACGAGAAAGTGGTGCGAGGGCAGGTGTGTTGGCAGGGCCGCCCTTGCCTTGGCAGCCCCTTTGCAGAGCCCCTGCAATGGCGCCTCCAGGCTGTCCCGATTTCTCAAGCCTAACCCTAACCATAACCCTAACCCTAGAGGATTTTCCGGGGCCCGATGGTGGGAGTAAGTGCCCCCGGGTGGTCGAGACGAGAAAGTGGTGCGAGGGCAGGTGTGTTGGCAGGGCCGCCCTTGCCTTGGCAGCCCCTTTACAGAGCCCCTGCAATGGCGCCTCCAGGCTGTCCCTATTTCTCCAGCCTAACCCTAACCCTAACCCTAACCCTAGAGGATTTCCGGGGCCCGATGGTTGCAGTAAGCGCCCCCGGGTGGTCGAGACGAGAAAGTGGTGCGAGGGCAGGTGTGTTGGCAGGGCCGCCCTTGCCTTGGCAGCCCCTTTGCAGAGCCCCTGCAATGGCGCCTCCAGGCTGTCCCGATTTCTCCAGCCTAACCCTAACCCTAACCCTAACCCTAGAGGATTTTCCGGGGCGCGATGGTGGGAGTAAGCGCCCCCGGGTGGTCGAGACGAGAAAGTGGTGCGAGGGCAGGTGTGTTGGCAGGGCCGCCCTTGCCTTGGCAGCCCCTTTGCAGAGCCCCTGCAATGGCGCCTCCAGGCTGTCCCTATTTCTCAAGCCTAACCCTAACCCTAACCCTAACCCTAGAGGATTTTCTGGGGCGCGATGGTGGGAGTAAGCGCCCCCGGGTGGTCGAGACGAGAAAGTGGTGCGAGGGCAGGTGTGTTGGCAGGGCCGCCCTTGCCTTGGCAGCCCCTTTGCAGAGCCCCTGCAATGGCGCCTCCAGGCTGTCCCGATTTCTCAAGCCTAACCCTAACCCTAACCCTAGAGGATTTCCGGGGTCCAATGGTGGGAGTAAGTGCCCCCGGGTGGTCGAGACGAGAAAGTGGTGCGAGGGCAGGTGTGTTGGCAGGGCCGCCCTTGCCTTGGCAGCCCCTTTGCAGAGCCCCTGCAATGGCGCCTCCAGGCTGTCCCGATTTCTCAAGCCTAACCCTAACCCTAACCCTAGAGGATTTTCCGGGACCCGATGGTGGGAGTAAGTGCCCCCGGGTGGTCGAGACGAGAAAGTGGTGCGAGGGCAGGTGTGTTGGCAGGGCCGCCCTTGCCTTGGCAGCCCCTTTGCAGAGCCCCTGCAATGGCGCCTCCAGGCTGTCCCGATTTCTCAAGCCTAACCCTAACCCTAACCCTAACCCTAGAGGATTTCCGGGACCCGATGGTGGGAGTAAGCGCCCCCGGGTGGTCGAGACGAGAAAGTGGTGCGAGGGCAGGTGTGTTGGCAGGGCCGCCCTTGCCTTGGCAGCCCCTTTGCAGAGCCCCTGCAATGGCGCCTCCAGGCTGTCCCTATTTCTCAAGCCTAACCCTAACCCTAACCCTAACCCTAGAGGATTTTCTGGGGCGCGATGGTTGCAGTAAGCGCCCCCGGGTGGTCGAGACGAGAAAGTGGTGCGAGGGCAGGTGTGTTGGCAGGGCCACCCTTGCCTTGGCAGCCCCTTTGCAGAGCCCCTGCAATGGCGCCTCCAGGCTGTCCCTATTTCTCAAGCCTAACCCTAAGCCTAACCCTAACCCTAGAGGATTTCCGGGACCCGATGGTGGGAGTAAGCGCCCCCGGGTGGTCGAGACGAGAAAGTGGTGCGAGGGCAGGTGTGTTGGCAGGGCCGCCCTTGCCTTGGCAGCCCCTTTGCAGAGCCCCTGCAATGGCGCCTCCAGGCTGTCCCGATTTCTCCAGCCTAACCCTAACCCTAACCCTAACCCTAGAGGATTTTCCGGGGCCCGATGGTGGGAGTAAGCGCCCCCGGGTGGTCGAGACGAGAAAGTGGTGCGAGGGCAGGTGTGTTGGCAGGGCCACCCTTGCCTTGGCAGCCCCTTTGCAGAGCCCCTGCAATGGCGCCTCCAGGCTGTCCCTATTTCTCCAGCCTAACCCTAACCCTAACCCTAACCCTAGAGGATTTTCCGGGGCCCGATGGTGGGAGTAAGCGCCCCTGGGTGGTCGAGACGAGAAAGTGGTGCGAGGGCAGGTGTGTTGGCAGGGCCGCCCTTGCCTTGGCAGCCCCTTTGCAGAGCCCCTGCAATGGCGCCTCCAGGCTGTCCCAATTTCTCAAGCCTAACCCTAACCCTAACCCTAACCCTAGAGGATTTCCGGGGCCCAATGGTGGGAGTAAGCGCCCCCGGGTGGTCGAGACGAGAAAGTGGTGCGAGGGCAGGTGTGTTGGCAGGGCCGCCCTTGCCTTGGCAGCCCCTTTGCAGAGCCCCTGCAATGGCGCCTCCAGGCTGTCCCTATTTCTCCAGCCTAACCCTAACCCTAACCCTAGAGGATTTTCCGGGACCCGATGGTGGGAGTAAGCGCCCCCGGGTGGTCGAGACGAGAAAGTGGTGCGAGGGCAGGTGTGTTGGCAGGGCCGCCCTTGCCTTGGCAGCCCCTTTGCAGAGCCCCTGCAATGGCGCCTCCAGGCTGTCCCGATTTCTCCAGCCTAACCCTAACCCTAACCCTAACCCTAACCCTAGAGGATTTCCGGGAACCGATGGTGGGAGTAAGCGCCCCCGGGTGTTTGAGACGAGAAAGTGGTGCGAGGGCAGGTGTGTTGGCAGGGCCGCCCTTGCCTTGGCAGCCCCTTTACAGAGCCCCTGCAATGGCGCCTCCAGGCTGTCCCGATTTCTCAAGCCTAACCCTAACCCTAACCCTAACCCTAGAGGATTTTCCGGGGCGCGATGGTGGGAGTAAGCGCCCCCGGGTGGTCGAGACGAGAAAGTGGTGCGAGGGCAGGTGTGTTGGCAGGGCCGCCCTTGCCTTGGCAGCCCCTTTGCAGAGCCCCTGCAATGGCGCCTCCAGGCTGTCCCTATTTCTCAAGCCTAACCCTAACCCTAACCCTAACCCTAGAGGATTTTCTGGGGCGCGATGGTTGCAGTAAGTGCCCCCGGGTGGTCGAGACGAGAAAGTGGTGCGAGGGCAGGTGTGTTGGCAGGGCCACCCTTGCCTTGGCAGCCCCTTTGCAGAGCCCCTGCAATGGCGCCTCCAGGCTGTCCCTATTTCTCAAGCCTAACCCTAACCCTAACCCTAACCCTAGAGGATTTCCGGGACCCGATGGTGGGAGTAAGCGCCCCCGGGTGGTCGAGACGAGAAAGTGGTGCGAGGGCAGGTGTGTTGGCAGGGCCGCCCTTGCCTTGGCAGCCCCTTTGCAGAGCCCCTGCAATGGCGCCTCCAGGCTGTCCCTATTTCTCAAGCCTAACCCTAAGCCTAACCCTAACCCTAGAGGATTTCCGGGACCCGATGGTGGGAGTAAGCGCCCCCGGGTGGTCGAGACGAGAAAGTGGTGCGAGGGCAGGTGTGTTGGCAGGGCCGCCCTTGCCTTGGCAGCCCCTTTGCAGAGCCCCTGCAATGGCGCCTCCAGGCTGTCCCGATTTCTCCAGCCTAACCCTAACCCTAACCCTAACCCTAGAGGATTTCTGGGGCCCAATGATGGGAGTAAGTGCCCCCGGGTGGTCGAGACGAGAAAGTGGTGCGAGGGCAGGTGTGTTGGCAGGGCCGCCCTTGCCTTGGCAGCCCCTTTGCAGAGCCCCTGCAATGGCGCCTCCAGGCTGTCCCTATTTCTCCAGCCTAACCCTAACCCTAACCCTAGAGGATTTTCCGGGGCCCGATGGTGGGAGTAAGTGCCCCCGGGTGGTCGAGACGAGAAAGTGGTTCGAGGGCAGGTGTGTTGGCAGGGCCACCCTTGCCTTGGCAGCCCCTTTGCAGAGCCCCTGCAATGGCGCCTCCAGGCTGTCCCGATTTCTCCAGCCTAACCCTAACCCTAACCCTAACCCTAACCCTAGAGGATTTCCGGGAACCGATGGTGGGAGTAAGCGCCCCCGGGTGGTTAAGACGAGAAAGTGGTGCGAGGGCAGGTGTGTTGGCAGGGCCGCCCTTGCCTTGGCAGCCCCTTTGCAGAGCCCCTGCAATGGCGCCTCCAGGCTGTCCCAATTTCTCAAGCCTAACCCTAACCCTAACCCTAACCCTAGAGGATTTTCCGGGGCGCGATGGTGGGAGTAAGCGCCCCCGGGTGGTCGAGACGAGAAAGTGGTGCGAGGGCAGGTGTGTTGGCAGGGCCGCCCTTGCCTTGGCAGCCCCTTTGCAGAGCCCCTGCAATGGCGCCTCCAGGCTGTCCCTATTTCTCAAGCCTAACCCTAACCCTAACCCTAACCCTAGAGGATTTTCTGGGGCCCGATGGTTGCAGTAAGCGCCCCCGGGTGGTCGAGACGAGAAAGTGGTGCGAGGGCAGGTGTGTTGGCAGGGCCACCCTTGCCTTGGCAGCCCCTTTGCAGAGCCCCTGCAATGGCGCTTCCAGGCTGTCCCTATTTCTCAAGCCTAACCCTAAGCCTAACCCTAACCCTAGAGGATTTTCTGGGGCCCGATGGTGGGAGTAAGCGCCCCCGGGTGGTCGAGACGAGAAAGTGGTGCGAGGGCAGGTGTGTTGGCAGGGCCGCCCTTGCCTTGGCAGCCCCTTTGCAGAGCCCCTGCAATGGCGCCTCCAGGCTGTCCCGATTTCTCCAGCCTAACCCTAAGCCTAACCCTAACCCTAGAGGATTTTCTGGGGCCCGATGGTGGGAGTAAGCGCCCCCGGGTGGTCGAGACGAGAAAGTGGTGCGAGGGCAGGTGTGTTGGCAGGGCCACCCTTGCCTTGGCAGCCCCTTTGCAGAGCCCCTGCAATGGCGCCTCCAGGCTGTCCCGATTTCTCAAGCCTAACCCTAACCCTAACCCTAGAGGATTTCCGGGGTCCAATGGTGGGAGTAAGTGCCCCCGGGTGGTCGAGACGAGAAAGTGGTGCGAGGGCAGGTGTGTTGGCAGGGCCGCCCTTGCCTTGGCAGCCCCTTTGCAGAGCCCCTGCAATGGCGCCTCCAGGCTGTCCCTATTTCTCCAGCCTAACCCTAACCCTAACCCTAACCCTAGAGGATTTTCCGGGACCCGATGGTGGGAGTAAGTGCCCCCGGGTGGTCGAGACGAGAAAGTGGTGCGAGGGCAGGTGTGTTGGCAGGGCCGCCCTTGCCTTGGCAGCCCCTTTGCAGAGCCCCTGCAATGGCGCCTCCAGGCTGTCCCAATTTCTCAAGCCTAACCCTAACCCTAACCCTAACCCTAGAGGATTTCCGGGACCCGATGGTGGGAGTAAGCGCCCCCGGGTGGTCGAGACGAGAAAGTGGTGCGAGGGCAGGTGTGTTGGCAGGTCCGCCCTTGCCTTGGCAGCCCCTTTGCAGAGCCCCTGCAATGGCGCCTCCAGGCTGTCCCTATTTCTCAAGCCTAACCCTAACCCTAACCCTAAACCTAGAGGATTTTCTGGGGCGCGATGGTTGCAGTAAGCGCCCCCGGGTGGTCGAGACGAGAAAGTGGTGCGAGGGCAGGTGTGTTGGCAGGGCCACCCTTGCCTTGGCAGCCCCTTTGCAGAGCCCCTGCAATGGCGCCTCCAGGCTGTCCCTATTTCTCAAGCCTAACCCTAAGCCTAACCCTAACCCTAGAGGATTTCCGGGACCCGATGGTGGGAGTAAGCGCCCCCGGGTGGTCGAGGCGAGAAAGTGGTGCGAGGGCAGGTGTGTTGGCAGGGCCACCCTTGCCTTGGCAGCCCCTTTGCAGAGCCCCTGCAATGGCGCCTCCAGGCTGTCCCAATTTCTCAAGCCTAACCCTAACCCTAACCCTAACCCTAGAGGATTTTCTGGGGCGCGATGGTGGGAGTAAGCACCCCCGGGTGGTCGAGACGAGAAAGTGGTGCGAGGGCAGGTGTGTTGGCAGGGCCGCCCTTGCCTTGGCAGCCCCTTTGCAGAGCCCCTGCAATGGCGCCTCCAGGCTGTCCCGATTTCTCAAGCCTAACCCTAACCATAACCCTAACCCTAGAGGATTTTCCGGGGCCCGATGGTGGGAGTAAGTGCCCCCGGGTGGTCGAGACGAGAAAGTGGTGCGAGGGCAGGTGTGTTGGCAGGGCCGCCCTTGCCTTGGCAGCCCCTTTACAGAGCCCCTGCAATGGCGCCTCCAGGCTGTCCCTATTTCTCCAGCCTAACCCTAACCCTAACCCTAACCCTAGAGGATTTCCGGGGCCCGATGGTTGCAGTAAGCGCCCCCGGGTGGTCGAGACGAGAAAGTGGTGCGAGGGCAGGTGTGTTGGCAGGGCCGCCCTTGCCTTGGCAGCCCCTTTGCAGAGCCCCTGCAATGGCGCCTCCAGGCTGTCCCGATTTCTCCAGCCTAACCCTAACCCTAACCCTAACCCTAGAGGATTTTCCGGGGCGCGATGGTGGGAGTAAGCGCCCCCGGGTGGTCGAGACGAGAAAGTGGTGCGAGGGCAGGTGTGTTGGCAGGGCCGCCCTTGCCTTGGCAGCCCCTTTGCAGAGCCCCTGCAATGGCGCCTCCAGGCTGTCCCTATTTCTCAAGCCTAACCCTAACCCTAACCCTAACCCTAGAGGATTTTCTGGGGCGCGATGGTGGGAGTAAGCGCCCCCGGGTGGTCGAGACGAGAAAGTGGTGCGAGGGCAGGTGTGTTGGCAGGGCCGCCCTTGCCTTGGCAGCCCCTTTGCAGAGCCCCTGCAATGGCGCCTCCAGGCTGTCCCGATTTCTCAAGCCTAACCCTAACCCTAACCCTAGAGGATTTCCGGGGTCCAATGGTGGGAGTAAGTGCCCCCGGGTGGTCGAGACGAGAAAGTGGTGCGAGGGCAGGTGTGTTGGCAGGGCCGCCCTTGCCTTGGCAGCCCCTTTGCAGAGCCCCTGCAATGGCGCCTCCAGGCTGTCCCGATTTCTCAAGCCTAACCCTAACCCTAACCCTAGAGGATTTTCCGGGACCCGATGGTGGGAGTAAGTGCCCCCGGGTGGTCGAGACGAGAAAGTGGTGCGAGGGCAGGTGTGTTGGCAGGGCCGCCCTTGCCTTGGCAGCCCCTTTGCAGAGCCCCTGCAATGGCGCCTCCAGGCTGTCCCGATTTCTCAAGCCTAACCCTAACCCTAACCCTAACCCTAGAGGATTTCCGGGACCCGATGGTGGGAGTAAGCGCCCCCGGGTGGTCGAGACGAGAAAGTGGTGCGAGGGCAGGTGTGTTGGCAGGGCCGCCCTTGCCTTGGCAGCCCCTTTGCAGAGCCCCTGCAATGGCGCCTCCAGGCTGTCCCTATTTCTCAAGCCTAACCCTAACCCTAACCCTAACCCTAGAGGATTTTCTGGGGCGCGATGGTTGCAGTAAGCGCCCCCGGGTGGTCGAGACGAGAAAGTGGTGCGAGGGCAGGTGTGTTGGCAGGGCCACCCTTGCCTTGGCAGCCCCTTTGCAGAGCCCCTGCAATGGCGCCTCCAGGCTGTCCCTATTTCTCAAGCCTAACCCTAAGCCTAACCCTAACCCTAGAGGATTTCCGGGACCCGATGGTGGGAGTAAGCGCCCCCGGGTGGTCGAGACGAGAAAGTGGTGCGAGGGCAGGTGTGTTGGCAGGGCCGCCCTTGCCTTGGCAGCCCCTTTGCAGAGCCCCTGCAATGGCGCCTCCAGGCTGTCCCGATTTCTCCAGCCTAACCCTAACCCTAACCCTAACCCTAGAGGATTTTCCGGGGCCCGATGGTGGGAGTAAGCGCCCCCGGGTGGTCGAGACGAGAAAGTGGTGCGAGGGCAGGTGTGTTGGCAGGGCCACCCTTGCCTTGGCAGCCCCTTTGCAGAGCCCCTGCAATGGCGCCTCCAGGCTGTCCCTATTTCTCCAGCCTAACCCTAACCCTAACCCTAACCCTAGAGGATTTTCCGGGGCCCGATGGTGGGAGTAAGCGCCCCTGGGTGGTCGAGACGAGAAAGTGGTGCGAGGGCAGGTGTGTTGGCAGGGCCGCCCTTGCCTTGGCAGCCCCTTTGCAGAGCCCCTGCAATGGCGCCTCCAGGCTGTCCCAATTTCTCAAGCCTAACCCTAACCCTAACCCTAACCCTAGAGGATTTCCGGGGCCCAATGGTGGGAGTAAGCGCCCCCGGGTGGTCGAGACGAGAAAGTGGTGCGAGGGCAGGTGTGTTGGCAGGGCCGCCCTTGCCTTGGCAGCCCCTTTGCAGAGCCCCTGCAATGGCGCCTCCAGGCTGTCCCTATTTCTCCAGCCTAACCCTAACCCTAACCCTAGAGGATTTTCCGGGACCCGATGGTGGGAGTAAGCGCCCCCGGGTGGTCGAGACGAGAAAGTGGTGCGAGGGCAGGTGTGTTGGCAGGGCCGCCCTTGCCTTGGCAGCCCCTTTGCAGAGCCCCTGCAATGGCGCCTCCAGGCTGTCCCGATTTCTCCAGCCTAACCCTAACCCTAACCCTAACCCTAACCCTAGAGGATTTCCGGGAACCGATGGTGGGAGTAAGCGCCCCCGGGTGTTTGAGACGAGAAAGTGGTGCGAGGGCAGGTGTGTTGGCAGGGCCGCCCTTGCCTTGGCAGCCCCTTTACAGAGCCCCTGCAATGGCGCCTCCAGGCTGTCCCGATTTCTCAAGCCTAACCCTAACCCTAACCCTAACCCTAGAGGATTTTCCGGGGCGCGATGGTGGGAGTAAGCGCCCCCGGGTGGTCGAGACGAGAAAGTGGTGCGAGGGCAGGTGTGTTGGCAGGGCCGCCCTTGCCTTGGCAGCCCCTTTGCAGAGCCCCTGCAATGGCGCCTCCAGGCTGTCCCTATTTCTCAAGCCTAACCCTAACCCTAACCCTAACCCTAGAGGATTTTCTGGGGCGCGATGGTTGCAGTAAGTGCCCCCGGGTGGTCGAGACGAGAAAGTGGTGCGAGGGCAGGTGTGTTGGCAGGGCCACCCTTGCCTTGGCAGCCCCTTTGCAGAGCCCCTGCAATGGCGCCTCCAGGCTGTCCCTATTTCTCAAGCCTAACCCTAACCCTAACCCTAACCCTAGAGGATTTCCGGGACCCGATGGTGGGAGTAAGCGCCCCCGGGTGGTCGAGACGAGAAAGTGGTGCGAGGGCAGGTGTGTTGGCAGGGCCGCCCTTGCCTTGGCAGCCCCTTTGCAGAGCCCCTGCAATGGCGCCTCCAGGCTGTCCCTATTTCTCAAGCCTAACCCTAAGCCTAACCCTAACCCTAGAGGATTTCCGGGACCCGATGGTGGGAGTAAGCGCCCCCGGGTGGTCGAGACGAGAAAGTGGTGCGAGGGCAGGTGTGTTGGCAGGGCCGCCCTTGCCTTGGCAGCCCCTTTGCAGAGCCCCTGCAATGGCGCCTCCAGGCTGTCCCGATTTCTCCAGCCTAACCCTAACCCTAACCCTAACCCTAGAGGATTTCTGGGGCCCAATGATGGGAGTAAGTGCCCCCGGGTGGTCGAGACGAGAAAGTGGTGCGAGGGCAGGTGTGTTGGCAGGGCCGCCCTTGCCTTGGCAGCCCCTTTACAGAGCCCCTGCAATGGCGCCTCCAGGCTGTCCCTATTTCTCCAGCCTAACCCTAACCCTAACCCTAGAGGATTTTCCGGGGCCCGATGGTGGGAGTAAGTGCCCCCGGGTGGTCGAGACGAGAAAGTGGTTCGAGGGCAGGTGTGTTGGCAGGGCCACCCTTGCCTTGGCAGCCCCTTTGCAGAGCCCCTGCAATGGCGCCTCCAGGCTGTCCCGATTTCTCCAGCCTAACCCTAACCCTAACCCTAACCCTAACCCTAGAGGATTTCCGGGAACCGATGGTGGGAGTAAGCGCCCCCGGGTGGTTAAGACGAGAAAGTGGTGCGAGGGCAGGTGTGTTGGCAGGGCCGCCCTTGCCTTGGCAGCCCCTTTGCAGAGCCCCTGCAATGGCGCCTCCAGGCTGTCCCAATTTCTCAAGCCTAACCCTAACCCTAACCCTAACCCTAGAGGATTTTCCGGGGCGCGATGGTGGGAGTAAGCGCCCCCGGGTGGTCGAGACGAGAAAGTGGTGCGAGGGCAGGTGTGTTGGCAGGGCCGCCCTTGCCTTGGCAGCCCCTTTGCAGAGCCCCTGCAATGGCGCCTCCAGGCTGTCCCTATTTCTCAAGCCTAACCCTAACCCTAACCCTAACCCTAGAGGATTTTCTGGGGCCCGATGGTTGCAGTAAGCGCCCCCGGGTGGTCGAGACGAGAAAGTGGTGCGAGGGCAGGTGTGTTGGCAGGGCCACCCTTGCCTTGGCAGCCCCTTTGCAGAGCCCCTGCAATGGCGCTTCCAGGCTGTCCCTATTTCTCAAGCCTAACCCTAAGCCTAACCCTAACCCTAGAGGATTTTCTGGGGCCCGATGGTGGGAGTAAGCGCCCCCGGGTGGTCGAGACGAGAAAGTGGTGCGAGGGCAGGTGTGTTGGCAGGGCCGCCCTTGCCTTGGCAGCCCCTTTGCAGAGCCCCTGCAATGGCGCCTCCAGGCTGTCCCGATTTCTCCAGCCTAACCCTAAGCCTAACCCTAACCCTAGAGGATTTTCTGGGGCCCGATGGTGGGAGTAAGCGCCCCCGGGTGGTCGAGACGAGAAAGTGGTGCGAGGGCAGGTGTGTTGGCAGGGCCACCCTTGCCTTGGCAGCCCCTTTGCAGAGCCCCTGCAATGGCGCCTCCAGGCTGTCCCGATTTCTCAAGCCTAACCCTAACCCTAACCCTAGAGGATTTCCGGGGTCCAATGGTGGGAGTAAGTGCCCCCGGGTGGTCGAGACGAGAAAGTGGTGCGAGGGCAGGTGTGTTGGCAGGGCCGCCCTTGCCTTGGCAGCCCCTTTGCAGAGCCCCTGCAATGGCGCCTCCAGGCTGTCCCTATTTCTCCAGCCTAACCCTAACCCTAACCCTAACCCTAGAGGATTTTCCGGGACCCGATGGTGGGAGTAAGTGCCCCCGGGTGGTCGAGACGAGAAAGTGGTGCGAGGGCAGGTGTGTTGGCAGGGCCGCCCTTGCCTTGGCAGCCCCTTTGCAGAGCCCCTGCAATGGCGCCTCCAGGCTGTCCCAATTTCTCAAGCCTAACCCTAACCCTAACCCTAACCCTAGAGGATTTCCGGGACCCGATGGTGGGAGTAAGCGCCCCCGGGTGGTCGAGACGAGAAAGTGGTGCGAGGGCAGGTGTGTTGGCAGGTCCGCCCTTGCCTTGGCAGCCCCTTTGCAGAGCCCCTGCAATGGCGCCTCCAGGCTGTCCCTATTTCTCAAGCCTAACCCTAACCCTAACCCTAAACCTAGAGGATTTTCTGGGGCGCGATGGTTGCAGTAAGCGCCCCCGGGTGGTCGAGACGAGAAAGTGGTGCGAGGGCAGGTGTGTTGGCAGGGCCACCCTTGCCTTGGCAGCCCCTTTGCAGAGCCCCTGCAATGGCGCCTCCAGGCTGTCCCTATTTCTCAAGCCTAACCCTAAGCCTAACCCTAACCCTAGAGGATTTCCGGGACCCGATGGTGGGAGTAAGCGCCCCCGGGTGGTCGAGGCGAGAAAGTGGTGCGAGGGCAGGTGTGTTGGCAGGGCCGCCCTTGCCTTGGCAGCCCCTTTGCAGAGCCCCTGCAATGGCGCCTCCAGGCTGTCCCGATTTCTCAAGCCTAACCCTAAGCCTAACCCTAACCCTAGAGGATTTTCTGGGGCGCGATGGTGGGAGTAAGCGCCCCCGGGTGGTCGAGACGAGAAAGTGGTGCGAGGGCAGGTGTGTTGGCAGGGCCACCCTTGCCTTGGCAGCCCCTTTGCAGAGCCCCTGCAATGGCGCCTCCAGGCTGTCCCGATTTCTCCAGCCTAACCCTAACCCTAACCCTAACCCTAGAGGATTTTCTGGGGCCCGATGGTGGGAGTAAGCGCCCCTGGGTGGTCGAGACGAGAAAGTGGTGCGAGGGCAGGTGTGTTGGCAGGGCCGCCCTTGCCTTGGCAGCCCCTTTGCAGAGCCCCTGCAATGGCGCCTCCAGGCTGTCCCTATTTCTCAAGCCTAACCCTAAGCCTAACCCTAACCCTAGAGGATTTCCGGGGCCCAATGGTGGGAGTAAGTGCCCCCGGGTGGTCGAGACGAGAAAGTGGTGCGAGGGCAGGTGTGTTGGCAGGGCCGCCCTTGCCTTGGCAGCCCCTTTGCAGAGCCCCTGCAATGGCGCCTCCAGGCTGTCCCTATTTCTCCAGCCTAACCCTAACCCTAACCCTAGAGGATTTTCCGGGACCCGATGGTGGGAGTAAGTGCCCCCGGGTGGTCGAGACGAGAAAGTGGTGCGAGGGCAGGTGTGTTGGCAGGGCCGCCCTTGCCTTGGCAGCCCCTTTGCAGAGCCCCTGCAATGGCGCCTCCAGGCTGTCCCGATTTCTCCAGCCTAACCCTAACCCTAACCCTAACCCTAACCCTAGAGGATTTCCGGGACCCGATGGTGGGAGTAAGCGCCCCCGGGTGGTCGAGACGAGAAAGTGGTGCGAGGGCAGGTGTGTTGGCAGGGCCGCCCTTGCCTTGGCAGCCCCTTTACAGAGCCCCTGCAATGGCGCCTCCAGGCTGTCCCTATTTCTCAAGCCTAACCCTAACCCTAACCCTAACCCTAGAGGATTTTCCGGGGCGCGATGGTGGGAGTAAGCGCCCCCGGGTGGTCGAGACGAGAAAGTGGTGCGAGGGCAGGTGTGTTGGCAGGGCCGCCCTTGCCTTGGCAGCCCCTTTGCAGAGCCCCTGCAATGGCGCCTCCAGGCTGTCCCTATTTCTCCAGCCTAACCCTAACCCTAACCCTAACCCTAGAGGATTTTCTGGGGCCCGATGGTTGCAGTAAGCGCCCCCGGGTGGTCGAGACGAGAAAGTGGTGCGAGGGCAGGTGTGTTGGCAGGGCCACCCTTGCCTTGGCAGCCCCTTTGCAGAGCCCCTGCAATGGCGCCTCCAGGCTGTCCCTATTTCTCAAGCCTAACCCTAAGCCTAACCCTAACCCTAGAGGATTTCCGGGACCCGATGGTGGGAGTAAGCGCCCCCGGGTGGTCGAGACGAGAAAGTGGTGCGAGGGCAGGTGTGTTGGCAGGGCCGCCCTTGCCTTGGCAGCCCCTTTGCAGAGCCCCTGCAATGGCGCCTCCAGGCTGTCCCTATTTCTCAAGCCTAACCCTAAGCCTAACCCTAACCCTAGAGGATTTTCTGGGGCCCGATGGTAGGAGTAAGCGCCCCCGGGTGGTCGAGACGAGAAAGTGGTGCGAGGGCAGGTGTGTTGGCAGGGCCGCCCTTGCCTTGGCAGCCCCTTTGCAGAGCCCCTGCAATGGCGCCTCCAGGCTGTCCCAATTTCTCAAGCCTAACCCTAACCCTAACCCTAACCCTAGAGGATTTTCTGGGGCGCGATGGTGGGAGTAAGCACCCCCGGGTGGTCGAGACGAGAAAGTGGTGCGAGGGCAGGTGTGTTGGCAGGGCCGCCCTTGCCTTGGCAGCCCCTTTGCAGAGCCCCTGCAATGGCGCCTCCAGGCTGTCCCTATTTCTCCAGCCTAACCCTAACCCTAACCCTAACCCTAGAGGATTTCCGGGGCCCGATGGTTGCAGTAAGCGCCCCCGGGTGGTCGAGACGAGAAAGTGGTGCGAGGGCAGGTGTGTTGGCAGGGCCGCCCTTGCCTTGGCAGCCCCTTTGCAGAGCCCCTGCAATGGCGCCTCCAGGCTGTCCCGATTTCTCCAGCCTAACCCTAACCCTAACCCTAACCCTAGAGGATTTTCCGGGGCGCGATGGTGGGAGTAAGCGCCCCCGGGTGGTCGAGACGAGAAAGTGGTGCGAGGGCAGGTGTGTTGGCAGGGCCGCCCTTGCCTTGGCAGCCCCTTTGCAGAGCCCCTGCAATGGCGCCTCCAGGCTGTCCCTATTTCTCAAGCCTAACCCTAACCCTAACTCTAACCCTAGAGGATTTTCTGGGGCGCGATGGTGGGAGTAAGCGCCCCCGGGTGGTCGAGACGAGAAAGTGGTGCGAGGGCAGGTGTGTTGGCAGGGCCGCCCTTGCCTTGGCAGCCCCTTTGCAGAGCCCCTGCAATGGCGCCTCCAGGCTGTCCCGATTTCTCCAGCCTAACCCTAAGCCTAACCCTAGAGGATTTTCCGGGACCCGATGGTGGGAGTAAGTGCCCCCGGGTGGTCGAGACGAGAAAGTGGTGCGAGGGCAGGTGTGTTGGCAGGGCCGCCCTTGCCTTGGCAGCCCCTTTGCAGAGCCCCTGCAATGGCGCCTCCAGGCTGTCCCGATTTCTCCAGCCTAACCCTAACCCTAACCCTAACCCTAACCCTAGAGGATTTCCGGGAACCGATGGTGGGAGTAAGCGCCCCTGGGTGGTTGAGACGAGAAAGTGGTGCGAGGGCAGGTGTGTTGGCAGGGCCGCCCTTGCCTTGGCAGCCCCTTTACAGAGCCCCTGCAATGGCGCCTCCAGGCTGTCCCGATTTCTCAAGCCTAACCCTAACCCTAACCCTAACCCTAGAGGATTTTCCGGGGCGCGATGGTGGGAGTAAGCGCCCCCGGGTGGTCGAGACGAGAAAGTGGTGCGAGGGCAGGTGTGTTGGCAGGGCCGCCCTTGCCTTGGCAGCCCCTTTGCAGAGCCCCTGCAATGGCGCCTCCAGGCTGTCCCAATTTCTCCAGCCTAACCCTAACCCTAACCCTAACCCTAGAGGATTTTCTGGGGCCCGATGGTTGCAGTAAGCGCCCCCGGGTGGTCGAGACGAGAAAGTGGTGCGAGGGCAGGTGTGTTGGCAGGGCCACCCTTGCCTTGGCAGCCCCTTTGCAGAGCCCCTGCAATGGCGCCTCCAGGCTGTCCCTATTTCTCAAGCCTAACCCTAAGCCTAACCCTAACCCTAGAGGATTTCCGGGACCCGATGGTGGGAGTAAGCGCCCCCGGGTGGTCGAGACGAGAAAGTGGTGCGAGGGCAGGTGTGTTGGCAGGGCCGCCCTTGCCTTGGCAGCCCCTTTGCAGAGCCCCTGCAATGGCGCCTCCAGGCTGTCCCTATTTCTCAAGCCTAACCCTAAGCCTAACCCTAACCCTAGAGGATTTTCTGGGGCCCGATGGTAGGAGTAAGCGCCCCCGGGTGGTCGAGACGAGAAAGTGGTGCGAGGGCAGGTGTGTTGGCAGGGCCACCCTTGCCTTGGCAGCCCCTTTGCAGAGCCCCTGCAATGGCGCCTCCAGGCTGTCCCAATTTCTCAAGCCTAACCCTAACCCTAACCCTAACCCTAGAGGATTTTCTGGGGCGCGATGGTGGGAGTAAGCACCCCCGGGTGGTCGAGACGAGAAAGTGGTGCGAGGGCAGGTGTGTTGGCAGGGCCGCCCTTGCCTTGGCAGCCCCTTTGCAGAGCCCCTGCAATGGCGCCTCCAGGCTGTCCCGATTTCTCCAGCCTAACCCTAACCATAACCCTAACCCTAGAGGATTTTCCGGGGCCCGATGGTGGGAGTAAGTGCCCCCGGGTGGTCGAGACGAGAAAGTGGTGCGAGGGCAGGTGTGTTGGCAGGGCCGCCCTTGCCTTGGCAGCCCCTTTACAGAGCCCCTGCAATGGCGCCTCCAGGCTGTCCCTATTTCTCCAGCCTAACCCTAACCCTAACCCTAACCCTAGAGGATTTCCGGGGCCCGATGGTGGGAGTAAGCGCCCCCGGGTGGTCGAGACGAGAAAGTGGTGCGAGGGCAGGTGTGTTGGCAGGGCCACCCTTGCCTTGGCAGCCCCTTTGCAGAGCCCCTGCAATGGCGCCTCCAGGCTGTCCCGATTTCTCCAGCCTAACCCTAACCCTAACCCTAACCCTAGAGGATTTTCCGGGGCGCGATGGTGGGAGTAAGCGCCCCCGGGTGGTCGAGACGAGAAAGTGGTGCGAGGGCAGGTGTGTTGGCAGGGCCGCCCTTGCCTTGGCAGCCCCTTTGCAGAGCCCCTGCAATGGCGCCTCCAGGCTGTCCCTATTTCTCAAGCCTAACCCTAACCCTAACCCTAACCCTAGAGGATTTTCCAGGGCGCGATGGTGGGAGTAAGCGCCCCCGGGTGGTCGAGACGAGAAAGTGGTGCGAGGGCAGGTGTGTTGGCAGGGCCGCCCTTGCCTTGGCAGCCCCTTTGCAGAGCCCCTGCAATGGCGCCTCCAGGCTGTCCCGATTTCTCAAGCCTAACCCTAACCCTAACCCTAGAGGATTTCCGGGGTCCAATGGTGGGAGTAAGTGCCCCCGGGTGGTCGAGACGAGAAAGTGGTGCGAGGGCAGGTGTGTTGGCAGGGCCGCCCTTGCCTTGGCAGCCCCTTTGCAGAGCCCCTGCAATGGCGCCTCCAGGCTGTCCCTATTTCTCCAGCCTAACCCTAACCCTAACCCTAACCCTAGAGGATTTTCCGGGACCCGATGGTGGGAGTAAGTGCCCCCGGGTGGTCGAGACGAGAAAGTGGTGCGAGGGCAGGTGTGTTGGCAGGGCCGCCCTTGCCTTGGCAGCCCCTTTGCAGAGCCCCTGCAATGGCGCCTCCAGGCTGTCCCAATTTCTCAAGCCTAACCCTAACCCTAACCCTAACCCTAGAGGATTTCCGGGACCCGATGGTGGGAGTAAGCGCCCCCGGGTGGTCGAGACGAGAAAGTGGTGCGAGGGCAGGTGTGTTGGCAGGGCCGCCCTTGCCTTGGCAGCCCCTTTGCAGAGCCCCTGCAATGGCGCCTCCAGGCTGTCCCTATTTCTCAAGCCTAACCCTAACCCTAACCCTAACCCTAGAGGATTTTCTGGGGCGCGATGGTTGCAGTAAGCGCCCCCGGGTGGTCGAGACGAGAAAGTGGTGCGAGGGCAGGTGTGTTGGCAGGGCCACCCTTGCCTTGGCAGCCCCTTTGCAGAGCCCCTGCAATGGCGCCTCCAGGCTGTCCCTATTTCTCAAGCCTAACCCTAACCCTAACCCTAACCCTAGAGGATTTCCGGGACCCGATGGTGGGAGTAAGCGCCCCCGGGTGGTCGAGACGAGAAAGTGGTGCGAGGGCAGGTGTGTTGGCAGGGCCGCCCTTGCCTTGGCAGCCCCTTTGCAGAGCCCCTGCAATGGCGCCTCCAGGCTGTCCCGATTTCTCAAGCCTAACCCTAAGCCTAACCCTAACCCTAGAGGATTTTCCGGGGCCCGATGGTGGGAGTAAGCGCCCCCGGGTGGTCGAGACGAGAAAGTGGTGCGAGGGCAGGTGTGTTGGCAGGGCCACCCTTGCCTTGGCAGCCCCTTTGCAGAGCCCCTGCAATGGCGCCTCCAGGCTGTCCCTATTTCTCCAGCCTAACCCTAACCCTAACCCTAACCCTAGAGGATTTTCTGGGGCCCGATGGTGGGAGTAAGCGCCCCTGGGTGGTCGAGACGAGAAAGTGGTGCGAGGGCAGGTGTGTTGGCAGGGCCGCCCTTGCCTTGGCAGCCCCTTTGCAGAGCCCCTGCAATGGCGCCTCCAGGCTGTCCCAATTTCTCAAGCCTAACCCTAACCCTAACCCTAACCCTAGAGGATTTCCGGGGCCCAATGGTGGGAGTAAGTGCCCCCGGGTGGTCGAGACGAGAAAGTGGTGCGAGGGCAGGTGTGTTGGCAGGGCCGCCCTTGCCTTGGCAGCCCCTTTGCAGAGCCCCTGCAATGGCGCCTCCAGGCTGTCCCTATTTCTCCAGCCTAACCCTAACCCTAACCCTAGAGGATTTTCCGGGACCCGATGGTGGGAGTAAGTGCCCCCGGGTGGTCGAGACGAGAAAGTGGTGCGAGGGCAGGTGTGTTGGCAGGGCCGCCCTTGCCTTGGCAGCCCCTTTGCAGAGCCCCTGCAATGGCGCCTCCAGGCTGTCCCGATTTCTCCAGCCTAACCCTAACCCTAACCCTAACCCTAACCCTAGAGGATTTCCGGGAACCGATGGTGGGAGTAAGCGCCCCCGGGTGTTTGAGACGAGAAAGTGGTGCGAGGGCAGGTGTGTTGGCAGGGCCGCCCTTGCCTTGGCAGCCCCTTTACAGAGCCCCTGCAATGGCGCCTCCAGGCTGTCCCGATTTCTCAAGCCTAACCCTAACCCTAACCCTAACCCTAGAGGATTTTCCGGGGCGCGATGGTGGGAGTAAGCGCCCCCGGGTGGTCGAGACGAGAAAGTGGTGCGAGGGCAGGTGTGTTGGCAGGGCCGCCCTTGCCTTGGCAGCCCCTTTGCAGAGCCCCTGCAATGGCGCCTCCAGGCTGTCCCTATTTCTCAAGCCTAACCCTAACCCTAACCCTAACCCTAGAGGATTTTCTGGGGCGCGATGGTTGCAGTAAGCGCCCCCGGGTGGTCGAGACGAGAAAGTGGTGCGAGGGCAGGTGTGTTGGCAGGGCCACCCTTGCCTTGGCAGCCCCTTTGCAGAGCCCCTGCAATGGCGCCTCCAGGCTGTCCCTATTTCTCAAGCCTAACCCTAAGCCTAACCCTAACCCTAGAGGATTTCCGGGACCCGATGGTGGGAGTAAGCGCCCCCGGGTGGTCGAGACGAGAAAGTGGTGCGAGGGCAGGTGTGTTGGCAGGGCCGCCCTTGCCTTGGCAGCCCCTTTGCAGAGCCCCTGCAATGGCGCCTCCAGGCTGTCCCTATTTCTCAAGCCTAACCCTAACCCTAACCCTAACCCTAGAGGATTTTCTGGGGCCCGATGGTGGGAGTAAGCGCCCCCGGGTGGTCGAGACGAGAAAGTGGTGCGAGGGCAGGTGTGTTGGCAGGGCCACCCTTGCCTTGGCAGCCCCTTTGCAGAGCCCCTGCAATGGCGCCTCCAGGCTGTCCCAATTTCTCAAGCCTAACCCTAACCCTAACCCTAACCCTAGAGGATTTTCTGGGGCGCGATGGTGGGAGTAAGCACCCCCGGGTGGTCGAGACGAGAAAGTGGTGCGAGGGCAGGTGTGTTGGCAGGGCCGCCCTTGCCTTGGCAGCCCCTTTGCAGAGCCCCTGCAATGGCGCCTCCAGGCTGTCCCGATTTCTCAAGCCTAACCCGAACCCTAAGCCTAACCCTAGAGGATTTTCCGGGGCGCGATGGTGGGAGTAAGTGCCCCCGGGTGGTCGAGACGAGAAAGTGGTGCGAGGGCAGGTGTGTTGGCAGGGCCGCCCTTGCCTTGGCAGCCCCTTTGCAGAGCCCCTGCAATGGCGCCTCCAGGCTGTCCCTATTTCTCCAGCCTAACCCTAACCCTAACCCTAACCCTAGAGGATTTCCGGGGCCCGATGGTTGCAGTAAGCGCCCCCGGGTGGTCGAGACGAGAAAGTGGTGCGAGGGCAGGTGTGTTGGCAGGGCCGCCCTTGCCTTGGCAGCCCCTTTGCAGAGCCCCTGCAATGGCGCCTCCAGGCTGTCCCGATTTCTCCAGCCTAACCCTAAGCCTAACCCTAACCCTAGAGGATTTTCCGGGGCGCGATGGTGGGAGTAAGCGCCCCCGGGTGGTCGAGACGAGAAAGTGGTGCGAGGGCAGGTGTGTTGGCAGGGCCGCCCTTGCCTTGGCAGCCCCTTTGCAGAGCCCCTGCAATGGCGCCTCCAGGCTGTCCCTATTTCTCCAGCCTAACCCTAACCCTAACCCTAACCCTAGAGGATTTTCTGGGGCGCGATGGTGGGAGTAAGCGCCCCCGGGTGGTCGAGACGAGAAAGTGGTGCGAGGGCAGGTGTGTTGGCAGGGCCGCCCTTGCCTTGGCAGCCCCTTTGCAGAGCCCCTGCAATGGCGCCTCCAGGCTGTCCCGATTTCTCAAGCCTAACCCTAAGCCTAACCCTAACCCTAGAGGATTTTCCGGGGCCCGATGGTGGGAGTAAGCGCCCCCGGGTGGTCGAGACGAGAAAGTGGTGCGAGGGCAGGTGTGTTGGCAGGGCCGCCCTTGCCTTGGCAGCCCCTTTGCAGAGCCCCTGCAATGGCGCCTCCAGGCTGTCCCAATTTCTCCAGCCTAACCCTAAGCCTAACCCTAACCCTAGAGGATTTCTGGTACCCAATGGTGGGAGTAAGTGCCCCCGGGTGGTCGAGACGAGAAAGTGGTGCGAGGGCAGGTGTGTTGGCAGGGCCGCCCTTGCCTTGGCAGCCCCTTTGCAGAGCCCCTGCAATGGCGCCTCCAGTCTGTCCCGATTTCTCAAGCCTAACCCTAACCCTAACCCTAACCCTAGAGGATTTTCTGGGGCGCGATGGTGGGAGTAAGCGCCCCCGGGTGGTCGAGACGAGAAAGTGGTGCGAGGGCAGGTGTGTTGGCAGGGCCGCCCTTGCCTTGGCAGCCCCTTTGCAGAGCCCCTGCAATGGCGCCTCCAGGCTGTCCCTATTTCTCCAGCCTAACCCTAACCCTAACCCTAACCCTAGAGGATTTCCGGGACCCGATGGTGGGAGTAAGCGCCCCCGGGTGGTCGAGACGAGAAAGTGGTGCGAGGGCAGGTGTGTTGGCAGGGCCGCCCTTGCCTTGGCAGCCCCTTTGCAGAGCCCCTGCAATGGCGCCTCCAGGCTGTCCCGATTTCTCCAGCCTAACCCTAACCCTAACCCTAACCCTAGAGGATTTCTGGGACCCGATGGTGGGTGTAAGTGCCCCCGGGTGGTCGAGACGAGAAAGTGGTGCGAGGGCAGGTGTGTTGGCAGGGCCGCCCTTGCCTTGGCAGCCCCTTTGCAGAGCCCCTGCAATGGCGCCTCCAGGCTGTCCCGATTTCTCAAGCCTAACCCTAACCCTAAGCGTAGAGGATTCTCGGGGCCCAATGGTGGGAGTAAGTGCCCCCGGGTGGTCGAGATGAGAAAGTGGTGCGAGGGCAGGTGTGTTGGCAGGGCCGCCCTTGCCTTGGCAGCCCCTTTGCAGAGCCCCTGCAATGGCGCCTCCAGGCTGTCCCGATTTCTCCAGCCTAACCCTAACCCTAACCCTAACCCTAGAGGATTTTCTGGGGCGCGATGGTGGGAGTAAGCGCCCCCGGGTGGTCGAGACGAGAAAGTGGTGCGAGGGCAGGTGTGTTGGCAGGGCCGCCCTTGCCTTGGCAGCCCCTTTGCAGAGCCCCTGCAATGGCGCCTCCAGGCTGTCCCTATTTCTCAAGCCTAACCCTAAGCCTAACCCTAACCCTAGAGGATTTCCGGGGCCCGATGGTGGGAGTAAGCGCCCCCGGGTGGTCGAGACGAGAAAGTGGTGCGAGGGCAGGTGTGTTGGCAGGGCCGCCCTTGCCTTGGCAGCCCCTTTGCAGAGCCCCTGCAATGGCGCCTCCAGGCTGTCCCGATTTCTCCAGCCTAACCCTAAGCCTAACCCTAACCCTAGAGGATTTCCGGGGCGCGATGGTGGGAGTAAGCGCCCCCGGGTGGTCGAGACGAGAAAGTGGTGCGAGGGCAGGTGTGTTGGCAGGGCCACCCTTGCCTTGGCAGCCCCTTTGCAGAGCCCCTGCAATGGCGCCTCCAGGCTGTCCCGATTTCTCAAGCCTAACCCTAACCCTAGAGGATTTTCTGGGGCCCGATGGTGGGAGTAAGCGCCCCCGGGTGGTCGAGACGAGAAAGTGGTGCGAGGGCAGGTGTGTTGGCAGGGCCGCCCTTGCCTTGGCAGCCCCTTTGCAGAGCCCCTGCAATGGCGCCTCCAGGCTGTCCTGATTTCTCCAGCCTAACCCTAAGCCTAACCCTAACCCTAGAGGATTTCCGGGACCCGATGGTGGGAGTAAGCGCCCCCGGGTGGTCGAGACGAGAAAGTGGTGCGAGGGCAGGTGTGTTGGCAGGGCCACCCTTGCCTTGGCAGCCCCTTTGCAGAGCCCCTGCAATGGCGCCTCCAGGCTGTCCCTATTTCTCAAGCCTAACCCTAACCATAACCCTAACCCTAGAGGATTTTCCGGGACCCGATGGTGGGAGTAAGAGCCCCCGGGTGGTCGAGACGAGAAAGTGGTGCGAGGGCAGGTGTGTTG
Source organism: Struthio camelus (assembly GCF_040807025.1). Lineage (NCBI taxonomy): Eukaryota > Metazoa > Chordata > Aves > Struthioniformes > Struthionidae > Struthio > Struthio camelus. The sequence continues at coordinate 27,210,040 of NC_090981.1, forward strand.
GCAGGGCCGCCCTTGCCTTGGCAGCCCCTTTGCAGAGCCCCTGCAATGGCGCCTCAAGGCTGTCCTGATTTCTAAAGCCTAACCCTAACCCTAACCCTAACCCTAGAGGATTTTCTGGGGCCCGATGGTGGGAGTAAGCGCCCCCGGGTGGTCGAGACGAGAAAGTGGTGCGAGGGCAGGTGTGCTGGCAGGGCCACCCTTGCCTTGGCAGCCCCTTTACAGAGCCCCTGCAATGGCGCCTCCAGGCTGTCCCGATTTCTCCAGCCTAACCCTAAGCCTAACCCTAACCCTAGAGGATTTTCCGGGGCGCGATGGTGGGAGTAAGCGCCCCCGGGTGGTCGAGACGAGAAAGTGGTGCGAGGGCAGGTGTGTTGGCAGGGCCGCCCTTGCCTTGGCAGCCCCTTTGCAGAGCCCCTGCAATGGCGCCTCCAGGCTGTCCCGATTTTTCAAGCCTAACCCTAACCCTAGAGGATTTTCTGGGGCGCGATGGTGGGAGTAAGCGCCCCCGGGTGGTCGAGACGAGAAAGTGGTGCGAGGGCAGGTGTGTTGGCAGGGCCGCCCTTGCCTTGGCAGCCCCTTTGCAGAGCCCCTGCAATGGCGCCTCCAGGCTGTCCTGATTTCTCAAGCCTAACCCTAAGCCTAACCCTAACCCTAGAGGATTTCCGGGGCCCAATGGTGGGAGTAAGCGCCCCCGGGTGGTCGAGACGAGAAAGTGGTGCGAGGGCAGGTGTGTTGGCAGGGCCGCCCTTGCCTTGGCAGCCCCTTTGCAGAGCCCCTGCAATGGCGCCTCCAGGCTGTCCCTATTTCTCAAGCCTAACCCTAACCCTAACCCTAACCCTAGAGGATTTCCGGGACCCGATGGTGGGAGTAAGCGCCCCCGGGTGGTCGAGACGAGAAAGTGGTGCGAGGGCAGGTGTGTTGGCAGGGCCGCCCTTGCCTTGGCAGCCCCTTTGCAGAGCCCCTGCAATGGCGCCTCCAGGCTGTCCTGATTTCTCAAGCCTAACCCTAACCCTAACCCTAACCCTAGAGGATTTTCTGGGTCCCGATGGTGGGAGTAAGCGCCCCCGGGTGGTCGAGACGAGAAAGTGGTGCGAGGGCAGGTGTGTTGGCAGGGCCGCCCTTGCCTTGGCAGCCCCTTTGCAGAGCCCCTGCAATGGCGCCTCCAGGCTGTCCCTATTTCTCCAGCCTAACCCTAACCCTAACCCTAACCCTAGAGGATTTCCGGGGCCCAATGGTGGGAGTAAGTGCCCCCGGGTGGTCGAGACGAGAAAGTGGTGCGAGGGCAGGTGTGTTGGCAGGGCCGCCCTTGCCTTGGCAGCCCCTTTGCAGAGCCCCTGCAATGGCACCTCCAGGCTGTCCCTATTTCTCCAGCCTAACCCTAACCCTAACCCTAGAGGATTTTCCGGGACCCGATGGTGGGAGTAAGTGCCCCCGGGTGGTCGAGACGAGAAAGTGGTGCGAGGGCAGGTGTGTTGGCAGGGCCACCCTTGCCTTGGCAGCCCCTTTGCAGAGCCCCTGCAATGGCGCCTCCAGGCTGTCCCTATTTCTCAAGCCTAACCCTAACCCTAACCCTAACCCTAGAGGATTTCCGGGACCCGATGGTGGGAGTAAGCGCCCCCGGGTGGTCGAGACGAGAAAGTGGTGCGAGGGCAGGTGTGTTGGCAGGGCCGCCCTTGCCTTGGCAGCCCCTTTGCAGAGCCCCTGCAATGGCGCCTCCAGGCTGTCCCTATTTCTCAAGCCTAACCCTAAGCCTAACCCTAACCCTAGAGGATTTCCGGGACCCGATGGTGGGAGTAAGCGCCCCCGGGTGGTTGAGACGAGAAAGTGGTGCGAGGGCAGGTGTGTTGGCAGGGCCGCCCTTGCCTTGGCAGCCCCTTTGCAGAGCCCCTGCAATGGCGCCTCCAGGCTGTCCCGATTTCTCAAACCTAACCCTAACCCTAACCCTAACCCTAGAGGATTTTCTGGGGCCCGATGGTGGGAGTAAGTGCCCCCGGGTGGTCGAGACGAGAAAGTGGTGCGAGGGCAGGTGTGTTGGCAGGGCCACCCTTGCCTTGGCAGCCCCTTTGCAGAGCCCCTGCAATGGCGCCTCCAGGCTGTCCCTATTTCTCCAGCCTAACCCTAACCCTAACCCTAACCCTAGAGGATTTTCTGGGGCGCGATGGTGGGAGTAAGCACCCCCGGGTGGTCGAGACGAGAAAGTGGTGCGAGGGCAGGTGTGTTGGCAGGGCCGCCCTTGCCTTGGCAGCCCCTTTGCAGAGCCCCTGCAATGGCGCCTCCAGGCTGTCCCGATTTCTCCAGCCTAACCCTAACCCTAACCCTAACCCTAGAGGATTTTCCGGGGCCCGATGGTGGGAGTAAGTGCCCCCGGGTGGTCGAGACGAGAAAGTGGTGCGAGGGCAGGTGTGTTGGCAGGGCCGCCCTTGCCTTGGCAGCCCCTTTGCAGAGCCCCTGCAATGGCGCCTCCAGGCTGTCCCTATTTCTCCAGCCTAACCCTAACCCTAACCCTAACCCTAGAGGATTTCCGGGACCCGATGGTGGGAGTAAGCGCCCCCGGGTGGTCGAGACGAGAAAGTGGTGCGAGGGCAGGTGTGTTGGCAGGGCCGCCCTTGCCTTGGCAGCCCCTTTGCAGAGCCCCTGCAATGGCGCCTCCAGGCTGTCCCGATTTCTCCAGCCTAACCCTAAGCCTAACCCTAACCCTAGAGGATTTTCCGGGGCCCGATGGTGGGAGTAAGCGCCCCCGGGTGGTCGAGACGAGAAAGTGGTGCGAGGGCAGGTGTGTTGGCAGGGCCGCCCTTGCCTTGGCAGCCCCTTTGCAGAGCCCCTGCAATGGCGCCTCCAGGCTGTCCCGATTTCTCCAGCCTAACCCTAAGCCTAACCCTAACCCTAGAGGATTTTCCGGGGCCCGATGGTGGGAGTAAGCGCCCCCGGGTGGTCGAGACGAGAAAGTGGTGCGAGGGCAGGTGTGTTGGCAGGGCCGCCCTTGCCTTGGCAGCCCCTTTGCAGAGCCCCTGCAATGGCGCCTCCAGGCTGTCCCGATTTCTCCAGCCTAACCCTAACCCTAACCCTAACCCTAGAGGATTTCCGGGACCCGATGGTGGGAGTAAGCGCCCCCGGGTGGTCGAGACGAGAAAGTGGTGCGAGGGCAGGTGTGTTGGCAGGGCCGCCCTTGCCTTGGCAGCCCCTTTGCAGAGCCCCTGCAATGGCGCCTCCAGGCTGTCCCGATTTCTCCAGCCTAACCCTAAGCCTAACCCTAACCCTAGAGGATTTTCCGGGGCCCGATGGTGGGAGTAAGCGCCCCCGGGTGGTCGAGACGAGAAAGTGGTGCGAGGGCAGGTGTGTTGGCAGGGCCGCCCTTGCCTTGGCAGCCCCTTTGCAGAGCCCCTGCAATGGCGCCTCCAGGCTGTCCCGATTTCTCCAGCCTAACCCTAAGCCTAACCCTAACCCTAGAGGATTTTCTGGGGCGCGATGGTGGGAGTAAGCGCCCCCGGGTGGTCGAGACGAGAAAGTGGTGCGAGGGCAGGTGTGTTGGCAGGGCCGCCCTTGCCTTGGCAGCCCCTTTGCAGAGCCCCTGCAATGGCGCCTCCAGGCTGTCCCTATTTCTCCAGCCTAACCCTAAGCCTAACCCTAACCCTAGAGGATTTTCCGGGGCCCGATGGTGGGAGTAAGTGCCCCCGGGTGGTCGAGACGAGAAAGTGGTGCGAGGGCAGGTGTGTTGGCAGGGCCGCCCTTGCCTTGGCAGCCCCTTTGCAGAGCCCCTGCAATGGCGCCTCCAGGCTGTCCCAATTTCTCCAGCCTAACCCTAAGCCTAACCCTAACCCTAGAGGATTTTCCGGGACTCGATGGTGGGAGTAAGCGCCCCCGGGTGGTCGAGACGAGAAAGTGGTGCGAGGGCAGGTGTGTTGGCAGGGCCGCCCTTGCCTTGGCAGCCCCTTTGCAGAGCCCCTGCAATGGCGCCTCCAGGCTGTCCCGATTTCTCCAGCCTAACCCTAACCCTAACCCTAACCCTAGAGGATTTCCGGGACCCGATGGTGGGAGTAAGTGCCCCCGGGTGGTCGAGACGAGCAAGTGGTGCGAGGGCAGGTGTGTTGGCAGGGCCGCCCTTGCCTTGGCAGCCCCTTTGCAGAGCCCCTGCAATGGCGCCTCCAGGCTGTCCCGATTTCTCCAGCCTAACCCTAACCCTAACCCTAACCCTAGAGGATTTTCCGGGGCCCGATGGTGGGAGTAAGCGCCCCCGGGTGGTCGAGACGAGAAAGTGGTGCGAGGGCAGGTGTGTTGGCAGGGCCGCCCTTGCCTTGGCAGCCCCTTTGCAGAGCCCCTGCAATGGCGCCTCCAGGCTGTCCCTATTTCTCAAGCCTAACCCTAACCCTAACCCTAACCCTAGAGGATTTTCCGGGGCCCGATGGTGGGAGTAAGTGCCCCCGGGTGGTCGAGACGAGAAAGTGGTGCGAGGGCAGGTGTGTTGGCAGGGCCGCCCTTGCCTTGGCAGCCCCTTTGCAGAGCCCCTGCAATGGCGCCTCCAGGCTGTCCCAATTTCTCCAGCCTAACCCTAAGCCTAACCCTAACCCTAGAGGATTTTCCGGGACTCGATGGTGGGAGTAAGCGCCCCCGGGTGGTCGAGACGAGAAAGTGGTGCGAGGGCAGGTGTGTTGGCAGGGCCGCCCTTGCCTTGGCAGCCCCTTTGCAGAGCCCCTGCAATGGCGCCTCCAGGCTGTCCCTATTTCTCCAGCCTAACCCTAACCCTAACCCTAACCCTAGAGGATTTTCTGGGGCGCGATGGTGGGAGTAAGCGCCCCCGGGTGGTCGAGACGAGCAAGTGGTGCGAGGGCAGGTGTGTTGGCAGGGCCGCCCTTGCCTTGGCAGCCCCTTTGCAGAGCCCCTGCAATGGCGCCTCCAGGCTGTCCCGATTTCTCCAGCCTAACCCTAAGCCTAACCCTAACCCTAGAGGATTTTCCGGGGCCCGATGGTGGGAGTAAGCGCCCCCGGGTGGTCGAGACGAGAAAGTGGTGCGAGGGCAGGTGTGTTGGCAGGGCCGCCCTTGCCTTGGCAGCCCCTTTGCAGAGCCCCTGCAATGGCGCCTCCAGGCTGTCCCTATTTCTCCAGCCTAACCCTAACCCTAACCCTAACCCTAGAGGATTTTCCGGGGCGCGATGGTGGGAGTAAGCGCCCCCGGGTGGTCGAGACGAGAAAGTGGTGCGAGGGCAGGTGTGTTGGCAGGGCCGCCCTTGCCTTGGCAGCCCCTTTGCAGAGCCCCTGCAATGGCGCCTCCAGGCTGTCCCAATTTCTCCAGCCTAACCCTAAGCCTAACCCTAACCCTAGAGGATTTTCCGGGGCCCGATGGTGGGAGTAAGTGCCCCCGGGTGGTCGAGACGAGAAAGTGGTGCGAGGGCAGGTGTGTTGGCAGGGCCGCCCTTGCCTTGGCAGCCCCTTTGCAGAGCCCCTGCAATGGCGCCTCCAGGCTGTCCCAATTTCTCCAGCCTAACCCTAAGCCTAACCCTAACCCTAGAGGATTTTCTGGGACTCGATGGTGGGAGTAAGCGCCCCCGGGTGGTCGAGACGAGAAAGTGGTGCGAGGGCAGGTGTGTTGGCAGGGCCGCCCTTGCCTTGGCAGCCCCTTTGCAGAGCCCCTGCAATGGCGCCTCCAGGCTGTCCCTATTTCTCCAGCCTAACCCTAACCCTAACCCTAACCCTAGAGGATTTCCGGGGCCCAATGGTGGGAGTAAGTGCCCCCGGGTGGTCGAGACGAGAAAGTGGTGCGAGGGCAGGTGTGTTGGCAGGGCCGCCCTTGCCTTGGCAGCCCCTTTGCAGAGCCCCTGCAATGGCGCCTCCAGGCTGTCCCGATTTCTCAAGCCTAACCCTAAGCCTAACCCTAACCCTAGAGGATTTCCGGGACCCGATGGTGGGAGTAAGCGCCCCCGGGTGGTCGAGACGAGAAAGTGGTGCGAGGGCAGGTGTGTTGGCAGGGCCGCCCTTGCCTTGGCAGCCCCTTTGCAGAGCCCCTGCAATGGCGCCTCCAGGCTGTCCCGATTTCTCCAGCCTAACCCTAACCCTAACCCTAGAGGATTTCCGGGACCCAATGGTGGGAGTAAGCGCCCCCGGGTGGTCGAGACGAGAAAGTGGTGCGAGGGCAGGTGTGTTGGCAGGGCCGCCCTTGCCTTGGCAGCCCCTTTGCAGAGCCCCTGCAATGGCGCCTCCAGGCTGTCCCGATTTCTCCAGCCTAACCCTAAGCCTAACCCTAACCCTAGAGGATTTCCGGGACCCGATGGTGGGTGTAAGTGCCCCCGGGTGGTCGAGACGAGAAAGTGGTGCGAGGGCAGGTGTGTTGGCAGGTCCGCCCTTGCCTTGGCAGCCCCTTTGCAGAGCCCCTGCAATGGCGCCTCCAGGCTGTCCCGATTTCTCCAGCCTAACCCTAACCCTAACCCTAGAGGATTCCCGGGGCCCAATGGTGGGAGTAAGTGCCCCCGGGTGGTCGAGACGAGAAAGTGGTGCGAGGGCAGGTGTGTTGGCAGGGCCGCCCTTGCCTTGGCAGCCCCTTTGCAGAGCCCCTGCAATGGCGCCTCCAGGCTGTCCCTATTTCTCAAGCCTAACCCTAACCCTAACCCTAACCCTAGAGGATTTTCTGGGGCGCGATGGTGGGAGTAAGCGCCCCCGGGTGGTCGAGACGAGAAAGTGGTGCGAGGGCAGGTGTGTTGGCAGGTCCGCCCTTGCCTTGGCAGCCCCTTTGCAGAGCCCCTGCAATGGCGCCTCCAGGCTGTCCCAATTTCTCCAGCCTAACCCTAACCCTAACCCTAACCCTAGAGGATTTTCCGGGACCCGATGGTGGGAGTAAGCGCCCCCGGGTGGTCGAGACGAGAAAGTGGTGCGAGGGCAGGTGTGTTGGCAGGGCCGCCCTTGCCTTGGCAGCCCCTTTGCAGAGCCCCTGCAATGGCGCCTCCAGGCTGTCCCAATTTCTCAAGCCTAACCCTAACCCTAACCCTAACCCTAGAGGATTTCCGGGACCCGATGGTGGGAGTAAGCGCCCCCGGGTGGTCCAGACGAGAAAGTGGTGCGAGGGCAGGTGTGTTGGCAGGGCCGCCCTTGCCTTGGCAGCCCCTTTGCAGAGCCCCTGCAATGGCGCCTCCAGGCTGTCCCGATTTCTCAAGCCTAACCCTAACCCTAACCCTAACCCTAGAGGATTTTCTGGGGCGCGATGGTGGGAGTAAGCGCCCCCGGGTGGTCGAGACGAGAAAGTGGTGCGAGGGCAGGTGTGTTGGCAGGGCCACCCTTGCCTTGGCAGCCCCTTTGCAGAGCCCCTGCAATGGCGCCTCCAGGCTGTCCCGATTTCTCCAGCCTAACCCTAACCCTAACCCTAACCCTAGAGGATTTTCTGGGGCGCGATGGTGGGAGTAGGCGCCCCCGGGTGGTCGAGACGAGAAAGTGGTGCGAGGGCAGGTGTGTTGGCAGGGCCGCCCTTGCCTTGGCAGCCCCTTTGCAGAGCCCCTGCAATGGCGCCTCCAGGCTGTCCCGATTTCTCAAGCCTAACCCTAACCCTAACCCTAACCCTAGAGGATTTTCTGGGGCGCGATGGTGGGAGTAGGCGCCCCCGGGTGGTCGAGACGAGAAAGTGGTGCGAGGGCAGGTGTGTTGGCAGGGCCGCCCTTGCCTTGGCAGCCCCTTTGCAGAGCCCCTGCAATGGCACCTCCAGGCTGTCCCGATTTCTCAAGCCTAACCCTAACCCTAACCCTAACCCTAGAGGATTTTCTGGGGCGCGATGGTGGGAGTAAGCGCCCCCGGGTGGTCGAGACGAGAAAGTGGTGCGAGGGCAGGTGTGTTGGCAGGGCCGCCCTTGCCTTGGCAGCCCCTTTGCAGAGCCCCTGCAATGGCGCCTCCAGGCTGTCCCGATTTCTCCAGCCTAACCCTAACCCTAACCCTAACCCTAGAGGATTTCCGGGACCCGATGGTGGGAGTAAGCGCCCCCGGGTGGTCGAGACGAGAAAGTGGTGCGAGGGCAGGTGTGTTGGCAGGGCCACCCTTGCCTTGGCAGCCCCTTTGCAGAGCCCCTGCAATGGCGCCTCCAGGCTGTCCCGATTTCTCAAGCCTAACCCTAACCCTAGAGGATTTTCTGGGGCGCGATGGTGGGAGTAAGCGCCCCCGGGTGGTCCAGACGAGAAAGTGGTGCGAGGGCAGGTGTGTTGGCAGGGCCGCCCTTGCCTTGGCAGCCCCTTTGCAGAGCCCCTGCAATGGCGCCTCCAGGCTGTCCTGATTTCTCAAGCCTAACCCTAAGCCTAACCCTAACCCTAGAGGATTTCCGGGGCCCAATGGTGGGAGTAAGCGCCCCCGGGTGGTCGAGACGAGAAAGTGGTGCGAGGGCAGGTGTGTTGGCAGGGCCGCCCTTGCCTTGGCAGCCCCTTTGCAGAGCCCCTGCAATGGCGCCTCCAGGCTGTCCCTATTTCTCAAGCCTAACCCTAACCATAACCCTAACCCTAGAGGATTTCCGGGACCCGATGGTGGGAGTAAGCGCCCCCGGGTGGTCGAGACGAGAAAGTGGTGCGAGGGCAGGTGTGTTGGCAGGGCCGCCCTTGCCTTGGCAGCCCCTTTGCAGAGCCCCTGCAATGGCGCCTCCAGGCTGTCCTGATTTCTCAAGCCTAACCCTAACCCTAACCCTAACCCTAGAGGATTTTCTGGGGCCCGATGGTGGGAGTAAGCGCCCCCGGGTGGTCGAGACGAGAAAGTGGTGCGAGGGCAGGTGTGCTGGCAGGGCCACCCTTGCCTTGGCAGCCCCTTTGCAGAGCCCCTGCAATGGCGCCTCCAGGCTGTCCCTATTTCTCCAGCCTAACCCTAACCCTAACCCTAACCCTAGAGGATTTTCCGGGGCCCAATGGTGGGAGTAAGCGCCCCCGGGTGGTCGAGACGAGAAAGTGGTGCGAGGGCAGGTGTGTTGGCAGGGCCGCCCTTGCCTTGGCAGCCCCTTTGCAGAGCCCCTGCAATGGCGCCTCCAGGCTGTCCCGATTTCTCCAGCCTAACCCTAACCCTAACCCTAACCCTAGAGGATTTCCGGGGCCCAATGGTGGGAGTAAGTGCCCCCGGGTGGTCGAGACGAGAAAGTGGTGCGAGGGCAGGTGTGTTGGCAGGGCCGCCCTTGCCTTGGCAGCCCCTTTGCAGAGCCCCTGCAATGGCACCTCCAGGCTGTCCCTATTTCTCCAGCCTAACCCTAACCCTAACCCTAACCCTAGAGGATTTTCCGGGACCCGATGGTGGGAGTAAGTGCCCCCGGGTGGTCGAGACGAGAAAGTGGTGCGAGGGCAGGTGTGTTGGCAGGGCCACCCTTGCCTTGGCAGCCCCTTTGCAGAGCCCCTGCAATGGCGCCTCCAGGCTGTCCCAATTTCTCAAGCCTAACCCTAACCCTAACCCTAACCCTAGAGGATTTCCGGGACCCGATGGTGGGAGTAAGCGCCCCCGGGTGGTCGAGACGAGAAAGTGGTGCGAGGGCAGGTGTGTTGGCAGGGCCGCCCTTGCCTTGGCAGCCCCTTTGCAGAGCCCCTGCAATGGCGCCTCCAGGCTGTCCCTATTTCTCCAGCCTAACCCTAAGCCTAACCCTAACCCTAGAGGATTTTTCGGGACCCGATGGTGGGAGTAAGCGCCCCCGGGTGGTCGAGACGAGAAAGTGGTGCGAGGGCAGGTGTGTTGGCAGGGCCGCCCTTGCCTTGGCAGCCCCTTTACAGAGCCCCTGCAATGGCGCCTCCAGGCTGTCCCGATTTCTCAAGCCTAACCCTAACCCTAACCCTAACCCTAGAGGATTTTCTGGGGCCCGATGGTGGGAGTAAGTGCCCCCGGGTGGTCGAGACGAGAAAGTGGTGCGAGGGCAGGTGTGTTGGCAGGGCCACCCTTGCCTTGGCAGCCCCTTTGCAGAGCCCCTGCAATGGCGCCTTCAGGCTGTCCCTATTTCTCCAGCCTAACCCTAACCCTAACCCTAACCCTAGAGGATTTTCTGGGGCGCGATGGTGGGAGTAAGCACCCCCGGGTGGTCGAGACGAGAAAGTGGTGCGAGGGCAGGTGTGTTGGCAGGGCCGCCCTTGCCTTGGCAGCCCCTTTGCAGAGCCCCTGCAATGGCGCCTCCAGGCTGTCCCAATTTCTCAAGCCTAACCCTAACCATAACCCTAACCCTAGAGGATTTTCCGGGGCACGGTGGTGGGAGTAAGTGCCCCCGGGTGGTCGAGACGAGAAAGTGGTGCGAGGGCAGGTGTGTTGGCAGGGCCGCCCTTGCCTTGGCAGCCCCTTTGCAGAGCCCCTGCAATGGCACCTCCAGGCTGTCCCTATTTCTCCAGCCTAACCCTAACCCTAACCCTAACCCTAGAGGATTTTCTGGGTCCCGATGGTGGGAGTAAGCGCCCCTGGGTGGTCGAGACGAGAAAGTGGTGCGAGGGCAGGTGTGTTGGCAGGGCCGCCCTTGCCTTGGCAGCCCCTTTGCAGAGCCCCTGCAATGGCACCTCCAGGCTGTCCCGATTTCTCAAGCCTAACCCTAACCCTAACCCTAACCCTAGAGGATTTTCTGGGGCGCGATGGTGGGAGTAAGCGCCCCCGGGTGGTCGAGACGAGAAAGTGGTGCGAGGGCAGGTGTGTTGGCAGGGCCGCCCTTGCCTTGGCAGCCCCTTTGCAGAGCCCCTGCAATGGCGCCTCCAGGCTGTCCCTATTTCTCCAGCCTAACCCTAACCCTAACCCTAACCCTAGAGGATTTCCGGGACCCGATGGTGGGAGTAAGCGCCCCCGGGTGGTCGAGACGAGAAAGTGGTGCGAGGGCAGGTGTGTTGGCAGGGCCACCCTTGCCTTGGCAGCCCCTTTGCAGAGCCCCTGCAATGGCGCCTCCAGGCTGTCCTGATTTCTCAAGCCTAACCCTAAGCCTAACCCTAACCCTAGAGGATTTCCGGGGCCCAATGGTGGGAGTAAGCGCCCCCGGGTGGTCGAGACGAGAAAGTGGTGCGAGGGCAGGTGTGTTGGCAGGGCCGCCCTTGCCTTGGCAGCCCCTTTGCAGAGCCCCTGCAATGGCGCCTCCAGGCTGTCCCTATTTCTCCAGCCTAACCCTAACCATAACCCTAACCCTAGAGGATTTCCGGGACCCGATGGTGGGAGTAAGCGCCCCCGGGTGGTCGAGACGAGAAAGTGGTGCGAGGGCAGGTGTGTTGGCAGGGCCGCCCTTGCCTTGGCAGCCCCTTTGCAGAGCCCCTGCAATGGCGCCTCCAGGCTGTCCTGATTTCTCAAGCCTAACCCTAACCCTAACCCTAACCCTAGAGGATTTTCTGGGGCCCGATGGTGGGAGTAAGCGCCCCCGGGTGGTCGAGACGAGAAAGTGGTGCGAGGGCAGGTGTGTTGGCAGGGCCGCCCTTGCCTTGGCAGCCCCTTTGCAGAGCCCCTGCAATGGCGCCTCCAGGCTGTCCCGATTTCTCCAGCCTAACCCTAACCCTAACCCTAACCCTAGAGGATTTCCGGGGCCCAATGGTGGGAGTAAGTGCCCCCGGGTGGTCGAGACGAGAAAGTGGTGCGAGGGCAGGTGTGTTGGCAGGGCCGCCCTTGCCTTGGCAGCCCCTTTGCAGAGCCCCTGCAATGGCGCCTCCAGGCTGTCCCTATTTCTCAAGCCTAACCCTAACCATAACCCTAACCCTAGAGGATTTCCGGGACCCGATGGTGGGAGTAAGCGCCCCCGGGTGGTCGAGACGAGAAAGTGGTGCGAGGGCAGGTGTGTTGGCAGGGCCGCCCTTGCCTTGGCAGCCCCTTTGCAGAGCCCCTGCAATGGCGCCTCCAGGCTGTCCTGATTTCTCAAGCCTAACCCTAACCCTAACCCTAACCCTAGAGGATTTTCTGGGGCCCGATGGTGGGAGTAAGCGCCCCCGGGTGGTCGAGACGAGAAAGTGGTGCGAGGGCAGGTGTGTTGGCAGGGCCGCCCTTGCCTTGGCAGCCCCTTTGCAGAGCCCCTGCAATGGCGCCTCCAGGCTGTCCCGATTTCTCCAGCCTAACCCTAACCCTAACCCTAACCCTAGAGGATTTCCGGGGCCCAATGGTGGGAGTAAGTGCCCCCGGGTGGTCGAGACGAGAAAGTGGTGCGAGGGCAGGTGTGTTGGCAGGGCCGCCCTTGCCTTGGCAGCCCCTTTGCAGAGCCCCTGCAATGGCACCTCCAGGCTGTCCCTATTTCTCCAGCCTAACCCTAACCCTAACCCTAACCCTAGAGGATTTTCTGGGGCCCAATGGTGGGAGTAAGTGCCCCCGGGTGGTCGAGACGAGAAAGTGGTGCGAGGGCAGGTGTGTTGGCAGGGCCACCCTTGCCTTGGCAGCCCCTTTGCAGAGCCCCTGCAATGGCGCCTCCAGGCTGTCCCAATTTCTCAAGCCTAACCCTAACCCTAACCCTAACCCTAGAGGATTTCCGGGACCCGATGGTGGGAGTAAGCGCCCCCGGGTGGTCGAGACGAGAAAGTGGTGCGAGGGCAGGTGTGTTGGCAGGGCCGCCCTTGCCTTGGCAGCCCCTTTGCAGAGCCCCTGCAATGGCGCCTCCAGGCTGTCCCTATTTCTCAAGCCTAACCCTAAGCCTAACCCTAACCCTAGAGGATTTCCGGGGCCCGATGGTGGGAGTAAGTGCCCCCGGGTGGTCGAGACGAGAAAGTGGTGCGAGGGCAGGTGTGTTGGCAGGGCCGCCCTTGCCTTGGCAGCCCCTTTGCAGAGCCCCTGCAATGGCGCCTCCAGGCTGTCCCGATTTCTCCAGCCTAACCCTAACCCTAACCCTAACCCTAGAGGATTTTCTGGGGCCCGATGGTGGGAGTAAGTGCCCCCGGGTGGTCGAGACGAGAAAGTGGTGCGAGGGCAGGTGTGTTGGCAGGGCCACCCTTGCCTTGGCAGCCCCTTTGCAGAGCCCCTGCAATGGCGCCTCCAGGCTGTCCCTATTTCTCCAGCCTAACCCTAACCCTAACCCTAACCCTAGAGGATTTTCTGGGGCGCGATGGTGGGAGTAAGCGCCCCCGGGTGGTCGAGACGAGAAAGTGGTGCGAGGGCAGGTGTGTTGGCAGGTCCGCCCTTGCCTTGGCAGCCCCTTTGCAGAGCCCCTGCAATGGCGCCTCCAGGCTGTCCCAATTTCTCCAGCCTAACCCTAACCCTAACCCTAACCCTAGAGGATTTTCCGGGACCCGATGGTGGGAGTAAGCGCCCCCGGGTGGTCGAGACGAGAAAGTGGTGCGAGGGCAGGTGTGTTGGCAGGGCCGCCCTTGCCTTGGCAGCCCCTTTGCAGAGCCCCTGCAATGGCGCCTCCAGGCTGTCCCGATTTCTCCAGCCTAACCCTAACCCTAACCCTAACCCTAGAGGATTTCCGGGGCCCGATGGTGGGAGTAAGCGCCCCCGGGTGGTCCAGACGAGAAAGTGGTGCGAGGGCAGGTGTGTTGGCAGGGCCGCCCTTGCCTTGGCAGCCCCTTTGCAGAGCCCCTGCAATGGCGCCTCCAGGCTGTCCCGATTTCTCAAGCCTAACCCTAACCCTAACCCTAACCCTAGAGGATTTTCTGGGGCGCGATGGTGGGAGTAAGCGCCCCCGGGTGGTCCAGACGAGAAAGTGGTGCGAGGGCAGGTGTGTTGGCAGGGCCACCCTTGCCTTGGCAGCCCCTTTGCAGAGCCCCTGCAATGGCGCCTCCAGGCTGTCCCGATTTCTCCAGCCTAACCCTAACCCTAACCCTAACCCTAGAGGATTTTCTGGGGCGCGATGGTGGGAGTAAGCGCCCCCGGGTGGTCGAGACGAGAAAGTGGTGCGAGGGCAGGTGTGTTGGCAGGGCCGCCCTTGCCTTGGCAGCCCCTTTGCAGAGCCCCTGCAATGGCACCTCCAGGCTGTCCCGATTTCTCCAGCCTAACCCTAACCCTAACCCTAACCCTAGAGGATTTTCTGGGTCCCGATGGTGGGAGTAAGCGCCCCTGGGTGGTCGAGACGAGAAAGTGGTGCGAGGGCAGGTGTGTTGGCAGGGCCGCCCTTGCCTTGGCAGCCCCTTTGCAGAGCCCCTGCAATGGCACCTCCAGGCTGTCCCGATTTCTCAAGCCTAACCCTAACCCTAACCCTAACCCTAGAGGATTTTCTGGGGCGCGATGGTGGGAGTAAGCGCCCCCGGGTGGTCGAGACGAGAAAGTGGTGCGAGGGCAGGTGTGTTGGCAGGGCCGCCCTTGCCTTGGCAGCCCCTTTGCAGAGCCCCTGCAATGGCGCCTCCAGGCTGTCCCGATTTCTCCAGCCTAACCCTAACCCTAACCCTAACCCTAGAGGATTTCCGGGACCCGATGGTGGGAGTAAGCGCCCCCGGGTGGTCGAGACGAGAAAGTGGTGCGAGGGCAGGTGTGTTGGCAGGGCCACCCTTGCCTTGGCAGCCCCTTTGCAGAGCCCCTGCAATGGCGCCTCCAGGCTGTCCCGATTTCTCAAGCCTAACCCTAACCCTAGAGGATTTTCTGGGGCGCGATGGTGGGAGTAAGCGCCCCCGGGTGGTCCAGACGAGAAAGTGGTGCGAGGGCAGGTGTGTTGGCAGGGCCGCCCTTGCCTTGGCAGCCCCTTTGCAGAGCCCCTGCAATGGCGCCTCCAGGCTGTCCTGATTTCTCAAGCCTAACCCTAAGCCTAACCCTAACCCTAGAGGATTTCCGGGGCCCAATGGTGGGAGTAAGCGCCCCCGGGTGGTCGAGACGAGAAAGTGGTGCGAGGGCAGGTGTGTTGGCAGGGCCGCCCTTGCCTTGGCAGCCCCTTTGCAGAGCCCCTGCAATGGCGCCTCCAGGCTGTCCCTATTTCTCAAGCCTAACCCTAACCATAACCCTAACCCTAGAGGATTTCCGGGACCCGATGGTGGGAGTAAGCGCCCCCGGGTGGTCGAGACGAGAAAGTGGTGCGAGGGCAGGTGTGTTGGCAGGGCCGCCCTTGCCTTGGCAGCCCCTTTGCAGAGCCCCTGCAATGGCGCCTCCAGGCTGTCCTGATTTCTCAAGCCTAACCCTAACCCTAACCCTAACCCTAGAGGATTTTCTGGGGCGCGATGGTGGGAGTAAGCGCCCCCGGGTGGTCGAGACGAGAAAGTGGTGCGAGGGCAGGTGTGCTGGCAGGGCCACCCTTGCCTTGGCAGCCCCTTTGCAGAGCCCCTGCAATGGCGCCTCCAGGCTGTCCCTATTTCTCCAGCCTAACCCTAACCCTAACCCTAACCCTAGAGGATTTTCCGGGGCCCAATGGTGGGAGTAAGCGCCCCCGGGTGGTCGAGACGAGAAAGTGGTGCGAGGGCAGGTGTGTTGGCAGGGCCGCCCTTGCCTTGGCAGCCCCTTTGCAGAGCCCCTGCAATGGCGCCTCCAGGCTGTCCCGATTTCTCCAGCCTAACCCTAACCCTAACCCTAACCCTAGAGGATTTCCGGGGCCCAATGGTGGGAGTAAGTGCCCCCGGGTGGTCGAGACGAGAAAGTGGTGCGAGGGCAGGTGTGTTGGCAGGGCCGCCCTTGCCTTGGCAGCCCCTTTGCAGAGCCCCTGCAATGGCACCTCCAGGCTGTCCCTATTTCTCCAGCCTAACCCTAACCCTAACCCTAACCCTAGAGGATTTTCCGGGACCCGATGGTGGGAGTAAGTGCCCCCGGGTGGTCGAGACGAGAAAGTGGTGCGAGGGCAGGTGTGTTGGCAGGGCCACCCTTGCCTTGGCAGCCCCTTTGCAGAGCCCCTGCAATGGCGCCTCCAGGCTGTCCCAATTTCTCAAGCCTAACCCTAACCCTAACCCTAACCCTAGAGGATTTCCGGGACCCGATGGTGGGAGTAAGCGCCCCCGGGTGGTCGAGACGAGAAAGTGGTGCGAGGGCAGGTGTGTTGGCAGGGCCGCCCTTGCCTTGGCAGCCCCTTTGCAGAGCCCCTGCAATGGCGCCTCCAGGCTGTCCCTATTTCTCCAGCCTAACCCTAAGCCTAACCCTAACCCTAGAGGATTTCCGGGACCCGATGGTGGGAGTAAGCGCCCCCGGGTGGTCGAGACGAGAAAGTGGTGCGAGGGCAGGTGTGTTGGCAGGGCCGCCCTTGCCTTGGCAGCCCCTTTGCAGAGCCCCTGCAATGGCGCCTCCAGGCTGTCCCGATTTCTCAAGCCTAACCCTAACCCTAACCCTAACCCTAGAGGATTTTCTGGGGCCCGATGGTGGGAGTAAGTGCCCCCGGGTGGTCGAGACGAGAAAGTGGTGCGAGGGCAGGTGTGTTGGCAGGGCCACCCTTGCCTTGGCAGCCCCTTTGCAGAGCCCCTGCAATGGCGCCTCCAGGCTGTCCCGATTTCTCCAGCCTAACCCTAACCCTAACCCTAACCCTAGAGGATTTTCTGGGGCGCGATGGTGGGAGTAAGCACCCCCGGGTGGTCGAGACGAGAAAGTGGTGCGAGGGCAGGTGTGTTGGCAGGGCCACCCTTGCCTTGGCAGCCCCTTTGCAGAGCCCCTGCAATGGCGCCTCCAGGCTGTCCCAATTTCTCAAGCCTAACCCTAACCATAACCCTAACCCTAGAGGATTTTCCGGGGCACGGTGGTGGGAGTAAGTGCCCCCGGGTGGTCGAGACGAGAAAGTGGTGCGAGGGCAGGTGTGTTGGCAGGGCCGCCCTTGCCTTGGCAGCCCCTTTGCAGAGCCCCTGCAATGGCGCCTCCAGGCTGTCCCGATTTCTCCAGCCTAACCCTAACCCTAACCCTAACCCTAGAGGATTTCCGGGACCCGATGGTGGGAGTAAGCGCCCCCGGGTGGTCGAGACGAGAAAGTGGTGCGAGGGCAGGTGTGTTGGCAGGGCCACCCTTGCCTTGGCAGCCCCTTTGCAGAGCCCCTGCAATGGCGCCTCCAGGCTGTCCCGATTTCTCAAGCCTAACCCTAACCCTAGAGGATTTTCTGGGGCGCGATGGTGGGAGTAAGCGCCCCCGGGTGGTCCAGACGAGAAAGTGGTGCGAGGGCAGGTGTGTTGGCAGGGCCGCCCTTGCCTTGGCAGCCCCTTTGCAGAGCCCCTGCAATGGCGCCTCCAGGCTGTCCTGATTTCTCAAGCCTAACCCTAAGCCTAACCCTAACCCTAGAGGATTTCCGGGGCCCAATGGTGGGAGTAAGCGCCCCCGGGTGGTCCAGACGAGAAAGTGGTGCGAGGGCAGGTGTGTTGGCAGGGCCGCCCTTGCCTTGGCAGCCCCTTTGCAGAGCCCCTGCAATGGCGCCTCCAGGCTGTCCCTATTTCTCAAGCCTAACCCTAACCATAACCCTAACCCTAGAGGATTTCCGGGACCCGATGGTGGGAGTAAGCGCCCCCGGGTGGTCGAGACGAGAAAGTGGTGCGAGGGCAGGTGTGTTGGCAGGGCCGCCCTTGCCTTGGCAGCCCCTTTGCAGAGCCCCTGCAATGGCGCCTCCAGGCTGTCCTGATTTCTCAAGCCTAACCCTAAGCCTAACCCTAACCCTAGAGGATTTTCTGGGGCCCGATGGTGGGAGTAAGCGCCCCCGGGTGGTCGAGACGAGAAAGTGGTGCGAGGGCAGGTGTGTTGGCAGGGCCGCCCTTGCCTTGGCAGCCCCTTTGCAGAGCCCCTGCAATGGCGCCTCCAGGCTGTCCCGATTTCTCCAGCCTAACCCTAACCCTAACCCTAACCCTAGAGGATTTCCGGGGCCCAATGGTGGGAGTAAGTGCCCCCGGGTGGTCGAGACGAGAAAGTGGTGCGAGGGCAGGTGTGTTGGCAGGGCCGCCCTTGCCTTGGCAGCCCCTTTGCAGAGCCCCTGCAATGGCACCTCCAGGCTGTCCCTATTTCTCCAGCCTAACCCTAACCCTAACCCTAACCCTAGAGGATTTTCCGGGACCCGATGGTGGGAGTAAGTGCCCCCGGGTGGTCGAGACGAGAAAGTGGTGCGAGGGCAGGTGTGTTGGCAGGGCCACCCTTGCCTTGGCAGCCCCTTTGCAGAGCCCCTGCAATGGCGCCTCCAGGCTGTCCCAATTTCTCAAGCCTAACCCTAACCCTAACCCTAACCCTAGAGGATTTCCGGGACCCGATGGTGGGAGTAAGCGCCCCCGGGTGGTCGAGACGAGAAAGTGGTGCGAGGGCAGGTGTGTTGGCAGGGCCGCCCTTGCCTTGGCAGCCCCTTTGCAGAGCCCCTGCAATGGCGCCTCCAGGCTGTCCCTATTTCTCAAGCCTAACCCTAAGCCTAACCCTAACCCTAGAGGATTTCCGGGGCCCGATGGTGGGAGTAAGTGCCCCCGGGTGGTCCAGACGAGAAAGTGGTGCGAGGGCAGGTGTGTTGGCAGGGCCGCCCTTGCCTTGGCAGCCCCTTTGCAGAGCCCCTGCAATGGCGCCTCCAGGCTGTCCCAATTTCTCAAGCCTAACCCTAACCCTAACCCTAACCCTAGAGGATTTCCGGGACCCGATGGTGGGAGTAAGCGCCCCCGGGTGGTCGAGACGAGAAAGTGGTGCGAGGGCAGGTGTGTTGGCAGGGCCGCCCTTGCCTTGGCAGCCCCTTTGCAGAGCCCCTGCAATGGCGCCTCCAGGCTGTCCCTATTTCTCAAGCCTAACCCTAAGCCTAACCCTAACCCTAGAGGATTTCCGGGGCCCGATGGTGGGAGTAAGTGCCCCCGGGTGGTCCAGACGAGAAAGTGGTGCGAGGGCAGGTGTGTTGGCAGGGCCGCCCTTGCCTTGGCAGCCCCTTTGCAGAGCCCCTGCAATGGCGCCTCCAGGCTGTCCCGATTTCTCCAGCCTAACCCTAACCCTAACCCTAACCCTAGAGGATTTTCTGGGGCCCGATGGTGGGAGTAAGCGCCCCCGGGTGGTCGAGACGAGAAAGTGGTGCGAGGGCAGGTGTGTTGGCAGGGCCACCCTTGCCTTGGCAGCCCCTTTGCAGAGCCCCTGCAATGGCGCCTCCAGGCTGTCCCTATTTCTCCAGCCTAACCCTAACCCTAACCCTAACCCTAGAGGATTTTCTGGGGCGCGATGGTGGGAGTATGCACCCCCGGGTGGTCGAGACGAGAAAGTGGTGCGAGGGCAGGTGTGTTGGCAGGGCCACCCTTGCCTTGGCAGCCCCTTTGCAGAGCCCCTGCAATGGCGCCTCCAGGCTGTCCCAATTTCTCAAGCCTAACCCTAACCATAACCCTAACCCTAGAGGATTTTCCGGGGCACGGTGGTGGGAGTAAGTGCCCCCGGGTGGTCGAGACGAGAAAGTGGTGCGAGGGCAGGTGTGTTGGCAGGGCCGCCCTTGCCTTGGCAGCCCCTTTGCAGAGCCCCTGCAATGGCACCTCCAGGCTGTCCCTATTTCTCCAGCCTAACCCTAACCCTAACCCTAACCCTAGAGGATTTTCCGGGACCCGATGGTGGGAGTAAGTGCCCCCGGGTGGTCGAGACGAGAAAGTGGTGCGAGGGCAGGTGTGTTGGCAGGGCCACCCTTGCCTTGGCAGCCCCTTTGCAGAGCCCCTGCAATGGCGCCTCCAGGCTGTCCCTATTTCTCAAGCCTAACCCTAAGCCTAACCCTAACCCTAGAGGATTTCCGGGACCCGATGGTGGGAGTAAGCGCCCCCGGGTGGTCGAGACGAGAAAGTGGTGCGAGGGCAGGTGTGTTGGCAGGGCCGCCCTTGCCTTGGCAGCCCCTTTGCAGAGCCCCTGCAATGGCGCCTCCAGGCTGTCCCTATTTCTCAAGCCTAACCCTAAGCCTAACCCTAACCCTAGAGGATTTTCTGGGGCCCGATGGTGGGAGTAAGCGCCCCCGGGTGGTCCAGACGAGAAAGTGGTGCGAGGGCAGGTGTGTTGGCAGGGCCACCCTTGCCTTGGCAGCCCCTTTGCAGAGCCCCTGCAATGGCGCCTCCAGGCTGTCCCGATTTCTCCAGCCTAACCCTAAGCCTAACCCTAACCCTAGAGGATTTTCTGGGGCGCGATGGTGGGAGTAAGCACCCCCGGGTGGTCGAGACGAGAAAGTGGTGCGAGGGCAGGTGTGTTGGCAGGGCCGCCCTTGCCTTGGCAGCCCCTTTGCAGAGCCCCTGCAATGGCGCCTCCAGGCTGTCCCGATTTCTCAAGCCTAACCCTAACCCTAACCCTAACCCTAGAGGATTTTCCGGGGCCCGATGGTGGGAGTAAGTGCCCCCGGGTGGTCGAGACGAGAAAGTGGTGCGAGGGCAGGTGTGTTGGCAGGGCCGCCCTTGCCTTGGCAGCCCCTTTACAGAGCCCCTGCAATGGCGCCTCCAGGCTGTCCCGATTTCTCAAGCCTAACCCTAACCCTAGAGGATTTTCTGGGGCGCGATGGTGGGAGTAAGCGCCCCCGGGTGGTCCAGACGAGAAAGTGGTGCGAGGGCAGGTGTGTTGGCAGGGCCGCCCTTGCCTTGGCAGCCCCTTTGCAGAGCCCCTGCAATGGCGCCTCCAGGCTGTCCTGATTTCTCAAGCCTAACCCTAAGCCTAACCCTAACCCTAGAGGATTTCCGGGGCCCAATGGTGGGAGTAAGCGCCCCCGGGTGGTCGAGACGAGAAAGTGGTGCGAGGGCAGGTGTGTTGGCAGGGCCACCCTTGCCTTGGCAGCCCCTTTGCAGAGCCCCTGCAATGGCGCCTCCAGGCTGTCCCAATTTCTCAAGCCTAACCCTAACCATAACCCTAACCCTAGAGGATTTTCCGGGGCACGGTGGTGGGAGTAAGTGCCCCCGGGTGGTCGAGACGAGAAAGTGGTGCGAGGGCAGGTGTGTTGGCAGGGCCGCCCTTGCCTTGGCAGCCCCTTTGCAGAGCCCCTGCAATGGCACCTCCAGGCTGTCCCTATTTCTCCAGCCTAACCCTAACCCTAACCCTAACCCTAGAGGATTTTCCGGGACCCGATGGTGGGAGTAAGTGCCTCCGGGTGGTCGAGACGAGAAAGTGGTGCGAGGGCAGGTGTGTTGGCAGGGCCACCCTTGCCTTGGCAGCCCCTTTGCAGAGCCCCTGCAATGGCACCTCCAGGCTGTCCCAATTTCTCAAGCCTAACCCTAACCCTAACCCTAACCCTAGAGGATTTCCGGGACCCGATGGTGGGAGTAAGCGCCCCCGGGTGGTCGAGACGAGAAAGTGGTGCGAGGGCAGGTGTGTTGGCAGGGCCGCCCTTGCCTTGGCAGCCCCTTTGCAGAGCCCCTGCAATGGCGCCTCCAGGCTGTCCTGATTTCTCAAGCCTAACCCTAAGCCTAACCCTAACCCTAGAGGATTTCCGGGGCCCAATGGTGGGAGTAAGCGCCCCCGGGTGGTCGAGACGAGAAAGTGGTGCGAGGGCAGGTGTGTTGGCAGGGCCACCCTTGCCTTGGCAGCCCCTTTGCAGAGCCCCTGCAATGGCGCCTCCAGGCTGTCCCAATTTCTCAAGCCTAACCCTAACCATAACCCTAACCCTAGAGGATTTTCCGGGGCACGGTGGTGGGAGTAAGTGCCCCCGGGTGGTCGAGACGAGAAAGTGGTGCGAGGGCAGGTGTGTTGGCAGGGCCGCCCTTGCCTTGGCAGCCCCTTTGCAGAGCCCCTGCAATGGCACCTCCAGGCTGTCCCTATTTCTCCAGCCTAACCCTAACCCTAACCCTAACCCTAGAGGATTTTCCGGGACCCGATGGTGGGAGTAAGTGCCTCCGGGTGGTCGAGACGAGAAAGTGGTGCGAGGGCAGGTGTGTTGGCAGGGCCACCCTTGCCTTGGCAGCCCCTTTGCAGAGCCCCTGCAATGGCACCTCCAGGCTGTCCCAATTTCTCAAGCCTAACCCTAACCCTAACCCTAACCCTAGAGGATTTCCGGGACCCGATGGTGGGAGTAAGCGCCCCCGGGTGGTCGAGACGAGAAAGTGGTGCGAGGGCAGGTGTGTTGGCAGGGCCGCCCTTGCCTTGGCAGCCCCTTTGCAGAGCCCCTGCAATGGCGCCTCCAGGCTGTCCCTATTTCTCAAGCCTAACCCTAAGCCTAACCCTAACCCTAGAGGATTTTCTGGGGCCCGATGGTGGGAGTAAGCGCCCCCGGGTGGTCCAGACGAGAAAGTGGTGCGAGGGCAGGTGTGTTGGCAGGGCCACCCTTGCCTTGGCAGCCCCTTTGCAGAGCCCCTGCAATGGCGCCTCCAGGCTGTCCCGATTTCTCCAGCCTAACCCTAACCCTAACCCTAACCCTAGAGGATTTTCTGGGGCCCGATGGTGGGAGTAAGCACCCCCGGGTGGTCGAGACGAGAAAGTGGTGCGAGGGCAGGTGTGTTGGCAGGGCCGCCCTTGCCTTGGCAGCCCCTTTGCAGAGCCCCTGCAATGGCGCCTCCAGGCTGTCCCGATTTCTCAAGCCTAACCCTAACCCTAACCCTAACCCTAGAGGATTTTCCGGGGCCCGATGGTGGGAGTAAGTGCCCCCGGGTGGTCGAGACGAGAAAGTGGTGCGAGGGCAGGTGTGTTGGCAGGGCCGCCCTTGCCTTGGCAGCCCCTTTACAGAGCCCCTGCAATGGCGCCTCCAGGCTGTCCCGATTTCTCCAGCCTAACCCTAACCCTAGAGGATTTTCTGGGGCGCGATGGTGGGAGTAAGCGCCCCCGGGTGGTCCAGACGAGAAAGTGGTGCGAGGGCAGGTGTGTTGGCAGGGCCGCCCTTGCCTTGGCAGCCCCTTTGCAGAGCCCCTGCAATGGCGCCTCCAGGCTGTCCTGATTTCTCAAGCCTAACCCTAAGCCTAACCCTAACCCTAGAGGATTTCCGGGGCCCAATGGTGGGAGTAAGCGCCCCCGGGTGGTCGAGACGAGAAAGTGGTGCGAGGGCAGGTGTGTTGGCAGGGCCACCCTTGCCTTGGCAGCCCCTTTGCAGAGCCCCTGCAATGGCGCCTCCAGGCTGTCCCTATTTCTCAAGCCTAACCCTAACCATAACCCTAACCCTAGAGGATTTCCGGGACCCGATGGTGGGAGTAAGCGCCCCCGGGTGGTCGAGACGAGAAAGTGGTGCGAGGGCAGGTGTGTTGGCAGGGCCGCCCTTGCCTTGGCAGCCCCTTTGCAGAGCCCCTGCAATGGCGCCTCCAGGCTGTCCTGATTTCTCAAGCCTAACCCTAACCCTAACCCTAACCCTAGAGGATTTTCTGGGGCCCGATGGTGGGAGTAAGCGCCCCCGGGTGGTCGAGACGAGAAAGTGGTGCGAGGGCAGGTGTGTTGGCAGGGCCACCCTTGCCTTGGCAGCCCCTTTGCAGAGCCCCTGCAATGGCGCCTCCAGGCTGTCCCGATTTCTCCAGCCTAACCCTAACCCTAACCCTAACCCTAGAGGATTTTCTGGGGCGCGATGGTGGGAGTAAGCGCCCCCGGGTGGTCGAGACGAGAAAGTGGTGCGAGGGCAGGTGTGTTGGCAGGGCCGCCCTTGCCTTGGCAGCCCCTTTGCAGAGCCCCTGCAATGGCGCCTCCAGGCTGTCCCGATTTCTCAAGCCTAACCCTAACCCTAACCCTAACCCTAGAGGATTTCCGGGGCCCAATGGTGGGAGTAAGTGCCCCCGGGTGGTCGAGACGAGAAAGTGGTGCGAGGGCAGGTGTGTTGGCAGGGCCGCCCTTGCCTTGGCAGCCCCTTTGCAGAGCCCCTGCAATGGCGCCTCCAGGCTGTCCCGATTTCTCAAGCCTAACCCTAACCCTAACCCTAACCCTAGAGGATTTCCGGGACCCGATGGTGGGAGTAAGCGCCCCCGGGTGGTCGAGACGAGAAAGTGGTGCGAGGGCAGGTGTGTTGGCAGGGCCGCCCTTGCCTTGGCAGCCCCTTTGCAGAGCCCCTGCAATGGCGCCTCCAGGCTGTCCCTATTTCTCCAGCCTAACCCTAAGCCTAACCCTAACCCTAGAGGATTTCCGGGACCCGATGGTGGGAGTAAGCGCCCCCGGGTGGTCGAGACGAGAAAGTGGTGCGAGGGCAGGTGTGTTGGCAGGGCCGCCCTTGCCTTGGCAGCCCCTTTGCAGAGCCCCTGCAATGGCGCCTCCAGGCTGTCCCTATTTCTCAAGCCTAACCCTAACCCTAACCCTAACCCTAGAGGATTTTCTGGGGCCCGATGGTTGCAGTAAGCGCCCCCGGGTGGTCGAGACGAGAAAGTGGTGCGAGGGCAGGTGTGCTGGCAGGGCCGCCCTTGCCTTGGCAGCCCCTTTGCAGAGCCCCTGCAATGGCGCCTCCAGGCTGTCCCTATTTCTCCAGCCTAACCCTAACCCTAACCCTAACCCTAGAGGATTTTCCGGGGCGCGATGGTGGGAGTAAGCGCCCCCGGGTGGTCGAGACGAGAAAGTGGTGCGAGGGCAGGTGTGTTGGCAGGGCCGCCCTTGCCTTGGCAGCCCCTTTGCAGAGCCCCTGCAATGGCGCCTCCAGGCTGTCCCGATTTCTCCAGCCTAACCCTAACCCTAACCCTAACCCTAGAGGATTTCCGGGGCCCAATGGTGGGAGTAAGTGCCCCCGGGTGGTCGAGACGAGAAAGTGGTGCGAGGGCAGGTGTGTTGGCAGGGCCGCCCTTGCCTTGGCAGCCCCTTTGCAGAGCCCCTGCAATGGCACCTCCAGGCTGTCCCTATTTCTCCAGCCTAACCCTAACCCTAACCCTAACCCTAGAGGATTTCCGGGACCCGATGGTGGGAGTAAGCGCCCCCGGGTGGTCGAGACGAGAAAGTGGTGCGAGGGCAGGTGTGTTGGCAGGGCCGCCCTTGCCTTGGCAGCCCCTTTGCAGAGCCCCTGCAATGGCGCCTCCAGGCTGTCCCTATTTCTCCAGCCTAACCCTAAGCCTAACCCTAACCCTAGAGGATTTTCTGGGGCGCGATGGTGGGAGTAAGCACCCCCGGGTGGTCGAGACGAGAAAGTGGTGCGAGGGCAGGTGTGTTGGCAGGGCCGCCCTTGCCTTGGCAGCCCCTTTGCAGAGCCCCTGCAATGGCGCCTCCAGGCTGTCCCTATTTCTCAAGCCTAACCCTAAGCCTAACCCTAACCCTAGAGGATTTTCCGGGGCCTGATGGTGGGAGTAAGCGCCCCCGGGTGGTCGAGACGAGAAAGTGGTGCGAGGGCAGGTGTGTTGGCAGGGCCGCCCTTGCCTTGGCAGCCCCTTTACAGAGCCCCTGCAATGGCGCCTCCAGGCTGTCCCTATTTCTCCAGCCTAACCCTAACCCTAACCCTAACCCTAGAGGATTTCCGGGGCCCGATGGTGGGAGTAAGCGCCCCCGGGTGGTCGAGACGAGAAAGTGGTGCGAGGGCAGGTGTGTTGGCAGGGCCGCCCTTGCCTTGGCAGCCCCTTTGCAGAGCCCCTGCAATGGCGCCTCCAGGCTGTCCCGATTTCTCCAGCCTAACCCTAAGCCTAACCCTAACCCTAGAGGATTTTCCGGGGCGCGATGGTGGGAGTAAGCGCCCCCGGGTGGTCGAGACGAGAAAGTGGTGCGAGGGCAGGTGTGTTGGCAGGGCCGCCCTTGCCTTGGCAGCCCCTTTGCAGAGCCCCTGCAATGGCGCCTCCAGGCTGTCCCGATTTCTCCAGCCTAACCCTAAGCCTAACCCTAACCCTAGAGGATTTCCGGGACCCGATGGTGGGAGTAAGCGCCCCCGGGTGGTCGAGACGAGAAAGTGGTGCGAGGGCAGGTGTGTTGGCAGGGCCGCCCTTGCCTTGGCAGCCCCTTTGCAGAGCCCCTGCAATGGCGCCTCCAGGCTGTCCCTATTTCTCAAGCCTAACCCTAAGCCTAACCCTAACCCTAGAGGATTTTCTGGGGCCCGATGGTGGGAGTAAGCGCCCCCGGGTGGTCCAGACGAGAAAGTGGTGCGAGGGCAGGTGTGTTGGCAGGGCCACCCTTGCCTTGGCAGCCCCTTTGCAGAGCCCCTGCAATGGCGCCTCCAGGCTGTCCCGATTTCTCAAGCCTAACCCTAAGCCTAACCCTAACCCTAGAGGATTTCCGGGGCCCGATGGTGGGAGTAAGCACCCCCGGGTGGTCGAGACGAGAAAGTGGTGCGAGGGCAGGTGTGTTGGCAGGGCCGCCCTTGCCTTGGCAGCCCCTTTGCAGAGCCCCTGCAATGGCGCCTCCAGGCTGTCCCGATTTCTCAAGCCTAACCCTAACCCTAACCCTAACCCTAGAGGATTTTCCGGGGCCCGATGGTGGGAGTAAGTGCCCCCGGGTGGTCGAGACGAGAAAGTGGTGCGAGGGCAGGTGTGTTGGCAGGGCCGCCCTTGCCTTGGCAGCCCCTTTACAGAGCCCCTGCAATGGCGCCTCCAGGCTGTCCCGATTTCTCAAGCCTAACCCTAACCCTAGAGGATTTTCTGGGGCGCGATGGTGGGAGTAAGCGCCCCCGGGTGGTCGAGACGAGAAAGTGGTGCGAGGGCAGGTGTGTTGGCAGGGCCGCCCTTGCCTTGGCAGCCCCTTTGCAGAGCCCCTGCAATGGCGCCTCCAGGCTGTCCTGATTTCTCAAGCCTAACCCTAAGCCTAACCCTAACCCTAGAGGATTTCCGGGGCCCAATGGTGGGAGTAAGCGCCCCCGGGTGTTCGAGACGAGAAAGTGGTGCGAGGGCAGGTGTGTTGGCAGGGCCACCCTTGCCTTGGCAGCCCCTTTGCAGAGCCCCTGCAATGGCGCCTCCAGGCTGTCCCAATTTCTCCAGCCTAACCCTAACCATAACCCTAACCCTAGAGGATTTTCCGGGGCACGGTGGTGGGAGTAAGTGCCCCCGGGTGGTCGAGACGAGAAAGTGGTGCGAGGGCAGGTGTGTTGGCAGGGCCGCCCTTGCCTTGGCAGCCCCTTTGCAGAGCCCCTGCAATGGCACCTCCAGGCTGTCCCTATTTCTCCAGCCTAACCCTAACCCTAACCCTAACCCTAGAGGATTTTCCGGGACCCGATGGTGGGAGTAAGTGCCTCCGGGTGGTCGAGACGAGAAAGTGGTGCGAGGGCAGGTGTGTTGGCAGGGCCACCCTTGCCTTGGCAGCCCCTTTGCAGAGCCCCTGCAATGGCACCTCCAGGCTGTCCCAATTTCTCAAGCCTAACCCTAAGCCTAACCCTAACCCTAGAGGATTTCCGGGACCCGATGGTGGGAGTAAGCGCCCCCGGGTGGTCGAGACGAGAAAGTGGTGCGAGGGCAGGTGTGTTGGCAGGGCCGCCCTTGCCTTGGCAGCCCCTTTGCAGAGCCCCTGCAATGGCGCCTCCAGGCTGTCCCTATTTCTCAAGCCTAACCCTAAGCCTAACCCTAACCCTAGAGGATTTTCTGGGGCCCGATGGTGGGAGTAAGCGCCCCCGGGTGGTCCAGACGAGAAAGTGGTGCGAGGGCAGGTGTGTTGGCAGGGCCACCCTTGCCTTGGCAGCCCCTTTGCAGAGCCCCTGCAATGGCGCCTCCAGGCTGTCCCGATTTCTCCAGCCTAACCCTAACCCTAACCCTAACCCTAGAGGATTTTCTGGGGCCCGATGGTGGGAGTAAGCACCCCCGGGTGGTCGAGACGAGAAAGTGGTGCGAGGGCAGGTGTGTTGGCAGGGCCGCCCTTGCCTTGGCAGCCCCTTTGCAGAGCCCCTGCAATGGCACCTCCAGGCTGTCCCGATTTCTCAAGCCTAACCCTAAGCCTAACCCTAACCCTAGAGGATTTTCCGGGGCCCGATGGTGGGAGTAAGTGCCCCCGGGTGGTCGAGACGAGAAAGTGGTGCGAGGGCAGGTGTGTTGGCAGGGCCGCCCTTGCCTTGGCAGCCCCTTTACAGAGCCCCTGCAATGGCGCCTCCAGGCTGTCCCGATTTCTCCAGCCTAACCCTAACCCTAGAGGATTTTCTGGGGCGCGATGGTGGGAGTAAGCGCCCCCGGGTGGTCCAGACGAGAAAGTGGTGCGAGGGCAGGTGTGTTGGCAGGGCCGCCCTTGCCTTGGCAGCCCCTTTGCAGAGCCCCTGCAATGGCGCCTCCAGGCTGTCCTGATTTCTCAAGCCTAACCCTAAGCCTAACCCTAACCCTAGAGGATTTCCGGGGCCCAATGGTGGGAGTAAGCGCCCCCGGGTGGTCGAGACGAGAAAGTGGTGCGAGGGCAGGTGTGTTGGCAGGGCCACCCTTGCCTTGGCAGCCCCTTTGCAGAGCCCCTGCAATGGCGCCTCCAGGCTGTCCCTATTTCTCAAGCCTAACCCTAACCATAACCCTAACCCTAGAGGATTTCCGGGACCCGATGGTGGGAGTAAGCGCCCCCGGGTGGTCGAGACGAGAAAGTGGTGCGAGGGCAGGTGTGTTGGCAGGGCCGCCCTTGCCTTGGCAGCCCCTTTGCAGAGCCCCTGCAATGGCGTCTCCAGGCTGTCCTGATTTCTCAAGCCTAACCCTAACCCTAACCCTAACCCTAGAGGATTTTCTGGGGCCCGATGGTGGGAGTAAGCGCCCCCGGGTGGTCCAGACGAGAAAGTGGTGCGAGGGCAGGTGTGTTGGCAGGGCCACCCTTGCCTTGGCAGCCCCTTTGCAGAGCCCCTGCAATGGCGCCTCCAGGCTGTCCCGATTTCTCCAGCCTAACCCTAACCCTAACCCTAACCCTAGAGGATTTTCCGGGGCGCGATGGTGGGAGTAAGCGCCCCCGGGTGGTCGAGACGAGAAAGTGGTGCGAGGGCAGGTGTGTTGGCAGGGCCGCCCTTGCCTTGGCAGCCCCTTTGCAGAGCCCCTGCAATGGCGCCTCCAGGCTGTCCCGATTTCTCAAGCCTAACCCTAACCCTAACCCTAACCCTAGAGGATTTCCGGGGCCCAATGGTGGGAGTAAGTGCCCCCGGGTGGTCGAGACGAGAAAGTGGTGCGAGGGCAGGTGTGTTGGCAGGGCCGCCCTTGCCTTGGCAGCCCCTTTGCAGAGCCCCTGCAATGGCACCTCCAGGCTGTCCCGATTTCTCAAGCCTAACCCTAACCCTAACCCTAACCCTAGAGGATTTCCGGGACCCGATGGTGGGAGTAAGCGCCCCCGGGTGGTCGAGACGAGAAAGTGGTGCGAGGGCAGGTGTGTTGGCAGGGCCGCCCTTGCCTTGGCAGCCCCTTTGCAGAGCCCCTGCAATGGCGCCTCCAGGCTGTCCCTATTTCTCCAGCCTAACCCTAAGCCTAACCCTAACCCTAGAGGATTTCCGGGACCCGATGGTGGGAGTAAGCGCCCCCGGGTGGTCCAGACGAGAAAGTGGTGCGAGGGCAGGTGTGTTGGCAGGGCCGCCCTTGCCTTGGCAGCCCCTTTGCAGAGCCCCTGCAATGGCGCCTCCAGGCTGTCCCTATTTCTCAAGCCTAACCCTAACCCTAACCCTAACCCTAGAGGATTTTCTGGGGCCCGATGGTGGGAGTAAGCGCCCCCGGGTGGTCGAGACGAGAAAGTGGTGCGAGGGCAGGTGTGCTGGCAGGGCCACCCTTGCCTTGGCAGCCCCTTTGCAGAGCCCCTGCAATGGCGCCTCCAGGCTGTCCCTATTTCTCCAGCCTAACCCTAACCCTAACCCTAACCCTAGAGGATTTTCCGGGGCGCGATGGTGGGAGTAAGCGCCCCCGGGTGGTCGAGACGAGAAAGTGGTGCGAGGGCAGGTGTGTTGGCAGGGCCGCCCTTGCCTTGGCAGCCCCTTTGCAGAGCCCCTGCAATGGCGCCTCCAGGCTGTCCCGATTTCTCCAGCCTAACCCTAACCCTAACCCTAACCCTAGAGGATTTCCGGGGCCCAATGGTGGGAGTAAGTGCCCCCGGGTGGTCGAGACGAGAAAGTGGTGCGAGGGCAGGTGTGTTGGCAGGGCCGCCCTTGCCTTGGCAGCCCCTTTGCAGAGCCCCTGCAATGGCGCCTCCAGGCTGTCCCTATTTCTCCAGCCTAACCCTAACCCTAACCCTAACCCTAGAGGATTTCCGGGACCCGATGGTGGGAGTAAGCGCCCCCGGGTGGTCGAGACGAGAAAGTGGTGCGAGGGCAGGTGTGTTGGCAGGGCCGCCCTTGCCTTGGCAGCCCCTTTGCAGAGCCCCTGCAATGGCGCCTCCAGGCTGTCCCTATTTCTCAAGCCTAACCCTAAGCCTAACCCTAACCCTAGAGGATTTTCTGGGGCGCGATGGTGGGAGTAAGCACCCCCGGGTGGTCGAGACGAGAAAGTGGTGCGAGGGCAGGTGTGTTGGCAGGGCCGCCCTTGCCTTGGCAGCCCCTTTGCAGAGCCCCTGCAATGGCGCCTCCAGGCTGTCCCGATTTCTCCAGCCTAACCCTAACCCTAACCCTAACCCTAGAGGATTTTCCGGGGCCTGATGGTGGGAGTAAGTGCCCCCGGGTGGTCGAGACGAGAAAGTGGTGCGAGGGCAGGTGTGTTGGCAGGGCCGCCCTTGCCTTGGCAGCCCCTTTACAGAGCCCCTGCAATGGCGCCTCCAGGCTGTCCCTATTTCTCCAGCCTAACCCTAACCCTAACCCTAACCCTAGAGGATTTCCGGGGCCCGATGGTGGGAGTAAGTGCCCCCGGGTGGTCGAGACGAGAAAGTGGTGCGAGGGCAGGTGTGTTGGCAGGGCCGCCCTTGCCTTGGCAGCCCCTTTGCAGAGCCCCTGCAATGGCGCCTCCAGGCTGTCCCGATTTCTCCAGCCTAACCCTAAGCCTAACCCTAACCCTAGAGGATTTTCCAGGGCGCGATGGTGGGAGTAAGCGCCCCCGGGTGGTCCAGACGAGAAAGTGGTGCGAGGGCAGGTGTGTTGGCAGGGCCGCCCTTGCCTTGGCAGCCCCTTTGCAGAGCCCCTGCAATGGCGCCTCCAGGCTGTCCCGATTTCTCCAGCCTAACCCTAAGCCTAACCCTAACCCTAGAGGATTTTCTGGGGCGCGATGGTGGGAGTAAGCGCCCCCGGGTGGTCGAGACTAGAAAGTGGTGCGAGGGCAGGTGTGTTGGCAGGGCCGCCCTTGCCTTGGCAGCCCCTTTGCAGAGCCCCTGCAATGGCGCCTCCAGGCTGTCCCTATTTCTCCAGCCTAACCCTAAGCCTAACCCTAACCCTAGAGGATTTTCCGGGACCCGATGGTGGGAGTAAGTGCCCCCGGGTGGTCGAGACGAGAAAGTGGTGCGAGGGCAGGTGTGTTGGCAGGGCCGCCCTTGCCTTGGCAGCCCCTTTGCAGAGCCCCTGCAATGGCGCCTCCAGGCTGTCCCTATTTCTCCAGCCTAACCCTAAGCCTAACCCTAACCCTAGAGGATTTTCCGGGACTCGATGGTGGGAGTAAGTGCCCCCGGGTGGTCGAGACGAGAAAGTGGTGCGAGGGCAGGTGTGTTGGCAGGGCCGCCCTTGCCTTGGCAGCCCCTTTGCAGAGCCCCTGCAATGGCGCCTCCAGGCTGTCCCGATTTCTCCAGCCTAACCCTAACCCTAACCCTAACCCTAGAGGATTTCCGGGGCCCGATGGTGGGAGTAAGCGCCCCCGGGTGGTCGAGACGAGCAAGTGGTGCGAGGGCAGGTGTGTTGGCAGGGCCGCCCTTGCCTTGGCAGCCCCTTTGCAGAGCCCCTGCAATGGCGCCTCCAGGCTGTCCCGATTTCTCAAGCCTAACCCTAACCCTAACCCTAACCCTAGAGGATTTTCCGGGGCGCGATGGTGGGAGTAAGCGCCCCCGGGTGGTCGAGACGAGAAAGTGGTGCGAGGGCAGGTGTGTTGGCAGGGCCGCCCTTGCCTTGGCAGCCCCTTTGCAGAGCCCCTGCAATGGCGCCTCCAGGCTGTCCCTATTTCTCAAGCCTAACCCTAACCCTAACCCTAACCCTAGAGGATTTTCTGGGGCGCGATGGTGGGAGTAAGCGCCCCCGGGCGGTCGAGACGAGAAAGTGGTGCGAGGGCAGGTGTGTTGGCAGGGCCGCCCTTGCCTTGGCAGCCCCTTTGCAGAGCCCCTGCAATGGCGCCTCCAGGCTGTCCCGATTTCTCCAGCCTAACCCTAACCCTAACCCTAACCCTAGAGGATTTTCCGGGGCCCGATGGTGGGAGTAAGTGCCCCCGGGTGGTCGAGACGAGCAAGTGGTGCGAGGGCAGGTGTGTTGGCAGGGCCGCCCTTGCCTTGGCAGCCCCTTTGCAGAGCCCCTGCAATGGCACCTCCAGGCTGTCCCAATTTCTCCAGCCTAACCCTAAGCCTAACCCTAACCCTAGAGGATTTTCCGGGACTCGATGGTGGGAGTAAGCGCCCCCGGGTGGTCGAGACGAGAAAGTGGTGCGAGGGCAGGTGTGTTGGCAGGGCCGCCCTTGCCTTGGCAGCCCCTTTGCAGAGCCCCTGCAATGGCGCCTCCAGGCTGTCCCTATTTCTCCAGCCTAACCCTAACCCTAACCCTAACCCTAGAGGATTTCCGGGGCCCAATGGTGGGAGTAAGTGCCCCCGGGTGGTCGAGACGAGAAAGTGGTGCGAGGGCAGGTGTGTTGGCAGGGCCGCCCTTGCCTTGGCAGCCCCTTTGCAGAGCCCCTGCAATGGCGCCTCCAGGCTGTCCCGATTTCTCAAGCCTAACCCTAACCCTAACCCTAACCCTAGAGGATTTCCGGGACCCGATGGTGGGAGTAAGCGCCCCCGGGTGGTCGAGACGAGAAAGTGGTGCGAGGGCAGGTGTGTTGGCAGGGCCGCCCTTGCCTTGGCAGCCCCTTTGCAGAGCCCCTGCAATGGCGCCTCCAGGCTGTCCCGATTTCTCCAGCCTAACCCTAACCCTAACCCTAACCCTAGAGGATTTCCGGGACCCGATGGTGGGAGTAAGCGCCCCCGGGTGGTCGAGACGAGAAAGTGGTGCGAGGGCAGGTGTGTTGGCAGGGCCGCCCTTGCCTTGGCAGCCCCTTTGCAGAGCCCCTGCAATGGCGCCTCCAGGCTGTCCCGATTTCTCAAGCCTAACCCTAACCCTAACCCTAGAGGATTTCCGGGGCCCAATGGTGGGAGTAAGCGCCCCCGGGTGGTCGAGACGAGAAAGTGGTGCGAGGGCAGGTGTGTTGGCAGGGCCGCCCTTGCCTTGGCAGCCCCTTTGCAGAGCCCCTGCAATGGCGCCTCCAGGCTGTCCCGATTTCTCAAGCCTAACCCTAACCCTAACCCTAACCCTAGAGGATTTCCGGGACCCGATGGTGGGTGTAAGTGCCCCCGAGTGGTCGAGACGAGAAAGTGGTGCGAGGGCAGGTGTGTTGGCAGGGCCGCCCTTGCCTTGGCAGCCCCTTTGCAGAGCCCCTGCAATGGCGCCTCCAGGCTCTCCCGATTTCTCCAGCCTAACCCTAACCCTAACCCTAGAGGATTCCCGGGGCCCAATGGTGGGAGTAAGTGCCCCCGGGTGGTCGAGACGAGAAAGTGGTGCGAGGGCAGGTGTGTTGGCAGGGCCGCCCTTGCCTTGGCAGCCCCTTTGCAGAGCCCCTGCAATGGCGCCTCCAGGCTGTCCCTATTTCTCCAGCCTAACCCTAACCCTAACCCTAACCCTAGAGGATTTTCTGGGGCGCGATGGTGGGAGTAAGCGCCCCCGGGTGGTCGAGATGAGAAAGTGGTGCGAGGGCAGGTGTGTTGGCAGGGCCGCCCTTGCCTTGGCAGCCCCTTTGCAGAGCCCCTGCAATGGCGCCTCCAGGCTGTCCCTATTTCTCCAGCCTAACCCTAACCCTAACCCTAACCCTAGAGGATTTTCTGGGGCGCGATGGTGGGAGTAAGCGCCCCCGGGTGGTCGAGACGAGAAAGTGGTGCGAGGGCAGGTGTGTTGGCAGGGCCGCCCTTGCCTTGGCAGCCCCTTTGCAGAGCCCCTGCAATGGCGCCTCCAGGCTGTCCCAATTTCTCCAGCCTAACCCTAACCCTAACCCTAACCCTAGAGGATTTTCCGGGACCCGATGGTGGGAGTAAGCGCCCCCGGGTGGTCGAGACGAGAAAGTGGTGCGAGGGCAGGTGTGTTGGCAGGGCCGCCCTTGCCTTGGCAGCCCCTTTGCAGAGCCCCTGCAATGGCGCCTCCAGGCTGTCCCTATTTCTCAAGCCTAACCCTAAGCCTAACCCTAACCCTAGAGGATTTCCGGGGCCCGATGGTGGGAGTAAGCGCCCCCGGGTGGTCGAGACGAGAAAGTGGTGCGAGGGCAGGTGTGTTGGCAGGGCCGCCCTTGCCTTGGCAGCCCCTTTGCAGAGCCCCTGCAATGGCGCCTCCAGGCTGTCCCTATTTCTCAAGCCTAACCCTAACCCTAACCCTAACCCTAGAGGATTTTCTGGGGCACGATGGTGGGAGTAAGCGCCCCCGGGTGGTCCAGACGAGAAAGTGGTGCGAGGGCAGGTGTGTTGGCAGGGCCACCCTTGCCTTGGCAGCCCCTTTGCAGAGCCCCTGCAATGGCGCCTCCAGGCTGTCCCGATTTCTCCAGCCTAACCCTAACCCTAACCCTAACCCTAGAGGATTTTCCGGGGCGCGATGGTGGGAGTAAGCGCCCCCGGGTGGTCGAGACGAGAAAGTGGTGCGAGGGCAGGTGTGTTGGCAGGGCCGCCCTTGCCTTGGCAGCCCCTTTGCAGAGCCCCTGCAATGGCACCTCCAGGCTGTCCCGATTTCTCAAGCCTAACCCTAACCCTAACCCTAACCCTAGAGGATTTTCTGGGTCCCGATGGTGGGAGTAAGCGCCCCTGGGTGGTCGAGACGAGAAAGTGGTGCGAGGGCAGGTGTGTTGGCAGGGCCGCCCTTGCCTTGGCAGCCCCTTTGCAGAGCCCCTGCAATGGCACCTCCAGGCTGTCCCGATTTCTCAAGCCTAACCCTAACCCTAACCCTAACCCTAGAGGATTTTCTGGGGCGCGATGGTGGGAGTAAGCGCCCCCGGGTGGTCGAGACGAGAAAGTGGTGCGAGGGCAGGTGTGTTGGCAGGGCCGCCCTTGCCTTGGCAGCCCCTTTGCAGAGCCCCTGCAATGGCGCCTCCAGGCTGTCCCGATTTCTCCAGCCTAACCCTAACCCTAACCCTAACCCTAGAGGATTTCCGGGGCCCGATGGTGGGAGTAAGCGCCCCCGGGTGGTCGAGACGAGAAAGTGGTGCGAGGGCAGGTGTGTTGGCAGGGCCACCCTTGCCTTGGCAGCCCCTTTGCAGAGCCCCTGCAATGGCGCCTCCAGGCTGTCCCGATTTCTCAAGCCTAACCCTAACCCTAGAGGATTTTCTGGGGCGCGATGGTGGGAGTAAGCGCCCCCGGGTGGTCGAGACGAGAAAGTGGTGCGAGGGCAGGTGTGTTGGCAGGGCCGCCCTTGCCTTGGCAGCCCCTTTGCAGAGCCCCTGCAATGGCGCCTCCAGGCTGTCCCTATTTCTCAAGCCTAACCCTAACCCTAACCCTAACCCTAGAGGATTTTCTGGGGCGCGATGGTTGCAGTAAGCGCCCCCGGGTGGTCGAGACGAGAAAGTGGTGCGAGGGCAGGTGTGTTGGCAGGGCCACCCTTGCCTTGGCAGCCCCTTTGCAGAGCCCCTGCAATGGCGCCTCCAGGCTGTCCCTATTTCTCAAGCCTAACCCTAAGCCTAACCCTAACCCTAGAGGATTTCCGGGACCCGATGGTGGGAGTAAGCGCCCCCGGGTGGTCGAGACGAGAAAGTGGTGCGAGGGCAGGTGTGTTGGCAGGGCCGCCCTTGCCTTGGCAGCCCCTTTGCAGAGCCCCTGCAATGGCGCCTCCAGGCTGTCCCGATTTCTCAAGCCTAACCCTAAGCCTAACCCTAACCCTAGAGGATTTTCCGGGGCCCGATGGTGGGAGTAAGCGCCCCCGGGTGGTCGAGACGAGAAAGTGGTGCGAGGGCAGGTGTGTTGGCAGGGCCACCCTTGCCTTGGCAGCCCCTTTGCAGAGCCCCTGCAATGGCGCCTCCAGGCTGTCCCTATTTCTCCAGCCTAACCCTAACCCTAACCCTAACCCTAGAGGATTTTCCGGGGCGCGATGGTGGGAGTAAGCGCCCCCGGGTGGTCGAGACGAGAAAGTGGTGCGAGGGCAGGTGTGTTGGCAGGGCCGCCCTTGCCTTGGCAGCCCCTTTGCAGAGCCCCTGCAATGGCACCTCCAGGCTGTCCCGATTTCTCAAGCCTAACCCTAACCCTAACCCTAACCCTAGAGGATTTTCTGGGTCCCGATGGTGGGAGTAAGCGCCCCTGGGTGGTCGAGACGAGAAAGTGGTGCGAGGGCAGGTGTGTTGGCAGGGCCGCCCTTGCCTTGGCAGCCCCTTTGCAGAGCCCCTGCAATGGCACCTCCAGGCTGTCCCGATTTCTCAAGCCTAACCCTAACCCTAACCCTAACCCTAGAGGATTTTCTGGGGCGCGATGGTGGGAGTAAGCGCCCCCGGGTGGTCGAGACGAGAAAGTGGTGCGAGGGCAGGTGTGTTGGCAGGGCCGCCCTTGCCTTGGCAGCCCCTTTGCAGAGCCCCTGCAATGGCGCCTCCAGGCTGTCCCGATTTCTCCAGCCTAACCCTAACCCTAACCCTAACCCTAGAGGATTTCCGGGGCCCGATGGTGGGAGTAAGCGCCCCCGGGTGGTCCAGACGAGAAAGTGGTGCGAGGGCAGGTGTGTTGGCAGGGCCACCCTTGCCTTGGCAGCCCCTTTGCAGAGCCCCTGCAATGGCGCCTCCAGGCTGTCCCGATTTCTCAAGCCTAACCCTAACCCTAGAGGATTTTCTGGGGCGCGATGGTGGGAGTAAGCGCCCCCGGGTGGTCGAGACGAGAAAGTGGTGCGAGGGCAGGTGTGTTGGCAGGGCCGCCCTTGCCTTGGCAGCCCCTTTGCAGAGCCCCTGCAATGGCGCCTCCAGGCTGTCCCTATTTCTCAAGCCTAACCCTAACCCTAACCCTAACCCTAGAGGATTTTCTGGGGCGCGATGGTTGCAGTAAGCGCCCCCGGGTGGTCGAGACGAGAAAGTGGTGCGAGGGCAGGTGTGTTGGCAGGGCCACCCTTGCCTTGGCAGCCCCTTTGCAGAGCCCCTGCAATGGCGCCTCCAGGCTGTCCCTATTTCTCAAGCCTAACCCTAAGCCTAACCCTAACCCTAGAGGATTTCCGGGACCCGATGGTGGGAGTAAGCGCCCCCGGGTGGTCGAGACGAGAAAGTGGTGCGAGGGCAGGTGTGTTGGCAGGGCCGCCCTTGCCTTGGCAGCCCCTTTGCAGAGCCCCTGCAATGGCGCCTCCAGGCTGTCCCGATTTCTCAAGCCTAACCCTAAGCCTAACCCTAACCCTAGAGGATTTTCCGGGGCCCGATGGTGGGAGTAAGCGCCCCCGGGTGGTCGAGACGAGAAAGTGGTGCGAGGGCAGGTGTGTTGGCAGGGCCACCCTTGCCTTGGCAGCCCCTTTGCAGAGCCCCTGCAATGGCGCCTCCAGGCTGTCCCTATTTCTCCAGCCTAACCCTAACCCTAACCCTAACCCTAGAGGATTTTCCGGGGCCCGATGGTGGGAGTAAGCGCCCCTGGGTGGTCGAGACGAGAAAGTGGTGCGAGGGCAGGTGTGTTGGCAGGGCCGCCCTTGCCTTGGCAGCCCCTTTGCAGAGCCCCTGCAATGGCGCCTCCAGGCTGTCCCAATTTCTCAAGCCTAACCCTAACCCTAACCCTAACCCTAGAGGATTTCCGGGGCCCAATGGTGGGAGTAAGTGCCCCCGGGTGGTCGAGACGAGAAAGTGGTGCGAGGGCAGGTGTGTTGGCAGGGCCGCCCTTGCCTTGGCAGCCCCTTTGCAGAGCCCCTGCAATGGCGCCTCCAGGCTGTCCCGATTTCTCCAGCCTAACCCTAACCCTAACCCTAACCCTAACCCTAGAGGATTTCCGGGAACCGATGGTGGGAGTAAGCGCCCCCGGGTGGTTGAGACGAGAAAGTGGTGCGAGGGCAGGTGTGTTGGCAGGGCCGCCCTTGCCTTGGCAGCCCCTTTACAGAGCCCCTGCAATGGCGCCTCCAGGCTGTCCCGATTTCTCAAGCCTAACCCTAACCCTAACCCTAACCCTAGAGGATTTTCCGGGGCGCGATGGTGGGAGTAAGCGCCCCCGGGTGGTCGAGACGAGAAAGTGGTGCGAGGGCAGGTGTGTTGGCAGGGCCGCCCTTGCCTTGGCAGCCCCTTTGCAGAGCCCCTGCAATGGCGCCTCCAGGCTGTCCCTATTTCTCAAGCCTAACCCTAACCCTAACCCTAACCCTAGAGGATTTTCTGGGGCCCGATGGTTGCAGTAAGCGCCCCCGGGTGGTCGAGACGAGAAAGTGGTGCGAGGGCAGGTGTGTTGGCAGGGCCACCCTTGCCTTGGCAGCCCCTTTGCAGAGCCCCTGCAATGGCGCCTCCAGGCTGTCCCTATTTCTCAAGCCTAACCCTAAGCCTAACCCTAACCCTAGAGGATTTACGGGACCCGATGGTGGGAGTAAGCGCCCCCGGGTGGTCGAGACGAGAAAGTGGTGCGAGGGCAGGTGTGTTGGCAGGGCCGCCCTTGCCTTGGCAGCCCCTTTGCAGAGCCCCTGCAATGGCGCCTCCAGGCTGTCCCTATTTCTCAAGCCTAACCCTAACCCTAACCCTAACCCTAGAGGATTTTCTGGGGCCCGATGGTGGGAGTAAGCGCCCCCGGGTGGTCGAGACGAGAAAGTGGTGCGAGGGCAGGTGTGTTGGCAGGGCCACCCTTGCCTTGGCAGCCCCTTTGCAGAGCCCCTGCAATGGCGCCTCCAGGCTGTCCCAATTTCTCAAGCCTAACCCTAAGCCTAAGCCTAACCCTAGAGGATTTTCCGGGGCGCGATGGTGGGAGTAAGTGCCCCCGGGTGGTCGAGACGAGAAAGTGGTGCGAGGGCAGGTGTGTTGGCAGGGCCGCCCTTGCCTTGGCAGCCCCTTTACAGAGCCCCTGCAATGGCGCCTCCAGGCTGTCCCTATTTCTCCAGCCTAACCCTAACCCTAACCCTAACCCTAGAGGATTTCCGGGGCCCGATGGTTGCAGTAAGCGCCCCCGGGTGGTCGAGACGAGAAAGTGGTGCGAGGGCAGGTGTGTTGGCAGGGCCGCCCTTGCCTTGGCAGCCCCTTTGCAGAGCCCCTGCAATGGCGCCTCCAGGCTGTCCCGATTTCTCCAGCCTAACCCTAAGCCTAACCCTAACCCTAGAGGATTTTCCGGGGCGCGATGGTGGGAGTAAGCGCCCCCGGGTGGTCGAGACGAGAAAGTGGTGCGAGGGCAGGTGTGTTGGCAGGGCCGCCCTTGCCTTGGCAGCCCCTTTGCAGAGCCCCTGCAATGGCGCCTCCAGGCTGTCCCTATTTCTCAAGCCTAACCCTAACCCTAACCCTAACCCTAGAGGATTTTCTGGGGCGCGATGGTGGGAGTAAGCGCCCCCGGGTGGTCGAGACGAGAAAGTGGTGCGAGGGCAGGTGTGTTGGCAGGGCCGCCCTTGCCTTGGCAGCCCCTTTGCAGAGCCCCTGCAATGGCGCCTCCAGGCTGTCCCGATTTCTCCAGCCTAACCCTAACCCTAACCCTAACCCTAGAGGATTTTCCGGGGCCCGATGGTGGGAGTAAGCGCCCCCGGGTGGTCGAGACGAGAAAGTGGTGCGAGGGCAGGTGTGTTGGCAGGGCCGCCCTTGCCTTGGCAGCCCCTTTGCAGAGCCCCTGCAATGGCGCCTCCAGGCTGTCCCAATTTCTCCAGCCTAACCCTAAGCCTAACCCTAACCCTAGAGGATTTTCTGGGACTCGATGGTGGGAGTAAGCGCCCCCGGGTGGTCGAGACGAGAAAGTGGTGCGAGGGCAGGTGTGTTGGCAGGGCCGCCCTTGCCTTGGCAGCCCCTTTGCAGAGCCCCTGCAATGGCGCCTCCAGTCTGTCCCGATTTCTCAAGCCTAACCCTAACCCTAACCCTAACCCTAGAGGATTTTCTGGGGCCCGATGGTGGGAGTAAGCGCCCCCGGGTGGTCGAGACGAGAAAGTGGTGCGAGGGCAGGTGTGTTGGCAGGGCCGCCCTTGCCTTGGCAGCCCCTTTGCAGAGCCCCTGCAATGGCGCCTCCAGGCTGTCCCAATTTCTCCAGCCTAACCCTAACCCTAACCCTAACCCTAGAGGATTTCCGGGACCCGATGGTGGGAGTAAGCGCCCCCGGGTGGTCGAGACGAGAAAGTGGTGCGAGGGCAGGTGTGTTGGCAGGGCCGCCCTTGCCTTGGCAGCCCCTTTGCAGAGCCCCTGCAATGGCGCCTCCAGGCTGTCCCGATTTCTCAAGCCTAACCCTAACCCTAACCCTAACCCTAGAGGATTTCCGGGACCCGATGGTGGGAGTAAGCGCCCCCGGGTGGTCGAGACGAGAAAGTGGTGCGAGGGCAGGTGTGTTGGCAGGGCCGCCCTTGCCTTGGCAGCCCCTTTGCAGAGCCCCTGCAATGGCGCCTCCAGGCTGTCCCGATTTCTCCAGCCTAACCCTAAGCCTAACCCTAACCCTAGAGGATTTCTGGGACCCGATGGTGGGTGTAAGTGCCCCCGGGTGGTCGAGACGAGAAAGTGGTGCGAGGGCAGGTGTGTTGGCAGGGCCGCCCTTGCCTTGGCAGCCCCTTTGCAGAGCCCCTGCAATGGCGCCTCCAGGCTGTCCCTATTTCTCAAGCCTAACCCTAACCCTAAGCGTAGAGGATTCTCGGGGCCCAATGGTGGGAGTAAGTGCCCCCGGGTGGTCGAGACGAGAAAGTGGTGCGAGGGCAGGTGTGTTGGCAGGGCCGCCCTTGCCTTGGCAGCCCCTTTGCAGAGCCCCTGCAATGGCGCCTCCAGGCTGTCCCGATTTCTCCAGCCTAACCCTAACCCTAACCCTAACCCTAGAGGATTTTCTGGGGCGCGATGGTGGGAGTAAGCGCCCCCGGGTGGTCGAGACGAGAAAGTGGTGCGAGGGCAGGTGTGTTGGCAGGGCCGCCCTTGCCTTGGCAGCCCCTTTGCAGAGCCCCTGCAATGGCGCCTCCAGGCTGTCCCTATTTCTCCAGCCTAACCCTAAGCCTAACCCTAACCCTAGAGGATTTCCGGGACCCGATGGTGGGAGTAAGCGCCCCCGGGTGGTCCAGACGAGAAAGTGGTGCGAGGGCAGGTGTGTTGGCAGGGCCGCCCTTGCCTTGGCAGCCCCTTTGCAGAGCCCCTGCAATGGCGCCTCCAGGCTGTCCCGATTTCTCCAGCCTAACCCTAAGCCTAACCCTAACCCTAGAGGATTTCCGGGGCGCGATGGTGGGAGTAAGCGCCCCCGGGTGGTCGAGACGAGAAAGTGGTGCGAGGGCAGGTGTGTTGGCAGGGCCACCCTTGCCTTGGCAGCCCCTTTGCAGAGCCCCTGCAATGGCGCCTCCAGGCTGTCCCGATTTCTCAAGCCT
The DNA here is from genome assembly GCF_040807025.1 of Struthio camelus. NCBI lineage: Eukaryota > Metazoa > Chordata > Aves > Struthioniformes > Struthionidae > Struthio > Struthio camelus. Next base: position 27,251,021 of record NC_090981.1, read on the forward strand.
AACCCTAACCCTAGAGGATTTCCGGGACCCGATGGTGGGAGTAAGCGCCCCCGGGTGGTCGAGACGAGAAAGTGGTGCGAGGGCAGGTGTGTTGGCAGGGCCGCCCTTGCCTTGGCAGCCCCTTTGCAGAGCCCCTGCAATGGCGCCTCCAGGCTGTCCTGATTTCTCAAGCCTAACCCTAAGCCTAACCCTAACCCTAGAGGATTTCCGGGGCCCAATGTTGGGAGTAAGCGCCCCCGGGTGGTCGAGACGAGAAAGTGGTGCGAGGGCAGGTGTGTTGGCAGGGCCACCCTTGCCTTGGCAGCCCCTTTGCAGAGCCCCTGCAATGGCGCCTCCAGGCTGTCCCTATTTCTCAAGCCTAACCCTAACCATAACCCTAACCCTAGAGGATTTTCCGGGACCCGATGGTGGGAGTAAGAGCCCCCGGGTGGTCGAGACGAGAAAGTGGTGCGAGGGCAGGTGTGTTGGCAGGGCCGCCCTTGCCTTGGCAGCCCCTTTGCAGAGCCCCTGCAATGGCGCCTCAAGGCTGTCCTGATTTCTAAAGCCTAACCCTAACCCTAACCCTAACCCTAGAGGATTTTCTGGGGCCCGATGGTGGGAGTAAGCGCCCCCGGGTGGTCGAGACGAGAAAGTGGTGCGAGGGCAGGTGTGCTGGCAGGGCCACCCTTGCCTTGGCAGCCCCTTTACAGAGCCCCTGCAATGGCGCCTCCAGGCTGTCCCGATTTCTCCAGCCTAACCCTAAGCCTAACCCTAACCCTAGAGGATTTTCCGGGGCGCGATGGTGGGAGTAAGCGCCCCCGGGTGGTCGAGACGAGAAAGTGGTGCGAGGGCAGGTGTGTTGGCAGGGCCGCCCTTGCCTTGGCAGCCCCTTTGCAGAGCCCCTGCAATGGCGCCTCCAGGCTGTCCCGATTTCTCCAGCCTAACCCTAACCCTAACCCTAACCCTAGAGGATTTCCGGGGCCCGATGGTGGGAGTAAGCGCCCCCGGGTGGTCGAGACGAGAAAGTGGTGCGAGGGCAGGTGTGTTGGCAGGGCCACCCTTGCCTTGGCAGCCCCTTTGCAGAGCCCCTGCAATGGCGCCTCCAGGCTGTCCCGATTTCTCAAGCCTAACCCTAACCCTGGAGGATTTTCTGGGGCGCGATGGTGGGAGTAAGCGCCCCCGGATGGTCGAGACGAGAAAGTGGTGCGAGGGCAGGTGTGTTGGCAGGGCCGCCCTTGCCTTGGCAGCCCCTTTGCAGAGCCCCTGCAATGGCGCCTCCAGGCTGTCCTGATTTCTCAAGCCTAACCCTAAGCCTAACCCTAACCCTAGAGGATTTCCGGGGCCCAATGGTGGGAGTAAGCGCCCCCGGGTGGTCGAGACGAGCAAGTGGTGCGAGGGCAGGTGTGTTGGCAGGGCCACCCTTGCCTTGGCAGCCCCTTTGCAGAGCCCCTGCAATGGCGCCTCCAGGCTGTCCCTATTTCTCCAGCCTAACCCTAAGCCTAACCCTAACCCTAGAGGATTTCCGGGACCCGATGGTGGGAGTAAGCGCCCCCGGGTGGTCGAGACGAGAAAGTGGTGCGAGGGCAGGTGTGTTGGCAGGGCCGCCCTTGCCTTGGCAGCCCCTTTGCAGAGCCCCTGCAATGGCGCCTCCAGGCTGTCCCAATTTCTCCAGCCTAACCCTAACCCTAACCCTAACCCTAGAGGATTTTCTGGGGCCCGATGGTGGGAGTAAGTGCCCCCGGGTGGTCGAGACGAGAAAGTGGTGCGAGGGCAGGTGTGTTGGCAGGGCCGCCCTTGCCTTGGCAGCCCCTTTGCAGAGCCCCTGCAATGGCGCCTCCAGGCTGTCCCTATTTCTCAAGCCTAACCCTAAGCCTAACCCTAACCCTAGAGGATTTTCTGGGACTCGATGGTGGGAGTAAGCGCCCCCGGGTGGTCGAGACGAGAAAGTGGTGCGAGGGCAGGTGTGTTGGCAGGGCCGCCCTTGCCTTGGCAGCCCCTTTGCAGAGCCCCTGCAATGGCACCTCCAGGCTGTCCCTATTTCTCCAGCCTAACCCTAACCCTAACCCTAACCCTAGAGGATTTTCCGGGACCCGATGGTGGGAGTAAGTGCCCCCGGGTGGTCGAGACGAGAAAGTGGTGCGAGGGCAGGTGTGTTGGCAGGGCCACCCTTGCCTTGGCAGCCCCTTTGCAGAGCCCCTGCAATGGCGCCTCCAGGCTGTCCCGATTTCTCCAGCCTAACCCTAACCCTAACCCTAACCCTAGAGGATTTTCTGGGGCGCGATGGTGGGAGTAAGCGCCCCCGGGTGGTCGAGACGAGAAAGTGGTGCGAGGGCAGGTGTGTTGGCAGGGCCGCCCTTGCCTTGGCAGCCCCTTTGCAGAGCCCCTGCAATGGCGCCTCCAGGCTGTCCCTATTTCTCCAGCCTAACCCTAAGCCTAACCCTAACCCTAGAGGATTTCCGGGACCCGATGGTGGGAGTAAGCGCCCCCGGGTGGTCGAGACGAGAAAGTGGTGCGAGGGCAGGTGTGTTGGCAGGGCCGCCCTTGCCTTGGCAGCCCCTTTGCAGAGCCCCTGCAATGGCGCCTCCAGGCTGTCCCGATTTCTCCAGCCTAACCCTAAGCCTAACCCTAACCCTAGAGGATTTCCGGGGCGCGATGGTGGGAGTAAGCGCCCCCGGGTGGTCGAGACGAGAAAGTGGTGCGAGGGCAGGTGTGTTGGCAGGGCCACCCTTGCCTTGGCAGCCCCTTTGCAGAGCCCCTGCAATGGCGCCTCCAGGCTGTCCCGATTTCTCAAGCCTAACCCTAACCCTAGAGGATTTTCTGGGGCGCGATGGTGGGAGTAAGCGCCCCCGGGTGGTCGAGACGAGAAAGTGGTGCGAGGGCAGGTGTGTTGGCAGGGCCGCCCTTGCCTTGGCAGCCCCTTTGCAGAGCCCCTGCAATGGCGCCTCCAGGCTGTCCTGATTTCTCAAGCCTAACCCTAAGCCTAACCCTAACCCTAGAGGATTTCCGGGGCCCAATGGTGGGAGTAAGCGCCCCCGGGTGGTCGAGACGAGAAAGTGGTGCGAGGGCAGGTGTGTTGGCAGGGCCACCCTTGCCTTGGCAGCCCCTTTGCAGAGCCCCTGCAATGGCGCCTCCAGGCTGTCCCTATTTCTCAAGCCTAACCCTAACCATAACCCTAACCCTAGAGGATTTTCCGGGACCCGATGGTGGGAGTAAGAGCCCCCGGGTGGTCGAGACGAGAAAGTGGTGCGAGGGCAGGTGTGCTGGCAGGGCCACCCTTGCCTTGGCAGCCCCTTTGCAGAGCCCCTGCAATGGCGCCTCCAGGCTGTCCCGATTTCTCCAGCCTAACCCTAACCCTAACCCTAACCCTAGAGGATTTTCCGGGGCGCGATGGTGGGAGTAAGCGCCCCCGGGTGGTCGAGACGAGAAAGTGGTGCGAGGGCAGGTGTGTTGGCAGGGCCGCCCTTGCCTTGGCAGCCCCTTTGCAGAGCCCCTGCAATGGCGCCTCCAGGCTGTCCCGATTTCTCCAGCCTAACCCTAACCCTAACCCTAACCCTAGAGGATTTCCGGGGCCCGATGGTGGGAGTAAGCGCCCCCGGGTGGTCGAGACGAGAAAGTGGTGCGAGGGCAGGTGTGTTGGCAGGGCCACCCTTGCCTTGGCAGCCCCTTTGCAGAGCCCCTGCAATGGCGCCTCCAGGCTGTCCCGATTTCTCAAGCCTAACCCTAACCCTAGAGGATTTTCTGGGGCGCGATGGTGGGAGTAAGCGCCCCCGGATGGTCGAGACGAGAAAGTGGTGCGAGGGCAGGTGTGTTGGCAGGGCCGCCCTTGCCTTGGCAGCCCCTTTGCAGAGCCCCTGCAATGGCGCCTCCAGGCTGTCCTGATTTCTCAAGCCTAACCCTAAGCCTAACCCTAACCCTAGAGGATTTCCGGGGCCCAATGGTGGGAGTAAGCGCCCCCGGGTGGTCGAGACGAGCAAGTGGTGCGAGGGCAGGTGTGTTGGCAGGGCCACCCTTGCCTTGGCAGCCCCTTTGCAGAGCCCCTGCAATGGCGCCTCCAGGCTGTCCCTATTTCTCAAGCCTAACCCTAAGCCTAACCCTAACCCTAGAGGATTTCCGGGACCCGATGGTGGGAGTAAGCGCCCCCGGGTGGTCGAGACGAGAAAGTGGTGCGAGGGCAGGTGTGTTGGCAGGGCCGCCCTTGCCTTGGCAGCCCCTTTGCAGAGCCCCTGCAATGGCGCCTCCAGGCTGTCCCAATTTCTCCAGCCTAACCCTAAGCCTAACCCTAACCCTAGAGGATTTTCTGGGGCGCGATGGTGGGAGTAAGCGCCCCCGGGTGGTCGAGACGAGAAAGTGGTGCGAGGGCAGGTGTGTTGGCAGGGCCGCCCTTGCCTTGGCAGCCCCTTTGCAGAGCCCCTGCAATGGCGCCTCCAGGCTGTCCCGATTTCTCAAACCTAACCCTAACCCTAACCCTAACCCTAGAGGATTTTCTGGGGCCCGATGGTGGGAGTAAGTGCCCCCGGGTGGTCGAGACGAGAAAGTGGTGCGAGGGCAGGTGTGTTGGCAGGGCCACCCTTGCCTTGGCAGCCCCTTTGCAGAGCCCCTGCAATGGCGCCTCCAGGCTGTCCCTATTTCTCCAGCCTAACCCTAACCCTAACCCTAACCCTAGAGGATTTTCTGGGGCGCGATGGTGGGAGTAAGCACCCCCGGGTGGTCGAGACGAGAAAGTGGTGCGAGGGCAGGTGTGTTGGCAGGGCCGCCCTTGCCTTGGCAGCCCCTTTGCAGAGCCCCTGCAATGGCGCCTCCAGGCTGTCCCGATTTCTCAAGCCTAACCCTAACCCTAACCCTAACCCTAGAGGATTTTCCGGGGCCCGATGGTGGGAGTAAGTGCCCCCGGGTGGTCGAGACGAGAAAGTGGTGCGAGGGCAGGTGTGTTGGCAGGGCCGCCCTTGCCTTGGCAGCCCCTTTACAGAGCCCCTGCAATGGCGCCTCCAGGCTGTCCCTATTTCTCCAGCCTAACCCTAAGCCTAACCCTAACCCTAGAGGATTTCCGGGGCCCGATGGTGGGAGTAAGTGCCCCCGGGTGGTCGAGACGAGAAAGTGGTGCGAGGGCAGGTGTGTTGGCAGGGCCGCCCTTGCCTTGGCAGCCCCTTTGCAGAGCCCCTGCAATGGCGCCTCCAGGCTGTCCCGATTTCTCCAGCCTAACCCTAAGCCTAACCCTAACCCTAGAGGATTTTCCGGGGCCCAATGGTGGGAGTAAGCGCCCCCGGGTGGTCGAGACAAGAAAGTGGTGCGAGGGCAGGTGTGTTGGCAGGGCCGCCCTTGCCTTGGCAGCCCCTTTGCAGAGCCCCTGCAATGGCGCCTCCAGGCTGTCCCGATTTCTCCAGCCTAACCCTAAGCCTAACCCTAACCCTAGAGGATTTTCTGGGGCGCGATGGTGGGAGTAAGCGCCCCCGGGTGGTCGAGACGAGAAAGTGGTGCGAGGGCAGGTGTGTTGGCAGGGCCGCCCTTGCCTTGGCAGCCCCTTTGCAGAGCCCCTGCAATGGCGCCTCCAGGCTGTCCCTATTTCTCCAGCCTAACCCTAAGCCTAACCCTAACCCTAGAGGATTTTCCGGGGCCCGATGGTGGGAGTAAGTGCCCCCGGGTGGTCGAGACGAGAAAGTGGTGCGAGGGCAGGTGTGTTGGCAGGGCCGCCCTTGCCTTGGCAGCCCCTTTGCAGAGCCCCTGCAATGGCGCCTCCAGGCTGTCCCAATTTCTCCAGCCTAACCCTAAGCCTAACCCTAACCCTAGAGGATTTTCCGGGACTCGATGGTGGGAGTAAGCGCCCCCGGGTGGTCGAGACGAGAAAGTGGTGCGAGGGCAGGTGTGTTGGCAGGGCCGCCCTTGCCTTGGCAGCCCCTTTGCAGAGCCCCTGCAATGGCGCCTCCAGGCTGTCCCGATTTCTCCAGCCTAACCCTAACCCTAACCCTAACCCTAGAGGATTTCCGGGGCCCAATGGTGGGAGTAAGTGCCCCCGGGTGGTCGAGACGAGAAAGTGGTGCGAGGGCAGGTGTGTTGGCAGGGCCGCCCTTGCCTTGGCAGCCCCTTTGCAGAGCCCCTGCAATGGCGCCTCCAGGCTGTCCCGATTTCTCCAGCCTAACCCTAACCCTAACCCTAACCCTAGAGGATTTTCCGGGGCCCGATGGTGGGAGTAAGCGCCCCCGGGTGGTCGAGACGAGAAAGTGGTGCGAGGGCAGGTGTGTTGGCAGGGCCGCCCTTGCCTTGGCAGCCCCTTTGCAGAGCCCCTGCAATGGCGCCTCCAGGCTGTCCCTATTTCTCAAGCCTAACCCTAACCCTAACCCTAACCCTAGAGGATTTTCTGGGGCGCGATGGTGGGAGTAAGCGCCCCCGGGTGGTCGAGACGAGAAAGTGGTGCGAGGGCAGGTGTGTTGGCAGGGCCGCCCTTGCCTTGGCAGCCCCTTTGCAGAGCCCCTGCAATGGCGCCTCCAGGCTGTCCCGATTTCTCCAGCCTAACCCTAACCCTAACCCTAACCCTAGAGGATTTTCCGGGGCCCGATGGTGGGAGTAAGTGCCCCCGGGTGGTCGAGACGAGAAAGTGGTGCGAGGGCAGGTGTGTTGGCAGGGCCGCCCTTGCCTTGGCAGCCCCTTTGCAGAGCCCCTGCAATGGCGCCTCCAGGCTGTCCCAATTTCTCCAGCCTAACCCTAACCCTAACCCTAACCCTAGAGGATTTTCCGGGACTCGATGGTGGGAGTAAGCGCCCCCGGGTGGTCGAGACGAGAAAGTGGTGCGAGGGCAGGTGTGTTGGCAGGGCCGCCCTTGCCTTGGCAGCCCCTTTGCAGAGCCCCTGCAATGGCGCCTCCAGGCTGTCCCTATTTCTCCAGCCTAACCCTAACCCTAACCCTAACCCTAGAGGATTTCCGGGGCCCAATGGTGGGAGTAAGTGCCCCCGGGTGGTCGAGACGAGAAAGTGGTGCGAGGGCAGGTGTGTTGGCAGGGCCGCTCTTGCCTTGGCAGCCCCTTTGCAGAGCCCCTGCAATGGCGCCTCCAGGCTGTCCCGATTTCTCAAGCCTAACCCTAACCCTAACCCTAACCCTAGAGGATTTCCGGGACCCGATGGTGGGAGTAAGCGCCCCCGGGTGGTCGAGACGAGAAAGTGGTGCGAGGGCAGGTGTGTTGGCAGGGCCGCCCTTGCCTTGGCAGCCCCTTTGCAGAGCCCCTGCAATGGCGCCTCCAGGCTGTCCCGATTTCTCCAGCCTAACCCTAACCCTAACCCTAACCCTAGAGGATTTCCGGGACCCGATGGTGGGAGTAAGCGCCCCCGGGTGGTCGAGACGAGAAAGTGGTGCGAGGGCAGGTGTGTTGGCAGGGCCGCCCTTGCCTTGGCAGCCCCTTTGCAGAGCCCCTGCAATGGCGCCTCCAGGCTGTCCCGATTTCTCAAGCCTAACCCTAACCCTAACCCTAGAGGATTTCCGGGGCCCAATGGTGGGAGTAAGCGCCCCCGGGTGGTCGAGACGAGAAAGTGGTGCGAGGGCAGGTGTGTTGGCAGGGCCGCCCTTGCCTTGGCAGCCCCTTTGCAGAGCCCCTGCAATGGCGCCTCCAGGCTGTCCCGATTTCTCCAGCCTAACCCTAAGCCTAACCCTAACCCTAGAGGATTTCCAGGACCCGATGGTGGGTGTAAGTGCCCCCGGGTGGTCGAGACGAGAAAGTGGTGCGAGGGCAGGTGTGTTGGCAGGGCCGCCCTTGCCTTGGCAGCCCCTTTGCAGAGCCCCTGCAATGGCGCCTCCAGGCTGTCCCGATTTCTCCAGCCTAACCCTAACCCTAACCCTAGAGGATTCCCGGGGCCCAATGGTGGGAGTAAGTGCCCCCGGGTGGTCGAGACGAGAAAGTGGTGCGAGGGCAGGTGTGTTGGCAGGGCCGCCCTTGCCTTGGCAGCCCCTTTGCAGAGCCCCTGCAATGGCGCCTCCAGGCTGTCCCTATTTCTCCAGCCTAACCCTAACCCTAACCCTAACCCTAGAGGATTTTCTGGGGCGCGATGGTGGGAGTAAGCGCCCCCGGGTGGTCGAGACGAGAAAGTGGTGCGAGGGCAGGTGTGTTGGCAGGGCCGCCCTTGCCTTGGCAGCCCCTTTGCAGAGCCCCTGCAATGGCGCCTCCAGGCTGTCCCAATTTCTCCAGCCTAACCCTAACCCTAACCCTAACCCTAGAGGATTTTCCGGGACCCGATGGTGGGAGTAAGCGCCCCCGGGTGGTCGAGACGAGAAAGTGGTGCGAGGGCAGGTGTGTTGGCAGGGCCGCCCTTGCCTTGGCAGCCCCTTTGCAGAGCCCCTGCAATGGCGCCTCCAGGCTGTCCCGATTTCTCCAGCCTAACCCTAAGCCTAACCCTAACCCTAGAGGATTTCCGGGGCCCGATGGTGGGAGTAAGCGCCCCCGGGTGGTCCAGACGAGAAAGTGGTGCGAGGGCAGGTGTGTTGGCAGGGCCGCCCTTGCCTTGGCAGCCCCTTTGCAGAGCCCCTGCAATGGCGCCTCCAGGCTGTCCCGATTTCTCAAGCCTAACCCTAACCCTAACCCTAACCCTAGAGGATTTTCTGGGGCGCGATGGTGGGAGTAAGCGCCCCCGGGTGGTCGAGACGAGAAAGTGGTGCGAGGGCAGGTGTGTTGGCAGGGCCACCCTTGCCTTGGCAGCCCCTTTGCAGAGCCCCTGCAATGGCGCCTCCAGGCTGTCCCTATTTCTCCAGCCTAACCCTAACCCTAACCCTAACCCTAGAGGATTTTCTGGGGCGCGATGGTGGGAGTAAGCGCCCCCGGGTGGTCGAGACGAGAAAGTGGTGCGAGGGCAGGTGTGTTGGCAGGGCCGCCCTTGCCTTGGCAGCCCCTTTGCAGAGCCCCTGCAATGGCACCTCCAGGCTGTCCCGACTTCTCCAGCCTAACCCTAACCCTAACCCTAACCCTAGAGGATTTTCTGGGTCCCGATGGTGGGAGTAAGCGCCCCTGGGTGGTCGAGACGAGAAAGTGGTGCGAGGGCAGGTGTGTTGGCAGGGCCGCCCTTGCCTTGGCAGCCCCTTTGCAGAGCCCCTGCAATGGCACCTCCAGGCTGTCCCGATTTCTCAAGCCTAACCCTAACCCTAACCCTAACCCTAGAGGATTTTCTGGGGCGCGATGGTGGGAGTAAGCGCCCCCGGGTGGTCGAGACGAGAAAGTGGTGCGAGGGCAGGTGTGTTGGCAGGGCCGCCCTTGCCTTGGCAGCCCCTTTGCAGAGCCCCTGCAATGGCGCCTCCAGGCTGTCCCGATTTCTCCAGCCTAACCCTAACCCTAACCCTAACCCTAGAGGATTTCCGGGGCCCGATGGTGGGAGTAAGCGCCCCCGGGTGGTCGAGACGAGAAAGTGGTGCGAGGGCAGGTGTGTTGGCAGGGCCACCCTTGCCTTGGCAGCCCCTTTGCAGAGCCCCTGCAATGGCGCCTCCAGGCTGTCCCGATTTCTCAAGCCTAACCCTAACCCTAGAGGATTTTCTGGGGCCCGATGGTGGGAGTAAGTGCCCCCGGGTGGTCGAGACGAGAAAGTGGTGCGAGGGCAGGTGTGTTGGCAGGGCCGCCCTTGCCTTGGCAGCCCCTTTGCAGAGCCCCTGCAATGGCGCCTCCAGGCTGTCCTGATTTCTCAAGCCTAACCCTAAGCCTAACCCTAACCCTAGAGGATTTCCGGGGCCCAATGGTGGGAGTAAGTGCCCCCGGGTGGTCGAGACGAGAAAGTGGTGCGAGGGCAGGTGTGTTGGCAGGGCCGCCCTTGCCTTGGCAGCCCCTTTGCAGAGCCCCTGCAATGGCGCCTCCAGGCTGTCCCTATTTCTCCAGCCTAACCCTAACCATAACCCTAACCCTAGAGGATTTCCGGGACCCGATGGTGGGAGTAAGCGCCCCCGGGTGGTCGAGACGAGAAAGTGGTGCGAGGGCAGGTGTGTTGGCAGGGCCGCCCTTGCCTTGGCAGCCCCTTTGCAGAGCCCCTGCAATGGCGCCTCCAGGCTGTCCTGATTTCTCAAGCCTAACCCTAACCCTAACCCTAACCCTAGAGGATTTTCCGGGGCCCGATGGTGGGAGTAAGCGCCCCCGGGTGGTCGAGACGAGAAAGTGGTGCGAGGGCAGGTGTGCTGGCAGGGCCACCCTTGCCTTGGCAGCCCCTTTGCAGAGCCCCTGCAATGGCGCCTCCAGGCTGTCCCTATTTCTCCAGCCTAACCCTAACCCTAACCCTAACCCTAGAGGATTTTCCGGGGCCCAATGGTGGGAGTAAGCGCCCCCGGGTGGTCGAGACGAGAAAGTGGTGCGAGGGCAGGTGTGTTGGCAGGGCCGCCCTTGCCTTGGCAGCCCCTTTGCAGAGCCCCTGCAATGGCGCCTCCAGGCTGTCCCGATTTCTCCAGCCTAACCCTAACCCTAACCCTAACCCTAGAGGATTTCCGGGGCCCAATAGTGGGAGTAAGTGCCCCCGGGTGGTCGAGACGAGAAAGTGGTGCGAGGGCAGGTGTGTTGGCAGGGCCGCCCTTGCCTTGGCAGCCCCTTTGCAGAGCCCCTGCAATGGCACCTCCAGGCTGTCCCTATTTCTCCAGCCTAACCCTAACCCTAACCCTAACCCTAGAGGATTTTCTGGGGCGCGATGGTGGGAGTAAGTGCCCCCGGGTGGTCGAGACGAGAAAGTGGTGCGAGGGCAGGTGTGTTGGCAGGGCCACCCTTGCCTTGGCAGCCCCTTTGCAGAGCCCCTGCAATGGCGCCTCCAGGCTGTCCCAATTTCTCAAGCCTAACCCTAACCCTAACCCTAACCCTAGAGGATTTCCGGGACCCGATGGTGGGAGTAAGCGCCCCCGGGTGGTCGAGACGAGAAAGTGGTGCGAGGGCAGGTGTGTTGGCAGGGCCGCCCTTGCCTTGGCAGCCCCTTTGCAGAGCCCCTGCAATGGCGCCTCCAGGCTGTCCCTATTTCTCAAGCCTAACCCTAAGCCTAACCCTAACCCTAGAGGATTTCCGGGACCCGATGGTGGGAGTAAGCGCCCCCGGGTGGTCGAGACGAGAAAGTGGTGCGAGGGCAGGTGTGTTGGCAGGGCCGCCCTTGCCTTGGCAGCCCCTTTGCAGAGCCCCTGCAATGGCGCCTCCAGGCTGTCCCGATTTCTCAAGCCTAACCCTAACCCTAACCCTAACCCTAGAGGATTTTCTGGGGCCCGATGGTGGGAGTAAGTGCCCCCGGGTGGTCGAGACGAGAAAGTGGTGCGAGGGCAGGTGTGTTGGCAGGGCCGCCCTTGCCTTGGCAGCCCCTTTGCAGAGCCCCTGCAATGGCGCCTCCAGGCTGTCCCTATTTCTCCAGCCTAACCCTAACCCTAACCCTAACCCTAGAGGATTTTCTGGGGCGCGATGGTGGGAGTAAGCACCCCCGGGTGGTCGAGACGAGAAAGTGGTGCGAGGGCAGGTGTGTTGGCAGGGCCACCCTTGCCTTGGCAGCCCCTTTGCAGAGCCCCTGCAATGGCGCCTCCAGGCTGTCCCAATTTCTCAAGCCTAACCCTAACCATAACCCTAACCCTAGAGGATTTTCCGGGGCACGGTGGTGGGAGTAAGTGCCCCCGGGTGGTCGAGACGAGAAAGTGGTGCGAGGGCAGGTGTGTTGGCAGGGCCGCCCTTGCCTTGGCAGCCCCTTTGCAGAGCCCCTGCAATGGCACCTCCAGGCTGTCCCTATTTCTCCAGCCTAACCCTAACCCTAACCCTAACCCTAGAGGATTTTCCGGGACCCGATGGTGGGAGTAAGTGCCCCCGGGTGGTCGAGACGAGAAAGTGGTGCGAGGGCAGGTGTGTTGGCAGGGCCACCCTTGCCTTGGCAGCCCCTTTGCAGAGCCCCTGCAATGGCGCCTCCAGGCTGTCCCAATTTCTCAAGCCTAACCCTAACCCTAACCCTAACCCTAGAGGATTTCCGGGACCCGATGGTGGGAGTAAGCGCCCCCGGGTGGTCGAGACGAGAAAGTGGTGCGAGGGCAGGTGTGTTGGCAGGGCCGCCCTTGCCTTGGCAGCCCCTTTGCAGAGCCCCTGCAATGGCGCCTCCAGGCTGTCCCTATTTCTCAAGCCTAACCCTAAGCCTAACCCTAACCCTAGAGGATTTTCTGGGGCCCGATGGTGGGAGTAAGCGCCCCCGGGTGGTCCAGACGAGAAAGTGGTGCGAGGGCAGGTGTGTTGGCAGGGCCGCCCTTGCCTTGGCAGCCCCTTTGCAGAGCCCCTGCAATGGCGCCTCCAGGCTGTCCCGATTTCTCAAGCCTAACCCTAACCCTAACCCTAACCCTAGAGGATTTTCTGGGGCCCGATGGTGGGAGTAAGCACCCCCGGGTGGTCCAGACGAGAAAGTGGTGCGAGGGCAGGTGTGTTGGCAGGGCCGCCCTTGCCTTGGCAGCCCCTTTGCAGAGCCCCTGCAATGGCGCCTCCAGGCTGTCCCGATTTCTCAAGCCTAACCCTAACCCTAACCCTAACCCTAGAGGATTTTCTGGGGCGCGATGGTGGGAGTAAGCGCCCCCGGGTGGTCCAGACGAGAAAGTGGTGCGAGGGCAGGTGTGTTGGCAGGGCCACCCTTGCCTTGGCAGCCCCTTTACAGAGCCCCTGCAATGGCGCCTCCAGGCTGTCCCGATTTCTCAAGCCTAACCCTAACCCTAGAGGATTTTCTGGGGCGCGATGGTGGGAGTAAGCGCCCCCGGGTGGTCCAGACGAGAAAGTGGTGCGAGGGCAGGTGTGTTGGCAGGGCCGCCCTTGCCTTGGCAGCCCCTTTGCAGAGCCCCTGCAATGGCGCCTCCAGGCTGTCCTGATTTCTCAAGCCTAACCCTAAGCCTAACCCTAACCCTAGAGGATTTCCGGGGCCCAATGGTGGGAGTAAGCGCCCCCGGGTGGTCGAGACGAGAAAGTGGTGCGAGGGCAGGTGTGTTGGCAGGGCCACCCTTGCCTTGGCAGCCCCTTTGCAGAGCCCCTGCAATGGCGCCTCCAGGCTGTCCCAATTTCTCAAGCCTAACCCTAACCATAACCCTAACCCTAGAGGATTTTCCGGGGCACGGTGGTGGGAGTAAGTGCCCCCGGGTGGTCGAGACGAGAAAGTGGTGCGAGGGCAGGTGTGTTGGCAGGGCCGCCCTTGCCTTGGCAGCCCCTTTGCAGAGCCCCTGCAATGGCACCTCCAGGCTGTCCCTATTTCTCCAGCCTAACCCTAACCCTAACCCTAACCCTAGAGGATTTTCCGGGACCCGATGGTGGGAGTAAGTGCCCCCGGGTGGTCGAGACGAGAAAGTGGTGCGAGGGCAGGTGTGTTGGCAGGGCCGCCCTTGCCTTGGCAGCCCCTTTGCAGAGCCCCTGCAATGGCGCCTCCAGGCTGTCCCAATTTCTCAAGCCTAACCCTAACCCTAACCCTAACCCTAGAGGATTTCCGGGACCCGATGGTGGGAGTAAGCGCCCCCGGGTGGTCGAGACGAGAAAGTGGTGCGAGGGCAGGTGTGTTGGCAGGGCCGCCCTTGCCTTGGCAGCCCCTTTGCAGAGCCCCTGCAATGGCGCCTCCAGGCTGTCCTGATTTCTGAAGCCTAACCCTAAGCCTAACCCTAACCCTAGAGGATTTTCTGGGGCCCGATGGTGGGAGTAAGCGCCCCCGGGTGGTCCAGACGAGAAAGTGGTGCGAGGGCAGGTGTGTTGGCAGGGCCACCCTTGCCTTGGCAGCCCCTTTGCAGAGCCCCTGCAATGGCGCCTCCAGGCTGTCCCGATTTCTCCAGCCTAACCCTAACCCTAACCCTAACCGTAGAGGATTTTCTGGGGCCCGATGGTGGGAGTAAGCACCCCCGGGTGGTCGAGACGAGAAAGTGGTGCGAGGGCAGGTGTGTTGGCAGGGCCGCCCTTGCCTTGGCAGCCCCTTTGCAGAGCCCCTGCAATGGCACCTCCAGGCTGTCCCGATTTCTCAAGCCTAACCCTAAGCCTAACCCTAACCCTAGAGGATTTTCCGGGGCCCGATGGTGGGAGTAAGTGCCCCCGGGTGGTCGAGACGAGAAAGTGGTGCGAGGGCAGGTGTGTTGGCAGGGCCGCCCTTGCCTTGGCAGCCCCTTTACAGAGCCCCTGCAATGGCGCCTCCAGGCTGTCCCGATTTCTCCAGCCTAACCCTAACCCTAGAGGATTTTCTGGGGCCCGATGGTGGGAGTAAGCGCCCCCGGGTGGTCGAGACGAGAAAGTGGTGCGAGGGCAGGTGTGTTGGCAGGGCCGCCCTTGCCTTGGCAGCCCCTTTGCAGAGCCCCTGCAATGGCGCCTCCAGGCTGTCCTGATTTCACAAGCCTAACCCTAAGCCTAACCCTAACCCTAGAGGATTTCCGGGGCCCAATGGTGGGAGTAAGCGCCCCCGGGTGGTCGAGACGAGAAAGTGGTGCGAGGGCAGGTGTGTTGGCAGGGCCGCCCTTGCCTTGGCAGCCCCTTTGCAGAGCCCCTGCAATGGCGCCTCCAGGCTGTCCCTATTTCTCAAGCCTAACCCTAACCCTAACCCTAACCCTAGAGGATTTCCGGGACCCGATGGTGGGAGTAAGCGCCCCCGGGTGGTCGAGACGAGAAAGTGGTGCGAGGGCAGGTGTGTTGGCAGGGCCGCCCTTGCCTTGGCAGCCCCTTTGCAGAGCCCCTGCAATGGCGCCTCCAGGCTGTCCTGATTTCTCAAGCCTAACCCTAACCCTAACCCTAACCCTAGAGGATTTTCTGGGGCCCGATGGTGGGAGTAAGCGCCCCCGGGTGGTCGAGACGAGAAAGTGGTGCGAGGGCAGGTGTGTTGGCAGGGCCACCCTTGCCTTGGCAGCCCCTTTGCAGAGCCCCTGCAATGGCGCCTCCAGGCTGTCCCGATTTCTCCAGCCTAACCCTAACCCTAACCCTAACCCTAGAGGATTTTCCGGGGCGCGATGGTGGGAGTAAGCGCCCCCGGGTGGTCGAGACGAGAAAGTGGTGCGAGGGCAGGTGTGTTGGCAGGGCCGCCCTTGCCTTGGCAGCCCCTTTGCAGAGCCCCTGCAATGGCGCCTCCAGGCTGTCCCGATTTCTCAAGCCTAACCCTAACCCTAACCCTAACCCTAGAGGATTTCCGGGGCCCAATGGTGGGAGTAAGTGCCCCCGGGTGGTCGAGACGAGAAAGTGGTGCGAGGGCAGGTGTGTTGGCAGGGCCGCCCTTGCCTTGGCAGCCCCTTTGCAGAGCCCCTGCAATGGCGCCTCCAGGCTGTCCCAATTTCTCAAGCCTAACCCTAACCCTAACCCTAACCCTAGAGGATTTCCGGGACCCGATGGTGGGAGTAAGCGCCCCCGGGTGGTCGAGACGAGAAAGTGGTGCGAGGGCAGGTGTGTTGGCAGGGCCACCCTTGCCTTGGCAGCCCCTTTGCAGAGCCCCTGCAATGGCGCCTCCAGGCTGTCCCGATTTCTCCAGCCTAACCCTAACCCTAACCCTAACCGTAGAGGATTTTCTGGGGCCCGATGGTGGGAGTAAGCACCCCCGGGTGGTCGAGACGAGAAAGTGGTGCGAGGGCAGGTGTGTTGGCAGGGCCGCCCTTGCCTTGGCAGCCCCTTTGCAGAGCCCCTGCAATGGCACCTCCAGGCTGTCCCGATTTCTCAAGCCTAACCCTAAGCCTAACCCTAACCCTAGAGGATTTTCCGGGGCCTGATGGTGGGAGTAAGTGCCCCCGGGTGGTCGAGACGAGAAAGTGGTGCGAGGGCAGGTGTGTTGGCAGGGCCGCCCTTGCCTTGGCAGCCCCTTTGCAGAGCCCCTGCAATGGCGCCTCCAGGCTGTCCCGATTTCTCCAGCCTAACCCTAACCCTAGAGGATTTTCTGGGGCCCGATGGTGGGAGTAAGCGCCCCCGGGTGGTCGAGACGAGAAAGTGGTGCGAGGGCAGGTGTGTTGGCAGGGCCGCCCTTGCCTTGGCAGCCCCTTTGCAGAGCCCCTGCAATGGCGCCTCCAGGCTGTCCTGATTTCACAAGCCTAACCCTAAGCCTAACCCTAACCCTAGAGGATTTCCGGGGCCCAATGGTGGGAGTAAGCGCCCCCGGGTGGTCGAGACGAGAAAGTGGTGCGAGGGCAGGTGTGTTGGCAGGGCCGCCCTTGCCTTGGCAGCCCCTTTGCAGAGCCCCTGCAATGGCGCCTCCAGGCTGTCCCTATTTCTCAAGCCTAACCCTAACCATAACCCTAACCCTAGAGGATTTCCGGGACCCGATGGTGGGAGTAAGCGCCCCCGGGTGGTCGAGACGAGAAAGTGGTGCGAGGGCAGGTGTGTTGGCAGGGCCGCCCTTGCCTTGGCAGCCCCTTTGCAGAGCCCCTGCAATGGCGCCTCCAGGCTGTCCCGATTTCTCAAGCCTAACCCTAACCCTAACCCTAACCCTAGAGGATTTTCTGGGGCCCGATGGTGGGAGTAAGCGCCCCCGGGTGGTCGAGACGAGAAAGTGGTGCGAGGGCAGGTGTGTTGGCAGGGCCACCCTTGCCTTGGCAGCCCCTTTGCAGAGCCCCTGCAATGGCGCC
Source organism: Struthio camelus (assembly GCF_040807025.1). Taxonomy (NCBI): domain Eukaryota; kingdom Metazoa; phylum Chordata; class Aves; order Struthioniformes; family Struthionidae; genus Struthio; species Struthio camelus. The sequence goes on from NC_090981.1 coordinate 27,267,494, forward strand.
TCCAGGCTGTCCCGATTTCTCCAGCCTAACCCTAACCCTAACCCTAACCCTAGAGGATTTTCCGGGGCGCGATGGTGGGAGTAAGCGCCCCCGGGTGGTCGAGACGAGAAAGTGGTGCGAGGGCAGGTGTGTTGGCAGGGCCGCCCTTGCCTTGGCAGCCCCTTTGCAGAGCCCCTGCAATGGCGCCTCCAGGCTGTCCCGATTTCTCAAGCCTAACCCTAACCCTAACCCTAACCCTAGAGGATTTCCGGGGCCCAATGGTGGGAGTAAGTGCCCCCGGGTGGTCGAGACGAGAAAGTGGTGCGAGGGCAGGTGTGTTGGCAGGGCCGCCCTTGCCTTGGCAGCCCCTTTGCAGAGCCCCTGCAATGGCGCCTCCAGGCTGTCCCAATTTCTCAAGCCTAACCCTAACCCTAACCCTAACCCTAGAGGATTTCCGGGACCCGATGGTGGGAGTAAGCGCCCCCGGGTGGTCGAGACGAGAAAGTGGTGCGAGGGCAGGTGTGTTGGCAGGGCCGCCCTTGCCTTGGCAGCCCCTTTGCAGAGCCCCTGCAATGGCGCCTCCAGGCTGTCCCTATTTCTCAAGCCTAACCCTAAGCCTAACCCTAACCCTAGAGGATTTCCGGGACCCGATGGTGGGAGTAAGCGCCCCCGGGTGGTCCAGACGAGAAAGTGGTGCGAGGGCAGGTGTGTTGGCAGGGCCGCCCTTGCCTTGGCAGCCCCTTTGCAGAGCCCCTGCAATGGCACCTCCAGGCTGTCCCGACTTCTCCAGCCTAACCCTAACCCTAACCCTAACCCTAGAGGATTTTCTGGGGCCCGATGGTGGGAGTAAGCGCCCCTGGGTGGTCGAGACGAGAAAGTGGTGCGAGGGCAGGTGTGTTGGCAGGGCCGCCCTTGCCTTGGCAGCCCCTTTGCAGAGCCCCTGCAATGGCACCTCCAGGCTGTCCCGATTTCTCAAGCCTAACCCTAACCCTAACCCTAACCCTAGAGGATTTTCTGGGGCGCGATGGTGGGAGTAAGCGCCCCCGGGTGGTCGAGACGAGAAAGTGGTGCGAGGGCAGGTGTGTTGGCAGGGCCGCCCTTGCCTTGGCAGCCCCTTTGCAGAGCCCCTGCAATGGCGCCTCCAGGCTGTCCCGATTTCTCCAGCCTAACCCTAACCCTAACCCTAACCCTAGAGGATTTCCGGGGCCCGATGGTGGGAGTAAGCGCCCCCGGGTGGTCGAGACGAGAAAGTGGTGCGAGGGCAGGTGTGTTGGCAGGGCCACCCTTGCCTTGGCAGCCCCTTTGCAGAGCCCCTGCAATGGCGCCTCCAGGCTGTCCCGATTTCTCAAGCCTAACCCTAACCCTAGAGGATTTTCTGGGGCCCGATGGTGGGAGTAAGTGCCCCCGGGTGGTCGAGACGAGAAAGTGGTGCGAGGGCAGGTGTGTTGGCAGGGCCGCCCTTGCCTTGGCAGCCCCTTTGCAGAGCCCCTGCAATGGCGCCTCCAGGCTGTCCTGATTTCTCAAGCCTAACCCTAAGCCTAACCCTAACCCTAGAGGATTTCCGGGGCCCAATGGTGGGAGTAAGTGCCCCCGGGTGGTCGAGACGAGAAAGTGGTGCGAGGGCAGGTGTGTTGGCAGGGCCGCCCTTGCCTTGGCAGCCCCTTTGCAGAGCCCCTGCAATGGCGCCTCCAGGCTGTCCCTATTTCTCCAGCCTAACCCTAACCATAACCCTAACCCTAGAGGATTTCCGGGACCCGATGGTGGGAGTAAGCGCCCCCGGGTGGTCGAGACGAGAAAGTGGTGCGAGGGCAGGTGTGTTGGCAGGGCCGCCCTTGCCTTGGCAGCCCCTTTGCAGAGCCCCTGCAATGGCGCCTCCAGGCTGTCCTGATTTCTCAAGCCTAACCCTAACCCTAACCCTAACCCTAGAGGATTTTCCGGGGCCCGATGGTGGGAGTAAGCGCCCCCGGGTGGTCGAGACGAGAAAGTGGTGCGAGGGCAGGTGTGCTGGCAGGGCCACCCTTGCCTTGGCAGCCCCTTTGCAGAGCCCCTGCAATGGCGCCTCCAGGCTGTCCCTATTTCTCCAGCCTAACCCTAACCCTAACCCTAACCCTAGAGGATTTTCCGGGGCCCAATGGTGGGAGTAAGCGCCCCCGGGTGGTCGAGACGAGAAAGTGGTGCGAGGGCAGGTGTGTTGGCAGGGCCGCCCTTGCCTTGGCAGCCCCTTTGCAGAGCCCCTGCAATGGCGCCTCCAGGCTGTCCCGATTTCTCCAGCCTAACCCTAACCCTAACCCTAACCCTAGAGGATTTCCGGGGCCCAATAGTGGGAGTAAGTGCCCCCGGGTGGTCGAGACGAGAAAGTGGTGCGAGGGCAGGTGTGTTGGCAGGGCCGCCCTTGCCTTGGCAGCCCCTTTGCAGAGCCCCTGCAATGGCACCTCCAGGCTGTCCCTATTTCTCCAGCCTAACCCTAACCCTAACCCTAACCCTAGAGGATTTTCTGGGGCGCGATGGTGGGAGTAAGTGCCCCCGGGTGGTCGAGACGAGAAAGTGGTGCGAGGGCAGGTGTGTTGGCAGGGCCACCCTTGCCTTGGCAGCCCCTTTGCAGAGCCCCTGCAATGGCGCCTCCAGGCTGTCCCAATTTCTCAAGCCTAACCCTAACCCTAACCCTAACCCTAGAGGATTTCCGGGACCCGATGGTGGGAGTAAGCGCCCCCGGGTGGTCGAGACGAGAAAGTGGTGCGAGGGCAGGTGTGTTGGCAGGGCCGCCCTTGCCTTGGCAGCCCCTTTGCAGAGCCCCTGCAATGGCGCCTCCAGGCTGTCCCTATTTCTCAAGCCTAACCCTAAGCCTAACCCTAACCCTAGAGGATTTCCGGGACCCGATGGTGGGAGTAAGCGCCCCCGGGTGGTCGAGACGAGAAAGTGGTGCGAGGGCAGGTGTGTTGGCAGGGCCGCCCTTGCCTTGGCAGCCCCTTTGCAGAGCCCCTGCAATGGCGCCTCCAGGCTGTCCCGATTTCTCAAGCCTAACCCTAACCCTAACCCTAACCCTAGAGGATTTTCTGGGGCCCGATGGTGGGAGTAAGTGCCCCCGGGTGGTCGAGACGAGAAAGTGGTGCGAGGGCAGGTGTGTTGGCAGGGCCGCCCTTGCCTTGGCAGCCCCTTTGCAGAGCCCCTGCAATGGCGCCTCCAGGCTGTCCCTATTTCTCCAGCCTAACCCTAACCCTAACCCTAACCCTAGAGGATTTTCTGGGGCGCGATGGTGGGAGTAAGCACCCCCGGGTGGTCGAGACGAGAAAGTGGTGCGAGGGCAGGTGTGTTGGCAGGGCCACCCTTGCCTTGGCAGCCCCTTTGCAGAGCCCCTGCAATGGCGCCTCCAGGCTGTCCCAATTTCTCAAGCCTAACCCTAACCATAACCCTAACCCTAGAGGATTTTCCGGGGCACGGTGGTGGGAGTAAGTGCCCCCGGGTGGTCGAGACGAGAAAGTGGTGCGAGGGCAGGTGTGTTGGCAGGGCCGCCCTTGCCTTGGCAGCCCCTTTGCAGAGCCCCTGCAATGGCACCTCCAGGCTGTCCCTATTTCTCCAGCCTAACCCTAACCCTAACCCTAACCCTAGAGGATTTTCCGGGACCCGATGGTGGGAGTAAGTGCCCCCGGGTGGTCGAGACGAGAAAGTGGTGCGAGGGCAGGTGTGTTGGCAGGGCCACCCTTGCCTTGGCAGCCCCTTTGCAGAGCCCCTGCAATGGCGCCTCCAGGCTGTCCCAATTTCTCAAGCCTAACCCTAACCCTAACCCTAACCCTAGAGGATTTCCGGGACCCGATGGTGGGAGTAAGCGCCCCCGGGTGGTCGAGACGAGAAAGTGGTGCGAGGGCAGGTGTGTTGGCAGGGCCGCCCTTGCCTTGGCAGCCCCTTTGCAGAGCCCCTGCAATGGCGCCTCCAGGCTGTCCCTATTTCTCAAGCCTAACCCTAAGCCTAACCCTAACCCTAGAGGATTTTCTGGGGCCCGATGGTGGGAGTAAGCGCCCCCGGGTGGTCCAGACGAGAAAGTGGTGCGAGGGCAGGTGTGTTGGCAGGGCCGCCCTTGCCTTGGCAGCCCCTTTGCAGAGCCCCTGCAATGGCGCCTCCAGGCTGTCCCGATTTCTCAAGCCTAACCCTAACCCTAACCCTAACCCTAGAGGATTTTCTGGGGCCCGATGGTGGGAGTAAGCACCCCCGGGTGGTCCAGACGAGAAAGTGGTGCGAGGGCAGGTGTGTTGGCAGGGCCGCCCTTGCCTTGGCAGCCCCTTTGCAGAGCCCCTGCAATGGCGCCTCCAGGCTGTCCCGATTTCTCAAGCCTAACCCTAACCCTAACCCTAACCCTAGAGGATTTTCTGGGGCGCGATGGTGGGAGTAAGCGCCCCCGGGTGGTCGAGACGAGAAAGTGGTGCGAGGGCAGGTGTGTTGGCAGGGCCACCCTTGCCTTGGCAGCCCCTTTACAGAGCCCCTGCAATGGCGCCTCCAGGCTGTCCCGATTTCTCAAGCCTAACCCTAACCCTAGAGGATTTTCTGGGGCGCGATGGTGGGAGTAAGCGCCCCCGGGTGGTCCAGACGAGAAAGTGGTGCGAGGGCAGGTGTGTTGGCAGGGCCGCCCTTGCCTTGGCAGCCCCTTTGCAGAGCCCCTGCAATGGCGCCTCCAGGCTGTCCTGATTTCTCAAGCCTAACCCTAAGCCTAACCCTAACCCTAGAGGATTTCCGGGGCCCAATGGTGGGAGTAAGCGCCCCCGGGTGGTCGAGACGAGAAAGTGGTGCGAGGGCAGGTGTGTTGGCAGGGCCACCCTTGCCTTGGCAGCCCCTTTGCAGAGCCCCTGCAATGGCGCCTCCAGGCTGTCCCAATTTCTCAAGCCTAACCCTAACCATAACCCTAACCCTAGAGGATTTTCCGGGGCACGGTGGTGGGAGTAAGTGCCCCCGGGTGGTCGAGACGAGAAAGTGGTGCGAGGGCAGGTGTGTTGGCAGGGCCGCCCTTGCCTTGGCAGCCCCTTTGCAGAGCCCCTGCAATGGCACCTCCAGGCTGTCCCTATTTCTCCAGCCTAACCCTAACCCTAACCCTAACCCTAGAGGATTTTCCGGGACCCGATGGTGGGAGTAAGTGCCCCCGGGTGGTCGAGACGAGAAAGTGGTGCGAGGGCAGGTGTGTTGGCAGGGCCGCCCTTGCCTTGGCAGCCCCTTTGCAGAGCCCCTGCAATGGCGCCTCCAGGCTGTCCCAATTTCTCAAGCCTAACCCTAACCCTAACCCTAACCCTAGAGGATTTCCGGGACCCGATGGTGGGAGTAAGCGCCCCCGGGTGGTCGAGACGAGAAAGTGGTGCGAGGGCAGGTGTGTTGGCAGGGCCGCCCTTGCCTTGGCAGCCCCTTTGCAGAGCCCCTGCAATGGCGCCTCCAGGCTGTCCTGATTTCTGAAGCCTAACCCTAAGCCTAACCCTAACCCTAGAGGATTTTCTGGGGCCCGATGGTGGGAGTAAGCGCCCCCGGGTGGTCCAGACGAGAAAGTGGTGCGAGGGCAGGTGTGTTGGCAGGGCCACCCTTGCCTTGGCAGCCCCTTTGCAGAGCCCCTGCAATGGCGCCTCCAGGCTGTCCCGATTTCTCCAGCCTAACCCTAACCCTAACCCTAACCGTAGAGGATTTTCTGGGGCCCGATGGTGGGAGTAAGCACCCCCGGGTGGTCGAGACGAGAAAGTGGTGCGAGGGCAGGTGTGTTGGCAGGGCCGCCCTTGCCTTGGCAGCCCCTTTGCAGAGCCCCTGCAATGGCACCTCCAGGCTGTCCCGATTTCTCAAGCCTAACCCTAAGCCTAACCCTAACCCTAGAGGATTTTCCGGGGCCCGATGGTGGGAGTAAGTGCCCCCGGGTGGTCGAGACGAGAAAGTGGTGCGAGGGCAGGTGTGTTGGCAGGGCCGCCCTTGCCTTGGCAGCCCCTTTACAGAGCCCCTGCAATGGCGCCTCCAGGCTGTCCCGATTTCTCCAGCCTAACCCTAACCCTAGAGGATTTTCTGGGGCCCGATGGTGGGAGTAAGCGCCCCCGGGTGGTCGAGACGAGAAAGTGGTGCGAGGGCAGGTGTGTTGGCAGGGCCGCCCTTGCCTTGGCAGCCCCTTTGCAGAGCCCCTGCAATGGCGCCTCCAGGCTGTCCTGATTTCACAAGCCTAACCCTAAGCCTAACCCTAACCCTAGAGGATTTCCGGGGCCCAATGGTGGGAGTAAGCGCCCCCGGGTGGTCGAGACGAGAAAGTGGTGCGAGGGCAGGTGTGTTGGCAGGGCCGCCCTTGCCTTGGCAGCCCCTTTGCAGAGCCCCTGCAATGGCGCCTCCAGGCTGTCCCTATTTCTCAAGCCTAACCCTAACCCTAACCCTAACCCTAGAGGATTTCCGGGACCCGATGGTGGGAGTAAGCGCCCCCGGGTGGTCGAGACGAGAAAGTGGTGCGAGGGCAGGTGTGTTGGCAGGGCCGCCCTTGCCTTGGCAGCCCCTTTGCAGAGCCCCTGCAATGGCGCCTCCAGGCTGTCCTGATTTCTCAAGCCTAACCCTAACCCTAACCCTAACCCTAGAGGATTTTCTGGGGCCCGATGGTGGGAGTAAGCGCCCCCGGGTGGTCGAGACGAGAAAGTGGTGCGAGGGCAGGTGTGTTGGCAGGGCCACCCTTGCCTTGGCAGCCCCTTTGCAGAGCCCCTGCAATGGCGCCTCCAGGCTGTCCCGATTTCTCCAGCCTAACCCTAACCCTAACCCTAACCCTAGAGGATTTTCCGGGGCGCGATGGTGGGAGTAAGCGCCCCCGGGTGGTCGAGACGAGAAAGTGGTGCGAGGGCAGGTGTGTTGGCAGGGCCGCCCTTGCCTTGGCAGCCCCTTTGCAGAGCCCCTGCAATGGCGCCTCCAGGCTGTCCCGATTTCTCAAGCCTAACCCTAACCCTAACCCTAACCCTAGAGGATTTCCGGGGCCCAATGGTGGGAGTAAGTGCCCCCGGGTGGTCGAGACGAGAAAGTGGTGCGAGGGCAGGTGTGTTGGCAGGGCCGCCCTTGCCTTGGCAGCCCCTTTGCAGAGCCCCTGCAATGGCGCCTCCAGGCTGTCCCAATTTCTCAAGCCTAACCCTAACCCTAACCCTAACCCTAGAGGATTTCCGGGACCCGATGGTGGGAGTAAGCGCCCCCGGGTGGTCGAGACGAGAAAGTGGTGCGAGGGCAGGTGTGTTGGCAGGGCCACCCTTGCCTTGGCAGCCCCTTTGCAGAGCCCCTGCAATGGCGCCTCCAGGCTGTCCCGATTTCTCCAGCCTAACCCTAACCCTAACCCTAACCGTAGAGGATTTTCTGGGGCCCGATGGTGGGAGTAAGCACCCCCGGGTGGTCGAGACGAGAAAGTGGTGCGAGGGCAGGTGTGTTGGCAGGGCCGCCCTTGCCTTGGCAGCCCCTTTGCAGAGCCCCTGCAATGGCACCTCCAGGCTGTCCCGATTTCTCAAGCCTAACCCTAAGCCTAACCCTAACCCTAGAGGATTTTCCGGGGCCCGATGGTGGGAGTAAGTGCCCCCGGGTGGTCGAGACGAGAAAGTGGTGCGAGGGCAGGTGTGTTGGCAGGGCCGCCCTTGCCTTGGCAGCCCCTTTACAGAGCCCCTGCAATGGCGCCTCCAGGCTGTCCCGATTTCTCCAGCCTAACCCTAACCCTAGAGGATTTTCTGGGGCCCGATGGTGGGAGTAAGCGCCCCCGGGTGGTCGAGACGAGAAAGTGGTGCGAGGGCAGGTGTGTTGGCAGGGCCGCCCTTGCCTTGGCAGCCCCTTTGCAGAGCCCCTGCAATGGCGCCTCCAGGCTGTCCTGATTTCACAAGCCTAACCCTAAGCCTAACCCTAACCCTAGAGGATTTCCGGGGCCCAATGGTGGGAGTAAGCGCCCCCGGGTGGTCGAGACGAGAAAGTGGTGCGAGGGCAGGTGTGTTGGCAGGGCCGCCCTTGCCTTGGCAGCCCCTTTGCAGAGCCCCTGCAATGGCGCCTCCAGGCTGTCCCTATTTCTCAAGCCTAACCCTAACCATAACCCTAACCCTAGAGGATTTCCGGGACCCGATGGTGGGAGTAAGCGCCCCCGGGTGGTCGAGACGAGAAAGTGGTGCGAGGGCAGGTGTGTTGGCAGGGCCGCCCTTGCCTTGGCAGCCCCTTTGCAGAGCCCCTGCAATGGCGCCTCCAGGCTGTCCCGATTTCTCAAGCCTAACCCTAACCCTAACCCTAACCCTAGAGGATTTTCTGGGGCCCGATGGTGGGAGTAAGCGCCCCCGGGTGGTCGAGACGAGAAAGTGGTGCGAGGGCAGGTGTGTTGGCAGGGCCACCCTTGCCTTGGCAGCCCCTTTGCAGAGCCCCTGCAATGGCGCCTCCAGGCTGTCCCGATTTCTCCAGCCTAACCCTAACCCTAACCCTAACCCTAGAGGATTTTCCGGGGCGCGATGGTGGGAGTAAGCGCCCCCGGGTGGTCGAGACGAGAAAGTGGTGCGAGGGCAGGTGTGTTGGCAGGGCCGCCCTTGCCTTGGCAGCCCCTTTGCAGAGCCCCTGCAATGGCGCCTCCAGGCTGTCCCGATTTCTCAAGCCTAACCCTAACCCTAACCCTAACCCTAGAGGATTTCCGGGGCCCAATGGTGGGAGTAAGTGCCCCCGGGTGGTCGAGACGAGAAAGTGGTGCGAGGGCAGGTGTGTTGGCAGGGCCGCCCTTGCCTTGGCAGCCCCTTTGCAGAGCCCCTGCAATGGCGCCTCCAGGCTGTCCCAATTTCTCAAGCCTAACCCTAACCCTAACCCTAACCCTAGAGGATTTCCGGGACCCGATGGTGGGAGTAAGCGCCCCCGGGTGGTCGAGACGAGAAAGTGGTGCGAGGGCAGGTGTGTTGGCAGGGCCGCCCTTGCCTTGGCAGCCCCTTTGCAGAGCCCCTGCAATGGCGCCTCCAGGCTGTCCCTATTTCTCAAGCCTAACCCTAAGCCTAACCCTAACCCTAGAGGATTTCCGGGACCCGATGGTGGGAGTAAGCGCCCCCGGGTGGTCCAGACGAGAAAGTGGTGCGAGGGCAGGTGTGTTGGCAGGGCCGCCCTTGCCTTGGCAGCCCCTTTGCAGAGCCCCTGCAATGGCGCCTCCAGGCTGTCCCGATTTCTCAAGCCTAACCCTAAGCCTAACCCTAACCCTAGAGGATTTTCCGGGACCCGATGGTGGGAGTAAGTGCCCCCGGGTGGTCGAGACGAGAAAGTGGTGCGAGGGCAGGTGTGTTGGCAGGGCCACCCTTGCCTTGGCAGCCCCTTTGCAGAGCCCCTGCAATGGCGCCTCCAGGCTGTCCCTATTTCTCCAGCCTAACCCTAACCCTAACCCTAACCCTAGAGGATTTTCTGGGGCGCGATGGTGGGAGTAAGTGCCCCCGGGTGGTCGAGACGAGAAAGTGGTGCGAGGGCAGGTGTGTTGGCAGGGCCACCCTTGCCTTGGCAGCCCCTTTGCAGAGCCCCTGCAATGGCGCCTCCAGGCTGTCCCTATTTCTCAAGCCTAACCCTAACCATAACCCTAACCCTAGAGGATTTCCGGGACCCGATGGTGGGAGTAAGCGCCCCCGGGTGGTCGAGACGAGAAAGTGGTGCGAGGGCAGGTGTGTTGGCAGGGCCGCCCTTGCCTTGGCAGCCCCTTTGCAGAGCCCCTGCAATGGCGCCTCCAGGCTGTCCTGATTTCTGAAGCCTAACCCTAACCCTAACCCTAACCCTAGAGGATTTTCTGGGGCCCGATGGTGGGAGTAAGCGCCCCCGGGTGGTCGAGACGAGAAAGTGGTGCGAGGGCAGGTGTGCTGGCAGGGCCGCCCTTGCCTTGGCAGCCCCTTTGCAGAGCCCCTGCAATGGCGCCTCCAGGCTGTCCCGATTTCTCCAGCCTAACCCTAACCCTAACCCTAACCCTAGAGGATTTTCCGGGGCGCGATGGTGGGAGTAAGCGCCCCCGGGTGGTCGAGACGAGAAAGTGGTGCGAGGGCAGGTGTGTTGGCAGGGCCGCCCTTGCCTTGGCAGCCCCTTTGCAGAGCCCCTGCAATGGCGCCTCCAGGCTGTCCCGATTTCTCCAGCCTAACCCTAACCCTAACCCTAACCCTAGAGGATTTCCGGGGCCCAATGGTGGGAGTAAGTGCCCCCGGGTGGTCGAGACGAGAAAGTGGTGCGAGGGCAGGTGTGTTGGCAGGGCCGCCCTTGCCTTGGCAGCCCCTTTGCAGAGCCCCTGCAATGGCACCTCCAGGCTGTCCCTATTTCTCCAGCCTAACCCTAAGCCTAACCCTAACCCTAGAGGATTTCCGGGACCCGATGGTGGGAGTAAGCGCCCCCGGGTGGTCGAGACGAGAAAGTGGTGCGAGGGCAGGTGTGTTGGCAGGGCCGCCCTTGCCTTGGCAGCCCCTTTGCAGAGCCCCTGCAATGGCGCCTCCAGGCTGTCCCTATTTCTCAAGCCTAACCCTAAGCCTAACCCTAACCCTAGAGGATTTTCTGGGGCGCGATGGTGGGAGTAAGCACCCCCGGGTGGTCGAGACGAGAAAGTGGTGCGAGGGCAGGTGTGTTGGCAGGGCCGCCCTTGCCTTGGCAGCCCCTTTGCAGAGCCCCTGCAATGGCGCCTCCAGGCTGTCCTGATTTCTCAAGCCTAACCCTAACCCTAACCCTAACCCTAGAGGATTTTCCGGGGCCCAATGGTGGGAGTAAGTGCCCCCGGGTGGTCGAGACGAGAAAGTGGTGCGAGGGCAGGTGTGTTGGCAGGGCCGCCCTTGCCTTGGCAGCCCCTTTACAGAGCCCCTGCAATGGCGCCTCCAGGCTGTCCCGATTTCTCAAGCCTAACCCTAACCCTAACCCTAACCCTAGAGGATTTCCGGGGCCCGATGGTGGGAGTAAGTGCCCCCGGGTGGTCGAGACGAGAAAGTGGTGCGAGGGCAGGTGTGTTGGCAGGGCCGCCCTTGCCTTGGCAGCCCCTTTGCAGAGCCCCTGCAATGGCGCCTCCAGGCTGTCCCGATTTCTCCAGCCTAACCCTAACCCTAACCCTAACCCTAGAGGATTTTCCGGGGCCCGATGGTGGGAGTAAGCGCCCCCGGGTGGTCGAGACGAGAAAGTGGTGCGAGGGCAGGTGTGTTGGCAGGGCCGCCCTTGCCTTGGCAGCCCCTTTGCAGAGCCCCTGCAATGGCGCCTCCAGGCTGTCCCGATTTCTCCAGCCTAACCCTAACCCTAACCCTAACCCTAGAGGATTTTCTGGGGCGCGATGGTGGGAGTAAGCGCCCCCGGGTGGTCGAGACGAGAAAGTGGTGCGAGGGCAGGTGTGTTGGCAGGGCCGCCCTTGCCTTGGCAGCCCCTTTGCAGAGCCCCTGCAATGGCGCCTCCAGGCTGTCCCGATTTCTCCAGCCTAACCCTAAGCCTAACCCTAACCCTAGAGGATTTTCCGGGGCCCGATGGTGGGAGTAAGCGCCCCCGGGTGGTCGAGACGAGAAAGTGGTGCGAGGGCAGGTGTGTTGGCAGGGCCGCCCTTGCCTTGGCAGCCCCTTTGCAGAGCCCCTGCAATGGCGCCTCCAGGCTGTCCCTATTTCTCAAGCCTAACCCTAAGCCTAACCCTAACCCTAGAGGATTTTCCGGGACTCGATGGTGGGAGTAAGCGCCCCCGGGTGGTCGAGACGAGAAAGTGGTGCGAGGGCAGGTGTGTTGGCAGGGCCGCCCTTGCCTTGGCAGCCCCTTTGCAGAGCCCCTGCAATGGCGCCTCCAGGCTGTCCCGATTTCTCCAGCCTAACCCTAACCCTAACCCTAACCCTAGAGGATTTTCTGGGGCGCGATGGTGGGAGTAAGCGCCCCCGGGTGGTCGAGACGAGCAAGTGGTGCGAGGGCAGGTGTGTTGGCAGGGCCGCCCTTGCCTTGGCAGCCCCTTTGCAGAGCCCCTGCAATGGCGCCTCCAGGCTGTCCCGATTTCTCAAGCCTAACCCTAACCCTAACCCTAACCCTAGAGGATTTTCCGGGGCCCGATGGTGGGAGTAAGCGCCCCCGGGTGGTCGAGACGAGAAAGTGGTGCGAGGGCAGGTGTGTTGGCAGGGCCGCCCTTGCCTTGGCAGCCCCTTTGCAGAGCCCCTGCAATGGCGCCTCCAGGCTGTCCCGATTTCTCCAGCCTAACCCTAACCCTAACCCTAACCCTAGAGGATTTTCTGGGGCGCGATGGTGGGAGTAAGCGCCCCCGGGCGGTCGAGACGAGAAAGTGGTGCGAGGGCAGGTGTGTTGGCAGGGCCGCCCTTGCCTTGGCAGCCCCTTTGCAGAGCCCCTGCAATGGCGCCTCCAGGCTGTCCCGATTTCTCCAGCCTAACCCTAAGCCTAACCCTAACCCTAGAGGATTTTCCGGGGCCCGATGGTGGGAGTAAGTGCCCCCGGGTGGTCGAGACGAGCAAGTGGTGCGAGGGCAGGTGTGTTGGCAGGGCCGCCCTTGCCTTGGCAGCCCCTTTGCAGAGCCCCTGCAATGGCGCCTCCAGGCTGTCCCGATTTCTCAAGCCTAACCCTAACCCTAACCCTAACCCTAGAGGATTTCCGGGACCCGATGGTGGGAGTAAGTGCCCCCGGGTGGTCGAGACGAGCAAGTGGTGCGAGGGCAGGTGTGTTGGCAGGGCCGCCCTTGCCTTGGCAGCCCCTTTGCAGAGCCCCTGCAATGGCGCCTCCAGGCTGTCCCTATTTCTCCAGCCTAACCCTAACCCTAACCCTAACCCTAGAGGATTTCCGGGGCCCAATGGTGGGAGTAAGTGCCCCCGGGTGGTCGAGACGAGAAAGTGGTGCGAGGGCAGGTGTGTTGGCAGGGCCACCCTTGCCTTGGCAGCCCCTTTGCAGAGCCCCTGCAATGGCGCCTCCAGGCTGTCCCGATTTCTCCAGCCTAACCCTAACCCTAACCCTAGAGGATTTCCGGGGCCCAATGGTGGGAGTAAGCGCCCCCGGGTGGTCGAGACGAGAAAGTGGTGCGAGGGCAGGTGTGTTGGCAGGGCCGCCCTTGCCTTGGCAGCCCCTTTGCAGAGCCCCTGCAATGGCGCCTCCAGGCTGTCCCGATTTCTCCAGCCTAACCCTAAGCCTAACCCTAACCCTAGAGGATTTCCGGGGTCCAATGGTGGGAGTAAGTGCCCCCGGGTGGTCGAGACGAGAAAGTGGTGCGAGGGCAGGTGTGTTGGCAGGGCCGCCCTTGCCTTGGCAGCCCCTTTGCAGAGCCCCTGCAATGGCGCCTCCAGGCTGTCCCGATTTCTCCAGCCTAACCCTAACCCTAACCCTAGAGGATTCCCGGGGCCCAATGGTGGGAGTAAGTGCCCCCGGGTGGTCGAGACGAGAAAGTGGTGCGAGGGCAGGTGTGTTGGCAGGGCCGCCCTTGCCTTGGCAGCCCCTTTGCAGAGCCCCTGCAATGGCGCCTCCAGGCTGTCCCTATTTCTCCAGCCTAACCCTAAGCCTAACCCTAACCCTAGAGGATTTTCTGGGGCCCGATGGTGGGAGTAAGCGCCCCCGGGTGGTCCAGACGAGAAAGTGGTGCGAGGGCAGGTGTGTTGGCAGGGCCGCCCTTGCCTTGGCAGCCCCTTTGCAGAGCCCCTGCAATGGCGCCTCCAGGCTGTCCCAATTTCTCCAGCCTAACCCTAAGCCTAACCCTAACCCTAGAGGATTTTCCGGGACCCGATGGTGGGAGTAAGCGCCCCCGGGTGGTCGAGACGAGAAAGTGGTGCGAGGGCAGGTGTGTTGGCAGGGCCGCCCTTGCCTTGGCAGCCCCTTTGCAGAGCCCCTGCAATGGCGCCTCCAGGCTGTCCCGATTTCTCCAGCCTAACCCTAACCCTAACCCTAACCCTAGAGGATTTCCGGGGCCCGATGGTGGGAGTAAGCGCCCCCGGGTGGTCCAGACGAGAAAGTGGTGCGAGGGCAGGTGTGTTGGCAGGGCCGCCCTTGCCTTGGCAGCCCCTTTGCAGAGCCCCTGCAATGGCGCCTCCAGGCTGTCCCTATTTCTCAAGCCTAACCCTAACCCTAACCCTAACCCTAGAGGATTTTCTGGGGCGCGATGGTGGGAGTAAGCGCCCCCGGGTGGTCCAGACGAGAAAGTGGTGCGAGGGCAGGTGTGTTGGCAGGGCCACCCTTGCCTTGGCAGCCCCTTTGCAGAGCCCCTGCAATGGCGCCTCCAGGCTGTCCCGATTTCTCCAGCCTAACCCTAACCCTAACCCTAACCCTAGAGGATTTTCCGGGGCGCGATGGTGGGAGTAAGCGCCCCCGGGTGGTCGAGACGAGAAAGTGGTGCGAGGGCAGGTGTGTTGGCAGGGCCGCCCTTGCCTTGGCAGCCCCTTTGCAGAGCCCCTGCAATGGCACCTCCAGGCTGTCCCGATTTCTCCAGCCTAACCCTAAGCCTAACCCTAACCCTAGAGGATTTTCTGGGTCCCGATGGTGGGAGTAAGCGCCCCTGGGTGGTCGAGACGAGAAAGTGGTGCGAGGGCAGGTGTGTTGGCAGGGCCGCCCTTGCCTTGGCAGCCCCTTTGCAGAGCCCCTGCAATGGCACCTCCAGGCTGTCCCGATTTCTCAAGCCTAACCCTAACCCTAACCCTAACCCTAGAGGATTTTCTGGGGCGCGATGGTGGGAGTAAGCGCCCCCGGGTGGTCGAGACGAGAAAGTGGTGCGAGGGCAGGTGTGTTGGCAGGGCCGCCCTTGCCTTGGCAGCCCCTTTGCAGAGCCCCTGCAATGGCGCCTCCAGGCTGTCCCGATTTCTCCAGCCTAACCCTAACCCTAACCCTAACCCTAGAGGATTTCCGGGGCCCGATGGTGGGAGTAAGCGCCCCCGGGTGGTCGAGACGAGAAAGTGGTGCGAGGGCAGGTGTGTTGGCAGGGCCACCCTTGCCTTGGCAGCCCCTTTGCAGAGCCCCTGCAATGGCGCCTCCAGGCTGTCCCGATTTCTCAAGCCTAACCCTAACCCTAGAGGATTTCCGGGACCCGATGGTGGGAGTAAGCGCCCCCGGGTGGTCGAGACGAGAAAGTGGTGCGAGGGCAGGTGTGTTGGCAGGGCCGCCCTTGCCTTGGCAGCCCCTTTGCAGAGCCCCTGCAATGGCGCCTCCAGGCTGTCCCTATTTCTCAAGCCTAACCCTAAGCCTAACCCTAACCCTAGAGGATTTCCGGGACCCGATGGTGGGAGTAAGCGCCCCCGGGTGGTCCAGACGAGAAAGTGGTGCGAGGGCAGGTGTGTTGGCAGGGCCGCCCTTGCCTTGGCAGCCCCTTTGCAGAGCCCCTGCAATGGCGCCTCCAGGCTGTCCCGATTTCTCAAGCCTAACCCTAAGCCTAACCCTAACCCTAGAGGATTTTCTGGGGCCCGATGGTGGGAGTAAGTGCCCCCGGGTGGTCGAGACGAGAAAGTGGTGCGAGGGCAGGTGTGTTGGCAGGGCCACCCTTGCCTTGGCAGCCCCTTTGCAGAGCCCCTGCAATGGCGCCTCCAGGCTGTCCCTATTTCTCCAGCCTAACCCTAACCCTAACCCTAACCCTAGAGGATTTTCTGGGGCCCGATGGTGGGAGTAAGCACCCCCGGGTGGTCGAGACGAGAAAGTGGTGCGAGGGCAGGTGTGTTGGCAGGGCCGCCCTTGCCTTGGCAGCCCCTTTGCAGAGCCCCTGCAATGGCGCCTCCAGGCTGTCCCGATTTCTCCAGCCTAACCCTAAGCCTAACCCTAACCCTAGAGGATTTTCCGGGGCCCGATGGTGGGAGTAAGTGCCCCCGGGTGGTCGAGACGAGAAAGTGGTGCGAGGGCAGGTGTGTTGGCAGGGCCGCCCTTGCCTTGGCAGCCCCTTTACAGAGCCCCTGCAATGGCGCCTCCAGGCTGTCCCGATTTCTCCAGCCTAACCCTAACCCTAACCCTAACCCTAGAGGATTTCCGGGGCCCGATGGTGGGAGTAAGTGCCCCCGGGTGGTCGAGACGAGAAAGTGGTGCGAGGGCAGGTGTGTTGGCAGGGCCGCCCTTGCCTTGGCAGCCCCTTTGCAGAGCCCCTGCAATGGCGCCTCCAGGCTGTCCCGATTTCTCCAGCCTAACCCTAAGCCTAACCCTAACCCTAGAGGATTTTCCGGGGCCCGATGGTGGGAGTAAGCGCCCCCGGGTGGTCGAGACGAGAAAGTGGTGCGAGGGCAGGTGTGTTGGCAGGGCCGCCCTTGCCTTGGCAGCCCCTTTGCAGAGCCCCTGCAATGGCGCCTCCAGGCTGTCCCTATTTCTCCAGCCTAACCCTAAGCCTAACCCTAACCCTAGAGGATTTTCCGGGACCCGATGGTGGGAGTAAGTGCCCCCGGGTGGTCGAGACGAGAAAGTGGTGCGAGGGCAGGTGTGTTGGCAGGGCCACCCTTGCCTTGGCAGCCCCTTTGCAGAGCCCCTGCAATGGCGCCTCCAGGCTGTCCCAATTTCTCCAGCCTAACCCTAACCCTAACCCTAACCCTAGAGGATTTTCCGGGACTCGATGGTGGGAGTAAGCGCCCCCGGGTGGTCGAGACGAGAAAGTGGTGCGAGGGCAGGTGTGTTGGCAGGGCCGCCCTTGCCTTGGCAGCCCCTTTGCAGAGCCCCTGCAATGGCGCCTCCAGGCTGTCCCGATTTCTCCAGCCTAACCCTAACCCTAACCCTAACCCTAGAGGATTCCCGGGGCCCAATGGTGGGAGTAAGTGCCCCCGGGTGGTCGAGACGAGCAAGTGGTGCGAGGGCAGGTGTGTTGGCAGGGCCGCCCTTGCCTTGGCAGCCCCTTTGCAGAGCCCCTGCAATGGCGCCTCCAGGCTGTCCCGATTTCTCAAGCCTAACCCTAACCCTAACCCTAACCCTAGAGGATTTTCCGGGGCCCGATGGTGGGAGTAAGCGCCCCCGGGTGGTCGAGACGAGAAAGTGGTGCGAGGGCAGGTGTGTTGGCAGGGCCGCCCTTGCCTTGGCAGCCCCTTTGCAGAGCCCCTGCAATGGCGCCTCCAGGCTGTCCCTATTTCTCCAGCCTAACCCTAACCCTAACCCTAACCCTAGAGGATTTTCTGGGGCGCGATGGTGGGAGTAAGCGCCCCCGGGTGGTCGAGACGAGAAAGTGGTGCGAGGGCAGGTGTGTTGGCAGGGCCGCCCTTGCCTTGGCAGCCCCTTTGCAGAGCCCCTGCAATGGCGCCTCCAGGCTGTCCCGATTTCTCCAGCCTAACCCTAACCCTAACCCTAACCCTAGAGGATTTTCCGGGGCCCGATGGTGGGAGTAAGTGCCCCCGGGTGGTCGAGACGAGAAAGTGGTGCGAGGGCAGGTGTGTTGGCAGGGCCGCCCTTGCCTTGGCAGCCCCTTTGCAGAGCCCCTGCAATGGCGCCTCCAGGCTGTCCCAATTTCTCCAGCCTAACCCTAACCCTAACCCTAACCCTAGAGGATTTTCCGGGACTCGATGGTGGGAGTAAGCGCCCCCGGGTGGTCGAGACGAGAAAGTGGTGCGAGGGCAGGTGTGTTGGCAGGGCCGCCCTTGCCTTGGCAGCCCCTTTGCAGAGCCCCTGCAATGGCGCCTCCAGGCTGTCCCTATTTCTCCAGCCTAACCCTAACCCTAACCCTAACCCTAGAGGATTTCCGGGGCCCAATGGTGGGAGTAAGTGCCCCCGGGTGGTCGAGACGAGAAAGTGGTGCGAGGGCAGGTGTGTTGGCAGGGCCGCCCTTGCCTTGGCAGCCCCTTTGCAGAGCCCCTGCAATGGCGCCTCCAGGCTGTCCCGATTTCTCAAGCCTAACCCTAAGCCTAACCCTAACCCTAGAGGATTTCCGGGACCCGATGGTGGGAGTAAGCGCCCCCGGGTGGTCCAGACGAGAAAGTGGTGCGAGGGCAGGTGTGTTGGCAGGGCCGCCCTTGCCTTGGCAGCCCCTTTGCAGAGCCCCTGCAATGGCGCCTCCAGGCTGTCCCGATTTCTCAAGCCTAACCCTAAGCCTAACCCTAACCCTAGAGGATTTTCTGGGGCCCGATGGTGGGAGTAAGTGCCCCCGGGTGGTCGAGACGAGAAAGTGGTGCGAGGGCAGGTGTGTTGGCAGGGCCACCCTTGCCTTGGCAGCCCCTTTGCAGAGCCCCTGCAATGGCGCCTCCAGGCTGTCCCGATTTCTCCAGCCTAACCCTAACCCTAACCCTAACCCTAGAGGATTTTCTGGGGCGCGATGGTGGGAGTAAGCACCCCCGGGTGGTCGAGACGAGAAAGTGGTGCGAGGGCAGGTGTGTTGGCAGGGCCGCCCTTGCCTTGGCAGCCCCTTTGCAGAGCCCCTGCAATGGCGCCTCCAGGCTGTCCCTATTTCTCAAGCCTAACCCTAACCATAACCCTAACCCTAGAGGATTTCCGGGACCCGATGGTGGGAGTAAGCGCCCCCGGGTGGTCGAGACGAGAAAGTGGTGCGAGGGCAGGTGTGTTGGCAGGGCCACCCTTGCCTTGGCAGCCCCTTTGCAGAGCCCCTGCAATGGCGCCTCCAGGCTGTCCCGATTTCTCCAGCCTAACCCTAACCCTAACCCTAACCCTAGAGGATTTTCCGGGGCGCGATGGTGGGAGTAAGCGCCCCCGGGTGGTCGAGACGAGAAAGTGGTGCGAGGGCAGGTGTGTTGGCAGGGCCGCCCTTGCCTTGGCAGCCCCTTTGCAGAGCCCCTGCAATGGCGCCTCCAGGCTGTCCCGATTTCTCAAGCCTAACCCTAAGCCTAACCCTAACCCTAGAGGATTTCCGGGACCCAATGGTGGGAGTAAGTGCCCCCGGGTGGTCGAGACGAGAAAGTGGTGCGAGGGCAGGTGTGTTGGCAGGGCCGCCCTTGCCTTGGCAGCCCCTTTGCAGAGCCCCTGCAATGGCGCCTCCAGGCTGTCCCAATTTCTCAAGCCTAACCCTAACCCTAACCCTAACCCTAGAGGATTTCCGGGACCCGATGGTGGGAGTAAGCGCCCCCGGGTGGTCGAGACGAGAAAGTGGTGCGAGGGCAGGTGTGTTGGCAGGGCCGCCCTTGCCTTGGCAGCCCCTTTGCAGAGCCCCTGCAATGGCGCCTCCAGGCTGTCCCTATTTCTCAAGCCTAACCCTAAGCCTAACCCTAACCCTAGAGGATTTCCGGGACCCGATGGTGGGAGTAAGCGCCCCCGGGTGGTCCAGACGAGAAAGTGGTGCGAGGGCAGGTGTGTTGGCAGGGCCGCCCTTGCCTTGGCAGCCCCTTTGCAGAGCCCCTGCAATGGCGCCTCCAGGCTGTCCCGATTTCTCAAGCCTAACCCTAAGCCTAACCCTAACCCTAGAGGATTTTCCGGGACCCGATGGTGGGAGTAAGTGCCCCCGGGTGGTCGAGACGAGAAAGTGGTGCGAGGGCAGGTGTGTTGGCAGGGCCACCCTTGCCTTGGCAGCCCCTTTGCAGAGCCCCTGCAATGGCGCCTCCAGGCTGTCCCTATTTCTCCAGCCTAACCCTAACCCTAACCCTAACCCTAGAGGATTTTCTGGGGCGCGATGGTGGGAGTAAGTGCCCCCGGGTGGTCGAGACGAGAAAGTGGTGCGAGGGCAGGTGTGTTGGCAGGGCCACCCTTGCCTTGGCAGCCCCTTTGCAGAGCCCCTGCAATGGCGCCTCCAGGCTGTCCCTATTTCTCAAGCCTAACCCTAACCATAACCCTAACCCTAGAGGATTTCCGGGACCCGATGGTGGGAGTAAGCGCCCCCGGGTGGTCGAGACGAGAAAGTGGTGCGAGGGCAGGTGTGTTGGCAGGGCCGCCCTTGCCTTGGCAGCCCCTTTGCAGAGCCCCTGCAATGGCGCCTCCAGGCTGTCCTGATTTCTGAAGCCTAACCCTAACCCTAACCCTAACCCTAGAGGATTTTCTGGGGCCCGATGGTGGGAGTAAGCGCCCCCGGGTGGTCGAGACGAGAAAGTGGTGCGAGGGCAGGTGTGCTGGCAGGGCCGCCCTTGCCTTGGCAGCCCCTTTGCAGAGCCCCTGCAATGGCGCCTCCAGGCTGTCCCGATTTCTCCAGCCTAACCCTAACCCTAACCCTAACCCTAGAGGATTTTCCGGGGCGCGATGGTGGGAGTAAGCGCCCCCGGGTGGTCGAGACGAGAAAGTGGTGCGAGGGCAGGTGTGTTGGCAGGGCCGCCCTTGCCTTGGCAGCCCCTTTGCAGAGCCCCTGCAATGGCGCCTCCAGGCTGTCCCGATTTCTCCAGCCTAACCCTAACCCTAACCCTAACCCTAGAGGATTTCCGGGGCCCAATGGTGGGAGTAAGTGCCCCCGGGTGGTCGAGACGAGAAAGTGGTGCGAGGGCAGGTGTGTTGGCAGGGCCGCCCTTGCCTTGGCAGCCCCTTTGCAGAGCCCCTGCAATGGCACCTCCAGGCTGTCCCTATTTCTCCAGCCTAACCCTAACCCTAACCCTAACCCTAGAGGATTTCCGGGACCCGATGGTGGGAGTAAGCGCCCCCGGGTGGTCGAGACGAGAAAGTGGTGCGAGGGCAGGTGTGTTGGCAGGGCCGCCCTTGCCTTGGCAGCCCCTTTGCAGAGCCCCTGCAATGGCGCCTCCAGGCTGTCCCTATTTCTCAAGCCTAACCCTAAGCCTAACCCTAACCCTAGAGGATTTTCTGGGGCGCGATGGTGGGAGTAAGCACCCCCGGGTGGTCGAGACGAGAAAGTGGTGCGAGGGCAGGTGTGTTGGCAGGGCCGCCCTTGCCTTGGCAGCCCCTTTGCAGAGCCCCTGCAATGGCGCCTCCAGGCTGTCCTGATTTCTCAAGCCTAACCCTAACCCTAACCCTAACCCTAGAGGATTTTCCGGGGCCCAATGGTGGGAGTAAGTGCCCCCGGGTGGTCGAGACGAGAAAGTGGTGCGAGGGCAGGTGTGTTGGCAGGGCCGCCCTTGCCTTGGCAGCCCCTTTACAGAGCCCCTGCAATGGCGCCTCCAGGCTGTCCCGATTTCTCCAGCCTAACCCTAACCCTAACCCTAACCCTAGAGGATTTCCGGGGCCCGATGGTGGGAGTAAGTGCCCCCGGGTGGTCGAGACGAGAAAGTGGTGCGAGGGCAGGTGTGTTGGCAGGGCCGCCCTTGCCTTGGCAGCCCCTTTGCAGAGCCCCTGCAATGGCGCCTCCAGGCTGTCCCGATTTCTCCAGCCTAACCCTAACCCTAACCCTAACCCTAGAGGATTTTCCGGGGCCCGATGGTGGGAGTAAGCGCCCCCGGGTGGTCGAGACGAGAAAGTGGTGCGAGGGCAGGTGTGTTGGCAGGGCCGCCCTTGCCTTGGCAGCCCCTTTGCAGAGCCCCTGCAATGGCGCCTCCAGGCTGTCCCGATTTCTCAAGCCTAACCCTAACCCTAACCCTAACCCTAGAGGATTTTCTGGGGCGCGATGGTGGGAGTAAGCGCCCCCGGGTGGTCGAGACGAGAAAGTGGTGCGAGGGCAGGTGTGTTGGCAGGGCCGCCCTTGCCTTGGCAGCCCCTTTGCAGAGCCCCTGCAATGGCGCCTCCAGGCTGTCCCGATTTCTCCAGCCTAACCCTAAGCCTAACCCTAACCCTAGAGGATTTTCCGGGGCCCGATGGTGGGAGTAAGCGCCCCCGGGTGGTCGAGACGAGAAAGTGGTGCGAGGGCAGGTGTGTTGGCAGGGCCGCCCTTGCCTTGGCAGCCCCTTTGCAGAGCCCCTGCAATGGCGCCTCCAGGCTGTCCCTATTTCTCAAGCCTAACCCTAAGCCTAACCCTAACCCTAGAGGATTTTCCGGGACTCGATGGTGGGAGTAAGCGCCCCCGGGTGGTCGAGACGAGAAAGTGGTGCGAGGGCAGGTGTGTTGGCAGGGCCGCCCTTGCCTTGGCAGCCCCTTTGCAGAGCCCCTGCAATGGCGCCTCCAGGCTGTCCCGATTTCTCCAGCCTAACCCTAACCCTAACCCTAACCCTAGAGGATTTCCGGGGCCCGATGGTGGGAGTAAGCGCCCCCGGGTGGTCGAGACGAGCAAGTGGTGCGAGGGCAGGTGTGTTGGCAGGGCCGCCCTTGCCTTGGCAGCCCCTTTGCAGAGCCCCTGCAATGGCGCCTCCAGGCTGTCCCGATTTCTCAAGCCTAACCCTAACCCTAACCCTAACCCTAGAGGATTTTCCGGGGCCCGATGGTGGGAGTAAGCGCCCCCGGGTGGTCGAGACGAGAAAGTGGTGCGAGGGCAGGTGTGTTGGCAGGGCCGCCCTTGCCTTGGCAGCCCCTTTGCAGAGCCCCTGCAATGGCGCCTCCAGGCTGTCCCGATTTCTCCAGCCTAACCCTAACCCTAACCCTAACCCTAGAGGATTTTCTGGGGCGCGATGGTGGGAGTAAGCGCCCCCGGGCGGTCGAGACGAGAAAGTGGTGCGAGGGCAGGTGTGTTGGCAGGGCCGCCCTTGCCTTGGCAGCCCCTTTGCAGAGCCCCTGCAATGGCGCCTCCAGGCTGTCCCGATTTCTCCAGCCTAACCCTAAGCCTAACCCTAACCCTAGAGGATTTTCCGGGGCCCGATGGTGGGAGTAAGTGCCCCCGGGTGGTCGAGACGAGCAAGTGGTGCGAGGGCAGGTGTGTTGGCAGGGCCGCCCTTGCCTTGGCAGCCCCTTTGCAGAGCCCCTGCAATGGCGCCTCCAGGCTGTCCCGATTTCTCAAGCCTAACCCTAACCCTAACCCTAACCCTAGAGGATTTCCGGGACCCGATGGTGGGAGTAAGTGCCCCCGGGTGGTCGAGACGAGCAAGTGGTGCGAGGGCAGGTGTGTTGGCAGGGCCGCCCTTGCCTTGGCAGCCCCTTTGCAGAGCCCCTGCAATGGCGCCTCCAGGCTGTCCCTATTTCTCCAGCCTAACCCTAACCCTAACCCTAACCCTAGAGGATTTCCGGGGCCCAATGGTGGGAGTAAGTGCCCCCGGGTGGTCGAGACGAGAAAGTGGTGCGAGGGCAGGTGTGTTGGCAGGGCCACCCTTGCCTTGGCAGCCCCTTTGCAGAGCCCCTGCAATGGCGCCTCCAGGCTGTCCCGATTTCTCCAGCCTAACCCTAACCCTAACCCTAGAGGATTTCCGGGGCCCAATGGTGGGAGTAAGCGCCCCCGGGTGGTCGAGACGAGAAAGTGGTGCGAGGGCAGGTGTGTTGGCAGGGCCGCCCTTGCCTTGGCAGCCCCTTTGCAGAGCCCCTGCAATGGCGCCTCCAGGCTGTCCCGATTTCTCCAGCCTAACCCTAACCCTAACCCTAACCCTAGAGGATTTCCGGGGTCCAATGGTGGGAGTAAGTGCCCCCGGGTGGTCGAGACGAGAAAGTGGTGCGAGGGCAGGTGTGTTGGCAGGGCCGCCCTTGCCTTGGCAGCCCCTTTGCAGAGCCCCTGCAATGGCGCCTCCAGGCTGTCCCGATTTCTCCAGCCTAACCCTAACCCTAACCCTAGAGGATTCCCGGGGCCCAATGGTGGGAGTAAGTGCCCCCGGGTGGTCGAGACGAGAAAGTGGTGCGAGGGCAGGTGTGTTGGCAGGGCCGCCCTTGCCTTGGCAGCCCCTTTGCAGAGCCCCTGCAATGGCGCCTCCAGGCTGTCCCTATTTCTCCAGCCTAACCCTAACCCTAACCCTAACCCTAGAGGATTTTCTGGGGCCCGATGGTGGGAGTAAGCGCCCCCGGGTGGTCGAGACGAGAAAGTGGTGCGAGGGCAGGTGTGTTGGCAGGGCCGCCCTTGCCTTGGCAGCCCCTTTGCAGAGCCCCTGCAATGGCGCCTCCAGGCTGTCCCAATTTCTCCAGCCTAACCCTAAGCCTAACCCTAACCCTAGAGGATTTTCCGGGACCCGATGGTGGGAGTAAGCGCCCCCGGGTGGTCGAGACGAGAAAGTGGTGCGAGGGCAGGTGTGTTGGCAGGGCCGCCCTTGCCTTGGCAGCCCCTTTGCAGAGCCCCTGCAATGGCGCCTCCAGGCTGTCCCGATTTCTCCAGCCTAACCCTAAGCCTAACCCTAACCCTAGAGGATTTCCGGGGCCCGATGGTGGGAGTAAGCGCCCCCGGGTGGTCCAGACGAGAAAGTGGTGCGAGGGCAGGTGTGTTGGCAGGGCCGCCCTTGCCTTGGCAGCCCCTTTGCAGAGCCCCTGCAATGGCGCCTCCAGGCTGTCCCTATTTTTCAAGCCTAACCCTAACCCTAACCCTAACCCTAGAGGATTTTCTGGGGCGCGATGGTGGGAGTAAGCGCCCCCGGGTGGTCCAGACGAGAAAGTGGTGCGAGGGCAGGTGTGTTGGCAGGGCCACCCTTGCCTTGGCAGCCCCTTTGCAGAGCCCCTGCAATGGCGCCTCCAGGCTGTCCCGATTTCTCCAGCCTAACCCTAACCCTAACCCTAACCCTAGAGGATTTTCCGGGGCGCGATGGTGGGAGTAAGCGCCCCCGGGTGGTCGAGACGAGAAAGTGGTGCGAGGGCAGGTGTGTTGGCAGGGCCGCCCTTGCCTTGGCAGCCCCTTTGCAGAGCCCCTGCAATGGCACCTCCAGGCTGTCCCGATTTCTCAAGCCTAACCCTAACCCTAACCCTAACCCTAGAGGATTTTCTGGGTCCCGATGGTGGGAGTAAGCGCCCCTGGGTGGTCGAGACGAGAAAGTGGTGCGAGGGCAGGTGTGTTGGCAGGGCCACCCTTGCCTTGGCAGCCCCTTTGCAGAGCCCCTGCAATGGCACCTCCAGGCTGTCCCGATTTCTCAAGCCTAACCCTAACCCTAACCCTAACCCTAGAGGATTTTCTGGGGCGCGATGGTGGGAGTAAGCGCCCCCGGGTGGTCGAGACGAGAAAGTGGTGCGAGGGCAGGTGTGTTGGCAGGGCCGCCCTTGCCTTGGCAGCCCCTTTGCAGAGCCCCTGCAATGGCGCCTCCAGGCTGTCCCGATTTCTCCAGCCTAACCCTAACCCTAACCCTAACCCTAGAGGATTTCCGGGGCCCGATGGTGGGAGTAAGCGCCCCCGGGTGGTCGAGACGAGAAAGTGGTGCGAGGGCAGGTGTGTTGGCAGGGCCACCCTTGCCTTGGCAGCCCCTTTGCAGAGCCCCTGCAATGGCGCCTCCAGGCTGTCCCGATTTCTCAAGCCTAACCATAACCCTAGAGGATTTCCGGGACCCGATGGTGGGAGTAAGCGCCCCCGGGTGGTCGAGACGAGAAAGTGGTGCGAGGGCAGGTGTGTTGGCAGGGCCGCCCTTGCCTTGGCAGCCCCTTTGCAGAGCCCCTGCAATGGCGCCTCCAGGCTGTCCCTATTTCTCAAGCCTAACCCTAAGCCTAACCCTAACCCTAGAGGATTTCCGGGACCCGATGGTGGGAGTAAGCGCCCCCGGGTGGTCCAGACGAGAAAGTGGTGCGAGGGCAGGTGTGTTGGCAGGGCCGCCCTTGCCTTGGCAGCCCCTTTGCAGAGCCCCTGCAATGGCGCCTCCAGGCTGTCCCGATTTCTCAAGCCTAACCCTAAGCCTAACCCTAACCCTAGAGGATTTTCTGGGGCCCGATGGTGGGAGTAAGTGCCCCCGGGTGGTCGAGACGAGAAAGTGGTGCGAGGGCAGGTGTGTTGGCAGGGCCGCCCTTGCCTTGGCAGCCCCTTTGCAGAGCCCCTGCAAT
Source organism: Struthio camelus (assembly GCF_040807025.1). Lineage (NCBI taxonomy): Eukaryota > Metazoa > Chordata > Aves > Struthioniformes > Struthionidae > Struthio > Struthio camelus. The sequence goes on from NC_090981.1 coordinate 27,292,955, forward strand.
GGCGCCTCCAGGCTGTCCCGATTTCTCCAGCCTAACCCTAAGCCTAACCCTAACCCTAGAGGATTTTCCGGGGCCCGATGGTGGGAGTAAGCGCCCCCGGGTGGTCGAGACGAGAAAGTGGTGCGAGGGCAGGTGTGTTGGCAGGGCCACCCTTGCCTTGGCAGCCCCTTTGCAGAGCCCCTGCAATGGCGCCTCCAGGCTGTCCCGATTTCTCAAGCCTAACCATAACCCTAGAGGATTTCCGGGACCCGATGGTGGGAGTAAGCGCCCCCGGGTGGTCGAGACGAGAAAGTGGTGCGAGGGCAGGTGTGTTGGCAGGGCCGCCCTTGCCTTGGCAGCCCCTTTGCAGAGCCCCTGCAATGGCGCCTCCAGGCTGTCCCTATTTCTCAAGCCTAACCCTAAGCCTAACCCTAACCCTAGAGGATTTCCGGGACCCGATGGTGGGAGTAAGCGCCCCCGGGTGGTCCAGACGAGAAAGTGGTGCGAGGGCAGGTGTGTTGGCAGGGCCGCCCTTGCCTTGGCAGCCCCTTTGCAGAGCCCCTGCAATGGCGCCTCCAGGCTGTCCCGATTTCTCAAGCCTAACCCTAAGCCTAACCCTAACCCTAGAGGATTTTCTGGGGCCCGATGGTGGGAGTAAGTGCCCCCGGGTGGTCGAGACGAGAAAGTGGTGCGAGGGCAGGTGTGTTGGCAGGGCCGCCCTTGCCTTGGCAGCCCCTTTGCAGAGCCCCTGCAATGGCGCCTCCAGGCTGTCCCGATTTCTCCAGCCTAACCCTAAGCCTAACCCTAACCCTAGAGGATTTTCCGGGGCCCGATGGTGGGAGTAAGTGCCCCCGGGTGGTCGAGACGAGAAAGTGGTGCGAGGGCAGGTGTGTTGGCAGGGCCGCCCTTGCCTTGGCAGCCCCTTTACAGAGCCCCTGCAATGGCGCCTCCAGGCTGTCCCGATTTCTCCAGCCTAACCCTAACCCTAACCCTAACCCTAGAGGATTTCCGGGGCCCGATGGTGGGAGTAAGTGCCCCCGGGTGGTCGAGACGAGAAAGTGGTGCGAGGGCAGGTGTGTTGGCAGGGCCGCCCTTGCCTTGGCAGCCCCTTTGCAGAGCCCCTGCAATGGCGCCTCCAGGCTGTCCCGATTTCTCCAGCCTAACCCTAAGCCTAACCCTAACCCTAGAGGATTTTCCGGGGCCCGATGGTGGGAGTAAGCGCCCCCGGGTGGTCGAGACGAGAAAGTGGTGCGAGGGCAGGTGTGTTGGCAGGGCCGCCCTTGCCTTGGCAGCCCCTTTGCAGAGCCCCTGCAATGGCGCCTCCAGGCTGTCCCTATTTCTCCAGCCTAACCCTAAGCCTAACCCTAACCCTAGAGGATTTTCCGGGACCCGATGGTGGGAGTAAGTGCCCCCGGGTGGTCGAGACGAGAAAGTGGTGCGAGGGCAGGTGTGTTGGCAGGGCCACCCTTGCCTTGGCAGCCCCTTTGCAGAGCCCCTGCAATGGCGCCTCCAGGCTGTCCCAATTTCTCCAGCCTAACCCTAAGCCTAACCCTAACCCTAGAGGATTTTCCGGGACTCGATGGTGGGAGTAAGCGCCCCCGGGTGGTCGAGACGAGAAAGTGGTGCGAGGGCAGGTGTGTTGGCAGGGCCGCCCTTGCCTTGGCAGCCCCTTTGCAGAGCCCCTGCAATGGCGCCTCCAGGCTGTCCCGATTTCTCCAGCCTAACCCTAACCCTAACCCTAACCCTAGAGGATTCCCGGGGCCCAATGGTGGGAGTAAGTGCCCCCGGGTGGTCGAGACGAGCAAGTGGTGCGAGGGCAGGTGTGTTGGCAGGGCCGCCCTTGCCTTGGCAGCCCCTTTGCAGAGCCCCTGCAATGGCGCCTCCAGGCTGTCCCGATTTCTCAAGCCTAACCCTAACCCTAACCCTAACCCTAGAGGATTTTCCGGGGCCCGATGGTGGGAGTAAGCGCCCCCGGGTGGTCGAGACGAGAAAGTGGTGCGAGGGCAGGTGTGTTGGCAGGGCCGCCCTTGCCTTGGCAGCCCCTTTGCAGAGCCCCTGCAATGGCGCCTCCAGGCTGTCCCTATTTCTCCAGCCTAACCCTAACCCTAACCCTAACCCTAGAGGATTTTCTGGGGCGCGATGGTGGGAGTAAGCGCCCCCGGGTGGTCGAGACGAGAAAGTGGTGCGAGGGCAGGTGTGTTGGCAGGGCCGCCCTTGCCTTGGCAGCCCCTTTGCAGAGCCCCTGCAATGGCGCCTCCAGGCTGTCCCGATTTCTCCAGCCTAACCCTAACCCTAACCCTAACCCTAGAGGATTTTCCGGGGCCCGATGGTGGGAGTAAGTGCCCCCGGGTGGTCGAGACGAGAAAGTGGTGCGAGGGCAGGTGTGTTGGCAGGGCCGCCCTTGCCTTGGCAGCCCCTTTGCAGAGCCCCTGCAATGGCGCCTCCAGGCTGTCCCAATTTCTCCAGCCTAACCCTAACCCTAACCCTAACCCTAGAGGATTTTCCGGGACTCGATGGTGGGAGTAAGCGCCCCCGGGTGGTCGAGACGAGAAAGTGGTGCGAGGGCAGGTGTGTTGGCAGGGCCGCCCTTGCCTTGGCAGCCCCTTTGCAGAGCCCCTGCAATGGCGCCTCCAGGCTGTCCCTATTTCTCAAGCCTAACCCTAACCCTAACCCTAACCCTAGAGGATTTCCGGGGCCCAATGGTGGGAGTAAGTGCCCCCGGGTGGTCGAGACGAGAAAGTGGTGCGAGGGCAGGTGTGTTGGCAGGGCCGCCCTTGCCTTGGCAGCCCCTTTGCAGAGCCCCTGCAATGGCGCCTCCAGGCTGTCCCGATTTCTCAAGCCTAACCCTAAGCCTAACCCTAACCCTAGAGGATTTCCGGGACCCGATGGTGGGAGTAAGCGCCCCCGGGTGGTCCAGACGAGAAAGTGGTGCGAGGGCAGGTGTGTTGGCAGGGCCGCCCTTGCCTTGGCAGCCCCTTTGCAGAGCCCCTGCAATGGCGCCTCCAGGCTGTCCCGATTTCTCAAGCCTAACCCTAACCCTAACCCTAACCCTAGAGGATTTTCTGGGGCCCGATGGTGGGAGTAAGTGCCCCCGGGTGGTCGAGACGAGAAAGTGGTGCGAGGGCAGGTGTGTTGGCAGGGCCACCCTTGCCTTGGCAGCCCCTTTGCAGAGCCCCTGCAATGGCGCCTCCAGGCTGTCCCGATTTCTCCAGCCTAACCCTAAGCCTAACCCTAACCCTAGAGGATTTTCTGGGGCGCGATGGTGGGAGTAAGCACCCCCGGGTGGTCGAGACGAGAAAGTGGTGCGAGGGCAGGTGTGTTGGCAGGGCCGCCCTTGCCTTGGCAGCCCCTTTGCAGAGCCCCTGCAATGGCGCCTCCAGGCTGTCCCTATTTCTCAAGCCTAACCCTAACCATAACCCTAACCCTAGAGGATTTCCGGGACCCGATGGTGGGAGTAAGCGCCCCCGGGTGGTCGAGACGAGAAAGTGGTGCGAGGGCAGGTGTGTTGGCAGGGCCGCCCTTGCCTTGGCAGCCCCTTTGCAGAGCCCCTGCAATGGCGCCTCCAGGCTGTCCCGATTTCTCCAGCCTAACCCTAACCCTAACCCTAACCCTAGAGGATTTTCCGGGGCCCGATGGTGGGAGTAAGTGCCCCCGGGTGGTCGAGACGAGAAAGTGGTGCGAGGGCAGGTGTGTTGGCAGGGCCGCCCTTGCCTTGGCAGCCCCTTTGCAGAGCCCCTGCAATGGCGCCTCCAGGCTGTCCCAATTTCTCAAGCCTAACCCTAACCCTAACCCTAACCCTAGAGGATTTCCGGGACCCGATGGTGGGAGTAAGCGCCCCCGGGTGGTCGAGACGAGAAAGTGGTGCGAGGGCAGGTGTGTTGGCAGGGCCGCCCTTGCCTTGGCAGCCCCTTTGCAGAGCCCCTGCAATGGCGCCTCCAGGCTGTCCCGATTTCTCAAGCCTAACCCTAACCCTAACCCTAACCCTAGAGGATTTTCTGGGGCCCGATGGTGGGAGTAAGTGCCCCCGGGTGGTCGAGACGAGAAAGTGGTGCGAGGGCAGGTGTGTTGGCAGGGCCACCCTTGCCTTGGCAGCCCCTTTGCAGAGCCCCTGCAATGGCGCCTCCAGGCTGTCCCTATTTCTCCAGCCTAACCCTAACCCTAACCCTAACCCTAGAGGATTTTCTGGGGCGCGATGGTGGGAGTAAGCACCCCCGGGTGGTCGAGACGAGAAAGTGGTGCGAGGGCAGGTGTGTTGGCAGGGCCACCCTTGCCTTGGCAGCCCCTTTGCAGAGCCCCTGCAATGGCGCCTCCAGGCTGTCCCTATTTCTCAAGCCTAACCCTAACCATAACCCTAACCCTAGAGGATTTCCGGGACCCGATGGTGGGAGTAAGCGCCCCCGGTGGTCGAGACGAGAAAGTGGTGCGAGGGCAGGTGTGCTGGCAGGGCCGCCCTTGCCTTGGCAGCCCCTTTGCAGAGCCCCTGCAATGGCGCCTCCAGGCTGTCCTGATTTCTCAAGCCTAACCCTAACCCTAACCCTAACCCTAGAGGATTTTCTGGGGCCCGATGGTGGGAGTAAGCGCCCCCGGGTGGTCGAGACGAGAAAGTGGTGCGAGGGCAGGTGTGTTGGCAGGGCCGCCCTTGCCTTGGCAGCCCCTTTGCAGAGCCCCTGCAATGGCGCCTCCAGGCTGTCCCGATTTCTCCAGCCTAACCCTAAGCCTAACCCTAACCCTAGAGGATTTTCCGGGGCGCGATGGTGGGAGTAAGCGCCCCCGGGTGGTCGAGACGAGAAAGTGGTGCGAGGGCAGGTGTGTTGGCAGGGCCGCCCTTGCCTTGGCAGCCCCTTTGCAGAGCCCCTGCAATGGCGCCTCCAGGCTGTCCCGATTTCTCCAGCCTAACCCTAACCCTAACCCTAACCCTAGAGGATTTCCGGGGCCCAATGGTGGGAGTAAGTGCCCCCGGGTGGTCGAGACGAGAAAGTGGTGCGAGGGCAGGTGTGTTGGCAGGGCCGCCCTTGCCTTGGCAGCCCCTTTGCAGAGCCCCTGCAATGGCACCTCCAGGCTGTCCCTATTTCTCCAGCCTAACCCTAACCCTAACCCTAACCCTAGAGGATTTCCGGGACCCGATGGTGGGAGTAAGCGCCCCCGGGTGGTCGAGACGAGAAAGTGGTGCGAGGGCAGGTGTGTTGGCAGGGCCGCCCTTGCCTTGGCAGCCCCTTTGCAGAGCCCCTGCAATGGCGCCTCCAGGCTGTCCCGATTTCTCAAGCCTAACCCTAACCCTAACCCTAACCCTAGAGGATTTTCTGGGGCGCGATGGTGGGAGTAAGCGCCCCCGGGTGGTCGAGACGAGAAAGTGGTGCGAGGGCAGGTGTGTTGGCAGGGCCGCCCTTGCCTTGGCAGCCCCTTTGCAGAGCCCCTGCAATGGCGCCTCCAGGCTGTCCCGATTTCTCCAGCCTAACCCTAAGCCTAACCCTAACCCTAGAGGATTTTCCGGGGCCCGATGGTGGGAGTAAGTGCCCCCGGGTGGTTGAGACGAGAAAGTGGTGCGAGGGCAGGTGTGTTGGCAGGGCCGCCCTTGCCTTGGCAGCCCCTTTGCAGAGCCCCTGCAATGGCGCCTCCAGGCTGTCCCGATTTCTCCAGCCTAACCCTAAGCCTAACCCTAACCCTAGAGGATTTCCGGGGCCCAATGGTGGGAGTAAGTGCCCCCGGGTGGTCGAGACGAGAAAGTGGTGCGAGGGCAGGTGTGTTGGCAGGGCCGCCCTTGCCTTGGCAGCCCCTTTGCAGAGCCCCTGCAATGGCGCCTCCAGGCTGTCCCGATTTCTCAAGCCTAACCCTAACCCTAACCCTAACCCTAGAGGATTTTCCGGGGCCCGATGGTGGGAGTAAGCGCCCCCGGGTGGTCGAGACGAGCAAGTGGTGCGAGGGCAGGTGTGTTGGCAGGGCCGCCCTTGCCTTGGCAGCCCCTTTGCAGAGCCCCTGCAATGGCGCCTCCAGGCTGTCCTGATTTCTCAAGCCTAACCCTAACCCTAACCCTAACCCTAGAGGATTTCCGGGACCCGATGGTGGGAGTAAGCGCCCCCGGGTGGTCGAGACGAGAAAGTGGTGCGAGGGCAGGTGTGTTGGCAGGGCCGCCCTTGCCTTGGCAGCCCCTTTGCAGAGCCCCTGCAATGGCGCCTCCAGGCTGTCCCGATTTCTCCAGCCTAACCCTAACCCTAACCCTAGAGGATTTCCGGGGCCCAATGGTGGGAGTAAGCGCCCCCGGGTGGTCGAGACGAGAAAGTGGTGCGAGGGCAGGTGTGTTGGCAGGGCCGCCCTTGCCTTGGCAGCCCCTTTGCAGAGCCCCTGCAATGGCGCCTCCAGGCTGTCCCGATTTCTCCAGCCTAACCCTAAGCCTAACCCTAACCCTAGAGGATTTCCGGGACCCGATGGTGGGTGTAAGTGCCCCCGGGTGGTCGAGACGAGAAAGTGGTGCGAGGGCAGGTGTGTTGGCAGGGCCGCCCTTGCCTTGGCAGCCCCTTTGCAGAGCCCCTGCAATGGCGCCTCCAGGCTGTCCCGATTTCTCCAGCCTAACCCTAACCCTAACCCTAACCCTAGAGGATTTCCGGGGCCCGATGGTGGGAGTAAGCGCCCCCGGGTGGTCGAGACGAGAAAGTGGTGCGAGGGCAGGTGTGTTGGCAGGGCCGCCCTTGCCTTGGCAGCCCCTTTGCAGAGCCCCTGCAATGGCGCCTCCAGGCTGTCCCTATTTCTCAAGCCTAACCCTAACCCTAACCCTAACCCTAGAGGATTTTCTGGGGCGCGATGGTGGGAGTAAGCGCCCCCGGGTGGTCCAGACGAGAAAGTGGTGCGAGGGCAGGTGTGTTGGCAGGGCCACCCTTGCCTTGGCAGCCCCTTTGCAGAGCCCCTGCAATGGCGCCTCCAGGCTGTCCCGATTTCTCCAGCCTAACCCTAACCCTAACCCTAACCCTAGAGGATTTTCTGGGGCGCGATGGTGGGAGTAAGCGCCCCCGGGTGGTCGAGACGAGAAAGTGGTGCGAGGGCAGGTGTGTTGGCAGGGCCGCCCTTGCCTTGGCAGCCCCTTTGCAGAGCCCCTGCAATGGCACCTCCAGGCTGTCCCGATTTCTCAAGCCTAACCCTAACCCTAACCCTAACCCTAGAGGATTTTCTGGGTCCCGATGGTGGGAGTAAGCGCCCCTGGGTGGTCGAGACGAGAAAGTGGTGCGAGGGCAGGTGTGTTGGCAGGGCCGCCCTTGCCTTGGCAGCCCCTTTGCAGAGCCCCTGCAATGGCACCTCCAGGCTGTCCCGATTTCTCCAGCCTAACCCTAACCCTAACCCTAACCCTAGAGGATTTCCGGGGCCCAATGGTGGGAGTAAGCGCCCCCGGGTGGTCGAGACGAGAAAGTGGTGCGAGGGCAGGTGTGTTGGCAGGGCCACCCTTGCCTTGGCAGCCCCTTTGCAGAGCCCCTGCAATGGCGCCTCCAGGCTGTCCCGATTTCTCAAGCCTAACCCTAACCCTAGAGGATTTTCTGGGGCGCGATGGTGGGAGTAAGCGCCCCCGGGTGGTCCAGACGAGAAAGTGGTGCGAGGGCAGGTGTGTTGGCAGGGCCGCCCTTGCCTTGGCAGCCCCTTTGCAGAGCCCCTGCAATGGCGCCTCCAGGCTGTCCTGATTTCTCAAGCCTAACCCTAAGCCTAACCCTAACCCTAGAGGATTTCCGGGGCCCAATGGTGGGAGTAAGCGCCCCCGGGTGGTCGAGACGAGAAAGTGGTGCGAGGGCAGGTGTGTTGGCAGGGCCACCCTTGCCTTGGCAGCCCCTTTGCAGAGCCCCTGCAATGGCGCCTCCAGGCTGTCCCTATTTCTCAAGCCTAACCCTAACCCTAACCCTAACCCTAGAGGATTTTCTGGGGCGCGATGGTGGGAGTAAGCGCCCCCGGGTGGTCCAGACGAGAAAGTGGTGCGAGGGCAGGTGTGTTGGCAGGGCCACCCTTGCCTTGGCAGCCCCTTTGCAGAGCCCCTGCAATGGCGCCTCCAGGCTGTCCCGATTTCTCCAGCCTAACCCTAACCCTAACCCTAACCCTAGAGGATTTTCTGGGGCGCGATGGTGGGAGTAAGCGCCCCCGGGTGGTCGAGACGAGAAAGTGGTGCGAGGGCAGGTGTGTTGGCAGGGCCGCCCTTGCCTTGGCAGCCCCTTTGCAGAGCCCCTGCAATGGCACCTCCAGGCTGTCCCGATTTCTCAAGCCTAACCCTAACCCTAACCCTAACCCTAGAGGATTTTCTGGGTCCCGATGGTGGGAGTAAGCGCCCCTGGGTGGTCGAGACGAGAAAGTGGTGCGAGGGCAGGTGTGTTGGCAGGGCCGCCCTTGCCTTGGCAGCCCCTTTGCAGAGCCCCTGCAATGGCACCTCCAGGCTGTCCCGATTTCTCCAGCCTAACCCTAACCCTAACCCTAACCCTAGAGGATTTCCGGGGCCCAATGGTGGGAGTAAGCGCCCCCGGGTGGTCGAGACGAGAAAGTGGTGCGAGGGCAGGTGTGTTGGCAGGGCCACCCTTGCCTTGGCAGCCCCTTTGCAGAGCCCCTGCAATGGCGCCTCCAGGCTGTCCCGATTTCTCAAGCCTAACCCTAACCCTAGAGGATTTTCTGGGGCGCGATGGTGGGAGTAAGCGCCCCCGGGTGGTCCAGACGAGAAAGTGGTGCGAGGGCAGGTGTGTTGGCAGGGCCGCCCTTGCCTTGGCAGCCCCTTTGCAGAGCCCCTGCAATGGCGCCTCCAGGCTGTCCTGATTTCTCAAGCCTAACCCTAAGCCTAACCCTAACCCTAGAGGATTTCCGGGGCCCAATGGTGGGAGTAAGCGCCCCCGGGTGGTCGAGACGAGAAAGTGGTGCGAGGGCAGGTGTGTTGGCAGGGCCACCCTTGCCTTGGCAGCCCCTTTGCAGAGCCCCTGCAATGGCGCCTCCAGGCTGTCCCTATTTCTCAAGCCTAACCCTAACCATAACCCTAACCCTAGAGGATTTCCGGGACCCGATGGTGGGAGTAAGCGCCCCCGGGTGGTCGAGACGAGAAAGTGGTGCGAGGGCAGGTGTGTTGGCAGGGCCGCCCTTGCCTTGGCAGCCCCTTTGCAGAGCCCCTGCAATGGCGCCTCCAGGCTGTCCCGATTTCTCAAGCCTAACCCTAACCATAACCCTAACCCTAGAGGATTTTCTGGGGCCCGATGGTGGGAGTAAGTGCCCCCGGGTGGTCGAGACGAGAAAGTGGTGCGAGGGCAGGTGTGCTGGCAGGGCCACCCTTGCCTTGGCAGCCCCTTTGCAGAGCCCCTGCAATGGCGCCTCCAGGCTGTCCCGATTTCTCCAGCCTAACCCTAACCCTAACCCTAACCCTAGAGGATTTTCTGGGGCGCGATGGTGGGAGTAAGCGCCCCCGGGTGGTCGAGACGAGAAAGTGGTGCGAGGGCAGGTGTGTTGGCAGGGCCGCCCTTGCCTTGGCAGCCCCTTTGCAGAGCCCCTGCAATGGCGCCTCCAGGCTGTCCCGATTTCTCAAGCCTAACCCTAACCCTAACCCTAACCCTAGAGGATTTCCGGGGCCCAATGGTGGGAGTAAGTGCCCCCGGGTGGTCGAGACGAGAAAGTGGTGCGAGGGCAGGTGTGTTGGCAGGGCCGCCCTTGCCTTGGCAGCCCCTTTGCAGAGCCCCTGCAATGGCACCTCCAGGCTGTCCCTATTTCTCCAGCCTAACCCTAAGCCTAACCCTAACCCTAGAGGATTTTCCGGGACCCGATGGTGGGAGTAAGTGCCCCCGGGTGGTCGAGACGAGAAAGTGGTGCGAGGGCAGGTGTGTTGGCAGGGCCACCCTTGCCTTGGCAGCCCCTTTGCAGAGCCCCTGCAATGGCGCCTCCAGGCTGTCCCAATTTCTCAAGCCTAACCCTAACCCTAACCCTAACCCTAGAGGATTTCCGGGGCCCGATGGTGGGAGTAAGTGCCCCCGGGTGGTCGAGACGAGAAAGTGGTGCGAGGGCAGGTGTGTTGGCAGGGCCACCCTTGCCTTGGCAGCCCCTTTGCAGAGCCCCTGCAATGGCGCCTCCAGGCTGTCCCTATTTCTCCAGCCTAACCCTAACCCTAACCCTAACCCTAGAGGATTTCCGGGACCCGATGGTTGGAGTAAGCGCCCCCGGGTGGTTGAGACGAGAAAGTGGTGCGAGGGCAGGTGTGTTGGCAGGGCCGCCCTTGCCTTGGCAGCCCCTTTGCAGAGCCCCTGCAATGGCGCCTCCAGGCTGTCCCGATTTCTCAAGCCTAACCCTAAGCCTAACCCTAACCCTAGAGGATTTTCTGGGGCCCGATGGTGGGAGTAAGTGCCCCCGGGTGGTCGAGACGAGAAAGTGGTGCGAGGGCAGGTGTGTTGGCAGGGCCACCCTTGCCTTGGCAGCCCCTTTGCAGAGCCCCTGCAATGGCGCCTCCAGGCTGTCCCTATTTCTCCAGCCTAACCCTAACCCTAACCCTAACCCTAGAGGATTTTCTGGGGCGCGATGGTGGGAGTAAGCACCCCCGGGTGGTCGAGACGAGAAAGTGGTGCGAGGGCAGGTGTGTTGGCAGGGCCGCCCTTGCCTTGGCAGCCCCTTTGCAGAGCCCCTGCAATGGCGCCTCCAGGCTGTCCCGATTTCTCAAGCCTAACCCTAACCATAACCCTAACCCTAGAGGATTTCCGGGACCCGATGGTGGGAGTAAGTGCCCCCGGGTGGTCGAGACGAGAAAGTGGTGCGAGGGCAGGTGTGTTGGCAGGGCCGCCCTTGCCTTGGCAGCCCCTTTGCAGAGCCCCTGCAATGGCACCTCCAGGCTGTCCCTATTTCTCCAGCCTAACCCTAACCCTAACCCTAACCCTAGAGGATTTCCGGGACCCGATGGTGGGAGTAAGCGCCCCCGGGTGGTCGAGACGAGAAAGTGGTGCGAGGGCAGGTGTGTTGGCAGGGCCGCCCTTGCCTTGGCAGCCCCTTTGCAGAGCCCCTGCAATGGCGCCTCCAGGCTGTCCCTATTTCTCAAGCCTAACCCTAAGCCTAACCCTAACCCTAGAGGATTTCCGGGACCCGATGGTGGGAGTAAGCGCCCCCGGGTGGTCCAGACGAGAAAGTGGTGCGAGGGCAGGTGTGTTGGCAGGGCCGCCCTTGCCTTGGCAGCCCCTTTGCAGAGCCCCTGCAATGGCGCCTCCAGGCTGTCCCTATTTCTCCAGCCTAACCCTAACCCTAACCCTAACCCTAGAGGATTTTCTGGGGCCCGATGGTGGGAGTAAGTGCCCCCGGGTGGTCGAGACGAGAAAGTGGTGCGAGGGCAGGTGTGTTGGCAGGGCCACCCTTGCCTTGGCAGCCCCTTTGCAGAGCCCCTGCAATGGCGCCTCCAGGCTGTCCCTATTTCTCCAGCCTAACCCTAACCCTAACCCTAACCCTAGAGGATTTTCTGGGGCGCGATGGTGGGAGTAAGCACCCCCGGGTGGTCGAGACGAGAAAGTGGTGCGAGGGCAGGTGTGTTGGCAGGGCCGCCCTTGCCTTGGCAGCCCCTTTACAGAGCCCCTGCAATGGCGCCTCCAGGCTGTCCCTATTTCTCAAGCCTAACCCTAAGCCTAACCCTAACCCTAGAGGATTTCCCGGGGCCCGATGGTGGGAGTAAGCGCCCCTGTGTGGTCGAGACGAGAAAGTGGTGCGAGGGCAGGTGTGTTGGCAGGGCCACCCTTGCCTTGGCAGCCCCTTTGCAGAGCCCCTGCAATGGCGCCTCCAGGCTGTCCCTATTTCTCAAGCCTAACCCTAACCATAACCCTAACCCTAGAGGATTTCCGGGACCCGATGGTGGGAGTAAGCGCCCCCGGGTGGTCGAGACGAGAAAGTGGTGCGAGGGCAGGTGTGTTGGCAGGGCCGCCCTTGCCTTGGCAGCCCCTTTGCAGAGCCCCTGCAATGGTGCCTCCAGGCTGTCCTGATTTCTCAAGCCTAACCCTAACCCTAACCCTAACCCTAGAGGATTTTCTGGGGCCCGATGGTGGGAGTAAGCGCCCCCGGGTGGTCGAGACGAGAAAGTGGTGCGAGGGCAGGTGTGCTGGCAGGGCCACCCTTGCCTTGGCAGCCCCTTTGCAGAGCCCCTGCAATGGCGCCTCCAGGCTGTCCCGATTTCTCCAGCCTAACCCTAACCCTAACCCTAACCCTAGAGGATTTTCCGGGGCGCGATGGTGGGAGTAAGCGCCCCCGGGTGGTCGAGACGAGAAAGTGGTGCGAGGGCAGGTGTGTTGGCAGGGCCGCCCTTGCCTTGGCAGCCCCTTTGCAGAGCCCCTGCAATGGCGCCTCCAGGCTGTCCCGATTTCTCCAGCCTAACCCTAACCCTAACCCTAACCCTAGAGGATTTCCGGGGCCCAATGGTGGGAGTAAGTGCCCCCGGGTGGTCGAGACGAGCAAGTGGTGCGAGGGCAGGTGTGTTGGCAGGGCCGCCCTTGCCTTGGCAGCCCCTTTGCAGAGCCCCTGCAATGGCGCCTCCAGGCTGTCCCGATTTCTCCAGCCTAACCCTAACCCTAACCCTAACCCTAGAGGATTTCCGGGACCCGATGGTGGGAGTAAGCGCCCCCGGGTGGTCCAGACGAGAAAGTGGTGCGAGGGCAGGTGTGTTGGCAGGGCCGCCCTTGCCTTGGCAGCCCCTTTGCAGAGCCCCTGCAATGGCGCCTCCAGGCTGTCCCGATTTCTCAAGCCTAACCCTAAGCCTAACCCTAACCCTAGAGGATTTTCTGGGGCCCGATGGTGGGAGTAAGTGCCCCCGGGTGGTCGAGACGAGAAAGTGGTGCGAGGGCAGGTGTGTTGGCAGGGCCACCCTTGCCTTGGCAGCCCCTTTGCAGAGCCCCTGCAATGGCGCCTCCAGGCTGTCCCTATTTCTCCAGCCTAACCCTAAGCCTAACCCTAACCCTAGAGGATTTTCTGGGGCGCGATGGTGGGAGTAAGCACCCCCGGGTGGTCGAGACGAGAAAGTGGTGCGAGGGCAGGTGTGTTGGCAGGGCCGCCCTTGCCTTGGCAGCCCCTTTGCAGAGCCCCTGCAATGGCGCCTCCAGGCTGTCCCGATTTCTCCAGCCTAACCCTAAGCCTAACCCTAACCCTAGAGGATTTTCCGGGGCCCGATGGTGGGAGTAAGCGCCCCCGGGTGGTCGAGACGAGAAAGTGGTGCGAGGGCAGGTGTGTTGGCAGGGCCGCCCTTGCCTTGGCAGCCCCTTTGCAGAGCCCCTGCAATGGCGCCTCCAGGCTGTCCCTATTTCTCCAGCCTAACCCTAACCCTAACCCTAACCCTAGAGGATTTTCCGGGACCCGATGGTGGGAGTAAGCGCCCCCGGGTGGTCGAGACGAGAAAGTGGTGCGAGGGCAGGTGTGTTGGCAGGGCCGCCCTTGCCTTGGCAGCCCCTTTGCAGAGCCCCTGCAATGGCGCCTCCAGGCTGTCCCTATTTCTCCAGCCTAACCCTAACCCTAACCCTAACCCTAGAGGATTTTCCGGGACCCGATGGTGGGAGTAAGTGCCCCCGGGTGGTCGAGACGAGAAAGTGGTGCGAGGGCAGGTGTGTTGGCAGGGCCGCCCTTGCCTTGGCAGCCCCTTTGCAGAGCCCCTGCAATGGCGCCTCCAGGCTGTCCCAATTTCTCCAGCCTAACCCTAAGCCTAACCCTAACCCTAGAGGATTTTCCGGGACTCGATGGTGGGAGTAAGCGCCCCCGGGTGGTCGAGACGAGAAAGTGGTGCGAGGGCAGGTGTGTTGGCAGGGCCGCCCTTGCCTTGGCAGCCCCTTTGCAGAGCCCCTGCAATGGCGCCTCCAGGCTGTCCCGATTTCTCCAGCCTAACCCTAACCCTAACCCTAACCCTAGAGGATTCCCGGGGCCCAATGGTGGGAGTAAGTGCCCCCGGGTGGTCGAGACGAGCAAGTGGTGCGAGGGCAGGTGTGTTGGCAGGGCCGCCCTTGCCTTGGCAGCCCCTTTGCAGAGCCCCTGCAATGGCGCCTCCAGGCTGTCCCGATTTCTCAAGCCTAACCCTAACCCTAACCCTAACCCTAGAGGATTTTCCGGGGCCCGATGGTGGGAGTAAGCGCCCCCGGGTGGTCGAGACGAGAAAGTGGTGCGAGGGCAGGTGTGTTGGCAGGGCCGCCCTTGCCTTGGCAGCCCCTTTGCAGAGCCCCTGCAATGGCGCCTCCAGGCTGTCCCTATTTCTCCAGCCTAACCCTAACCCTAACCCTAACCCTAGAGGATTTTCTGGGGCGCGATGGTGGGAGTAAGCGCCCCCGGGTGGTCGAGACGAGAAAGTGGTGCGAGGGCAGGTGTGTTGGCAGGGCCGCCCTTGCCTTGGCAGCCCCTTTGCAGAGCCCCTGCAATGGCGCCTCCAGGCTGTCCCGATTTCTCCAGCCTAACCCTAACCCTAACCCTAACCCTAGAGGATTTTCCGGGGCCCGATGGTGGGAGTAAGTGCCCCCGGGTGGTCGAGACGAGAAAGTGGTGCGAGGGCAGGTGTGTTGGCAGGGCCGCCCTTGCCTTGGCAGCCCCTTTGCAGAGCCCCTGCAATGGCGCCTCCAGGCTGTCCCAATTTCTCCAGCCTAACCCTAACCCTAACCCTAACCCTAGAGGATTTTCCGGGACTCGATGGTGGGAGTAAGCGCCCCCGGGGTGGTCGAGACGAGAAAGTGGTGCGAGGGCAGGTGTGTTGGCAGGGCCGCCCTTGCCTTGGCAGCCCCTTTGTAGAGCCCCTGCAATGGCGCCTCCAGGCTGTCCCTATTTCTCCAGCCTAACCCTAACCCTAACCCTAACCCTAGAGGATTTCCGGGGCCCAATGGTGGGAGTAAGTGCCCCCGGGTGGTCGAGACGAGAAAGTGGTGCGAGGGCAGGTGTGTTGGCAGGGCCGCCCTTGCCTTGGCAGCCCCTTTGCAGAGCCCCTGCAATGGCGCCTCCAGGCTGTCCCGATTTCTCAAGCCTAACCCTAAGCCTAACCCTAACCCTAGAGGATTTTCCGGGGCCCGATGGTGGGAGTAAGCGCCCCCGGGTGGTCGAGACGAGAAAGTGGTGCGAGGGCAGGTGTGTTGGCAGGGCCGCCCTTGCCTTGGCAGCCCCTTTGCAGAGCCCCTGCAATGGCGCCTCCAGGCTGTCCCTATTTCTCCAGCCTAACCCTAACCCTAACCCTAACCCTAGAGGATTTTCCGGGACCCGATGGTGGGAGTAAGTGCCCCCGGGTGGTCGAGACGAGAAAGTGGTGCGAGGGCAGGTGTGTTGGCAGGGCCGCCCTTGCCTTGGCAGCCCCTTTGCAGAGCCCCTGCAATGGCGCCTCCAGGCTGTCCCAATTTCTCCAGCCTAACCCTAAGCCTAACCCTAACCCTAGAGGATTTTCCGGGACTCGATGGTGGGAGTAAGCGCCCCCGGGTGGTCGAGACGAGAAAGTGGTGCGAGGGCAGGTGTGTTGGCAGGGCCGCCCTTGCCTTGGCAGCCCCTTTGCAGAGCCCCTGCAATGGCGCCTCCAGGCTGTCCCGATTTCTCCAGCCTAACCCTAACCCTAACCCTAACCCTAGAGGATTCCCGGGGCCCAATGGTGGGAGTAAGTGCCCCCGGGTGGTCGAGACGAGCAAGTGGTGCGAGGGCAGGTGTGTTGGCAGGGCCGCCCTTGCCTTGGCAGCCCCTTTGCAGAGCCCCTGCAATGGCGCCTCCAGGCTGTCCCGATTTCTCAAGCCTAACCCTAACCCTAACCCTAACCCTAGAGGATTTTCCGGGGCCCGATGGTGGGAGTAAGCGCCCCCGGGTGGTCGAGACGAGAAAGTGGTGCGAGGGCAGGTGTGTTGGCAGGGCCGCCCTTGCCTTGGCAGCCCCTTTGCAGAGCCCCTGCAATGGCGCCTCCAGGCTGTCCCTATTTCTCCAGCCTAACCCTAACCCTAACCCTAACCCTAGAGGATTTTCTGGGGCGCGATGGTGGGAGTAAGCGCCCCCGGGTGGTCGAGACGAGAAAGTGGTGCGAGGGCAGGTGTGTTGGCAGGGCCGCCCTTGCCTTGGCAGCCCCTTTGCAGAGCCCCTGCAATGGCGCCTCCAGGCTGTCCCAATTTCTCCAGCCTAACCCTAACCCTAACCCTAACCCTAGAGGATTTTCCGGGACTCGATGGTGGGAGTAAGCGCCCCCGGGGTGGTCGAGACGAGAAAGTGGTGTGAGGGCAGGTGTGTTGGCAGGGCCGCCCTTGCCTTGGCAGCCCCTTTGTAGAGCCCCTGCAATGGCGCCTCCAGGCTGTCCCTATTTCTCCAGCCTAACCCTAACCCTAACCCTAACCCTAGAGGATTTCCGGGGCCCAATGGTGGGAGTAAGTGCCCCCGGGTGGTCGAGACGAGAAAGTGGTGCGAGGGCAGGTGTGTTGGCAGGGCCGCCCTTGCCTTGGCAGCCCCTTTGCAGAGCCCCTGCAATGGCGCCTCCAGGCTGTCCCGATTTCTCAAGCCTAACCCTAACCCTAACCCTAACCCTAGAGGATTTCCGGGACCCGATGGTGGGAGTAAGCGCCCCCGGGTGGTCGAGACGAGAAAGTGGTGCGAGGGCAGGTGTGTTGGCAGGGCCGCCCTTGCCTTGGCAGCCCCTTTGCAGAGCCCCTGCAATGGCGCCTCCAGGCTGTCCCGATTTCTCAAGCCTAACCCTAACCCTAACCCTAACCCTAGAGGATTTCCGGGACCCGATGGTGGGAGTAAGCGCCCCCGGGTGGTCGAGACGAGAAAGTGGTGCGAGGGCAGGTGTGTTGGCAGGGCCGCCCTTGCCTTGGCAGCCCCTTTGCAGAGCCCCTGCAATGGCGCCTCCAGGCTGTCCCGATTTCTCCAGCCTAACCCTAACCCTAACCCTAACCCTAGAGGATTTCCGGGGCCCAATGGTGGGAGTAAGCGCCCCCGGGTGGTCGAGACGAGAAAGTGGTGCGAGGGCAGGTGTGTTGGCAGGGCCGCCCTTGCCTTGGCAGCCCCTTTGCAGAGCCCCTGCAATGGCGCCTCCAGGCTGTCCCGATTTCTCAAGCCTAACCCTAAGCCTAACCCTAACCCTAGAGGATTTCCGGGACCCGATGGTGGGTGTAAGTGCCCCCGGGTGGTCGAGACGAGCAAGTGGTGCGAGGGCAGGTGTGTTGGCAGGGCCGCCCTTGCCTTGGCAGCCCCTTTGCAGAGCCCCTGCAATGGCGCCTCCAGGCTGTCCCGATTTCTCCAGCCTAACCCTAACCCTAACCCTAGAGGATTCCCGGGGCCCAATGGTGGGAGTAAGTGCCCCCGGGTGGTCGAGACGAGAAAGTGGTGCGAGGGCAGGTGTGTTGGCAGGGCCGCCCTTGCCTTGGCAGCCCCTTTGCAGAGCCCCTGCAATGGCGCCTCCAGGCTGTCCCGATTTCTCCAGCCTAACCCTAACCCTAACCCTAACCCTAGAGGATTTTCTGGGGCGCGATGGTGGGAGTAAGCGCCCCCGGGTGGTCGAGACGAGAAAGTGGTGCGAGGGCAGGTGTGCTGGCAGGGCCGCCCTTGCCTTGGCAGCCCCTTTGCAGAGCCCCTGCAATGGCGCCTCCAGGCTGTCCCAATTTCTCCAGCCTAACCCTAACCCTAACCCTAACCCTAGAGGATTTTCCGGGACCCGATGGTGGGAGTAAGCGCCCCCGGGTGGTCGAGACGAGAAAGTGGTGCGAGGGCAGGTGTGTTGGCAGGGCCGCCCTTGCCTTGGCAGCCCCTTTGCAGAGCCCCTGCAATGGCGCCTCCAGGCTGTCCCGATTTCTCCAGCCTAACCCTAAGCCTAACCCTAACCCTAGAGGATTTCCGGGGCCCGATGGTGGGAGTAAGCGGCCCCGGGTGGTCCAGACGAGAAAGTGGTGCGAGGGCAGGTGTGTTGGCAGGGCCGCCCTTGCCTTGGCAGCCCCTTTGCAGAGCCCCTGCAATGGCGCCTCCAGGCTGTCCCGATTTCTCAAGCCTAACCCTAACCCTAACCCTAACCCTAGAGGATTTTCCGGGGCCCGATGGTGGGAGTAAGTGTCCCCGGGTGGTCGAGACGAGAAAGTGGTGCGAGGGCAGGTGTGTTGGCAGGGCCGCCCTTGCCTTGGCAGCCCCTTTACAGAGCCCCTGCAATGGCACCTCCAGGCTGTCCCTATTTCTCCAGCCTAACCCTAACCCTAACCCTAACCCTAGAGGATTTCCGGGGCCCGATGGTGGGAGTAAGTGCCCCCGGGTGGTCGAGACGAGAAAGTGGTGCGAGGGCAGGTGTGTTGGCAGGGCCGCCCTTGCCTTGGCAGCCCCTTTGCAGAGCCCCTGCAATGGCGCCTCCAGGCTGTCCTGATTTCTCAAGCCTAACCCTAAGCCTAACCCTAACCCTAGAGGATTTCCGGGGCCCAATGGTGGGAGTAAGCGCCCCCGGGTGGTCGAGACGAGAAAGTGGTGCGAGGGCAGGTGTGTTGGCAGGGCCACCCTTGCCTTGGCAGCCCCTTTGCAGAGCCCCTGCAATGGCGCCTCCAGGCTGTCCCTATTTCTCAAGCCTAACCCTAACCATAACCCTAACCCTAGAGGATTTCCGGGACCCGATGGTGGGAGTAAGCGCCCCCGGGTGGTCGAGACGAGAAAGTGGTGCGAGGGCAGGTGTGTTGGCAGGGCCGCCCTTGCCTTGGCAGCCCCTTTGCAGAGCCCCTGCAATGGCGCCTCCAGGCTGTCCCAATTTCTCCAGCCTAACCCTAAGCCTAACCCTAACCCTAGAGGATTTTCCGGGACTCGATGGTGGGAGTAAGCGCCCCCGGGTGGTCGAGACGAGAAAGTGGTGCGAGGGCAGGTGTGTTGGCAGGGCCGCCCTTGCCTTGGCAGCCCCTTTGCAGAGCCCCTGCAATGGCGCCTCCAGGCTGTCCCGATTTCTCCAGCCTAACCCTAACCCTAACCCTAACCCTAGAGGATTCCCGGGGCCCAATGGTGGGAGTAAGTGCCCCCGGGTGGTCGAGACGAGCAAGTGGTGCGAGGGCAGGTGTGTTGGCAGGGCCGCCCTTGCCTTGGCAGCCCCTTTGCAGAGCCCCTGCAATGGCGCCTCCAGGCTGTCCCGATTTCTCAAGCCTAACCCTAACCCTAACCCTAACCCTAGAGGATTTTCCGGGACCCGATGGTGGGAGTAAGCGCCCCCGGGTGGTCGAGACGAGAAAGTGGTGCGAGGGCAGGTGTGTTGGCAGGGCCGCCCTTGCCTTGGCAGCCCCTTTGCAGAGCCCCTGCAATGGCGCCTCCAGGCTGTCCCTATTTCTCCAGCCTAACCCTAACCCTAACCCTAACCCTAGAGGATTTTCTGGGGCGCGATGGTGGGAGTAAGCGCCCCCGGGTGGTCGAGACGAGAAAGTGGTGCGAGGGCAGGTGTGTTGGCAGGGCCGCCCTTGCCTTGGCAGCCCCTTTGCAGAGCCCCTGCAATGGCGCCTCCAGGCTGTCCCGATTTCTCCAGCCTAACCCTAACCCTAACCCTAACCCTAGAGGATTTTCCGGGGCCCGATGGTGGGAGTAAGTGCCCCCGGGTGGTCGAGACGAGAAAGTGGTGCGAGGGCAGGTGTGTTGGCAGGGCCGCCCTTGCCTTGGCAGCCCCTTTGCAGAGCCCCTGCAATGGCGCCTCCAGGCTGTCCCAATTTCTCCAGCCTAACCCTAACCCTAACCCTAACCCTAGAGGATTTTCCGGGACTCGATGGTGGGAGTAAGCGCCCCCGGGTGGTCGAGACGAGAAAGTGGTGCGAGGGCAGGTGTGTTGGCAGGGCCGCCCTTGCCTTGGCAGCCCCTTTGCAGAGCCCCTGCAATGGCGCCTCCAGGCTGTCCCAATTTCTCCAGCCTAACCCTAACCCTAACCCTAACCCTAGAGGATTTCCGGGGCCCAATGGTGGGAGTAAGTGCCCCCGGGTGGTCGAGACGAGAAAGTGGTGCGAGGGCAGGTGTGTTGGCAGGGCCGCCCTTGCCTTGGCAGCCCCTTTGCAGAGCCCCTGCAATGGTGCCTCCAGGCTGTCCCGATTTCTCAAGCCTAACCCTAACCCTAACCCTAACCCTAGAGGATTTCCGGGACCCGATGGTGGGAGTAAGCGCCCCCGGGTGGTCGAGACGAGAAAGTGGTGCGAGGGCAGGTGTGTTGGCAGGGCCGCCCTTGCCTTGGCAGCCCCTTTGCAGAGCCCCTGCAATGGCGCCTCCAGGCTGTCCCGATTTCTCCAGCCTAACCCTAACCCTAACCCTAACCCTAGAGGATTTCCGGGGCCCGATGGTGGGAGTAAGCGCCCCCGGGTGGTCGAGACGAGCAAGTGGTGCGAGGGCAGGTGTGTTGGCAGGGCCGCCCTTGCCTTGGCAGCCCCTTTGCAGAGCCCCTGCAATGGCGCCTCCAGGCTGTCCCGATTTCTCAAGCCTAACCCTAACCCTAACCCTAACCCTAGAGGATTTTCCGGGGCCCGATGGTGGGAGTAAGCGCCCCCGGGTGGTCGAGACGAGAAAGTGGTGCGAGGGCAGGTGTGTTGGCAGGGCCGCCCTTGCCTTGGCAGCCCCTTTGCAGAGCCCCTGCAATGGCGCCTCCAGGCTGTCCCTATTTCTCAAGCCTAACCCTAACCCTAACCCTAACCCTAGAGGATTTTCTGGGGCGCGATGGTGGGAGTAAGCGCCCCCGGGCGGTCGAGACGAGAAAGTGGTGCGAGGGCAGGTGTGTTGGCAGGGCCGCCCTTGCCTTGGCAGCCCCTTTGCAGAGCCCCTGCAATGGCGCCTCCAGGCTGTCCCGATTTCTCCAGCCTAACCCTAAGCCTAACCCTAACCCTAGAGGATTTTCCGGGGCCCGATGGTGGGAGTAAGTGCCCCCGGGGTGGTCGAGACGAGCAAGTGGTGCGAGGGCAGGTGTGTTGGCAGGGCCGCCCTTGCCTTGGCAGCCCCTTTGCAGAGCCCCTGCAATGGCGCCTCCAGGCTGTCCTGATTTCTCCAGCCTAACCCTAAGCCTAACCCTAACCCTAGAGGATTTCCGGGACCCGATGGTGGGAGTAAGCGCCCCCGGGTGGTCGAGACGAGAAAGTGGTGCGAGGGCAGGTGTGTTGGCAGGGCCGCCCTTGCCTTGGCAGCCCCTTTGCAGAGCCCCTGCAATGGCGCCTCCAGGCTGTCCCGATTTCTCCAGCCTAACCCTAACCCTAACCCTAGAGGATTTCCGGGGCCCAATGGTGGGAGTAAGCGCCCCCGGGTGGTCGAGACGAGAAAGTGGTGCGAGGGCAGGTGTGTTGGCAGGGCCGCCCTTGCCTTGGCAGCCCCTTTGCAGAGCCCCTGCAATGGCGCCTCCAGGCTGTCCCGATTTCTCCAGCCTAACCCTAAGCCTAACCCTAACCCTAGAGGATTTCCGGGACCCGATGGTGGGTGTAAGTGCCCCCGGGTGGTCGAGACGAGAAAGTGGTGCGAGGGCAGGTGTGTTGGCAGGGCCGCCCTTGCCTTGGCAGCCCCTTTGCAGAGCCCCTGCAATGGCGCCTCCAGGCTGTCCCGATTTCTCCAGCCTAACCCTAACCCTAACCCTAGAGGATTCCCGGGGCCCAATGGTGGGAGTAAGTGCCCCCGGGTGGTCGAGACGAGAAAGTGGTGCGAGGGCAGGTGTGTTGGCAGGGCCGCCCTTGCCTTGGCAGCCCCTTTGCAGAGCCCCTGCAATGGCGCCTCCAGGCTGTCCCTATTTCTCCAGCCTAACCCTAACCCTAACCCTAACCCTAGAGGATTTTCTGGGGCGCGATGGTGGGAGTAAGCGCCCCCGGGTGGTCGAGACGAGAAAGTGGTGCGAGGGCAGGTGTGTTGGCAGGGCCGCCCTTGCCTTGGCAGCCCCTTTGCAGAGCCCCTGCAATGGCGCCTCCAGGCTGTCCCAATTTCTCCAGCCTAACCCTAAGCCTAACCCTAACCCTAGAGGATTTTCCGGGACCCGATGGTGGGAGTAAGCGCCCCCGGGTGGTCGAGACGAGAAAGTGGTGCGAGGGCAGGTGTGTTGGCAGGGCCGCCCTTGCCTTGGCAGCCCCTTTGCAGAGCCCCTGCAATGGCGCCTCCAGGCTGTCCCAATTTCTCCAGCCTAACCCTAAGCCTAACCCTAACCCTAGAGGATTTCCGGGGCCCGATGGTGGGAGTAAGCGCCCCCGGGTGGTCGAGACGAGAAAGTGGTGCGAGGGCAGGTGTGTTGGCAGGGCCGCCCTTGCCTTGGCAGCCCCTTTGCAGAGCCCCTGCAATGGCGCCTCCAGGCTGTCCCTATTTCTCAAGCCTAACCCTAAGCCTAACCCTAACCCTAGAGGATTTTCTGGGGCGCGATGGTGGGAGTAAGCGCCCCCGGGTGGTCGAGACGAGAAAGTGGTGCGAGGGCAGGTGTGTTGGCAGGGCCGCCCTTGCCTTGGCAGCCCCTTTGCAGAGCCCCTGCAATGGCACCTCCAGGCTGTCCCGATTTCTCAAGCCTAACCCTAACCCTAACCCTAACCCTAGAGGATTTTCTGGGTCCCGATGGTGGGAGTAAGCGCCCCTGGGTGGTCGAGACGAGAAAGTGGTGCGAGGGCAGGTGTGTTGGCAGGGCCGCCCTTGCCTTGGCAGCCCCTTTGCAGAGCCCCTGCAATGGCACCTCCAGGCTGTCCCGATTTCTCAAGCCTAACCCTAACCCTAACCCTAACCCTAGAGGATTTTCTGGGGAGCGATGGTGGGAGTAAGCGCCCCCGGGTGGTCGAGACGAGAAAGTGGTGCGAGGGCAGGTGTGTTGGCAGGGCCGCCCTTGCCTTGGCAGCCCCTTTGCAGAGCCCCTGCAATGGCGCCTCCAGGCTGTCCCGATTTCTCCAGCCTAACCCTAACCCTAACCCTAACCCTAGAGGATTTCCGGGGCGCGATGGTGGGAGTAAGCGCCCCCGGGTGGTCGAGACGAGAAAGTGGTGCGAGGGCAGGTGTGTTGGCAGGGCCACCCTTGCCTTGGCAGCCCCTTTGCAGAGCCCCTGCAATGGCGCCTCCAGGCTGTCCCGATTTCTCAAGCCTAACCCTAACCCTAGAGGATTTTCTGGGGCGCGATGGTGGGAGTAAGCGCCCCCGGGTGGTCCAGACGAGAAAGTGGTGCGAGGGCAGGTGTGTTGGCAGGGCCGCCCTTGCCTTGGCAGCCCCTTTGCAGAGCCCCTGCAATGGCGCCTCCAGGCTGTCCTGATTTCTCAAGCCTAACCCTAAGCCTAACCCTAACCCTAGAGGATTTCCGGGGCCCAATGGTGGGAGTAAGCGCCCCCGGGTGGTCGAGACGAGAAAGTGGTGCGAGGGCAGGTGTGTTGGCAGGGCCACCCTTGCCTTGGCAGCCCCTTTGCAGAGCCCCTGCAATGGCGCCTCCAGGCTGTCCCTATTTCTCCAGCCTAACCCTAACCCTAACCCTAACCCTAGAGGATTTCCGGGACCCGATGGTGGGAGTAAGCGCCCCCGGGTGGTCGAGACGAGAAAGTGGTGCGAGGGCAGGTGTGTTGGCAGGGCCGCCCTTGCCTTGGCAGCCCCTTTGCAGAGCCCCTGCAATGGCGCCTCCAGGCTGTCCCGATTTCTCAAGCCTAACCCTAAGCCTAACCCTAACCCTAGAGGATTTTCTGGGGCCCGATGGTGGGAGTAAGTGCCCCCGGGTGGTCGAGACGAGAAAGTGGTGCGAGGGCAGGTGTGCTGGCAGGGCCACCCTTGCCTTGGCAGCCCCTTTGCAGAGCCCCTGCAATGGCGCCTCCAGGCTGTCCCGATTTCTCAAGCCTAACCCTAACCCTAACCCTAACCCTAGAGGATTTTCTGGGGCGCGATGGTGGGAGTAAGCGCCCCCGGGTGGTCGAGACGAGAAAGTGGTGCGAGGGCAGGTGTGTTGGCAGGGCCGCCCTTGCCTTGGCAGCCCCTTTGCAGAGCCCCTGCAATGGCGCCTCCAGGCTGTCCCGATTTCTCCAGCCTAACCCTAACCCTAACCCTAACCCTAGAGGATTTCCGGGGCCCAATGGTGGGAGTAAGTGCCCCCGGGTGGTCGAGACGAGAAAGTGGTGCGAGGGCAGGTGTGTTGGCAGGGCCGCCCTTGCCTTGGCAGCCCCTTTGCAGAGCCCCTGCAATGGCACCTCCAGGCTGTCCCTATTTCTCCAGCCTAACCCTAAGCCTAACCCTAACCCTAGAGGATTTTCCGGGACCCGATGGTGGGAGTAAGTGCCCCCGGGTGGTCGAGACGAGAAAGTGGTGCGAGGGCAGGTGTGTTGGCAGGGCCACCCTTGCCTTGGCAGCCCCTTTGCAGAGCCCCTGCAATGGCGCCTCCAGGCTGTCCCGATTTCTCAAGCCTAACCCTAACCCTAACCCTAACCCTAGAGGATTTCCGGGGCCCGATGGTGGGAGTAAGCGCCCCCGGGTGGTCGAGACGAGAAAGTGGTGCGAGGGCAGGTGTGTTGGCAGGGCCACCCTTGCCTTGGCAGCCCCTTTGCAGAGCCCCTGCAATGGCGCCTCCAGGCTGTCCCTATTTCTCCAGCCTAACCCTAAGCCTAACCCTAACCCTAGAGGATTTCCGGGACCCGATGGTGGGAGTAAGCGCCCCCGGGTGGTTGAGACGAGAAAGTGGTGCGAGGGCAGGTGTGTTGGCAGGGCCGCCCTTGCCTTGGCAGCCCCTTTGCAGAGCCCCTGCAATGGCGCCTCCAGGCTGTCCCGATTTCTCAAGCCTAACCCTAAGCCTAACCCTAACCCTAGAGGATTTTCTGGGGCCCGATGGTGGGAGTAAGTGCCCCCGGGTGGTCGAGACGAGAAAGTGGTGCGAGGGCAGGTGTGTTGGCAGGGCCACCCTTGCCTTGGCAGCCCCTTTGCAGAGCCCCTGCAATGGCGCCTCCAGGCTGTCCCTATTTCTCCAGCCTAACCCTAACCCTAACCCTAACCCTAGAGGATTTTCTGGGGCGCGATGGTGGGAGTAAGCACCCCCGGGTGGTCGAGACGAGAAAGTGGTGCGAGGGCAGGTGTGTTGGCAGGGCCGCCCTTGCCTTGGCAGCCCCTTTGCAGAGCCCCTGCAATGGCGCCTCCAGGCTGTCCCGATTTCTCAAGCCTAACCCTAACCATAACCCTAACCCTAGAGGATTTCCGGGACCCGATGGTGGGAGTAAGTGCCCCCGGGTGGTCGAGACGAGAAAGTGGTGCGAGGGCAGGTGTGTTGGCAGGGCCGCCCTTGCCTTGGCAGCCCCTTTGCAGAGCCCCTGCAATGGCACCTCCAGGCTGTCCCTATTTCTCCAGCCTAACCCTAACCCTAACCCTAACCCTAGAGGATTTCCGGGACCCGATGGTGGGAGTAAGCGCCCCCGGGTGGTCGAGACGAGAAAGTGGTGCGAGGGCAGGTGTGTTGGCAGGGCCGCCCTTGCCTTGGCAGCCCCTTTGCAGAGCCCCTGCAATGGCGCCTCCAGGCTGTCCCTATTTCTCAAGCCTAACCCTAACCCTAACCCTAACCCTAGAGGATTTCCGGGACCCGATGGTGGGAGTAAGCGCCCCCGGGTGGTCGAGACGAGAAAGTGGTGCGAGGGCAGGTGTGTTGGCAGGGCCGCCCTTGCCTTGGCAGCCCCTTTGCAGAGCCCCTGCAATGGCGCCTCCAGGCTGTCCCGATTTCTCAAGCCTAACCCTAACCCTAACCCTAACCCTAGAGGATTTTCTGGGGCCCGATGGTGGGAGTAAGTGCCCCCGGGTGGTCGAGACGAGAAAGTGGTGCGAGGGCAGGTGTGTTGGCAGGGCCACCCTTGCCTTGGCAGCCCCTTTGCAGAGCCCCTGCAATGGCGCCTCCAGGCTGTCCCTATTTCTCCAGCCTAACCCTAACCCTAACCCTAACCCTAGAGGATTTTCTGGGGCGCGATGGTGGGAGTAAGCACCCCCGGGTGGTCGAGACGAGAAAGTGGTGCGAGGGCAGGTGTGTTGGCAGGGCCACCCTTGCCTTGGCAGCCCCTTTGCAGAGCCCCTGCAATGGCGCCTCCAGGCTGTCCCTATTTCTCAAGCCTAACCCTAACCCTAACCCTAACCCTAGAGGATTTCCGGGACCCGATGGTGGGAGTAAGCGCCCCCGGGTGGTCGAGACGAGAAAGTGGTGCGAGGGCAGGTGTGTTGGCAGGGCCGCCCTTGCCTTGGCAGCCCCTTTGCAGAGCCCCTGCAATGGCGCCTCCAGGCTGTCCTGATTTCTCAAGCCTAACCCTAACCCTAACCCTAACCCTAGAGGATTTTCTGGGGCCCGATGGTGGGAGTAAGCGCCCCCGGGTGGTCGAGACGAGAAAGTGGTGCGAGGGCAGGTGTGCTGGCAGGGCCACCCTTGCCTTGGCAGCCCCTTTGCAGAGCCCCTGCAATGGCGCCTCCAGGCTGTCCCGATTTCTCCAGCCTAACCCTAACCCTAACCCTAACCCTAGAGGATTTTCCGGGGCGCGATGGTGGGAGTAAGCGCCCCCGGGTGGTCGAGACGAGAAAGTGGTGCGAGGGCAGGTGTGTTGGCAGGGCCGCCCTTGCCTTGGCAGCCCCTTTGCAGAGCCCCTGCAATGGCGCCTCCAGGCTGTCCCGATTTCTCAAGCCTAACCCTAACCCTAACCCTAACCCTAGAGGATTTCCGGGGCCCGATGGTGGGAGTAAGTGCCCCCGGGTGGTCGAGACGAGCAAGTGGTGCGAGGGCAGGTGTGTTGGCAGGGCCGCCCTTGCCTTGGCAGCCCCTTTGCAGAGCCCCTGCAATGGCGCCTCCAGGCTGTCCCTATTTCTCCAGCCTAACCCTAACCCTAACCCTAACCCTAGAGGATTTTCCGGGACCCGATGGTGGGAGTAAGTGCCCCCGGGTGGTCGAGACGAGAAAGTGGTGCGAGGGCAGGTGTGTTGGCAGGGCGACCCTTGCCTTGGCAGCCCCTTTGCAGAGCCCCTGCAATGGCGCCTCCAGGCTGTCCCAATTTCTCAAGCCTAACCCTAACCCTAACCCTAACCCTAGAGGATTTCCGGGGCCCGATGGTGGGAGTAAGCGCCCCCGGGTGGTCGAGACGAGAAAGTGGTGCGAGGGCAGGTGTGTTGGCAGGGCCGCCCTTGCCTTGGCAGCCCCTTTGCAGAGCCCCTGCAATGGCGCCTCCAGGCTGTCCCTATTTCTCAAGCCTAACCCTAAGCCTAACCCTAACCCTAGAGGATTTCCGGGACCCGATGGTGGGAGTAAGCGCCCCCGGGTGGTCGAGACGAGAAAGTGGTGCGAGGGCAGGTGTGTTGGCAGGGCCGCCCTTGCCTTGGCAGCCCCTTTGCAGAGCCCCTGCAATGGCGCCTCCAGGCTGTCCCGATTTCTCAAGCCTAACCCTAAGCCTAACCCTAACCCTAGAGGATTTTCTGGGGCCCGATGGTGGGAGTAAGTGCCCCCGGGTGGTCGAGACGAGAAAGTGGTGCGAGGGCAGGTGTGTTGGCAGGGCCACCCTTGCCTTGGCAGCCCCTTTGCAGAGCCCCTGCAATGGCGCCTCCAGGCTGTCCCTATTTCTCCAGCCTAACCCTAACCCTAACCCTAACCCTAGAGGATTTTCTGGGGCGCGATGGTGGGAGTAAGCACCCCCGGGTGGTCGAGACGAGAAAGTGGTGCGAGGGCAGGTGTGTTGGCAGGGCCGCCCTTGCCTTGGCAGCCCCTTTGCAGAGCCCCTGCAATGGCGCCTCCAGGCTGTCCCTATTTCTCAAGCCTAACCCTAACCCTAACCCTAACCCTAGAGGATTTCCGGGACCCGATGGTGGGAGTAAGCGCCCCCGGGTGGTCGAGACGAGAAAGTGGTGCGAGGGCAGGTGTGTTGGCAGGGCCGCCCTTGCCTTGGCAGCCCCTTTGCAGAGCCCCTGCAATGGCGCCTCCAGGCTGTCCCGATTTCTCCAGCCTAACCCTAACCCTAACCCTAACCCTAGAGGATTTCCGGGGCCCGATGGTGGGAGTAAGTGCCCCCGGGTGGTCGAGACGAGAAAGTGGTGCGAGGGCAGGTGTGTTGGCAGGGCCGCCCTTGCCTTGGCAGCCCCTTTACAGAGCCCCTGCAATGGCGCCTCCAGGCTGTCCCGATTTCTCCAGCCTAACCCTAACCCTAACCCTAACCCTAGAGGATTTCCGGGGCCCGATGGTGGGAGTAAGTGCCCCCGGGTGGTCGAGACGAGAAAGTGGTGCGAGGGCAGGTGTGTTGGCAGGGCCACCCTTGCCTTGGCAGCCCCTTTGCAGAGCCCCTGCAATGGCGCCTCCAGGCTGTCCCTATTTCTCAAGCCTAACCCTAACCCTAACCCTAACCCTAGAGGATTTCCGGGACCCGATGGTGGGAGTAAGCGCCCCCGGGTGGTCGAGACGAGAAAGTGGTGCGAGGGCAGGTGTGTTGGCAGGGCCGCCCTTGCCTTGGCAGCCCCTTTGCAGAGCCCCTGCAATGGCGCCTCCAGGCTGTCCCGATTTCTCCAGCCTAACCCTAACCCTAACCCTAACCCTAGAGGATTTCCGGGACCCGATGGTGGGAGTAAGCGCCCCCGGGTGGTCGAGACGAGAAAGTGGTGCGAGGGCAGGTGTGTTGGCAGGGCCGCCCTTGCCTTGGCAGCCCCTTTGCAGAGCCCCTGCAATGGCGCCTCCAGGCTGTCCCGATTTCTCAAGCCTAACCCTAACCCTAACCCTAACCCTAGAGGATTTTCCGGGGCCCGATGGTGGGAGTAAGCGCCCCCGGGTGGTCGAGACGAGAAAGTGGTGCGAGGGCAGGTGTGTTGGCAGGGCCGCCCTTGCCTTGGCAGCCCCTTTGCAGAGCCCCTGCAATGGCGCCTCCAGGCTGTCCCTATTTCTCAAGCCTAACCCTAACCCTAACCCTAACCCTAGAGGATTTTCTGGGGCGCGATGGTGGGAGTAAGCGCCCCCGGGTGGTCGAGACGAGAAAGTGGTGCGAGGGCAGGTGTGTTGGCAGGGCCGCCCTTGCCTTGGCAGCCCCTTTGCAGAGCCCCTGCAATGGCGCCTCCAGGCTGTCCCGATTTCTCCAGCCTAACCCTAAGCCTAACCCTAACCCTAGAGGATTTTCCGGGGCCCGATGGTGGGAGTAAGTGCCCCCGGGTGGTCGAGACGAGCAAGTGGTGCGAGGGCAGGTGTGTTGGCAGGGCCGCCCTTGCCTTGGCAGCCCCTTTGCAGAGCCCCTGCAATGGCGCCTCCAGGCTGTCCCAATTTCTCAAGCCTAACCCTAACCCTAACCCTAACCCTAGAGGATTTCCGGGACCCGATGGTGGGAGTAAGCGCCCCCGGGTGGTCGAGACGAGAAAGTGGTGCGAGGGCAGGTGTGTTGGCAGGGCCGCCCTTGCCTTGGCAGCCCCTTTGCAGAGCCCCTGCAATGGCGCCTCCAGGCTGTCCCGATTTCTCCAGCCTAACCCTAACCCTAACCCTAGAGGATTTCCGGGGCCCAATGGTGGGAGTAAGCGCCCCCGGGTGGTCGAGACGAGAAAGTGGTGCGAGGGCAGGTGTGTTGGCAGGGCCGCCCTTGCCTTGGCAGCCCCTTTGCAGAGCCCCTGCAATGGCGCCTCCAGGCTGTCCCGATTTCTCCAGCCTAACCCTAAGCCTAACCCTAACCCTAGAGGATTTCCGGGACCCGATGGTGGGTGTAAGTGCCCCCGGGTGGTCGAGACGAGAAAGTGGTGCGAGGGCAGGTGTGTTGGCAGGGCCGCCCTTGCCTTGGCAGCCCCTTTGCAGAGCCCCTGCAATGGCGCCTCCAGGCTGTCCCGATTTCTCCAGCCTAACCCTAACCCTAACCCTAGAGGATTCCCGGGGCCCAATGGTGGGAGTAAGTGCCCCCGGGTGGTCGAGACGAGAAAGTGGTGCGAGGGCAGGTGTGTTGGCAGGGCCGCCCTTGCCTTGGCAGCCCCTTTGCAGAGCCCCTGCAATGGCGCCTCCAGGCTGTCCCTATTTCTCCAGCCTAACCCTAACCCTAACCCTAACCCTAGAGGATTTTCTGGGGCGCGATGGTGGGAGTAAGCGCCCCCGGGTGGTCGAGACGAGAAAGTGGTGCGAGGGCAGGTGTGTTGGCAGGGCCGCCCTTGCCTTGGCAGCCCCTTTGCAGAGCCCCTGCAATGGCGCCTCCAGGCTGTCCCGATTTCTCCAGCCTAACCCTAAGCCTAACCCTAACCCTAGAGGATTTTCCGGGACCCGATGGTGGGAGTAAGCGCCCCCGGGTGGTCGAGACGAGAAAGTGGTGCGAGGGCAGGTGTGTTGGCAGGGCCGCCCTTGCCTTGGCAGCCCCTTTGCAGAGCCCCTGCAATGGCGCCTCCAGGCTGTCCCGATTTCTCCAGCCTAACCCTAAGCCTAACCCTAACCCTAGAGGATTTCCGGGGCCCGATGGTGGGAGTAAGCGCCCCCGGGTGGTCGAGACGAGAAAGTGGTGCGAGGGCAGGTGTGTTGGCAGGGCCGCCCTTGCCTTGGCAGCCCCTTTGCAGAGCCCCTGCAATGGCGCCTCCAGGCTGTCCCTATTTCTCAAGCCTAACCCTAACCCTAACCCTAACCCTAGAGGATTTTCTGGGGCGCGATGGTGGGAGTAAGCGCCCCCGGGTGGTCGAGACGAGAAAGTGGTGCGAGGGCAGGTGTGTTGGCAGGGCCGCCCTTGCCTTGGCAGCCCCTTTGCAGAGCCCCTGCAATGGCACCTCCAGGCTGTCCCGATTTCTCAAGCCTAACCCTAACCCTAACCCTAACCCTAGAGGATTTTCTGGGTCCCGATGGTGAGAGTAAGCGCCCCTGGGTGGTCGAGACGAGAAAGTGGTGCGAGGGCAGGTGTGTTGGCAGGGCCGCCCTTGCCTTGGCAGCCCCTTTGCAGAGCCCCTGCAATGGCACCTCCAGGCTGTCCCGATTTCTCAAGCCTAACCCTAACCCTAACCCTAACCCTAGAGGATTTTCTGGGGCGCGATGGTGGGAGTAAGCGCCCCCGGGTGGTCGAGACGAGAAAGTGGTGCGAGGGCAGGTGTGTTGGCAGGGCCGCCCTTGCCTTGGCAGCCCCTTTGCAGAGCCCCTGCAATGGCGCCTCCAGGCTGTCCTGATTTCTCAAGCCTAACCCTAAGCCTAACCCTAACCCTAGAGGATTTCCGGGGCCCAATGGTGGGAGTAAGCGCCCCCGGGTGGTCGAGACGAGAAAGTGGTGCGAGGGCAGGTGTGTTGGCAGGGCCACCCTTGCCTTGGCAGCCCCTTTGCAGAGCCCCTGCAATGGCGCCTCCAGGCTGTCCCTATTTCTCAAGCCTAACCCTAACCATAACCCTAACCCTAGAGGATTTCCGGGACCCGATGGTGGGAGTAAGCGCCCCCGGGTGGTCGAGACGAGAAAGTGGTGCGAGGGCAGGTGTGTTGGCAGGGCCGCCCTTGCCTTGGCAGCCCCTTTGCAGAGCCCCTGCAATGGCGCCTCCAGGCTGTCCTGATTTCTCAAGCCTAACCCTAACCCTAACCCTAACCCTAGAGGATTTTCTGGGGCCCGATGGTGGGAGTAAGTGCCCCCGGGTGGTCGAGACGAGAAAGTGGTGCGAGGGCAGGTGTGCTGGCAGGGCCACCCTTGCCTTGGCAGCCCCTTTGCAGAGCCCCTGCAATGGCGCCTCCAGGCTGTCCCGATTTCTCCAGCCTAACCCTAACCCTAACCCTAACCCTAGAGGATTTTCTGGGGCGCGATGGTGGGAGTAAGCGCCCCCGGGTGGTCGAGACGAGAAAGTGGTGCGAGGGCAGGTGTGTTGGCAGGGCCGCCCTTGCCTTGGCAGCCCCTTTGCAGAGCCCCTGCAATGGCGCCTCCAGGCTGTCCCGATTTCTCCAGCCTAACCCTAACCCTAACCCTAACCCTAGAGGATTTCCGGGGCCCAATGGTGGGAGTAAGTGCCCCCGGGTGGTCGAGACGAGAAAGTGGTGCGAGGGCAGGTGTGTTGGCAGGGCCGCCCTTGCCTTGGCAGCCCCTTTGCAGAGCCCCTGCAATGGCACCTCCAGGCTGTCCCTATTTCTCCAGCCTAACCCTAAGCCTAACCCTAACCCTAGAGGATTTTCCGGGACCCGATGGTGGGAGTAAGTGCCCCCGGGTGGTCGAGACGAGAAAGTGGTGCGAGGGCAGGTGTGTTGGCAGGGCCACCCTTGCCTTGGCAGCCCCTTTGCAGAGCCCCTGCAATGGCGCCTCCAGGCTGTCCCAATTTCTCAAGCCTAACCCTAACCCTAACCCTAACCCTAGAGGATTTCCGGGGCCCGATGGTGGGAGTAAGCGCCCCCGGGTGGTCGAGACGAGAAAGTGGTGCGAGGGCAGGTGTGTTGGCAGGGCCACCCTTGCCTTGGCAGCCCCTTTGCAGAGCCCCTGCAATGGCGCCTCCAGGCTGTCCCTATTTCTCCAGCCTAACCCTAAGCCTAACCCTAACCCTAGAGGATTTCCGGGACCCGATGGTGGGAGTAAGCGCCCCCGGGTGGTTGAGACGAGAAAGTGGTGCGAGGGCAGGTGTGTTGGCAGGGCCGCCCTTGCCTTGGCAGCCCCTTTGCAGAGCCCCTGCAATGGCGCCTCCAGGCTGTCCCGATTTCTCAAGCCTAACCCTAAGCCTAACCCTAACCCTAGAGGATTTTCTGGGGCCCGATGGTGGGAGTAAGTGCCCCCGGGTGGTCGAGACGAGAAAGTGGTGCGAGGGCAGGTGTGTTGGCAGGGCGACCCTTGCCTTGGCAGCCCCTTTGCAGAGCCCCTGCAATGGCGCCTCCAGGCTGTCCCTATTTCTCCAGCCTAACCCTAACCCTAACCCTAACCCTAGAGGATTTTCTGGGGCGCGATGGTGGGAGTAAGCACCCCCGGGTGGTCGAGACGAGAAAGTGGTGCGAGGGCAGGTGTGTTGGCAGGGCCGCCCTTGCCTTGGCAGCCCCTTTGCAGAGCCCCTGCAATGGCGCCTCCAGGCTGTCCCGATTTCTCAAGCCTAACCCTAACCATAACCCTAACCCTAGAGGATTTCCGGGACCCGATGGTGGGAGTAAGTGCCCCCGGGTGGTCGAGACGAGAAAGTGGTGCGAGGGCAGGTGTGTTGGCAGGGCCGCCCTTGCCTTGGCAGCCCCTTTGCAGAGCCCCTGCAATGGCACCTCCAGGCTGTCCCTATTTCTCCAGCCTAACCCTAACCCTAACCCTAACCCTAGAGGATTTCCGGGACCCGATGGTGGGAGTAAGCGCCCCCGGGTGGTCGAGACGAGAAAGTGGTGCGAGGGCAGGTGTGTTGGCAGGGCCGCCCTTGCCTTGGCAGCCCCTTTGCAGAGCCCCTGCAATGGCGCCTCCAGGCTGTCCCTATTTCTCAAGCCTAACCCTAAGCCTAACCCTAACCCTAGAGGATTTCCGGGACCCGATGGTGGGAGTAAGCGCCCCCGGGTGGTCCAGACGAGAAAGTGGTGCGAGGGCAGGTGTGTTGGCAGGGCCGCCCTTGCCTTGGCAGCCCCTTTGCAGAGCCCCTGCAATGGCGCCTCCAGGCTGTCCCGATTTCTCAAGCCTAACCCTAACCCTAACCCTAACCCTAGAGGATTTTCTGGGGCCCGATGGTGGGAGTAAGTGCCCCCGGGTGGTCGAGACGAGAAAGTGGTGCGAGGGCAGGTGTGTTGGCAGGGCCACCCTTGCCTTGGCAGCCCCTTTGCAGAGCCCCTGCAATGGCGCCTCCAGGCTGTCCCTATTTCTCCAGCCTAACCCTAACCCTAACCCTAACCCTAGAGGATTTTCTGGGGCGCGATGGTGGGAGTAAGCGCCCCCGGGTGGTCGAGACGAGAAAGTGGTGCGAGGGCAGGTGTGTTGGCAGGGCCACCCTTGCCTTGGCAGCCCCTTTGCAGAGCCCCTGCAATGGCGCCTCCAGGCTGTCCCTATTTCTCAAGCCTAACCCTAACCCTAACCCTAACCCTAGAGGATTTCCGGGACCCGATGGTGGGAGTAAGCGCCCCCGGGTGGTCGAGACGAGAAAGTGGTGCGAGGGCAGGTGTGTTGGC
The DNA here is from genome assembly GCF_040807025.1 of Struthio camelus. Classification (NCBI taxonomy): domain Eukaryota; kingdom Metazoa; phylum Chordata; class Aves; order Struthioniformes; family Struthionidae; genus Struthio; species Struthio camelus. The sequence goes on from NC_090981.1 coordinate 27,326,778, forward strand.
AGGGCCGCCCTTGCCTTGGCAGCCCCTTTGCAGAGCCCCTGCAATGGCGCCTCCAGGCTGTCCTGATTTCTCAAGCCTAACCCTAACCCTAACCCTAACCCTAGAGGATTTTCTGGGGCCCGATGGTGGGAGTAAGCGCCCCCGGGTGGTCGAGACGAGAAAGTGGTGCGAGGGCAGGTGTGCTGGCAGGGCCACCCTTGCCTTGGCAGCCCCTTTGCAGAGCCCCTGCAATGGCGCCTCCAGGCTGTCCCGATTTCTCCAGCCTAACCCTAACCCTAACCCTAACCCTAGAGGATTTTCCGGGGCCCGATGGTGGGAGTAAGCGCCCCCGGGTGGTCGAGACGAGAAAGTGGTGCGAGGGCAGGTGTGTTGGCAGGGCCGCCCTTGCCTTGGCAGCCCCTTTGCAGAGCCCCTGCAATGGCGCCTCCAGGCTGTCCCGATTTCTCAAGCCTAACCCTAACCCTAACCCTAACCCTAGAGGATTTCCGGGGCCCAATGGTGGGAGTAAGTGCCCCCGGGTGGTCGAGACGAGCAAGTGGTGCGAGGGCAGGTGTGTTGGCAGGGCCGCCCTTGCCTTGGCAGCCCCTTTGCAGAGCCCCTGCAATGGCGCCTCCAGGCTGTCCCTATTTCTCCAGCCTAACCCTAACCCTAACCCTAACCCTAACCCTAGAGGATTTTCCGGGACCCGATGGTGGGAGTAAGTGCCCCCGGGTGGTCGAGACGAGAAAGTGGTGCGAGGGCAGGTGTGTTGGCAGGGCCACCCTTGCCTTGGCAGCCCCTTTGCAGAGCCCCTGCAATGGCGCCTCCAGGCTGTCCCAATTTCTCAAGCCTAACCCTAACCCTAACCCTAACCCTAGAGGATTTCCGGGACCCGATGGTGGGAGTAAGCGCCCCCGGGTGGTCGAGACGAGAAAGTGGTGCGAGGGCAGGTGTGTTGGCAGGGCCGCCCTTGCCTTGGCAGCCCCTTTGCAGAGCCCCTGCAATGGCGCCTCCAGGCTGTCCCTATTTCTCAAGCCTAACCCTAACCCTAACCCTAACCCTAGAGGATTTCCGGGACCCGATGGTGGGAGTAAGCGCCCCCGGGTGGTCCAGACGAGAAAGTGGTGCGAGGGCAGGTGTGTTGGCAGGGCCGCCCTTGCCTTGGCAGCCCCTTTGCAGAGCCCCTGCAATGGCGCCTCCAGGCTGTCCCGATTTCTCAAGCCTAACCCTAAGCCTAACCCTAACCCTAGAGGATTTTCTGGGGCCCGATGGTGGGAGTAAGTGCCCCCGGGTGGTCGAGACGAGAAAGTGGTGCGAGGGCAGGTGTGTTGGCAGGGCCGCCCTTGCCTTGGCAGCCCCTTTGCAGAGCCCCTGCAATGGCGCCTCCAGGCTGTCCCTATTTCTCCAGCCTAACCCTAACCCTAACCCTAACCCTAGAGGATTTTCTGGGGCGCGATGGTGGGAGTAAGCACCCCCGGGTGGTCGAGACGAGAAAGTGGTGCGAGGGCAGGTGTGTTGGCAGGGCCGCCCTTGCCTTGGCAGCCCCTTTGCAGAGCCCCTGCAATGGCGCCTCCAGGCTGTCCCGATTTCTCCAGCCTAACCCTAAGCCTAACCCTAACCCTAGAGGATTTTCCGGGGCCCGATGGTGGGAGTAAGTGCCCCCGGGTGGTCGAGACGAGAAAGTGGTGCGAGGGCAGGTGTGTTGGCAGGGCCGCCCTTGCCTTGGCAGCCCCTTTACAGAGCCCCTGCAATGGCGCCTCCAGGCTGTCCCGATTTCTCCAGCCTAACCCTAACCCTAACCCTAACCCTAGAGGATTTCCGGGGCCCGATGGTGGGAGTAAGTGCCCCCGGGTGGTCGAGACGAGAAAGTGGTGCGAGGGCAGGTGTGTTGGCAGGGCCGCCCTTGCCTTGGCAGCCCCTTTGCAGAGCCCCTGCAATGGCGCCTCCAGGCTGTCCCGATTTCTCCAGCCTAACCCTAAGCCTAACCCTAACCCTAGAGGATTTTCCGGGGCCCGATGGTGGGAGTAAGCGCCCCCGGGTGGTCGAGACGAGAAAGTGGTGCGAGGGCAGGTGTGTTGGCAGGGCCGCCCTTGCCTTGGCAGCCCCTTTGCAGAGCCCCTGCAATGGCGCCTCCAGGCTGTCCCTATTTCTCCAGCCTAACCCTAACCCTAACCCTAACCCTAGAGGATTTTCCGGGACCCGATGGTGGGAGTAAGTGCCCCCGGGTGGTCGAGACGAGAAAGTGGTGCGAGGGCAGGTGTGTTGGCAGGGCCGCCCTTGCCTTGGCAGCCCCTTTGCAGAGCCCCTGCAATGGCGCCTCCAGGCTGTCCCAATTTCTCCAGCCTAACCCTAAGCCTAACCCTAACCCTAGAGGATTTTCCGGGACTCGATGGTGGGAGTAAGCGCCCCCGGGTGGTCGAGACGAGAAAGTGGTGCGAGGGCAGGTGTGTTGGCAGGGCCGCCCTTGCCTTGGCAGCCCCTTTGCAGAGCCCCTGCAATGGCGCCTCCAGGCTGTCCCGATTTCTCCAGCCTAACCCTAACCCTAACCCTAACCCTAGAGGATTTTCCGGGACTCGATGGTGGGAGTAAGTGCCCCCGGGTGGTCGAGACGAGCAAGTGGTGCGAGGGCAGGTGTGTTGGCAGGGCCGCCCTTGCCTTGGCAGCCCCTTTGCAGAGCCCCTGCAATGGCGCCTCCAGGCTGTCCCGATTTCTCAAGCCTAACCCTAACCCTAACCCTAACCCTAGAGGATTTTCCGGGGCCCGATGGTGGGAGTAAGCGCCCCCGGGTGGTCGAGACGAGAAAGTGGTGCGAGGGCAGGTGTGTTGGCAGGGCCGCCCTTGCCTTGGCAGCCCCTTTGCAGAGCCCCTGCAATGGCGCCTCCAGGCAGTCCCTATTTCTCCAGCCTAACCCTAACCCTAACCCTAACCCTAGAGGATTTTCTGGGGCGCGATGGTGGGAGTAAGCGCCCCCGGGTGGTCGAGACGAGAAAGTGGTGCGAGGGCAGGTGTGTTGGCAGGGCCGCCCTTGCCTTGGCAGCCCCTTTGCAGAGCCCCTGCAATGGCGCCTCCAGGCTGTCCCGATTTCTCCAGCCTAACCCTAACCCTAACCCTAACCCTAGAGGATTTTCTGGGGCCCGATGGTGGGAGTAAGTGCCCCCGGGTGGTCGAGACGAGAAAGTGGTGCGAGGGCAGGTGTGTTGGCAGGGCCGCCCTTGCCTTGGCAGCCCCTTTGCAGAGCCCCTGCAATGGCGCCTCCAGGCTGTCCCAATTTCTCCAGCCTAACCCTAACCCTAACCCTAACCCTAGAGGATTTTCCGGGACTCGATGGTGGGAGTAAGCGCCCCCGGGGTGGTCGAGACGAGAAAGTGGTGCGAGGGCAGGTGTGTTGGCAGGGCTGCCCTTGCCTTGGCAGCCCCTTTGTAGAGCCCCTGCAATGGCGCCTCCAGGCTGTCCCTATTTCTCCAGCCTAACCCTAACCCTAACCCTAACCCTAGAGGATTTCCGGGGCCCAATGGTGGGAGTAAGTGCCCCCGGGTGGTCGAGACGAGAAAGTGGTGCGAGGGCAGGTGTGTTGGCAGGGCCGCCCTTGCCTTGGCAGCCCCTTTGCAGAGCCCCTGCAATGGCGCCTCCAGGCTGTCCCGATTTCTCAAGCCTAACCCTAACCCTAACCCTAACCCTAGAGGATTTTCCGGGGCCCGATGGTGGGAGTAAGCGCCCCCGGGTGGTCGAGACGAGAAAGTGGTGCGAGGGCAGGTGTGTTGGCAGGGCCGCCCTTGCCTTGGCAGCCCCTTTGCAGAGCCCCTGCAATGGCGCCTCCAGGCTGTCCCTATTTCTCCAGCCTAACCCTAACCCTAACCCTAACCCTAGAGGATTTCCGGGGCCCAATGGTGGGAGTAAGTGCCCCCGGGTGGTCGAGACGAGAAAGTGGTGCGAGGGCAGGTGTGTTGGCAGGGCCGCCCTTGCCTTGGCAGCCCCTTTGCAGAGCCCCTGCAATGGCGCCTCCAGGCTGTCCCGATTTCTCAAGCCTAACCCTAACCCTAACCCTAACCCTAGAGGATTTCCGGGACCCGATGGTGGGAGTAAGCGCCCCCGGGTGGTCGAGACGAGAAAGTGGTGCGAGGGCAGGTGTGTTGGCAGGGCCGCCCTTGCCTTGGCAGCCCCTTTGCAGAGCCCCTGCAATGGCGCCTCCAGGCTGTCCTGATTTCTCAAGCCTAACCCTAACCCTAACCCTAACCCTAGAGGATTTCCGGGACCCGATGGTGGGAGTAAGCGCCCCCGGGTGGTCGAGACGAGAAAGTGGTGCGAGGGCAGGTGTGTTGGCAGGGCCGCCCTTGCCTTGGCAGCCCCTTTGCAGAGCCCCTGCAATGGCGCCTCCAGGCTGTCCCGATTTCTCCAGCCTAACCCTAACCCTAACCCTAACCCTAGAGGATTTCCGGGGCCCAATGGTGGGAGTAAGCGCCCCCGGGTGGTCGAGACGAGAAAGTGGTGCGAGGGCAGGTGTGTTGGCAGGGCCGCCCTTGCCTTGGCAGCCCCTTTGCAGAGCCCCTGCAATGGCGCCTCCAGGCTGTCCCGATTTCTCCAGCCTAACCCTAACCCTAACCCTAACCCTAGAGGATTTCCGGGACCCGATGGTGGGTGTAAGTGCCCCCGGGTGGTCGAGACGAGAAAGTGGTGCGAGGGCAGGTGTGTTGGCAGGGCCGCCCTTGCCTTGGCAGCCCCTTTGCAGAGCCCCTGCAATGGCGCCTCCAGGCTGTCCCGATTTCTCCAGCCTAACCCTAACCCTAACCCTAGAGGATTTTCCGGGGCCCGATGGTGGGAGTAAGTGCCCCCGGGTGGTCGAGACGAGCAAGTGGTGCGAGGGCAGGTGTGTTGGCAGGGCCGCCCTTGCCTTGGCAGCCCCTTTGCAGAGCCCCTGCAATGGCGCCTCCAGGCTGTCCCTATTTCTCCAGCCTAACCCTAACCCTAACCCTAACCCTAGAGGATTTTCCGGGACCCGATGGTGGGAGTAAGTGCCCCCGGGTGGTCGAGACGAGAAAGTGGTGCGAGGGCAGGTGTGTTGGCAGGGCCGCCCTTGCCTTGGCAGCCCCTTTGCAGAGCCCCTGCAATGGCGCCTCCAGGCTGTCCCAATTTCTCAAGCCTAACCCTAACCCTAACCCTAACCCTAGAGGATTTCCGGGACCCGATGGTGGGAGTAAGCGCCCCCGGGTGGTCGAGACGAGAAAGTGGTGCGAGGGCAGGTGTGTTGGCAGGGCCGCCCTTGCCTTGGCAGCCCCTTTGCAGAGCCCCTGCAATGGCGCCTCCAGGCTGTCCCGATTTCTCAAGCCTAACCCTAAGCCTAACCCTAACCCTAGAGGATTTTCTGGGGCCCGATGGTGGGAGTAAGTGCCCCCGGGTGGTCGAGACGAGAAAGTGGTGCGAGGGCAGGTGTGTTGGCAGGGCCACCCTTGCCTTGGCAGCCCCTTTGCAGAGCCCCTGCAATGGCGCCTCCAGGCTGTCCCTATTTCTCCAGCCTAACCCTAACCCTAACCCTAACCCTAGAGGATTTTCTGGGGCGCGATGGTGGGAGTAAGCACCCCCGGGTGGTCGAGACGAGAAAGTGGTGCGAGGGCAGGTGTGTTGGCAGGGCCGCCCTTGCCTTGGCAGCCCCTTTGCAGAGCCCCTGCAATGGCGCCTCCAGGCTGTCCCGATTTCTCCAGCCTAACCCTAAGCCTAACCCTAACCCTAGAGGATTTTCCGGGGCCTGATGGTGGGAGTAAGTGCCCCCGGGTGGTCGAGACGAGAAAGTGGTGCGAGGGCAGGTGTGTTGGCAGGGCCGCCCTTGCCTTGGCAGCCCCTTTACAGAGCCCCTGCAATGGCGCCTCCAGGCTGTCCCGATTTCTCCAGCCTAACCCTAACCCTAACCCTAACCCTAGAGGATTTCCGGGGCCCGATGGTGGGAGTAAGTGCCCCCGGGTGGTCGAGACGAGAAAGTGGTGCGAGGGCAGGTGTGTTGGCAGGGCCGCCCTTGCCTTGGCAGCCCCTTTGCAGAGCCCCTGCAATGGCGCCTCCAGGCTGTCCCGATTTCTCCAGCCTAACCCTAACCATAACCCTAACCCTAGAGGATTTTCCGGGGCCCGATGGTGGGAGTAAGCGCCCCCGGGTGGTCGAGACGAGAAAGTGGTGCGAGGGCAGGTGTGTTGGCAGGGCCGCCCTTGCCTTGGCAGCCCCTTTGCAGAGCCCCTGCAATGGCGCCTCCAGGCTGTCCCAATTTCTCCAGCCTAACCCTAACCCTAACCCTAACCCTAGAGGATTTTCCGGGACCCGATGGTGGGAGTAAGTGCCCCCGGGTGGTCGAGACGAGAAAGTGGTGCGAGGGCAGGTGTGTTGGCAGGGCCACCCTTGCCTTGGCAGCCCCTTTGCAGAGCCCCTGCAATGGCGCCTCCAGGCTGTCCCAATTTCTCCAGCCTAACCCTAAGCCTAACCCTAACCCTAGAGGATTTTCCGGGACTCGATGGTGGGAGTAAGCGCCCCCGGGTGGTCGAGACGAGAAAGTGGTGCGAGGGCAGGTGTGTTGGCAGGGCCGCCCTTGCCTTGGCAGCCCCTTTGCAGAGCCCCTGCAATGGCGCCTCCAGGCTGTCCCGATTTCTCCAGCCTAACCCTAACCCTAACCCTAACCCTAGAGGATTTTCCGGGACTCGATGGTGGGAGTAAGTGCCCCCGGGTGGTCGAGACGAGCAAGTGGTGCGAGGGCAGGTGTGTTGGCAGGGCCGCCCTTGCCTTGGCAGCCCCTTTGCAGAGCCCCTGCAATGGCGCCTCCAGGCTGTCCCGATTTCTCAAGCCTAACCCTAACCCTAACCCTAACCCTAGAGGATTTTCCGGGGCCCGATGGTGGGAGTAAGCGCCCCCGGGTGGTCGAGACGAGAAAGTGGTGCGAGGGCAGGTGTGTTGGCAGGGCCGCCCTTGCCTTGGCAGCCCCTTTGCAGAGCCCCTGCAATGGCGCCTCCAGGCTGTCCCTATTTCTCCAGCCTAACCCTAACCCTAACCCTAACCCTAGAGGATTTTCTGGGGCGCGATGGTGGGAGTAAGCGCCCCCGGGTGGTCGAGACGAGAAAGTGGTGCGAGGGCAGGTGTGTTGGCAGGGCCGCCCTTGCCTTGGCAGCCCCTTTGCAGAGCCCCTGCAATGGCGCCTCCAGGCTGTCCCGATTTCTCCAGCCTAACCCTAACCCTAACCCTAACCCTAGAGGATTTTCTGGGGCCCGATGGTGGGAGTAAGTGCCCCCGGGTGGTCCAGACGAGAAAGTGGTGCGAGGGCAGGTGTGTTGGCAGGGCCGCCCTTGCCTTGGCAGCCCCTTTGCAGAGCCCCTGCAATGGCACCTCCAGGCTGTCCCAATTTCTCCAGCCTAACCCTAACCCTAACCCTAACCCTAGAGGATTTTCCGGGACTCGATGGTGGGAGTAAGCGCCCCCGGGGTGGTCGAGACGAGAAAGTGGTGCGAGGGCAGGTGTGTTGGCAGGGCCGCCCTTGCCTTGGCAGCCCCTTTGTAGAGCCCCTGCAATGGCGCCTCCAGGCTGTCCCTATTTCTCCAGCCTAACCCTAACCCTAACCCTAACCCTAGAGGATTTCCGGGGCCCAATGGTGGGAGTAAGTGCCCCCGGGTGGTCGAGACGAGAAAGTGGTGCGAGGGCAGGTGTGTTGGCAGGGCCACCCTTGCCTTGGCAGCCCCTTTGCAGAGCCCCTGCAATGGCGCCTCCAGGCTGTCCCGATTTCTCAAGCCTAACCCTAAGCCTAACCCTAACCCTAGAGGATTTTCCGGGGCCCGATGGTGGGAGTAAGCGCCCCCGGGTGGTCGAGACGAGAAAGTGGTGCGAGGGCAGGTGTGTTGGCAGGGCCGCCCTTGCCTTGGCAGCCCCTTTGCAGAGCCCCTGCAATGGCGCCTCCAGGCTGTCCCGATTTCTCCAGCCTAACCCTAACCCTAACCCTAACCCTAGAGGATTTCCGGGACCCGATGGTGGGAGTAAGCGCCCCCGGGTGGTCGAGACGAGAAAGTGGTGCGAGGGCAGGTGTGTTGGCAGGGCCGCCCTTGCCTTGGCAGCCCCTTTGCAGAGCCCCTGCAATGGCGCCTCCAGGCTGTCCTGATTTCTCAAGCCTAACCCTAACCCTAACCCTAACCCTAGAGGATTTCCGGGACCCGATGGTGGGAGTAAGCGCCCCCGGGTGGTCGAGACGAGAAAGTGGTGCGAGGGCAGGTGTGTTGGCAGGGCCGCCCTTGCCTTGGCAGCCCCTTTGCAGAGCCCCTGCAATGGCGCCTCCAGGCTGTCCCGATTTCTCCAGCCTAACCCTAACCCTAACCCTAACCCTAGAGGATTTCCGGGGCCCAATGGTGGGAGTAAGCGCCCCCGGGTGGTCGAGACGAGAAAGTGGTGCGAGGGCAGGTGTGTTGGCAGGGCCGCCCTTGCCTTGGCAGCCCCTTTGCAGAGCCCCTGCAATGGCGCCTCCAGGCTGTCCCGATTTCTCCAGCCTAACCCTAAGCCTAACCCTAACCCTAGAGGATTTCCGGGACCCGATGGTGGGTGTAAGTGCCTCCGGGTGGTCGAGACGAGAAAGTGGTGCGAGGGCAGGTGTGTTGGCAGGGCCGCCCTTGCCTTGGCAGCCCCTTTGCAGAGCCCCTGCAATGGCGCCTCCAGGCTGTCCCGATTTCTCCAGCCTAACCCTAACCCTAACCCTAGAGGATTCCCGGGGCCCAATGGTGGGAGTAAGTGCCCCCGGGTGGTCGAGACGAGAAAGTGGTGCGAGGGCAGGTGTGTTGGCAGGGCCGCCCTTGCCTTGGCAGCCCCTTTGCAGAGCCCCTGCAATGGCGCCTCCAGGCTGTCCCTATTTCTCCAGCCTAACCCTAACCCTAACCCTAACCCTAGAGGATTTTCTGGGGCGCGATGGTGGGAGTAAGCGCCCCCGGGTGGTCGAGACGAGAAAGTGGTGCGAGGGCAGGTGTGTTGGCAGGGCCGCCCTTGCCTTGGCAGCCCCTTTGCAGAGCCCCTGCAATGGCGCCTCCAGGCTGTCCCGATTTCTCAAGCCTAACCCTAACCCTAGAGGATTTTCCGGGACCCGATGGTGGGAGTAAGCGCCCCCGGGTGGTCGAGACGAGAAAGTGGTGCGAGGGCAGGTGTGTTGGCAGGGCCGCCCTTGCCTTGGCAGCCCCTTTGCAGAGCCCCTGCAATGGCGCCTCCAGGCTGTCCTGATTTCTCAAGCCTAACCCTAAGCCTAACCCTAACCCTAGAGGATTTCCGGGGCCCAATGGTGGGAGTAAGCGCCCCCGGGTGGTCGAGACGAGAAAGTGGTGCGAGGGCAGGTGTGTTGGCAGGGCCACCCTTGCCTTGGCAGCCCCTTTGCAGAGCCCCTGCAATGGCGCCTCCAGGCTGTCCCTATTTCTCAAGCCTAACCCTAAGCCTAACCCTAACCCTAGAGGATTTCCGGGACCCGATGGTGGGAGTAAGCGCCCCCGGGTGGTCGAGACGAGAAAGTGGTGCGAGGGCAGGTGTGTTGGCAGGGCCGCCCTTGCCTTGGCAGCCCCTTTGCAGAGCCCCTGCAATGGCGCCTCCAGGCTGTCCTGATTTCTCCAGCCTAACCCTAACCCTAACCCTAACCCTAGAGGATTTTCTGGGGCCCGATGGTGGGAGTAAGTGCCCCCGGGTGGTCGAGACGAGAAAGTGGTGCGAGGGCAGGTGTGCTGGCAGGGCCACCCTTGCCTTGGCAGCCCCTTTGCAGAGCCCCTGCAATGGCGCCTCCAGGCTGTCCCGATTTCTCCAGCCTAACCCTAACCCTAACCCTAACCCTAGAGGATTTTCTGGGGCGCGATGGTGGGAGTAAGCGCCCCCGGGTGGTCGAGACGAGAAAGTGGTGCGAGGGCAGGTGTGTTGGCAGGGCCGCCCTTGCCTTGGCAGCCCCTTTGCAGAGCCCCTGCAATGGCGCCTCCAGGCTGTCCCGATTTCTCAAGCCTAACCCTAACCCTAACCCTAACCCTAGAGGATTTCCGGGGCCCAATGGTGGGAGTAAGTGCCCCCGGGTGGTCGAGACGAGAAAGTGGTGCGAGGGCAGGTGTGTTGGCAGGGCCGCCCTTGCCTTGGCAGCCCCTTTGCAGAGCCCCTGCAATGGCACCTCCAGGCTGTCCCTATTTCTCCAGCCTAACCCTAAGCCTAACCCTAACCCTAGAGGATTTTCCGGGACCCGATGGTGGGAGTAAGTGCCCCCGGGTGGTCGAGACGAGAAAGTGGTGCGAGGGCAGGTGTGTTGGCAGGGCCACCCTTGCCTTGGCAGCCCCTTTGCAGAGCCCCTGCAATGGCGCCTCCAGGCTGTCCCAATTTCTCAAGCCTAACCCTAACCCTAACCCTAACCCTAGAGGATTTCCGGGGCCCGATGGTGGGAGTAAGCGCCCCCGGGTGGTCGAGACGAGAAAGTGGTGCGAGGGCAGGTGTGTTGGCAGGGCCACCCTTGCCTTGGCAGCCCCTTTGCAGAGCCCCTGCAATGGCGCCTCCAGGCTGTCCCTATTTCTCCAGCCTAACCCTAAGCCTAACCCTAACCCTAGAGGATTTCCGGGACCCGATGGTTGGAGTAAGCGCCCCCGGGTGGTTGAGACGAGAAAGTGGTGCGAGGGCAGGTGTGTTGGCAGGGCCGCCCTTGCCTTGGCAGCCCCTTTGCAGAGCCCCTGCAATGGCGCCTCCAGGCTGTCCCGATTTCTCAAGCCTAACCCTAACCCTAACCCTAACCCTAGAGGATTTTCTGGGGCCCGATGGTGGGAGTAAGTGCCCCCGGGTGGTCGAGACGAGAAAGTGGTGCGAGGGCAGGTGTGTTGGCAGGGCCACCCTTGCCTTGGCAGCCCCTTTGCAGAGCCCCTGCAATGGCGCCTCCAGGCTGTCCCGATTTCTCCAGCCTAACCCTAAGCCTAACCCTAACCCTAGAGGATTTTCTGGGGCGCGATGGTGGGAGTAAGCACCCCCGGGTGGTCGAGACGAGAAAGTGGTGCGAGGGCAGGTGTGTTGGCAGGGCCGCCCTTGCCTTGGCAGCCCCTTTGCAGAGCCCCTGCAATGGCGCCTCCAGGCTGTCCCGATTTCTCAAGCCTAACCCTAACCATAACCCTAACCCTAGAGGATTTCCGGGGCCCGATGGTGGGAGTAAGTGCCCCCGGGTGGTCGAGACGAGAAAGTGGTGCGAGGGCAGGTGTGTTGGCAGGGCCGCCCTTGCCTTGGCAGCCCCTTTGCAGAGCCCCTGCAATGGCACCTCCAGGCTGTCCCTATTTCTCCAGCCTAACCCTAACCCTAACCCTAACCCTAGAGGATTTTCTGGGGCGCGATGGTGGGAGTAAGCGCCCCCGGGTGGTCGAGACGAGAAAGTGGTGCGAGGGCAGGTGTGTTGGCAGGGCCGCCCTTGCCTTGGCAGCCCCTTTGCAGAGCCCCTGCAATGGCACCTCCAGGCTGTCCCGATTTCTCAAGCCTAACCCTAACCCTAACCCTAACCCTAGAGGATTTTCTGGGTCCCGATGGTGGGAGTAAGCGCCCCTGGGTGGTCGAGACGAGAAAGTGGTGCGAGGGCAGGTGTGTTGGCAGGGCCGCCCTTGCCTTGGCAGCCCCTTTGCAGAGCCCCTGCAATGGCGCCTCCAGGCTGTCCCGATTTCTCCAGCCTAACCCTAACCCTAACCCTAACCCTAGAGGATTTCCGGGGCCCAATGGTGGGAGTAAGCGCCCCCGGGTGGTCGAGACGAGAAAGTGGTGCGAGGGCAGGTGTGTTGGCAGGGCCACCCTTGCCTTGGCAGCCCCTTTGCAGAGCCCCTGCAATGGCGCCTCCAGGCTGTCCCGATTTCTCAAGCCTAACCCTAACCCTAGAGGATTTTCTGGGGCGCGATGGTGGGAGTAAGCGCCCCCGGGTGGTCGAGACGAGAAAGTGGTGCGAGGGCAGGTGTGTTGGCAGGGCCGCCCTTGCCTTGGCAGCCCCTTTGCAGAGCCCCTGCAATGGCGCCTCCAGGCTGTCCTGATTTCTCAAGCCTAACCCTAAGCCTAACCCTAACCCTAGAGGATTTCCGGGGCCCAATGGTGGGAGTAAGCGCCCCCGGGTGGTCGAGACGAGAAAGTGGTGCGAGGGCAGGTGTGTTGGCAGGGCCACCCTTGCCTTGGCAGCCCCTTTGCAGAGCCCCTGCAATGGCGCCTCCAGGCTGTCCCTATTTCTCAAGCCTAACCCTAAGCCTAACCCTAACCCTAGAGGATTTCCGGGACCCGATGGTGGGAGTAAGCGCCCCCGGGTGGTCGAGACGAGAAAGTGGTGCGAGGGCAGGTGTGTTGGCAGGGCCGCCCTTGCCTTGGCAGCCCCTTTGCAGAGCCCCTGCAATGGCGCCTCCAGGCTGTCCCGATTTCTCAAGCCTAACCCTAACCCTAACCCTAACCCTAGAGGATTTTCTGGGGCCCGATGGTGGGAGTAAGTGCCCCCGGGTGGTCGAGACGAGAAAGTGGTGCGAGGGCAGGTGTGCTGGCAGGGCCACCCTTGCCTTGGCAGCCCCTTTGCAGAGCCCCTGCAATGGCGCCTCCAGGCTGTCCCGATTTCTCCAGCCTAACCCTAACCCTAACCCTAACCCTAGAGGATTTTCTGGGGCGCGATGGTGGGAGTAAGCGCCCCCGGGTGGTCGAGACGAGAAAGTGGTGCGAGGGCAGGTGTGTTGGCAGGGCCGCCCTTGCCTTGGCAGCCCCTTTGCAGAGCCCCTGCAATGGCGCCTCCAGGCTGTCCCGATTTCTCAAGCCTAACCCTAACCCTAACCCTAACCCTAGAGGATTTCCGGGGCCCAATGGTGGGAGTAAGTGCCCCCGGGTGGTCGAGACGAGAAAGTGGTGCGAGGGCAGGTGTGTTGGCAGGGCCGCCCTTGCCTTGGCAGCCCCTTTGCAGAGCCCCTGCAATGGCACCTCCAGGCTGTCCCTATTTCTCCAGCCTAACCCTAAGCCTAACCCTAACCCTAGAGGATTTTCCGGGACCCGATGGTGGGAGTAAGTGCCCCCGGGTGGTCGAGACGAGAAAGTGGTGCGAGGGCAGGTGTGTTGGCAGGGCCACCCTTGCCTTGGCAGCCCCTTTGCAGAGCCCCTGCAATGGCGCCTCCAGGCTGTCCCAATTTCTCAAGCCTAACCCTAACCCTAACCCTAACCCTAGAGGATTTCCGGGGCCCGATGGTGGGAGTAAGCGCCCCCGGGTGGTCGAGACGAGAAAGTGGTGCGAGGGCAGGTGTGTTGGCAGGGCCACCCTTGCCTTGGCAGCCCCTTTGCAGAGCCCCTGCAATGGCGCCTCCAGGCTGTCCCTATTTCTCCAGCCTAACCCTAAGCCTAACCCTAACCCTAGAGGATTTCCGGGACCCGATGGTTGGAGTAAGCGCCCCCGGGTGGTTGAGACGAGAAAGTGGTGCGAGGGCAGGTGTGTTGGCAGGGCCGCCCTTGCCTTGGCAGCCCCTTTGCAGAGCCCCTGCAATGGCGCCTCCAGGCTGTCCCGATTTCTCAAGCCTAACCCTAACCCTAACCCTAACCCTAGAGGATTTTCTGGGGCCCGATGGTGGGAGTAAGTGCCCCCGGGTGGTCGAGACGAGAAAGTGGTGCGAGGGCAGGTGTGTTGGCAGGGCCGCCCTTGCCTTGGCAGCCCCTTTGCAGAGCCCCTGCAATGGCGCCTCCAGGCTGTCCTGATTTCTCCAGCCTAACCCTAAGCCTAACCCTAACCCTAGAGGATTTTCTGGGGCGCGATGGTGGGAGTAAGCACCCCCGGGTGGTCGAGACGAGAAAGTGGTGCGAGGGCAGGTGTGTTGGCAGGGCCGCCCTTGCCTTGGCAGCCCCTTTGCAGAGCCCCTGCAATGGCGCCTCCAGGCTGTCCCGATTTCTCCAGCCTAACCCTAACCCTAACCCTAACCCTAGAGGATTTCCGGGACCCGATGGTGGGAGTAAGTGCCCCCGGGTGGTCGAGACGAGAAAGTGGTGCGAGGGCAGGTGTGTTGGCAGGGCCGCCCTTGCCTTGGCAGCCCCTTTGCAGAGCCCCTGCAATGGCACCTCCAGGCTGTCCCTATTTCTCCAGCCTAACCCTAACCCTAACCCTAACCCTAGAGGATTTCCGGGACCCGATGGTGGGAGTAAGCGCCCCCGGGTGGTCGAGACGAGAAAGTGGTGCGAGGGCAGGTGTGTTGGCAGGGCCGCCCTTGCCTTGGCAGCCCCTTTGCAGAGCCCCTGCAATGGCGCCTCCAGGCTGTCCCTATTTCTCAAGCCTAACCCTAAGCCTAACCCTAACCCTAGAGGATTTCCGGGACCCGATGGTGGGAGTAAGCGCCCCCGGGTGGTCGAGACGAGAAAGTGGTGCGAGGGCAGGTGTGTTGGCAGGGCCGCCCTTGCCTTGGCAGCCCCTTTGCAGAGCCCCTGCAATGGCGCCTCCAGGCTGTCCCGATTTCTCCAGCCTAACCCTAACCCTAACCCTAACCCTAGAGGATTTTCTGGGGCCCGATGGTGGGAGTAAGTGCCCCCGGGTGGTCGAGACGAGAAAGTGGTGCGAGGGCAGGTGTGTTGGCAGGGCCGCCCTTGCCTTGGCAGCCCCTTTGCAGAGCCCCTGCAATGGCGCCTCCAGGCTGTCCCTATTTCTCCAGCCTAACCCTAACCCTAACCCTAACCCTAGAGGATTTTCTGGGGCGCGATGGTGGGAGTAAGCACCCCCGGGTGGTCGAGACGAGAAAGTGGTGCGAGGGCAGGTGTGTTGGCAGGGCCACCCTTGCCTTGGCAGCCCCTTTGCAGAGCCCCTGCAATGGCGCCTCCAGGCTGTCCCTATTTCTCAAGCCTAACCCTAACCATAACCCTAACCCTAGAGGATTTCCGGGACCCGATGGTGGGAGTAAGCGCCCCCGGGTGGTCGAGACGAGAAAGTGGTGCGAGGGCAGGTGTGTTGGCAGGGCCGCCCTTGCCTTGGCAGCCCCTTTGCAGAGCCCCTGCAATGGTGCCTCCAGGCTGTCCTGATTTCTCAAGCCTAACCCTAACCCTAACCCTAACCCTAGAGGATTTTCTGGGGCCCGATGGTGGGAGTAAGCGCCCCCGGGTGGTCGAGACGAGAAAGTGGTGCGAGGGCAGGTGTGCTGGCAGGGCCACCCTTGCCTTGGCAGCCCCTTTGCAGAGCCCCTGCAATGGCGCCTCCAGGCTGTCCCGATTTCTCCAGCCTAACCCTAACCCTAACCCTAACCCTAGAGGATTTTCTGGGGCGCGATGGTGGGAGTAAGCGCCCCCGGGTGGTCGAGACGAGAAAGTGGTGCGAGGGCAGGTGTGTTGGCAGGGCCGCCCTTGCCTTGGCAGCCCCTTTGCAGAGCCCCTGCAATGGCGCCTCCAGGCTGTCCCGATTTCTCCAGCCTAACCCTAACCCTAACCCTAACCCTAGAGGATTTCCGGGGCCCAATGGTGGGAGTAAGTGCCCCCGGGTGGTCGAGACGAGCAAGTGGTGCGAGGGCAGGTGTGTTGGCAGGGCCGCCCTTGCCTTGGCAGCCCCTTTGCAGAGCCCCTGCAATGGCGCCTCCAGGCTGTCCCTATTTCTCCAGCCTAACCCTAACCCTAACCCTAACCCTAGAGGATTTTCCGGGACCCGATGGTGGGAGTAAGTGCCCCCGGGTGGTCGAGACGAGAAAGTGGTGCGAGGGCAGGTGTGTTGGCAGGGCCACCCTTGCCTTGGCAGCCCCTTTGCAGAGCCCCTGCAATGGCGCCTCCAGGCTGTCCCAATTTCTCAAGCCTAACCCTAACCCTAACCCTAACCCTAGAGGATTTCCGGGACCCGATGGTGGGAGTAAGCGCCCCTGGGTGGTCGAGACGAGAAAGTGGTGCGAGGGCAGGTGTGTTGGCAGGGCCGCCCTTGCCTTGGCAACCCCTTTGCAGAGCCCCTGCAATGGCGCCTCCAGGCTGTCCCTATTTCTCAAGCCTAACCCTAAGCCTAACCCTAACCCTAGAGGATTTCCGGGACCCGATGGTGGGAGTAAGCGCCCCCGGGTGGTCCAGACGAGAAAGTGGTGCGAGGGCAGGTGTGTTGGCAGGGCCGCCCTTGCCTTGGCAGCCCCTTTGCAGAGCCCCTGCAATGGCGCCTCCAGGCTGTCCCGATTTCTCAAGCCTAACCCTAACCCTAACCCTAACCCTAGAGGATTTTCTGGGGCCCGATGGTGGGAGTAAGTGCCCCCGGGTGGTCGAGACGAGAAAGTGGTGCGAGGGCAGGTGTGTTGGCAGGGCCACCCTTGCCTTGGCAGCCCCTTTGCAGAGCCCCTGCAATGGCGCCTCCAGGCTGTCCCTATTTCTCCAGCCTAACCCTAACCCTAACCCTAACCCTAGAGGATTTTCTGGGGCGCGATGGTGGGAGTAAGCACCCCCGGGTGGTCGAGACGAGAAAGTGGTGCGAGGGCAGGTGTGTTGGCAGGGCCGCCCTTGCCTTGGCAGCCCCTTTGCAGAGCCCCTGCAATGGCGCCTCCAGGCTGTCCCGATTTCTCCAGCCTAACCCTAAGCCTAACCCTAACCCTAGAGGATTTTCCGGGGCCCGATGGTGGGAGTAAGTGCCCCCGGGTGGTCGAGACGAGAAAGTGGTGCGAGGGCAGGTGTGTTGGCAGGGCCGCCCTTGCCTTGGCAGCCCCTTTACAGAGCCCCTGCAATGGCGCCTCCAGGCTGTCCCGATTTCTCCAGCCTAACCCTAACCCTAACCCTAACCCTAGAGGATTTCCGGGGCCCGATGGTGGGAGTAAGTGCCCCCGGGTGGTCGAGATGAGAAAGTGGTGCGAGGGCAGGTGTGTTGGCAGGGCCGCCCTTGCCTTGGCAGCCCCTTTGCAGAGCCCCTGCAATGGCGCCTCCAGGCTGTCCCGACTTCTCCAGCCTAACCCTAAGCCTAACCCTAACCCTAGAGGATTTTCCGGGGCCCGATGGTGGGAGTAAGCGCCCCCGGGTGGTCGAGACGAGAAAGTGGTGCGAGGGCAGGTGTGTTGGCAGGGCCGCCCTTGCCTTGGCAGCCCCTTTGCAGAGCCCCTGCAATGGCGCCTCCAGGCTGTCCCTATTTCTCCAGCCTAACCCTAACCCTAACCCTAACCCTAGAGGATTTTCCGGGACCCGATGGTGGGAGTAAGTGCCCCCGGGTGGTCGAGACGAGAAAGTGGTGCGAGGGCAGGTGTGTTGGCAGGGCCGCCCTTGCCTTGGCAGCCCCTTTGCAGAGCCCCTGCAATGGCGCCTCCAGGCTGTCCCAATTTCTCCAGCCTAACCCTAAGCCTAACCCTAACCCTAGAGGATTCCCGGGGCCCAATGGTGGGAGTAAGTGCCCCCGGGTGGTCGAGATGAGCAAGTGGTGCGAGGGCAGGTGTGTTGGCAGGGCCGCCCTTGCCTTGGCAGCCCCTTTGCAGAGCCCCTGCAATGGCGCCTCCAGGCTGTCCCAATTTCTCCAGCCTAACCCTAAGCCTAACCCTAACCCTAGAGGATTTTCCGGGACTCGATGGTGGGAGTAAGCGCCCCCGGGTGGTCGAGACGAGAAAGTGGTGCGAGGGCAGGTGTGTTGGCAGGGCCGCCCTTGCCTTGGCAGCCCCTTTGCAGAGCCCCTGCAATGGCGCCTCCAGGCTGTCCCGATTTCTCCAGCCTAACCCTAACCCTAACCCTAACCCTAGAGGATTCCCGGGGCCCAATGGTGGGAGTAAGTGCCCCCGGGTGGTCGAGATGAGCAAGTGGTGCGAGGGCAGGTGTGTTGGCAGGGCCGCCCTTGCCTTGGCAGCCCCTTTGCAGAGCCCCTGCAATGGCGCCTCCAGGCTGTCCCGATTTCTCAAGCCTAACCCTAACCCTAACCCTAACCCTAGAGGATTTTCCGGGGCCCGATGGTGGGAGTAAGCGCCCCCGGGTGGTCGAGACGAGCAAGTGGTGCGAGGGCAGGTGTGTTGGCAGGGCCGCCCTTGCCTTGGCAGCCCCTTTGCAGAGCCCCTGCAATGGCGCCTCCAGGCTGTCCCTATTTCTCCAGCCTAACCCTAACCCTAACCCTAACCCTAGAGGATTTTCCGGGACCCGATGGTGGGAGTAAGTGCCCCCGGGTGGTCGAGACGAGAAAGTGGTGCGAGGGCAGGTGTGTTGGCAGGGCCACCCTTGCCTTGGCAGCCCCTTTGCAGAGCCCCTGCAATGGCGCCTCCAGGCTGTCCCAATTTCTCAAGCCTAACCCTAACCCTAACCCTAACCCTAGAGGATTTCCGGGACCCGATGGTGGGAGTAAGCGCCCCTGGGTGGTCCAGACGAGAAAGTGGTGCGAGGGCAGGTGTGTTGGCAGGGCCGCCCTTGCCTTGGCAGCCCCTTTGCAGAGCCCCTGCAATGGCGCCTCCAGGCTGTCCCTATTTCTCAAGCCTAACCCTAAGCCTAACCCTAACCCTAGAGGATTTCCGGGACCCGATGGTGGGAGTAAGCGCCCCCGGGTGGTCCAGACGAGAAAGTGGTGCGAGGGCAGGTGTGTTGGCAGGGCCGCCCTTGCCTTGGCAGCCCCTTTGCAGAGCCCCTGCAATGGCGCCTCCAGGCTGTCCCGATTTCTCCAGCCTAACCCTAAGCCTAACCCTAACCCTAGAGGATTTTCTGGGGCCCGATGGTGGGAGTAAGTGCCCCCGGGTGGTCGAGACGAGAAAGTGGTGCGAGGGCAGGTGTGTTGGCAGGGCCACCCTTGCCTTGGCAGCCCCTTTGCAGAGCCCCTGCAATGGCGCCTCCAGGCTGTCCCTATTTCTCCAGCCTAACCCTAACCCTAACCCTTACCCTAGAGGATTTTCTGGGGCGCGATGGTGGGAGTAAGCACCCCCGGGTGGTCGAGACGAGAAAGTGGTGCGAGGGCAGGTGTGTTGGCAGGGCCGCCCTTGCCTTGGCAGCCCCTTTGCAGAGCCCCTGCAATGGCGCCTCCAGGCTGTCCCGATTTCTCCAGCCTAACCCTAAGCCTAACCCTAACCCTAGAGGATTTTCCGGGGCCCGATGGTGGGAGTAAGTGCCCCCGGGTGGTCGAGACGAGAAAGTGGTGCGAGGGCAGGTGTGTTGGCAGGGCCGCCCTTGCCTTGGCAGCCCCTTTACAGAGCCCCTGCAATGGCGCCTCCAGGCTGTCCCGATTTCTCCAGCCTAACCCTAACCCTAACCCTAACCCTAGAGGATTTCCGGGGCCCGATGGTGGGAGTAAGTGCCCCCGGGTGGTCGAGATGAGAAAGTGGTGCGAGGGCAGGTGTGTTGGCAGGGCCGCCCTTGCCTTGGCAGCCCCTTTGCAGAGCCCCTGCAATGGCGCCTCCAGGCTGTCCCGACTTCTCCAGCCTAACCCTAAGCCTAACCCTAACCCTAGAGGATTTTCCGGGGCCCGATGGTGGGAGTAAGCGCCCCCGGGTGGTCGAGACGAGAAAGTGGTGCGAGGGCAGGTGTGTTGGCAGGGCCGCCCTTGCCTTGGCAGCCCCTTTGCAGAGCCCCTGCAATGGCGCCTCCAGGCTGTCCCAATTTCTCCAGCCTAACCCTAAGCCTAACCCTAACCCTAGAGGATTTTCCGGGACTCGATGGTGGGAGTAAGCGCCCCCGGGTGGTCGAGACGAGAAAGTGGTGCGAGGGCAGGTGTGTTGGCAGGGCCGCCCTTGCCTTGGCAGCCCCTTTGCAGAGCCCCTGCAATGGCGCCTCCAGGCTGTCCCGATTTCTCCAGCCTAACCCTAACCCTAACCCTAACCCTAGAGGATTCCCGGGGCCCAATGGTGGGAGTAAGTGCCCCCGGGTGGTCGAGATGAGCAAGTGGTGCGAGGGCAGGTGTGTTGGCAGGGCCGCCCTTGCCTTGGCAGCCCCTTTGCAGAGCCCCTGCAATGGCGCCTCCAGGCTGTCCCGATTTCTCAAGCCTAACCCTAACCCTAACCCTAACCCTAGAGGATTTTCCGGGGCCCGATGGTGGGAGTAAGCGCCCCCGGGTGGTCGAGACGAGAAAGTGGTGCGAGGGCAGGTGTGTTGGCAGGGCCGCCCTTGCCTTGGCAGCCCCTTTGCAGAGCCCCTGCAATGGCGCCTCCAGGCTGTCCCTATTTCTCCAGCCTAACCCTAAGCCTAACCCTAACCCTAGAGGATTTTCTGGGGCGCGATGGTGGGAGTAAGCGCCCCCGGGTGGTCGAGACGAGAAAGTGGTGCGAGGGCAGGTGTGTTGGCAGGGCCGCCCTTGCCTTGGCAGCCCCTTTGCAGAGCCCCTGCAATGGCGCCTCCAGGCTGTCCCGATTTCTCCAGCCTAACCCTAACCCTAACCCTAACCCTAGAGGATTTTCCGGGGCCCGATGGTGGGAGTAAGTGCCCCCGGGTGGTCGAGACGAGAAAGTGGTGCGAGGGCAGGTGTGTTGGCAGGGCCGCCCTTGCCTTGGCAGCCCCTTTGCAGAGCCCCTGCAATGGCGCCTCCAGGCTGTCCCAATTTCTCCAGCCTAACCCTAAGCCTAACCCTAACCCTAGAGGATTTTCCGGGACTCGATGGTGGGAGTAAGCGCCCCCGGGGTGGTCGAGACGAGAAAGTGGTGCGAGGGCAGGTGTGTTGGCAGGGCCGCCCTTGCCTTGGCAGCCCCTTTGTAGAGCCCCTGCAATGGCGCCTCCAGGCTGTCCCTATTTCTCCAGCCTAACCCTAACCCTAACCCTAACCCTAGAGGATTTTCCGGGACTCGATGGTGGGAGTAAGCGCCCCCGGGGTGGTCGAGACGAGAAAGTGGTGCGAGGGCAGGTGTGTTGGCAGGGCCGCCCTTGCCTTGGCAGCCCCTTTGCAGAGCCCCTGCAATGGCGCCTCCAGGCTGTCCCGATTTCTCAAGCCTAACCCTAACCCTAGAGGATTTTCTGGGGCGCGATGGTGGGAGTAAGCGCCCCCGGGTGGTCGAGACGAGAAAGTGGTGCGAGGGCAGGTGTGTTGGCAGGGCCGCCCTTGCCTTGGCAGCCCCTTTGCAGAGCCCCTGCAATGGCGCCTCCAGGCTGTCCCGATTTCTCAAGCCTAACCCTAAGCCTAACCCTAACCCTAGAGGATTTCCGGGGCCCAATGGTGGGAGTAAGCGCCCCCGGGTGGTCGAGACGAGAAAGTGGTGCGAGGGCAGGTGTGTTGGCAGGGCCACCCTTGCCTTGGCAGCCCCTTTGCAGAGCCCCTGCAATGGCGCCTCCAGGCTGTCCCTATTTCTCAAGCCTAACCCTAAGCCTAACCCTAACCCTAGAGGATTTCCGGGACCCGATGGTGGGAGTAAGCGCCCCCGGGTGGTCGAGACGAGAAAGTGGTGCGAGGGCAGGTGTGTTGGCAGGGCCGCCCTTGCCTTGGCAGCCCCTTTGCAGAGCCCCTGCAATGGCGCCTCCAGGCTGTCCTGATTTCTCAAGCCTAACCCTAACCCTAACCCTAACCCTAGAGGATTTTCTGGGGCCCGATGGTGGGAGTAAGTGCCCCCGGGTGGTCGAGACGAGAAAGTGGTGCGAGGGCAGGTGTGCTGGCAGGGCCACCCTTGCCTTGGCAGCCCCTTTGCAGAGCCCCTGCAATGGCGCCTCCAGGCTGTCCCGATTTCTCCAGCCTAACCCTAACCCTAACCCTAACCCTAGAGGATTTTCTGGGGCGCGATGGTGGGAGTAAGCGCCCCCGGGTGGTCGAGACGAGAAAGTGGTGCGAGGGCAGGTGTGTTGGCAGGGCCGCCCTTGCCTTGGCAGCCCCTTTGCAGAGCCCCTGCAATGGCGCCTCCAGGCTGTCCCGATTTCTCAAGCCTAACCCTAACCCTAACCCTAACCCTAGAGGATTTCCGGGGCCCAATGGTGGGAGTAAGTGCCCCCGGGTGGTCGAGACGAGAAAGTGGTGCGAGGGCAGGTGTGTTGGCAGGGCCGCCCTTGCCTTGGCAGCCCCTTTGCAGAGCCCCTGCAATGG
The DNA here is from genome assembly GCF_040807025.1 of Struthio camelus. Lineage (NCBI taxonomy): Eukaryota > Metazoa > Chordata > Aves > Struthioniformes > Struthionidae > Struthio > Struthio camelus. The sequence goes on from NC_090981.1 coordinate 27,348,619, forward strand.
CACCTCCAGGCTGTCCCTATTTCTCCAGCCTAACCCTAAGCCTAACCCTAACCCTAGAGGATTTTCCGGGACCCGATGGTGGGAGTAAGTGCCCCCGGGTGGTCGAGACGAGAAAGTGGTGCGAGGGCAGGTGTGTTGGCAGGGCCACCCTTGCCTTGGCAGCCCCTTTGCAGAGCCCCTGCAATGGCGCCTCCAGGCTGTCCCAATTTCTCAAGCCTAACCCTAACCCTAACCCTAACCCTAGAGGATTTCCGGGGCCCGATGGTGGGAGTAAGCGCCCCCGGGTGGTCGAGACGAGAAAGTGGTGCGAGGGCAGGTGTGTTGGCAGGGCCACCCTTGCCTTGGCAGCCCCTTTGCAGAGCCCCTGCAATGGCGCCTCCAGGCTGTCCCTATTTCTCCAGCCTAACCCTAAGCCTAACCCTAACCCTAGAGGATTTCCGGGACCCGATGGTTGGAGTAAGCGCCCCCGGGTGGTTGAGACGAGAAAGTGGTGCGAGGGCAGGTGTGTTGGCAGGGCCGCCCTTGCCTTGGCAGCCCCTTTGCAGAGCCCCTGCAATGGCGCCTCCAGGCTGTCCCGATTTCTCAAGCCTAACCCTAACCCTAACCCTAACCCTAGAGGATTTTCTGGGGCCCGATGGTGGGAGTAAGTGCCCCCGGGTGGTCGAGACGAGAAAGTGGTGCGAGGGCAGGTGTGTTGGCAGGGCCACCCTTGCCTTGGCAGCCCCTTTGCAGAGCCCCTGCAATGGCGCCTCCAGGCTGTCCCGATTTCTCCAGCCTAACCCTAAGCCTAACCCTAACCCTAGAGGATTTTCTGGGGCGCGATGGTGGGAGTAAGCACCCCCGGGTGGTCGAGACGAGAAAGTGGTGCGAGGGCAGGTGTGTTGGCAGGGCCGCCCTTGCCTTGGCAGCCCCTTTGCAGAGCCCCTGCAATGGCGCCTCCAGGCTGTCCCGATTTCTCAAGCCTAACCCTAACCATAACCCTAACCCTAGAGGATTTCCGGGGCCCGATGGTGGGAGTAAGTGCCCCCGGGTGGTCGAGACGAGAAAGTGGTGCGAGGGCAGGTGTGTTGGCAGGGCCGCCCTTGCCTTGGCAGCCCCTTTGCAGAGCCCCTGCAATGGCACCTCCAGGCTGTCCCTATTTCTCCAGCCTAACCGTAAGCCTAACCCTAACCCTAGAGGATTTCCGGGACCCGATGGTGGGAGTAAGCGCCCCCGGGTGGTCGAGACGAGAAAGTGGTGCGAGGGCAGGTGTGTTGGCAGGGCCGCCCTTGCCTTGGCAGCCCCTTTGCAGAGCCCCTGCAATGGCGCCTCCAGGCTGTCCCTATTTCTCAAGCCTAACCCTAAGCCTAACCCTAACCCTAGAGGATTTCCGGGACCCGATGGTGGGAGTAAGCGCCCCCGGGTGGTCGAGACGAGAAAGTGGTGCGAGGGCAGGTGTGTTGGCAGGGCCGCCCTTGCCTTGGCAGCCCCTTTGCAGAGCCCCTGCAATGGCGCCTCCAGGCTGTCCCGATTTCTCCAGCCTAACCCTAACCCTAACCCTAACCCTAGAGGATTTTCTGGGGCCCGATGGTGGGAGTAAGTGCCCCCGGGTGGTCGAGACGAGAAAGTGGTGCGAGGGCAGGTGTGTTGGCAGGGCCACCCTTGCCTTGGCAGCCCCTTTGCAGAGCCCCTGCAATGGCGCCTCCAGGCTGTCCCTATTTCTCCAGCCTAACCCTAACCCTAACCCTAACCCTAGAGGATTTTCTGGGGCGCGATGGTGGGAGTAAGCACCCCCGGGTGGTCGAGACGAGAAAGTGGTGCGAGGGCAGGTGTGTTGGCAGGGCCACCCTTGCCTTGGCAGCCCCTTTGCAGAGCCCCTGCAATGGCGCCTCCAGGCTGTCCCGATTTCTCCAGCCTAACCCTAACCCTAACCCTAACCCTAGAGGATTTTCTGGGGCGCGATGGTGGGAGTAAGCGCCCCCGGGTGGTCGAGACGAGAAAGTGGTGCGAGGGCAGGTGTGTTGGCAGGGCCGCCCTTGCCTTGGCAGCCCCTTTGCAGAGCCCCTGCAATGGTGCCTCCAGGCTGTCCTGATTTCTCAAGCCTAACCCTAACCCTAACCCTAACCCTAGAGGATTTTCTGGGGCCCGATGGTGGGAGTAAGCGCCCCCGGGTGGTCGAGACGAGAAAGTGGTGCGAGGGCAGGTGTGCTGGCAGGGCCACCCTTGCCTTGGCAGCCCCTTTGCAGAGCCCCTGCAATGGCGCCTCCAGGCTGTCCCGATTTCTCAAGCCTAACCCTAACCCTAACCCTAACCCTAGAGGATTTTCTGGGGCGCGATGGTGGGAGTAAGCGCCCCCGGGTGGTCGAGACGAGAAAGTGGTGCGAGGGCAGGTGTGTTGGCAGGGCCGCCCTTGCCTTGGCAGCCCCTTTGCAGAGCCCCTGCAATGGCGCCTCCAGGCTGTCCCGATTTCTCCAGCCTAACCCTAACCCTAACCCTAACCCTAGAGGATTTCCGGGGCCCAATGGTGGGAGTAAGTGCCCCCGGGTGGTCGAGACGAGCAAGTGGTGCGAGGGCAGGTGTGTTGGCAGGGCCGCCCTTGCCTTGGCAGCCCCTTTGCAGAGCCCCTGCAATGGCGCCTCCAGGCTGTCCCTATTTCTCCAGCCTAACCCTAACCCTAACCCTAACCCTAGAGGATTTTCCGGGACCCGATGGTGGGAGTAAGTGCCCCCGGGTGGTCGAGACGAGAAAGTGGTGCGAGGGCAGGTGTGTTGGCAGGGCCACCCTTGCCTTGGCAGCCCCTTTGCAGAGCCCCTGCAATGGCGCCTCCAGGCTGTCCCAATTTCTCAAGCCTAACCCTAACCCTAACCCTAACCCTAGAGGATTTCCGGGACCCGATGGTGGGAGTAAGCGCCCCTGGGTGGTCGAGACGAGAAAGTGGTGCGAGGGCAGGTGTGTTGGCAGGGCCGCCCTTGCCTTGGCAGCCCCTTTGCAGAGCCCCTGCAATGGCGCCTCCAGGCTGTCCCTATTTCTCAAGCCTAACCCTAAGCCTAACCCTAACCCTAGAGGATTTCCGGGACCCGATGGTGGGAGTAAGCGCCCCCGGGTGGTCCAGACGAGAAAGTGGTGCGAGGGCAGGTGTGTTGGCAGGGCCGCCCTTGCCTTGGCAGCCCCTTTGCAGAGCCCCTGCAATGGCGCCTCCAGGCTGTCCCGATTTCTCAAGCCTAACCCTAAGCCTAACCCTAACCCTAGAGGATTTTCTGGGGCCCGATGGTGGGAGTAAGTGCCCCCGGGTGGTCGAGACGAGAAAGTGGTGCGAGGGCAGGTGTGTTGGCAGGGCCACCCTTGCCTTGGCAGCCCCTTTGCAGAGCCCCTGCAATGGCGCCTCCAGGCTGTCCCTATTTCTCCAGCCTAACCCTAACCCTAACCCTAACCCTAGAGGATTTTCTGGGGCGCGATGGTGGGAGTAAGCACCCCCGGGTGGTCGAGACGAGAAAGTGGTGCGAGGGCAGGTGTGTTGGCAGGGCCGCCCTTGCCTTGGCAGCCCCTTTGCATAGCCCCTGCAATGGCGCCTCCAGGCTGTCCCGATTTCTCCAGCCTAACCCTAAGCCTAACCCTAACCCTAGAGGATTTTCCGGGGCCCGATGGTGGGAGTAAGTGCCCCCGGGTGGTCGAGACGAGAAAGTGGTGCGAGGGCAGGTGTGTTGGCAGGGCCGCCCTTGCCTTGGCAGCCCCTTTACAGAGCCCCTGCAATGGCGCCTCCAGGCTGTCCCGATTTCTCAAGCCTAACCCTAACCCTAACCCTAACCCTAGAGGATTTCCGGGGCCCGATGGTGGGAGTAAGTGCCCCCGGGTGGTCGAGATGAGAAAGTGGTGCGAGGGCAGGTGTGTTGGCAGGGCCGCCCTTGCCTTGGCAGCCCCTTTGCAGAGCCCCTGCAATGGCGCCTCCAGGCTGTCCCGACTTCTCCAGCCTAACCCTAAGCCTAACCCTAACCCTAGAGGATTTTCCGGGGCCCGATGGTGGGAGTAAGCGCCCCCGGGTGGTCGAGACGAGAAAGTGGTGCGAGGGCAGGTGTGTTGGCAGGGCCGCCCTTGCCTTGGCAGCCCCTTTGCAGAGCCCCTGCAATGGCGCCTCCAGGCTGTCCCTATTTCTCCAGCCTAACCCTAACCCTAACCCTAACCCTAGAGGATTTTCCGGGACCCGATGGTGGGAGTAAGTGCCCCCGGGTGGTCGAGACGAGAAAGTGGTGCGAGGGCAGGTGTGTTGGCAGGGCCGCCCTTGCCTTGGCAGCCCCTTTGCAGAGCCCCTGCAATGGCGCCTCCAGGCTGTCCCAATTTCTCCAGCCTAACCCTAAGCCTAACCCTAACCCTAGAGGATTTTCCGGGACTCGATGGTGGGAGTAAGCGCCCCCGGGTGGTCGAGACGAGAAAGTGGTGCGAGGGCAGGTGTGTTGGCAGGGCCGCCCTTGCCTTGGCAGCCCCTTTGCAGAGCCCCTGCAATGGCGCCTCCAGGCTGTCCCGATTTCTCCAGCCTAACCCTAACCCTAACCCTAACCCTAGAGGATTCCCGGGGCCCAATGGTGGGAGTAAGTGCCCCCGGGTGGTCGAGATGAGCAAGTGGTGCGAGGGCAGGTGTGTTGGCAGGGCCGCCCTTGCCTTGGCAGCCCCTTTGCAGAGCCCCTGCAATGGCGCCTCCAGGCTGTCCCGATTTCTCAAGCCTAACCCTAACCCTAACCCTAACCCTAGAGGATTTTCCGGGGCCCGATGGTGGGAGTAAGCGCCCCCGGGTGGTCGAGACGAGCAAGTGGTGCGAGGGCAGGTGTGTTGGCAGGGCCGCCCTTGCCTTGGCAGCCCCTTTGCAGAGCCCCTGCAATGGCGCCTCCAGGCTGTCCCTATTTCTCCAGCCTAACCCTAACCCTAACCCTAACCCTAGAGGATTTTCCGGGACCCGATGGTGGGAGTAAGTGCCCCCGGGTGGTCGAGACGAGAAAGTGGTGCGAGGGCAGGTGTGTTGGCAGGGCCACCCTTGCCTTGGCAGCCCCTTTGCAGAGCCCCTGCAATGGCGCCTCCAGGCTGTCCCAATTTCTCAAGCCTAACCCTAACCCTAACCCTAACCCTAGAGGATTTCCGGGACCCGATGGTGGGAGTAAGCGCCCCTGGGTGGTCGAGACGAGAAAGTGGTGCGAGGGCAGGTGTGTTGGCAGGGCCGCCCTTGCCTTGGCAGCCCCTTTGCAGAGCCCCTGCAATGGCGCCTCCAGGCTGTCCCTATTTCTCAAGCCTAACCCTAAGCCTAACCCTAACCCTAGAGGATTTCCGGGACCCGATGGTGGGAGTAAGCGCCCCCGGGTGGTCGAGACGAGAAAGTGGTGCGAGGGCAGGTGTGTTGGCAGGGCCGCCCTTGCCTTGGCAGCCCCTTTGCAGAGCCCCTGCAATGGCGCCTCCAGGCTGTCCCGATTTCTCCAGCCTAACCCTAAGCCTAACCCTAACCCTAGAGGATTTTCTGGGGCGCGATGGTGGGAGTAAGTGCCCCCGGGTGGTCGAGACGAGAAAGTGGTGCGAGGGCAGGTGTGTTGGCAGGGCCACCCTTGCCTTGGCAGCCCCTTTGCAGAGCCCCTGCAATGGCGCCTCCAGGCTGTCCCTATTTCTCCAGCCTAACCCTAACCCTAACCCTAACCCTAGAGGATTTTCTGGGGCGCGATGGTGGGAGTAAGCACCCCCGGGTGGTCGAGACGAGAAAGTGGTGCGAGGGCAGGTGTGTTGGCAGGGCCGCCCTTGCCTTGGCAGCCCCTTTGCAGAGCCCCTGCAATGGCGCCTCCAGGCTGTCCCGATTTCTCCAGCCTAACCCTAAGCCTAACCCTAACCCTAGAGGATTTTCCGGGGCCCGATGGTGGGAGTAAGTGCCCCCGGGTGGTCGAGACGAGAAAGTGGTGCGAGGGCAGGTGTGTTGGCAGGGCCGCCCTTGCCTTGGCAGCCCCTTTACAGAGCCCCTGCAATGGCGCCTCCAGGCTGTCCCGATTTCTCCAGCCTAACCCTAACCCTAACCCTAACCCTAGAGGATTTCCGGGGCCCGATGGTGGGAGTAAGTGCCCCCGGGTGGTCGAGATGAGAAAGTGGTGCGAGGGCAGGTGTGTTGGCAGGGCCGCCCTTGCCTTGGCAGCCCCTTTGCAGAGCCCCTGCAATGGCGCCTCCAGGCTGTCCCGACTTCTCCAGCCTAACCCTAAGCCTAACCCTAACCCTAGAGGATTTTCCGGGGCCCGATGGTGGGAGTAAGCGCCCCCGGGTGGTCGAGACGAGAAAGTGGTGCGAGGGCAGGTGTGTTGGCAGGGCCGCCCTTGCCTTGGCAGCCCCTTTGCAGAGCCCCTGCAATGGCGCCTCCAGGCTGTCCCTATTTCTCCAGCCTAACCCTAACCCTAACCCTAACCCTAGAGGATTTTCCGGGACCCGATGGTGGGAGTAAGTGCCCCCGGGTGGTCGAGACGAGAAAGTGGTGCGAGGGCAGGTGTGTTGGCAGGGCCGCCCTTGCCTTGGCAGCCCCTTTGCAGAGCCCCTGCAATGGCGCCTCCAGGCTGTCCCTATTTCTCCAGCCTAACCCTAAGCCTAACCCTAACCCTAGAGGATTTTCCGGGACTCGATGGTGGGAGTAAGCGCCCCCGGGTGGTCGAGACGAGAAAGTGGTGCGAGGGCAGGTGTGTTGGCAGGGCCGCCCTTGCCTTGGCAGCCCCTTTGCAGAGCCCCTGCAATGGCGCCTCCAGGCTGTCCCGATTTCTCCAGCCTAACCCTAACCCTAACCCTAACCCTAGAGGATTTCCGGGGCCCAATGGTGGGAGTAAGTGCCCCCGGGTGGTCGAGATGAGCAAGTGGTGCGAGGGCAGGTGTGTTGGCAGGGCCGCCCTTGCCTTGGCAGCCCCTTTGCAGAGCCCCTGCAATGGCGCCTCCAGGCTGTCCCGATTTCTCAAGCCTAACCCTAACCCTAACCCTAACCCTAGAGGATTTTCCGGGGCCCGATGGTGGGAGTAAGCGCCCCCGGGTGGTCGAGACGAGAAAGTGGTGCGAGGGCAGGTGTGTTGGCAGGGCCGCCCTTGCCTTGGCAGCCCCTTTGCAGAGCCCCTGCAATGGCGCCTCCAGGCTGTCCCTATTTCTCCAGCCTAACCCTAAGCCTAACCCTAACCCTAGAGGATTTTCTGGGGCGCGATGGTGGGAGTAAGCGCCCCCGGGTGGTCGAGACGAGAAAGTGGTGCGAGGGCAGGTGTGTTGGCAGGGCCGCCCTTGCCTTGGCAGCCCCTTTGCAGAGCCCCTGCAATGGCGCCTCCAGGCTGTCCCGATTTCTCCAGCCTAACCCTAAGCCTAACCCTAACCCTAGAGGATTTTCCGGGGCCCGATGGTGGGAGTAAGTGCCCCCGGGTGGTCGAGACGAGAAAGTGGTGCGAGGGCAGGTGTGTTGGCAGGGCCGCCCTTGCCTTGGCAGCCCCTTTACAGAGCCCCTGCAATGGCGCCTCCAGGCTGTCCCTATTTCTCCAGCCTAACCCTAACCCTAACCCTAACCCTAGAGGATTTCCGGGGCCCGATGGTGGGAGTAAGTGCCCCCGGGTGGTCGAGACGAGAAAGTGGTGCGAGGGCAGGTGTGTTGGCAGGGCCGCCCTTGCCTTGGCAGCCCCTTTGCAGAGCCCCTGCAATGGCGCCTCCAGGCTGTCCCGACTTCTCCAGCCTAACCCTAAGCCTAACCCTAACCCTAGAGGATTTTCCGGGGCCCGATGGTGGGAGTAAGCGCCCCCGGGTGGTCGAGACGAGAAAGTGGTGCGAGGGCAGGTGTGTTGGCAGGGCCGCCCTTGCCTTGGCAGCCCCTTTGCAGAGCCCCTGCAATGGCGCCTCCAGGCTGTCCCTATTTCTCCAGCCTAACCCTAACCCTAACCCTAACCCTAGAGGATTTTCCGGGACCCGATGGTGGGAGTAAGTGCCCCCGGGTGGTCGAGACGAGAAAGTGGTGCGAGGGCAGGTGTGTTGGCAGGGCCGCCCTTGCCTTGGCAGCCCCTTTGCAGAGCCCCTGCAATGGCGCCTCCAGGCTGTCCCAATTTCTCCAGCCTAACCCTAAGCCTAACCCTAACCCTAGAGGATTTTCCGGGACTCGATGGTGGGAGTAAGCGCCCCCGGGTGGTCGAGACGAGAAAGTGGTGCGAGGGCAGGTGTGTTGGCAGGGCCGCCCTTGCCTTGGCAGCCCCTTTGCAGAGCCCCTGCAATGGCGCCTCCAGGCTGTCCCGATTTCTCCAGCCTAACCCTAACCCTAACCCTAACCCTAGAGGATTTCCGGGGCCCAATGGTGGGAGTAAGTGCCCCCGGGTGGTCGAGATGAGCAAGTGGTGCGAGGGCAGGTGTGTTGGCAGGGCCGCCCTTGCCTTGGCAGCCCCTTTGCAGAGCCCCTGCAATGGCGCCTCCAGGCTGTCCCGATTTCTCAAGCCTAACCCTAACCCTAACCCTAACCCTAGAGGATTTTCCGGGGCCCGATGGTGGGAGTAAGCGCCCCCGGGTGGTCGAGACGAGAAAGTGGTGCGAGGGCAGGTGTGTTGGCAGGGCCGCCCTTGCCTTGGCAGCCCCTTTGCAGAGCCCCTGCAATGGCGCCTCCAGGCTGTCCCTATTTCTCCAGCCTAACCCTAAGCCTAACCCTAACCCTAGAGGATTTTCTGGGGCGCGATGGTGGGAGTAAGCGCCCCCGGGTGGTCGAGACGAGAAAGTGGTGCGAGGGCAGGTGTGTTGGCAGGGCCGCCCTTGCCTTGGCAGCCCCTTTGCAGAGCCCCTGCAATGGCGCCTCCAGGCTGTCCCGATTTCTCCAGCCTAACCCTAACCCTAACCCTAACCCTAGAGGATTTTCCGGGGCCCGATGGTGGGAGTAAGTGCCCCCGGGTGGTCGAGACGAGAAAGTGGTGCGAGGGCAGGTGTGTTGGCAGGGCCGCCCTTGCCTTGGCAGCCCCTTTGCAGAGCCCCTGCAATGGCGCCTCCAGGCTGTCCCAATTTCTCCAGCCTAACCCTAACCCTAACCCTAACCCTAGAGGATTTTCCGGGACTCGATGGTGGGAGTAAGCGCCCCCGGGGTGGTCGAGACGAGAAAGTGGTGCGAGGGCAGGTGTGTTGGCAGGGCCGCCCTTGCCTTGGCAGCCCCTTTGTAGAGCCCCTGCAATGGCGCCTCCAGGCTGTCCCTATTTCTCCAGCCTAACCCTAACCCTAACCCTAACCCTAGAGGATTTCCGGGGCCCAATGGTGGGAGTAAGTGCCCCCGGGTGGTCGAGACGAGAAAGTGGTGCGAGGGCAGGTGTGTTGGCAGGGCCGCCCTTGCCTTGGCAGCCCCTTTGCAGAGCCCCTGCAATGGCGCCTCCAGGCTGTCCCGATTTCTCAAGCCTAACCCTAAGCCTAACCCTAACCCTAGAGGATTTTCCGGGGCCCGATGGTGGGAGTAAGCGCCCCCGGGTGGTCGAGACGAGAAAGTGGTGCGAGGGCAGGTGTGTTGGCAGGGCCGCCCTTGCCTTGGCAGCCCCTTTGCAGAGCCCCTGCAATGGCGCCTCCAGGCTGTCCCTATTTCTCCAGCCTAACCCTAACCCTAACCCTAACCCTAGAGGATTTTCCGGGACCCGATGGTGGGAGTAAGTGCCCCCGGGTGGTCGAGACGAGAAAGTGGTGCGAGGGCAGGTGTGTTGGCAGGGCCGCCCTTGCCTTGGCAGCCCCTTTGCAGAGCCCCTGCAATGGCGCCTCCAGGCTGTCCCAATTTCTCCAGCCTAACCCTAAGCCTAACCCTAACCCTAGAGGATTTTCCGGGACTCGATGGTGGGAGTAAGCGCCCCCGGGTGGTCGAGACGAGAAAGTGGTGCGAGGGCAGGTGTGTTGGCAGGGCCGCCCTTGCCTTGGCAGCCCCTTTGCAGAGCCCCTGCAATGGCGCCTCCAGGCTGTCCCGATTTCTCCAGCCTAACCCTAACCCTAACCCTAACCCTAGAGGATTCCCGGGGCCCAATGGTGGGAGTAAGTGCCCCCGGGTGGTCGAGACGAGCAAGTGGTGCGAGGGCAGGTGTGTTGGCAGGGCCGCCCTTGCCTTGGCAGCCCCTTTGCAGAGCCCCTGCAATGGCGCCTCCAGGCTGTCCCGATTTCTCAAGCCTAACCCTAACCCTAACCCTAACCCTAGAGGATTTTCCGGGGCCCGATGGTGGGAGTAAGCGCCCCCGGGTGGTCGAGACGAGAAAGTGGTGCGAGGGCAGGTGTGTTGGCAGGGCCGCCCTTGCCTTGGCAGCCCCTTTGCAGAGCCCCTGCAATGGCGCCTCCAGGCTGTCCCTATTTCTCCAGCCTAACCCTAACCCTAACCCTAACCCTAGAGGATTTTCTGGGGCGCGATGGTGGGAGTAAGCGCCCCCGGGTGGTCGAGACGAGAAAGTGGTGCGAGGGCAGGTGTGTTGGCAGGGCCGCCCTTGCCTTGGCAGCCCCTTTGCAGAGCCCCTGCAATGGCGCCTCCAGGCTGTCCCGATTTCTCCAGCCTAACCCTAACCCTAACCCTAACCCTAGAGGATTTTCCGGGGCCCGATGGTGGGAGTAAGTGCCCCCGGGTGGTCGAGACGAGAAAGTGGTGCGAGGGCAGGTGTGTTGGCAGGGCCGCCCTTGCCTTGGCAGCCCCTTTGCAGAGCCCCTGCAATGGCGCCTCCAGGCTGTCCCAATTTCTCCAGCCTAACCCTAACCCTAACCCTAACCCTAGAGGATTTTCCGGGACTCGATGGTGGGAGTAAGCGCCCCCGGGGTGGTCGAGACGAGAAAGTGGTGCGAGGGCAGGTGTGTTGGCAGGGCCGCCCTTGCCTTGGCAGCCCCTTTGTAGAGCCCCTGCAATGGCGCCTCCAGGCTGTCCCTATTTCTCCAGCCTAACCCTAACCCTAACCCTAACCCTAGAGGATTTCCGGGGCCCAATGGTGGGAGTAAGTGCCCCCGGGTGGTCGAGACGAGAAAGTGGTGCGAGGGCAGGTGTGTTGGCAGGGCCGCCCTTGCCTTGGCAGCCCCTTTGCAGAGCCCCTGCAATGGCGCCTCCAGGCTGTCCCGATTTCTCAAGCCTAACCCTAACCCTAACCCTAACCCTAGAGGATTTCCGGGACCCGATGGTGGGAGTAAGTGCCCCCGGGTGGTCGAGACGAGAAAGTGGTGCGAGGGCAGGTGTGTTGGCAGGGCCGCCCTTGCCTTGGCAGCCCCTTTGCAGAGCCCCTGCAATGGCGCCTCCAGGCTGTCCCGATTTCTCAAGCCTAACCCTAACCCTAACCCTAACCCTAGAGGATTTCCGGGACCCGATGGTGGGAGTAAGCGCCCCCGGGTGGTCGAGACGAGAAAGTGGTGCGAGGGCAGGTGTGTTGGCAGGGCCGCCCTTGCCTTGGCAGCCCCTTTGCAGAGCCCCTGCAATGGCGCCTCCAGGCTGTCCCGATTTCTCCAGCCTAACCCTAAGCCTAACCCTAACCCTAGAGGATTTCCGGGGCCCAATGGTGGGAGTAAGCGCCCCCGGGTGGTCGAGACGAGAAAGTGGTGCGAGGGCAGGTGTGTTGGCAGGGCCGCCCTTGCCTTGGCAGCCCCTTTGCAGAGCCCCTGCAATGGCGCCTCCAGGCTGTCCCGATTTCTCAAGCCTAACCCTAAGCCTAACCCTAACCCTAGAGGATTTCCGGGACCCGATGGTGGGTGTAAGTGCCCCCGGGTGGTCGAGACGAGAAAGTGGTGCGAGGGCAGGTGTGTTGGCAGGGCCGCCCTTGCCTTGGCAGCCCCTTTGCAGAGCCCCTGCAATGGCGCCTCCAGGCTGTCCCGATTTCTCCAGCCTAACCCTAACCCTAACCCTAGAGGATTCCCGGGGCCCAATGGTGGGAGTAAGTGCCCCCGGGTGGTCGAGACGAGAAAGTGGTGCGAGGGCAGGTGTGTTGGAAGGGCCGCCCTTGCCTTGGCAGCCCCTTTGCAGAGCCCCTGCAATGGCGCCTCCAGGCTGTCCCTATTTCTCCAGCCTAACCCTAACCCTAACCCTAACCCTAGAGGATTTTCTGGGGCACGATGGTGGGAGTAAGCGCCCCCGGGTGGTCGAGACGAGAAAGTGGTGCGAGGGCAGGTGTGTTGGCAGGGCCGCCCTTGCCTTGGAAGCCCCTTTGCAGAGCCCCTGCAATGGCGCCTCCAGGCTGTCCCAATTTCTCCAGCCTAACCCTAACCCTAACCCTAACCCTAGAGGATTTTCCGGGACCCGATGGTGGGAGTAAGCGCCCCCGGGTGGACGAGACGAGAAAGTGGTGCGAGGGCAGGTGTGTTGGCAGGGCCGCCCTTGCCTTGGCAGCCCCTTTGCAGAGCCCCTGCAATGGCGCCTCCAGGCTGTCCCGATTTCTCCAGCCTAACCCTAAGCCTAACCCTAACCCTAGAGGATTTCCGGGGCCCGATGGTGGGAGTAAGCGGCCCCGGGTGGTCCAGACGAGAAAGTGGTGCGAGGGCAGGTGTGTTGGCAGGGCCGCCCTTGCCTTGGCAGCCCCTTTGCAGAGCCCCTGCAATGGCGCCTCCAGGCTGTCCCGATTTCTCAAGCCTAACCCTAACCCTAACCCTAACCCTAGAGGATTTTCCGGGGCCCGATGGTGGGAGTAAGTGTCCCCGGGTGGTCGAGACGAGAAAGTGGTGCGAGGGCAGGTGTGTTGGCAGGGCCGCCCTTGCCTTGGCAGCCCCTTTACAGAGCCCCTGCAATGGCGCCTCCAGGCTGTCCCTATTTCTCCAGCCTAACCCTAACCCTAACCCTAACCCTAGAGGATTTCCGGGGCCCGATGGTGGGAGTAAGTGCCCCCGGGTGGTCGAGACGAGAAAGTGGTGCGAGGGCAGGTGTGTTGGCAGGGCCGCCCTTGCCTTGGCAGCCCCTTTGCAGAGCCCCTGCAATGGCGCCTCCAGGCTGTCCTGATTTCTCAAGCCTAACCCTAAGCCTAACCCTAACCCTAGAGGATTTCCGGGACCCGATGGTGGGAGTAAGCGCCCCCGGGTGGTCGAGACGAGAAAGTGGTGCGAGGGCAGGTGTGTTGGCAGGGCCACCCTTGCCTTGGCAGCCCCTTTGCAGAGCCCCTGCAATGGCGCCTCCAGGCTGTCCCGATTTCTCCAGCCTAACCCTAAGCCTAACCCTAACCCTAGAGGATTTCCGGGGCCCGATGGTGGGAGTAAGCGGCCCCGGGTGGTCCAGACGAGAAAGTGGTGCGAGGGCAGGTGTGTTGGCAGGGCCGCCCTTGCCTTGGCAGCCCCTTTGCAGAGCCCCTGCAATGGCGCCTCCAGGCTGTCCCGATTTCTCCAGCCTAACCCTAAGCCTAACCCTAACCCTAGAGGATTTCCGGGGCCCGATGGTGGGAGTAAGCGGCCCCGGGTGGTCCAGACGAGAAAGTGGTGCGAGGGCAGGTGTGTTGGCAGGGCCGCCCTTGCCTTGGCAGCCCCTTTGCAGAGCCCCTGCAATGGCGCCTCCAGGCTGTCCCGATTTCTCAAGCCTAACCCTAACCCTAACCCTAACCCTAGAGGATTTTCCGGGGCCCGATGGTGGGAGTAAGTGTCCCCGGGTGGTCGAGACGAGAAAGTGGTGCGAGGGCAGGTGTGTTGGCAGGGCCGCCCTTGCCTTGGCAGCCCCTTTACAGAGCCCCTGCAATGGCGCCTCCAGGCTGTCCCTATTTCTCCAGCCTAACCCTAACCCTAACCCTAACCCTAGAGGATTTCCGGGGCCCGATGGTGGGAGTAAGTGCCCCCGGGTGGTCGAGACGAGAAAGTGGTGCGAGGGCAGGTGTGTTGGCAGGGCCGCCCTTGCCTTGGCAGCCCCTTTGCAGAGCCCCTGCAATGGCGCCTCCAGGCTGTCCTGATTTCTCAAGCCTAACCCTAAGCCTAACCCTAACCCTAGAGGATTTCCGGGACCCGATGGTGGGAGTAAGCGCCCCCGGGTGGTCGAGACGAGAAAGTGGTGCGAGGGCAGGTGTGTTGGCAGGGCCACCCTTGCCTTGGCAGCCCCTTTGCAGAGCCCCTGCAATGGCGCCTCCAGGCTGTCCCTATTTCTCAAGCCTAACCCTAACCATAACCCTAACCCTAGAGGATTTCCGGGACCCGATGGTGGGAGTAAGCGCCCCCGGGTGGTCCAGACGAGAAAGTGGTGCGAGGGCAGGTGTGTTGGCAGGGCCGCCCTTGCCTTGGCAGCCCCTTTGCAGAGCCCCTGCAATGGCGCCTCCAGGCTGTCCCAATTTCTCCAGCCTAACCCTAAGCCTAACCCTAACCCTAGAGGATTTTCCGGGACTCGATGGTGGGAGTAAGCGCCCCCGGGTGGTCGAGACGAGAAAGTGGTGCGAGGGCAGGTGTGTTGGCAGGGCCGCCCTTGCCTTGGCAGCCCCTTTGCAGAGCCCCTGCAATGGCGCCTCCAGGCTGTCCCGATTTCTCCAGCCTAACCCTAACCCTAACCCTAACCCTAGAGGATTTCCGGGGCCCAATGGTGGGAGTAAGCGCCCCCGGGTGGTCGAGACGAGCAAGTGGTGCGAGGGCAGGTGTGTTGGCAGGGCCGCCCTTGCCTTGGCAGCCCCTTTGCAGAGCCCCTGCAATGGCGCCTCCAGGCTGTCCCGATTTCTCAAGCCTAACCCTAACCCTAACCCTAACCCTAGAGGATTTTCCGGGGCCCGATGGTGGGAGTAAGCGCCCCCGGGTGGTCGAGACGAGAAAGTGGTGCGAGGGCAGGTGTGTTGGCAGGGCCGCCCTTGCCTTGGCAGCCCCTTTGCAGAGCCCCTGCAATGGCGCCTCCAGGCTGTCCCTATTTCTCCAGCCTAACCCTAACCCTAACCCTAACCCTAGAGGATTTTCTGGGGCCCGATGGTGGGAGTAAGCGCCCCCGGGTGGTCGAGACGAGAAAGTGGTGCGAGGGCAGGTGTGTTGGCAGGGCCGCCCTTGCCTTGGCAGCCCCTTTGCAGAGCCCCTGCAATGGCGCCTCCAGGCTGTCCCGATTTCTCCAGCCTAACCCTAACCCTAACCCTAACCCTAGAGGATTTTCCGGGGCCCGATGGTGGGAGTAAGTGCCCCCGGGTGGTCGAGACGAGAAAGTGGTGCGAGGGCAGGTGTGTTGGCAGGGCCGCCCTTGCCTTGGCAGCCCCTTTGCAGAGCCCCTGCAATGGCGCCTCCAGGCTGTCCCAATTTCTCCAGCCTAACCCTAACCCTAACCCTAACCCTAGAGGATTTTCCGGGACTCGATGGTGGGAGTAAGCGCCCCCGGGTGGTCGAGACGAGAAAGTGGTGCGAGGGCAGGTGTGTTGGCAGGGCCGCCCTTGCCTTGGCAGCCCCTTTGCAGAGCCCCTGCAATGGCGCCTCCAGGCTGTCCCAATTTCTCCAGCCTAACCCTAACCCTAACCCTAACCCTAGAGGATTTCCGGGGCCCAATGGTGGGAGTAAGTGCCCCCGGGTGGTCGAGACGAGAAAGTGGTGCGAGGGCAGGTGTGTTGGCAGGGCCGCCCTTGCCTTGGCAGCCCCTTTGCAGAGCCCCTGCAATGGCGCCTCCAGGCTGTCCCGATTTCTCAAGCCTAACCCTAACCCTAACCCTAACCCTAGAGGATTTCCGGGACCCGATGGTGGGAGTAAGCGCCCCCGGGTGGTCCAGACGAGAAAGTGGTGCGAGGGCAGGTGTGTTGGCAGGGCCGCCCTTGCCTTGGCAGCCCCTTTGCAGAGCCCCTGCAATGGCGCCTCCAGGCTGTCCCGATTTCTCCAGCCTAACCCTAACCCTAACCCTAACCCTAGAGGATTTCCGGGGCCCGATGGTGGGAGTAAGCGCCCCCGGGTGGTCGAGACGAGCAAGTGGTGCGAGGGCAGGTGTGTTGGCAGGGCCGCCCTTGCCTTGGCAGCCCCTTTGCAGAGCCCCTGCAATGGCGCCTCCAGGCTGTCCCGATTTCTCCAGCCTAACCCTAACCCTAACCCTAACCCTAGAGGATTTTCCGGGGCCCGATGGTGGGAGTAAGCGCCCCCGGGTGGTCGAGACGAGAAAGTGGTGCGAGGGCAGGTGTGTTGGCAGGGCCGCCCTTGCCTTGGCAGCCCCTTTGCAGAGCCCCTGCAATGGCGCCTCCAGGCTGTCCCGATTTCTCAAGCCTAACCCTAACCCTAACCCTAACCCTAGAGGATTTCCGGGACCCGATGGTGGGAGTAAGCGCCCCCGGGTGGTCGAGACGAGAAAGTGGTGCGAGGGCAGGTGTGTTGGCAGGGCCGCCCTTGCCTTGGCAGCCCCTTTGCAGAGCCCCTGCAATGGCGCCTCCAGGCTGTCCTGATTTCTCAAGCCTAACCCTAACCCTAACCCTAACCCTAGAGGATTTCCGGGACCCGATGGTGGGAGTAAGCGCCCCCGGGTGGTCGAGACGAGAAAGTGGTGCGAGGGCAGGTGTGTTGGCAGGGCCGCCCTTGCCTTGGCAGCCCCTTTGCAGAGCCCCTGCAATGGCGCCTCCAGGCTGTCCCGATTTCTCCAGCCTAACCCTAACCCTAACCCTAGAGGATTTCCGGGGCCCGATGGTGGGAGTAAGCGCCCCCGGGTGGTCGAGACGAGAAAGTGGTGCGAGGGCAGGTGTGTTGGCAGGGCCGCCCTTGCCTTGGCAGCCCCTTTGCAGAGCCCCTGCAATGGCGCCTCCAGGCTGTCCCGATTTCTCCAGCCTAACCCTAAGCCTAACCCTAACCCTAGAGGATTTCCGGGACCCGATGGTGGGTGTAAGTGCCCCCGGGTGGTCGAGACGAGAAAGTGGTGCGAGGGCAGGTGTGTTGGCAGGGCCGCCCTTGCCTTGGCAGCCCCTTTGCAGAGCCCCTGCAATGGCGCCTCCAGGCTGTCCCGATTTCTCCAGCCTAACCCTAACCCTAACCCTAGAGGATTCCCGGGGCCCAATGGTGGGAGTAAGTGCCCCCGGGTGGTCGAGACGAGAAAGTGGTGCGAGGGCAGGTGTGTTGGCAGGGCCGCCCTTGCCTTGGCAGCCCCTTTGCAGAGCCCCTGCAATGGCGCCTCCAGGCTGTCCCTATTTCTCCAGCCTAACCCTAACCCTAACCCTAACCCTAGAGGATTTTCTGGGGCGCGATGGTGGGAGTAAGCGCCCCCGGGTGGTCGAGACGAGAAAGTGGTGCGAGGGCAGGTGTGTTGGCAGGGCCGCCCTTGCCTTGGCAGCCCCTTTGCAGAGCCCCTGCAATGGCGCCTCCAGGCTGTCCCAATTTCTCCAGCCTAACCCTAAGCCTAACCCTAACCCTAGAGGATTTTCCGGGACCCGATGGTGGGAGTAAGCGCCCCCGGGTGGTCGAGACGAGAAAGTGGTGCGAGGGCAGGTGTGTTGGCAGGGCCGCCCTTGCCTTGGCAGCCCCTTTGCAGAGCCCCTGCAATGGCGCCTCCAGGCTGTCCCGATTTCTCCAGCCTAACCCTAAGCCTAACCCTAACCCTAGAGGATTTCCGGGGCCCGATGGTGGGAGTAAGCGCCCCCGGGTGGTCGAGACGAGAAAGTGGTGCGAGGGCAGGTGTGTTGGCAGGGCCGCCCTTGCCTTGGCAGCCCCTTTGCAGAGCCCCTGCAATGGCGCCTCCAGGCTGTCCCGATTTCTCAAGCCTAACCCTAAGCCTAACCCTAACCCTAGAGGATTTTCTGGGGCGCGATGGTGGGAGTAAGCGCCCCCGGGTGGTCCAGACGAGAAAGTGGTGCGAGGGCAGGTGTGTTGGCAGGGCCACCCTTGCCTTGGCAGCCCCTTTGCAGAGCCCCTGCAATGGCGCCTCCAGGCTGTCCCGATTTCTCCAGCCTAACCCTAACCCTAACCCTAACCCTAGAGGATTTTCTGGGGCGCGATGGTGGGAGTAAGCGCCCCCGGGTGGTCGAGACGAGAAAGTGGTGCGAGGGCAGGTGTGTTGGCAGGGCCGCCCTTGCCTTGGCAGCCCCTTTGCAGAGCCCCTGCAATGGCACCTCCAGGCTGTCCCGATTTCTCAAGCCTAACCCTAACCCTAACCCTAACCCTAGAGGATTTTCTGGGGCCCGATGGTGGGAGTAAGCGCCCCTGGGTGGTCGAGACGAGAAAGTGGTGCGAGGGCAGGTGTGTTGGCAGGGCCGCCCTTGCCTTGGCAGCCCCTTTGCAGAGCCCCTGCAATGGCACCTCCAGGCTGTCCCGATTTCTCAAGCCTAACCCTAAGCCTAACCCTAACCCTAGAGGATTTTCTGGGGCGCGATGGTGGGAGTAAGCGCCCCCGGGTGGTCGAGACGAGAAAGTGGTGCGAGGGCAGGTGTGTTGGCAGGGCCGCCCTTGCCTTGGCAGCCCCTTTGCAGAGCCCCTGCAATGGCGCCTCCAGGCTGTCCCGATTTCTCCAGCCTAACCCTAACCCTAACCCTAACCCTAGAGGATTTCCGGGACCCGATGGTGGGAGTAAGCGCCCCCGGGTGGTCGAGACGAGAAAGTGGTGCGAGGGCAGGTGTGTTGGCAGGGCCGCCCTTGCCTTGGCAGCCCCTTTGCAGAGCCCCTGCAATGGCGCCTCCAGGCTGTCCTGATTTCTCAAGCCTAACCCTAACCCTAACCCTAACCCTAGAGGATTTCCGGGACCCGATGGTGGGAGTAAGCGCCCCCGGGTGGTCGAGACGAGAAAGTGGTGCGAGGGCAGGTGTGTTGGCAGGGCCGCCCTTGCCTTGGCAGCCCCTTTGCAGAGCCCCTGCAATGGCGCCTCCAGGCTGTCCCGATTTCTCCAGCCTAACCCTAACCCTAACCCTAGAGGATTTCCGGGGCCCAATGGTGGGAGTAAGCGCCCCCGGGTGGTCGAGACGAGAAAGTGGTGCGAGGGCAGGTGTGTTGGCAGGGCCGCCCTTGCCTTGGCAGCCCCTTTGCAGAGCCCCTGCAATGGCGCCTCCAGGCTGTCCCGATTTCTCCAGCCTAACCCTAAGCCTAACCCTAACCCTAGAGGATTTCCGGGACCCGATGGTGGGTGTAAGTGCCCCCGGGTGGTCGAGACGAGAAAGTGGTGCGAGGGCAGGTGTGTTGGCAGGGCCGCCCTTGCCTTGGCAGCCCCTTTGCAGAGCCCCTGCAATGGCGCCTCCAGGCTGTCCCGATTTCTCCAGCCTAACCCTAACCCTAACCCTAGAGGATTCCCGGGGCCCAATGGTGGGAGTAAGTGCCCCCGGGTGGTCGAGACGAGAAAGTGGTGCGAGGGCAGGTGTGTTGGCAGGGCCGCCCTTGCCTTGGCAGCCCCTTTGCAGAGCCCCTGCAATGGCACCTCCAGGCTGTCCCTATTTCTCCAGCCTAACCCTAACCCTAACCCTAACCCTAGAGGATTTTCTGGGGCGCGATGGTGGGAGTAAGCGCCCCCGGGTGGTCGAGACGAGAAAGTGGTGCGAGGGCAGGTGTGTTGGCAGGGCCGCCCTTGCCTTGGCAGCCCCTTTGCAGAGCCCCTGCAATGGCGCCTCCAGGCTGTCCCAATTTCTCCAGCCTAACCCTAAGCCTAACCCTAACCCTAGAGGATTTTCCGGGACCCGATGGTGGGAGTAAGCGCCCCCGGGTGGTCGAGACGAGAAAGTGGTGCGAGGGCAGGTGTGTTGGCAGGGCCGCCCTTGCCTTGGCAGCCCCTTTGCAGAGCCCCTGCAATGGCGCCTCCAGGCTGTCCCGATTTCTCCAGCCTAACCCTAAGCCTAACCCTAACCCTAGAGGATTTCCGGGGCCCGATGGTGGGAGTAAGCGCCCCCGGGTGGTCGAGACGAGAAAGTGGTGCGAGGGCAGGTGTGTTGGCAGGGCCGCCCTTGCCTTGGCAGCCCCTTTGCAGAGCCCCTGCAATGGCGCCTCCAGGCTGTCCCTATTTCTCAAGCCTAACCCTAAGCCTAACCCTAACCCTAGAGGATTTTCTGGGGCGCGATGGTGGGAGTAAGCGCCCCCGGGTGGTCCAGACGAGAAAGTGGTGCGAGGGCAGGTGTGTTGGCAGGGCCACCCTTGCCTTGGCAGCCCCTTTGCAGAGCCCCTGCAATGGCGCCTCCAGGCTGTCCCGATTTCTCCAGCCTAACCCTAACCCTAACCCTAACCCTAGAGGATTTTCTGGTGCGCGATGGTGGGAGTAAGCGCCCCCGGGTGGTCGAGATGAGAAAGTGGTGCGAGGGCAGGTGTGTTGGCAGGGCCGCCCTTGCCTTGGCAGCCCCTTTGCAGAGCCCCTGCAATGGCACCTCCAGGCTGTCCCGATTTCTCAAGCCTAACCCTAACCCTAACCCTAACCCTAGAGGATTTTCTGGGGCCCGATGGTGGGAGTAAGCGCCCCTGGGTGGTCGAGACGAGAAAGTGGTGCGAGGGCAGGTGTGTTGGCAGGGCCGCCCTTGCCTTGGCAGCCCCTTTGCAGAGCCCCTGCAATGGCGCCTCCAGGCTGTCCCGATTTCTCAAGCCTAACCCTAACCCTAGAGGATTTTCTGGGGCGCGATGGTGGGAGTAAGCGCCCCCGGGTGGTCCAGACGAGAAAGTGGTGCGAGGGCAGGTGTGTTGGCAGGGCCGCCCTTGCCTTGGCAGCCCCTTTGCAGAGCCCCTGCAATGGCGCCTCCAGGCTGTCCTGATTTCTCAAGCCTAACCCTAAGCCTAACCCTAACCCTAGAGGATTTCCGGGGCCCAATGGTGGGAGTAAGCGCCCCCGGGTGGTCGAGACGAGAAAGTGGTGCGAGGGCAGGTGTGTTGGCAGGGCCACCCTTGCCTTGGCAGCCCCTTTGCAGAGCCCCTGCAATGGCGCCTCCAGGCTGTCCCTATTTCTCAAGCCTAACCCTAACCATAACCCTAACCCTAGAGGATTTCCGGGGCCCGATGGTGGGAGTAAGCGCCCCCGGGTGGTCGAGACGAGAAAGTGGTGCGAGGGCAGGTGTGTTGGCAGGGCCGCCCTTGCCTTGGCAGCCCCTTTGCAGAGCCCCTGCAATGGCGCCTCCAGGCTGTCCTGATTTCTCAAGCCTAACCCTAACCCTAACCCTAACCCTAGAGGATTTTCTGGGGCCCGATGGTGGGAGTAAGTGCCCCCGGGTGGTCGAGACGAGAAAGTGGTGCGAGGGCAGGTGTGCTGGCAGGGCCACCCTTGCCTTGGCAGCCCCTTTGCAGAGCCCCTGCAATGGCGCCTCCAGGCTGTCCCGATTTCTCAAGCCTAACCCTAACCCTAACCCTAACCCTAGAGGATTTTCTGGGGCGCGATGGTGGGAGTAAGCGCCCCCGGGTGGTCGAGACGAGAAAGTGGTGCGAGGGCAGGTGTGTTGGCAGGGCCGCCCTTGCCTTGGCAGCCCCTTTGCAGAGCCCCTGCAATGGCGCCTCCAGGCTGTCCCAATTTCTCCAGCCTAACCCTAAGCCTAACCCTAACCCTAGAGGATTTTCCGGGACCCGATGGTGGGAGTAAGCGCCCCCGGGTGGTCGAGACGAGAAAGTGGTGCGAGGGCAGGTGTGTTGGCAGGGCCGCCCTTGCCTTGGCAGCCCCTTTGCAGAGCCCCTGCAATGGCGCCTCCAGGCTGTCCCGATTTCTCCAGCCTAACCCTAAGCCTAACCCTAACCCTAGAGGATTTCCGGGACCCGATGGTGGGAGTAAGCGCCCCCGGGTGGTCGAGACGAGAAAGTGGTGCGAGGGCAGGTGTGTTGGCAGGGCCGCCCTTGCCTTGGCAGCCCCTTTGCAGAGCCCCTGCAATGGCGCCTCCAGGCTGTCCCTATTTCTCAAGCCTAACCCTAACCCTAACCCTAACCCTAGAGGATTTTCTGGGGCGCGATGGTGGGAGTAAGCGCCCCCGGGTGGTCCAGACGAGAAAGTGGTGCGAGGGCAGGTGTGTTGGCAGGGCCACCCTTGCCTTGGCAGCCCCTTTGCAGAGCCCCTGCAATGGCGCCTCCAGGCTGTCCCGATTTCTCCAGCCTAACCCTAACCCTAACCCTAACCCTAGAGGATTTTCTGGGGCGCGATGGTGGGAGTAAGCGCCCCCGGGTGGTCGAGACGAGAAAGTGGTGTGAGGGCAGGTGTGTTGGCAGGGCCGCCCTTGCCTTGGCAGCCCCTTTGCAGAGCCCCTGCAATGGCACCTCCAGGCTGTCCCGATTTCTCAAGCCTAACCCTAACCCTAACCCTAACCCTAGAGGATTTTCTGGGTCCCGATGGTGGGAGTAAGCGCCCCTGGGTGGTCGAGACGAGAAAGTGGTGCGAGGGCAGGTGTGTTGGCAGGGCCGCCCTTGCCTTGGCAGCCCCTTTGCAGAGCCCCTGCAATGGCACCTCCAGGCTGTCCCGATTTCTCAAGCCTAACCCTAACCCTAACCCTAACCCTAGAGGATTTTCTGGGGCGCGATGGTGGGAGTAAGCGCCCCCGGGTGGTCGAGACGAGAAAGTGGTGCGAGGGCAGGTGTGTTGGCAGGGCCGCCCTTGCCTTGGCAGCCCCTTTGCAGAGCCCCTGCAATGGCGCCTCCAGGCTGTCCCGATTTCTCCAGCCTAACCCTAACCCTAACCCTAACCCTAGAGGATTTCCGGGGCGCGATGGTGGGAGTAAGCGCCCCCGGGTGGTCGAGACGAGAAAGTGGTGCGAGGGCAGGTGTGTTGGCAGGGCCACCCTTGCCTTGGCAGCCCCTTTGCAGAGCCCCTGCAATGGCGCCTCCAGGCTGTCCCGATTTCTCAAGCCTAACCCTAACCCTAGAGGATTTTCTGGGGCGCGATGGTGGGAGTAAGCGCCCCCGGGTGGTCCAGACGAGAAAGTGGTGCGAGGGCAGGTGTGTTGGCAGGGCCGCCCTTGCCTTGGCAGCCCCTTTGCAGAGCCCCTGCAATGGCGCCTCCAGGCTGTCCCAATTTCTCCAGCCTAACCCTAACCCTAACCCTAACCCTAGAGGATTTCCGGGGCCCAATGGTGGGAGTAAGCGCCCCCGGGTGGTCGAGACGAGAAAGTGGTGCGAGGGCAGGTGTGTTGGCAGGGCCACCCTTGCCTTGGCAGCCCCTTTGCAGAGCCCCTGCAATGGCGCCTCCAGGCTGTCCCTATTTCTCAAGCCTAACCCTAACCATAACCCTAACCCTAGAGGATTTCCGGGACCCGATGGTGGGAGTAAGCGCCCCCGGGTGGTCGAGACGAGAAAGTGGTGCGAGGGCAGGTGTGTTGGCAGGGCCGCCCTTGCCTTGGCAGCCCCTTTGCAGAGCCCCTGCAATGGCGCCTCCAGGCTGTCCTGATTTCTCAAGCCTAACCCTAACCCTAACCCTAACCCTAGAGGATTTTCTGGGGCCCGATGGTGGGAGTAAGTGCCCCCGGGTGGTCGAGACGAGAAAGTGGTGCGAGGGCAGGTGTGCTGGCAGGGCCACCCTTGCCTTGGCAGCCCCTTTGCAGAGCCCCTGCAATGGCGCCTCCAGGCTGTCCCGATTTCTCCAGCCTAACCCTAACCCTAACCCTAACCCTAGAGGATTTTCTGGGGCGCGATGGTGGGAGTAAGCGCCCCCGGGTGGTCGAGACGAGAAAGTGGTGCGAGGGCAGGTGTGTTGGCAGGGCCGCCCTTGCCTTGGCAGCCCCTTTGCAGAGCCCCTGCAATGGCGCCTCCAGGCTGTCCCGATTTCTCCAGCCTAACCCTAACCCTAACCCTAACCCTAGAGGATTTCCGGGGCCCAATGGTGGGAGTAAGTGCCCCCGGGTGGTCGAGACGAGAAAGTGGTGCGAGGGCAGGTGTGTTGGCAGGGCCGCCCTTGCCTTGGCAGCCCCTTTGCAGAGCCCCTGCAATGGCACCTCCAGGCTGTCCCTATTTCTCCAGCCTAACCCTAAGCCTAACCCTAACCCTAGATGATTTTCCGGGACCCGATGGTGGGAGTAAGTGCCCCCGGGTGGTCGAGACGAGAAAGTGGTGCGAGGGCAGGTGTGTTGGCAGGGCCACCCTTGCCTTGGCAGCCCCTTTGCAGAGCCCCTGCAATGGCGCCTCCAGGCTGTCCCAATTTCTCAAGCCTAACCCTAACCCTAACCCTAACCCTAGAGGATTTCCGGGGCCCGATGGTGGGAGTAAGCGCCCCCGGGTGGTCGAGACGAGAAAGTGGTGCGAGGGCAGGTGTGTTGGCAGGGCCACCCTTGCCTTGGCAGCCCCTTTGCAGAGCCCCTGCAATGGCGCCTCCAGGCTGTCCCTATTTCTCCAGCCTAACCCTAAGCCTAACCCTAACCCTAGAGGATTTCCGGGACCCGATGGTGGGAGTAAGCGCCCCCGGGTGGTTGAGACGAGAAAGTGGTGCGAGGGCAGGTGTGTTGGCAGGGCCGCCCTTGCCTTGGCAGCCCCTTTGCAGAGCCCCTGCAATGGCGCCTCCAGGCTGTCCCGATTTCTCCAGCCTAACCCTAACCCTAACCCTAACCCTAGAGGATTTTCTGGGGCGCGATGGTGGGAGTAAGCGCCCCCGGGTGGTCGAGACGAGAAAGTGGTGCGAGGGCAGGTGTGTTGGCAGGGCCGCCCTTGCCTTGGCAGCCCCTTTGCAGAGCCCCTGCAATGGCGCCTCCAGGCTGTCCCGATTTCTCCAGCCTAACCCTAACCCTAACCCTAACCCTAGAGGATTTCCGGGGCCCAATGGTGGGAGTAAGTGCCCCCGGGTGGTCGAGACGAGAAAGTGGTGCGAGGGCAGGTGTGTTGGCAGGGCCGCCCTTGCCTTGGCAGCCCCTTTGCAGAGCCCCTGCAATGGCACCTCCAGGCTGTCCCTATTTCTCCAGCCTAACCCTAAGCCTAACCCTAACCCTAGAGGATTTTCCGGGACCCGATGGTGGGAGTAAGTGCCCCCGGGTGGTCGAGACGAGAAAGTGGTGCGAGGGCAGGTGTGTTGGCAGGGCCACCCTTGCCTTGGCAGCCCCTTTGCAGAGCCCCTGCAATGGCGCCTCCAGGCTGTCCCAATTTCTCAAGCCTAACCCTAACCCTAACCCTAACCCTAGAGGATTTCCGGGGCCCGATGGTGGGAGTAAGCGCCCCCGGGTGGTCGAGACGAGAAAGTGGTGCGAGGGCAGGTGTGTTGGCAGGGCCACCCTTGCCTTGGCAGCCCCTTTGCAGAGCCCCTGCAATGGCGCCTCCAGGCTGTCCCTATTTCTCCAGCCTAACCCTAAGCCTAACCCTAACCCTAGAGGATTTCCGGGACCCGATGGTGGGAGTAAGCGCCCCCGGGTGGTTGAGACGAGAAAGTGGTGCGAGGGCAGGTGTGTTGGCAGGGCCGCCCTTGCCTTGGCAGCCCCTTTGCAGAGCCCCTGCAATGGCGCCTCCAGGCTGTCCCGATTTCTCAAGCCTAACCCTAACCCTAACCCTAACCCTAGAGGATTTTCTGGGGCCCGATGGTGGGAGTAAGTGCCCCCGGGTGGTCGAGACGAGAAAGTGGTGCGAGGGCAGGTGTGTTGGCAGGGCCACCCTTGCCTTGGCAGCCCCTTTGCAGAGCCCCTGCAATGGCGCCTCCAGGCTGTCCCTATTTCTCCAGCCTAACCCTAACCCTAACCCTAACCCTAGAGGATTTTCTGGGGCGCGATGGTGGGAGTAAGCACCCCCGGGTGGTCGAGACGAGAAAGTGGTGCGAGGGCAGGTGTGTTGGCAGGGCCGCCCTTGCCTTGGCAGCCCCTTTGCAGAGCCCCTGCAATGGCGCCTCCAGGCTGTCCCGATTTCTCCAGCCTAACCCTAACCCTAACCCTAACCCTAGAGGATTTCCGGGACCCGATGGTGGGAGTAAGTGCCCCCGGGTGGTCGAGACGAGAAAGTGGTGCGAGGGCAGGTGTGTTGGCAGGGCCGCCCTTGCCTTGGCAGCCCCTTTGCAGAGCCCCTGCAATGGCACCTCCAGGCTGTCCCTATTTCTCCAGCCTAACCCTAACCCTAACCCTAACCCTAGAGGATTTCCGGGACCCGATGGTGGGAGTAAGCGCCCCCGGGTGGTCGAGACGAGAAAGTGGTGCGAGGGCAGGTGTGTTGGCAGGGCCGCCCTTGCCTTGGCAGCCCCTTTGCAGAGCCCCTGCAATGGCGCCTCCAGGCTGTCCCTATTTCTCAAGCCTAACCCTAAGCCTAACCCTAACCCTAGAGGATTTCCGGGACCCGATGGTGGGAGTAAGCGCCCCCGGGTGGTCGAGACGAGAAAGTGGTGCGAGGGCAGGTGTGTTGGCAGGGCCGCCCTTGCCTTGGCAGCCCCTTTGCAGAGCCCCTGCAATGGCGCCTCCAGGCTGTCCCGATTTCTCAAGCCTAACCCTAACCCTAACCCTAACCCTAGAGGATTTTCTGGGGCCCGATGGTGGGAGTAAGTGCCCCCGGGTGGTCGAGACGAGAAAGTGGTGCGAGGGCAGGTGTGTTGGCAGGGCCACCCTTGCCTTGGCAGCCCCTTTGCAGAGCCCCTGCAATGGCGCCTCCAGGCTGTCCCGATTTCTCCAGCCTAACCCTAACCCTAACCCTAACCCTAGAGGATTTTCTGGGGCGCGATGGTGGGAGTAAGCACCCCCGGGTGGTCGAGACGAGAAAGTGGTGCGAGGGCAGGTGTGTTGGCAGGGCCACCCTTGCCTTGGCAGCCCCTTTGCAGAGCCCCTGCAATGGCACCTCCAGGCTGTCCCTATTTCTCAAGCCTAACCCTAACCATAACCCTAACCCTAGAGGATTTCCGGGACCCGATGGTGGGAGTAAGCGCCCCCGGGTGGTCGAGACGAGAAAGTGGTGCGAGGGCAGGTGTGTTGGCAGGGCCGCCCTTGCCTTGGCAGCCCCTTTGCAGAGCCCCTGCAATGGCGCCTACAGGCTGTCCTGATTTCTCAAGCCTAACCCTAACCCTAACCCTAACCCTAGAGGATTTTCTGGGGCCCGATGGTGGGAGTAAGCGCCCCCGGGTGGTCGAGACGAGAAAGTGGTGCGAGGGCAGGTGTGCTGGCAGGGCCACCCTTGCCTTGGCAGCCCCTTTGCAGAGCCCCTGCAATGGCGCCTCCAGGCTGTCCCGATTTCTCCAGCCTAACCCTAACCCTAACCCTAACCCTAGAGGATTTTCCGGGGCGCGATGGTGGGAGTAAGCGCCCCCGGGTGGTCCAGACGAGAAAGTGGTGCGAGGGCAGGTGTGTTGGCAGGGCCGCCCTTGCCTTGGCAGCCCCTTTGCAGAGCCCCTGCAATGGCGCCTCCAGGCTGTCCCGATTTCTCAAGCCTAACCCTAACCCTAACCCTAACCCTAGAGGATTTCCGGGGCCCAATGGTGGGAGTAAGCGCCCCCGGGTGGTCGAGACGAGCAAGTGGTGCGAGGGCAGGTGTGTTGGCAGGGCCGCCCTTGCCTTGGCAGCCCCTTTGCAGAGCCCCTGCAATGGCGCCTCCAGGCTGTCCCTATTTCTCAAGCCTAACCCTAACCCTAACCCTAACCCTAGAGGATTTTCCGGGACCCGATGGTGGGAGTAAGTGCCCCCGGGTGGTCGAGACGAGAAAGTGGTGCGAGGGCAGGTGTGTTGGCAGGGCCACCCTTGCCTTGGCAGCCCCTTTGCAGAGCCCCTGCAATGGCGCCTCCAGGCTGTCCCAATTTCTCAAGCCTAACCCTAACCCTAACCCTAACCCTAGAGGATTTCCGGGACCCGATGGTGGGAGTAAGCGCCCCCGGGTGGTCGAGACGAGAAAGTGGTGCGAGGGCAGGTGTGTTGGCAGGGCCGCCCTTGCCTTGGCAGCCCCTTTGCAGAGCCCCTGCAATGGCGCCTCCAGGCTGTCCCTATTTCTCAAGCCTAACCCTAAGCCTAACCCTAACCCTAGAGGATTTCCGGGACCCGATGGTGGGAGTAAGCGCCCCCGGGTGGTCGAGACGAGAAAGTGGTGCGAGGGCAGGTGTGTTGGCAGGGCCGCCCTTGCCTTGGCAGCCCCTTTGCAGAGCCCCTGCAATGGCGCCTCCAGGCTGTCCCGATTTCTCCAGCCTAACCCTAAGCCTAACCCTAACCCTAGAGGATTTTCTGGGGCCCGATGGTGGGAGTAAGTGCCCCCGGGTGGTCGAGACGAGAAAGTGGTGCGAGGGCAGGTGTGTTGGCAGGGCCGCCCTTGCCTTGGCAGCCCCTTTGCAGAGCCCCTGCAATGGCGCCTCCAGGCTGTCCCTATTTCTCCAGCCTAACCCTAACCCTAACCCTAACCCTAGAGGATTTTCTGGGGCGCGATGGTGGGAGTAAGCACCCCCGGGTGGTCGAGACGAGAAAGTGGTGCGAGGGCAGGTGTGTTGGCAGGGCCGCCCTTGCCTTGGCAGCCCCTTTGCAGAGCCCCTGCAATGGCGCCTCCAGGCTGTCCCGATTTCTCCAGCCTAACCCTAAGCCTAACCCTAACCCTAGAGGATTTTCCGGGGCCCGATGGTGGGAGTAAGTGCCCCCGGGTGGTCGAGACGAGAAAGTGGTGCGAGGGCAGGTGTGTTGGCAGGGCCGCCCTTGCCTTGGCAGCCCCTTTACAGAGCCCCTGCAATGGCGCCTCCAGGCTGTCCCGATTTCTCCAGCCTAACCCTAACCCTAACCCTAACCCTAGAGGATTTCCGGGGCCCGATGGTGGGAGTAAGTGCCCCCGGGTGGTCGAGACGAGAAAGTGGTGCGAGGGCAGGTGTGTTGGCAGGGCCGCCCTTGCCTTGGCAGCCCCTTTGCAGAGCCCCTGCAATGGCGCCTCCAGGCTGTCCCGATTTCTCCAGCCTAACCCTAAGCCTAACCCTAACCCTAGAGGATTTTCCGGGGCCCGATGGTGGGAGTAAGCGCCCCCGGGTGGTCGAGACGAGAAAGTGGTGTGAGGGCAGGTGTGTTGGCAGGGCCGCCCTTGCCTTGGCAGCCCCTTTGCACAGCCCCTGCAATGGCGCCTCCAGGCTGTCCCTATTTCTCCAGCCTAACCCTAACCCTAACCCTAACCCTAGAGGATTTTCCGGGACCCGATGGTGGGAGTAAGTGCCCCCGGGTGGTCGAGACGAGAAAGTGGTGCGAGGGCAGGTGTGTTGGCAGGGCCGCCCTTGCCTTGGCAGCCCCTTTGCAGAGCCCCTGCAATGGCGCCTCCAGGCTGTCCCAATTTCTCCAGCCTAACCCTAACCCTAACCCTAACCCTAGAGGATTTTCCGGGACTCGATGGTGGGAGTAAGCGCCCCCGGGTGGTCGAGACGAGAAAGTGGTGCGAGGGCAGGTGTGTTGGCAGGGCCGCCCTTGCCTTGGCAGCCCCTTTGCAGAGCCCCTGCAATGGCGCCTCCAGGCTGTCCCGATTTCTCAAGCCTAACCCTAACCCTAACCCTAACCCTAGAGGATTTTCCGGGACTCGATGGTGGGAGTAAGTGCCCCCGGGTGGTCGAGACGAGCAAGTGGTGCGAGGGCAGGTGTGTTGGCAGGGCCGCCCTTGCCTTGGCAGCCCCTTTGCAGAGCCCCTGCAATGGCGCCTCCAGGCTGTCCCGATTTCTCAAGCCTAACCCTAACCCTAACCCTAACCCTAGAGGATTTTCCGGGGCCCGATGGTGGGAGTAAGCGCCCCCGGGTGGTCGAGACGAGAAAGTGGTGCGAGGGCAGGTGTGTTGGCAGGGCCGCCCTTGCCTTGGCAGCCCCTTTGCAGAGCCCCTGCAATGGCGCCTCCAGGCTGTCCCTATTTCTCCAGCCTAACCCTAACCCTAACCCTAACCCTAGAGGATTTTCTGGGGCGCGATGGTGGGAGTAAGCGCCCCCGGGTGGTCGAGACGAGAAAGTGGTGCGAGGGCAGGTGTGTTGGCAGGGCCGCCCTTGCCTTGGCAGCCCCTTTGCAGAGCCCCTGCAATGGCGCCTCCAGGCTGTCCCGATTTCTCCAGCCTAACCCTAACCCTAACCCTAACCCTAGAGGATTTTCCGGGGCCCGATGGTGGGAGTAAGTGCCCCCGGGTGGTCGAGACGAGAAAGTGGTGCGAGGGCAGGTGTGTTGGCAGGGCCGCCCTTGCCTTGGCAGCCCCTTTGCAGAGCCCCTGCAATGGCGCCTCCAGGCTGTCCCTATTTCTCCAGCCTAACCCTAACCCTAACCCTAACCCTAGAGGATTTCCGGGGCCCAATGGTGGGAGTAAGTGCCCCCGGGTGGTCGAGACGAGAAAGTGGTGCGAGGGCAGGTGTGTTGGCAGGGCCGCCCTTGCCTTGGCAGCCCCTTTGCAGAGCCCCTGCAATGGCGCCTCCAGGCTGTCCCGATTTCTCAAGCCTAACCCTAACCCTAACCCTAACCCTAGAGGATTTCCGGGACCCGATGGTGGGAGTAAGCGCCCCCGGGTGGTCGAGACGAGAAAGTGGTGCGAGGGCAGGTGTGTTGGCAGGGCCGCCCTTGCCTTGGCAGCCCCTTTGCAGAGCCCCTGCAATGGCGCCTCCAGGCTGTCCTGATTTCTCAAGCCTAACCCTAACCCTAACCCTAACCCTAGAGGATTTCCGGGACCCGATGGTGGGAGTAAGCGCCCCCGGGTGGTCGAGACGAGAAAGTGGTGCGAGGGCAGGTGTGTTGGCAGGGCCGCCCTTGCCTTGGCAGCCCCTTTGCAGAGCCCCTGCAATGGCGCCTCCAGGCTGTCCTGATTTCTCCAGCCTAACCCTAACCCTAACCCTAGAGGATTTCCGGGGCCCAATGGTGGGAGTAAGCGCCCCCGGGTGGTCGAGACGAGAAAGTGGTGCGAGGGCAGGTGTGTTGGCAGGGCCGCCCTTGCCTTGGCAGCCCCTTTGCAGAGCCCCTGCAATGGCGCCTCCAGGCTGTCCCGATTTCTCCAGCCTAACCCTAAGCCTAACCCTAACCCTAGAGGATTTCCGGGACCCGATGGTGGGTGTAAGTGCCCCCGGGTGGTCGAGACGAGAAAGTGGTGCGAGGGCAGGTGTGTTGGCAGGGCCGCCCTTGCCTTGGCAGCCCCTTTGCAGAGCCCCTGCAATGGCGCCTCCAGGCTGTCCCGATTTCTCCAGCCTAACCCTAACCCTAACCCTAGAGGATTCCCGGGGCCCAATGGTGGGAGTAAGTGCCCCCGGGTGGTCGAGACGAGAAAGTGGTGCGAGGGCAGGTGTGTTGGCAGGGCCGCCCTTGCCTTGGCAGCCCCTTTGCAGAGCCCCTGCAATGGCGCCTCCAGGCTGTCCCTATTTCTCCAGCCTAACCCTAACCCTAACCCTAACCCTAGAGGATTTTCTGGGGCGCGATGGTGGGAGTAAGCGCCCCCGGGTGGTCGAGACGAGAAAGTGGTGCGAGGGCAGGTGTGTTGGCAGGGCCGCCCTTGCCTTGGCAGCCCCTTTGCAGAGCCCCTGCAATGGCGCCTCCAGGCTGTCCCAATTTCTCCAGCCTAACCCTAAGCCTAACCCTAACCCTAGAGGATTTTCCGGGACCCGATGGTGGGAGTAAGCGCCCCCGGGTGGTCCAGACGAGAAAGTGGTGCGAGGGCAGGTGTGTTGGCAGGGCCACCCTTGCCTTGGCAGCCCCTTTGCAGAGCCCCTGCAATGGCGCCTCCAGGCTGTCCCGATTTCTCCAGCCTAACCCTAACCCTAACCCTAACCCTAGAGGATTTTCTGGGGCCCGATGGTTGCAGTAAGCGCCCCCGGGTGGTCGAGACGAGAAAGTGGTGCGAGGGCAGGTGTGTTGGCAGGGCCGCCCTTGCCTTGGCAGCCCCTTTGCAGAGCCCCTGCAATGGCACCTCCAGGCTGTCCCGATTTCTCAAGCCTAACCCTAACCCTAACCCTAACCCTAGAGGATTTTCTGGGTCCCGATGGTGGGAGTAAGCGCCCCTGGGTGGTCGAGACGAGAAAGTGGTGCGAGGGCAGGTGTGTTGGCAGGGCCACCCTTGCCTTGGCAGCCCCTTTGCAGAGCCCCTGCAATGGCGCCTCCAGGCTGTCCCGATTTCTCAAGCCTAACCCTAACCCTAGAGGATTTTCTGGGGCGCGATGGTGGGAGTAAGCGCCCCCGGGTGGTCCAGACGAGAAAGTGGTGCGAGGGCAGGTGTGTTGGCAGGGCCGCCCTTGCCTTGGCAGCCCCTTTGCAGAGCCCCTGCAATGGCGCCTCCAGGCTGTCCTGATTTCTCAAGCCTAACCCTAAGCCTAACCCTAACCCTAGAGGATTTCCGGGGCCCAATGGTGGGAGTAAGCGCCCCCGGGTGGTCGAGACGAGAAAGTGGTGCGAGGGCAGGTGTGTTGGCAGGGCCACCCTTGCCTTGGCAGCCCCTTTGCAGAGCCCCTGCAATGGCGCCTCCAGGCTGTCCCTATTTCTCAAGCCTAACCCTAACCATAACCCTAACCCTAGAGGATTTCCGGGACCCGATGGTGGGAGTAAGCGCCCCCGGGTGGTCGAGACGAGAAAGTGGTGCGAGGGCAGGTGTGTTGGCAGGGCCGCCCTTGCCTTGGCAGCCCCTTTGCAGAGCCCCTGCAATGGCGCCTCCAGGCTGTCCTGATTTCTCAAGCCTAACCCTAACCCTAACCCTAACCCTAGAGGATTTTCTGGGGCCCGATGGTGGGAGTAAGTGCCCCCGGGTGGTCGAGACGAGAAAGTGGTGCGAGGGCAGGTGTGCTGGCAGGGCCACCCTTGCCTTGGCAGCCCCTTTGCAGAGCCCCTGCAATGACGCCTCCAGGCTGTCCCGATTTCTCCAGCCTAACCCTAACCCTAACCCTAACCCTAGAGGATTTTCTGGGGCGCGATGGTGGGAGTAAGCGCCCCCGGGTGGTCGAGACGAGAAAGTGGTGCGAGGGCAGGTGTGTTGGCAGGGCCGCCCTTGCCTTGGCAGCCCCTTTGCAGAGCCCCTGCAATGGCGCCTCCAGGCTGTCCCGATTTCTCCAGCCTAACCCTAACCCTAACCCTAACCCTAGAGGATTTCCGGGGCCCAATGGTGGGAGTAAGTGCCCCCGGGTGGTCGAGACGAGAAAGTGGTGCGAGGGCAGGTGTGTTGGCAGGGCCGCCCTTGCCTTGGCAGCCCCTTTGCAGAGCCCCTGCAATGGCACCTCCAGGCTGTCCCTATTTCTCCAGCCTAACCCTAAGCCTAACCCTAACCCTAGAGGATTTTCCGGGACCCGATGGTGGGAGTAAGTGCCCCCGGGTGGTCGAGACGAGAAAGTGGTGCGAGGGCAGGTGTGTTGGCAGGGCCACCCTTGCCTTGGCAGCCCCTTTGCAGAGCCCCTGCAATGGCGCCTCCAGGCTGTCCCAATTTCTCAAGCCTAACCCTAACCCTAACCCTAACCCTAGAGGATTTCCGGGGCCCGATGGTGGGAGTAAGCGCCCCCGGGTGGTCGAGACGAGAAAGTGGTGCGAGGGCAGGTGTGTTGGCAGGGCCACCCTTGCCTTGGCAGCCCCTTTGCAGAGCCCCTGCAATGGCGCCTCCAGGCTGTCCCTATTTCTCCAGCCTAACCCTAAGCCTAACCCTAACCCTAGAGGATTTCCGGGACCCGATGGTGGGAGTAAGCGCCCCCGGGTGGTTGAGACGAGAAAGTGGTGCGAGGGCAGGTGTGTTGGCAGGGCCGCCCTTGCCTTGGCAGCCCCTTTGCAGAGCCCCTGCAATGGCGCCTCCAGGCTGTCCCGATTTCTCAAGCCTAACCCTAACCCTAACCCTAACCCTAGAGGATTTTCTGGGGCCCGATGGTGGGAGTAAGTGCCCCCGGGTGGTCGAGACGAGAAAGTGGTGCGAGGGCAGGTGTGTTGGCAGGGCCACCCTTGCCTTGGCAGCCCCTTTGCAGAGCCCCTGCAATGGCGCCTCCAGGCTGTCCCTATTTCTCCAGCCTAACCCTAACCCTAACCCTAACCCTAGAGGATTTTCCGGGGCCCGATGGTGGGAGTAAGCACCCCCGGGTGGTCGAGACGAGAAAGTGGTGCGAGGGCAGGTGTGTTGGCAGGGCCGCCCTTGCCTTGGCAGCCCCTTTGCAGAGCCCCTGCAATGGCGCCTCCAGGCTGTCCCGATTTCTCAAGCCTAACCCTAACCATAACCCTAACCCAAGAGGATTTCCGGGACCCGATGGTCGGAGTAAGTGCCCCCGGGTGGTCGAGACGAGAAAGTGGTGCGAGGGCAGGTGTGTTGGCAGGGCCGCCCTTGCCTTGGCAGCCCCTTTGCAGAGCCCCTGCAATGGCACCTCCAGGCTGTCCCTATTTCTCCAGCCTAACCCTAAGCCTAACCCTAACCCTAGAGGATTTCCGGGACCCGATGGTGGGAGTAAGCGCCCCCGGGTGGTCGAGACGAGAAAGTGGTGCGAGGGCAGGTGTGTTGGCAGGGCCGCCCTTGCCTTGGCAGCCCCTTTGCAGAGCCCCTGCAATGGCGCCTCCAGGCTGTCCCGATTTCTCAAGCCTAACCCTAAGCCTAACCCTAACCCTAGAGGATTTCCGGGACCCGATGGTGGGAGTAAGCGCCCCCGGGTGGTCCAGACGAGAAAGTGGTGCGAGGGCAGGTGTGTTGGCAGGGCCGCCCTTGCCTTGGCAGCCCCTTTGCAGAGCCCCTGCAATGGCGCCTCCAGGCTGTCCCGATTTCTCAAGCCTAACCCTAACCCTAACCCTAACCCTAGAGGATTTTCTGGGGCCCGATGGTGGGAGTAAGTGCCCCCGGGTGGTCGAGACGAGAAAGTGGTGCGAGGGCAGGTGTGTTGGCAGGGCCACCCTTGCCTTGGCAGCCCCTTTGCAGAGCCCCTGCAATGGCGCCTCCAGGCTGTCCCTATTTCTCCAGCCTAACCCTAACCCTAACCCTAACCCTAGAGGATTTTCTGGGGCGCGATGGTGGGAGTAAGCACCCCCGGGTGGTCGAGACGAGAAAGTGGTGCGAGGGCAGGTGTGTTGGCAGGGCCACCCTTGCCTTGGCAGCCCCTTTGCAGAGCCCCTGCAATGGCGCCTCCAGGCTGTCCCGATTTCTCAAGCCTAACCCTAACCATAACCCTAACCCTAGAGGATTTCCGGGACCCGATGGTGGGAGTAAGCGCCCCCGGGTGGTCGAGACGAGAAAGTGGTGCGAGGGCAGGTGTGTTGGCAGGGCCGCCCTTGCCTTGGCAGCCCCTTTGCAGAGCCCCTGCAATGGCGCCTCCAGGCTGTCCTGATTTCTCAAGCCTAACCCTAACCCTAACCCTAACCCTAGAGGATTTTCTGGGGCCCGATGGTGGGAGTAAGCGCCCCCGGGTGGTCGAGACGAGAAAGTGGTGCGAGGGCAGGTGTGCTGGCAGGGCCACCCTTGCCTTGGCAGCCCCTTTGCAGAGCCCCTGCAATGGCGCCTCCAGGCTGTCCCGATTTCTCCAGCCTAACCCTAACCCTAACCCTAACCATAGAGGATTTTCCGGGGCGCGATGGTGGGAGTAAGCGCCCCCGGGTGGTCGAGACGAGAAAGTGGTGCGAGGGCAGGTGTGTTGGCAGGGCCGCCCTTGCCTTGGCAGCCCCTTTGCAGAGCCCCTGCAATGGCGCCTCCAGGCTGTCCCGATTTCTCCAGCCTAACCCTAACCCTAACCCTAACCCTAGAGGATTTCCGGGGCCCAATGGTGGGAGTAAGTGCCCCCGGGTGGTCGAGACGAGCAAGTGGTGCGAGGGCAGGTGTGTTGGCAGGGCCGCCCTTGCCTTGGCAGCCCCTTTGCAGAGCCCCTGCAATGGCGCCTCCAGGCTGTCCCGATTTCTCAAGCCTAACCCTAACCCTAACCCTAACCCTAGAGGATTTTCCGGGACCCGATGGTGGGAGTAAGTGCCCCCGGGTGGTCGAGACGAGAAAGTGGTGCGAGGGCAGGTGTGTTGGCAGGGCCACCCTTGCCTTGGCAGCCCCTTTGCAGAGCCCCTGCAATGGCGCCTCCAGGCTGTCCCAATTTCTCAAGCCTAACCCTAACCCTAACCCTAACCCTAGAGGATTTCCGGGACCCGATGGTGGGAGTAAGCGCCCCCGGGTGGTCGAGACGAGAAAGTGGTGCGAGGGCAGGTGTGTTGGCAGGGCCGCCCTTGCCTTGGCAGCCCCTTTGCAGAGCCCCTGCAATGGCGCCTCCAGGCTGTCCCTATTTCTCAAGCCTAACCCTAAGCCTAACCCTAACCCTAGAGGATTTCCGGGACCCGATGGTGGGAGTAAGCGCCCCCGGGTGGTCCAGACGAGAAAGTGGTGCGAGGGCAGGTGTGTTGGCAGGGCCGCCCTTGCCTTGGCAGCCCCTTTGCAGAGCCCCTGCAATGGCGCCTCCAGGCTGTCCCGATTTCTCAAGCCTAACCCTAAGCCTAACCCTAACCCTAGAGGATTTTCTGGGGCCCGATGGTGGGAGTAAGTGCCCCCGGGTGGTCGAGACGAGAAAGTGGTGCGAGGGCAGGTGTGTTGGCAGGGCCGCCCTTGCCTTGGCAGCCCCTTTGCAGAGCCCCTGCAATGGCGCCTCCAGGCTGTCCCTATTTCTCCAGCCTAACCCTAACCCTAACCCTAACCCTAGAGGATTTTCTGGGGCCCGATGGTGGGAGTAAGTGCCCCCGGGTGGTCGAGACGAGAAAGTGGTGCGAGGGCAGGTGTGTTGGCAGGGCCGCCCTTGCCTTGGCAGCCCCTTTGCAGAGCCCCTGCAATGGCGCCTCCAGGCTGTCCCGATTTCTCCAGCCTAACCCTAACCCTAACCCTAACCCTAGAGGATTTCCGGGGCCCGATGGTGGGAGTAAGTGCCCCCGGGTGGTCGAGACGAGAAAGTGGTGCGAGGGCAGGTGTGTTGGCAGGGCCGCCCTTGCCTTGGCAGCCCCTTTGCAGAGCCCCTGCAATGGCGCCTCCAGGCTGTCCCGATTTCTCCAGCCTAACCCTAAGCCTAACCCTAACCCTAGAGGATTTTCCGGGGCCCGATGGTGGGAGTAAGCGCCCCCGGGTGGTCGAGACGAGAAAGTGGTGCGAGGGCAGGTGTGTTGGCAGGGCCGCCCTTGCCTTGGCAGCCCCTTTGCAGAGCCCCTGCAATGGCGCCTCCAGGCTGTCCCTATTTCTCCAGCCTAACCCTAACCCTAACCCTAACCCTAGAGGATTTTCCGGGACCCGATGGTGGGAGTAAGTGCCCCCGGGTGGTCGAGACGAGAAAGTGGTGCGAGGGCAGGTGTGTTGGCAGGGCCGCCCTTGCCTTGGCAGCCCCTTTGCAGAGCCCCTGCAATGGCGCCTCCAGGCTGTCCCAATTTCTCAAGCCTAACCCTAACCCTAACCCTAACCCTAGAGGATTTTCCGGGACTCGATGGTGGGAGTAAGCGCCCCCGGGTGGTCGAGACGAGAAAGTGGTGCGAGGGCAGGTGTGTTGGCAGGGCCGCCCTTGCCTTGGCAGCCCCTTTGCAGAGCCCCTGCAATGGCGCCTCCAGGCTGTCCCGATTTCTCCAGCCTAACCCTAACCCTAACCCTAACCCTAGAGGATTCCCGGGGCCCAATGGTGGGAGTAAGTGCCCCCGGGTGGTCGAGACGAGCAAGTGGTGCGAGGGCAGGTGTGTTGGCAGGGCCGCCCTTGCCTTGGCAGCCCCTTTGCAGAGCCCCTGCAATGGCGCCTCCAGGCTGTCCCGATTTCTCAAGCCTAACCCTAACCCTAACCCTAACCCTAGAGGATTTTCCGGGGCCCGATGGTGGGAGTAAGCGCCCCCGGGTGGTCGAGACGAGAAAGTGGTGCGAGGGCAGGTGTGTTGGCAGGGCCGCCCTTGCCTTGGCAGCCCCTTTGCAGAGCCCCTGCAATGGCGCCTCCAGGCTGTCCCGATTTCTCCAGCCTAACCCTAACCCTAACCCTAACCCTAGAGGATTTTCTGGGGCGCGATGGTGGGAGTAAGCGCCCCCGGGTGGTCGAGACGAGAAAGTGGTGCGAGGGCAGGTGTGTTGGCAGGGCCGCCCTTGCCTTGGCAGCCCCTTTGCAGAGCCCCTGCAATGGCGCCTCCAGGCTGTCCCGATTTCTCCAGCCTAACCCTAACCCTAACCCTAACCCTAGAGGATTTTCCGGGGCCCGATGGTGGGAGTAAGTGCCCCCGGGTGGTCGAGACGAGAAAGTGGTGCGAGGGCAGGTGTGTTGGCAGGGCCGCCCTTGCCTTGGCAGCCCCTTTGCAGAGCCCCTGCAATGGCGCCTCCAGGCTGTCCCAATTTCTCCAGCCTAACCCTAACCCTAACCCTAACCCTAGAGGATTTTCCGGGACTCGATGGTGGGAGTAAGCGCCCCCGGGGTGGTCGAGACGAGAAAGTGGTGCGAGGGCAGGTGTGTTGGCAGGGCCGCCCTTGCCTTGGCAGCCCCTTTGTAGAGCCCCTGCAATGGCGCCTCCAGGCTGTCCCTATTTCTCCAGCCTAACCCTAACCCTAACCCTAACCCTAGAGGATTTCCGGGGCCCAATGGTGGGAGTAAGTGCCCCCGGGTGGTCGAGACGAGAAAGTGGTGCGAGGGCAGGTGTGTTGGCAGGGCCGCCCTTGCCTTGGCAGCCCCTTTGCAGAGCCCCTGCAATGGCGCCTCCAGGCTGTCCCGATTTCTCAAGCCTAACCCTAACCCTAACCCTAACCCTAGAGGATTTTCCGGGGCCCGATGGTGGGAGTAAGCGCCCCCGGGTGGTCGAGACGAGAAAGTGGTGCGAGGGCAGGTGTGTTGGCAGGGCCGCCCTTGCCTTGGCAGCCCCTTTGCAGAGCCCCTGCAATGGCGCCTCCAGGCTGTCCCTATTTCTCCAGCCTAACCCTAACCCTAACCCTAACCCTAGAGGATTTTCCGGGACCCGATGGTGGGAGTAAGTGCCCCCGGGTGGTCGAGACGAGAAAGTGGTGCGAGGGCAGGTGTGTTGGCAGGGCCACCCTTGCCTTGGCAGCCCCTTTGCAGAGCCCCTGCAATGGCGCCTCCAGGCTGTCCCAATTTCTCCAGCCTAACCCTAAGCCTAACCCTAACCCTAGAGGATTTTCCGGGACTCGATGGTGGGAGTAAGCGCCCCCGGGTGGTCGAGACGAGAAAGTGGTGCG
The DNA here is from genome assembly GCF_040807025.1 of Struthio camelus. Taxonomy (NCBI): domain Eukaryota; kingdom Metazoa; phylum Chordata; class Aves; order Struthioniformes; family Struthionidae; genus Struthio; species Struthio camelus. Next base: position 27,387,287 of record NC_090981.1, read on the forward strand.
AGGGCAGGTGTGTTGGCAGGGCCGCCCTTGCCTTGGCAGCCCCTTTGCAGAGCCCCTGCAATGGCGCCTCCAGGCTGTCCCGATTTCTCCAGCCTAACCCTAACCCTAACCCTAACCCTAGAGGATTCCCGGGGCCCAATGGTGGGAGTAAGTGCCCCCGGGTGGTCGAGACGAGAAAGTGGTGCGAGGGCAGGTGTGTTGGCAGGGCCGCCCTTGCCTTGGCAGCCCCTTTGCAGAGCCCCTGCAATGGCGCCTCCAGGCTGTCCCGATTTCTCCAGCCTAACCCTAACCCTAACCCTAACCCTAGAGGATTTTCCGGGGCCCGATGGTGGGAGTAAGCGCCCCCGGGTGGTCGAGACGAGAAAGTGGTGCGAGGGCAGGTGTGTTGGCAGGGCCGCCCTTGCCTTGGCAGCCCCTTTGCAGAGCCCCTGCAATGGCGCCTCCAGGCTGTCCCTATTTCTCCAGCCTAACCCTAAGCCTAACCCTAACCCTAGAGGATTTTCCGGGACTCGATGGTGGGAGTAAGCGCCCCCGGGGTGGTCGAGACGAGAAAGTGGTGCGAGGGCAGGTGTGTTGGCAGGGCCGCCCTTGCCTTGGCAGCCCCTTTGTAGAGCCCCTGCAATGGCGCCTCCAGGCTGTCCCTATTTCTCCAGCCTAACCCTAACCCTAACCCTAACCCTAGAGGATTTCCGGGGCCCAATGGTGGGAGTAAGTGCCCCCGGGTGGTCGAGACGAGAAAGTGGTGCGAGGGCAGGTGTGTTGGCAGGGCCGCCCTTGCCTTGGCAGCCCCTTTGCAGAGCCCCTGCAATGGCGCCTCCAGGCTGTCCCGATTTCTCAAGCCTAACCCTAACCCTAACCCTAACCCTAGAGGATTTTCCGGGGCCCGATGGTGGGAGTAAGCGCCCCCGGGTGGTCGAGACGAGAAAGTGGTGCGAGGGCAGGTGTGTTGGCAGGGCCGCCCTTGCCTTGGCAGCCCCTTTGCAGAGCCCCTGCAATGGCGCCTCCAGGCTGTCCCTATTTCTCCAGCCTAACCCTAACCCTAACCCTAACCCTAGAGGATTTTCCGGGACCCGATGGTGGGAGTAAGTGCCCCCGGGTGGTCGAGACGAGAAAGTGGTGCGAGGGCAGGTGTGTTGGCAGGGCCACCCTTGCCTTGGCAGCCCCTTTGCAGAGCCCCTGCAATGGCGCCTCCAGGCTGTCCCAATTTCTCCAGCCTAACCCTAAGCCTAACCCTAACCCTAGAGGATTTTCCGGGACTCGATGGTGGGAGTAAGCGCCCCCGGGTGGTCGAGACGAGAAAGTGGTGCGAGGGCAGGTGTGTTGGCAGGGCCGCCCTTGCCTTGGCAGCCCCTTTGCAGAGCCCCTGCAATGGCGCCTCCAGGCTGTCCCGATTTCTCCAGCCTAACCCTAACCCTAACCCTAACCCTAGAGGATTTTCCGGGGCCCGATGGTGGGAGTAAGTGCCCCCGGGTGGTCGAGACGAGAAAGTGGTGCGAGGGCAGGTGTGTTGGCAGGGCCGCCCTTGCCTTGGCAGCCCCTTTGCAGAGCCCCTGCAATGGCGCCTCCAGGCTGTCCCAATTTCTCCAGCCTAACCCTAACCCTAACCCTAACCCTAGAGGATTTTCCGGGACTCGATGGTGGGAGTAAGCGCCCCCGGGGTGGTCGAGACGAGAAAGTGGTGCGAGGGCAGGTGTGTTGGCAGGGCCGCCCTTGCCTTGGCAGCCCCTTTGTAGAGCCCCTGCAATGGCGCCTCCAGGCTGTCCCTATTTCTCCAGCCTAACCCTAACCCTAACCCTAACCCTAGAGGATTTCCGGGGCCCAATGGTGGGAGTAAGTGCCCCCGGGTGGTCGAGACGAGAAAGTGGTGCGAGGGCAGGTGTGTTGGCAGGGCCACCCTTGCCTTGGCAGCCCCTTTGCAGAGCCCCTGCAATGGCGCCTCCAGGCTGTCCCGATTTCTCAAGCCTAACCCTAACCCTAACCCTAACCCTAGAGGATTTTCCGGGGCCCGATGGTGGGAGTAAGCGCCCCCGGGTGGTCGAGACGAGAAAGTGGTGCGAGGGCAGGTGTGTTGGCAGGGCCGCCCTTGCCTTGGCAGCCCCTTTGCAGAGCCCCTGCAATGGCGCCTCCAGGCTGTCCCGATTTCTCCAGCCTAACCCTAACCCTAACCCTAACCCTAGAGGATTTTCCGGGGCCCGATGGTGGGAGTAAGTGCCCCCGGGTGGTCGAGACGAGAAAGTGGTGCGAGGGCAGGTGTGTTGGCAGGGCCGCCCTTGCCTTGGCAGCCCCTTTGCAGAGCCCCTGCAATGGCGCCTCCAGGCTGTCCCTATTTCTCCAGCCTAACCCTAACCCTAACCCTAACCCTAGAGGATTTTCCGGGACTCGATGGTGGGAGTAAGCGCCCCCGGGTGGTCGAGACGAGAAAGTGGTGCGAGGGCAGGTGTGTTGGCAGGGCCGCCCTTGCCTTGGCAGCCCCTTTGCAGAGCCCCTGCAATGGCGCCTCCAGGCTGTCCCGATTTCTCCAGCCTAACCCTAACCCTAACCCTAACCCTAGAGGATTTCCGGGGCCCAATGGTGGGAGTAAGTGCCCCCGGGTGGTCGAGACGAGAAAGTGGTGCGAGGGCAGGTGTGTTGGCAGGGCCGCCCTTGCCTTGGCAGCCCCTTTGCAGAGCCCCTGCAATGGCGCCTCCAGGCTGTCCCGATTTCTCAAGCCTAACCCTAACCCTAACCCTAACCCTAGAGGATTTTCTGGGGCGCGATGGTGGGAGTAAGCGCCCCCGGGTGGTCGAGACGAGAAAGTGGTGCGAGGGCAGGTGTGTTGGCAGGGCCGCCCTTGCCTTGGCAGCCCCTTTGCAGAGCCCCTGCAATGGCGCCTCCAGGCTGTCCCAATTTCTCCAGCCTAACCCTAACCCTAACCCTAACCCTAGAGGATTTCCGGGACCCGATGGTGGGAGTAAGCGCCCCCGGGTGGTCGAGACGAGAAAGTGGTGCGAGGGCAGGTGTGTTGGCAGGGCCGCCCTTGCCTTGGCAGCCCCTTTGCAGAGCCCCTGCAATGGCACCTCCAGGCTGTCCCTATTTCTCCAGCCTAACCCTAAGCCTAACCCTAACCCTAGAGGATTTCCGGGGCCCGATGGTGGGAGTAAGCGGCCCCGGGTGGTCCAGACGAGAAAGTGGTGCGAGGGCAGGTGTGTTGGCAGGGCCGCCCTTGCCTTGGCAGCCCCTTTGCAGAGCCCCTGCAATGGCGCCTCCAGGCTGTCCCGATTTCTCAAGCCTAACCCTAACCCTAAGCCTAACCCTAGAGGATTTTCCGGGACCCGATGATGGGAGTAAGCGCCCCCGGGTGGTCGAGACGAGAAAGTGGTGCGAGGGCAGGTGTGTTGGCAGGGCCGCCCTTGCCTTGGCAGCCCCTTTACAGAGCCCCTGCAATGGCGCCTCCAGGCTGTCCCTATTTCTCCAGCCTAACCCTAACCCTAACCCTAACCCTAGAGGATTTCCGGGGCCCGATGGTGGGAGTAAGTGCCCCCGGGTGGTCGAGACGAGAAAGTGGTGCGAGGGCAGGTGTGTTGGCAGGGCCGCCCTTGCCTTGGCAGCCCCTTTGCAGAGCCCCTGCAATGGCGCCTCCAGGCTGTCCTGATTTCTCAAGCCTAACCCTAAGCCTAACCCTAACCCTAGAGGATTTCCGGGGCCCAATGGTGGGAGTAAGCGCCCCCGGGTGGTGGAGACGAGAAAGTGGTGCGAGGGCAGGTGTGTTGGCAGGGCCGCCCTTGCCTTGGCAGCCCCTTTGCAGAGCCCCTGCAATGGCGCCTCCAGGCTGTCCCTATTTCTCCAGCCTAACCCTAAGCCTAACCCTAACCCTAGAGGATTTCCGGGACCCGATGGTGGGAGTAAGCGCCCCCGGGTGGTCCAGACGAGAAAGTGGTGCGAGGGCAGGTGTGTTGGCAGGGCCGCCCTTGCCTTGGCAGCCCCTTTGCAGAGCCCCTGCAATGGCGCCTCCAGGCTGTCCCGATTTCTCCAGCCTAACCCTAAGCCTAACCCTAACCCTAGAGGATTTCCGGGACCCGATGGTGGGAGTAAGTGCCCCCGGGTGGTCGAGACGAGAAAGTGGTGCGAGGGCAGGTGTGTTGGCAGGGCCGCCCTTGCCTTGGCAGCCCCTTTGCAGAGCCCCTGCAATGGCGCCTCCAGGCTGTCCCGATTTCTCAAGCCTAACCCTAACCCTAACCCTAACCCTAGAGGATTTTCCGGGGCCCGATGGTGGGAGTAAGCGCCCCCGGGTGGTCGAGACGAGAAAGTGGTGCGAGGGCAGGTGTGTTGGCAGGGCCGCCCTTGCCTTGGCAGCCCCTTTGCAGAGCCCCTGCAATGGCGCCTCCAGGCTGTCCCTATTTCTCAAGCCTAACCCTAACCCTAACCCTAACCCTAGAGGATTTTCTGGGGCGCGATGGTGGGAGTAAGCGCCCCCGGGTGGTCGAGACGAGAAAGTGGTGCGAGGGCAGGTGTGTTGGCAGGGCCGCCCTTGCCTTGGCAGCCCCTTTGCAGAGCCCCTGCAATGGCGCCTCCAGGCTGTCCCGATTTCTCCAGCCTAACCCTAACCCTAACCCTAACCCTAGAGGATTTTCTGGGGCCCGATGGTGGGAGTAAGTGCCCCCGGGTGGTCGAGACGAGAAAGTGGTGCGAGGGCAGGTGTGTTGGCAGGGCCGCCCTTGCCTTGGCAGCCCCTTTGCAGAGCCCCTGCAATGGCGCCTCCAGGCTGTCCCAATTTCTCCAGCCTAACCCTAACCCTAACCCTAACCCTAGAGGATTTTCCGGGACTCGATGGTGGGAGTAAGCGCCCCCGGGTGGTCGAGACGAGAAAGTGGTGCGAGGGCAGGTGTGTTGGCAGGGCCGCCCTTGCCTTGGCAGCCCCTTTGCAGAGCCCCTGCAATGGCGCCTCCAGGCTGTCCCTATTTCTCAAGCCTAACCCTAACCCTAACCCTAACCCTAGAGGATTTCCGGGGCCCAATGGTGGGAGTAAGTGCCCCCGGGTGGTCGAGACGAGAAAGTGGTGCGAGGGCAGGTGTGTTGGCAGGGCCGCCCTTGCCTTGGCAGCCCCTTTGCAGAGCCCCTGCAATGGCGCCTCCAGGCTGTCCCGATTTCTCAAGCCTAACCCTAACCCTAACCCTAACCCTAGAGGATTTCCGGGACCCGATGGTGGGAGTAAGCGCCCCCGGGTGGTCGAGACGAGAAAGTGGTGCGAGGGCAGGTGTGTTGGCAGGGCCGCCCTTGCCTTGGCAGCCCCTTTGCAGAGCCCCTGCAATGGCGCCTCCAGGCTGTCCCGATTTCTCAAGCCTAACCCTAACCCTAACCCTAACCCTAGAGGATTTCCGGGACCCGATGGTGGGAGTAAGCGGCCCCGGGTGGTCGAGACGAGAAAGTGGTGCGAGGGCAGGTGTGTTGGCAGGGCCGCCCTTGCCTTGGCAGCCCCTTTGCAGAGCCCCTGCAATGGCGCCTCCAGGCTGTCCCTATTTCTCCAGCCTAACCCTAAGCCTAACCCTAACCCTAGAGGATTTTCCGGGGCCCGATGGTGGGAGTAAGTGCCCCCGGGTGGTCGAGACGAGAAAGTGGTGCGAGGGCAGGTGTGTTGGCAGGGCCGCCCTTGCCTTGGCAGCCCCTTTGCAGAGCCCCTGCAATGGCACCTCCAGGCTGTCCCGATTTCTCCAGCCTAACCCTAACCCTAACCCTAACCCTAGAGGATTTCCGGGACCCGATGGTGGGTGTAAGTGCCCCCGGGTGGTCGAGACGAGAAAGTGGTGCGAGGGCAGGTGTGTTGGCAGGGCCGCCCTTGCCTTGGCAGCCCCTTTGCAGAGCCCCTGCAATGGCGCCTCCAGGCTGTCCCGATTTCTCCAGCCTAACCCTAACCCTAACCCTAGAGGATTCCCGGGGCCCAATGGTGGGAGTAAGTGCCCCCGGGTGGTCGAGACGAGAAAGTGGTGCGAGGGCAGGTGTGTTGGCAGGGCCGCCCTTGCCTTGGCAGCCCCTTTGCAGAGCCCCTGCAATGGCGCCTCCAGGCTGTCCCAATTTCTCCAGCCTAACCCTAAGCCTAACCCTAACCCTAGAGGATTTTCCGGGACCCGATGGTGGGAGTAAGCGCCCCCGGGTGGTCGAGACGAGAAAGTGGTGCGAGGGCAGGTGTGTTGGCAGGGCCGCCCTTGCCTTGGCAGCCCCTTTGCAGAGCCCCTGCAATGGCGCCTCCAGGCTGTCCCGATTTCTCCAGCCTAACCCTAAGCCTAACCCTAACCCTAGAGGATTTCCGGGGCCCGATGGTGGGAGTAAGCGGCCCCGGGTGGTCCAGACGAGAAAGTGGTGCGAGGGCAGGTGTGTTGGCAGGGCCGCCCTTGCCTTGGCAGCCCCTTTGCAGAGCCCCTGCAATGGCGCCTCCAGGCTGTCCCGATTTCTCAAGCCTAACCCTAACCCTAACCCTAACCCTAGAGGATTTTCCGGGGCCCGATGGTGGGAGTAAGTGTCCCCGGGTGGTCGAGACGAGAAAGTGGTGCGAGGGCAGGTGTGTTGGCAGGGCCGCCCTTGCCTTGGCAGCCCCTTTACAGAGCCCCTGCAATGGCGCCTCCAGGCTGTCCCTATTTCTCCAGCCTAACCCTAACCCTAACCCTAACCCTAGAGGATTTCCGGGGCCCGATGGTGGGAGTAAGTGCCCCCGGGTGGTCGAGACGAGAAAGTGGTGCGAGGGCAGGTGTGTTGGCAGGGCCGCCCTTGCCTTGGCAGCCCCTTTGCAGAGCCCCTGCAATGGCGCCTCCAGGCTGTCCTGATTTCTCAAGCCTAACCCTAAGCCTAACCCTAACCCTAGAGGATTTCCGGGGCCCAATGGTGGGAGTAAGCGCCCCCGGGTGGTCGAGACGAGAAAGTGGTGCGAGGGCAGGTGTGTTGGCAGGGCCACCCTTGCCTTGGCAGCCCCTTTGCAGAGCCCCTGCAATGGCGCCTCCAGGCTGTCCCTATTTCTCAAGCCTAACCCTAAGCCTAACCCTAACCCTAGAGGATTTCCGGGACCCGATGGTGGGAGTAAGCGCCCCCGGGTGGTCGAGACGAGAAAGTGGTGCGAGGGCAGGTGTGTTGGCAGGGCCGCCCTTGCCTTGGCAGCCCCTTTGCAGAGCCCCTGCAATGGCGCCTCCAGGCTGTCCTGATTTCTCAAGCCTAACCCTAACCCTAACCCTAACCCTAGAGGATTTTCTGGGGCCCGATGGTGGGAGTAAGCGGCCCCGGGTGGTCGAGACGAGCAAGTGGTGCGAGGGCAGGTGTGTTGGCAGGGCCACCCTTGCCTTGGCAGCCCCTTTGCAGAGCCCCTGCAATGGTGCCTCCAGGCTGTCCCGATTTCTCCAGCCTAACCCTAACCCTAACCCTAACCCTAGAGGATTTTCTGGGGTGCGATGGTGGGAGTAAGCGCCCCCGGGTGGTCGAGACGAGAAAGTGGTGCGAGGGCAGGTGTGTTGGCAGGGCCGCCCTTGCCTTGGCAGCCCCTTTGCAGAGCCCCTGCAATGGCGCCTCCAGGCTGTCCCGATTTCTCCAGCCTAACCCTAACCCTAACCCTAACCCTAGAGGATTTCCGGGGCCCAATGGTGGGAGTAAGTGCCCCCGGGTGGTCGAGACGAGAAAGTGGTGCGAGGGCAGGTGTGTTGGCAGGGCCGCCCTTGCCTTGGCAGCCCCTTTGCAGAGCCCCTGCAATGGCACCTCCAGGCTGTCCCTATTTCTCCAGCCTAACCCTAACCCTAACCCTAACCCTAGAGGATTTTCTGGGGCCCGATGGTGGGAGTAAGTGCCCCCGGGTGGTCGAGACGAGAAAGTGGTGCGAGGGCAGGTGTGTTGGCAGGGCCACCCTTGCCTTGGCAGCCCCTTTGCAGAGCCCCTGCAATGGCGCCTCCAGGCTGTCCCAATTTCTCAAGCCTAACCCTAACCCTAACCCTAACCCTAGAGGATTTCCGGGACCCGATGGTGGGTGTAAGCGCCCCCGGGTGGTCGAGACGAGAAAGTGGTGCGAGGGCAGGTGTGTTGGCAGGGCCGCCCTTGCCTTGGCAGCCCCTTTGCAGAGCCCCTGCAATGGCGCCTCCAGGCTGTCCCTATTTCTCAAGCCTAACCCTAAGCCTAACCCTAACCCTAGAGGATTTCCGGGACCCGATGGTGGGAGTAAGCGCCCCCGGGTGGTCCAGACGAGAAAGTGGTGCGAGGGCAGGTGTGTTGGCAGGGCCGCCCTTGCCTTGGCAGCCCCTTTGCAGAGCCCCTGCAATGGCGCCTCCAGGCTGTCCCGATTTCTCAAGCCTAACCCTAACCCTAACCCTAACCCTAGAGGATTTTCTGGGGCCCGATGGTGGGAGTAAGTGCCCCCGGGTGGTCGAGACGAGAAAGTGGTGCGAGGGCAGGTGTGTTGGCAGGGCCACCCTTGCCTTGGCAGCCCCTTTGCAGAGCCCCTGCAATGGCGCCTCCAGGCTGTCCCTATTTCTCCAGCCTAACCCTAACCCTAACCCTAACCCTAGAGGATTTTCTGGGGCGCGATGGTGGGAGTAAGCACCCCCGGGTGGTCGAGACGAGAAAGTGGTGCGAGGGCAGGTGTGTTGGCAGGGCCACCCTTGCCTTGGCAGCCCCTTTGCAGAGCCCCTGCAATGGCGCCTCCAGGCTGTCCCTATTTCTCAAGCCTAACCCTAACCCTAACCCTAACCCTAGAGGATTTCCGGGACCCGATGGTGGGAGTAAGCGCCCCCGGGTGGTCGAGACGAGAAAGTGGTGCGAGGGCAGGTGTGTTGGCAGGGCCGCCCTTGCCTTGGCAGCCCCTTTGCAGAGCCCCTGCAATGGCGCCTCCAGGCTGTCCTGATTTCTCAAGCCTAACCCTAACCCTAACCCTAACCCTAGAGGATTTTCTGGGGCCCGATGGTGGGAGTAAGCGCCCCCGGGTGGTCGAGACGAGAAAGTGGTGCGAGGGCAGGTGTGCTGGCAGGGCCACCCTTGCCTTGGCAGCCCCTTTGCAGAGCCCCTGCAATGGCGCCTCCAGGCTGTCCCGATTTCTCAAGCCTAACCCTAACCCTAACCCTAACCCTAGAGGATTTTCCGGGGCGCGATGGTGGGAGTAAGCGCCCCCGGGTGGTCGAGACGAGAAAGTGGTGCGAGGGCAGGTGTGTTGGCAGGGCCGCCCTTGCCTTGGCAGCCCCTTTGCAGAGCCCCTGCAATGGCGCCTCCAGGCTGTCCCGATTTCTCCAGCCTAACCCTAACCCTAACCCTAACCCTAGAGGATTTCCGGGGCCCAATGGTGGGAGTAAGTGCCCCCGGGTGGTCGAGACGAGAAAGTGGTGCGAGGGCAGGTGTGTTGGCAGGGCCGCCCTTGCCTTGGCAGCCCCTTTGCAGAGCCCCTGCAATGGCACCTCCAGGCTGTCCCTATTTCTCCAGCCTAACCCTAACCCTAACCCTAACCCTAGAGGATTTTCCGGGACCCGATGGTGGGAGTAAGTGCCCCCGGGTGGTCGAGACGAGAAAGTGGTGCGAGGGCAGGTGTGTTGGCAGGGCCACGCTTGCCTTGGCAGCCCCTTTGCAGAGCCCCTGCAATGGCGCCTCCAGGCTGTCCCAATTTCTCAAGCCTAACCCTAACCCTAACCCTAACCCTAGAGGATTTCCGGGACCCGATGGTGGGAGTAAGCGCCCCCGGGTGGTCGAGACGAGAAAGTGGTGCGAGGGCAGGTGTGTTGGCAGGGCCGCCCTTGCCTTGGCAGCCCCTTTGCAGAGCCCCTGCAATGGCGCCTCCAGGCTGTCCCTATTTCTCCAGCCTAACCCTAACCCTAACCCTAACCCTAGAGGATTTCCGGGGCCCGATGGTGGGAGTAAGCGCCCCCGGGTGGTCCAGACGAGAAAGTGGTGCGAGGGCAGGTGTGTTGGCAGGGCCGCCCTTGCCTTGGCAGCCCCTTTGCAGAGCCCCTGCAATGGCGCCTCCAGGCTGTCCCGATTTCTCAAGCCTAACCCTAAGCCTAACCCTAACCCTAGAGGATTTTCTGGGGCCCGATGGTGGGAGTAAGCGCCCCCGGGTGGTCGAGACGAGAAAGTGGTGCGAGGGCAGGTGTGTTGGCAGGGCCACCCTTGCCTTGGCAGCCCCTTTGCAGAGCCCCTGCAATGGCGCCTCCAGGCTGTCCCGATTTCTCAAGCCTAACCCTAACCCTAACCCTAACCCTAGAGGATTTTCCGGGGCGCGATGGTGGGAGTAAGCGCCCCCGGGTGGTCGAGACGAGAAAGTGGTGCGAGGGCAGGTGTGTTGGCAGGGCCGCCCTTGCCTTGGCAGCCCCTTTGCAGAGCCCCTGCAATGGCGCCTCCAGGCTGTCCCGATTTCTCAAGCCTAACCCTAACCCTAACCCTAACCCTAGAGGATTTTCCGGGGCCCGATGGTGGGAGTAAGTGCCCCCGGGTGGTCGAGACGAGAAAGTGGTGCGAGGGCAGGTGTGTTGGCAGGGCCGCCCTTGCCTTGGCAGCCCCTTTGCAGAGCCCCTGCAATGGCGCCTCCAGGCTGTCCCGATTTCTCCAGCCTAACCCTAAGCCTAACCCTAACCCTAGAGGATTTTCCGGGACCCGATGGTGGGAGTAAGTGCCCCCGGGTGGTCGAGACGAGAAAGTGGTGCGAGGGCAGGTGTGTTGGCAGGGCCGCCCTTGCCTTGGCAGCCCCTTTGCAGAGCCCCTGCAATGGCGCCTCCAGGCTGTCCCGATTTCTCCAGCCTAACCCTAAGCCTAACCCTAACCCTAGAGGATTTTCTGGGGCGCGATGGTGGGAGTAAGCGCCCCCGGGTGGTCGAGACGAGAAAGTGGTGCGAGGGCAGGTGTGTTGGCAGGGCCGCCCTTGCCTTGGCAGCCCCTTTGCAGAGCCCCTGCAATGGCGCCTCCAGGCTGTCCCTATTTCTCCAGCCTAACCCTAAGCCTAACCCTAACCCTAGAGGATTTCCGGGGCCCGATGGTGGGAGTAAGTGCCCCCGGGTGGTCGAGACGAGAAAGTGGTGCGAGGGCAGGTGTGTTGGCAGGGCCGCCCTTGCCTTGGCAGCCCCTTTGCAGAGCCCCTGCAATGGCGCCTCCAGGCTGTCCCAATTTCTCCAGCCTAACCCTAAGCCTAACCCTAACCCTAGAGGATTTTCCAGGACTCGATGGTGGGAGTAAGCGCCCCCGGGTGGTCGAGACGAGAAAGTGGTGCGAGGGCAGGTGTGTTGGCAGGGCCGCCCTTGCCTTGGCAGCCCCTTTGCAGAGCCCCTGCAATGGCGCCTCCAGGCTGTCCCGATTTCTCCAGCCTAACCCTAACCCTAACCCTAACCCTAGAGGATTTCCGGGGCCCAATGGTGGGAGTAAGTGCCCCCGGGTGGTCGAGACGAGAAAGTGGTGCGAGGGCAGGTGTGTTGGCAGGGCCGCCCTTGCCTTGGCAGCCCCTTTGCAGAGCCCCTGCAATGGCGCCTCCAGGCTGTCCCGATTTCTCAAGCCTAACCCTAACCCTAACCCTAACCCTAGAGGATTTTCTGGGGCGCGATGGTGGGAGTAAGCGCCCCCGGGTGGTCGAGACGAGAAAGTGGTGCGAGGGCAGGTGTGTTGGCAGGGCCGCCCTTGCCTTGGCAGCCCCTTTGCAGAGCCCCTGCAATGGCGCCTCCAGGCTGTCCCTATTTCTCAAGCCTAACCCTAACCCTAACCCTAACCCTAGAGGATTTTCTGGGGCGCGATGGTGGGAGTAAGCGCCCCCGGGTGGTCGAGACGAGAAAGTGGTGCGAGGGCAGGTGTGTTGGCAGGGCCGCCCTTGCCTTGGCAGCCCCTTTGCAGAGCCCCTGCAATGGCGCCTCCAGGCTGTCCCGATTTCTCCAGCCTAACCCTAACCCTAACCCTAACCCTAGAGGATTTTCCGGGGCCCGATGGTGGGAGTAAGTGCCCCCGGGTGGTCGAGACGAGAAAGTGGTGCGAGGGCAGGTGTGTTGGCAGGGCCGCCCTTGCCTTGGCAGCCCCTTTGCAGAGCCCCTGCAATGGCGCCTCCAGGCTGTCCCAATTTCTCCAGCCTAACCCTAACCCTAACCCTAACCCTAGAGGATTTTCCGGGACTCGATGGTGGGAGTAAGCGCCCCCGGGTGGTCGAGACGAGAAAGTGGTGCGAGGGCAGGTGTGTTGGCAGGGCCGCCCTTGCCTTGGCAGCCCCTTTGCAGAGCCCCTGCAATGGCGCCTCCAGGCTGTCCCTATTTCTCCAGCCTAACCCTAACCCTAACCCTAACCCTAGAGGATTTCCGGGGCCCAATGGTGGGAGTAAGCGCCCCCGGGTGGTCGAGACGAGAAAGTGGTGCGAGGGCAGGTGTGTTGGCAGGGCCACCCTTGCCTTGGCAGCCCCTTTGCAGAGCCCCTGCAATGGCGCCTCCAGGCTGTCCCGATTTCTCAAGCCTAACCCTAACCCTAACCCTAACCCTAGAGGATTTCCGGGACCCGATGGTGGGAGTAAGCGCCCCCGGGTGGTCGAGACGAGAAAGTGGTGCGAGGGCAGGTGTGTTGGCAGGGCCGCCCTTGCCTTGGCAGCCCCTTTGCAGAGCCCCTGCAATGGCGCCTCCAGGCTGTCCCGATTTCTCAAGCCTAACCCTAACCCTAACCCTAACCCTAGAGGATTTCCGGGACCCGATGGTGGGAGTAAGCGCCCCCGGGTGGTCGAGACGAGAAAGTGGTGCGAGGGCAGGTGTGTTGGCAGGGCCGCCGTTGCCTTGGCAGCCCCTTTGCAGAGCCCCTGCAATGGCGCCTCCAGGCTGTCCCGATTTCTCCAGCCTAACCCTAACCCTAACCCTAGAGGATTTCCGGGGCCCAATGGTGGGAGTAAGCGCCCCCGGGTGGTCGAGACGAGAAAGTGGTGCGAGGGCAGGTGTGTTGGCAGGGCCGCCCTTGCCTTGGCAGCCCCTTTGCAGAGCCCCTGCAATGGCGCCTCCAGGCTGTCCCGATTTCTCCAGCCTAACCCTAAGCCTAACCCTAACCCTAGAGGATTTCCGGGACCCGATGGTGGGTGTAAGTGCCCCCGGGTGGTCGAGACGAGAAAGTGGTGCGAGGGCAGGTGTGTTGGCAGGGCCGCCCTTGCCTTGGCAGCCCCTTTGCAGAGCCCCTGCAATGGCGCCTCCAGGCTGTCCCTATTTCTCCAGCCTAACCCTAACCCTAACCCTAGAGGATTCCCGGGGCCCAATGGTGGGAGTAAGTGCCCCCGGGTGGTCGAGACGAGAAAGTGGTGCGAGGGCAGGTGTGTTGGCAGGGCCGCCCTTGCCTTGGCAGCCCCTTTGCAGAGCCCCTGCAATGGCGCCTCCAGGCTGTCCCTATTTCTCCAGCCTAACCCTAAGCCTAACCCTAACCCTAGAGGATTTTCTGGGGCGCGATGGTGGGAGTAAGTGCCCCCGGGTGGTCGAGACGAGAAAGTGGTGCGAGGGCAGGTGTGTTGGCAGGGCCGCCCTTGCCTTGGCAGCCCCTTTGCAGAGCCCCTGCAATGGCGCCTCCAGGCTGTCCCAATTTCTCCAGCCTAACCCTAACCCTAACCCTAACCCTAGAGGATTTTCCGGGACCCGATGGTGGGAGTAAGCGCCCCCGGGTGGTCGAGACGAGAAAGTGGTGCGAGGGCAGGTGTGTTGGCAGGGCCGCCCTTGCCTTGGCAGCCCCTTTGCAGAGCCCCTGCAATGGCGCCTCCAGGCTGTCCCAATTTCTCCAGCCTAACCCTAACCCTAACCCTAACCCTAGAGGATTTTCCGGGACCCGATGGTGGGAGTAAGCGCCCCCGGGTGGTCGAGACGAGAAAGTGGTGCGAGGGCAGGTGTGTTGGCAGGGCCGCCCTTGCCTTGGCAGCCCCTTTGCAGAGCCCCTGCAATGGCGCCTCCAGGCTGTCCCGATTTCTCAAGCCTAACCCTAACCCTAAGCCTAACCCTAGAGGATTTTCTGGGGCGCGATGGTGGGAGTAAGCGCCCCCGGGTGGTCGAGACGAGAAAGTGGTGCGAGGGCAGGTGTGTTGGCAGGGCCACCCTTGCCTTGGCAGCCCCTTTGCAGAGCCCCTGCAATGGCGCCTCCAGGCTGTCCCGATTTCTCAAGCCTAACCCTAACCCTAGAGGATTTTCTGGGGCGCGATGGTGGGAGTAAGCGCCCCCGGGTGGTCCAGACGAGAAAGTGGTGCGAGGGCAGGTGTGTTGGCAGGGCCGCCCTTGCCTTGGCAGCCCCTTTGCAGAGCCCCTGCAATGGCGCCTCCAGGCTGTCCCAATTTCTCCAGCCTAACCCTAAGCCTAACCCTAACCCTAGAGGATTTCCGGGGCCCAATGGTGGGAGTAAGCGCCCCCGGGTGGTCGAGACGAGAAAGTGGTGCGAGGGCAGGTGTGTTGGCAGGGCCACCCTTGCCTTGGCAGCCCCTTTGCAGAGCCCCTGCAATGGCGCCTCCAGGCTGTCCCGATTTCTCAAGCCTAACCCTAACCCTAACCCTAACCCTAGAGGATTTTCCGGGGCCCGATGGTGGGAGTAAGCGCCCCCGGGTGGTCGAGACGAGAAAGTGGTGCGAGGGCAGGTGTGTTGGCAGGGCCGCCCTTGCCTTGGCAGCCCCTTTGCAGAGCCCCTGCAATGGCGCCTCCAGGCTGTCCTGATTTCTCAAGCCTAACCCTAACCCTAACCCTAACCCTAGAGGATTTTCTGGGGCCCGATGGTGGGAGTAAGCGCCCCCGGGTGGTCGAGACGAGAAAGTGGTGCGAGGGCAGGTGTGCTGGCAGGGCCACCCTTGCCTTGGCAGCCCCTTTGCAGAGCCCCTGCAATGGCGCCTCCAGGCTGTCCCGATTTCTCCAGCCTAACCCTAACCCTAACCCTAACCCTAGAGGATTTTCCGGGGCGCGATGGTGGGAGTAAGCGCCCCCGGGTGGTCGAGACGAGAAAGTGGTGCGAGGGCAGGTGTGTTGGCAGGGCCGCCCTTGCCTTGGCAGCCCCTTTGCAGAGCCCCTGCAATGGCGCCTCCAGGCTGTCCCGATTTCTCCAGCCTAACCCTAACCCTAACCCTAACCCTAGAGGATTTCCGGGGCCCAATGGTGGGAGTAAGTGCCCCCGGGTGGTCGAGACGAGAAAGTGGTGCGAGGGCAGGTGTGTTGGCAGGGCCGCCCTTGCCTTGGCAGCCCCTTTGCAGAGCCCCTGCAATGGCACCTCCAGGCTGTCCCTATTTCTCCAGCCTAACCCTAACCCTAACCCTAACCCTAGAGGATTTTCCGGGACCCGATGGTGGGAGTAAGTGCCCCCGGGTGGTCGAGACGAGAAAGTGGTGCGAGGGCAGGTGTGTTGGCAGGGCCACCCTTGCCTTGGCAGCCCCTTTGCAGAGCCCCTGCAATGGCGCCTCCAGGCTGTCCCAATTTCTCAAGCCTAACCCTAAGCCTAACCCTAACCCTAGAGGATTTCCGGGACCCGATGGTGGGAGTAAGCGCCCCCGGGTGGTCGAGACGAGAAAGTGGTGCGAGGGCAGGTGTGTTGGCAGGGCCGCCCTTGCCTTGGCAGCCCCTTTGCAGAGCCCCTGCAATGGCGCCTCCAGGCTGTCCCTATTTTTCCAGCCTAACCCTAAGCCTAACCCTAACCCTAGAGGATTTCCGGGACCCGATGGTGGGAGTAAGCGCCCCCGGGTGGTCCAGACGAGAAAGTGGTGCGAGGGCAGGTGTGTTGGCAGGGCCGCCCTTGCCTTGGCAGCCCCTTTGCAGAGCCCCTGCAATGGCGCCTCCAGGCTGTCCCGATTTCTCAAGCCTAACCCTAAGCCTAACCCTAAC
Source organism: Struthio camelus (assembly GCF_040807025.1). Lineage (NCBI taxonomy): Eukaryota > Metazoa > Chordata > Aves > Struthioniformes > Struthionidae > Struthio > Struthio camelus. The sequence goes on from NC_090981.1 coordinate 27,403,045, forward strand.
CCTAGAGGATTTTCCGGGGCCCGATGGTGGGAGTAAGTGCCCCCGGGTGGTCGAGACGAGAAAGTGGTGCGAGGGCAGGTGTGTTGGCAGGGCCACCCTTTCCTTGGCAGCCCCTTTGCAGAGCCCCTGCAATGGCGCCTCCAGGCTGTCCCTATTTCTCCAGCCTAACCCTAACCCTAACCCTAACCCTAGAGGATTTTCTGGGGCGCGATGGTGGGAGTAAGCACCCCCGGGTGGTCGAGACGAGAAAGTGGTGCGAGGGCAGGTGTGTTGGCAGGGCCACCCTTGCCTTGGCAGCCCCTTTGCAGAGCCCCTGCAATGGCGCCTCCAGGCTGTCCCGATTTCTCAAGCCTAACCCTAACCATAACCCTAACCCTAGAGGATTTCCGGGACCCGATGGTGGGAGTAAGTGCCCCCGGGTGGTCGAGACGAGAAAGTCGTGCGAGGGCAGGTGTGTTGGCAGGGCCGCCCTTGCCTTGGCAGCCCCTTTGCAGAGCCCCTGCAATGGCGCCTCCAGGCTGTCCCTATTTCTCCAGCCTAACCCTAACCCTAACCCTAACCCTAGAGGATTTTCTGGGGCGCGATGGTGGGAGTAAGCACCCCCGGGTGGTCGAGACGAGAAAGTGGTGCGAGGGCAGGTGTGTTGGCAGGGCCGCCCTTGCCTTGGCAGCCCCTTTGCAGAGCCCCTGCAATGGCGCCTCCAGGCTGTCCCGATTTCTCAAGCCTAACCCTAACCCTAACCCTAACCCTAGAGGATTTTCCGGGGCCCGATGGTGGGAGTAAGTGCCCCCGGGTGGTCGAGACGAGAAAGTGGTGCGAGGGCAGGTGTGTTGGCAGGGCCGCCCTTGCCTTGGCAGCCCCTTTACAGAGCCCCTGCAATGGCGCCTCCAGGCTGTCCCTATTTCTCCAGCCTAACCCTAAGCCTAACCCTAACCCTAGAGGATTTCCGGGGCCCGATGGTGGGAGTAAGTGCCCCCGGGTGGTCGAGACGAGAAAGTGGTGCGAGGGCAGGTGTGTTGGCAGGGCCGCCCTTGCCTTGGCAGCCCCTTTGCAGAGCCCCTGCAATGGCGCCTCCAGGCTGTCCCGATTTCTCCAGCCTAACCCTAAGCCTAACCCTAACCCTAGAGGATTTTCCGGGGCCCGATGGTGGGAGTAAGCGCCCCCGGGTGGTCGAGACGAGAAAGTGGTGCGAGGGCAGGTGTGTTGGCAGGGCCGCCCTTGCCTTGGCAGCCCCTTTGCAGAGCCCCTGCAATGGCGCCTCCAGGCTGTCCCTATTTCTCAAGCCTAACCCTAACCCTAACCCTAACCCTAGAGGATTTTCTGGGGCGCGATGGTGGGAGTAAGCGCCCCCGGGTGGTCGAGACGAGAAAGTGGTGCGAGGGCAGGTGTGTTGGCAGGGCCGCCCTTGCCTTGGCAGCCCCTTTGCAGAGCCCCTGCAATGGCGCCTCCAGGCTGTCCCTATTTCTCCAGCCTAACCCTAAGCCTAACCCTAACCCTAGAGGATTTTCCGGGGCCCGATGGTGGGAGTAAGTGCCCCCGGGTGGTCGAGACGAGAAAGTGGTGCGAGGGCAGGTGTGTTGGCAGGGCCGCCCTTGCCTTGGCAGCCCCTTTGCAGAGCCCCTGCAATGGCGCCTCCAGGCTGTCCCAATTTCTCCAGCCTAACCCTAAGCCTAACCCTAACCCTAGAGGATTTTCCGGGACTCGATGGTGGGAGTAAGCGCCCCCGGGTGGTCGAGACGAGAAAGTGGTGCGAGGGCAGGTGTGTTGGCAGGGCCGCCCTTGCCTTGGCAGCCCCTTTGCAGAGCCCCTGCAATGGCGCCTCCAGGCTGTCCCGATTTCTCCAGCCTAACCCTAAGCCTAACCCTAACCCTAGAGGATTTCCGGGGCCCAATGGTGGGAGTAAGTGCCCCCGGGTGGTCGAGACGAGAAAGTGGTGCGAGGGCAGGTGTGTTGGCAGGGCCGCCCTTGCCTTGGCAGCCCCTTTGCAGAGCCCCTGCAATGGCGCCTCCAGGCTGTCCCGATTTCTCAAGCCTAACCCTAACCCTAACCCTAACCCTAGAGGATTTTCCGGGGCCCGATGGTGGGAGTAAGCACCCCCGGGTGGTCGAGACGAGAAAGTGGTGCGAGGGCAGGTGTGTTGGCAGGGCCGCCCTTGCCTTGGCAGCCCCTTTGCAGAGCCCCTGCAATGGCGCCTCCAGGCTGTCCCGATTTCTCCAGCCTAACCCTAAGCCTAACCCTAACCCTAGAGGATTTCCGGGACCCGATGGTGGGAGTAAGTGCCCCCGGGTGGTCGAGACGAGAAAGTGGTGCGAGGGCAGGTGTGTTGGCAGGGCCGCCCTTGCCTTGGCAGCCCCTTTGCAGAGCCCCTGCAATGGCGCCTCCAGGCTGTCCCTATTTCTCAAGCCTAACCCTAAGCCTAACCCTAACCCTAGAGGATTTTCCGGGGCCCGATGGTGGGAGTAAGTGCCCCCGGGTGGTCGAGACGAGAAAGTGGTGCGAGGGCAGGTGTGTTGGCAGGGCCGCCCTTGCCTTGGCAGCCCCTTTGCAGAGCCCCTGCAATGGCGCCTCCAGGCTGTCCCGATTTCTCCAGCCTAACCCTAACCCTAACCCTAACCCTAGAGGATTTTCTGGGGCGCGATGGTGGGAGTAAGCACCCCCGGGTGGTCGAGACGAGAAAGTGGTGCGAGGGCAGGTGTGTTGGCAGGGCCGCCCTTGCCTTGGCAGCCCCTTTGCAGAGCCCCTGCAATGGCGCCTCCAGGCTGTCCCGATTTCTCAAGCCTAACCCTAACCATAACCCTAACCCTAGAGGATTTCCGGGACCCGATGGTGGGAGTAAGTGCCCCCGGGTGGTCGAGACGAGAAAGTGGTGCGAGGGCAGGTGTGTTGGCAGGGCCGCCCTTGCCTTGGCAGCCCCTTTGCAGAGCCCCTGCAATGGCGCCTCCAGGCTGTCCCTATTTCTCCAGCCTAACCCTAACCCTAACCCTAACCCTAGAGGATTTCCGGGACCCGATGGTGGGAGTAAGCGCCCCCGGGTGGTCGAGACGAGAAAGTGGTGCGAGGGCAGGTGTGTTGGCAGGGCCGCCCTTGCCTTGGCAGCCCCTTTGCAGAGCCCCTGCAATGGCGCCTCCAGGCTGTCCCGATTTCTCAAGCCTAACCCTAACCATAACCCTAACCCTAGAGGATTTCCGGGACCCGATGGTGGGAGTAAGTGCCCCCGGGTGGTCCAGACGAGAAAGTGGTGCGAGGGCAGGTGTGTTGGCAGGGCCACCCTTGCCTTGGCAGCCCCTTTGCAGAGCCCCTGCAATGGCGCCTCCAGGCTGTCCCGATTTCTCCAGCCTAACCCTAACCCTAACCCTAACCCTAGAGGATTTCCGGGACCCGATGGTGGGAGTAAGCGCCCCCGGGGTGGTCGAGACGAGAAAGTGGTGCGAGGGCAGGTGTGTTGGCAGGGCCGCCCTTGCCTTGGCAGCCCCTTTGCAGAGCCCCTGCAATGGCGCCTCCAGGCTGTCCCGATTTCTCAAGCCTAACCCTAACCCTAACCCTAACCCTAGAGGATTTCCGGGACCCGATGGTGGGAGTAAGCGCCCCCGGGTGGTCGAGACGAGAAAGTGGTGCGAGGGCAGGTGTGTTGGCAGGGCCGCCCTTGCCTTGGCAGCCCCTTTGCAGAGCCCCTGCAATGGCGCCTCCAGGCTGTCCCGATTTCTCCAGCCTAACCCTAACCCTAACCCTAGAGGATTTCCGGGGCCCAATGGTGGGAGTAAGCGCCCCCGGGTGGTCGAGACGAGAAAGTGGTGCGAGGGCAGGTGTGTTGGCAGGGCCGCCCTTGCCTTGGCAGCCCCTTTGCAGAGCCCCTGCAATGGCGCCTCCAGGCTGTCCCGATTTCTCCAGCCTAACCCTAAGCCTAACCCTAACCCTAGAGGATTTCCGGGACCCGATGGTGGGTGTAAGTGCCCCCGGGTGGTCGAGACGAGAAAGTGGTGCGAGGGCAGGTGTGTTGGCAGGGCCGCCCTTGCCTTGGCAGCCCCTTTGCAGAGCCCCTGCAATGGCGCCTCCAGGCTGTCCCTATTTCTCCAGCCTAACCCTAACCCTAACCCTAGAGGATTCCCGGGGCCCAATGGTGGGAGTAAGTGCCCCCGGGTGGTCGAGACGAGAAAGTGGTGCGAGGGCAGGTGTGTTGGCAGGGCCGCCCTTGCCTTGGCAGCCCCTTTGCAGAGCCCCTGCAATGGCGCCTCCAGGCTGTCCCAATTTCTCCAGCCTAACCCTAACCCTAACCCTAACCCTAGAGGATTTTCCGGGACCCGATGGTGGGAGTAAGCGCCCCCGGGTGGTCGAGACGAGAAAGTGGTGCGAGGGCAGGTGTGTTGGCAGGGCCGCCCTTGCCTTGGCAGCCCCTTTGCAGAGCCCCTGCAATGGCGCCTCCAGGCTGTCCCAATTTCTCCAGCCTAACCCTAAGCCTAACCCTAACCCTAGAGGATTTTCCGGGACCCGATGGTGGGAGTAAGCGCCCCCGGGTGGTCGAGACGAGAAAGTGGTGCGAGGGCAGGTGTGTTGGCAGGGCCGCCCTTGCCTTGGCAGCCCCTTTGCAGAGCCCCTGCAATGGCGCCTCCAGGCTGTCCCGATTTCTCAAGCCTAACCCTAACCCTAAGCCTAACCCTAGAGGATTTTCTGGGGCGCGATGGTGGGAGTAAGCGCCCCCGGGTGGTCGAGACGAGAAAGTGGTGCGAGGGCAGGTGTGTTGGCAGGGCCACCCTTGCCTTGGCAGCCCCTTTGCAGAGCCCCTGCAATGGCGCCTCCAGGCTGTCCCGATTTCTCAAGCCTAACCCTAACCCTAGAGGATTTTCTGGGGCGCGATGGTGGGAGTAAGCGCCCCCGGGTGGTCCAGACGAGAAAGTGGTGCGAGGGCAGGTGTGTTGGCAGGGCCACCCTTGCCTTGGCAGCCCCTTTGCAGAGCCCCTGCAATGGCGCCTCCAGGCTGTCCCAATTTCTCCAGCCTAACCCTAAGCCTAACCCTAACCCTAGAGGATTTCCGGGGCCCAATGGTGGGAGTAAGCGCCCCCGGGTGGTCGAGACGAGAAAGTGGTGCGAGGGCAGGTGTGTTGGCAGGGCCACCCTTGCCTTGGCAGCCCCTTTGCAGAGCCCCTGCAATGGCGCCTCCAGGCTGTCCCGATTTCTCAAGCCTAACCCTAACCCTAACCCTAACCCTAGAGGATTTTCCGGGGCCCGATGGTGGGAGTAAGTGCCCCCGGGTGGTCGAGACGAGAAAGTGGTGCGAGGGCAGGTGTGTTGGCAGGGCCGCCCTTGCCTTGGCAGCCCCTTTGCAGAGCCCCTGCAATGGCGCCTCCAGGCTGTCCTGATTTCTCAAGCCTAACCCTAACCCTAACCCTAACCCTAGAGGATTTTCCGGGGCCCGATGGTGGGAGTAAGCGCCCCCGGGTGGTCGAGACGAGAAAGTGGTGCGAGGGCAGGTGTGTTGGCAGGGCCGCCCTTGCCTTGGCAGCCCCTTTGCAGAGCCCCTGCAATGGCGCCTCCAGGCTGTCCCTATTTCTCAAGCCTAACCCTAAGCCTAACCCTAACCCTAGAGGATTTTCCGGGGCCCGATGGTGGGAGTAAGTGCCCCCGGGTGGTCGAGACGAGAAAGTGGTGCGAGGGCAGGTGTGTTGGCAGGGCCGCCCTTGCCTTGGCAGCCCCTTTGCAGAGCCCCTGCAATGGCGCCTCCAGGCTGTCCCGATTTCTCCAGCCTAACCCTAAGCCTAACCCTAACCCTAGAGGATTTTCCGGGGCCCGATGGTGGGAGTAAGCGCCCCCGGGTGGTCGAGACGAGAAAGTGGTGCGAGGGCAGGTGTGTTGGCAGGGCCGCCCTTGCCTTGGCAGCCCCTTTGCAGAGCCCCTGCAATGGCGCCTCCAGGCTGTCCCTATTTCTCAAGCCTAACCCTAACCCTAACCCTAACCCTAGAGGATTTTCTGGGGCGCGATGGTGGGAGTAAGCGCCCCCGGGTGGTCGAGACGAGAAAGTGGTGCGAGGGCAGGTGTGTTGGCAGGGCCGCCCTTGCCTTGGCAGCCCCTTTGCAGAGCCCCTGCAATGGCGCCTCCAGGCTGTCCCTATTTCTCCAGCCTAACCCTAAGCCTAACCCTAACCCTAGAGGATTTTCCGGGGCCCGATGGTGGGAGTAAGTGCCCCCGGGTGGTCGAGACGAGAAAGTGGTGCGAGGGCAGGTGTGTTGGCAGGGCCGCCCTTGCCTTGGCAGCCCCTTTGCAGAGCCCCTGCAATGGCGCCTCCAGGCTGTCCCAATTTCTCCAGCCTAACCCTAAGCCTAACCCTAACCCTAGAGGATTTTCCGGGACTCGATGGTGGGAGTAAGCGCCCCCGGGTGGTCGAGACGAGAAAGTGGTGCGAGGGCAGGTGTGTTGGCAGGGCCGCCCTTGCCTTGGCAGCCCCTTTGCAGAGCCCCTGCAATGGCGCCTCCAGGCTGTCCCGATTTCTCCAGCCTAACCCTAAGCCTAACCCTAACCCTAGAGGATTTCCGGGGCCCAATGGTGGGAGTAAGTGCCCCCGGGTGGTCGAGACGAGAAAGTGGTGCGAGGGCAGGTGTGTTGGCAGGGCCGCCCTTGCCTTGGCAGCCCCTTTGCAGAGCCCCTGCAATGGCGCCTCCAGGCTGTCCCGATTTCTCAAGCCTAACCCTAACCCTAACCCTAACCCTAGAGGATTTTCCGGGGCCCGATGGTGGGAGTAAGCGCCCCCGGGTGGTCGAGACGAGAAAGTGGTGCGAGGGCAGGTGTGTTGGCAGGGCCGCCCTTGCCTTGGCAGCCCCTTTGCAGAGCCCCTGCAATGGCGCCTCCAGGCTGTCCCGATTTCTCCAGCCTAACCCTAAGCCTAACCCTAACCCTAGAGGATTTCCGGGACCCGATGGTGGGAGTAAGTGCCCCCGGGTGGTCGAGACGAGAAAGTGGTGCGAGGGCAGGTGTGTTGGCAGGGCCGCCCTTGCCTTGGCAGCCCCTTTGCAGAGCCCCTGCAATGGCGCCTCCAGGCTGTCCCTATTTCTCAAGCCTAACCCTAAGCCTAACCCTAACCCTAGAGGATTTTCCGGGGCCCGATGGTGGGAGTAAGTGCCCCCGGGTGGTCGAGACGAGAAAGTGGTGCGAGGGCAGGTGTGTTGGCAGGGCCGCCCTTGCCTTGGCAGCCCCTTTGCAGAGCCCCTGCAATGGCGCCTCCAGGCTGTCCCGATTTCTCCAGCCTAACCCTAACCCTAACCCTAACCCTAGAGGATTTTCTGGGGCGCGATGGTGGGAGTAAGCACCCCCGGGTGGTCGAGACGAGAAAGTGGTGCGAGGGCAGGTGTGTTGGCAGGGCCGCCCTTGCCTTGGCAGCCCCTTTGCAGAGCCCCTGCAATGGCGCCTCCAGGCTGTCCCGATTTCTCCAGCCTAACCCTAACCCTAACCCTAACCCTAGAGGATTTCCGGGACCCGATGGTGGGAGTAAGTGCCCCCGGGTGGTCGAGACGAGAAAGTGGTGCGAGGGCAGGTGTGTTGGCAGGGCCGCCCTTGCCTTGGCAGCCCCTTTGCAGAGCCCCTGCAATGGCGCCTCCAGGCTGTCCCTATTTCTCCAGCCTAACCCTAACCCTAACCCTAACCCTAGAGGATTTCCGGGACCCGATGGTGGGAGTAAGCGCCCCCGGGTGGTCGAGACGAGAAAGTGGTGCGAGGGCAGGTGTGTTGGCAGGGCCGCCCTTGCCTTGGCAGCCCCTTTGCAGAGCCCCTGCAATGGCGCCTCCAGGCTGTCCCGATTTCTCAAGCCTAACCCTAACCATAACCCTAACCCTAGAGGATTTCCGGGACCCGATGGTGGGAGTAAGTGCCCCCGGGTGGTCGAGACGAGAAAGTGGTGCGAGGGCAGGTGTGTTGGCAGGGCCACCCTTGCCTTGGCAGCCCCTTTGCAGAGCCCCTGCAATGGCGCCTCCAGGCTGTCCCGATTTCTCCAGCCTAACCCTAACCCTAACCCTAACCCTAGAGGATTTCCGGGACCCGATGGTGGGAGTAAGCGCCCCCGGGGTGGTCGAGACGAGAAAGTGGTGCGAGGGCAGGTGTGTTGGCAGGGCCGCCCTTGCCTTGGCAGCCCCTTTGCAGAGCCCCTGCAATGGCGCCTCCAGGCTGTCCCGATTTCTCAAGCCTAACCCTAACCCTAACCCTAACCCTAGAGGATTTCCGGGACCCGATGGTGGGAGTAAGCGCCCCCGGGTGGTCGAGACGAGAAAGTGGTGCGAGGGCAGGTGTGTTGGCAGGGCCGCCCTTGCCTTGGCAGCCCCTTTGCAGAGCCCCTGCAATGGCGCCTCCAGGCTGTCCCGATTTCTCCAGCCTAACCCTAACCCTAACCCTAGAGGATTTCCGGGGCCCAATGGTGGGAGTAAGCGCCCCCGGGTGGTCGAGACGAGAAAGTGGTGCGAGGGCAGGTGTGTTGGCAGGGCCGCCCTTGCCTTGGCAGCCCCTTTGCAGAGCCCCTGCAATGGCGCCTCCAGGCTGTCCCGATTTCTCCAGCCTAACCCTAAGCCTAACCCTAACCCTAGAGGATTTCCGGGACCCGATGGTGGGTGTAAGTGCCCCCGGGTGGTCGAGACGAGAAAGTGGTGCGAGGGCAGGTGTGTTGGCAGGGCCGCCCTTGCCTTGGCAGCCCCTTTGCAGAGCCCCTGCAATGGCGCCTCCAGGCTGTCCCTATTTCTCCAGCCTAACCCTAACCCTAACCCTAGAGGATTCCCGGGGCCCAATGGTGGGAGTAAGTGCCCCCGGGTGGTCGAGACGAGAAAGTGGTGCGAGGGCAGGTGTGTTGGCAGGGCCGCCCTTGCCTTGGCAGCCCCTTTGCAGAGCCCCTGCAATGGCGCCTCCAGGCTGTCCCAATTTCTCCAGCCTAACCCTAACCCTAACCCTAACCCTAGAGGATTTTCCGGGACCCGATGGTGGGAGTAAGCGCCCCCGGGTGGTCGAGACGAGAAAGTGGTGCGAGGGCAGGTGTGTTGGCAGGGCCGCCCTTGCCTTGGCAGCCCCTTTGCAGAGCCCCTGCAATGGCGCCTCCAGGCTGTCCCAATTTCTCCAGCCTAACCCTAACCCTAACCCTAACCCTAGAGGATTTTCCGGGACCCGATGGTGGGAGTAAGCGCCCCCGGGTGGTCGAGACGAGAAAGTGGTGCGAGGGCAGGTGTGTTGGCAGGGCCGCCCTTGCCTTGGCAGCCCCTTTGCAGAGCCCCTGCAATGGCGCCTCCAGGCTGTCCCGATTTCTCAAGCCTAACCCTAACCCTAAGCCTAACCCTAGAGGATTTTCTGGGGCGCGATGGTGGGAGTAAGCGCCCCCGGGTGGTCGAGACGAGAAAGTGGTGCGAGGGCAGGTGTGTTGGCAGGGCCACCCTTGCCTTGGCAGCCCCTTTGCAGAGCCCCTGCAATGGCGCCTCCAGGCTGTCCCGATTTCTCCAGCCTAACCCTAACCCTAGAGGATTTTCTGGGGCGCGATGGTGGGAGTAAGCGCCCCCGGGTGGTCCAGACGAGAAAGTGGTGCGAGGGCAGGTGTGTTGGCAGGGCCGCCCTTGCCTTGGCAGCCCCTTTGCAGAGCCCCTGCAATGGCGCCTCCAGGCTGTCCCAATTTCTCCAGCCTAACCCTAAGCCTAACCCTAACCCTAGAGGATTTCCGGGGCCCAATGGTGGGAGTAAGCGCCCCCGGGTGGTCGAGACGAGAAAGTGGTGCGAGGGCAGGTGTGTTGGCAGGGCCACCCTTGCCTTGGCAGCCCCTTTGCAGAGCCCCTGCAATGGCGCCTCCAGGCTGTCCCGATTTCTCAAGCCTAACCCTAACCCTAACCCTAACCCTAGAGGATTTTCCGGGGCCCGATGGTGGGAGTAAGCGCCCCCGGGTGGTCGAGACGAGAAAGTGGTGCGAGGGCAGGTGTGTTGGCAGGGCCGCCCTTGCCTTGGCAGCCCCTTTGCAGAGCCCCTGCAATGGCGCCTCCAGGCTGTCCTGATTTCTCAAGCCTAACCCTAACCCTAACCCTAACCCTAGAGGATTTTCTGGGGCCCGATGGTGGGAGTAAGCGCCCCCGGGTGGTCGAGACGAGAAAGTGGTGCGAGGGCAGGTGTGTTGGCAGGGCCGCCCTTGCCTTGGCAGCCCCTTTGCAGAGCCCCTGCAATGGCGCCTCCAGGCTGTCCCTATTTCTCAAGCCTAACCCTAAGCCTAACCCTAACCCTAGAGGATTTTCCGGGGCCCGATGGTGGGAGTAAGTGCCCCCGGGTGGTCGAGACGAGAAAGTGGTGCGAGGGCAGGTGTGTTGGCAGGGCCGCCCTTGCCTTGGCAGCCCCTTTGCAGAGCCCCTGCAATGGCGCCTCCAGGCTGTCCCGATTTCTCCAGCCTAACCCTAACCCTAACCCTAACCCTAGAGGATTTTCTGGGGCGCGATGGTGGGAGTAAGCACCCCCGGGTGGTCGAGACGAGAAAGTGGTGCGAGGGCAGGTGTGTTGGCAGGGCCGCCCTTGCCTTGGCAGCCCCTTTGCAGAGCCCCTGCAATGGCGCCTCCAGGCTGTCCCGATTTCTCAAGCCTAACCCTAACCCTAACCCTAACCCTAGAGGATTTTCCGGGGCCCGATGGTGGGAGTAAGTGCCCCCGGGTGGTCGAGACGAGAAAGTGGTGCGAGGGCAGGTGTGTTGGCAGGGCCGCCCTTGCCTTGGCAGCCCCTTTACAGAGCCCCTGCAATGGCGCCTCCAGGCTGTCCCTATTTCTCCAGCCTAACCCTAACCCTAACCCTAACCCTAGAGGATTTCCGGGGCCCAATGGTGGGAGTAAGTGCCCCCGGGTGGTCGAGACGAGAAAGTGGTGCGAGGGCAGGTGTGTTGGCAGGGCCGCCCTTGCCTTGGCAGCCCCTTTGCAGAGCCCCTGCAATGGCGCCTCCAGGCTGTCCCGATTTCTCCAGCCTAACCCTAAGCCTAACCCTAACCCTAGAGGATTTTCCGGGGCCCGATGGTGGGAGTAAGTGCCCCCGGGTGGTCGAGACGAGAAAGTGGTGCGAGGGCAGGTGTGTTGGCAGGGCCGCCCTTGCCTTGGCAGCCCCTTTGCAGAGCCCCTGCAATGGCGCCTCCAGGCTGTCCCAATTTCTCCAGCCTAACCCTAAGCCTAACCCTAACCCTAGAGGATTTTCCGGGACTCGATGGTGGGAGTAAGCGCCCCCGGGTGGTCGAGACGAGAAAGTGGTGCGAGGGCAGGTGTGTTGGCAGGGCCGCCCTTGCCTTGGCAGCCCCTTTGCAGAGCCCCTGCAATGGCGCCTCCAGGCTGTCCCGATTTCTCCAGCCTAACCCTAACCCTAACCCTAACCCTAGAGGATTTCCGGGGCCCAATGGTGGGAGTAAGTGCCCCCGGGTGGTCGAGACGAGAAAGTGGTGCGAGGGCAGGTGTGTTGGCAGGGCCGCCCTTGCCTTGGCAGCCCCTTTGCAGAGCCCCTGCAATGGCGCCTCCAGGCTGTCCCGATTTCTCAAGCCTAACCCTAACCCTAAGCCTAACCCTAGAGGATTTTCCGGGGCCCGATGGTGGGAGTAAGCGCCCCCGGGTGGTCGAGACGAGAAAGTGGTGCGAGGGCAGGTGTGTTGGCAGGGCCGCCCTTGCCTTGGCAGCCCCTTTGCAGAGCCCCTGCAATGGCGCCTCCAGGCTGTCCCAATTTCTCCAGCCTAACCCTAAGCCTAACCCTAACCCTAGAGGATTTTCCGGGGCGCGATGGTGGGAGTAAGCGCCCCCGGGTGGTCGAGACGAGAAAGTGGTGCGAGGGCAGGTGTGTTGGCAGGGCCGCCCTTGCCTTGGCAGCCCCTTTGCAGAGCCCCTGCAATGGCGCCTCCAGGCTGTCCCTATTTCTCAAGCCTAACCCTAAGCCTAACCCTAACCCTAGAGGATTTTCCGGGACTCGATGGTGGGAGTAAGCGCCCCCGGGTGGTCGAGACGAGAAAGTGGTGCGAGGGCAGGTGTGTTGGCAGGGCCGCCCTTGCCTTGGCAGCCCCTTTGCAGAGCCCCTGCAATGGCGCCTCCAGGCTGTCCCGATTTCTCCAGCCTAACCCTAACCCTAACCCTAACCCTAGAGGATTTCCGGGGCCCAATGGTGGGAGTAAGTGCCCCCGGGTGGTCGAGACGAGAAAGTGGTGCGAGGGCAGGTGTGTTGGCAGGGCCGCCCTTGCCTTGGCAGCCCCTTTGCAGAGCCCCTGCAATGGCGCCTCCAGGCTGTCCCGATTTCTCAAGCCTAACCCTAACCCTAAGCCTAACCCTAGAGGATTTTCTGGGGCGCGATGGTGGGAGTAAGCGCCCCCGGGTGGTCGAGACGAGAAAGTGGTGCGAGGGCAGGTGTGTTGGCAGGGCCGCCCTTGCCTTGGCAGCCCCTTTGCAGAGCCCCTGCAATGGCGCCTCCAGGCTGTCCCTATTTCTCAAGCCTAACCCTAACCCTAACCCTAACCCTAGAGGATTTTCTGGGGCGCGATGGTGGGAGTAAGCGCCCCCGGGTGGTCGAGACGAGAAAGTGGTGCGAGGGCAGGTGTGTTGGCAGGGCCGCCCTTGCCTTGGCAGCCCCTTTGCAGAGCCCCTGCAATGGCGCCTCCAGGCTGTCCCGATTTCTCCAGCCTAACCCTAACCCTAACCCTAACCCTAGAGGATTTTCCGGGGCGCGATGGTGGGAGTAAGTGCCCCCGGGTGGTCGAGACGAGAAAGTGGTGCGAGGGCAGGTGTGTTGGCAGGGCCGCCCTTGCCTTGGCAGCCCCTTTGCAGAGCCCCTGCAATGGCGCCTCCAGGCTGTCCCAATTTCTCCAGCCTAACCCTAACCCTAACCCTAACCCTAGAGGATTTTCCGGGGCGCGATGGTGGGAGTAAGCGCCCCCGGGTGGTCGAGACGAGAAAGTGGTGCGAGGGCAGGTGTGTTGGCAGGGCCGCCCTTGCCTTGGCAGCCCCTTTGCAGAGCCCCTGCAATGGCGCCTCCAGGCTGTCCCGATTTCTCCAGCCTAACCCTAACCCTAACCCTAACCCTAGAGGATTTCCGGGGCCCAATGGTGGGAGTAAGTGCCCCCGGGTGGTCGAGACGAGAAAGTGGTGCGAGGGCAGGTGTGTTGGCAGGGCCGCCCTTGCCTTGGCAGCCCCTTTGCAGAGCCCCTGCAATGGCGCCTCCAGGCTGTCCCGATTTCTCAAGCCTAACCCTAACCCTAACCCTAACCCTAGAGGATTTCCGGGACCCGATGGTGGGAGTAAGCGCCCCCGGGTGGTCGAGACGAGAAAGTGGTGCGAGGGCAGGTGTGTTGGCAGGGCCGCCCTTGCCTTGGCAGCCCCTTTGCAGAGCCCCTGCAATGGCGCCTCCAGGCTGTCCCGATTTCTCAAGCCTAACCCTAACCCTAACCCTAACCCTAGAGGATTTCCGGGACCCGATGGTGGGAGTAAGCGCCCCCGGGTGGTCGAGACGAGAAAGTGGTGCGAGGGCAGGTGTGTTGGCAGGGCCGCCCTTGCCTTGGCAGCCCCTTTGCAGAGCCCCTGCAATGGCGCCTCCAGGCTGTCCCGATTTCTCCAGCCTAACCCTAACCCTAACCCTAGAGGATTTCCGGGGCCCAATGGTGGGAGTAAGCGCCCCCGGGTGGTCGAGACGAGAAAGTGGTGCGAGGGCAGGTGTGTTGGCAGGGCCGCCCTTGCCTTGGCAGCCCCTTTGCAGAGCCCCTGCAATGGCGCCTCCAGGCTGTCCCAATTTCTCCAGCCTAACCCTAACCCTAACCCTAACCCTAGAGGATTTTCCGGGACTCGATGGTGGGAGTAAGCGCCCCCGGGTGGTCGAGACGAGAAAGTGGTGCGAGGGCAGGTGTGTTGGCAGGGCCGCCCTTGCCTTGGCAGCCCCTTTGCAGAGCCCCTGCAATGGCGCCTCCAGGCTGTCCCGATTTCTCAAGCCTAACCCTAACCCTAACCCTAACCCTAGAGGATTTCCGGGGCCCGATGGTGGGAGTAAGTGCCCCCGGGTGGTCGAGACGAGAAAGTGGTGCGAGGGCAGGTGTGTTGGCAGGGCCGCCCTTGCCTTGGCAGCCCCTTTGCAGAGCCCCTGCAATGGCGCCTCCAGGCTGTCCCGATTTCTCAAGCCTAACCCTAAGCCTAACCCTAACCCTAGAGGATTTTCCGGGGCGCGATGGTGGGAGTAAGCGCCCCCGGGTGGTCGAGACGAGAAAGTGGTGCGAGGGCAGGTGTGTTGGCAGGGCCGCCCTTGCCTTGGCAGCCCCTTTGCAGAGCCCCTGCAATGGCGCCTCCAGGCTGTCCCTATTTCTCAAGCCTAACCCTAACCCTAACCCTAACCCTAGAGGATTTTCTGGGGCGCGATGGTGGGAGTAAGCGCCCCCGGGTGGTCGAGACGAGAAAGTGGTGCGAGGGCAGGTGTGTTGGCAGGGCCGCCCTTGCCTTGGCAGCCCCTTTGCAGAGCCCCTGCAATGGCGCCTCCAGGCTGTCCCGATTTCTCCAGCCTAACCCTAACCCTAACCCTAACCCTAGAGGATTTTCCGGGGCCCGATGGTGGGAGTAAGTGCCCCCGGGTGGTCGAGACGAGAAAGTGGTGCGAGGGCAGGTGTGTTGGCAGGGCCGCCCTTGCCTTGGCAGCCCCTTTGCAGAGCCCCTGCAATGGCGCCTCCAGGCTGTCCCAATTTCTCCAGCCTAACCCTAACCCTAACCCTAACCCTAGAGGATTTTCCGGGACTCGATGGTGGGAGTAAGCGCCCCCGGGTGGTCGAGACGAGAAAGTGGTGCGAGGGCAGGTGTGTTGGCAGGGCCGCCCTTGCCTTGGCAGCCCCTTTGCAGAGCCCCTGCAATGGCGCCTCCAGGCTGTCCCGATTTCTCCAGCCTAACCCTAACCCTAACCCTAACCCTAGAGGATTTCCGGGGCCCAATGGTGGGAGTAAGCGCCCCCGGGTGGTCCAGACGAGAAAGTGGTGCGAGGGCAGGTGTGTTGGCAGGGCCGCCCTTGCCTTGGCAGCCCCTTTGCAGAGCCCCTGCAATGGCGCCTCCAGGCTGTCCCGATTTCTCCAGCCTAACCCTAACCCTAACCCTAGAGGATTTCCGGGGCCCAATGGTGGGAGTAAGCGCCCCCGGGTGGTCGAGACGAGAAAGTGGTGCGAGGGCAGGTGTGTTGGCAGGGCCGCCCTTGCCTTGGCAGCCCCTTTGCAGAGCCCCTGCAATGGCGCCTCCAGGCTGTCCCTATTTCTCCAGCCTAACCCTAACCCTAACCCTAACCCTAGAGGATTTTCCGGGACCCGATGGTGGGAGTAAGTGCCCCCGGGTGGTCGAGACGAGAAAGTGGTGCGAGGGCAGGTGTGTTGGCAGGGCCACCCTTGCCTTGGCAGCCCCTTTGCAGAGCCCCTGCAATGGCGCCTCCAGGCTGTCCCAATTTCTCAAGCCTAACCCTAACCCTAACCCTAACCCTAGAGGATTTCCGGGACCCGATGGTGGGAGTAAGCGCCCCCGGGTGGTCGAGACGAGAAAGTGGTGCGAGGGCAGGTGTGTTGGCAGGGCCGCCCTTGCCTTGGCAGCCCCTTTGCAGAGCCCCTGCAATGGCGCCTCCAGGCTGTCCCTATTTCTCCAGCCTAACCCTAAGCCTAACCCTAACCCTAGAGGATTTCCGGGGCCCAATGGTGGGAGTAAGCGCCCCCGGGTGGTCCAGACGAGAAAGTGGTGCGAGGGCAGGTGTGTTGGCAGGGCCACCCTTGCCTTGGCAGCCCCTTTGCAGAGCCCCTGCAATGGCGCCTCCAGGCTGTCCCGATTTCTCCAGCCTAACCCTAAGCCTAACCCTAACCCTAGAGGATTTTCCGGGGCCCGATGGTGGGAGTAAGTGCCCCCGGGTGGTCGAGACGAGAAAGTGGTGCGAGGGCAGGTGTGTTGGCAGGGCCACCCTTGCCTTGGCAGCCCCTTTGCAGAGCCCCTGCAATGGCGCCTCCAGGCTGTCCCGATTTCTCAAGCCTAACCCTAACCCTAACCCTAACCCTAGAGGATTTCCGGGACCCGATGGTGGGAGTAAGTGCCCCCGGGTGGTCGAGACGAGAAAGTGGTGCGAGGGCAGGTGTGTTGGCAGGGCCGCCCTTGCCTTGGCAGCCCCTTTGCAGAGCCCCTGCAATGGCGCCTCCAGGCTGTCCCTATTTCTCCAGCCTAACCCTAACCCTAACCCTAACCCTAGAGGATTTCCGGGACCCGATGGTGGGAGTAAGCGCCCCCGGGTGGTCGAGACGAGAAAGTGGTGCGAGGGCAGGTGTGTTGGCAGGGCCGCCCTTGCCTTGGCAGCCCCTTTGCAGAGCCCCTGCAATGGCGCCTCCAGGCTGTCCCTATTTCTCAAGCCTAACCCTAACCATAACCCTAACCCTAGAGGATTTTCTGGGGCCCGATGGTGGGAGTAAGCGCCCCCGGGTGGTCCAGACGAGAAAGTGGTGCGAGGGCAGGTGTGTTGGCAGGGCCACCCTTGCCTTGGCAGCCCCTTTGCAGAGCCCCTGCAATGGCGCCTCCAGGCTGTCCCGATTTCTCCAGCCTAACCCTAACCCTAACCCTAACCCTAGAGGATTTTCTGGGGCGCGATGGTGGGAGTAAGCACCCCCGGGTGGTCGAGACGAGAAAGTGGTGCGAGGGCAGGTGTGTTGGCAGGGCCGCCCTTGCCTTGGCAGCCCCTTTGCAGAGCCCCTGCAATGGCGCCTCCAGGCTGTCCCGATTTCTCAAGCCTAACCCTAACCCTAACCCTAACCCTAGAGGATTTTCCGGGGCCCGATGGTGGGAGTAAGTGCCCCCGGGTGGTCGAGACGAGAAAGTGGTGCGAGGGCAGGTGTGTTGGCAGGGCCGCCCTTGCCTTGGCAGCCCCTTTGCAGAGCCCCTGCAATGGCGCCTCCAGGCTGTCCCTATTTCTCCAGCCTAACCCTAACCCTAACCCTAACCCTAGAGGATTTCCGGGGCCCGATGGTGGGAGTAAGTGCCCCCGGGTGGTCGAGACGAGAAAGTGGTGCGAGGGCAGGTGTGTTGGCAGGGCCGCCCTTGCCTTGGCAGCCCCTTTGCAGAGCCCCTGCAATGGCGCCTCCAGGCTGTCCCGATTTCTCCAGCCTAACCCTAAGCCTAACCCTAACCCTAGAGGATTTTCCGGGGCCCGATGGTGGGAGTAAGCGCCCCCGGGTGGTCGAGACGAGAAAGTGGTGCGAGGGCAGGTGTGTTGGCAGGGCCGCCCTTGCCTTGGCAGCCCCTTTGCAGAGCCCCTGCAATGGCGCCTCCAGGCTGTCCCTATTTCTCAAGCCTAACCCTAAGCCTAACCCTAACCCTAGAGGATTTTCTGGGGCGCGATGGTGGGAGTAAGCGCCCCCGGGTGGTCGAGACGAGAAAGTGGTGCGAGGGCAGGTGTGTTGGCAGGGCCGCCCTTGCCTTGGCAGCCCCTTTGCAGAGCCCCTGCAATGGCGCCTCCAGGCTGTCCCTATTTCTCCAGCCTAACCCTAAGCCTAACCCTAACCCTAGAGGATTTTCCGGGGCCCGATGGTGGGAGTAAGTGCCCCCGGGTGGTCGAGACGAGAAAGTGGTGCGAGGGCAGGTGTGTTGGCAGGGCCACCCTTGCCTTGGCAGCCCCTTTGCAGAGCCCCTGCAATGGCGCCTCCAGGCTGTCCCGATTTCTCCAGCCTAACCCTAAGCCTAACCCTAACCCTAGAGGATTTTCCGGGGCCCGATGGTGGGAGTAAGTGCCCCCGGGTGGTCGAGACGAGAAAGTGGTGCGAGGGCAGGTGTGTTGGCAGGGCCACCCTTGCCTTGGCAGCCCCTTTGCAGAGCCCCTGCAATGGCGCCTCCAGGCTGTCCCGATTTCTCCAGCCTAACCCTAACCCTAACCCTAACCCTAGAGGATTTCCGGGGCCCAATGGTGGGAGTAAGTGCCCCCGGGTGGTCGAGACGAGAAAGTGGTGCGAGGGCAGGTGTGTTGGCAGGGCCGCCCTTGCCTTGGCAGCCCCTTTGCAGAGCCCCTGCAATGGCGCCTCCAGGCTGTCCCGATTTCTCAAGCCTAACCCTAACCCTAACCCTAACCCTAACCCTAGAGGATTTCCGGGACCCGATGGTGGGAGTAAGCGCCCCTGGGTGGTCGAGACGAGAAAGTGGTGCGAGGGCAGGTGTGTTGGCAGGGCCGCCCTTGCCTTGGCAGCCCCTTTGCAGAGCCCCTGCAATGGCGCCTCCAGGCTGTCCCGATTTCTCAAGCCTAACCCTAACCCTAACCCTAACCCTAGAGGATTTCCGGGACCCGATGGTGGGAGTAAGCGCCCCCGGGTGGTCGAGACGAGAAAGTGGTGCGAGGGCAGGTGTGTTGGCAGGGCCGCCCTTGCCTTGGCAGCCCCTTTGCAGAGCCCCTGCAATGGCGCCTCCAGGCTGTCCCGATTTCTCCAGCCTAACCCTAACCCTAACCCTAGAGGATTTCCGGGGCCCAATGGTGGGAGTAAGCGCCCCCGGGTGGTCGAGACGAGAAAGTGGTGCGAGGGCAGGTGTGTTGGCAGGGCCGCCCTTGCCTTGGCAGCCCCTTTGCAGAGCCCCTGCAATGGCGCCTCCAGGCTGTCCCTATTTCTCCAGCCTAACCCTAACCCTAACCCTAACCCTAGAGGATTTTCCGGGACCCGATGGTGGGAGTAAGTGCCCCCGGGTGGTCGAGACGAGAAAGTGGTGCGAGGGCAGGTGTGTTGGCAGGGCCACCCTTGCCTTGGCAGCCCCTTTGCAGAGCCCCTGCAATGGCGCCTCCAGGCTGTCCCAATTTCTCAAGCCTAACCCTAACCCTAACCCTAACCCTAGAGGATTTCCGGGACCCGATGGTGGGAGTAAGCGCCCCCGGGTGGTCGAGACGAGAAAGTGGTGCGAGGGCAGGTGTGTTGGCAGGGCCGCCCTTGCCTTGGCAGCCCCTTTGCAGAGCCCCTGCAATGGCGCCTCCAGGCTGTCCCTATTTCTCAAGCCTAACCCTAAGCCTAACCCTAACCCTAGAGGATTTCCGGGACCCGATGGTGGGAGTAAGCGCCCCCGGGTGGTCGAGACGAGAAAGTGGTGCGAGGGCAGGTGTGTTGGCAGGGCCGCCCTTGCCTTGGCAGCCCCTTTGCAGAGCCCCTGCAATGGCGCCTCCAGGCTGTCCCGATTTCTCCAGCCTAACCCTAAGCCTAACCCTAACCCTAGAGGATTTTCCGGGGCCCGATGGTGGGAGTAAGTGCCCCCGGGTGGTCCAGACGAGAAAGTGGTGCGAGGGCAGGTGTGTTGGCAGGGCCGCCCTTGCCTTGGCAGCCCCTTTGCAGAGCCCCTGCAATGGCGCCTCCAGGCTGTCCCTATTTCTCCAGCCTAACCCTAAGCCTAACCCTAACCCTAGAGGATTTCCGGGACCCGATGGTGGGAGTAAGCGCCCCCGGGTGGTCGAGACGAGAAAGTGGTGCGAGGGCAGGTGTGTTGGCAGGGCCGCCCTTGCCTTGGCAGCCCCTTTGCAGAGCCCCTGCAATGGCGCCTCCAGGCTGTCCCTATTTCTCAAGCCTAACCCTAAGCCTAACCCTAACCCTAGAGGATTTTCTGGGGCCCGATGGTGGGAGTAAGCGCCCCCGGGTGGTCGAGACGAGAAAGTGGTGCGAGGGCAGGTGTGTTGGCAGGGCCACCCTTGCCTTGGCAGCCCCTTTGCAGAGCCCCTGCAATGGCGCCTCCAGGCTGTCCCGATTTCTCCAGCCTAACCCTAACCCTAACCCTAACCCTAGAGGATTTTCTGGGGCGCGATGGTGGGAGTAAGCACCCCCGGGTGGTCGAGACGAGAAAGTGGTGCGAGGGCAGGTGTGTTGGCAGGGCCGCCCTTGCCTTGGCAGCCCCTTTGCAGAGCCCCTGCAATGGCGCCTCCAGGCTGTCCCTATTTCTCCAGCCTAACCCTAACCCTAACCCTAACCCTAGAGGATTTCCGGGGCCCGATGGTGGGAGTAAGTGCCCCCGGGTGGTCGAGACGAGAAAGTGGTGCGAGGGCAGGTGTGTTGGCAGGGCCGCCCTTGCCTTGGCAGCCCCTTTGCAGAGCCCCTGCAATGGCGCCTCCAGGCTGTCCCGATTTCTCCAGCCTAACCCTAACCCTAACCCTAACCCTAGAGGATTTTCCGGGGCCCGATGGTGGGAGTAAGCGCCCCCGGGTGGTCGAGACGAGAAAGTGGTGCGAGGGCAGGTGTGTTGGCAGGGCCGCCCTTGCCTTGGCAGCCCCTTTGCAGAGCCCCTGCAATGGCGCCTCCAGGCTGTCCCGATTTCTCCAGCCTAACCCTAACCCTAAC